>NC_082354.1:17510000-18760000 GCF_027477595.1 Haemorhous mexicanus
CTGAGCAATAAACAGAGCCAGGGTTGGGAGAAGCAATAGGATTAACAATGAATTTTAATGCAGTTGTCAGAATTGACACTGAGTAGATTCCCTTACAGATCAGTTTATTCACCCTGGCATTACAGAACTGCTCCCTCTCTCTATTTTCATTGTGGTTTACTTCAAAAACCTGAAACCAGTATCAGGAAGCTCTTCTCCCACTAAGAGTCAGCTTATTATTCCTGAGGTCCTTTTTTGTTCAATAAATATTTTTTGAATTACTGAAAAAAAAACCCAAAAAGAAAAGGCCTTGTTTAATTCACAACAGATTTCAAATTGAAATTGCACAGCTACAGAATATGCAAAACCTCACAAGTCACAGAAAAGAAACCTGATTACAGCTGGAAATGGGAAAAAACAAAACCCTCAGCAAATAAAGCCTTTGACCTCCACCAAAGTTCTGCAGGAGTAACTCATATGCAGGAGACAAATTCACAAACTCACAATCATCCCCTCAATGATATTATCTGGTGTCATTTAGGAAATTCTGCACCCTTTCCATGGAGAGGGCAATGAGCAGGCCTGGCCTGAAGGCCCCAGCATTTTATAACTCACCCACGCTCAGGGCACCCTTCCCTCACCCACTCCAAAGTCCTAAAGCCATGAATGCCTTTGCACTGCCAGGCTTTGACAGAGGAGCTGCCAGAGTTTGTGGCTGTTTGAGCAGGTAATGGGAAGCACCAATTGGCACTGTGCAGGGTGAGCATGGAAAATGGAGAAGCAGGAATGGGGCTTGGACCACTGAGAGCTCATGGAGGGAAAGGGCTGGTGACAGCTCCAGCTCTTCATCTCTTAAGTGCCCCTTATTCCTTAAATGATTGCCAATTCACCCTGAAAAACACGTGGAAGTGAAGTCTTTCTACAGCTATACAATTAACTAACATGATGACTTTGGTATTTTACATTACTGGATTTATTCTAATTGAGAAATAAAGAATTAATTACATTGTTTCAGCTTGTGGCTAATGCTTTTATTTTTTTCATTCTTGCTTTATTTTTCCTCCTCCACTTAATTATCGTTTCCTGTAGTTTAAAAAATGAAGGAATTGAATAACATAATAATAACTAAATAACCTTTCCTGTAGAAAGAAATATTTCAATGGGGATTTTATTTTTTAAATAAAATCTCAGTTGTAGAAGTTCCTTCAATAGGTGAATAAAATTCTGAAGCCCTTTCAGGCTTCTCCTTTTGGGCTTTAAAGGAGTGCCCATAAACCAGCTCAAGTGTCTCTGTTCACCATCTCATGCCAAGGGACAGTGATTTCCCCTATCCAAATATTTAATATACTGAGATGCACTTGCAGAAAATGCAGTCCAAATCTTAAAGGCAGACAGAAGAATCCACATGAACCAATTTTACAAACTAAGAACTTAACTAGTCTTGAATAACTCTGGTTTATACAAGCTTTTACACTTGAAATTACACTCTGGACCCCTCCCCAAGAGGTAAAAAAATTGCCCTTCTAAATTGCCCATATTGTGGATTTTTCAGTCAACTCCACATGGATAACTCATATCAGGAAAGTGTTCCCTTTTATTTCATATTCACTCCTAATTTTATGCTGAGGATCTGATGAGATACAGATCTGTATTCTGAATTTCTGCAATATGACCTTTCATGAATTTGATTTACTAAAGGCTCAGATGTGATAGTTCCCATTTGCATGCTTTGTTTTATAAGGATGACATTTTCCCTCAAACATTAACCTGCCATTTTATTGTCTCTCAATATGTTTCCTAGATGGAGCAGTTTTGACTTGTCACAAAATCAAAATTGGTCCACAAAAATTAGGCTTTGGTAAGGAAAATGCATTTTTTTTTCTTTTTGTCCTTGTGAGAGCAGAATTTCACATTAAACCTCCTCTGGTTTATTCTTCATAGAGCACCCCAGACTGTTTTCTCTAGGCCATGTGTTTTACATGAAGTCTAAAGGGCCTTTCATGTGATGCCACACGTGAACTGAGGCCATCAAGGTATTATTTACAGAACTATAGTTAAAAATGCTCTATACAGTTATTTTATGCTATTCCATTGACTAAAAATTCTGAACTGGTTACGAAATTGAGCTCTGTGAACTCACTGAACTCAAGGTTTCCTTCTGTCTGACATGGTTTTTGCCATGTGGGCTGGATGTTTCTCTACATCAGTCACAAAAAGAATTAAGGATTTACTGAGACAAAACATGGGAAATTATTGCAGGGAGAGGGAATTGTTTCACATTCCTTATGAATTTCTGATTTCTAGCCTTTTGTTTCTATTCATACAGCTAAGATGGGTGCAAATCTCTTTTCCAGTGTTTGATTCCTTTGGTGAATCAAGAATATCTGCTGGGGTCTGTGCTGCTTCATCTCTCCACAAAATGTACACATAAATATGCAATTATTTTCCTCCAAAAATAAAAATAACCAAAATGTGATTGAAATACATGTTATTAGCACTTATTAAGAAAGAGGAGTTTTATTTTTTTGTTTAATAATCATCTTTCTTAAAATAAGGATGCACAATGTTAGAAAGGCGTGCAAGAGCGACTTAAAATTCATGAGAGAATGCCTTTCTCAGTATATTTAAAATATTTTTGTAAAATACAGAGTGTGAATTTTTAATAAGCTATTGTTAGTGCACTACCAACCTTGCAAATTAAATACTGTGCATTTTAAGACATTTTGACATCTCTGCTGGAAAAACCAGTACAAAGTGTGCACTTCTCTTCACACTAAGTACTGAACTGAAAGACTCCCTGCAGTTCAGAATTCCTTCTCTTAACTCAAAATTTTGTCAAACTTTTATAAAAGTTGTCATGAAAAGCTCAGAGGAAGCAAGTCCCAAAGGATGGCTTATCCATATCACATATTATTTGGGATCATGGCAAATAATTATGATTAATAGAATTCTTATCCTAATAATATTGGTGCTACAGAGAAAGCAACAGATGAATAAAATATACAATTCTTGTAACAAAAGAAAAGTAATTCCTCAAAAAGTAGGAAAACCATATATATATTTATATATTATATTTATGGGAGCCTGCAGTGACAGGACAAGGGGGAATGTCCTGTCCTTCAAACTGAAAGGGAATAAGTTCAGATCAGATACCTGGGACAGTGGAAGGTGTCCCTGCCATGGCAGGGGGTGGGATGGGAAGGGCTTTAAGGTCTCTTCCAACCCAAACCTCCCTATTATCTATATTGACAGTCTGGATCTTTCAATCCAACCTTGATTTTCCATGAAAACCATGAGGCATCAATAAGAAAAAGTAGTTTGAAAACTATCTTCAAAGATCTCCATACTATTTCTCTGCAGAAATGGGATTATATAATGGGATTTAACCCAATTCCATGTGGAGGCAGGGGAAAGGATCTTCCTCAGGACATTCTGGACATAATGTCCTGCCCACGTGAGCTCCAAGCTGTCCTGAGCCTCTCCCTGGTTCTCCTGAAGGGAGGGGAGTTGGGTTTGTTTCTTTGCTTTCCTAGGAGAGTGGTTTTTTTTTTTGGGATTATTTTTTTTCAACTGTGTGTTTTATAAAACTGTGTTCCTGACAAAGACAGACCTGGTCCACAGCAAGAAGTTGTAGCATCACCCAGGAAAGGTTCAGGCTGGGCTGAGCAGCTCTGGATGACTCACAGCATTTCACCCAGCTCAGAAACCTTCCTGGGAGCAGCAAACTTCCCTGGGAAACACCCACCTGGCATGGCCCTTGGGGCAGTTTGTGCCCTCCTGACCCCAAAGTGAGTGTGGCCTGGGGACAGGCCAGCTCGGTGTGACCCCTTCCAGACACAGTCCTGCCCCTGATGCCTTAGGGTTTGAGCTTTTATATCTTTGGTGTATTTGTAATGCTGCAGTTCTTTAGTGCATAACTCCAAACTCCACACCCAGTGGGAGCTGCTGCTCTCCCACTTTGGGCAGACACAACAATTCCTCTCCAGGATGGGAACCAAGGACACCTCACTGCCTCAGGGCCCAGAGATGGAGATCAAAGGGAGTTGGGGGAGCAAACCTGGGGTCAATGACTTCATTACCTGAAGCTGTAATTGGAACATTAACCCCCAAAATGCAAATGGACCAAACTTATCAAAGTGGGCAAACCCCTGACCCATCATCCATTTTGGGTGTAGCCCCTGGGGGGCTTCATCTGCCCTAAATGCATCTGAAGGCCCTTCAATGAACATCACTGCTTTTATCCCCTTTTTTTCTGTCTGGGCTCTGTTTTTAGGTAGCCCAACAGGATCCCCCAGCACTCAGCTCCTGCACCCCAGAGCATCCACCCGTGCTCCCCACTCTGCAGATCACAGAAACCCCTCTCGTCAGCACCAGCCACTGCAAACCCACCCTGTCATGTCTCAGGGAACAGAAAACACTCAGGGGACTGTGAGGGGCAAGCTTTGCCATCAGGGCTCTTTTCAAAGCAGAAACAGGTGATTTTTCCCATTTCTCTCTTTGTTTTTGCAGTGGTGCCTCTGAAGGGGTGACCACTTGCTGCAGGCACACTTGCTGTGTCGTGGGCCTGTTTTATTTCCCAGCTGGCAGAGTTTTGCTCATGTAGCCTTGCAAAATTACAGCATACATCCTTTTGCTTCCCCCCAAAGCTCCAGAAGCACGCTGGCAAAAAACAAAGCTCTGGTTGTTCTGGAGATGGATTTTCACTACTCGAGCTCCTCATTCCTCACACATCTTATCCACTATTGCCATGTGGGCTGGATGTTTATCTTCATCAGTCACACAAAGAATTCAGGATTTACTGAGACAAAACATGGGAAATTATTGCAGGGAGAGGGAATTGTTTCACATTCCTTATGAATTTCTGATTTCTAGCCTTTTGTTTCTATTCATACAGCTAAGATGGGTGCAAATCTCTTTTCCAGTGTTTGATTCCTTTGGTGAATCAAGAATATCTGCTGGGGACTGTGCTGCTTCATCTCTCCACAAAATGCAGACATAAATATGCAATTATTTTTCTCCAAAAATAAAAATAACCAAGCACTTCCTTGTGACTACCCCAATCTCTCATCCTTCCCCAAAAACCCAACACCACTGGTGCCTTTTGAGGTCATGGAATAGTCTCAGTCTGTCCAGCATTGAAAATCAAGACAAAAAAGTGCCACCTGTCCAAAAGGTAATGTAAAGACATTTGGAAGATTTCACATTCCAGGAGAGGGAGTGGGGGGGCTGCTAGAAATGCCCCATCAGCAACACCAATTTCCCTCCAAGAGCTGAGACAGCTGAAGCAGGGAAATTATCTTTATTCAAAGACCATTCTAGCAACTAACACAGTGATTAAAGCACTGCTTGCTCATTTATTATTTCTATATTCTCATTTATTTTTACTGAAATCCTAAAATAAAATTACTGCCCAAAGTATAGCTGGTTTATTTCTCATAATAATCTAGATAGTTTTTTACCACCATAATATTTAAGCATTTTATTTCCTGAGGCATTAAACTCAATTTACACTTAGCTGCAATAGAGTGCCTGGTATCAAAAATGTTGGGCATTTGTCTGAGACAAAAGGATTTGGGCTTTTTTTGAATAATTATAGATTTGTACTTCTTTTCACTCTAATTCAGCTATATACTTAAGAAATTCAAAAAGCTTTAGTGCTAGTCTATGGTATTTTAAGCATTTAAATCTAGAATTTAATAAATTGTATTAAAATCAATGATAATCTGATTTAACTCTTTGGAAAAAGTTAGTCCACTAGAAAAGAGAAATATGTTTTTGTCTTAATCATACCTGCTTAGAAAAATGAAGAAAATTTCTTTTCACACAAATGCTTCCAGAACCTTTTTAAAGGCATTCAAGAGCCTGGCTCTTACCCTCCCTTCAATGAGATTGAGAGGGCAGGTTTTTTATTAAGTTTTTCCTGCCAAAGTATAATCAGATTTATCTCAGGGATCAAAGATATTTCTGCAGGTTTAGCTGAAGCATTATCCATCTGTCAGGCAGGGTCCTCAGGACTTTGGCATTCCACTGATAGACATGAACCACCCATTTTTCATTCCTGCTATCTCCTGTGAACAGAACAAAACCCCAGCTATTTTAAATAGTTTTAGCCATTCTTATCTCCTTAGAAAACTTTTAAACAAATTGTATCTGTAGAGTAAAAATTGAAGAAATCCTAACTAATCTGTCATCACAAAAACACTAAAGGAATTTTAAGATTATTTTACAAACACCAGAGGTAGACATTGTTCTTTAAATGACCTACTAAAGTTTGTAAAGCTAAACAATTTATAAACTTTTACAGCTAAATTCAACTTATCTTCATCTTTGAAGTTTGCCTCTTTTATTCAAGATCTGAAGGAAGACTTCACCTGAAAGCTTGTTGTACTTTTTGACTGAAAGCCTTTGTTCTCCTTTCCAAAAAAAATTGTTTATAAGGAAAGATTACCTAAAGAAAAGAAAGAATACCCTCAATCTTATCTTGAAAGAGAAAGATTTGAGGCACTGAAAGATTTTTCTCTTTACTGGAACAACCATGAAATTATAATTTCTGGAAAGCAAGGCCACAGGGGATGGGCACTCAGGAGACAAAACCTCACCAGCCACATTTGGCCCTTTTTTCCTGCAGAACCCAGGGAGCTCTCAGCCTAGTGACCAGGGTTTGACTGCTCCTCCCCAAGAGCCTTCAAAGGAAATGGTTTCCTGTGATGTGAGAGTGGAAGCACCAGCCAGGCTGGGCTGAGACTTTGCTCATCCTCTTCATTCCTCACTAATTGCTGCTGTGCAGGCTCCTCCAGAGGTCCCAGGAATGAGTCGTGATCTGAGCATGCAATAATTACAGAGAGCAGCTCTGTGCCTGAAATAGCAGCTGCAAGCATTCCTCCTGATCCAGTCCCCTCACTGCAAAGATTTCCTTGCCATAGAACCCAGCTTTGCCAGAAAAAAGCTGGAACCTTTCAAATATTCATCGCCTGCCTCTCTCACTGAGACCCTTCCAAATTAATGCTGTGACTGTTCATAGCCCACTTTAATGTGAGACAGAATATGAACCAAGCCACTCCTGAAGGTAATTTTAACCTGTTTCAGCTTATTTCAAGAGGAAGCAGAAATTCATGTTTCTAGAAAAGTAACAGAGAAGCTGTACAGTTCCAGCTGCACAAACTGACCCACCTCATCCTTCACTGGCAAGAAAAGCTGCTGCCAAGCTCAGAATTCCATCTTCAGCCAGAGAATGACTCAAAGACCAACCTCTAGAACGGAACAATCCAGAATTCTGTGCAATCTGTGCTCATAACCCAGAACTACCTGTACCCTCCAACTGAGCATGAACTCTTACTGGCACCTCCTCTGCAGGAAGGTAAACAAACAAAGTCATCTCCAAGAGGTCCTGATCCCCCTGGTGGTATCTTTTATGGGTAGAATGGTGCTGCTCAGCAAATATGTCCTGCAAGACATTCTGTCTCTATAAAATCTGTATAATCCTTTCTGGGCTGAATTACCCCAGCCAAGAAATGTTGGAAAATGACCTCAAGCAACTGTGCCACTGGGATCTGTCATCATTTGACTACAACCTAATAAAATTCCAGTCTAAGGCAAATTTTCATTAATTTTATAGCTCCTAGAAGACTAATATAATACATATATATAACTTTTAAGTTTATACCTATGCTTGCTGAGCTAAATCTTTAATTGTAGCCCAAATCAGCCAAGCACTTAAACAGATGCTTTACTTTGGAGCACTTTATTCTACTGACTTTGATGGGCCTGTGTAAGTGTTAACATCAGGTGTCTGCTTCAGTGTGGTGCAGGATTCACATGGAGAGTCTGAGTGATGGAAAATCCACCCTTTCCTAGGGGTGCATTATTTTCTTTCTGGTGGGTGTTTTTTTGTTAATAAGGAAAATAAATGAAAGCAAAAAACGTCATAACAGGGAGACAAAACTAAGAATAATACCAGCTTTCTTACCTCTCCAAAATGATAATTGATATTGGGAAGCTGCTGTTACTTTCTCCTCACACTTTCCAGTGGATGCAACCTAACCCTTTGCTTTTGTAATCAGCTTTTAATTAAGCCAATGAGTTTTTCACATTACCCTCGTGCCTGTAATAATTGTTATGATTCTATTACCTTCTTTGTTAAACACATTTGTAGTTTTAAATGACAGGAAGTCAAGCCAGCAATTTGTAAAGATGTGTGAATAAGGAAATTGCTCTATTCACAGGCTCATAATGAACAGAGAGATAACATAATAATGCTTTGTATTCTCTCACCCTCGGAGCAGAGGAAAGAAAGGCAAAGGAGGTGGCCTGGATAATTTCCTGCAACCCTCCCTTTGTTCTTAAGCCTTTTTACCAGTGTTTATTGAGTGATGTAAAGCAAGACAGATCATCCAACCCAGGCTTGGAGCTGCTCTAGCCACAGGGCTTGCAAGAAGGAGGAGGAGCTCATTCATCAGAAGAAGCTGCTGGAAAAAAGCCAGAAGCCAAGTGCACCCATCCCTGCCTCATTCTGCTCCAGCTGGGGCTCTGCTGCTGAAACACGGGCAAACCTGAGCCCTTCCAGCCTCAAATCCCACCTCCTGTCAGTCACCTGAGCTCTTCCAGCCTCAAATCCCACCTCCTGTCAGTCACCTGAGCTCTTCCAGCCTCAAATCCCACCTCCTGTCAGTCACCTGAGCTCTTCCAGCCTCAAATCCCACCTCCTGTCAGTCACCTGAGCTCTTCCAGCCTCAAATCCCACCTCCTGTCAGTCACCTGAGCTCTTCCAGCCTCAAATCCCACCTCCTGTCAGTCACCTGAGCTCTTCCAGCCTCAAATCCCACCTCTGGTCAGTCACCTGAGCTCTTCCAGCCTCAAATCCCACCTCCTGTCAGTCACCTGAGCTCTTCCAGCCTCAAATCCCACCTACTGTCAGTCACCAGTGCAAACAGAAGGTACTTAGGGCACTTTGCTGCTGGAGAAACTCAGGCTCAGGTTTTGTATTTGCAGGGTGCCCAGATGAAGGAAGGAATGATGAATCTGACTCCATGTTCTCAGAAGGCTCATTTATTATTTATGATACTCTACTATATTAGAGAAAACTAAACTAAACTGTACTAAGGAATACAGAAAAGTTATTACAGAAGGCTAAAAAGATAATAATGAAACTTGTGACTCTCTCCAGAGTCTGACACAGCTTGGCCCTGATTGGCCAAAGAGTAAAAATTCACATAAAACCTATGAAACATTCACCTGTTGGGAAACAATCTCCAAACACATTCCAAAGCAGCAAAACACAGGAGAAGCAAATCAGATAATTCTTGTTTTCCTTTTCTCTGAGGCTTCCCAGCTTCCCAGGAGAGAAATCGTGGGCCAAGGGATTTTTCCAGAAAATATGACAGCAACAGGTTAAACAGTGGGGAGTCAAAGGGGTCAGGGGAACTTTGCTTTGATTTTGGAACCTTCACAGACGCCTGTCAGAGGACACAGGGGGTGAGGAGACAGCCTCAGGGATGTTGTCACTGTCCCCTTCCCCGGGCTAACAAGTCACACACCCAGACCCACAGAAAGGCTCAGCTGCTCCTCTGCCCTCGGGTGCTCTCTCCACACCAAAGGAGTTAAATCTGCACTTTCTGCCTTATTTTCCACAGATCCTTGGAACATCACTGAACAGATATGTTTCAAGGAGGAGGGAAATAATATTTTAGCAGACAGTTTGTCAAACTAATGATACTCACTTGGTTATTTAAAGAGATTTTATAACTGCACACTGCTATTCAATCCAGCTCCTTGATGTTTTCCCCACTGTTTATAGGCAAACCAAAACGTTCAAGCATTGCTACTAATTATGTACAAAATTCTGAACAGCAGAGCCATGAATTCATGCCAATTTGCTCACTTTAAGTGCTGCTCACTTTCCAAGTCCTGTCAAAATTTCTATTTGAACCTGAAGAAATTTTCAAGGATAATTCTCCATTAAAAGTCAGAGCACAAAAAACCAGAACAGAAATCACATCAGGAGTGAGACTCCTGCCTGTCCTTTCTGCACCCACATCTGGAACTGAATCTGTCCCAGCAATCCACTCTCCATAGTATTTTGTCTCCCACCTTTCCTACCTGCTGCCTCCTCTTGCCCCAAAGTATTTCTCCTATTTAAGGGGTTTCTTTGCAAAAAATAATTAAAATTGTAATCTAGGGTTGGAAATTTTTCCCTGCATCACATTCAGAATTTCTTAGGCCCAGTGTAGCTTCCCTTGCTGACATTTCTTTCCAATTATTGTGCCTGGCTTTCAGAATTTTCAAGTCTCTTTAATTACCACTCAAAATGAAAGTTTGTATCTTATGTTCAGAGTTATGCTCTAATTATGTGCTTTGTGAGGACTTCATTACAATGGGTTAAACACTAAAATGAAATGATTGCTTCCCAGTTTTATGGAATTGAGAATACTGCAAAAGGGAAGCACTAAACTTGGCAGGTTTCTGGGCTAAAGAAGGTGGCAGAAACTTTCTGCATCATCACAAATTTTGAATTTTTTTTCCTCTCTATTTTTTGGCATCTTTCAACTCACTCTGAAATAGATGTACAAAGTGCCAACCAAACTCAAGTCTCCCAACATAAAAATGTAAAAAATATTTATAATTCAAATATTTATGATGCCATTTCAGTGATCTATCAGGAGAAGTGATTAAACCCACTCAGTGTTCTCACCAACAGAGAGGAGGAGCCAGCACTCTTGGGGCAGCCTGGAAAATTTGGTGCCATTGTGACTCACTGTGTGTGAAATGATCTATTTCACACTAACAGGCCTAAAATTCAAGCTAAATGACAAGTCAATTGTCCAAGTCTCCTAATGAAAGGAAAATGTACATATTTGCTCTGCTCCTAGAGCATCATTTCCACATATATTTCTCTGTTCTGCAGCAATAAATTCAAGGAACTGATGTTGGGATAGATAACACTTTACATTTACTTTGAATAAAATAAACTGTTTTTTCTTCTTTGCAAATCTTAAATTTTACCCATGTGAGCACTTTTTCCAGCTTTGCACAGTAATTACACAGTGATGCATTTGACCTTAGCAACAATAACAAAAACCAGCAATGAAAAACAGACTAGATGTGATAAAACCCCAGAGATCTTAAGCCTCAGTGTGGTTATTAAACTCTTGTATTTTCATTAATCAGGAATATCAGCCTCCTTTGGCTGTCACCAGTGTATCTGGGGGTGCACATTCTCTGCAGATCATTAGCACAGCTTTCTGCCTCTGTGTTTCCTGTGCTGCTGTCCTGAGTGTTTGAAAGATAAAGTAGCCACAGGCACAAACTACACTGAAATATTTTCTTCACCTCCCTTGGAGGCCTTGGGAAAGACAACCCTGTCCCAACAGACCCTCAATAACAGCACCATCATTCCCAGTTCTGGTGATTTCCTTTGCTTGGACATTTCATCCCTGAATTCAAGTCCAGAACCCAAAAGGTGACCCCCTGGGAGCCTCACTGGCAGGTAAAGGGCTGGCTGAGATGGATTTCCCACCCATCCTAAAGCCAGAACCACTTCTAGTGGTGATCACAAGATGATGCATACTTACACCCTAACTTTCCAGCACATTTATCTAAAATTATTTCAGATTGATCTGTAATTTTAAAGCATAAGTGGGCTTTAGGCAATAGCTGAGGGAGGAGTGTTATTAATGTTATTAACACAGCAGGGACAGGAGTGTCCCAGCAGTGAAACCTGGGCATCCCTGGCTGCCACCTGAAAGGGGAAGGGCTCAGGGAGTTCTGAGCCACTTCTGCCTGAGAAAGGTAAAACCTCAAAGAAACCAAAGAGGTTTTTTAACTCTTTGCCATAACTGCTTCTTTGTAAATAAAAGAAAATATTTACATCACATGAAGACAGAATCCTTTCTGAAAACTGGTCTGAATGCAGGGTAGTCACCAGGGCTGAAAAGAGTTGATAAAAATCTTGGTTTGAGTGAAATGTGGCTGCCTGCTAATAGATAATCAGAATTAACTCCTGCAGGAAAGAAGTTCTGAGGGTTTTGTCAGTATACAAAGTTAAATGTTCCTACTGAGTTTAGTATTCTCTGTGCTCCCTTGCAGGGGAGCAGAGAATAGGATTAAAAGGGTTTCAGAGCCAACAGCAAGTTTAAGAAACATCTGCCTATGTACTATGTGTATGCTGGAAGCTCTCTTACCTCTCTGGACATAACTAAATACCTGATATCCTGGAGTTCCCAATAAAAATAACTTCCCATTGTTGAGTTAATTAGTGATCCACACTCAGCCTGTTGCTCTGTGCTGCATCTCATTCCTCTTCATGTTCCAGTTCAGTAATTTCCCACTGAGCAATTGTTGAGTACATCCCTAATCCTAGCAGCAATCTGCTTGTTATTTCAGCTTTTGAATCGGGACATCTTTCAATTTTAACTTACAGCTCTACAAAAGGCAGGGCCCAGTTTCCATCCTGATAAACAAGGACTATTCCACCAATCCCATTACACTCCTCTGTAGCAATTCACAATTCAAAATCTTACCTAAGTCCAGCTAAGTTGGTTGGAAATTGACCACTTAAACCCCAACTATTGGAATACCAAACACACCATCCAAAGGTCAGTCACTTTTAAGGTAACTGCTCATTAAATCATGGATATGAAGAGACAACACTTCAGTGCTGAGCAAAGGAGTTGAGAAGGGTTTTTATTCTTCCCCAAAAGAACGTCATTGTTGTGAGCTCTTGTCCTTCCCCACTTCTCCCATACTTGTGACTCAGTGCTGGCAGCTGTAGCTGCCAAAAACACTTCTGTTACTCTGAAATGGGGCAACTGGATGTAAAATTGAGGCTGCATCAGCATTTCAGTAGTGTTGAAAACTGGTATGGACATCCTAACTGCAGTCAGAGAAGCAGTGTTACCACAGGAAGAGTCACTGAAGAAAGCTTTTATAGTCAATCTCAATCAAGCCATAAGCATCACACCTCTCGTGGATTTCCCCAGGTGGATGAATGGCAATGCCATAGATAAATCTGTCATTATCCTGAACCACAGGGTCATCTCCAACCAGCTCCTTCTCATGGCTATCACAATCACAGCCTGGTCCTCTAGGAACTTCTCCCACTCCATGACACGGATCTCCTCCCACCCCATGACATGGATCTCCTCCCACCCCATGACACGGATCTCCTCCCACCCCATGACATGGATCTTCTCCCAGCCCATGACACGGATCTCCTCCCACCCCATGACATGGATCTTCTCCCACCCCATGACACGGATCTTCTCCTACCCCATGACATGGATCTCCTCCCACCCCATGACATGGATCTCCTCCCACCCCATGACACGGATCTTCTCCCACCCCATGACATGGATACTTTTCTACCCCATGACATGGATCTTCTCCCACCCCATGACATGGATCTCCTCCCACCCCATGACACGGATCTTCTCCCACCCCATGACATGGATCTCCTCCCACCCCATGACATGGATCTCCTCCCACCCCATGACACGGATCTCCTCCCACCCCATGACATGGATACTTTTCTACCCCATGACATGGATCTCCTCCCACCCCATGACATGGATCTTCTCCCACCCCATGACATGGATCTCCTCCCACCCCATGACACGGATCTTCTCCCACCCCATGACACGGATCTCCTCCCACCCCATGACATGGATACTTTTCTACCCCATGACATGGATCTTCTCCCACCCCATGACACGGATCTCCTCCCACCCCATGACATGGATGTTTTTCATGCCTGATGGTTCCTTGCAGAAATGTCACAGAATTTCTGGAAAAGCTCTGCCACAAGAGCCACACTTACCAGATTGCTCCTCATCTGCAGAGGTGCTGCAGAAGGAAGGTGGTGTTAGGTTCAAAGATGGATTTAAACCTTGTTTGATCACTGTGATTCCTTCCACCTAAGCTTAGTTAGATGGACAGATAGGATGAAAACAATGCAACTTGACAAGAAATAGCAAAAAATATAATAAGAGCTGATTCCATCTCCTGAGAAAGCATTCTTACCTTTGCAGTGTGAAGGGTCTCTGAAGGCAGGTGGTGAAAGAGTCTTCACCAAGGCCAGGATTTTATTGTGAAATTTGTTGTGGAAAGGTTTTCTTCTTTAGAAAGGGTGTATCTGATAACTGGAGTGCCTGAAAAGGCTCTTTCATGAAGCCCTACATTTCCATGTCCCCTACCTCACAGAAATCCTTATTAGAGCTATATCTGAATTGCACAAGGGCCAAGATACTCAAATACCTACATTTGCAATGCAGGGACAAAATAAAAAATGAATTTATTCCATCCCTACCCTTGCCTTCATTCCCATAATTTTCAGTGTCTGATCACAAGAGAGGAACTGAATGCACGAGCACATTCCTGATCAGGATCCACCCTGCTCAAGGGCAGTGTAAAGGCACAAATCCATTATTTCCCCTACAGAATGAAAGCAGCTCTCCCCTAAATGAGAAGAATCTGAACCAGGATCCTTAGAGCTCCCTGTGAATGCCATGAATTGCACTGTCCCCACCCAGAGAAGCCACAGCCTATAGCACAGACCTGCTCCATTTTAGCAGCTGGTGCACACCTGGGCTGCTCCACCAGGGACAGGTTTGCCAGGAGGACAGACCAGGCCATGGGTCATAAATTCATCACCTGGCAAACTGAAAAGTGTCCTTACACAGCCCAAAGTTCAGCTTCATCATTTAATTCTCATATATTATGTTTGGAAGAGAGAAAAGAGTTGAGAGGCAGGAATTTTTCTTGATTTGACTGAATTCAAATAATACATCAAACACCTGGGACACACTAAAATATCCTTGAGCTTTTCTTACATACACTGCCAGCATTAAATATATAGTACTTGCAAGCTTCACTTATTTTCTGTTTTAAAGAACTGCCACCGAGTCTGCCAGAGAGCAAACATTGCCCAGAACCACTGCAGGTGCTGTAAAGGGAAAACCGAGTTTGGAATCAGCAGAAGAGGGCAGCATCCTACCACGGTTTAAAGTCTACAGGCTCGGCTTCCCGAAGTTGAGACATAACAGGCAACTTCTGTCGAATGCTAATTGTGCTCAAAGATGACCTACATTGGTTAAAATTTTCCCTTTCATTAGCACACAGTATATCACCTTTCTAGTTAAGCATTTAAACCCCCCAATAATCCTCTGTCAGCTAATTGCCAATAGCAGCTGATAACATTTGCCACAGCAACTTCCCTTCGTGCACCCAAGCACAGCTCCCGTTTCACCCTGATAAAAATGAAATTTCTACGTGGAAGGAGCAGCAAGAATGCTCCAGCTCCAAAACAGAGCCTGAAGGAAGCACCACGGAACACTGCAGGGTTTTGTCACACAGCTCCCTCCACTATTTAAACAATTGTTTGGAATCAGAAATGAAGATCATGTCAAGACCATAGTGAAAATTTGAATATTCAAACCTTCGAGGGCAATGCAACTTTCACTGGAGAACACATGGACCCTGCCACAGCTTGCCTTGGGCTCTCTTTGCAGACTTCATATTGATGTGATTTTAAGGGAATTCCAATACATTATTTATCTTGTTTGGAACTTTTCTAAAATTTACTCAGCCAAGCCACCCAGTATGAATCATTTTTCTTTCTCCCAGCATTCACCTTTCTTTACTTCTCCCCTG
Organism: Haemorhous mexicanus; assembly: GCF_027477595.1. NCBI lineage: Eukaryota > Metazoa > Chordata > Aves > Passeriformes > Fringillidae > Haemorhous > Haemorhous mexicanus. The sequence goes on from NC_082354.1 coordinate 17,525,622, forward strand.
ATCAAATGATCAAATATTTCAGGTAGAAAGACATCATTTGCTTGAAAAACTAAAATGAAATAGCGCTGGAACACAATATAACATGTATAAAGTGTAAATTAACTTTTATTTCCCTACACACATAAAAAAAAGACTAAACTCTTGATGGAATAAACCTGCCTAGTGTAGAATTTCTTTTTAGCAATTAAGGCTTGCATTTACACTCACTAAGGAATAATTGATTAATAGAATCAAGAAGGAAAAGTTTTAAAGTGAGGAAGATGTGATATCCTTTTCATTATTTTTGTGAGTTCTGAGGGATTCTTACTGAGAAACAGCCACCAGATACTTCAATTTCAGTAAAATGTGGTGTTGACAACCCCTTTGTAATGGAAAACATTGATCTCTACAGAAAGGTGGTCTTGGGAGATAGGAATTTATCTTAAAATTCCACACTTGAGATCAAGCAAGGTAGAAACAGGTGTTTTCCATAAGGAACTACCCTATTGTCTATTATTCATTTATTCCATGCCAAAATGCTTACAAGGATCATTTGCTTGTTTGTGGTGTCCTTGCAGCCTCAGTTTCTGCTAGCAATACAAGTTTCTCCTGTTTCACTCAGGAAGGAAGGTGTGGGCTGGTTTTTGGGTGTAAAACAAATGCACAGAGAACATGAGGGAGCTCCCAGAGCTCTTCATCTGATGGCTACACCTGAATGTGCCCCAGAGCTCTGAGGAATATCAAATACTCTGGGTGGCTGTCAACATATTTAAAATTATATTCAAGCTCAGGCTGGATGGAGCTCTGAGCAACCTCTTCTATTTCCTGCTCTTTCTAGTTTCATCTCTTTTTTTTTTTCCTGTTGTTTTGTTTTAAATTTATCTCATATTTTACTTTGTTTTGAGTTGATTGCATAATATTCATGCATTTGTCACAGCTTAATGACTGCAATTATAACAGGGGCACTTTAGTTTTTAACACCCCTCTTGCCAGAGGCAGCACATGTTTTTTTCCTTCTATATTGCATTTATTTATTTTGTGTCTGGCATGCCTGGTAGATTTTTATGGTAAATTTAAAAACAAATAAACAAAAAAGTTAAGCAAGGAGTGGCTTAATTAAAAATAAAGGCAAGAAACCAGTATCTTAAGATGATTATAAATTCCAGCAGGTTTATAAATGATGATATAAGTGGTAATTACATGAGTTCTAAGGTCTTGGTTGGAGTTCTAAGTGTACTGAACGTGGCTCCCTGGCTCTGCTATGAGGTAAGAGGCACAGCCACCCCACAGAAAGCTACAAGCACATGATTTACACCCTCAGTTCAGGTTTTTTCCATTAAATCATTGCTTAGTCCAAAGAATGGGGCACTTCTGGAACACAAGAATCATCCAAAACCCAAATTAAGAGATTTAAACAGATTTAAACCATTTTATGTTGCCTCATTCCACTGTTCAAAAAACACCCCAAAAAGAAGAGAGGAAAGAAAATAAGGCAAGGTAGAAAAGGCATCAAAAAGTCAATGAAACTCATCTCATGGGAAAAACATTCCAGACCACAAATGCTGTTCTAGTTTCCTGTTTATAAAGCCATACAAATTGAATCCTCCCATCTTCAAGAACTTTGCCCAAACATCACAAAAATGTCCAATTTTCTTTGCAGGGTAATGCAGGAGCATCATCAAGCAGAGTCAGCTCTGCCTCTGTCTGGAGGAGTTTTATTTCAGACAAGTTAACAAGGGACTCAGATATCAAGATGGAAAAAAAAAAAAAAAAAAGTTCTTTTCCCCACCAATTTTCCATGGCAGGAAATTGTAGTCAGATGGCTTTTTACTGTAGCATCAGTTTTTAAATCTTTAATGAAATTACCCTTACAAACATCCTGTAAAACTGGGAAGTGTTATTCAATTCCACTGGAGGAACCGAGGTACTAAACCCTAAATGACTTGGAGAAAAACTGGTGAAAAAAAGGCTTAAGTTGGAATTTCTTAAACCCTAGTCTAGTGGCTTATTCCCCGTGCTTTCTCTGGGAAATGTGATTAAATAAGAAAATCAATAAAGATTTAGGTTTGCCAGATAAAACACAAAAGCTTCAAAGTCGCTGACAAGAATTCAGGGCGTGAGGCCAAGTTTTCTCTGACTTCTCGGAGTGGATCAGTTAATAGCATGAAAACAAGGTAATAAGGAGAAAATTAGACATCTGCCTCAGGTGTAGCCACGAGGAGTGTCCTCAAGGGCTTCGCTTTTATTTCTGAGCCAAGTGCACATGTGGAATTCCTCGGCCCATTAACAGGGAGGGTGAAAATCCCTTTGTTCCCACTGGCTGCAGGTTCAGCCTTATTCAGGCAGAGGTGATCCAGAACTCTCAATGTCAAATTCACTTCTCCTGGAATCTCTCTCAGCCTCTGATTGTAAATTAGTGAGGAGAGAGACCAGTGTTAGTTCTGGAAACCTGGGCTCCCCAAAAACCCCAAATTCATCATTCCAGAGTGGCACAGTGTTGATGAAATAGCAAGTAAAATTAATGTACAGCTTTAGAAATAATCACCTTTGCAAAATTAAGGCAATTTTACTTAAACACCTATTCTCTGTATATATTTATCTATATTTTCATTCTCTAAGAAGAAACTTGCATTTAAATTGGTTTAGAAAACTGCGGTCTTGAAAAGTAAACACAAACTGTTGTGTTTCAAATAAATATTTCATGTTACTGCAAAATATTTTTTCTGGTCTGTGTTTCATTGTTAGTCTTCTGCAGCTTATCAAGCCCAGAAGATCAATTATCTGACAGGCTTTATACAAAAAGATCAAAGGAGATAACACACCTAGTTTGGGAAGGCAGCAGCAGCAGTCCTGATCAGCAGCTTCTGCCATGTTAGATAAGAAACAAGGTCAACAAACTTCCAGAACTGAACTAAAAAAAAAAAAAAAAAAAAATAGGTGTTTTCTCACTGAGGGAAGATGCATCAGCTCTACTGCTGTCTGCAGAGAAAGTAAAATGTTGCTCAACAATGACAATGGAAAAAATGAAATCTGGCTCATTTAATTCTCCTCTCTTTTTACATGCAAGCCCCATAGATCAGAGGGTTAGCTCTGCTGTTTGTGAGGAACTTTACAGACCCTTAATGCCACTTCTTGCCTGTATTTCCTGAAAAAAATCCTGCAATTAAACTCTCTAACTGACAAATGTATTCTTCTTTTTAGCTCATGCAGTGATCTTCTTTTCTCTTTTTGATGGAAATATCTGGTGTCTTCTAGGTCAGAAAAACAACCTCATGATGCCTCAGGATGAGAACCTGCAGCCTATGGAGGTCTCTGTATAAAAGTCTGTGGACTATTTATATTTTGTGATCAGTCATTAATAAATATTTCATAGTCATCTTTGGGTTTTATGACTCTAGATTTCTGTGTCTGCTTTTGTTTTCAAACAGACAAGAACTGGTGAAGACCTTCAAGAATTCTTCATAAAGAGCCTCCAATTTCTGATTAGTTTAAATGTAATTAATCCTCATTTCTAGCTGGCCATGCATGTTTCCCCTTTAGCCTGGCAATTATGGATCAGTTTGAAAGCAAAAATGGTTGTTTATTTTTTAAGGTACCTTTACCATAGAAGCATAATGACAAAGAAAAAATAAATTTGAGATAGTCCCATTAGAAAAAAGATGGGTTACCCAGGAATGGAATTCCCTGCAGTGTAAGAAGAGGATGAGGAGCAGTTTAAGGGGAGAGCTGGGCACTGATCAAAGATGGGCTCTGCAAGACCATCACAATGGGCTGCCCACAAACCCCCTGGAGGTTCCCACAGCCAGATCACATCACAAATGACTCTCTGGGGCTGAGCCAGGGCCATTGCTCATCCTGAGACAGCAGAATATTGTGTTGGCAGAGATGTCAGGGGCTGGCAAGTCTTGAGCAGACAGAACTCGTGTGATGGATGGCCTGGCTGTGCCCTGTCACAGCACAGGATGGACACCCCAAATCAGCCTCCCTGCCCTGGGGAGAAAACCCCCAACCCCTGGGCAGAGCAAAACTGCCTCAGGAAGCCTCTGATCCACAAAACCTCCCAGGTGCCCTGATACCCACTCTGGGCACAGTCAGACCTGAGAGAATTAAATGGGCCTTTAACCTCATCTGCATTAAAGACAACTCTGTTACAATAGAGCATCTAAAAATACAAGTATGGTTCCTACATTTTGACAAGAAAAATTCATCAAATGTTAGCAAAAAAAAATTTCAGCAAAAAAAAAAAAAAAAATTCTAGCAAAAGCAGCAGTTGTCAAAACCACTGGGGCTGTTACATTTGCTCCATCAGAAATGTTCCCTAAAGCATTACTGATTTAGTCTGGACTGTGTTTAATCCCAAAGGTGCCCTGATCTGAATCCAGGGGGGTGGCAGCCTGGCAGCTGTACCTCTGTCACACCTGCCTGTTTGTAGTGCCACCAGCACAGCACCACATTTGGATTTTTAATATCCTTTTCCTTGGCTTACTTTAAAGAAAACCATAATATATCAGCCAAGGCACATTTAACCTTCTGTAGCAGCCAACTATTTTAGTCCAAGGCAAACAATGAACTGTGAACTTTGGCCTTATTTGGGTTTTGGCCAAGCACAGGTTCATTTAAATCACCCTGCACTTGTCCAAGCTTTACACAGCACGTGGATTTATGCACTCCTGAGTTTTTCAGTGATGCTGACACCCCTGGAATCTTCATGAGCTTGAAATGCTCAATTGCAAATTTTTTAAATTTTTTTTTTTTTTACCTTTAGGACTTTCAGAATTAATTTATTGCCTGCAAAGCTGAAAAGATTCTCAGCACAAGGCTGTGTGTGGGACCAGGCCATGGAACACACATTTTTTCCAAAAGACAGATCCACTACAGAACAGTTCCAGAGGAGGAAGATGGAGATCTGAAGGAATTCAGATGATGAGCTAATTCAGAATTATTTGAGCATGCTGATGCAATGTTCAGTTAGATCCATCAGCAATTCCTGCCAGCCTCATCCCAACATTTGTGCCATTGCCATGCCACTGGAATTGGCACTGCCAGAGGAATGGGACTAGGACTGGGACTATCTCAAAGGTTAAAAAATCAAAAGGAGGACTGAGATGACAAAAACACTCCACTCTTTGTGCAAGCAGCCTGTGAACCCCTGCCACACATTTCTGTCACTGGCAGGTGCTGTGCCCACACCAGGACCATGCTCCTGCGAGAAGAAAAGCAGCCTGGGATGCAAGGTGCAGATAAATGTTTGTGATTGCTGCTGCTGCTGCTCTTCAGCTGGCCTGGCACCCCTTGCACCACAATCCCAACCAGAGAACCAAGCTGATTTTCTGCCTCATGTCACATTTACAGCCCTGATTCCACAGCTCTCGCCACATCTGAAGAAGCTGACACGTTCTGTTTGTCTCACAGTGGCAGTGTGCAAGGGTTTATTCCTTTCTCTCTTTTAAAGGGAAAAAATGTGACTTTTGGGCAGACTTGTGTGATAAAGCAGGAGCTTATGAGTATTTATTCTGGATGCTGCAATTCATTCAGGTGCTGGGTCTGCAGGAAAACAGTAGGACCAATACAACCATCAAACTGCTGGCACAGAATTTATGGGTTTCCTACTTATTAAAAAAGTGGAAAACATTTAATTTCCAATTCATCATGAAGTGCTAAAACCATTTTATTTCAGATGCTAAAGCAGAACTCTTAAAGCCTTGATTTAGAATGAACCTTGAAGGCTAAACCTGCCCCTCTTTCCAAAACCATGGTGCTCTTGTTCTGACCAAAGCAATTCTGTGTTCTAGCTAAACAAAGGGAGGGTTGACATCACAGACCTGTGTGATCAACATGATGTTTTTCAATAATAAATAAAAAAAATTTATGAATTGCCAGCCATTGTTGACAATTCACTTTTCTTTATTGATTTTGCTTTCAAGCAAAATTGCCCAAATGAGATCTTCCTTGGTTTTTTAACATTTCACTTTTATAGAGTTAAACTGAAGACTGTGCCTAACCCATAAACCAGCTTTTAACCCTTAAACCCTTTCTAACCCATAAACCAGATCATTTTACTGCAAGTAAAAGTATTTAAAGAATTAAATCAACAAATGAATCTCCCATTTTCAGGAGATGCAGTTTTTTACTGACTCCACACAAAGTTTTGCCTTTGCCTTACTCCAACCCTCACTTTTTTCTGGAAGATTTACAATATTTCTCTATGAACTGTGTTAGCCCAGAAGATAGTTTCTGCTTTTCAGTGGAATGTAAATTGTCACTTTATAGAGAAGGTTGCCTTTCTGTAGGAAAACATTCTTTTAAAAATCAGGCCAGACCTTCAAACCAATGACTTGCTATGAATATTTGTCTATTACCAAGAACACAAATCTCACTGAAGAATGCACCAAGAAACTCTCAAACTTTTTTTGTGCCTTCACTTAGAAGAAAAGCACTATGAAAAAAGTTATTTTTAAACTCTGACTTTATATATTTTTTGTTTCATTGTTTCAGGTTAATGGTTTCTTCATGTTTTGAAAAAAAGATCAGAGAAGAAGAGGGGTTTTATATCTGAAATATCTAAACTTACAAAGTGATCCCTGTAATAAATTGGACATGCTAAGGCTGGAATTTTTTCTCTGTGTGTTTATGCAGTTACAACTTGGAGGGCATGAATAGAATGTAAAATAAATCCTGGGCAGACACTCAGAAATAGTGAGCACACACAACATTCACAGGTAAGAAATACAACCTGAGCCCAGTCCAAATAAATAGTACATTTCAAGGTGCAATGAAATTTCCTGTCTATTTTAAAGTTGCTTTATAAAAGGAAAAAAACCTAAATATAAAAATAACAACTTACTTGGTAATAACAATGATTTTCCTGTATATTAATAAATAAATAAACAAATAAATATTAAACCAAATAAAATCCTGGTTGCTTTTTTCCAAAATGTGACTGGCCAGTGCTTTATAATTTTACACTAAGATGTAACCTCAGGACTGAAACAGAATTCAAATGACAGAAAAACCTTTTTTGAGCAGTCCATAAAGACTGCACTTTAAAATTTTATATGCAAATTTTTCCATGGATGTTTATTGATTGTCCCTTGGTTTATGCATCATGATTTAAATGTCTTTGCAACAGTGCTATAAACGTAAATTTATCACAGTTATTTTATTGCCTCAGTTAACTTTAACAGCTTATTTTATGAGGTTTTGGAGAAAAGTAGAAAAATTAGAAAATAGAATGCAGGGCATACAAGGTAATTATACAAACTGTTATTTTAATATTTCTTGAACACTGTATGCCATAATTTACAGTTGCATCACAAGCACCATCTCTGGTAAAATAGCCCTAAAAATGGAGTTTCAAATGTTTGCTCCTCTCAAATCATTCGGGGTGGAGGGGAAGGGAATACAAATGTTATACAGTTCTCTCTGGTCACCTAAAATCTCTTTATAAATGTGAGTTTGATCATCATTTTATGTGTTTGTGGACCAACAGGCCTTTGAATGTGTTCAGTTTCACTAAGAGTACATTTGAATAAATTGCCAAGGCTGCAGCACACAGAAATGAGGAATTCTGGGTGCTCCAGCTGAAGGACCTTCAGGGTTTAACTAAACCCACAAGGTAAGGCAGATGAGCAGTTTGAGCCCTGCTCAAGTGTACATTTTAAAGGATGGGAACTTGCAGATATCTGAGGAGCTGACAAATACACCCACCCAAAATTCACACTCTGTCAAAACTGGGGCAGGTCAAATAACCATTTTTACCACGTTCTTTTCAAATTTACATGTTTTTATGGCAAAGCTCTTTCAAGAATTCATTGATACAAACTCAAAACAAACTTTAAAGGTGCTTGGCTTTTCTTTTTTCCCCCCTCTTAATTAACAGTTGCATGATTCCCAGAAAAAACCCTGAATATCTATTTTTCTGGTCTTAAAAGGAAATGTTAGAAGTTTTGAGATGTTCTTTGTGGCATTGGGCAATCTCAAAGGAACATAAATCAGGAGCAAACAGCCCAATTCTGATAAATTTGCTCACTCCTCAAGCTGATTAAAGAACATTCTCCCTCTCCCCTCACACATGCACACAGGATAATCAGCCTTGTGTAATATCCAAATTTTTTCATGTTTTCTCACTCTAATGATAACATAAACTACAAATTACATTATCAGCAACTCTCTGAATTGAATGTGCCACTGACATTCTGAATTTAATGTGCAATTCCAGTCACTGATGTACAGATTAACACATTAATATTAAACAGATCTGCAGTAATTAGCACCAATTAATGTAAAGGATAAGTTAATTTACAGAGCATATCATTCAATATGCAATCCAATGTGTGCCAAACAGTGCTATGCTAATTCAATAGCCCTTATTTTTAAATTCCTATTAACTGTGGCTGAATAACTGATCATTTAGGGGCTAAAATCCCTTGAAATATTGTGTCTCCCAAAGCAAGGCAGGAGCACCCACAGCTCCATTTGGTGCATTAGCAAATTCCAAACTTTATACAGAGGACAGAAGACCACAGAGAGAAATATTTCTTTCAAGTTCCCTTCAAAACTTTTTCAATTACGGGTTTGAAGCCTGCAGAAATTTCTGAGCTGAGATTTGTTGACAAATGTTAAAATGGTAAATGTTTCTGCTGCAGCAGCTTTGATCTGGTGTAATTTCAATGGGGATTGCTGCAGAGCCCAAAGGGCTGGGCTCCCTCAGACCCCACTCAGAAGTGGATGCTGCACATCCCTGCACAGCAGGTTTGCTCTAGCAATGGACAAATATCACCAAACCCACACATTTCCCCCACACCTCATGAACATCAGCCAAATATTCTCAAGGTTACACAGAAATGTCTTATGGGGTTGTTTGAGCCACTAATTATTGGTGCTGCCTATTTATAAACCAGAATATAACCAGGATATGACCAAATAACTCAAATATTGGTTAAAACTAAGAATAATCTTACAGGGCTGAAGCTTTGCTGTCCCTCAGAGGAGGATTGGACCCAGCTGGAGAGATCCCATACAGATAATGGCAATGTTTGGAATGCAATTTGTTTATTTATTTTCCTGTTTGAGGGTGAGAAATACAGCTGATCATTTGAGCTCGAAATAAAATAGTGAGGACCTCAATGCTTGAAATAATTTCTGGATGATTTCCTGCCTCACTTCAATGATGAGCTTATCTCTATGACATGAAAGACTGTGAAGCAGCAGATGGATGATATATGGGGTAAAAAGCAATTCCACAGCACCTGAAGGGATTGTGTTCATTAACAAAGAGGGAGCAAGGGCAGTGAGGTCATTGGAAATTACCTAATTGTGTCTTTTCCTTCCCTGTTTGCCCTGGGTTGATTCTGGTTTGGTGTTCTTGCTTGCCTTGAGAGTTTGGTCTTGAGCCTAGAATGAGACTTTTCTGCTTCCATACATTATAATTCTTTCTCATCAATCTATCTTCTGTTGCTTCCTACCTTAATGAGAACTAAACCCCACCAGTCCTTCCTCCTGATCCTCTGCTTGCTGATTTTGACCTCATTCAGGATTTGATTCAGTACTGGGGGCCTTTACGTTTGAAATCATCAGCAACATGGGTTTCTATTTCCATTCTCAGAAGCAAGCAAAACCAGTGGAAAAGTTTGAAAAATAACCAGTGTGGTTTTAAGGAACTTCAAGAATAATTTGGCAGAAAAACTTTGAAGTTAAATTTTTAAAATCTCTATGAATCAGAAAATAAGGAGATGGAAAACACAGTGAGAGACTGGCTGCTTGAGCTGAACAGGAGCTATTTTCTTGTCCTAAAGTGGAATTTCATTTGTTCCAATGGAAAAGCTAAGCTCTGTATGGCAGCATGCTGTCCCTGAGCAGCTGCTGGGTGTGTGGAAGGGCCCCTGAATGATCTCACTGACACCACACGTGTGCAACTGGGCCTGCTCAGGAAAAACAAAATCTCATTGCCACCGGGCTGGGGGGAGAAACACTCAGAGAATGTAGTCCTGAAGGCAAGGTCTTATCAGTGCTCAGTGTTATCTTTCTCCAAGTGAGCCTGAGAAGGTCACAAGGAATAGGAATTAAATGATCAAACCTGCCCTGCTCAGCAGTGCAGTCACTTGTCTGCAATCTGTTCAGAAGCTTCAGCTCAGAAAGAGAGAGACTGAGACTTAAGGAAAATCTTCTTGGTGCTATCAAACTTCTAGCATGCAAAAATAATCCTCAATCATTTTCTAATAATAGCAGTAGTAGGAAAGTAATATTTATTATAATATCTGCAACTAGTTCTGGCTGCATTTTTTCAGATGGAGCCTTCTGTAAAGTGCACAAACTCAAACACAACACATTTAATGGAAGTGATGGAATGCCAACAGCCTCTCAGAAATAGAGAGCTACTAGAGATGGGGAAAGAGTTTGTTTGTTCAAAAGTTATGGGAGAATGCTCTGAGCTTTGCTAAAAAGGGGATCTCAAGGCTGTGCAGAACTTTATCTTGGTAGCTGTGCTAATTCTGAAACTCTTTGCCTTGAAAGCAAGAGGACATCCAGCAAGTCAAAGCTGCTTTAGGAAAAGACAGAAAAAAATCAAATTCAGGAGCCTCTGGGTTTGTGAGAGTTTCTCTCTGTACAGATACATCTGCTTGGGGTAAGAACCCAGGATGTCCCCTGGGAGGAGCTCCTAAGGTACTGGGTTAAAAAAAAGTCAAAATCAGAAAGAAAACAAGTGAGATAAACCTGAAACTGTGCCCTTGCATCAATAGAGCCCAGACAGCAGCACATTAATGATTCTTATCTCCACAGCCTGTGTATAAAATACTGGCCTGGACTGCTCTGTGCTTAATCTGAGTCACCAGGGAATTAAATAGATGCAAGCCTGAAGATAGTGCTAAATTTAATTAAAATGACCTTTATAATTGCCATTTCCACATTTCAGATGGTATCATATTGATAAATAACTCCTAGGAAAAAAGTATTCTCTCTCTTTTAAATAATCATTTTGGCACCTTTCAAGACCTTCAAAAAGTCACATTTGTGAGGCTGTTTATTAAAACAAAAACTCCAAACAGAACCCACAAGATACAAGACAGTTTTAGACCAAAATTCTGCTTAAAGATTCCTTCTTACAACCACAGGATCTGGAAATTCTGTGGGTAGAAGCTGAAATCAGTTTCCTGGAGTTACAAATCTCTGTGTAGTCCCATTACTCCTTGATTTCAGCAGGAGGAAAGAATTTGCCCATGGACTTAAAAATTGAGAATCTGTTTCCTGCTACGAGCCTGAGCCTCCAGCAAAAGGCAGAATTAAAGAACATGGCAGGAAATGCTGCCAGAGCCACAACAGTTCCTAGAAAAGCTTTTTCTTTCCTCTCTACCACCCCTTAAAAGGCCTGATCCCATTTTCCCTGTTTCCAGTATCAGAATCACAGAATCAGTGAAATTTATCATTAAGAGCCTTATGATTTAATATTAACATGAAATTTCATTTCGGTTTAATTATATGTATTTATTTCCCTCTGCAAAATTCTGATTAATGAGCACAACTTGTGCCTGTCACAACTGAGTGGGAATTTCTTTAGTATAATTTGCTTTCATTGACTGCAATCAATTAAATAGAACAAATAATAAAAGGGGATTTGGGTGGGACAATCTGGAGATTTTATACTCTGCTGAGCCTCATTTTGAGTGTAATGCTTTAGCATTGAACACGTGGAAGTTTTTATAAAGGAGAGAAGTTATTTCAAATTATCAACTCAATTTCTAAGCTTTCTTACAGATGCTGAGGACTAAACAGGTGCATCATGACAAAATACTCCAAATTTTCCACATTCTGAACCTGCTCCAAGATTTTAAAAGTCTGAGAGAAGACATATAGGTAGAGAAAGGAATAAAAAAAGCAATTTTCCTGTTTTCTTGCTATTATTCCATATTTATTCTTAAAAATACAGTTGCAGCAAACCCACAACTTCTCTAACTCTACACCCATGATTTCGGAGGGAATATTGGACTCATGACCTCTGACTTCCAGAAAAGTTCTTCTTCTATATAACTTCTAAAAGTTTTAAAGCATAAATTAATCCTAGCCTTGCACACCATGACCCATATTTAATTTTCCAGCTCCATTAAAACTCCTGTTTTCTGGAAGACTTGCCAGCCCACTTCTGCCTGCTGTTTCCTACACTAAATAGACCGAGTTCCACAAATTCCTACTTGAAGAGCTCTGCATCTTCTAGAGGTAGAGCAGAATACAAAATTCCTTCCTGACCCACTCATTTCACAGCTCCTCCACCCATCCCTAGCCCAGCTTGACACCCACCTGTGTTGTATTTATGATTTTCACTTCTCCTTGCCCAACGTGGCACCTCACACTTGTATTTACTGAACGTTATCTGTGCCATCCACATCATTTCTCCAATTTAGGAAGGTTAATTTAAATTGTAACCTTGTCCTTCAAATTATTTGCAGGCCCTTGCAGGTCATTGTCATCCACAGATTTGGGAAGTTTACTTTTCCTTTCTATCATTCAAGGTTAAAAGTGGGAAAGAACAGAAACCAGAGGAACTCCCCTCAGGCTCTACATAGGAGTGAATGTGGACATTTAGAGAAAGTCATTCCAAATGAATGATTTTGGTTCATTTTATAACAATCAAGCATGCAGTGCTGAAAATACCAAGTAAAATAGCAAAATGGTTCTGTTCTGAAGCATTTAAGTTCTGGTATTTCAATTTTTTCCTTATAAATTAATCTTTGTGAAAAAAAAAACCCAGTATAGTTCTACTTTAAAGTATTTTAACTTTGAAAGATAAACTGCATGACCAAAAAGGGAATTCTAACAACTTTAAAGTTTTTTACTTATTATAGAACCAATTCACTACCTTAACCTTTAAAGATATTGTAAGAAAATATTCACATTAATGTGCACTTGAGTCTTTTTTCTGTTTTTCTCATTTCAGCCTGTAACCTTGCTGGGGTCCTGCTTTTGTTTCGTAAGCAGAAACATCTTTTTAGTTGGAGCATATTGATTTTTGGAAATCAGGTTGTAGAGGGTACAGATAGCAGGCATGAAAGGGTTTCAAACTGGTAATACAGGAATCAATAAATATTCCAGACAACGGGGTGTAAAGAAACCAGGGAAAATGACAGGTGCACACAGAATTCATTTCACTGTTCAGAAAACATCTTTTCTTCTTGGGAGCTATGAAGCTAAATGAGAAACTGCTGAGCACTGATGTTACTGGGCAAACCTCCCAGAGCTCCTGACTGCACTCCCCCAGGCCTCTCCTTCACACAGGTTCCTGGACTACCCCCAGACAAACACCAGGAAGATTTCAGGCCCTGAGTAGGGAAGAACAAACAAAACTGAAGTCTAATTGCTGGGGAACAATGTTCTTTGGAGTTGTGAGCAAGGAAGGGAACGCTGCTGGCAATGAATGCCTGCTCTGGATTGCTGCTGAGCAATTAGCACCAAGCACCTGGAGCACCTCTGGAGCACAGAACCTCAGGTGTGAGCAGTGTGGCAGTGCATGGATCAGGACATCCCTGATGTTGAGTCCAGGATAAGCCTGCTCTCAGAGCTCCTCCTTGGCTGGGGTACACAAACCCAATGGGGGTGGCTGAAGAGGCATTTGAAGGGTGGCTCCTGGCAGAATCAGCCTCAGGGAAGGTGGGACTGTAAAGCTGTGACACCCAAAGCCATCACTTTAGAAGCCACTCTAATTCTAGTTACAATGTCTTTTATAAGTGTCCCATCCAGTCAGGTACTTCCACATAGCTCACTAATATCTTCATGACCCATTGCTAGGTGCTGTTTTACACAATTTCTCACAATGTGCCTTTTTCTATCCAATCCTAGAACTCTACAGGAACTTCTAGCTCTATCTTCCACTTTTATAAAAGTCCTGGTTTTAGTTTTATCATAACAAGTCCATTGTTTTCTACTGTCTTGCTTAGCATATTTGTTCACTTACCTGAGGCCTATTTCAACATGCTTAAAACGTATTTCTGCTTAAACTACAAATCTTTGTTCTTATTTTGTGTCTGTTTCACTATTCTATTCTACAGCTCCAGGAATTCTCCAAGGTCTTAGGTCAAACCCATCTCTATCTCTGAGCTTGGATGCTCGAGGCCTTGGGAGCTCTCTGTGCTTGCATTTCCCACACCCTGGGCCACTGGAGTTCCCCAGATGAGTTTTCCATGCTCCTAAGATACCTCATGCTACCCAACAAGGATTGAGTTTTCTTTTCAGGAACATTAAAAAGTTTTATTTCCACATTAGAAGTGATTTTTTTTCCAAAATTGACTTTGAAACTGTAATAGTTGAGGTTTACCAAGTTATGTTTAACCCACATATATTTGAATAAAAATCCAAGTACAAATTAAGAATATTGTTAAATTCAGAGTGATAGACTTAAGGTCAGCTTGGTAATAAAAATCCAAGTGTAAATTAAGAATTTTGTTAAATTCAGGGTGATAGACTTAAGGTCAGCTTGGTAATAAAAATCCAAGTATAAATTAGGAATTTTGTTAAATTCAGGGTGATACACTTAAGGTCAGCTTGGTTTGCCCTTTGCCCCCAGTCAAAACTGCATTTAACTGATCACTGAAAGCTGTAACAGCATGTAACAAAAAGGGAGATATTCATTAAAAAAAATCACTGATTTGGACATTGACACTACATTAAAACATTCAATACTCTTTTTGGAATCTGGATTCCTAGAGATCTAGAATTGGGAAAACAAGAATATTTGACAGGCTTTAAGGATGCCCAAACCATGGGTGCCATCCTTGGGGAACTCACAATGAGACTGCACTCGGGGTGGCAATCTCAGGACATTTCTGATGCCACATGCAACAGAATTGCAAAAACAGAAGTCTAACAGAAATACTGGCAAGAGGGTCAAATAGAGCAGTGGCTGAGTAACACAGATTAATTAAACAGCACTGAAAATGGGAACTTTCTCCTCTCAGGGTCAGTCCTTCTGCCCTGTGCCTGCTCTGGGCTGGTTCTGGAAGAGCTGTCTATATTTTTTATCCATGGGCAAAAATAATTGTATATTCCCTTTTTGTCCTTCAAGTATATTCATTTTACAATCCCTCAGGAAAAATACAGATGCACCATTTCAAACCTGCTGTGAGGAATTAACCCTTTAAGATGGTGTGGTTCTGAAAGTCTTTTTCTGACAGAATAAAAAAGATGGCAGACTTATATTTACTGTTTTCCCATAAAATCCAAATGGAAGCAAATTACTGCCCCTTCATATACCCTGCAAGCTGCACCTACAGCAAACTCAGGGCAGTTTGAAACCCAACTTGAGGCTGTGCATTGTCTTGACATTTTTCTGGTGTTCTTATGACCAATTAATCATATCTCCCAATACAAAACAGTCAAAATGTTTACTCAAGCATATGTGCCACTGAATTGATTAAAATAAAAACTAAGAACAGCACTTGTTAAATAGATCTCAAACATTATACAACTGTCTGAGCAACTGCTATTGTCCAGTCCCCAGCTCCTAGAGGATGGCAAGCAATATGTGCATCTATTTCTAATGCACCCATTGAACATATGTCTGTCAGAGAAAGATGGAAATAGAATGAGGCTCAGATAATTTAAATAAACAGCTGTCACTTTATGCAAGATTGCCTCTGGTGAGCTTTGATTTGTATGTGCACAAAAGAGGAAAAGCACAACTCTAGAACTGAACAAAATTACAAAACTTGAGACTTTTTAAGTGGGAAGGTCATCGTGCTCGTCTCCCGTTTTTCTGTAATCCGCAAACAACAACAACTCACAAAAGAAAAACTTATTCATCTGTGTTATTGGCTCCTTCATTATCCTGCTGGCTGTCAAAGACTTCACCACATTGCCCTAGGCCTGCTCAGATTCCTGCAGAACGTGCCTGTGAACTGTTTGTGCTTTCAAGAGAGGAAAGAAAGGTTTAAAGCTGTCCTCTCTTCTAAGGCAAAGCAAAGCCAACGAGTTTCACTCTGCTTGCACAGACCTTTCTTCAGGGAACAGGGTTCCACTCCTGCATTCACATTTTGGAATGTACACATGACTGTTTAACAGGCAGGAATTAAACTCACTTGCACTTTTTTGTTCTTATTGAATGAGTCAGCTGAAGAACGGGGCTCAAAACCCCACCAAGATGGAAAATCTCCACGCCAATAATGTGTTCTCTTTGAAGCTCAGTTTGCCAGGATGAATAAACACAGCTAAACTCCAACATTTCAAACTCTTTAAGGTCTCAAAGCACAGAAGAGATTCTCGTGGTTTAAGCCTACACATGAGCCTTGATGTGAACATAAATGTCAGATCCTGAAAAATGAGTATCAATAATGTACAAAGGAAGCAAGGGACAAACCCACAGGGAAGCACCACGTAGGGATTTTCTCCACTTTGGAATGGAGATGAGAGAAATGTGAAAAATTCCAAACTGTCTGACTTGGAAATTTTTCCCTGGATCTAAACCCTCACAATAACATCTTCCTTTGGATTTCTGTGCAGATGAGGCAGAAGCTGCTCTTTAGAAGACACTTGTGTTCCTGAGTTCTCATTCCATGGTTTTCCTTCACTGATGCTGCAGACTGGCAGGATGAACTGTAAATTCAAACTCATAAAACCTCTGGAAATTTTCATAAAACCCCCAGTCTATTAAATAAAACAGAAAGAATTCCAGCATGGGAACATGTGCTTAAGGAACAGTTTGAAACTGAAAAGTGTCAGAAACATTTTTTATCACCCACACAGACTACCAAGGAGAGAAAATGGAAGAAGAGGTTTATCAGTGATATCTTTTAGTGACACTTTTGGCTATCAATCTTTACATGTTTCATGAGGAAAACCCACTACTTTTTGAGCTGTGATATCCCAAAATTCCTGCTTCCCCTAGTAGTTATAAATATTGACAGCATCATGACTTTTAAATGTGGATAACATTAAAATCAAGCGAATTCACACCAATCCTGCTTCCAAAACAGTAAAATATTACTGCTGATAAAACTGACTTCTGTGAGACAAGCCTGAGCTTCAGATTCTGCAGAGATTTTTCTATTATAAACCAAGGAAAATGATAACAAAAATCTCTTTGTTCACTGTGTTGGATACAGAGTCATATTTTCTCCTCATGGGCCTGACTCTCCAGACCCTTCCCCATCTTTGTTGCCCTTCTCAGACTGAGGGAATTCTTCCAGACCTTTGTGATCTGTTAAATTCACCTGGAGTTAGGTGAAATCACCCATTCCTCTATAACATAACTGAGCAGTGATTTTTTTTTTTTTTACTTATTGTAAGTTACCTCAAAGAACCTAAATATGTTTCTTTTGCCATTTCCATTTTAATTTCTTTATTTCATCACCCATGTTGCTAAAATAGTCATAAAATAAACATAAAGAAATCAAATAACCTACTAATGCCTGACCCTAATTATCAACAATTTAATTAGTTTACCAGCAAAAATGACCTTGTTGATGCAAACCCCAAAGAGTTCCTTAGTGCACTCCCACTGCTAAATAAACATTAGATTGCCATAAAATAAACTTCAATATTCTGCTGCTATAAAGCCCTAACTTTTAAAGCACCTGCGTGTTGGAACATTTTGGCAAACTTCTTACATTGAAAATACATTAATTTCTTTTCCAGGCCTGAAATAGACAATTTTGCTACTTTAATAAAAGAAGTAAACCTGGGCATTAAAGTTTTAAATTTTGAGTAATATGACCTTTTTGAATTCTCTCCTTTAACAGGCTTTGTACCTTTCTGTAAAGCAATTCACTGCTTCTCTACAGGTGAATTTAGTTTCTAAACTGTTAAAATTTTAATGGCCTCCTGTCTTCAGAGAAACAAAAGGTGCTGTGTTCAGGGTTTTCTGATAATAAATCTGCTACTTGGATGAAAGGAAAATATAAAAGCATTTAAACTGGGGTTTCAAATTCAATTGAGAAACAATTTCTTTCAGCAGCTTCATGAGAAAAGGACATGAGTTACAACTAAACATAAACAGTACAGGAATTAATATAGGATTTTTATAAAGGGCAGGTGGATGTGCAGCTGTACTATTAAAAATAGAGTGTAAAATTCCATTTCAGTATGAGCTTTACTTAATTGTACAAAATTTATCCTAATATGGAGCACATAAAGAAAAAAAGAAAGTTTTCATCCCAGTTATCTTGTCTTACACATTTTGATTTCAAAAGGGCCTTTGAGCAAACAAATCTGCTCATCCAGGGGCTTGGTGCAAAATGTTAGGAGCAGAATTCAGCTTTAGCCAGGGAGGGGGTGAGCCTCACTGATTTCTGTTAATTGATTGAGAATCCTCCACTCCAGCTGCCAGTTGATGACCTTGCTGATCACAGCTGAGATATTTCCAGTCTGGGCTGTCTAAAGGTGCTCAGATCTTGGCCTCACAAGCAATCACCCCTGTCTCAACTGGCCTTGCTCCCTCCTGACACAGAAAACCCAGAGCTCCATGCCTTGTGCACATTAAAAGCTGCTCTTCCTCTCCACCATCAAGAAGGCAAAAACCACAGTCACACATAAAAGGATGTTTTTTTTTGACTGAAGATGGGTTGATTTTGATAGTTGACCTTGTGATGTGATATGATTAATTGTTTTTATAGAAACAACCTATTGCTTATTAATATTTTGGAGGAGCATATAGCAGTTCCCCCTCTTTTTCCAAGAATAGAAAGTCAAACAACAAAAGGATTATTACTTTCTGACAGTTAGACAGCTGTTCTTTGACACTGTGCTCCTGGAAGCAGAGAAATGGCCATCTCCTGGAAATCCAAATGTTTTCTCTTGCCTTGGAGAGATAAATGAATGCTGGTGCTGCATTTTGCACATGATTAAATAATCCTTGTTAGATCAGCAATCCTCCCACCTTAGGTTTAGGCTGAAAAGTTAAGGTAACCTGAGCTGGTTTGTATTCCAGCACTGTGATTTTTAAATTCATTCTGAACCAAGTCTATAACTAACTATCAGTCAAAGCCAACATAAAAGGAGATTGCCCAAGAGCAGAGGCTCTGACAGCCCAGATGTATAATTACTAATGCATTTAGAAACACCCTGCAAATCTGTAATAAAGATCAATGGCTTACAGCATAATTTGGCATCTAAAGCACAGAACTCTGATTGTATTGTGTTTGTAAACACGTTCTAAGCTGTTGATAAGGTCTGTCAAGCAGAGGAAATTGAAGTCACCGTGGCAGAGATCCCTGGGATAGTTAGCATCCGAGGAGAAAATGATGTGCCAACTTCCCCCAGCCTCGCTGCCACTTGTGACATTTGCAGCTGTACAAAACCAGCTTAGGGGAGTTCCCTGAACGAGTCAGGGCAGGCAGTGCCACTCAGAACAAAAACCCCAGAGGTGAGGGGCTGGCAGCAGCAGCAAAATTCCAGATATAACAAAACATACATATTTCTAAAAGCAATAGTCGTTACCTCATCACGAGGCTGCTGCACTAGGAAATGTCATTGCAGTCATTGAGTTTAGAGCTGTGGCCACAAGTCATTAATTTTAATTTACTAGCAGTGCTTTGATTGGTGCATAGTACCAAAGACCTGTAGAAACCCCCAGGTGAGGCACATTTGAAATTACTGATTAGCGTGGATCCTGCTGCTGGTGACGAATGATCAACACTGCAAATATTTGGATTTTTCAGCAGTGGGGAATATTTTCATCTGGGCCCCAAGCCCCAGCTGTGGAGAGCATCATGAGTCACTAACCCCAGGCAGCAACACCAGCTCCCCACCATCATCTGCAGAGAAATTTTCCATGGAAGAAAATTTTCCAGAAAACTCTCGAGGTGTTGGATATTTCTCCCAGTGGAATGGAAGAGCAATGCTGATTTCAACAGATCCAAATTCCATCTGGTTTGTCAATACTACAGAAACTGATGTTTGCCTAGTAATATTTACAAATGGATTTATAGGTAACCTGAAAATAAAATCTACAGAAGAATATAAAAATAAAGGGAATATAGGATAACAGGTGTTTAAAAACTGGGAAAATTATCATCCTTCTCAGGGGTGCTGATCATCAGTAAAATAATTGTTTCCATCAGTGGTTTACAGAGAAAATCAGAGATACCATGAGTTTATCACACCGAATAAACCACATTTGTTGTAGGTTTGAACCAGATGAGTGCACAGACAAGATCTTGGATATTTTTTAGAATAGAATAATAATGTTTTCCAGGCAAGAGTGGTCCAACTAGCTAAGTCAAAGGGATTTTGAGAATACAGATTTTTTAATTTTTTTTTTTGGTCTGGTAAGAGCATGTTTATTCACACTTATTCTTTGCACAGGAAATTTAAGTAAAAGAGCAAATAGCCAGCCAGCAATGGAGCCCAGAAGAATTGTGTCTACATTCACAGCATGAGTGAGGTTTATTAATTCTCCAAGACCATAACTTTAGTATCATTAATCAACAAGAATTCATTTCTTTGTCTGTGTCACAACAATTTTTTAAAAGTATTTTTTAAACTAAGGGAAGGTAAACATTCTCCTTTCAAGGGTGGAATTTTGACACAATCCTGGAATCATGCTGACAGAAAAACCCCTAGGTGTTCTTTTCCCATATGCTGCCAGGAAAAGATAGACCCTTATTTAGCCAAAAAACCCCTAAGCCTCCCAAAAATTCTTTTTTCTACAGAGACAAGTAAGGGAAGGGAATACAATCACACAGTGCACACGGGGAGAGCGCAGAGGCTGCCGTGGGTGTCCAGGTGATTCCCTGACAATATCACCTTTTCCTGTCAGGAGCACAAGCCTGGCAGCAAGAGGAGCAGAGCAGCAGGAGCTCTGGGCTGCCCAGGGTGTCACAGCACCGTGGCTGAGGCTGTTCCTTGCTCTGGCAGGGGCAGACAAACAGCAGCTGGGGCTGAGAGCACCGGGCACGGATTTTCTGGGAGAGCGCGATAAATGAAAGGCAACGTTTCTGGTGGCACCTCAGCTGGCCTAGGGCCACCCTGCCACAGGGCAGCTGTGCTGGGACAGAATCTGCTCTCTGAGGGGTTTGGAGGGTGGTTACAAGTCCCATCCATTTAATTCTGTGCTCCTGCAGCCTTCCTCAGGAGGGTTTGTGAGCACCTATGGAGTGTGCCCGTGGTGGAGCTGTCAGGATCAGAAAGGAATGCAAAATTCACTGGGCTTTAAAACTGATGGGAGCAGAAAGGTACCTGGAGCTCTACTGCTTTTCACTAATTCCCCCAGATCTTAAGAAACTCGTTCCTTGGCATAATTCTCATTCTGTTTGACAGTAACTGACCCTGCAGCTATTCCACCTTTTGAATTCATCAATCAGATTGCTTTTCTTCTCTGTGGTTGCTAATCCTGTCTCACACTTATTTCCTGTTCTAGCCAGCCCTCCCCGAGTTGAAAAGCTTAGAGACAGGTCATAAACCATCAGGTTCTCTAAGAGGTGGCTTCATTCTTTGCATATTAAGAACCAGGCATGGGGAAATTCTCCTTGTTTGAGTCAAGGAAAGAGAGGAAAAAACCCTAAAGTCAGCAGGCAAAATGAGATCCCTTCCAACAACTATCCAGGGCAGACACTCCAGGCTCCCACATCAGGTTCTGGGGCTACAAATAAAATATTTGCCATGCAATCACTAATCTCAAACTGGAACCCAATTGTAAAGTATTTATATTTTAAGAAAATACAAATAAAACATGCCATATCACAATTCCAGAGTTCTACCAGCTTTCAGTAACAACTTCTTGTGCTTTGGGGGCCATTTAATTTTATTCAAATGCACTAAATACAAGAGATGTTACAACACTGTCAATGCCTTAACGGGAGAAATCCTTTAAAAATCATCTCCTACTTCTGCATTTCCAAATTCAAGATAGTCCCTTCATGACAGGGTTAAATGTCAGGGTTCTGAGATTGATGCATATCTGTAAATAATGCTAAAGGTTCAATCTCTTACTGATAAAATAGTTTGGGTTTTTTACTGCATTCAACAAAAACCAAATCTGTACACAGAGAATAAAAGGATTCATCAAAACAAAATCCATTTTTTTTCACCAGCAAGTAATTTATGTTCCTCAGTTGAGTCATTATAACATTCTGCAGCTCTTCTTCTCTGGTTAGAGACAAAGGAATGGACACTTCTGACAATGCAAAGGTCTTTCATGTCTGCTCTAAGCTTTACCTCTCCCTTCAGTGGCTTGGAGGACTCCACTCTCCCCAAGTGCTCTATATTCAGTTGTTTCTTTCTTTCCACTGTTTTAAATTCTGTGTCTGATCTTAGTTGGAAACACAGGTTAAGGCCGTGGCAGAAGAGAGAAATGTATCATTATATTCACAAAGGAAAGGAAAATATAAGGGAGGGAAATATAACCAGATATCATTTCTTATTAATCCTGGCCAAAAGGAAGTATCTAAAAAGAGGGAAAAACAACTGCAGAACAGAATTGTAGCCGTGATATCACTTCTAATTAACCAAACAGAGCAAATGACCTGGGATTCCAATTAACCCCTCTATGCAATTTATCTATCTGATGAGTCTATTTAGGCATACAGGGAGTTTAACAAGATTTCAGTGCGTGGGAAATGAAAATTGAATACACAGATTTTTTCAGTAAAAAATGTCCCTTTTTCCTCCCCCAATTACAACTGATTAGTCAATCACAATCCAGATTTTTGATTGTTTTAACACAATGCAGCTGATTAACATTTTCCAGAAACTCTCTCATTCTCCCACAACACCTTCTTGTTATACCAGCCATAAATTGTTTCTGTTGCCACTACTACCTGTGCTGGTTTGGGCTAAAACCTTCCTTCCCAGTGGCTGCTGTGGGGCTGTGCTCTGGTTTGTGCTGGGAACAGCCTTTGTAACACAGGGATGTTCTCACTGTCACTGGACAGAGACTCAGGCACTAAATCCATTCCTGCATCACACCCCTGGTTCTAGCTGCATCCAAAAGCCCACAGCTGTTGGAATCAGAGCACTTTGCAGCTTGAGGAACAGCCCAGGTAAGTGGGAAGGATCAGGAGAGCTGCACCCAAATCAGCTCTCAATCCCTCTGAAAGCTGATTTAGGTGCAGCTGCTCTGTCCATGAGACCAGACTGGATTTATCAGGGAATGCAGGAAAGCTCAGCTGGCATTTCCTTCCCACTCTCACTCCTGGATCCCAGCCCTCCTACACACATCCCAAGGTGCATTCCAGGCTGCAGGATGCAAATGTTCTCCAACCAGCGAGCTCTGCTCCTGGCAGAACGTGCCAGGGGTCAGCATCACTGAGGTCCCAACACAGAGAAGGGGAGCCATTGATTTCCTGACTGAATGTGCTCTTTATTTTGGCACAGATTGGCAGTGCTGTTGTGGTGCTGCCTGTTCCCCAGACTGCTCAACAGGTCTCTCTTTCCATCTCAGCTCCCCCATGCACGGGGTGCTGGGAGAGATGATCCCACTTGGGAGCTCTGAGGTGATGTCAGGCATTGTTTTATTGCCAGTGATGAGTGCTGGATTTGTATTTGGGGTGGCAGCACAGGCAGAGCAGGAAGAGGATTTAAAAATGCAGGGGAGTACCCAGTGCATGCCAGAGTGCAGCTTCACAGGCAAGCTCCTGTCTTTGAGGGAACTGTCAGGCACAGATGTAATAAACCACAATTGTGTTCAAAGCTAATGCTAATATGGCTCAGTGGGAGACTGGTTTTAAATGTCATATTTTCAAGCCCTTCTCTAAACTCTTTTTCCTAGAAAATACTTCAAGGGAACTGGCATTCTAATGAATTTCTTAGGCCTGATTTCAGAACTATTAAGTGCACCTCTGATCACAAGTGCAATAGGAGATACTGACAGATATTCAGGCTTATCCTAGCTAGATAGACAGGTTGTATAAATACTCTGTTTAAAATATTCCCACCCAAGTGGGAAGGAAGCAGGACAAATCAGCCTGAATTAGGATGAAGATGGCAGAGTGACAACAGAACTTCTTATCTACCTAAAGCAAGCTACTTCAAAATTATATATTAAAAAAATCTGCTTAAGGTATGTCAAACTTTACATCAACACACAATACCAACAGATAATAACAGATAAAACAATGAGTTTTGTTTATAATGGAAATATTTTGCAATTTATGTTTCATATCTACAGTTGCACATACTTTTGCAGTGCTCTGATTTTTGGTGGAATATAAAATCTCCCCCAGAATTTGGAGAACCTGTCTCCTCTGTACTAGAACAAACATGGAATTTAGAATAATGTGATCACTTCCAACACACCCATCCTGGTATTGCATAGAAAACATGTACACAAAATTAAAATCTCTTTGGCACAAATATTCCTTATGGGCTCACCACCTGTTTATTGATGGTCAGCCAGTCCCTGAGCAGCAATTGGCCATTCCTGGCTATCTCCTCCCAGTTTCTGCACTGGACATTTCATTCCATGGCCTGGAATTTCCCTCTGGCCAGGCTGGATCATTGTCCTGGCCAGGCTCCCTCTGGGCTCCTCGTGCACCTTCTCACAGACAGAGCATGGCAAACTGAAATCTGCAACTACAAAGCTAAAACAACTCAGCAATAACCAAAACATCAATGTCCTACCATGCTATGCCCACTCTAAATCCAAAATACAACATGGTAAGAGGTGCTAGGAAGAGAATCAAGTCTCTCCCTGAAGCCAGGCCAGCCTGTATCTCTCACTATAAAATGTTCCATCCCTTTCCTTCAGTTTACTCCTCTTGGCCATTTGGCAGCTGCAGCAGAGGAAAGTTGTGTGCAGTGAGAAATACCTGGTGCTGTGCACTGGGAAAGAAGGAAATGCATCAGCCTGGGATGGAAAAAGGGGGAGCTTCACAGCAGAGGAGCAGCAACTGAGAGCCCCCGGCCCCAAGTGCTCTGATTTCCCTTCAGGTGGAGTTTGATGAAACAGAACTGCTGCTCAGAGCTGTTCATCACAGCTGGAGAGAACAATTAAACACGAGCCTCCTAGATGTTGAGTCAACAGGGAGCTGTCTGTCTAACATGGCTCTATAGCTGAAAAATGTGAGATCTCAGAGCCCTAAATACATTTCTGTTCAGATCTGGGACACCAGGACAGTCTGACATTTCATGAAGACAGAGCCTATACAAGTTCATTATTTAAATGAAGACCTGGACATGTAACAACTATAATTATCTTATTTGAAGGTCTAAAAGTTATCTAAATAGGAGAGATACAGGTGGTGTGCATGCCCTATCCCTCCTCCACCCCCCAGTATCTCCTAAAGAAAAACAAGAGATAAAAACCAGGGAGACAATGACAATTAGCCTCCTAATTAAAGAATAAGCAAAAGGCTAGGCTGCAAAGCAAGTTTTTCTGAGGAGGATATTCCCAGTTGTTCCTCAGTCTAAATAAGACTGTTTTCTCCTCAAATGTCACAGCATATTAAGTGCCAGGAGAGAATTATTTCAGCATGTGATGAAGAAAACAACACAAACGAGAGGAATGAAGTCACAGAGCTGTCCATGAAGTGAGCTGCAGCTCAAATTGCAGATAATTAGGAGTCAAGACTCCTAGAGTGTGAATCCTGCTGCAGGGGCAAACCCCCATCCCCTTGGATACCCTTCTCATTCGTTTTGATATACCCAAGCTATGGGCAAATGAAGGTCAAACAACTTTTCCAAGTGTCCTTGGCAGTGTAAGACAATGGGCATCCCCAGAACTTCCCAGTCCAGGTTTGCAGGACCAGGATCTTTTCCTGAGCACAGCCCCACCACTGGTGTGGCCCATCCTTGTGTTTCTCTCTCCAGATGTGAGATCAGGTCTTGCTCTGGTCAGCAGCACTCAGCTGATTGTCTCCACAGCCTTTCCTCTCTTTGATTTGTGCTTCAGGGTGTCCACGACAGCCAAACCTCAGCTCCTGACAAACCCTGCTGAGCTGTTCTGTACCTGCACCAGGGCTTCAAGCTGCAGTTCCTAAACCCACCCACCAGCTTTGCAAAGAGTGATGGCTTCAGAGTCGCTCCTGCATGGTTTGAGACCATTTCTGGTGTTCAATATTCACATTATTGCTGCACAAGAGCTTATGAAAACTATTAGTTACAATACTTCTGGGTGAGAAGAAATTAAAATTGCCTTTAGGAGGAATGAATGAGCCATAGAACTACTAAATGCCTGACTATAACATTTTCTATGTGTTTATTGGTTTAAGACTAACAAACTGCAATTCACTTGACATGCCAAGCTTTCTTTATTTATTTAATAGCACACTTGTGTCACAATTATTTCCAAAATATATTTTCAGACTCTCTAATTTCTTCATGAACATGATTAACCATGATGTGGCTAAGTCCTCAAGTAGCCCAAGCAAGAGATAAAGAATATTTTAGATGACAAATTAGGAATAAAAGTCTTCTCTGTAATGTACCAAAATAGACTACAAGCACATTTGTTACTCTCACTGATCATTAATTCAGACTAAATTTAAGTATGAATGCTAATTAAAATTTTGTTGGTCTTCACTGTCTCCTGACAGAGAAACCACAGAGCCACTGGTTGCACTGAACTAATTTCACTGACAAATTCTTGGCATCACAGTCTGTTGAAACTTCAGATTTAGTGAAAAACTAGCAGTATTTTGATCAATTCTGAAACATGCCCAAACACTTAATTTTGCAAAGCATCTGTTATACACTGACTCTTCAAACACTAAATATTTCAATGCCTGTTGTTCTTCTGTTGAAAAAGTCCAATTAATAATGCTCAAAATCCTGCCTAACATCCAGAGAAATAAACAATACAGAAGTGAAAATTATTCTGCTACCCTTAAAGCTAAATATACCAAAATGCTGAATTATCTTTTACTAGAGTTTTACTTATCTGGGGTAAAAGAGTGGGAATTTCTGGATACTATTTATATATGAACAGGAAATTATAAAGTTAATTAATTGCATCCTTATTTTACTGTTTCAGGTCTACACTGCCAACTCCCAGGCAAAGTCTGAAGAAGCCAATATTGTGATTTCTGACAGAAAATGAACAGAGGAGGTTTTCCCTGCAGGCCTAGCACAGATGCAGGGGCTCGTGGATGACCCATGTGATGCCTTCAGTTTCAGCTTTTATGTTTTCTAGATTCTGTACTGTGTTGGTGTGTGACTCTGAACTCCAGATAAAGTGCCAGCAGCTCTCCTGACAGCTCAGGCACACAGAACAATCCTTCCCCAGCCCAGAACCAAGGACACCGTGGCAGCTTCAGCCCCAAAGTGCAAACAGGGAATGGAGGGGACCAGCCTGGGAGGGTGGGATTGCACATCCTGGGGTGGAATTGGACAATTAACCCAATATGGAAATGGACCAAAACTTATAAAAGTGTGAAAACTCCTGACTCAGAGCCCATCCTGGGAGGAGCCATGTGCTGCCCAGGGTGTGTGCTGTGAAGCCCTTTTAACAAATCCCCCCTTTATTCCTCTAGCTGTGCCCAGCCTCTGCTCCAGGCAGCCTCTTTGGGCCCCAGCAGGCACAAGGCCAGAGGAGGGGACACACCTGGAGCAGCTGCAGGGCCTGAGCCAGGACACAGCAGCACAGACACGAGGAGAACCCCAGGGATCCTGCCCAGGGGGCTCAGCTCTCCCTCCCCAGTGAGGCTGCAGAGGTTCTGAGCATGGCACCAGCCCTGTCTCTCACATGGCTTGAAACGTGCTCTGCTGAGGAGAACACAAGAACCTCCTGGGGCTGTGTAGCCTCCTGTTGTGATTATTATTCAGCAGCAAACGCCTGCCTGGATCCTACTGAGCTCTATTCTAAATCAGTGCAGCTATCTGCTATCTGACACCTCCTGAAATCTGACTGCATCTTAGGGGACAGCCTGTGCTGTAAATTATTTATCCTGACTCACACTGCTTGCTTTTCTCTGCTCAGAAAGAGCTAGAATGGCCAGGCCCTCGTGGCTTGTTGCTTGACTGGATTTAAGATTGTTCCAGTCTCTTGGCTTTATATCTATTATCTTTTTCTATACTCCAGAAGTGTTTTAAAGAAAAAAGAAAAGGGTTTTAAATTTAAAAAAAAAGTATTCCTTTATGTGTTAATAACACCTTAGTAAGATGCCAAAATTTCACCTTACTCACAAGAATAAACAAGCTTTTAAAACATGACTAACTTTTAAAAAAATTACTTTTAAAAAATGATTAACTTCTAAATTATTACTTCCATTTCTGCTTATATTGATTAGATCCCAGAGTACTGTGATCCATCATGAACTAACTTACAAGTAAAAGAAACAATTCTAATCTTACTAAATATACAAACAACTGTATGTGTCCTCTGTGGCCAACCATTATAAAAACTTTTTTTTTTTTATTGGCCTCTGGGTTTTGGTAGGATTTTTTTGTTTGTTTTTGCTTTTAGTTAAGTTTTGAGACAACCAAATAGAAAGAGGTAAGTGAAGAGGTGAGGTCAGTGCTGAGCCTTTGACTCAGTTTCAGGGTGTCATTATGCTGACAGTTGGTTTGGGTTTGATTCCAACCCCCCTGGTTCTCAGCCTTTCCTCCAGGCCCTTCCTCACCCCTGCAGCCTCCTGTGGCCCCACTCCAGATCTCCCTGTCCCTGCTGTCCTGAGCAGCCAGGGCTGGACACACAGGAGAGATCCTCTCCCTAAGCCTGACCCCATTAAATCTCCATCAGGCAGAAAAACCCAAATAACTGCTTCTCCACCAGGCCCTTTGACAAGTCAGCCCAGCAGTCCATAACCATGTTTCACATTAGTAAAACAAATTCCTGCTTGCAGCCAAACGTGGCAGTGCATATTGCTGTGGGATGGCCTTCACCAAGGCAATAATAAATCACAAATACCCTTAATAGGATAATACTACCATGAATGTGCACAGAAATAAGCATCTGTAACCCAGAGATTAAAAGAGGCAGCATATTTAATATGAAACAATGTAATGTAATGCCAACATGAGATGAGAAGATTACAAATTTCTTCAATTAGTCATAGAGCCAAAGCATGAATGCAAATACTCACTATCAGCACTGTGAGATATAAAGCACATCAGAAAATAGGTCAAAATAAAGTATATCAGCACTGCTCAAACAAATGACACTCATGTGAAGATAGTGGTTGGGGTTTTTTAAAATATACTATCAGATGGTGAATTCTGGCAGTATTTATCAAGTACTTTCACTTTTTGTTACATCCCTTTTAGGATTAGGCTGTAATGAGCCCAATTCTTCCAAGACATCTAAAAGGTTATCCCATTTATTCCTCTTGTTGTCTGGGGGTGGGGAAAGAATAAGGTATAACATCTCACAAACCACCTAGATAGAAAAACCCTCCAGGAGTCCAATATTTTCATTTAAATGTTAGGCTCTTGCAACTAAAAAAATAAAAATCTCCCTGTGTAGCTCACAGTGTGAGCTAGATAGAAAACACTCTCTGGAGCCAATCTGATCCATTTCTCCCTGTCCTTTGGGTTTCTCCTGTGGCCATTATCAGGCCAAGGGGAGCAGGTTCCAAGGGTAAATATCAGGGTCTGATTTAGTGAACACACTGATTGGGACCAGCTGTTTGAGCCCTCTGATGGGCCTCCAGCTGTGTGTCATGGCTGTTCTCTCCACTTGCAGGGATCACCAATTTCCTGTACTTTAGGGCTCATGGACAAGTGCAATCTGTGAATGAAAAAACTGTCAGACATTCTTACCAAAACTGCTCACTCGCATAAACCAAAAGGAAAAAATCAAATCCACCCCATCAAAGACTGAAGCACCATTCCACGAAAGCAAACCCAGTGAGTTTCTACCAATTCTGCCATCTTTCAATTTGTCAATTTTTTCAATTTAGGACTGACATTGTGAATGCAAAGCGCGTGCAAGGGAGTGATTCTGGCTGCAAACAACACCTCTGCAAAGGAAACTCCAGCCCACATCATCTATTCTCTATCAAAAACTAAACCATAAGTAATTTTTAAAAACACTCAGGCACCAGAAGCTGGAACCCCAGCTGGTGTTTTAGTGACAAGTGATGATTATAAACCTTTGCCTTTCTATCAGAAGGGCTTGAAGGACTTTGCTGCACCTACAGAGCAGCACCTGCCTGCTCAGGGGGCAGCTTTGGCACTCCTGACACAAAGATTTCTGCCATTTTTCACCCTCACTCCTCTCAGCAGTTGCTGCAAATGAAAATGATAACCAAGAGACCTCTGTAAAGGTACAAGGAGGAACCAGGATGACAGTAGAAATGCCAATATTCAAGCTGCGTAAGATTGCTTTGAGTCAATTCATTTGCAGATTATTTTGGAATTTAAAAAAATAAAGAAAAAATAAAGCTTGTGGTTTAAAATTCATTGCATACCAAAAGTTTCAGCAGTGATCTTATGGCATAATTATGGAACAGGAGAGGCCACAATTAATGGTTTTAAATTTTACCTCAGTGCTACCACTATTTATTCTGGACTCTCTTGGTACTTATGCTTCAAAACATCGTGGTTTCTAAAACCTGATTTTGTACATTTTCATTTAAATCAGCCCAAGGGAATAAAGAAAACATTACTCACAGATCTTTAAAAAGGACCTTTCTTTCAGTCCAAGACTCTGCATTTGAATGCAAGAATGCAATGATTTTTGTCTACTATAGAATCAATCCTAGTTTTAAACGTTTCCTTCTTCAGTTTAACAAATAAATTTCCACCCATAACCTTGAGATGCATTTCAGAAAATCAGACAATATCTCTGTATTTGCTTAAAAATGCACTTTTCTTATCCAAGAAATGTAACATCAAACTGGACACGTTAACTTTAGAAACCCATCAATTCCATGCTTTTCCTCATTTATGCACTTGCATTATGCATTTCCATCTCCCAGTTGTTCACACTCGAATTTGATATGGGATTAGCAATTTCATAGGTCAAAACCCTTTGGATTTGGGAGATACTTAGAATTTTATGGGATAAATTTTCCAGGTCCCCAAGCAATGTTCCTGCAGTTCAGGATTTGGTATTTTTCTCTGTTGTACCAACCAGCCAGTTTGTCCAGTATTCAAAATCACCAGCAGTAATGAAAATTGGAATATTTCCTGTTTAATCTTTTTACATGTAGCACTGTTTTCTCCAAATGCCTCCAAGACAGCCTGATAATTAGCATACATCAAATGCATTGCTGGCTATTACCAAAAATAGGGCTCCTTTCAACATGCTGAAGGCAACAGTTGCTGACAGAAATTAAGTAGCTGTTTTAATCTTTGTGATATCTTCCATATTTCAAGAGCTACAGCCCAGTGGAGTTTTTAGCTGCCCTTTTCCAATCTTTCCCCCACCCACCCCGATTCCTATTTATGCCTGTTTGTAGAAATGCTTCATCCTCAGTCCTGAAATTCTCTTAATTCAATCTTTTTTTTTTCCTCATTAATTTGAAATATCATAACATGTGATTTAGAAATTTCTGGGAAGAGAAAAACTGTTTATGGATGCTGTCCCTGATAACCCTCTGAAGTGCTGCTTTTCGTCTTGGGTTCTTGCAGTTCTTCAGCTGTGAAAAATTTCTTTTTCTAAAATATTATAGAGCCTCAGAGCTACAAGTGCAGAATAAAAGGCAGACAGCACTCTCAATTCCCAGGCACCTTGCCCTGGAATGCTGCAGTCACAGGACTCACACATAGCATGATTCACTCGTGCTCCAGGAAGAAAATGGAAGTGGCTTGAGGTAGATCAGAATTAGTGATTCTCTAAGGAATCCTCTCTGGCCTCTCCTTTGAGAAAAGCTTTATTTTAGTAAAGGCTGAAGCTCACTGGAAAGAATAAGAGCAGCTTTTTCCTCTAAAGGAGCTCATACCCCAGCCAAAGAGTAACACAAATCCATCCTGACTGCTAGGAATTGCTTCTCAGCATTGATTCACTGCCTGCTGCCCGTTTTATAAAGTGGGCAGCCTGAATTCTGCAGATCAAGTTGGGAGCAAAAGCGTTCCCAATTGAAGATTAACACTGACATGTATTTCTGCCACAATAGGAAATCCAGAGGAACACACTCAGTTCATTATCAACCATCACTTCATTAGCCAAATTTGTGACTTCCAATATTTCCTCAGAAAACCTCGCTCAACGCCCTCTGTGCTCCTGAAGAACTCTATTTGTTCTTTTATTGAGATGTTGCCATCAGAAAGCATCATTTGTTCCCATCCATAATTCAGAGTTTCCTTCAGGAAAGGCAGGAGCTGACTGTTCAAACATGTTGAAGCTCTCACAGCCTGCAGCACCTGCTGCAATGCATTATTGATACTCGCGGTGGCTGACGCCGCTCTGGGAGCATCTGCTCTTCTCTGGGTGGGAGAGCTCCACAGGGAAACACTTCCTGTGGAATCCCTTTTCCTGACACTTTCCCAAGATGGATTCTTAAAAAGAGTGACCTTGAATTCTAACTTAGAGCATCTTGAGGAAACCTCCAGCATTTCTTTTTTTTTTTTTTTTTTTTTTTTACTAACAATATTTTCATTTTTTTCCCACCCCACAACCCATCTTTTCCTTCACTCTGCAGGGAAATGGAGCCAATTTAGAGGGAGTCAGGAAGGCTGGCAGAGCTGTGCCCTCAGTTGGTGCACTCAAGGCCCTGGCAAAGCTCCTCTAATTCCAGGATTAGTCAGTACTTAGTAGAGTTTCAATCAACCCTATCCAGCCTCTCTGAGATCAGCTCAGTTTGGTACAGCCTGGTGCTAAATTCCAAGGTTGCAGGTCCAGTCCCTGTCAGGCTCATTCAGAAAAGAGCTGGACCTGAGGATCCTGTTGGGTCCCTTCTAACTCAGAATATTCTGTGATTCTGATTCTGTGATTCTCTGAGGTCTGGCCTCGTGTCCCCTATTTTTCATGTGGTCAGTCAAATGAGCTTTATTTTGGGACAGAAAGGAATTTCTTTCTGGCTAAATCCAGAATCCACAATTTCCCTCACAAGATAAAGCTCAGTTCTTTGCTGGCTGAGAACTCCCACCCTGTTCAAAAGCAGTTCAGGTTCCTGACAGAAGATGCAGGGCAGGGCTGGATCTCATCAAGAGGAATTTTGGGGGCAACCTTCAGTCCTTTGGGTTGTATCACTCACGACATCAACATCACAACAGAAAAAGGCTCGAGGAGAAATGGAGAGGAATGAATCCACAATATGTAATTTATAGCTGCAATCTTGAGATCCCAAGTGAGTTAATTTTAAAAAGCTGTCAGGTAATTATTTTGTGCTTTGGGTTTTTTTTCTTCTTGACTGGAACAATGAATCATTAAATAAGTGAGAGCTTGAAGACACCATGCTGAGGAGAACTGTCTTAGCATCAGTAAGCAGAGAAAAATCTGATTCTGATAGCAGCCTCATCAGTTACTACATAATTTAAATGGAAGTTGGATAATCCTAAAGGCTTTTAGAATCTCATCTAAACAGTGCTATTACTCATTCTCAAAACATTTTATTGCGGGAAGACCGCTTTTTATGCTCTCAGATAAATTTAACAGGATCTCTGTAATTTTATTTTTATGTAAATATGTACACCCCATATATAATAAAATGGTTCACTGCTGAGCATTTAAAGCACAGGCTTCTACAGTTCTTTTTACATAGAACATGAGCCCTCAAATAAAACCTACACCAATGGGCTACTTTTAATTTGGACAGATCCACTCCCTCTCTCTCCTGCTTCCCAATCAAGCAGTAATTACCATTTACAAAATTCATACTGCCTGACCCATCAGGATCTTTCTGATTAAGATCCATCCAATCACTTGACAAAGAAATCTAATTCTTTATTTTTCTCCCAAGCTTTCCATTTTTACAGAGAGGCGTGACATCTCAACCACGTGAAGTCAAGTACATGCAGAAAGAATTCTGCTTCATTTTCAATGTGCAACACAAAAAAAAAAAGGAAAAATTATGGCACAGCATGAGGTGGCCTTAAGGCATTGTGACACAGAGATCCTGAGCCAAGTTCCAGGTAAAATATCTGCTGAAGGTAGCATGATAAGAGAGATCTCTCAATGAAGGGGAAGAGTTCTCTACCAGTTCCTGAGGCACTCAGGAAATCCTAAATTGGCCATTTAATCCCTTTAGTTCCTGCCCTTATGGTGCTGCCAGGCAAAGCTGGTGCCAGCAATCTGGGCAATGGCCACAAACCAGATGCTTTGAATAAATGAACAGAAGATAACCTGTGAGCAGAGCATCCCTTCCAGAGCCAGGCTCGCACACAAACAAAGCAATTTTGCAACATTTCTCCATTTCTATTTTCCAAACCCTTTCTTGTCCAGAAATATCCACAGAACTTCACATCTAGTTATTATGTATGTATTTCCTGCTCATTTCCATAAAACTGCTCATTATTTTTCATTAGTGAATGGAATAAAAACACATTTAAAGCAAAGAGATCACTCATAAAATTTGGCAACATAAAGTGAAGCAACCTCTCTGTGTACATTAGTCATTTATCTCAGGGTGTGGAAGTAATAAAAGAGAGAAGAAACAGAATTCCAGCCCTGAACTGCAACTCTGTGATGTCCTACACGATCCAGAGTTATCCTGAGTTTGTCACTGATGGCTTTTTGAAAAGTACACGTCACACAAATCATGTATGCTTGGTCATCCACGACTTCTAAAATATGAATTATTAAATCTGAAATTGCCAGAGAATCTTCCCTCCCTGGTAGTCTCTGCACTCTCCTTCCTTCAGTGTCAAGTCATGATTTTTGCTTCCTCAGCTCTTTTTCACAACTGATTTGCAGATGGGCAGCCTGCAGTTTGGAGAGCTATGCTACACCACAGAACAAAGCATGTTTTTGGAAGAGTTTCTATGCAAATCAGCAAAACTTAAAAAAAAAAACTAAACCAAAAACCAAAACAAACCCACAAACCCCCAGAAATATTTTCTGTGACAAAGACATCTGTGCCAGAGCAATCCCTGCACAGCCAAGCGACTGCCCTGCGAGCCGCTACACCTGCGCTGTCTCCAGGAGTGACAGAAACACCAGAGAGCAAAATCTCTGTTTAATTCCAGATTCCTGCTTCAGCCAGAGGCGACACAGACAACAGGTAGTCCCCAGGTTCCTGTTCCTGTTTTCCTGAGGAGCTGACAGCCATTAATAATTCATCCCCTAAATCGCATTTGGGTGTCACCGTGAGTGATGTCACCTTCAGAAGCGCGACGGCGAGCGCCTTCCACCCCATCCTTGGCAAGGCCTCATTCTGTCTTGGTTTGCTCTGGTGACGAGCTGTCAAACCCAATTTCCTGCCAGCTCCTTGTCAGAGCTGTGCTTGATGTCAGATATCAAACAACGCCCTTGACGCCTCTCCCTCCGCGCTCCCTCCGCCTTCCGGGGAGAGGGTGACATTTGTGGGCTTGCATCAAACAAGGAGAGCTAATCCACCAACTGCTTTTTTAAACAATCTGTTTACAAACGAATCCCAAATGATTAAGTACTAAATAAATCTGCAAACAGCAGAAATTCCTGCTCTTTCCGCCCTTGAACGACTTTCCAGGAGCTGGGTAATCAGCGGCGGTTTTGTTCTGATTATAAGTTATTGAATGCCATTGCTTTGCATATCAATTCCTCTCCCCTTCTGAATTTAAATATCCTTTAAATGGAGTATTCAGCGAAGCAGACTCCTACATTTGCCATCAGCACTGCTGACAAAAAATGCCTTTCAGAATAGCAGTCTGACATATTTTCTAGAAAGTGAAAGTACTTTAGAAAAAGTGCACTTTTCCATGAATTATGCCAACACTCTTGTGATATTCCATCCTCTCTGAAGTATGACCAAGACATGCCATTAAAAACCCCAGCAGCCCTGCCTTATGTCCAAGATGCCCAAGGGGACATATTAATCCTACAAACAAATCCACCCTGTGTCTGTGAAACACAATCTTCAGCCCTGCAATCGTCCTGTGAGGCACATGCACAGACCTGCCCATGGAAGTTCCCATAAAAAATGGGATATTCACAGCTCACCTGTGCCCTGCAAAGCCCTGTGCCCACTGCTTTCACATTTCTTTCATTCCACTTTTCAGTATATAAATTGTTACAGCTTTATTTCTGTGTTTACCTAAGCTTTTATGACAATCTAGGAAAAAAGATGCTAAAAGTACCCAACAAAACACTAAACCACATTATTTTGTGCACTCTCCCATTATTGCTGCTTAAGATTAACGGAAGAAGCTGGGTTATATTAATTTTTAAGTGTACTTAAGTGATTTTTTAAAAATCAAATTAATGAACCAGTTTCTACTATCATTGATTTTCAAACAGAACAAATAAAAAGCTTTCAAAATTTCAGATAATTACCTGAAAATACCATGCTCATAATTACATCTTCAGGAAAGGTCTTAGGAATGAAAAAAAAGAGTAGAGGCAAAGGTCCCCAAATTCTCTAAAATTCTTAATTTCAGAGGCATTAACAATTTATCTGTTGAAGATTTGATCCCTTTTGGCTCCTGCTGCTCCAGGGAACTCCAAAAAGGCAGCAGCACAGTCCCTGCTCACTCCACACTCCACCCCGAGGTCACAGTGCACTTGCACAGAACAGTTCCCAAAGAACCACCCCAAAAGTGGCAGGAGAAAGAACAATTGTTTGGAATAATGGAGCAGGAGCAATGATGCCAGCACACATCTCCCTGTAGTGAGCAGCAGAGAGCTGGACTGGAACTTTGTTCTGGCCCCAAAACTCTTCTCTTTTATTTGCATCTCCATTGGTGAAGGGGCTTTGATGTCTACAAGAAAGTTCTGAGAGGGTTCTGTTCTAAATAGGGAGGGGAAGAACTGAGTCAGCCTTGACCCCACTCCTCTGTGCAGGGCTGTTCCCTCAACACGCAGTAAAACAGCCCCTGATTAAAAAAAATAAAAAAGAAAAAAGTATTGTAAGAGTGCAGAAAGGAAAGAATGAGGAATCAGTGGCTCTGGGTGAAGATTTGCCTGATTCTGCTGGCTGGAGCAAAGGAGGCATTGCCAGAAATTTCTCTCACAGAGGACTCCTCTGTGACATACTGCAGCACAGGAGCTGCCCCTGGTCTCCACAGCCTCGTGCTGGAGCAGATCCTCCAGCACAGAGCAGATTCTCACTGCCCTTCCAGGGAAGCTGTGGCAACTCACACCAGCTGAGAACTCAGCCCAGTCTTAGAGGACTTCCAATGAATCACTTCTAACACAGGGCAGATGTGGCAGATGCATCTCTGCAGGATTTCAGACCAGACTTTGGGTACAGAGAATTAGTTACATTTCATAATGACATTATTTCCAGATGTCTGAAAGAGATCAGAAGAAAACTAACATCTGTTGAGGGACCAAAAATACTGTGTACTTTTAAATATGCAGCAAGAAATAGATCAGGTTTCAGAAAAGAAAACAATTCCTAGCAAAGCTATGGTTATAAAACACACAAGGTTTTCAAGAAAATGTTTCTAGAACAAAGTTGTTCCACCCTTGAGAGGCACATATAAAGTTTCCTTTAGAAATTTAGTTGGCCCTTTATAATAGCCAATGTAAAAAAGCACACACCTACATAAAATCCCTTCCTGGAACACCTGGAATGAGCTTGGAATACAACAGGACAGGTACACAAAACCCTTTCCACTCCAGTGAGAGGAATTGCAGGTAAGACCAACACCTCCTGACCCAAATAACCAAGCTCCAAAATGGAATTTTGTGCTTCTCCACTGCACTCCCAGCACCATGCTCAGGACAATGTTGATCATTCCACTTGTCTGAGACAACTGGCATTCAAAACACACTTGGAAACTGAACAGAGGAACATAAAAAACCCCTGAGAACTGTAAGATAACAATGCAATCCTCTTGGAATTCATTTATGGACAGATCCAGAGTACTGAAAAATAGGCTAAGGCAAGTTTTCCTGTGGAAGAGAATCCTGTTAAGTTAATAATTGAGGAGCCTTTCATACTTTCATGCCTACATTGTGCTAATAAGAACTGGTTTCATGTAGTAACTCCAGAGGGAGTCACATGCTGACAACAGCTAAAAGCTTCATAAATACCAGTTGTAACACTTCCAGTCACATCTTTGATCTGAAACAGCTCAGAAGGGCAGGAAACCATGATGGATGTGCACTTGGAAAGTTGAGGGGTGAGGTGAGAGAGAACTTTTTTCTTCAAGCAAGATGAACTAAGAGTCAAATACTGGATGTAGCTTCAGCTTTAGTGTGAATTCTCCAAAGAAAATCTAAGCAAGCTTTGCCTTTGTATTAATCTTACTTCCAGATGATGCCCCTGAGCTGTTTCTGGGTGGCCTTTGCTGGAGAGATTTTGAGGCTTGAAAAGTTCTCCCAGGTATGTCCAATATGAGCTTTAAGCAAATAACCAGCTGACATATTTTAAGAGGTGACCTAATTTAAGATCCCTTGTGAACCATTAATTAATTCATCATGTTGATTTATTCCATCCATTGCCTGCTTTGTCTATTCCCATTACTTCCTAAGAAAATTAAAAATTCTTTTAATTATTAAAGACTAAGGAAGACTTATGAAGCCTTTAATTTATTAAACTATTTCTCATGGATTGGAAATACAGCACACACAAGTGACTTTTCTATCTGAGTTCCAACAGTAAGAAAATATTCCAGAATGATCCTCTCAAAGACTGACTGAGAAAACCTCCATTACTAATTCACACCACTGCTCATGAGATGCCAGCTGCAGCTTTTCCCTCTGACTACAGCTGAGAAATCAAGTTTATTCCGTGGCCCTGTGATGTTTTAAACAAGGTCCAGCATGTTGTAGAACAAAACAGATATTTCTGACTTCTCACTAACCATGATGCATTACCAACACTTCAAGGAAACAACTTTATGAGCAGGCTGAATTTTGAAAGCACAGCTCACATCTGCTGCTTGTGCTCCCAAGCTCAGCATGTTCCAAATTTCACTCACTTGGACGGAAAGTGCAGCTTGAGGGGTCTCTCAATGGAGTGCAAATGGGTCTGGGATTTCTCTGAGCTACTCTTGAAAAGCTCCCAGAGGTGAAGAATTTAATTCTTCGGGTATGGCAGCTGCTTCTGTTAGGAGCTGCTTCCAGGCAGGAGGAAAGTAGAAAGGCAGGGCAGAGCAGGAGAGGCCACATGAGCTACAGCAGGTTGTTCTGTTTTCCTGAATGTCTGCAGAGACACACAGTGCAAAAAAATCTACTCTGAACTTACCCAGCTGTGAGGCTTTGAGGCTTCAAATCCCAAGATTAATGAGATTTCAACTTTATAAAATAGTCACAGCACACAACGAGCATTTTTTCAGAAATTTCTGGTTTCCTTGTTCAACACATTTTCTTTTCATATGGCAAATATAACCCCTGAGATAAATTTTAGATCAAGGGAATTACGTCTTTTTTTTTAAACCAAAATGCTCAATAGATTAAATGGTGGTCGCCATTCTGTCAATTTGGTTTTCCTTTGTTCTTCAAATTTGGATTCAGATACTTTGATTACAGAAGTTACAGCAGCCCAAAAATTGAGGTGCCATCAGAAATGGAAAGAGTTAGACTACCAGGAAATCAGGTAAAGTCTCTAGCAAACTAAAATAAAGTTAATAGTCATCAAAGAGCTTATTTTAATGCACAAAAAAGTTCACAGAAGTGAGATACTTGTTTAAAAGACCCCAAACCAAAAAAGAACCCCAATTCTCTTTTCCCTCACAGTTCCCATGGCACTTAAATGCTGAAAGTTTATGAAACACTTGTGCTTTAATATTACACATATATATATGTGTGTGTGTGTGTGTGTGTGTGTATATATATATATATATATATATATATATATATATATATATATGTATATATTTGTCTGCATTTTCCCACCCAAATTAA
Source organism: Haemorhous mexicanus (assembly GCF_027477595.1). Lineage (NCBI taxonomy): Eukaryota > Metazoa > Chordata > Aves > Passeriformes > Fringillidae > Haemorhous > Haemorhous mexicanus. Next base: position 17,565,328 of record NC_082354.1, read on the forward strand.
CATGAGATGATCCTGTGTGGTTTGAAAATAAATTTGGGTTTCAAAATAACATTAATATCTCTACATAGCCTCCCTTATTTGAAATAACAAACATTGCTTGGAGTCAGCTTGTTTGACTTTTCTCCCACTTTGGCAAAACCTGGCAGCTGCTATCAATAAATGAGATTTTCAAAAGATCCAGACAGGTTTCTTACATGCAGCTGCCTTTGGGCTGGGTTTCAGATATTCCAGGCCACCTCCTGGACTGAGGCAGTATTAAATAAGAGATGTTTGTAGAACAAACCCTTCTGTGACCCACACCAAATCCAAGTTTTAGATCAAACATTTCCCGCTGTATTCACTTCAGACCAATCTGCAACGCTGCAGATGTGGGGGTTTCATTGTCAAACACTGACATTCATTTTCATAACTTCAAAATGATGCTCTTGTTTCTTAGGGAAAGGGAATAATGCTCCCCAGCCTTATTCAGTTATTGTTAATTTAGAGCTGGAGTAAATCTTTGTAGCGTGGAAATGGATGCCTGTATTTTTATTTTATTATGCATATTAAAAAAATGAAAATATCATGATCTGTTCCAAGATTTTATCTGGAATATCTTCAAAAGTCTGTTCTGTGGTGCAATTAGTCCTAAAGCTTCCCAATGACTTTAGGTTTGTTTTTCCCCTGCGTGCCATGCTGGCACTCTGCCATCCTTTTCAGTCTGGGCTTTTTTTCCAGCTTTGCTTTTTTGAGCAAAATAGAGAGATGGGAATGCAAAGAAAGCAAACAAACTCTTTTCATCCCAAGCTGCATTTTGAAGCACGCTAGAGGAATTTAAAAGCTGTAGCCTCAAACATTAATCAATAACTGTATTAATAAGTACAGCTTAAAGTTCATTTCCAATCCACTCCAGGTAGTTGCAGTTTGCCACTCTTGGCCTTTTCTCTGACAGACTGAGAGAAGTCACCCTCTTGGTTTTATTTTAATTTATCATTATTTTGTGTGAGAAGTCACCCTCTTGGTTTTATTTTAATTTATCATTATTTTGTGTGAGAAGTCACCCTCTTGGTTTTACTTTAACTTATTTTATCATTACTTAATGTGAGAAGTCACCCTCTTGATTTTAACTCATTATTTTGTGTATTTCTGCTTTGCCACTCGTGATGAAAGCTACACTAAACCCAAGCAATACAGGAGTTCCTCACAGCCACAAAAGTTTGTACTAACTATCCAACAACACAGAGAAATGGCAACATTTCAATATTTCCACCATTGCCCATATTTCAGCTGGAATCAGAAAGAGCTGAGACACAAAAATAAATGCTTAGACTGAGAACAGCTCAATAGGAACAGCCACAGCAAAACAAAAAGAATTAAAAGCCATTTCTTCCTAGTTTGGCACAGCCCTGTGTAATGGGACATTCTGTGATAAGCAGGAAAAGCTGCACCCCTAGAAGTGGAAACCAGAAGGCAGCACAAATATAAAGTTATGCTGAATATACTTCAAGTGCTTTGAACTTGTGGAGATCTCCTGTGGAATTCAGTTGTGTCCATGCTCAGCCATGGGCTGAAAGAGCCTGAGACAGATCAGACTTATTTTGGATAAAATCTAACAAAAAGTCTTTGGAGATTCCTCCCACCACATTCCAAACTGTAAAAACAAATTAATAAATAGAGGATGTTTTCATGAGATATTTAAAAATGTTATTTGCTTCTAAAATGGTTCCACTTTGATAAAAAAAGATCATAAGTAAGCCATGATTTTGTATACAGCTATAAACAGCTGTTGAGATTTTAAATACAACATAAAATATATCTGGTAAGAGACTGGATACTCTGCCTCTCTGTCCACACCAACTTCTAAATACAAATATATGGTTCTTGTAATCAAATTTTGAGAAGCTGATTTGTTCAAATTAGGAATTTAAGCAAAATATTTGAGAACTTTCTGCAGGAATGTTGACAATTTTCTGTAGAATTCTGTAGGAATTTCTGTAGGAAACAGATTTCAGGAGTTCTAGCTGTGCTAAACAAATTCATTGGTAGGATAAGGAGGAATTTTATGCTATGCCTTGAGATAAAAATCACATGGGAAACAGCAGAAATATTTCCCTTCATCTCTCTTTAGCTTAGGAATCTGTGTGTGAGCAGAGGCTTCTGTAGGACAGCAGAAAAGCAGCTCAGGCTGCCCCAGCCAGCAGCAAGTACCACAAAGGAACCTCAAAGCTGAGGATTAGAGCAGACAAAGAAATTGGGGTAGATTTTAGCTTTTCCTGAAATAACACCCAGTGCCTGACTGCATGCACAGGTTTCCTCAGGGGCACTGATATCCCACAATGGGTGGGATTATCCTTCTCTCACTTCCTTAGCAGTGAGAACTGGAATTTGCTCTGCACAGAACCTTCCACCCCTCTTGATCTCTGTTCAACAGAAAGAATCAGCACCTCCCAAAAATGATCATTCCCATTTTCCCTGCAGATGTCATTGGGTTTCCAGTTTTTCAAGAATAAAAAGATGCAGCCCAATTGCATCTTCCAGCATTCCCTGACTGGAATGTAAGAGCCCCACAGGCAGAGACTGTGTAGAATCACTTGAAATTAGGTGTATTCTACTCCAAAGCACTTATTTATGACACTTGAGTTTATGGTCAGCTCTACAAAGCTGGTTACTCATCCAAGTTCAGCCATTCTGCAATGACAGAAATCATAAAATATAAAATATTTGTTCATCAGAGGAATTTTACATTCTATGCTTAATGTTTTTCTAGCTCAGCAATTCATTTTGCTGATTAAAAAAAATTCTTATTGGTCTGGTAAAAGTTAAATAAAATCCAGAATTAAGTATTTAAAATATGAGTCCCTAAAACCTTAATTTGTATTAATGCTCCCTTCTTAAAGTTTTTGACAGAATTCCATTCATAATGAAATGTTCAGAGGTAATTATTTCTCTTTCTTCTGTGTGAATTATGAGAATTATTTATACACTCAATCTTAATATCACAGCTTCATTGCCTAATAGGAAAAATCCACAGGGTATGAATCATTCTGAGAAAGAATTAAATTTTTTCTCTTCTGTTTAAAATAAAGGAATAAAATAAAATAAAAAAGAGAGAGACAGAAAGATGAAAAGATTTCTAATGGCATAAAATTCAGAGTGCTGCAGGCTCTGCTGGCCAGGTAACCCAGAGCTCTGCTTCCTCCCCTTTCCTTGCCTGCAAAGCCATAAACTGCAGAGCTGTAATGATTAGTTAATGAAATGGTGGGGTGATAATGAGGCCATCAAAAATGCGAGTTAAATAATTAATTAAAAAGGTAAAGAATCAGAAAGGAGAGCAGCAAGTTCCAGGGACCTGTCCAGAGGCAGGAGCTGCTGGTGGAATTCCTGACATTCCAGATCTCCCCGTGAGAGCTGTTCCCCTCATAAAACAATGGGCTGTGCACAAAGCTTATTACAAATTGCAGATAAGCTGTAAAGAGCCATAAAAATTCCTCCTGACATTTATTGCCAGCCAGTAGCTGGAGGATGTTGATATATATTGATAACAGTCTGCTTTGTGACATTTTCAAAGTTTACTCCTAATTCACTTGCAGAATATGCAAATAGATTTTTTTTTCTTCCAAGCCATTAAGTCACTGCAATATCCACCTGTATTTTTTATGGGTTTTTACCTATTTAACAGATATTCTTCCATGTGTGTTGTAGGCCTGTCCTCCCAAAAATAGCTTTTCTCATGCTAAAAAAAAAGTAGAGTCCTACAAACTTTTAAGTTAATAACTGCAACAAGTGTTTGCAGATAGTTTTTATGGTCAGCAATAAATAACTGTTACTACATAAAACACCTTGAGACAGAAGGGAATTTTATGTACAGCACTACAGATATTTATATGTGCATGCAGATATTTGTGATGTTTTTCAAACAATATCATGACAAGCTCTTTCAAATACCCTTTACAAAGAATTATGGCTGGGAATGGGTTTTGTTCCTTCTGAGCTTTCAAAGGAGGAGACTGAACAAAGGTGCTTCTTTTAAGTATCATTCAAAATACTGAGGGCAAGGTTTTATCTGTGTCACACATGAAAATTCTGCATTTACAATGGGTCTCATTGTACTAATCCAGTCACAGGTTTATTATCTACAGTTCCTTTAGGAAATGTCACGAATCCACAGAATGTCCTTGAGCTTTAAATCGTGCATTTTGATCTTTGATTTAACAGATAAAAGATATAAACCTACATTTACCCAGGCAATTCCTCAGTGGCTGTACATCTGTATTAGCCCAGAAATTGCTTATTCTAGTCAGCATATTGTATAAATTAGGATCAGTAACTTTTATTTCAAAAGAATTTTTTTTTTTTTAGGCATAGAGACAAAAATACCTGGTCTCAGAATATTCACTGGGGTTCCACACTCCATTTCAGGAAGCCACAGCAGACACTTGAAATGTGTGCCAGCTGTTTATTTCTAAACACAAATATACTGCCCCCAAATTGTATTTTCTGATCATCAGTAGAAGATGGAGAAACTTCTGGCAGCAAATGTGAATTTAAAACAATTGCTCCTGAGGTAACAGTGAATTGAAACCAGAGACAATGAAACCCAAAGTGTTGCAATGTGAAATATAACATATTGTAAGGTTTTGTCCAAAATCTTATTAAAGAGCTGATTTGCTCTCAGTTATTTATACTCCACGTGGATCTGATATGTAGCCAAAAGTGAGGGAGAACAGTTTGTTCCCATAAAGCCAGAAAGGCAAAACAACAAATCCTGTCGCCTACATCCTTGTCTCTCCAGAAAAATCACTCTGTGCCAGACCAAAGGACCAAATACATTTGTTAAATGTTTATTTTTACAATAAATGTCTTAGCAATGCTTTAAAAAAATCTTCCTCTGGGAAGAAGAGCAGCTAAAAGTTGAATACTGACTGGATTCAAAGGCAACATGAGTCACTCAGCACCACCAAATCTGCATTAATTGGGGCTTTTTAGTACTGAACTCCACTGGGAGCCATCAAACACATTTGCTACTCATAATCCAAAAGAAAAATCCAGTAAAATGAGCATAGGTGTGAGGAAAGGGAAATGAAAACAGAGCTCTCTGCTCCAAATGAATTAACCCCAGATTCAGAAAACCAAGTTGCAGTTTAGGATAACACCAAGAAGCAAAGAGCTGCTTTGAACTCCCCTTTGCAGGAGAGGTCACAGGTCCTAGGAACTGCAAACAGGCCAGGCTAAACTTAGAATGCTAATAGAGAGAAGAATTATCTCTTTGCTTTGATTCTCATTTCAATCTTGCCATGAAAATCCTGACCCTGAACATTGCCCAGCAGTGCCTGGAGCTGGGGACTAGAACAAACACCTGAACCAACCAAAATAAACCTCCACAATGTATAATTTCAGTAGAAAACGGGAACAAAAGAGAGCAAAAAGTACAAGTTGCTGTGATAGAGGTAAACACTCGTTGCTGTAAATTGCTGGGGCTTTCAGAGCAGCAATTTCCAGACTACAGAAGGACAATGCTGTGTTCTTTCAGATACAAGTGTTGGAGAAAAAGGCCTTTTTTGCCAAGCAGAGAAATGCTTTGATTGAGAGGCATCCCCAGCCTCAGGTACCCCTGACACTGCTCTGGGAGATTGCTTACTCTGGGTGCAGCTCTGCACTCACAGCCAGAGCCATTCCTGCCTTTAATGAGCTGCTTTTCCATCCTCCACACCCAGCAAAGAACATCACTGAGAATCAAGCCTGAAAAAGCACTTCCATTTCAAAGGCACAGTTTAAAAAAAAAAAAAAAATTACTTCCGAGAAAACTTCCCCATTATTTCATGATTTTCTTCCAAAATATTGAATTTTTGGAATATACAAAAATTGTTCTGGCTTGAGTGATTCCAGGTTGTTCATTCTCTGCTTCTGCAGACATTGCTAAAGCCACATAAAATTGTTGGTGGGTATTTTATAATAGTGACTACTGCCACTAAAGAGTAAGCTGGACCACCTAAATACCTTTATTTATGAGCACAGAAACAATTTTTAGAGAGACACCAGTGCTAATTCTTTGACTACAGAATTGTGTGTTCCAGGAACTTTTCATTAAGGTCATGGGAAGAAAGCATAACCAAACTACAAATAAACCCAGAAAAGGGATGGCCCACAAGTGCCACAGTGTGCAAACAGCCCCAGGCTGGCTGAGGCCCCCTAAATTGAGTTTGGTGAGCAGAGGGTGGTGGTGCCCTCTGAGGAGCAGGGGTTTCATGGCAGCAGCAGTGGAGATTTAAGCAGTTCCTCTCTGTTGCTATGGAACACAAAAGAACACAGGCACACCACTGCTCCAAGGTGAAGAACAAAAAGGGAACTTTATTTTCTGACTCCAACATTTACAGTTTTCCAAAAGTGACAGTGGATTGGAGGGTGGCAGTGCCACCTCTCCAATGCCACTGGGCAAACCAACAGTCCATCAAGTCTCTCCTCCTCCATAAAGGAATGCAAAACTGTTATCTCCAGACAGTGTGTGATAGAGTTCTCCACAAGGAGGTAAACATCAGAAGACTTAGAAAATCCTAGAAAATCAGGGTGACACCTCTCTCCCAGAGCCCCACTCCTGAGTCACTGCCCCACTCTGGTAATGAGGTGCCAGGGGGACACTCCACACAGCCAGCAGCTGGCCAGCTCATCAGGCACACTTTGCTTTGGGCTTCACTGGGGTTTTTGTCCTTAGAACACAATTACATTCCAGAAATCAAGCCTTGCACAGCTGTGGCCTTCAGGAACAGCTTGTTGTCCCTGCCCTGGTGCCAGTGGCCGAGTGTCACCCACCCCACAAACTGCTGTAGGATCTGGGGACCCTGTGGTTCTTCCTCCTAAGACCCTTTTGTCACAGGTGCCACACAATCTGCACATTAAGAGACCAAACTGTCCACCCAACACCCAGTGAGGGATTCTGTCTCAGGAACTGGAATAATTGAAGCTGGAAGCTCTTGCCCCTCTGGTTATCTCAGTTGACAAATACTGAATTCCTCATTTCCCTGGTCTTTAACTTCAGATACACGTGAAATAAATGAAGAAATAAACCTTTTTCTAATTTAAACATTAGGTTGATTGTGGAGAGTGCATTGATTGCACTGTGGTATAATTAAAAATTGCATTGTTTAGTGTAAGCCATCACAAGACAGACTTGGGTTGAAAAACCCCAAGCAAGTTTAAGGCAAAGGCACAATGAAGTCTATACCCCATTGCTGGGGGTAAAATGCACTGAAATCATGGGCCAAGCATCACCCATTCCTCTTCAGCTCAAATGGATCAACAGAAAATAAAAAAAAAAACAAAAAAACAACATTTTCAATGGGTCTGGCTCAACGTAATTTTGAGGCAAACCCACCCTTCATATTCACTATGTAAGGCTGCCATGTTTACCTTTTTTCTTTTTAGAATCATGCCTTTTTCTACTATTATTTTCACATTAACTCTGATATTTGATCATATCATAAGCCTCTTTTTTTTTTTCCATTTATGCTGATAAAAGATTGCAAAAGCAGAGGAATTATGGACCTTTGGTAATGAGGGCTGGCTCTCCCCAGCAGAACATCATCCCATTGCAACCTTTAAAGCAGAATCAGTGAATTTTGGGTTCTGATTGCCACACCAAATAGAGCTTAAAATATATCCAACAAAACAAAGAAACATAATTAACATTTCAAGAAAAAGCAAAGCCCAACAAAATGCACACAAAAGAATTTGTAAAACCTGTGCTTTTTGCCTATAGTCCAGCAAAACTGGAAAAGTAGTGGCAAGTGACACTTGTTCTTACTATCTGAGAGAAAATCTTCCAATTATTTATGGTTTGGGCTGTTGGACAGCTGAAGAGGCAAGAAAAGGATTCCTGGGCAGGAACCTGTACACTGCAAGGTTTGGAGGGGAGTGGGGGTTGTGTTTCTAAAGTAACACAGGACTCACAGACTGCACTATTCCTGTTTTTTTGTTTTGTTTTTTTTTTAATTAAGGTGTTTATTCCATTTAGGTATTTAAAGCTTTCTGCACCTATTGAGAATTTAAAAGAAACACAAAGACAGCAGAGTTGGTGCTGCTACTGTAGCACCTTTTTTGTGAAGGTTTAGTCTGATTTTTATTCTGTGCAGAAGGCACAAAAGGTCAGAATGGATTGCCTTGAGGCATATCAGCAGCACAAATTGTGTGCCTCCTGTTGCCTAGACATCACAGGCTTTCCAAGTTAGTCTGCCTAAGAGCTGGGCACCTTCTCTGCCTTCAAAAACCCCTCACAAAGGGATTATTGGCCCAACAGCCAGAGGACAAGGCTGAATTGCAACTTCTCCCTCCACATTATACTGGTTTCTAATGGTGGGCATGGGCACCTGCAAACTCTCCAAAGTGTGACCCAGTTCAATGCTCAGGGTGTCACCAACATGTTCTATGAAAAATCCTTTCCTTGGGATTCTTCCCTCCTGAGAAGTTGAGAGGCCTCAGGAACAAACTGCAAACAATTCTTATCTGCTGCTGTGGGATGCAGCAGGTGGATCTGGGATTGGTCTCATCTGGTTGTTTCTAACTAATGGCCAATCCCAGTCCAGCTTTCCAGACTGTCTCAGTCAGAGACAAAAATTTGTTATTCATTCCTTTTCTATTCCTAGCCAGCCTTCTGATGAAATCCTTTCTTCTATTCTTTTAGTGTAGTTTTAATATAATATATGCCATAAAATAATAAACCAAGCCTTCTGAACATGGAGTCAACTTTCTCATCTCTCCCCTCATCCTGGGACCCCTGTGAACAATGCAGCACTAAGGGCTCAAAGATTTTTGCTTTGTTCCATGCAATATCTATGTTAGAACACTTGAGTTTTAGAATTCCTGTGTCTAACACTGCATTGATAGCAGAGACAGACTAAAGCACCACTGCATCCTTTCTTGGAAATGAAATTTATTTAGTGAGGACAGAGACCAGAGGAAATTGGAAATGCTGGTTATAGAGCCACCCCACAATAGTTTTTAACATCTCATCCTCATTGAGGAAAAGATGCAGTCAAATGGAATTAATGCACAGCATTAATAACAATGTGGATTTGTGAAAGGCAAGATGCAGGAGAAAGGATCTCCATTCATTTCCTTTTGTAATGTCTTCACTTTGGAAGTGTGGTATTTTTTTATTTCAGTGATAAATCTAGAAACACTTAAGCTATTACAAAGAATTACATCCTATTGATGAAATGCTGCAGAGCTGTTCTATTGCAGTCTAATGGGAAAAAGACACAGTGAAGAATAAGAAATTATATCAAGACAAACATCTTAATTAGCAAGATTCTATTCTAATTCTATTGTAAATTTTGTAGCACTATTACAAACTGTTTCATTTAACACAAATTCAAAATACAGTCATCCAGGATCTGCTACAATATTTCAAAATGCAGAACCCTGATCCTATTCCCCTTAAACTCTCATTTACTGTAGCAAGAACACAGGATGAAAATCACCTTTGATTACTCTTTGTACCTTCACCTCTGGGAAATGAGGAATATTTGGGAATCTGCCATGCATTACAAAATTTACCTCTCCTTCACCTCATTTCCCTACTTCACTTTGCCCCATCCCTTCTTAACAATCAGCAATAAAAACTGTGGAAGATAGTTTAAGCAATACATTTTTGAGATTTTCTGGAGCAATCAGTATTGCTGCCTGTCTCTTGGCTAAAGATTTTATACACTTGTTTCCATGCCTGAGTTTGTTAAAATTTCCAGTATTCAGAAATGCCCATAATACTGAGCAGCTGGAAGAAGAGGAACAGACAGCCCAATAATTCAATTTTAATAATTATAAGAACAGTCTGTGGTCTAGGCAGACAAGAAAAGTTGCATTTTTTTGTTGTTCTTGACAGATTAGACCAGTCCCATAATACACAAATTCTATCCTCTAGTACAAGTAACATCTTTACATGTTTGTTTTCTTCTTAGACTTAAACTACAAAAAATCCCCTTTTGATTATCAACAAGATATTTCAGTATCTCCCAGTCCTTGAATCCTAGAGTCTCCCAATCCTTAAATTTGGCTACAGCTGAATTTACAGCAAGACTTTAGAGCAAGACCTCAGCAAATTCCTGCTGAATTTAGGGCAAGACTAAACTAAGGATGAGTTTTCCCAAAAGGTGATTGATTGTTTTTTGGGGCAAACCAGAGCACCCAGCCACAGCAGTTCTGGCAAGAGAAAAAGAAAATTCTGCTCCAAGAAAGCAGCCTGGAGAGTAAAATCCTCCTGTCCTTGTGCCCCCTTTCATGAAGGGATTGAAATGCCACAATACCAGAATATATGATGCTGTTAAAAAGCATTTTTGGTTGAAAAATCCATGTTGAAAATTAATACTTAATAATGATTCACTTCATTAACATATTAATTTCTTCCTAAATGTGTCTTATGCATCTATAGGAGTCTGGAGTTGCATTTTGGAGCCTTGCCCCTGTAGCAGGGAAGGTTTCCATGCACACAACCTGTGACACACCAGACCTCAGTATTGGGAAAATTGTGGTCCAAGACCAGGCCAGGATCTGGAACAAAACCCCTGCCCACAGTTCCACTTCCACATTCCTACTGCATCTTTTTAAATTCATATTTAATGGATCCAGCACCTCAGGATTTGGTTAATAATTCTGTTCCTTGTAGGTGGAGAAAGGATGACCCTTATTGCTAAATAAGGGTAAAAAGGATTCATCCTAGCTCCACATGGTACAGAGATGCCTTGAAGGTGAATTTCCCCTTTATGCTACTGATCAATGGAGAAAACAGCCACAGCTGGGAGAGGGGAGTTTCCAGGAAGACCTGTGATCTTTGAGTGACCTCAAGCAAGAAAGGGGGAAAAAGAGGGAAAAAAAAAGAGAAAAATAAAAAAAAAAAAGGAAAAAAAAAAAGGGAAAAAAGAGGAGTAAAAAGGAAAAGAAAAAGGGAGGGGGGGAAAGGAAAGAGACAAGAGACAGAGCAGTGCAGGGAACACATTTCTGTGAAACTTCCACAGCTCTGCCTGAATGGCAAGGAATTCCAGGAGAAAAGCCACACCTTAGGAAAGGGACACAGAAGACAAAATATCCTTCTTTATGATGAAAAACCACCTCTTGATAGAGGAAAACCAAGGAAGAGCCCATGGCTGAGAGGAGAAATGTGACCCCAGCAGAGAATTCAGCACTGGAATAGAGACTGGATGAGGAAGACCAAGGGGTGCCTCATTCACACAATATCTTCTTTTAATCTCTGAAAATGTTAAAAATGTCTCATTGAAAGCAGCATTTCCCCCTGTGATTCACACAAAATAAGAAAGGCATGCATCCCAGCAATTCCATTTTCAGCCACCAGAACAGCCCAGGGAACCCCTGCAAGGTCCAAGAGACAGCAGCAGCACTGAGTTCCTGGGCCTGGCTTTAATGGGGGGATCTCTTTAGGGGAGCAGGACTGTGGGCTGGAAAAGCAGAATTTGGGGTTGGTTGGGGGTTTAGTGAGATTTTTTGGCTCGAAATTTTTGGTGAAATGTAAAGCTCTACAGAAATTACATTTTTTCCTGAGTTCTACCAATTTTCAGTATGAAATACAGAATGTGCTGGAAAGCCCAGAGCACACCTCAAACCAGAATTTAACCTTTCTTATCAATGACACCAATTTTTCCTTTTTTTTTTTTGAGAGGTGTTGTCCTTTTAACATTCATAGAAACATCAAATACTGGTTTGATACTTTTGTTAGGATTGTTTTATTCAACAGCATTATTATCCAGGCAGTGATGTACAGAAATCAATACCATAAAGTGGAGGTGTTAAACAGGAAATTGTCAGATCAGACAGAATATTTCATTACCTTTCCCAGATGCATGTTTTTGTTTTGTTTTTAACCTGCTCCACTAATGATCAAAAATATCAGAATCACAGTCTGTGGCTTGAATTTTAAAATACAATTATCAAAGGGTGCTTTCTTGAACATCATTATTTTCCTGTACTTTGTAGGAATTTGCAGCCTGTCACGTCTGTGGATTAAGCATTTCCCAGTATGCAAGGTGAATCAGAGAATTACCATTAAGGTAAATAAAGTAAACCCAGAATTTTCCTTGTCTTTAAGAGGATTTTGACATCCCCCTCCCATTTCTGCAGCAAGCTTTCTGCCTTCAGAACTGAAGAGAAAATAGACTCAAAAAGATTGGAAAAATCTACCTGTGAACAGGTAATGAGGAAATAAATAGCTGAATTCTCTGCCCATAAATTAAAGTGCAAAGCAAAGTAAAAGTGTTGGCCCCTGGAAATGTGAGGTGTGAGAGGCACTGGAAGCCAAACCTCCAGTGAAATTCAAGTCCAACCCTGTCTAACCACAGCTAGAATTCTGTGAACTGATATTTTTGCACCCAGAAGCAGAACACAAGAGTAAAATACAGGGAAGATTCAGAGACTTAATCTGTATTACTTTTTACTGTCTTGAATGTAAATACTGCAGAAAGAGCACTCGCAGGCAAAATTTCCTTGGAGGGGAAAGAAAAAAAAACAGATAAAAGAAGATATGGGGCCTGCTAGGTTATTTTTACTCACCAGCTGACTAAAGCCACTCTCAATGAAAGTTTCTCCCCTAGAAAGCACCAATTACAACAGAGAAACCACAGCTCCTTTCAAAGCCCAGCACTCTGGAACTCTTGGCTCCTGCATATTAACATTTCTTAGAAATTCTATTGCGTTTTTTAACTTTTCAGGGAGTTTAAATGTCTAAGTTAGATTATATGAATAATGTAGGATTGCTAAATTGTCCTTCTCTCTATCCTGACTGGAGAGGAAATCTAAATGAATCACACATCAGTGATTTATCTAGAGACCATGGTCTGAATATCCAACCATTTAAGCACTACTTTGGTTCATAAAGATGTGAGAATGTCTGGTTTCAGTTTGCTAGGAGAACTAGATGCTGAGGAAATTCTGCCTTTATTTTCACCACAGGAACTGATTGAAAGCATGTGTCCATTTAAATCTGACCTCCTTTGGCTGCTCCACTTCTCACATATTTACTTACAGAGCACAACAGCCACGAGCCCCCCAGCTGGGAGAACACACTCAGGGAATAACCAGCCAGAAATTCCACATGCACAGTTTGTATGAGGGGAGGCAAGCAGCCATGCAGGACTGGCCAGAATAACTGCAAATACCTGCAAATAACTGCTTCCAGGGGGGCTGGAAGGTGAGGGGCTGGGGGTGTGCAGCTGTTGGGGTGTTGTTCTAGGGGTGTTGGTGGCAGGGGCTGTTGCAAGGCAAGTTTTTTACTGAAAGAGTAATAAAACACTGGAATGGTCTGCCTCAGGAGGGGGTGGTGATGCCTTGTGCAGGCTGAGCTAGAACAGAGGCTGGATGGAGCTAAAGAATAAAGTAGAGGTTTATGAAAAGGCCTCCATGGATCCACATTGGGCAGTGCAAGAGCCCAGCCAGGGCTGCACCAAGATAAACCAAAATGGTCCCAAAATGAACCCAAGAAGGACCGAAATGGTCCCAAAATGAACCCAAGAAGGACCAAAATGGTCCCAAAAATGAACCCAAAAAGGACCAAAATGGTCCCAAAATAAACCCAAGAAGGACCAAAATGGTCCCAAAAATGAACCCAAGAAGGACCAAAATGCTCCCAAAAATGAACCCAAGATGACCCAAAATGGTCCCAAAATGCACGGCCGGGCACGGGGTCTCTCCCTGGGATCAGCTCTGCTCCATTTGCACCTTGCAGTTCATTGTCCCAGCCCAGCTTTGGCCCAGGCACTCCCACCCTGCTTGTTTTTCTCTCTCCAGCCCACAGGGTTTGTGCTCTTGGGCTGAGATTTGGGTCATTTGTCCTTGGTGCCCAGCTGGAGCAGGAATTGTTTTGTCTCCCTGCTCTGTGCACAGAGCTCACCATTCCCTGATAAGAACCCAGACCCACACACTACAGCAGCACAGAATCTGAAAAACATAAGAGCTCAAACCTGAGGCATCAGTGGAGTCCCCATCCCTGGATGTGTTTAACAAAGCCTGGATGTGGCACTGGGTGCCAGGGTTTAGTTGTTAGGGCTGGGTTGGACTCAGTGATCTTAAAGGTCATTCCCAATGCAGTGATTCTGTTCTGAAGTGCCAGGGAGGCTGAGAGCAGGGGCTGACAGATCCCTGCCACACAGCCCTGCAGCCCAAGACACCCAGCAGATGCACTTTTGATGTATCATCAGACTCTCTTTTGCATTTACTCATTGGAGATCAAAGCATTGACACAGGGGATGAAAAACTGCTGGATCTGTTCCATCATGGGGGTTCTTTGATCAGAGGCTACACTCAAAAAAAGAAATAAATTAATTTCTTTATGATGCCTCAGTGCACTTACTGGATCCAAACCCCTCTAGATGGATGCTTTGCCAGCTCCCACAAGCAGTGCTGGGTCCTTGTTTGCTCCTTGATTTGATTTTCTCTGAACATTGTCATGGGTCACTGAGTATAAAAAAAGCTGCTGCTGTATCTAAATTTGCAGAAGTGGTAAATGTGGAGTCTGTGAAACAACAGGGCCACAGGAATTCCTCAGCCTGCCTCAGCAGGTCTGTGCAAATTGAAGAGTTCATGTTCTCACCACCTCCTGGCCTGAAATGCTCAGAGACTGGAGTTGTAGCAGAAAGCATTGTGAGGAAAGTTTCCAGTGCTCCACAAACACAATACCTAAAAACAGGCAGCACTTCCAGAAACCACAAATTATCAAGATTTTCTACAACAGATGTGGCCTAAAGCAGACAAGATCAACAGGTAGAAATGCTTCCTTCCCTTCAAGAGACACTCATTCCTGCCTTGACTTTTGGCCAAGGTGCTTCAATATTAACCACAAAATGCTCATAATAATATTTTCAAATTCCCAACATAAAATTTAAATTTCAATTCTGTTCCGAAACCTACTTATTTTTACAATGCCAGGGAAAAAAAAAATCAGGATACAACACTTAGATTTAAAGAGAAATTAAAATCACTAACTGCAGCTTGCCATCTCCAGTACCCTAGTCATGGCACTGGGATGTGGTGAGATGTAAAATTATTGGGAAAGTTTGATGGTTTTTTCTCAGCTGATGAGAGCAGAACACCAGCTGTGATTCTTGATGCTCTCCTTGCACTGGCTGTATTTTCAGTGACAATGGCACTTGCTGTGCTCAATGTAAAATATGTTTAGCAGTGCAGCCTCCCCAATATTGGCCAGTGAGTAAAAGTTTATTCTGTGATGTGCAAAAACCTCAAAGTGAGGCAGCACCTCCTGGTTTATCTTTTGTGTTCAAACTCAGGATGTTTTTCTGTTTTAACTGCAGCTGCTCAGGGCTGTGTGAGCTCCAGAGCAGCAGAGCTGTGCTGAGGCACCAGCAGCAGCCATGGCCTGTGGGCAAGCTGGGACCTGGAGCCCACCATAAACAGCACTCAGGGCTCAAACAGCTCCATCCTGACACTCAGCTCCTCCAAGAGGAAAATAAAACATCATTTACTCTGCAAGTGAAGAGAAGCACAGCAAACAGCTGCAGCTGCACAGGTCAGGAGAAGAACTCCTGCCCTGCTGCTTTCCCCTCCTCGGGAGCCTCTCACACCCTGAAGGCACAGACTGAGGAGCTTGGCTTCCCTCTGAGTGTAAAGCAATTTTTATCACTCCCCCACCAAGATATTTTCTCAGTTCCTGCACAAGCACCGAGCTCACAGAGATTTTTTTTTAAGGTCAGAGATGTACATGGGGTTGAGGAAGGAGTTCAGAGACACCTGCATTGCAATTTATGCATTCCAGTTTTACACCACTGCCCCAACACCACGTCCAAGGCACAGCACAGAGGTCAGACAAAGCTTTTCCCCTAAACCATGGTCCCTGCTTGATCTTCCCTCCCTTCAGACACTGAATCTCAGGCTCTCAGTACCAAGTACTCCTAGGTGTAGGAGGTACAACCAGTTTTATCTGTATCCTCAGTCCCTCACTCTTTTAATCTTTTTTTTCCCTCCAGATCTGTGACTCAGGAGAGTCCTTTCATTAAGCAGTGCTTAGATGTAGGTGGCTTAGTGCTTAACAAGTAAATTCGTGGTGGTGGTGTGATCTGTACCACTGATCAATAAAAGAACAAGTGAATCTTTATTAATAAACCCTGGTGCATCTCTGAAAGTACTTCAAACCAGGATCACACTGGAGGGTATTGACAGCACCAGCATATCCCACTCTGTCTGACACTGAACTGAGTTCAAAAGTGACCTGACTTCAATATCACAGGTTCCAGCAAGATTACAGCAGTCACATCCTAATTTTTACTTACTTCAAACTCACACTGAATTGCTTTGGCATGGAAAAAAAAAAAAAAATCAATATACATAACTGGTAGAACAGTTTTAAGGAAATTATTCTTCTCATTTTTATAACTATCTGATAGTTCCCTTGTTCAAGGGAAGTTTCACAGAATGGTTTGTGTTAGAAGAGACCTTAAAGATCATCTTGTTTCAATCCCTGCCACAGGCAGGGACACCCTGCACTCCCCACTAGGCCACATTGCTCCAACCCCACCCAAGGATGCTGTTTCTTCCTTTTTCTCCCTCTTTCCCCCTCCTGAGAACAATTTCATCACTGTTCCTGAGCTTCTGGAACACACCAGCCAGACCTGAAGCCTTTTCAGCTACAAGCACACACAGCTCTGCTTTTCAAGTTCTACATTCACAGCTTTCTTCCCTTTGGCTTCTGTACTTCTACTGCTCCCCAGCTCTGCTTTATGGTCATGATGTCGAGAGAAGGACAAGCTAAGAGACAAGAAAGGCAGAAATCCTGCTGCATTTAACTCCAAACCCCACAGAAATTATTATTTTCTTGACAAACTTGCTAGATATAGTGCCAGGCAGAGATGCCAAGCTACTGTAGCCACCCATTATCATTTACAAAATATTTTACTTTTTTAGGGTGCAGTGTCTGTTTGAGTGGTAAGAAAAAAATATAAATTCAGAAAATTGTCCCCTGTTATTCAATCCTGAGTGGAGTCTAAGTTCTAAATTGACACAGGTTTATAAAGTCAGCAGCCACAGGGCCAAACCCTGGCTGCAACAGGCAAATGAAGCCAATGAGAGTGTCTGAATCCAAGAGTAATTGTATTCAGGGCTGGCATTAATAGCTCCTGTAATATGGTGTTTAGAAAATGTAAGAGGATTTGAGACTACATCCAAATATTTAATATCAATTTTAATCCAGATGGCAAACAACACAGAAGCTGATAAGGATAAACCTAAACTGATGCTCAGGGCACAGGCACGCTCAGAGGAGCTCCAGCTGTTGCAGTTTTGTGCCTCTTTGGAGCACTCCTGCCTGGGAAGAGCATGGACCACGAGGCCTTCTATTGTCAGGCTGCAAACTTCCACGAGGATCTTTAATTTAATGTGTCATTTAAAAGGAAACACAGCCACAAACGCATTAGGGAGGGATGGTGGTTCTGTAATTACAAAATCCTCACTGGCAAGAAAAGCTGAGAGACTCCTGTAGTAACAAGGTGCCAGCAAGCACCCCCTGTCCAGCTCTGTGCTGGGTAACTCCAGCTGATTCCTGGCAATTCCCATGGGATTGGAGGTGTGTGCACAGCTCTCAGTCTCCATATGGCTGGGAGCTCTGCTGAGCAGGAGCCACAGCTTCCCCCCAGCACTCAGCAAGGCTGTCATCACTTCAACTGTTTATTTCTGAGACACTGGGGGAGTTCTGCAGCCAGCACACAACATCACAGGCAGATCCTTAATGGGACTCCTGGAGTTCTTTAGATTGTGAGACTTCTACAGTGCTCTTTCATTTCCAAAGGATTCTCAGACTCTGCTCTGCACATTCTGGCCATAGCTGTCCCAATTCAGTGAGTTACAGCACAGTAGGTCTTATGCATAAAAACCTCAGTTATAGACATTTTCTGCTGTGCAGGAGTTTGGTTTTATGATCTAGACTCCTTTTAGACACAATTTCTATAAAAAATAGCAGTTCTTTTTAATGGTATTTATATTACCTCTCCCACCTATTGTAGTTTTTGGTCCCAACTCACCTGTAAACTAGGATTTTTTCCCCACATAAAATCCTAAGACTCCCTCTCTGGGATGCCTGTTCCTACTGGCCATCATTTTAATGATATATAATAGTAACCTGTCTTGAGAGAAGGGTCCCTAATGATAAATAACACTAAAATAGCTTCTCACAGCACACTGCTGACAGGTTGCAACCATCCATCACCAGAGAAGCAGTCAGCAAGATGAGGAGCTCAGGGCATACACATGAGCAGAGCACAACCACAGAGAAAATATCAAACAGAACCACAAAGCCAGTTCTGGTGCTTCTGCCTGTCTGGGGCTGAAGGCATCCCCAGAGCCAGAGCTTTAAACATCTCAAGAATTCTGGAACAAGCCTAAGTGACAGATTATTGCTGATAAAAAATGCCCAGCAACCAGAAGATTTCCTTCCTGGTGGCTCCATTGAGTTAATTCTCTTCTCTTCCCCTTGCAGAGGCAGCTTTCCCTCACCAGCACACACAACATAGTTCCAAGTGCAAGAATCCTGATGAAGTGCTCAGGTTATGTGCAGGAAGGCAATCAGAGAGCTTCTGGTTATTCTATGGCAAAACTGAACCAGAGCAAGGAGAATTACCATGGAAACAAAATATGGGTTTGCATGGTGCACATGAGAAGGCAGAAAGTCCTGCAGGGGTGCAGGGTATGGTGCTTGCAGAAAGAATTAATGAATTCTGCAAAGTATGGAGCTGAGCTCTCACCTGATGGATCTATGTTCCACTGTTAGTAGGAATATGCAGATTTCTGCAGTATCACGGGGAGGGTGAGAAGGGACAAATACCCCAGCAAGAAAGAAATTAGAAGAATGTGCAGTTTTGTAGTGTATATTTATAGACACTAACCTGTACATGCTATAGATGTAGATATTTAAATATGAAGAGACAAAAAGATGATATGATCTTATCTGAAGGGACACAGCCCTGCTAAAAACGTGGGATCTCACAGTAGGCTTTAATCAATAGTAAATATTCCTGTAACAGTACCTGGCCTTCCCCATTGTGCACCTCCACACTTCAAAAAAGACACAAACACCTTAATTATTTGCAAACAGAGAAATCAAAAGCTCATCATGTCCTGGAATCAGGAAGGCATTATTTAGACCTTTCCAAAGAGAATAAAGTTTATGTTTTGTTTTTTGATTAAGAGCAATTTATTTATTCTCACATGGCACAGACTTTTTCTACTGACAGTCAATGTGGATTGTATTAAACAGCAAACTGCATTTTTTCCTTTTTTCTCTTTGGGACCAGAAGGAGTAAAGGAAATCAACAAATCTACAAGACACAATTGACCCAGTTCTGTGATTATCTGAGTGAAATTTTGTGCCAAGCCATTCTCACTTGATGATAATGATCCTTTCATGGGATTTTCTGCTCTAGTTGCATAATGAAATTTGGTGTTGATATGACTCTTCCTACACAGATCTCATTTCAGAAGAAAATTTTAAGGACTTAAAAGTGGTCTCTTTTTCAGAGAAAACCATCCTTCACCATTCTCTCTGAAGTTAAGGACTGCAAGAAATTCAACTAAAATGAGTTTTTATAGAAGAAAGGAGGATGTTTAGATACCTTTCTCACACTGATACTTTCCACCACCTTCATAGGCTTGCACTAGGCAAACCATTACAATCAAAATTTGAGATATCATTTCAAATTAAAAACTAATTATCAGTGAAGATCAACATCTTGCTACTAGAATATTTCATTCTGTGCTCATTTCTTGAAAGCATTTGATTTTGGTACAACAAAAGTACAGGATATTGTCTTTTATGTAGGAAATTATTTTCTTCCAGTTAATTTTCTCTCTGTGTCTCTTTTTTGTTCTTCTACTTAAAGGATGACTCCACTTAGAAACTGTTTTATTCTCACTTCTATAATTTTATGTATATTTATATATTTTACAGTTCCAGAGGTATTGGCAAGTCACTGACAGAAGGAGCAACCAAAATCTGCTTTAAGTTCTTTTTCTTTCCTTTCTTCATCTAAAAACCATGTGCAAATATTCTTCTTTACTTGACCCACTAGCAGTACAGACTATATAATATCAAATTGATTAATATATTATTGTTATATCATTGTTGAACAATATTATTTCCTTAAAAAGTTGGTTCCAGTCACAATCTAGATTCAGAAGTCATCAGTACTTGAAGGAAAATTATGTCATAAAAAATAGATAGCTCAAAGTATGGATGTATTTGAAGTTTGAATGGGTTTCATTATTGAATTAAAGACAAAAATGGATTCAAATAAAGTGATTCCCCCCCATTTCTTAATCAAATCTAAAGATCTTTTCTGTATGTCAATATTATTTCTGATCTCTCACCTCCACTGTCACACTTTTCCCTGTGTAGCCATAATTTCTGGTTTCTCCAAGAGCAATTGGAAACACAAATTTCAAGGTCCAAAAGAAAGAATTCTGTCAAATGACCAGAAGCCTCACACCACACCCAAGAAAATTTCTTTTCCAGATTTATCATACTTAGGAACCCTGTCCTAATGCATTCTAAAGAATGTAAACTGAAATATAATAGCAAATAAGAGTAATTGGTCTTTTCAATTCAGCCAGGTCTATCATCCACTGATTATTTTCTGTTCACACAGCCCTTTGTGCTTTACATTTCTAACTCAAGACACCATAATATGACATCAGACTTCATTAAACTCATCATTGCCACAAGACAACTCTGCTACCCCAAATGGCTGGAAAAAATCAAAGTCTGTCTTTGCACCACCAGGACAGAGAATTTCTGCCCACACAACCTCAATCCCAACTCTGCATCCACCTTGGGCTGAGCCTGCTGGGCAAACACATTGCTCTGACAACAGCACCACACTAAAACCTGCATTTTCCACAACATCTGTCAAATATCTATAAAATACAGGTGCATATTTAATTTTTTAATAAAGCAGCACACCAAAAATTCCAGGAGAATATTGCTTTAAGAAAAAAATCCAAAAAACCAAGCCTCATTTCCAACAGTGCTTCATTTATACCTGGTGTGGCACCACTTCTGAAGGAGTTCACTCTCAAAAGCAGCTCAAGCTCTTTGTGTGCCAGAGCAGAAAAACAGAGAAATGAGCACAGCCAGCTCTGCCTTACCTGGGCCAGGATGGGCTCACAGCACCCTCGGGTGTGGACACACAAATTCTGCCCCAAGGCTCCTGAACACGAGCTGGCTCCCACCCAGCTGCTGGCAGCACCTCTGAAGACAAATCCTGGGGATTAGAGGAGAGGGGAAAAATTCATTTAAAAAAAAAAATCAGGTTGTTAAGGCTATCCAACAGTCTTTGATCTAAGATGCTGTAATTTTTAGCAGCTAAAAATATCTGATATTTCAGGTGTTTCAGCAATGTCACAGCATTTTAAACAAGATGGGATTATTGGATGATCCTGCAATTTCAGGAGGCCAAGCACAACCCAAGATTTTCCATATTGCTTTGAAAATTTTCAACAAGCACTTCTACCTGCATCACACACTAATGGAACTTCAGTTTTTTCTTTGTGAATCACTCTGCATTCCAGAAACCCAACAGGAATTTCAAGTTTCCTAAAATATTGTGAAGAATCTAGCCAAGTAAGCCACTATAAATTGGTCAAAGGATATCTCAAACTTGGCAAAGAATTACAGTCCTTCCACTTTTTCCTTCTTTTCAGGTCTGTGGCAGTATCAGAAACCTAGACCTCCTGAAATGTTCAGATCTGTGAGTAATTAACTATTTATTGCCCTTTCCAGTGAGTTAAATTTCATTTATGGCTATTGTGAAGCATATGACCATAATGAGAAGCTATTCTTCATCAGCCAAGTTTCATTCTTCTATTGATGACTAAAATATTTTGCCTCATAAAACCAAACACACATTTTATGAAATCAATAAAACATATCTTATTCAAAAGCCTTCACACCCAAATCACATAAACAGGTTTATTTTAAAACCTATTAATGCAAAGGACATTTTTTTAAAAGAAATTTTGTTTACAGAAGTTCTTTTTTTGGAAGTGTTTAAGCATTTAGATAAAGAACCAAGAAAGACTGTGGACATCAGAAAACAATTGTTCAGCTGACTGGTTTTATGACTGTGAATCTTGCTTAAGTTGCTTCTGAACTATAATTTGTTAAAACCAGCTGCAAGCTGAGCTCACACCAAGAGCAGCCTTCAGCCAAAATGAATCTCTTTGTGGACAATTACTGCTCCTCTTGCAGCACAACCAGGCAGGATCAAAAATGTGACTCTGACTAATTGCTTGCCCAACTTTCTTCTCCACTAGATCCAAAGCAAAGGAGCTGCTCTCATCTAGCCCCCAGTTCATTTGGGGTACTAAATAAATTAATAATAAAAGTACAAACTGTTCTGAGACTGTGCAGCTACACTTTAGAACAGTGACAAGTTGAAAGCCCAGAAGCATTGTGCTTCCTCTATTTCCACATTTCCAGTGCAGCTTTGTTGTGGATAAACAAGTTTATTTTCCTAAACAGAGAAAAAACACTTAATCCCACATTTCCCCCCCTTTACCTTTGGGAACACCCAAAAGGACAATTAAGCTGCCTTTTCACAGCACACCAGTGTCAAATTAAAAATACACTCCACAGTTACAAAAGGGTGTTTATGGTCTAGCAGGTTATCTTTGATTTATACCACTGTTGCCACATTCCAGCTCAAACAAATTACTTCCACCTACCAACACCACCAAGCATATTTTCCCACAGGGCACAGCATTTTAAACACTTGACCTCTAAATTTGACAGTATTTGCACTGCACGTTGTTATCTTCCAGGAGAAAGCTTGGCTTTCTCTGCTCTTTTGCTACCAGCTGTTTAAAGAAAAGGAAAATATATTTAAATGTCTGATTTGGGTTTTTTTTTTTTTTTTTTATTCTGCAAACATGAATGAAAGTGATGGGATTTTGTCTCTAGATGAAGCCACAATTCTGATAATTTGAATATCCGCAGAAAAATATTACATAGCCCAAGTACAGCTCAGATCTCATGAAAATGTTCACTTCTACTCTGCCTGGCCTAGAATTCAACCTGAATATTTCACAGCAGAATCTGGTTCTGGAGCCCAGGATGATTCCCACTGCCATATTTTCATTCCCAGCTTAAAAAATGGAAAAAATGGAAGTTCTAAACCTGTTAAGTTTTTGGCTTAGACTCAGCTTTTGACAAGGTTCAAGGCACATTTCATTCTGCTGGGCTGGTTTGTTTGAGAAGGATATCCCTCAGCACAGGAAGAGACCAAGTCCCTTTATTCAGCCACTGCATCTGTCAGTAGGGAGGTCAGGAATCAGCCTCCAAGTTGCTGGGTATCTTTTATTTCAGTGAGAAGACAAATAGGAAGTAAAAATATTAAATACTAGATAGACACAATGAGAAAAAGCACATGATAAAAAGGATGGCTGATTAGGAGCTGGGGTTTGGGATGTTTACATGTGAACTATATCCAATGAAACTCTCAGTTACCAACTCTCAGCAAGAGACTGAGCCAGGTAACATTTAATCATCATAATAATTAATAAGCATTAATAAGAATTTGATTATTGTACCAATATTAGGTCATGGAAATAGAGTTTGGTATGGAAGGTAAAGACCACAATATCTGCAAAGAATAATTTCCATAATGTTCTCAGGGTTTGGATTCTCTCTTTCCTTTCTTCATTCACATGACACACTACCATAAATATTGCACAGAACCCGTAACACTAAATTTTCTAAATTATTGAAATGAAATTTTGCAGAAAGAGCATAGACATTGCTGAGGAAATAGCTATTTAATTTCTAATACATTTAAGCTGCTTCAATTTACAGCAGACACTTGAGCACATCTGTGATGGAAACCTCCAGCAAAGCTGTGAGCTCGGTGCCAGCTCGGCTTAAATCAGCTTGGGAGAGGTGTGAAAAAAGCAGCACACCCTCCTCAATCCTCAGCTCTGAAGCTCTGCTAAATGTGATATTTAATGTCTTTATTTCCTATTTGTCTTCTCACTGAAATGAAAGTTACCCAGCAACTGAGAGGCTGATTCTCAGCCTCCCTAACGACAGGTTCAGTTTCCATCAGCTCGGGAGAGGAGTGAAGAAAGAGGCACACCTTCCTCAATCCTCAGCTCTGAAGCAGGAAAGCCACAGATCCTCCACATCCTTCTCTTGTTCAGCTTCCCAATCGTCAAAATGAAGTGCAGGCAGATGTGAAGGGAGTGACTGTGCCCTGCCTGTGATGTGAGCACACAGCTGGCAGTGTTGGTCAGCACTGGGCTGCCCTGCTGGCATCTGCTTCCAACAGGGAATTGTGCCACACCTCAGGGGCAGACAGTGGCTGGCAGAACACTCCAGTGTCACCCTTCCTGTCCTCACAAGCCATAATCCACATGAAGGAGCCTGAGAAATAAGCCTCATCTGCAGCAGCTCATTATAAAGAGCTCCTGTATGACCCATGCCTTGCTGGAGCACACAAATCCCCAAATTCAGGGAGCAGCTCGGGGAATGGGTGAGCTGCAGAGGACTCCCAGCAGCAATTCCTGTGATTGCCAACCTGGATCAGACACCAGCAGCACCAGGGCCTGGAGCCATTTCCCATCCATTCCCTGGGCACTGCAGCAGCTCTCCCTCCCAGGGTGTCACAGGGATGTGCAGGATGCATGGTGGGAGGGTGACAATGTGCTTAATCAACCTGTTTTCATTTCCTGCACAAAACATTCAGCTTCAAACACTCATGACAGATCAAGCTAAAAGGCTGGTTTGCTCAAATCACCCAAAGTGGTGAATAACTTCCAAATCCACTCTCTTCTACCTCATGGTGCTTTTCTCTCACACTTTTTTAGGCAAAGCTTTTTTCCTCTCACCATTGGAGGAAAATGCTCCTTTTCTACTCTGACATATTGATGCTCCCAAATTGGTGTTATTTTCCTAAAAACCTTTTGCTTCCTCTTTGCCACCTCTGAGTTCCACCACAGAATTAGAGACCCATACCCAGAGATCCTTGGCTGCTCCTTTTACAGGATTTACTTCCATTCCTTCTTGGGGAGAGGAGTAGCAATAATGCTTTAGCAGGATTGGTTAATTTGATGATATCTCTGAATTTGGGGTTTGTCCTCTATTAAGTACTGCTTTCCATTTGCTTGAGCTTGGCTTTACATCTCTGTATTTGAAAATTTTAAATTCCACATTAGAGTCACAGTAAGTGAAAAGAGACCTGGTCAATCAGCCTATCCCTCACTACAGAGGAACTCTCTGGGACACTCCTGATAATTCTTACCAAGAACAAGACACACAGAACTAAATATCTCTAAAGAGTGGAAATTACTCTGAATTTTGGGGGCATTTAGGGATTTTCCAGTAGAGTTATGGCAGAAGTTCCTGTGCTTCTAACAGATATCAGAAGACAGATGTCATAGCTCTGATACAGAAAGATATGATAGAAGGGAAATATACATGATTGATGCTTGGATTGCTTCAATATCAATTAATTCAAAAGGGCATTAATTAATTAATGTTTTTCCCATCATCAGACAGCTGCAAGCTTCCTCTGTGGATTCCCCACTGGCCAAGGACCAGGAATTCCCATCAGGTTTTTTTCCACTGGAATGAAAATTAACTCATTGTTCTTCCCTCTTCTCCTCCAGCCCTGGTAACTTTTCCTAATGTGACTTTTTAACAATTTGAGATTTCTGCAAAGGTCTGGAGAGATCCCAGAGGGCTGTGCAGGAACACACAAGGGCCCAGCCCAAAGAGTGGATATTTGCATTCCCCATTTAGGAAGAAAACAACATTAGACTGAAATGATAAAAATCAAACATTCCTTGCTGAGCGTGTGCAAGACAAGCTCTAACTGAGCACTGTGGGATTAGAGAGACATTCCAGCTAGGAAATGCACATAAACATTATTTCTTCTTTTACTTTCTTTCTTTTTCCTTCTTTTTCTCTCTTGGTGTCTCCTTCTGAATGTGCAATGTGGAATTTGGGTGTGTTTGATGGTTTTTGATCTCCAGCTCAATAACAACATGAAACCTCTCTCTGAACATTTAAATATTCCACTTTAGTAGCTGGGTCCAAATCTGGATGCATATCTATGGCTTGGCCCCCTGCTGCTTAAAGTAATTTGCACTCAGATCAAATTGTGACCCCCAGAAATAGAAGTATTCCTATTGAAAGAAAACTGAATATTTACAAAGATATTGTTACAGACCAGCAAATTATGATATAAATGTGATTACACTGTGTAAGTCAGATAAAATCTACACAATCTTTTTTTTAAAGAAACCTAAAATGATTTTGTTTCTGAAGCACACATAAAAAGAATTTCAATAACATTGCATTTTCAGACCTTATTGTTAAAGGATCCAAGGAAAGTTTTTCCCTGGTTCTAGTATTTTCTTTAAAAGAGCTGTATTTCAGACAAAGTGAGCTTGGATCATTTAAAGTCCCCACAAGGGACTGGTACTCTGTGAATGGTATTTTGAATAGTTTTGATATCCCAGTTTTTGAGATCCCTGTGTGGATTTATTTTCTGGACAATTCAGTTATTCTCTCATGCTCTGACCTTATTATGGTATTGTTTTTCCCTTCTCTTCACTACCCTGTTCTGTGAGAAAGCTCTCTACAAATTTGATATAAATATAGTTCACATACAATATCTTTAACTTAGTCAACTTCACAAGGCATAAAAAAATAGCAATTTCTTTTTCTTTACTCCTCAGTTTTTGGGGTTTTTTATACAATATTATCCATTTGCTATGAATTCCCTACAGCAAAGTTAAAAAAACCAAACCAAACTGTAACAACAAATAAGCCCTTAAAATCCATTCTATCCACATCAACTATAGGATAAATTTTTTTGTTTCCTGGGTTGGCTTGTGCTCTTTCACATAATGCATCAATTTAAATGCAGATGGCCAAGGAGAAAATGCATTTCTCCTCAAACTGCTCATGTGCCCGGGGTGCTGAGATGGATGTACCAAGGGGGACCCTGGGCAGGTTCCTTTTGGAACAACAGTGCCCAAAGTGCTGTGGGCAGGGATGCCTTCCAGCAGAGCAGGGTGCTCAGAGCTCCATCCAAGCTGGCCTCAAACAGAAATATCAGAAATGTTTCTCTCATGGGCAGACTGCTGGCATAAAACCAGGGTTCTGCAGCCCCTGGGTTGGGTGAGTGTCCTGCTGCCATGCCTTGGCTAGGGCAGACCTGCACTGCCACAGTCTGGCCAGGGCACTTCTCAGGGGAATTTCATTTGTTCCCTGTCTCTCTTTGGCAAGAGTCAGTTCAAACTCTCAAGGTTTTGGCCAGAACTCCTTGATCTGCACACCTTGCTCAGTCACTCCTTGGGGGTAACTCATCACCATGATGTGATGGACAGAGGGGGATGAACGCACTAAAACCAGAGGGGAGAGACAGAGATCTCCCCAGAACCCCAAAATCTATCTTTTCAGTGATCCCAGACAGTTGTGAGCAAAGCTGCTCATAGGGCTGCAGGATTCTACTGCTAAGAGGTCAAACCAAGCTCAAAGAATTCCAAGAGAGCCTTGATGAGATGGCTTCTCCCTAACCTCACCCTGCTGGGTTTAGCACTGGGAGAGGGATTTACCCCTCACAAAGCCCTGGCAGTAAGATGCAGCAGGGCTGAACACAAGTGACACTGCTGGATCTATTGTGAGTGCATTAATATTTCCAGCAGGTCTCTCCTCTGTGAGGAGGAAGATGACAACAACCCCGAGCCATTAACAGTCTAAATTAGACAGACAATGTGGCTGAAAAATGGAATATCTCACATAAAACAGGGGAGGTCAAAACTCAGCATGGTGATGATGACTTATCTCACTTGGCTGGTAGACTTCATGGAAGAAATAAGTTTATGTATGGGCTGCCTCCTCTAATTCTGAATTCTCAGAGCTTAGGAATGATTGTTTATCTGCTAACAGCCTGCAGGGATTTGGGAAAATAGCTGCAGCATAAAACTGAAAAATAATTGAAATAAATAAAGTGCTACCTGGCACCATCCTTGTTTATTCTGTGCATCTGATATTAACATTCAGATGTCTTATGCTCGTAATACATAATAAGAAATGAAAATGTCATAAAATCAATACCTTCTAACAGCAGAGGGAAATGTCACAAATTATCTCATTCTCATTATAGTTTTCAGACAGTAATTTCACAAGCCTCCAAGGGATTAGGAAAGCTGAGCATATTTTTGCCCTACCCTCAGATGTCAGTTTTATTGTACATGATCTAGGCAGCGAAGGTTCTCTGCTCCAGAAGTTGGAAATCAATTGTTTTGCCAATGAGATTCTTCTGCAAGGCTGTTAGCTGCCTTTGTAAGTGTGAAACTACCAAATTCTGTGTCCCTGCTTAAATTACTTTGCAATACAAAATTACACTCCAAGCCCTGATGTGGCACAGGCTCCTGCTGGGTGCACATACGGAAGGGAGAGCTGCAATCCTAATAAATAAACTCTGCACTTCCTAAAGAAAAGAGATTTATGAAATCTGCTCTATGTATTTAATTATCCTCCCATGTTTTACTAGGAGGGCTTTTTTAATGAGGGAATAAAGTCTGCTTGACCCTGCCTGGATGAGAATGAGTCAGGAGGAGCTGGTCTGTCAGTCCCAGTCCCATGTCTGAGGGCAGTGGATGCTCCAGGTAGATGAAGGTGAACCTCAGACCTGTGCATATTTCACCAAGCTGATTCACTTTGCTACTGATCCTAATCCTCTGATCAATCACTCTGCAAACGTGGTAGCCTGAACTCAAACTGCCCTGGAGACAGCAGGCACAAACCAGCAGGGATTGCAGGATCTGCTGCCACCAGCCACGGGCAGAGCCTGGCCCCTGCACACTTGGCTCAACAAACCCTCACTCCTTACACCAGAACCCAGGAGAGGCCACTCCTGCCACAGCAGACAGAACCACAGGATATTTATTTTCACACAACACCCCAGGCTGGAAGGAGCCCACTGGGATCAAACCCATCTCTGACAGCCCCAGGAGTCTCCACCCTGGCTGAGAGCACTCCCCAAACACTTCTGGAGCTCTGCCAGCTCAGGGCTCTCACCTTCCATCCTCTAAGAAATCTTGGGAAAGACATTTTGTAGGAGTCAAACGGGTATTTGGGAACACCACAAACAAAGTTTCTTGCATGCAGAAAGGTAAGTCATACCAATTAACAAAAAAAAACCAAAAATAAAACAAAAAACAAATACCACACAGAGCCCCACCAGCAACAAGAGAGGACCCAGGCTTTGGGGACAGTTCCAGTTATGGCTGTACTTAGAATATTAACTGTCATTGCAGTGGTCTGGAAAGAGATAACACCTTCTGCCTGAACTGAAGCATCTCTCATTGTAAAATCCCTCCAGTTTTGACAGAGTGCAAAGCAGGAAATGTTGTCAATACAAATGTTATCCCAGACCTCCTCATCAAAATATAAACCATTGTGCAGTAGCTGAAGGAATATAACTCATGCAAATATGAAAGGTTGTGATTTGTAATGGAATCTCTTTCCCAGCAAAACTTTAACCAGGGAATTTAGTAGTTATTAGATTGCAGGGCTCAGGAAGTTCAGATGGTTACGTAGTGTTACAAAAAAAAAAAAAAAAAAGAAAAAAGAAAAAAGTGGCCGGGATCAAAGACTGTCTGCAAGGGAAAGGCTCAATGTGTTACTACAGAGATAATTCACAATTTATCTGAGACCTCCAAGTACCTCTGAAGCTCAACACAGCATATCATTCCTTTGAAAAGCCCAGTTTTCAAATAAAGCCTATGTTAATAAAATATACATTAGATTATATAATTTAAAAAACAACATTGAAGTAGTTTGAAAACTGGAGTCAAATTCAATACCAGGTCCTCATTGTGCATTATCTTTTTATTACAAAGGCTCAGAATTTTAACTATGGAAAGAGCAGCAAAGGCCAATTAATTAATGTTCCAGTTTTTAATATATTCATTTTTCAGCACAGAATGTTGTGGAACCAAATTCTAATCTCAGTCCAGGCACTCTGAGGCCCCAAGATGAAAAACATCATAGGCAATATCTTGGACTTCAAATACGAGAACAAAGAATAAAGTCTCCCCCTGCACTCAGAGCTGAGACTCCCCAACCCCCAAAATAAAAAAAAAATAAATTTCCAGTAACAGATGTGAAAAATATATTCTTCAATCCTTTCTGGCATAATGCATTTTGAATGCACAAAAGAGAAATGTTAGCTAAACATAGACAACGATGGTAGAGAGCAGAATGGCTCACAAGATGAATGTCAGATGAAAATGACAGCTGTTACAATTACATTCAGAATTTATGTTTTCCTAGCTGAAAATGAGAACTTATTTACAAACAAAACTATCTCACCATCTGAGGGAAAAAAAATAAACAACTACTTTATTTTTCCCTTCCAGACAACTATTTTTTTTCTTTCAAAAAATATTGTAGGGAAATCTTTTTTCCAATTTAGATTCTTTGTTTTTATTGCTTTCAGATCACTTGTTCTTTTAATTTCCACATAAGCTCTTTCCAGTCTCCTGTGTTTGCCAAGATTTCTGTGTCACTCTACATAAAAAGGGTCAATGGGTGCATTCCAACCCTTTGGTTTTTTTCCTCTGAGGTGATTCTGTGCTATGGAAATCAGCCCAGGAGGGAACCCAGCTGTTGGTGCTGGCCAGGATTTCTGTGTTAGGTGCCTCCTATTGGGAATTTCATCCCCCAAAACCTCCCTGGGGAGTGGCACAGAGGAGAGCAGGACCATTCCTCTCTCTCATGGTGTTATCTCCTTGATGCAGGGGAGGGAAACCCAGACCCTGCCGGAGTTTTGCCCCTGGCTGTGATTTCACACCTGATCCTGCCCTCGATTTCTGCCTCTGGAGAATTCGGTGCTGTTGATGGGATTAGAGGGATGTGGCAGGGAACAGAGCTGGCTTGCACTACAAGGACATTTTCATGCCATAAATTCCTTCTGAGTGTGGCAGAGCTACCTCAGGGCAATGTTGTTCCATCCTTCAGGACTGCTGGATTTTTTTAAAAAATATATTTTTTTCTTTAATCTCAGGGTTTGGGTTGCTTAGGGATTTATTTTTTTTTCCCTTCTCAGGCACTAGGCAGCACATCAGCTCCAGAAATCACACCATTCCCTGACCTTTAGACTCTAAACTAAGTAAAGTTTGAATCTCTTGGTTTTCTCATTTCTCTGTATTAGTTTCACTCCCTTCTTTTGATTGTATTAGAGCTATTAGAGTTCTCCTTTTACACCATAACCCCTGGATTTATCAAATTAAATGCTACTCGGAGGGTTTGGGATTTGAGCTCTGAATCTTGTTGTTGATGCATTCCAGCTGAAAGCTCAGTTATGAATCATTAGGAATCACTTAAGTCTTAATGATGTCAAGCAATTAATGACCAAAAAGACACAGCACAACATTTGAATAGATGCACACAGTAATGATAAGGAAAATGTGCTTTCCTCAAGGTAGGAGGACTTGATATCCCAAAAGTGACTTTGAGTAAGCTCCTCATTGTTTCCACTGATTTTGCTTTTGAATATGACTTCTGTTACACATTAAAATATGTAATTGGTGTTTATTTTCAGTGTGACTGACACCTGTAGAACATGGACAGACTGGCTGTGCAATTATGTCAACACTGTGCATTGACCTTGAATTTTGAGAGAGCCAGCTGCCAGAAAAAGAAATCTTTAATTTCATTGACTCATTAAATTAAAATCATTTTTAGCAAAAATAATCATGGGTGAATTGCCATATGTTCTTGAAACTTAGGAGACTGGGGAGATTTTTAAATAATCAGACTGCAGAGCTGTTCTTTTGAACTAAAAGGTTTTCAGCATTTCTCTTTCAGCTACATTGACAATCCAGTTGAACATAAAGTTCTGGAACAGCAGGCAAAACTAAGTAAAGAAATGAATGATGCTGCAAGTTGCATGCTATTCACCTAGAGACATAAGTGAGAAGTCTGTAGATGAATAAAATATTAAGACACTAATTTAAATCTGTAAGAAAAATGCAACAGATTGCAGAAATAATTGTTTGGGGTTTTTTTTAACTTTTATACTGATGATGTTTCTCTGAATTAAATGTAATGCAAGTTTTAGAGTTGTTGAATGTGATTCAAGATGGAAAAATGAACAACAGAATCTGCTAAAAGAGTACAAAATCTTGGTTGGAAGGAAATCCAAATGAACAGGGGCACCATCTGCTCTCTTCCAGTTGTTCCTCACAACACAAATTATGGCCACTGAGGCACAGACACACCAACCCCAGCACTGGGAGAAGTGAGGCACCTTTGCCCCAAACCAGAATGTTTCTCTCTGCACAAATCCTCCTTTTTCTCCTCTACCCATCCTCCCTTGAATCTCCTGAAACACATCAACAGACTCATGGATTTAAGGAGGCTGTAACATTATTTGTGCATCTCTATCAGAGTGAGTTCATACAATGGTGGTGAGACTGAGACTAAGGTTTAATGAAATTATAAAAATTTGATGGCACTTAGAGAGCAAGAATGAAAATCCTACTCTCTTACTTTTGAGATAAAAAGAGTTCTATCAAATAGACAATGAGACTTTCAGAAAGTTCAGCATTTTCTTCTGCTTTTACTACCCACTAAATTATTCTTTCTTTTGCATGAATTTGTATCATAAGCAACGATATTGTACCAACTGCTAGGACACATCCATCCCTGTTTTGAGTTCTGTACTCAAATCTTGTTTTTTGCCTCATCCAAAGACAATTAGTGATCTATAATTAGCAAAGTTTCCCAAAAACCTGTCACTTTGCTCTTTTAAAAGAGTAGAAAAGGGCTGACTGAGATGTGAAATGTGGTGTCACTGCTGATGTCTTGGGGAAAACCTAAACCCAGATCCTTCATTCATTCCTAACCAGACCCACTTCTGATCACAGGCTCTGTCTGAACTCTGTTTTCTGGGGAAGCCCCAGCCAGGTCAGTTTGTCACATCCCACAGAAGAGCTCCTGGTGAGGCAGGGCCTGCCCAGCCCAGAGCCCTCTCTCACCTGGGCTGAGCTCAGGGCAGGACTGGTTTTGTTTCAGTCAGACCCCTTGGTTTGAGGGGGCTCAGCCTTTCCAGGCTGGCTTTGCACACCCGTTGCTGCTTTGAGGGGAATCTCCAGGGCTGCCCATTGATCTCCTGCTTTTTGTTATGATCACTGGAAGTTCTCCTGAGTGCATTGCAAGTCCCAGTGCTGGCTGGTTTCTGATAAACCAGAGAGCTGTGCTGGGGAAAAGAGAATAGGTGATAAAGAAAATGTTATGTTTCATTAGATGGTAAGAAGATATGTCAGCTTCAAAGATGAAACCAAGATCATTATGTGAGCTTCTTTTGTTGAATAAATGATATTTAGAAGAACAGAAATGGGAATCAGAATTTAAAAGTAGAGAATAGAAAAATAGGGTAATTTGTTACAGAAATGTATTATACAAAGCTCTATGTTATTTATTTCTTTAAAATCTCAAACTGGGTAAATGGGATATTTTGAGAAAATAAATTGTGCCTTCTAGACTGAAGTCCATGTGCAGATTATTGGCTTGAGCTTCTTTGATCTACCTTCACCTTCAGCCAGCATCTTTTTTTAAAGTCAGAGGTTATCAACTTCAGCTATATTGCTGTATGGATTTTTAATTTCTTTTTCAAAAGCAAAAATTGCCTACACAGATATTTGCAAAACAGCACCAAATTTAAGGCTGACCTATTGACAGCTGCTTCTTTCAGTGTGTTGGGGAGTTTCTGGCAGAGTGAGTGACTCAGGAAAGCAATGCCTGAGCACAAGGAAGGTCAGCAAATCCACACAGTTCTTTTAATGAAAACCACCTAAGTCTTACTATGAGTTCATAAAAAAACTATGTATGTTGTATATGCACCTTGCTGTATGTGCAAATATAGAGGTAAAATATTAAATAATAGATGAAAACAACAGCCAGCACTGAAGTGCTACATTTAAGTTGAGAGAGCCTTGTTGTATGAATTTGTGTCTAAAAGGAAATATAAACTTGGTGTTTAAAATGCCAGCAGTATTCAGAACTCCAGGAAGCTCGGGATAAGCTGGAGTTGTTCCTCCTGCACAGGGAAAGGGAAGGTAGGAACTCACAGAGCCACACTGACAAAAACAACCAATATTTTTTTCCTGCTGAGCTCTGTGTGAGCTGGAAGGACGAGAGTGTCCCCAATTAGTTTTGTCCTTCGTTCCCTGACAGAAGGTCCCAGGCTCTCATTCCAGCTGATCAGCTGCTTAATGTTCTGCATCTGAACCTGGAGCTGCCATCAGCACCACGGAGGGCCTCAAATAGCTTTGGTCAATCAATGTAAAACATGACCAAATATTAATTACTGCAGTTAGCCTGCCTAAAACATACTAAACTCTGAGGAAAAAATTGGTTTTTTCTATTATTATTGATGTGCTAGTTTAGAGTTCTCAAAGGCTAAAGCAGTGATTTTAAAACGAGATTGAATTCTTTTACACCACATCATTATCCCGGATTTATCTCTTTGGAAACTGGG
Source organism: Haemorhous mexicanus (assembly GCF_027477595.1). NCBI lineage: Eukaryota > Metazoa > Chordata > Aves > Passeriformes > Fringillidae > Haemorhous > Haemorhous mexicanus. Next base: position 17,599,851 of record NC_082354.1, read on the forward strand.
ATTCACCTAAACTATAAACCCACAGGTGTGCCCTCAATCACTTCAAAATTATTTTTAAAAAGCATCTTGAAAATCAAGTTACAGCATACCAGATTTTCTGTTAGAACAAATCCAAACTAAACCCCAGAACTACTACAAAAGTCAGAACAAGCCTGTAGACAGATAAGGTTCAGTAGAGCAAAACTTAATCTAAAGAAGTATCTGCTTACCCTGACAGTTTCTTTCTTCTCTTGCTGTTTTTTCTCCTATTTTTCTATTATTTTAGAGGCTCTATCTTGCTCAGTCTTGTCAGAAAAGCCACTCATACCAAAGCAGTGTTTCTATGCCTGAATATTCCTGTGTAGTTATATTTGGTACCTCTCCACATGACAGCTTGTATTTCATCATTAATAAAAATGCAATAGGAATTGTAAATGACTGGCTAATTAGTTGTTGCTGAAATTCTATATAGCATTTTGTTGGATTGGAGAGTCACACCTCTCACACTCAGCACACTCTGGACCGAGTCTGGCAAATGGGAAAATGGGATCACCTCTTCTCCCCTCTGCACTAATTATCTTCTGTTTAATACCATCTAATCCCCAGGAAGGTTTTTAATAGTTTCCTACTTTATTTGGAGTCAGGTACAGGTAATTAGGAGTATAATTGTACCTTGATTTCTTTTCCATGCTGGCCAAAAATTCCAGGGAAAACACATACAAAAATGTTATTTGAAACCAGGCAATTTCTGTCGGGGAGCCATGTCCTGAGTAACAATCCCAAATTATTCAGAACTCAGGATCTGCTGGATATGGCTGAATGTAACCAAAGATTAAGGAGGGGAAATGGAATGCAAGGTGCTGAAAAAATTCAAAAAAGTGAATGGCCAAAGGATTCTTTCCCTCTGATGAAAGATATGTAAGAGAATTTTGTAAATTGTTCTTGAATTAAGGAAGACAATGGAAGGTGAAGCAGCTGGGACAATTCTTTGTGCCAGCAAACTCCTAAATCTCACCCACTTCAGCATGGACAAGTCACTCTGCTATCCCTGAAAAAGACACATTAGTGCTGTAGTACAGAAAAATCCACAGCATGCAACAAAAGCAACAGAACCACATTTGAAACCTTTATCTACGTGGGCCAGGGATTTCACAGAATGGAAACAGACCCATAGTCTTTAAAAAGGGTTTTCTTACTGGCTGTGAAATATTCACAGAAATAGTGAAAATCTTAAAACAATTCGTCCCTTCAAGAAAAAAAACAAAACCAACCACCAAAATTAAGTTAGGCTAATTCTGGTTTAGGGGCTTGACAGGGTAGATAATGTAGGTTGCAAAAAAACCAAGCTGCAATCCTTGTTCATCCCTACTCCCCATGAGGGGAAAAAAAAGCCATAAAAGAGCTTAAAGCATGTAAAGTGTGACTTAGTCTGCTTTGAGGTATTTTAATTGAAATCCTTAAAGCCTTGCTCAGCAGCTCTCTAGACATCTGAAGTTCAGAAGTCATTTTCCTAGGAAATGAGAGTTCTGCCCCTGCAAATACCTAAAATATCTGAGTCTGGAGCGCTCTGGGCTCCTCAGTTTGCACCAAATCCTTGGCACGGTTGGTCCTGACTCTGTGAAGGGCCAGTGGCTGCACTCCTGCCACAGATTTTGGGTCTGACTTTGTTAAAAAGTGTCCTCCAGCTGAGCTTGAGCTGAATCCCCATCCCCAGCCCAGCCTGGGAGGAGTCAAAGGCGAAGATCCCAGAAGGGAAAGCGCGAGAGGCGCTCGCTATTTCTGCTCACGCACGCGCCTTCCCTCTGAGCTAAAAACCCCTCCTGCAGCCAGAAAAAAACCCTGCTGCCACAAACCATGTGCACAGGATCTGGAGAGATGAGAGAGGTGTTTTATCTCAGCTGATGAGTGTTCCTATCTCAGGCTGAAGAGAGAAGCAGTAAAGGAAGAGGCTGTGCTGTGACACAGCCCAAGATGTTCTGTTCCACACATGGCTTTGGGAATATTGGAAGAATTGAAGCAGATTCATGGGATCCTGCACATATTTCAGGGTTATTCGGTTTGCAGAAAGGACTCAGAAACCCATGGGATGAGTGAAATGGAGAATTCCCTTAACTGTTGTAATCTGTTAACTCTTGCCTTTGTAAATTAGCAGATAATTTTATAAGGAGCCATTAGTTTATTAAAAGTTAGCTAGTCCACAGCCTAGTGACCAAGAAATCACTGGGCAAACTGAGTTTGTGTTTTTCAGAAGCCAAAGAAAACAAAATCACTTCTCATAAACAATTCAGCAGCAACAGAACATTTTCCTGTTGCCTCAAGTTACCAACAGAACAAAACCACACTCTGTGACTTCTTTAACACATCCCAGCTCCGGTGTTTGCCTTCAGAAAACAACAGATAAGATGCATGTATATTTTTCAGAAGCTGAATCTTGTTATCATTTTTATAAGGTCACATACTGAACACAGGAAATTGAAATCCCTGTGGAGCAAAATGTTGTTGCAGGTGTGCTTATTCTAATGTAGGTTTTCTTTGGTTCTCTTTTTTTTTGTTGTTGTTTTGGAATTGATTTGACATTCTCCTAATACTTTATTCTTGAAAATATAACCTTTTTCTTTAGAGCTGTTGCTGTTTGAGTTGCTTAATATCTTAAACACAACACTCAGATTTGTTTCATCTGATGTTCAAATTCAATAGAGAGAATGTTATCTAACTCTGAGCCCTGTAATGTCTGATACAAAATATCTCCACTGCTGAAACTGGATGACACACAGGATTATAGTTTTCTCCAAAGTCCATCAAAAGACAAAGGATATTTTAATCTTTTTTGACTTAGCTTTATTGTTTCACTGCTTCTTTTTCTTCTTCACTACTTTAAAAATTACTCTGCTGTGATAGAAATTGCATTTCCTGCAAAATGGGCTTGCTATATATATCCTGAAAAACTATTTACATTCATTTATAATCACTGAGGAGACTTGATAAGTGCCTTTCCCTCACAATCAGGAACCATGCATTTCCCCCAAACCAGCAATGGCTGCTTGGATAACTTTGTCAGTCACATTTCAAACATATTATTTGAGCTACCACAGGTAAACTCGTGACCCTCATGTGACTGAACATGCACAGGTCACCAAAGCCAGGAGAACACACAGTTCTTAAGGGAAAAAAATAGACAAATAAACATCATTAAACACTTCTAACTTTCAACAGAGCGCTTGTTTTTCTTTTTTATAAAGGCAAATTAACTTTCTGGAATGGGATATCATCTTTTCAACTTGGGATCAGCCTGGAGAGTGAGGATCTGACACCATTTTCCAGCACCTAAAGAGACTGAGGGAACTGGGCACATCCTCCTTTCTAACAACACAAAATTAGTCAGCCTAATTTAATGTCCATTTCTCACCCCCTCCATAAATCTGTCCAAGGAGTGTGAACTAACAGAAAGGATATTCATAATGGATGATAAAGTTATGATCAATACTAATGCAAAATTTAGCATCTGATTTAAAACTGATAGAAGGAAAAAAGAGGTGAATAATACATGAAGTTCCTCCTCCATGAGTGCTGCTTCACACCCTTGAAGATGGAAAACGTGTTCATTTAAAGCATAACCCACAAGAACTGCAAAGATTTTTATCCTTAAAGAGTTCACACAAAGTGAGAACCCATCCAGCCCAGAAGCAGAGTTGAAAGGAATTAGACTCCCAGACCAGAAGGAAAAGTGTTTATGCTCTTTGGGTTTAAATACACAGGATGGGCACAGCCAGCACTGAGCACAGGAGCCCTACTCTGCTGCAGGTTCTGAAATTATTAATGAGCTGCAGGACTCAGTCTGTAATTGAATTAATTATAATTAATCAAATTTGCCCGACTCCAGTGAAAGGCAGCCAGGATCTGGATGGGCACAGTTTTTTATCACTTTGATGTGCAGTTTGGGTTTTTGACTCCTTTGGGACATTCAGCTGACCCAATCCTAATCAACTAACCCTTAGATAGATATTTTTAGGAATTTTCTCTAGTTACTGAAGAGTACAAGCCAGGTTTTCTCCCTGCATTATTCATTTTGGAGCCTCTGGGATGAGATTTCCTCCAGATTTTCTTCAGTTCTACCTGAGATATTAAGAAGGAGCTTAGGCAACTGCCTCAGACTAGTTCAGGTGATTGGTATGAGGTGAGATGTTTAACAGCAGTGTTAGACATCTGAAACAAGTAGAATTTGTCGAGGTATTTTAAACAAAACCTTTTTCTCACACTTTAATTCTAAAAATAAACTGCACTCAGTATAAATCCCACAATGTTCATACAATATTAATTGGATAATTCCAGGGCTTTTTCCTTTCCCTTTTCAGAGTCCTTTATCGACATCAATCATTTGAAAAACAGGAAGCAAAAATAAAACAGCTGAGACAATGAGGGAATTGGTCTTGATTTAAGCACTGCCTTGGAGAAAGTTCCTCAAACACTCCCAGACTGTCAGAAAATACATCCTGTAAGTGGTTTCCCAGGTTAGACAGAATAAGTCCATTTTATCCTTTCAATATAATGCTATTTCTTCCAATAATGATAGCTGTGGCAATTTTTATCTTCCATCCTGTTATTGAAGGAGGATTAAGATATTTCTAATGCCATACAAGCACTCTTTGGGAAAGAGTGATGGTTATTAAAAAAAGTGCTCTAAAATTAGATGATTCCAAGGTGTCGGGATCCACGTCTAACAGACAAGTTTAGCAGACAAGGACTGGGGGATGCTGAGCTGCTACTGGTCCAGACATCTCCTCAAATGGAAGCAATTTTCTTTGAGGACAGAAAAAAGAAATAATCATGGAACAAAAATACCGCAGAATATTGACCTTCAGCTCTCTGTCAGGTTTAGTTGATTGGATGAATTTAGTCCAGGAAAGGCTTAACAAAATCCTGCACTCCACATTCTTTACCACTGGGAAGACAGTGAAGTGATCATTTCACCACTTTACCAATTCTTGCTGTTGTAATCTGTTGGATTTTGGGGTTTTTTTGGATGTAAATGGAGCAGAGTTGTTATTTTCAGTTTTTAATTTGCTTTTCACTCCTTACAGGTTTATTGCATTAAAGTGAAAGCTGGTGCATCTTCCTGAAAGTGGATAACATTACAATGAACTAAAAACTAAGTTGCTTGGTACTTGAAATGCTAAATAAATGGCATTTGTATGACTCCAGTGGATGCTGAGCTGTCTGCCAGGCACCACTCAGCTTTCATTACTGTAAATCATCACTTGGAAAGCTGCTGAGAAATTCAATTGTCTTCTGAAGGCTGGGAGGTGCAGCTGGGGAAGGTGACAATGCCAAGGTTGCTGTCAACACCACCAAAAGCACATTTTGAAGAACGTGCCTCACCTCAGGACAGGACAGAGCTGCTGCTTTCCCGTGGCCCAAAGGCTGAGTGAGGAAGGCAGGAGCACTCCTGGCTGTCCCCCCCTTAGTATTTGCTGGGTCTTTTGTGGCAGGAAGGAATGATGAATTTGAGTCTGTGTTTTCAGAAGGTTAACTTGTAATTTTATATTATATTAAAGAATATTAAACTAAACTATACCAAAGAACACAGAAAGGATACTTATAGAAGGTTAAAAAGATAATAATGAAAACTCATGACTCTTTCCAGAGTTTAGCCCTGATTAGCCGTTGAGTCAAAGCAATTCACAGAAACACCACCTGTTATTAAACCATTTCTAAACACATTCAAAAAGAACAAAACATAGGAGAAACTAATCAAATAATTATTGTTTTCCTTTTTCTCTGAAGCTTCTCATCTTCCCAGGAGAAAAATCCTGAGCAAAGGGGTTTTTCAAAAAATGTGAATACCACACCCTCCTAGGCTGGAAGTCCAGGGCAGGCAGGAAAAGGGGAGCACAGCCAGCCTGGTGTGCTGAATGAGGGATCCCCTGGCACCACCTGGACTGCTCCTCATTTGGTTGTAGGAGAGCAGGAGGGAGGGTCCCTGGGGCCTCAGGGGCAGGGTTTGTCCCACATGTGTAGCTGCTGGGGGCTGAGCTTTGACATTTCCAGAGAGAGACAACTCTCCTCGAGCTCACTGCCTTGAAGGACTCAGGACTGACTGCACTAACACCAGCTGGACCCTCTCACACCTGGAGCTCCTCTCTGCTGCCCCTCAGCAGCTCCAGGGGGATGGTCCCACACCCCACCAGGCAGCTCACCTCTGTAATAAAGTGTTATCATCACCTGCCTGGAGAGCTAAAGCAAACCCCCAGCAGGTCACACACAGCCTCCAGTCACAGAACACCACCCTGAGATGCACAGAAATTTCTGTTCCATGGGCACAGAATAACAGAATATCAGCAGCCCCAGTGGAAATGTGTGCATGAGGGTGTTTCATCTTTTGTGTACAGCAAGGCTTCGTTCATTATCTCTTCACAAACATTTCTGATTGTACAGCCTGACTAACACACTGCTCCAGCACTGCTGCAGAGGGTTTGCATGCACAAGGCTGTGCTTCCTGCACAATCAGAACCTCTCAGGCTCTTTCAAATGCAAAAGACTCACTTCAATTCATTGGAAGCAGCTAACTCAGGTTTAATAAACACTTAGATACCTGAGACTGGGTTCAGTTCAAGTTCTCTGTAGCTACAGCCTGAAATATTTATAGCTGATATTCAGAGTTTTCCCCACATTTATATCCTGCCATTTGAAAGATGTTTGCATTTTCAAAGAACACAGTACTACCTGTGTTGAAGATCTATTCAACACAGAAAAGAATAAATTTCCCAAGCTGCTGCTAGAAATATGACTGACAGAAGAACAAGTGCATTGTGCAAATCTAAAGAGGCAAATTTTCATAGAAGTACTCAAGAAGCAAAATGAGTGACTAGAACTAGATAGAATTTTTTTTTTTCTTTTTACAGAGAATCTTTGCAAACTTTTCTTAGCTGCAAATATAATAGCAGAATACCAAGACCAACAGAGGTATATAGGGTTAGATAATGGATCATTAGATTCTTTGAAACCATATTTTTTTATGTTGCCCAAAAAAATTAAAAATATGAATCCAAGCTCTCTCCTGTAAAATCTTAGATATTATTCATTGAGATTTACAATGAGAACTTGGGCTGTCAAATGAGATATAAGATTAAAAAAAAAAAAAAACCAAAAACCAAGATTTAGTCTCTCCTATTCCTCATTCTCCAAAAATTTGCTCTCTGATGGTTCTCACAGGGAGGGAACCCACACACAGGCAGAACTCCAATCATGCACAAGCAATCCTGGCAGATATAAAGCCTTGCCTTTCCCCATCTCTCTTCCCCTACAACCCCCTCTCTTCTCCCCAGCATTAGCTTGATTTTCCCATGTCCTGTGTCAATCACAGCTCTTCATTGCACATTGTTTTTTTAACCCTTCCAACCACACAACCCCATAAATGCCCTCAATGTTTCTGCCTCCCGTTGTCCCTGCAATTTGATCAAAAGCATTGACCCCACAAGCCAAAAATTCCATCTGACCAGATCCTTTTATTCCTCCTCTCCTGAAATCAACTCCTATCACTCCAGAGCCTCTCGATTTCTCTCAGAAATTTTGAATTTTTTCCAGATAAATTGGCATTCTCTACTTGTTTCCTGGTTCTCAAATAACCACGTGACACGTGAAATTGGCTAATAAACAGCATTTGAACTTGTGTTAAATGGGGGGGAAACACCTTGTACAAACATTTGTTTCCTGATGAGTTAGAGCTATTTTATCACATTGCAGTAATGACACGGCCTGAAAAATCAAATATTTTGCTTTATAGGACAGTTGGAGAAGTGGGCTTGATTTTTTTGTCCAATCTCCATGCACAATGATGAATTGCATTTCAATATAAACTACATTTTTAAAGAAATTATAGACATTTATAGAATTGCAGCTTTTTTATTAATCAAATTTATTTGTTAATCCCCTTTGACTCAGCAGTGTTTGTTAATCAGTACAAGTGAACACAGTCACATTGTAGGTTGAACCTCATCTAAAAGATAAATCTTTTCAAAACATTTGATTCAGTGAGAGGAACCCTCACGAATCTGCTGGGACATTTCCTGTGCAACCAGAGCTCCAAGCCAAAGGAAGTAGGAGCTAAAACAGGGAAAGTAAACTTTCATGAAAGAATTTTTTATAAGATGTGAACATCCCCCTCTCCAGCCTGGCAGAGCCTGCCCTTCACATCCATTTATGAGGGTTTGGGGCTGCACCCCACAGCTGAAAAGTCCCTTTCAAGGGCTGCCTGTGCTGGGGACCATTTATTTTCCTTTTTGTTTCCTTGTCTCTGGCAGGAGGACAGGCTGAAGGAGAGCAGGAGGCTTCAGAGAGCTCCCTGCTCCACAGTTCCTTTGTCCCTTCACTCATCCTGCTCCCCTTGGCCCCTCCAGAGCTGCAGGAGCAGATGTTCCCAGTTCCATCAGACACTTCCCACGGGTACTCAGAGCTGCCCTTCCCAGTCAGAGAAGGGTTGGTGGGTCTGCCAGGAGCAACAGGATTCTCTCAAGGGGCTGATATATATAAATATCCATGCTTACCAAACCCAAAATTTCATAGTCTATAGTAAAATATAAACAGCAAAATCAGTGCCACAGACTACTCATGCAGGATGCTTTTAAGAACACATAGCTAAGCAACATATTTACCCATTCTACTAAGAAAACTAAAATTGAAATTTATTGCATGAATCCTGTGTGTAAAACTCTCATGCAGTTTCAAAATATCCTTCTCCAAACAAATGCTCAGATTTTTTAACAGCTTTTCTAAAGCAATAACTACAAAGAAGTTCAATCCATTTTGAATCCCAGTCCCACTTCCCCCCAATTTATCTTCACCTACTTCTTTATTCCTCATGCTCCCAATTAGTGAGCTTCCCCTAAAAGTTGTCAATCCAGAAAAACACAAAAACAAAACATACACCTTAACTTAGAAGTCCACCCAGCTGGAAATTTTCAGGTTTAAAAGACAAAAAACAAATCCAAAAATTAACTTTTCATTTCCCTCTAGAATTTCATCTATCCTGAGCTGAGACATCATCAGACAAACACAGCCAGGCCCTGGCCAGCCAGCCCTAGCAGAGAGCACCCACTCAGAATTAACAAGTCTTTAGTAAAAAACACAGCCTGATGAAATCAGAGTCCTAAAAGCAGAGGAAATTCTCTTATAGAACAGGATTTCTGCAGCAGGGTAAACTTCCAGTAATTTTAAACAGAAATAAGAGCTCACTACTTGGATATAGAATAAAGAAACAGCTGAAAAAAGCCCACAGAAAACTCACCTCTCCATGCTGGAGCTACAGGAAAGATGTGCCACCCTGCTCCCCCTCCATGGGGGTTTTTATGGGATGGAGCAGGTGTTTGGGCTTGGGCTGGGGACACTCAGGTGAGGGGAATATTCTGGTACTGCTGTTAAACGAGTGCACTCAGGGAGGTGATTGTGAGAGTCTGGAGCTCCCAGAAACTGCAACCTAACAACTGAAATTAACACCATTCTTTCAAATTAAGAAGCATTAAAATAATATTACACTGGCAAATTGGTGACCCAGAGAAATTAAAAGAAAACTGCATGGAGCTACCTTGAATAAAGTCAATAATAAAAGAAATTTCTCCAAAAACTTCCCTAAGCCATCTAGCCCCCGTCACTAACTTCATTATTGGAGCAGATGTGGAGAAATGTTATTAGAAAAAAGAAAAGGGAGCACTTTAGATAGTCTTCTTTCTCTTTTCTTTTTTCCTTGCTCTTTTTAAAAATCTAGAATTGTTTAGCTCTACAAAGGAATTTAGATGGGAGAAGGTTTTTCATTTCTTACACAATATATCTAAATGAAGCAGATCAATATCCTAAAATTAAAATAAAATAAATAAAATGCCTTGCCAGCCATCTCAGCATTGCTGTAAGTCCCTCTCTCAGGAGCTGCAGTGAGTTTTCCCCTCTCAACTGAAATATTCAGATTTAGGGCTTGTACTGTCAAGATTTGTGGCAGAATTTGTTATGAGAGAAATAATGTGTGACAAGGAACAAGCAGCCCAGACACAGAACATGGTGTCATGTCCCAAAGGGAGGACAAACTTATTCTCTGTATTTATTTCTTTAATTTAATTCTATTAAGAATTGCAATTTCCAAATCCTTTTTTCCGAACACACAAGTTAATAAAAAACCAACATAAAGTAAAATTAATATTAAAAACTTCTTAAAAAATCACAAAAAAAAATGTTTAATTTTGTCTCATATGTAATATTTTTGGATGCCAAAGCAATGGAATATGTTCAGGGGGGAAAAACAGCAGTGTGAATGAAACACTCTGAATATCAGAAAAGGCCATGGAGCCCAGAGAGGATTGGCCTGGCAGTGCAGGGTGGTCCCTGAGGGATGCAGCCTCTCCTTGTGCCCCCTGCACCTTCCCAGCCCTGCTCATGGCCAGGGTGAGCCAGGCACAGCTCAGGGGCCCTGAAATTCTCATTGCTCAGCCTCAATTCCCAGCCCACCCCTCCAGGTTTCATTGCAGTGACACTGTTCAGACTTTATTAAACTCCAATTGCCTCCTTGATTCCTGCCCAGCTCCACTGAAAATTCACCTTGTCACTGCTTTTCCCTCCAAATTTTATCCACCTGCTGGAATAATTCAGGAGTTATTCAAGAACAATCCAACTGCTCTTTTTTTGGGGGTCATAATGGACCTTGACTCCCCTTCAGCTCTCCTTAGGAGCTGCTGGAACTGAAATGGGAATAATCCCAGTGGCTGAGAGTGCAACAGGGAATCAGGGATGGTGTCCAGGGTGTTCCTGAGTGCCTGCAGGCCCCTGCCCTGAAATGCAGTGAAACCACGGGTTTCAGCAGATATTTTCCACCAGAAAAGAAGCTGTAACATTTCCCCATCTCCATGGCACAGATTACTTTCTTTGTGTGAGCACTTACCAGCACAGCTCCTTTTTTATTTTATAATAACTCATTTGTAGAGCTAAGTCTAAAATGGTCACAACATTCCACATAAATATAAGGGAGATACATAAAATTACTTTTCCCTATCTGCTTCAGCTGGGAATTTCATGCCAATCTGCTGCTGGCCAATATCCTCCCACAGATTGCATTTGTGGTAAAGTGGATCTTATATTTCCACAGCTGCAATAAATTGGTTTTGTCCAAGCCATTTTCTGTATCTTTAAACTCTCCCTAAACATCCCAACCAACTATATCTGTGGTTTGCCCTTGCAATTTAAAAAAAAAAAAATTTAAAAAAAGATCTGAGCAACAGTCTGAACTAAAAAAAAGGACAGAATTTTAATCTAAACAGGTGTTTTTTGAATTATAAACTGTGAAAGAAAACTTAGCAATGTAATTAAATCCAAATTATCCAATTTCATGCCTATTAATACTATGAAGTCAAATTGTTTCTTAATCTACTTTGAAGGGTTGTTTTGAAATTCAAATTGCCACTACAGAAAAAATGTGGGTGTTTAGGAAGATATCAAGTGGACTTCTGCTGAGGCACCAGAATTCCCAGGATCTTGTGACTGAATGTGGAATACTCAGCATTTCCCAGGGAGCTTGGATTCCTGAAAGCATTTCTCAGCTGATGAGACTTGAATGAAAATAATAAATATTTAGAACATGCACAGAGGAAGAATTTTTATAAATGGAGCCCAGTGATTAAGGGCAAGATGTTTGTACTTATTTGACAGCTGAAACTTCCTGCTCTGTGTGCAGCCTTTGGAAGCCAGGCATGGCAGCAATAGCAAGAGTCACTGGATTATTTTAGGAATAGCAGAGCTAATTAGGCTGCAATAATACCAGTTTAGTCACATTTTTAAATGTGGATTTTAACTTAACAAAAATGTCTTGGAGGAGAAATAACTGGATAAAATTTGTGAAGGACAGAAAGAGGACTTTATGGTTTTGGCCATATTAAATGAATGTTTTTAATAATAAACATGATGCAATGAGCCCCCCTGTGCAGTCACAAACACCCAAGGTACCAAAGGGATGGGGTGCAGAAACCCTGACCTCCTTTAAACTCAGTTATCCTTAAAGTGTTAAATGATTCAATTGTTCACCTTTGAACATCTTGAATATTCTGTGTAACAAACCAATTTTTGTTTATTTTGTTTATCTGCTTTGTATCCACAGCACCCACCACAAGTTCTCAACACCAGCTCACATTTTCTGTGTACAGGAAATTCTTTACCTGTCACAAAAACCTGGATTGGCAATTTTAACTCTTCTAATTTGATTTTTAGTTTTTTCCCTAGAGGGGAAGCAAATTTTCAGTTGTAAAATGAAAGATGCTGCAAGAGTGAGATGCATCATCTTGGTAAACTACATCTGACCAAGATTAACTTCTGAATAAATTTAAGATTTGCAGCTTGAGACAAGTGCAATACCCGTATCAGCAGGTTATATCTGGTACTTTTATTAAGGGATTCAGTCAACTCAACACCTCCTGAAAGGCAAGCCAAAATTTACATTCTCAGCTGGGCTATGTCTAAGGAAAGCAAACATCCTTGCCTGAATATTTTGACTTTTTGTTCTTCATTTTTCAAGTCTCAAAGGTTATTCAAATTCTATTTACCTTCAGAATATCCATCTAGATGGGTAAGATATAAATGTTTAATTTATTGTGCTGTCATTTCACAACAGTACCAAAGCTGGCAGTACTGGAGAAGCACAAGTCTGGAGCAGATGAGCAAGCAGGAAAAATAAAGATTTATTGCTTTAACCAAAGTTAGAGTTATGAGGTTAAAAGGAGAATAATGGAGCATGACAAGAGCCACCCAGTGAGGAGAGAGTTACATGCTAAGTTTTCCCAGTACTCTGAAAGTGATGCTGTCACTTTTTCTGTCCTTTTTTGATGTGTGAGTGAGGGCACAAGGCAGACAGAGAATGTCAGGCCACACCTTTGCTCCCCTAGCCCTGCCAGCACCAATAATTCCATGTACAGAGGGAAATCACAGCAGCCTGGTGCTGCTCAGCACAGTTCTGCTTCTAAATTCTCAGAGGAAAACCAGCTTACCCTGGCTTGGAACTCCATCAGCACGCTTCTCACTCGCACCTGCACTGAAATTATTCACAAGCCATATTTTTAGAAACTATTTTGCTTGAAAACCAAAAAAACCCCATCCTGCTAAAAGCCACTCCTAGCACAAGTGCTGCCACAGGGGAAACTCATCAGGGCCAGGAAATGAAACAGAGGGACAGAGGGACATGTCACTGCTGTCAGGATGGGCCTGATCTCTCCAGAATTAGTCCTTGGCAGGGGCAATTAAGGCACCATCACTGCTATGATTTACAGCCCCTGGAGTGTTTAACTCCTCCCTGGATTTACAGAGCCAGCCCAGCACTGCTGCACATTCAACTACATTCAGCTTTACCTCGGTATTTGCCCTCTGATTTTTGGCTGCAGCAGAGTTTGAAATACTGCCTCAGTGGTTCTAAGATGCTTCCTAGGCTTTGGAAATCACTGAATTGATTGGGAGCTGAGGCTTGGACACATTTCCACAGCAGCACTCAGGGAGCTGTGCAGAAGATGTTTGGGATGGAAACAAGAAGCCCAAATGCCTTGTGTAACTCAGCTGGAGCCATCCTGCCCTGCTGGGGGCTCCCAGCCACATCAAAGCACTCTGGCAAAATTTACTGGCTGGTGAACAACATCCAGCCCTCAGAGAAGGAGAGTTATCCTGAATTTCACATCTCTGGGAAGTGTTTTGGGAAGGGGGAGCTTCAGGTGGGCTGGGCCAGGTGAAGGGTGGGGACACTGAACCCCCCTGGAACCCCAGGGACAGGAGCCCCTCTCCTGACCCACCCCAGAGCAGCATCTCCCAAACTCCATCTCCCTCCCATCCCAAGGTTTAGTGGCTTTACACCACCCATGTTTCAGCAGGAAAAAAGGAAATTCTGAGAAATAAACACGGGAAGATCGACAGCACATTGTCCTGAACGAGATAAATTTCATTGAGCTGAGCAGAGTTACAGCACTGCAGAGACCAGGGGAATATATTCAAATGTTCTGCAGGTTACATTATAAAAGCTGGATTTAAAATTCTTCAGAGATGAAACTCTTCCTACTTGGTGAATAGCAGCTGCTCTAAATTAATCTATATTGATTAAATTTCCTCTTGCTTCACCAAAAAAAAAAAAAAAAAAAGCTTTTAATTTAGAACATCGCTGTAACATCTCAATTGAAACAATTGCAAGATGAAAGCAACAGCATGATGTCAGCAAATATTATCACCTCCCTAAATCACACTGGAATGACTCTTCTAGGAGCCCAAAGGTTCTCTCTCCATCACCTCCTCTGGTGGCTCTGGTGTTCTCTGATCTGTGTCTCAAAGCCAAGCCTGTTTTCAGTTTTGCTCTCCCTGGGATACAACAGCCCTCCTGGCTCACTCCTCATCCTCTCCATCCCCACACCCTGCCCTGCCTCAGTTTGCTTCTGGGAGGCTCAAAAGGAGGCTCAGGATGAGCTGTGCCCACCACAAATAAAGGAATGATCATTCAGGATGCAATCCCAGAGCACACTGCAGGTTAATGATGGATTTCCTGAGCTGGAAATGGCTCTGGGAAGCCACAGAGCCTGAACTGAGCAAAATCTGAGCTGAGTCTGAGCTGAGCCTGAGCAGAATCTGAGCAGAGTCTGAGCAGAGTCTGAGCAGAGTCTGAGCAGAGTCTGAGCTGAATTTAAACAGAATCTGAGCAGAATGTGAGCAGAATGTGAGCAGAATCTGAGCTGAGTCTGAGCTGAGTCTGAGCAGAATCTGAGCTGAGTCTGAGCTGAGTCTGAACAGAATCTGAGCAGAATTTGAGCAGAACCTGAGCAGAATCTGAGCTGACACAGACACACACAGCATGCAGAGACTGTTTGCATCTCCAGGCTGAGCTGCTGCAAAAAACACCCAGCCAAACAACCCTAAAAGTAGATTTATCTCATTTTTAGAAGTTGTTTTTACAACTTGAACAAGAAGTGTGTCAGCACAGAGATTATTTTGACTGTAGGTGTAATGGAAAGCTAGCGGGTAGTTGCTTATATATTCAAATATAATTTATATTTTTGATGGCTTCAAAGGTATTTTGGGCTTTTTATGTTTGATTTTTAAAGAGATCTGCTCACCTGAGTATAGCACAGAGGATTTGGCTGCTCAATTCTTAGGCCCCCAGAATGGAGGGAATTGCAGCAAGTTGAGTTTTTATCCTACAAAATGGAGACATTTTCATCTAGAACTGAATTATCCTCTTTTTATAGTCCCATTCATGTGCTTTTGTTTACAGATAATAGAACACTTTGAAATTAAAGATGTTGATTATTCTCGTTTTGCATTCAGATGCTCTTAATGTTTTATTTTGCAGTATCTGGGGAGAGTTGATGTATATATTCTAAATGTGAAATAAATAAACAAGCAGACTTGCAGAGTTTTCTTTTTGTTGTTTTTTGCTTTTATTTGTTGATATTTTGTTATGTATAATTCTGTATATTTGACATCAAACTGTACTTGATATCTCTTTGAAGCTTTAATTGTCAGCTTTTTTTTTCCCCCTCCAGTTTTTCTGTTTTTTCCCCTCCAGTTTTTACTTCACATAGAGTTCATTTTTCTAAACCAGGAACTCTCACTTGCTGAATTTAATATTGTTTTCTAGAAACATAAAACCATGTCCCATTTACCCCCTTTCAACAATATACAGTGCTATTTTCCTATCATCTGCAATAAAACAGTGAGAGATAACACATAAATAACTATATTAACACTAACCACCTTCATTAAGTGCCTCGTTCTGAAAATGTGTTACAGCTGGCCACTTACACTTGGCTGGAAATCAAATAATACAGGACCAGCAGAAAATAAATAGCTGACTCTGATATGATCCTTGGATAAATGATTGCAGGATAATTTTTGGACTATTTATGTGCCTGAGATGAGTGAGGCAAAGTCCTCACTCGCTGAACTCAGCCCCCAAAATCTCATTCCTGCTGCTGAAGTCAGGTGTACAGGACAGAGTATTAAAAATATGATGGAAAATGGAAGAACTGGTGAGGAATGGAATGGCCCAAGTGGACAGCACAGCAGTTTGTGTCTGTCCTGGGACAGCTGGCAGATCTCTCTCTCACAATGCAGGTCCCACTCTTCCCGTGGCTGAATTTTCTGGTAAAACCAAGTGCTGACAAAAGCTCATTTCTTTCAGTCCTGCACTTCACTTGGGCTGCTGGAGCAGCAGTGAAAATCACTCCACACTGGGGCAATTTGAAACTTATTTACCCAAGACTTCACAGCTCAGTGCACTATGTTTTTGTTTTAAAGCTAAGAAAGCTTTGTAATGATTTTCCAGTTTAAGAGACTTAGAGTAGAAAAAGAATGTTTAAAGAGGGGGATAAATTCCAGAGGAACAGGTGGAAGAAAAATTATCTAGAGGCTTCCAAGCCTGTGATTGTAATATTTAGTTTGCTTATTCTGACTTAGCTTGCAGGTAAAATACAGTCAATACTGTTCTTATATCACTGTTTTTTACCAGCTTTTATTTTTTATAATCCCAATCTATAATTTTTGTATTTATGCAGCTCAGTTTTCACTTCTTCCTTTCAGATTATTGTGCTGCAGCTCCTTCTTGGCCTACTTATTAGTCAAATTGACCAATTTATTAATTACTTTGTTCTTTCAGAAAACAACAAGTTCCAACGCTGGAGCAGACCCCAAACTCTGAAGCATCAGACACAGATAATTGTCACATTTTAGCCTTTGTGCACTATGCAGGGCCATCTCATTGATGTGTCCATGGGTCTAGATTAATTTATAGCTTTCATACATTGCATAATTAGCAAGTTGGGGCCTCATTTTTTCTTCATTTTACTCTAATTTTATTACAATTTATTTCATTGGCATCAACGGTGTTACTTCCTCACATATCAATATTAGACTCTGTATTATTAATACATGTATAAATATTGCAAGGATTATTTAATGCATCCAGGGCTGGTTTCAGATATGTGCTTCTCATTTGCATGAGAGAAAAATCACTCCTCAAGTGTTTTCAGCATCTCTGTTTTTATTGCTTTAAGGTGAAAAGATTTTGTTGTGTTTGTGAGTTTATTTGTCTCATTAAAATAATCACTTGGTATCAAAGAAAATAAACCACCTCAAAACTGTATTTCTTAATGGGCTGAACTCACATGAACTATTTGTTTCATTAGGCATACCTGTTACTAGATCACTGGAGACATTAAAGCATCTAAATCAATTTCTTAAGCAATTCCACATCAGCTCATCTTTCAAACATCAGTGCTCCACTGAATTACCAGTCTGAGAGCACAGGGCTGAGGGGTAAATTCTAATAACTCACAACTGCTTCTGCACTCTGCTCTCTGTCAATTTGAGCCCCCCAGGCTGTGATTTTGTTTGCTGATTGCCTTTATTTACTGGATTTTTGAGATACAAAATCAGGGCAGATCTGCTGGTTACAAGAAAAAGCTTTGTATTTATGTTCTGTATGGAAGTTCTACCCTAAAAATAACAGCCTCTAAACAGACTTTTAATCTCTGCTGTGGTGTTTGCACACACTTATCTTTCTTTTCTTCCATACCTCTAATTCCTTGCAGTTATCTTACTTTCAGTAAGGAGACAAGTGATAATTATGAGAATTCATAGCCTGATCCTAATCCAACATTTGTCAGTTTTACACCAAGTTGCATCACTGATGTCCCCAGCATCAATTCAGGAGACCAAGATCAGGAATGTAGGGCTTAATCTACATCACTATCTCAACTCCCACATTTTAAACCAAATTATAGATATTTCTTTGAGCTAAAGGGATGTGAAACCATCTCCCCTACTTTAGAACACCATCATTGCTCACTTTGTTGTTCAATATTAGCTATGCTGAGTGTAATTAATGAGCTTTCAGTGGCTTCAGAAGATCCCTCTGTGATGTCTGTTCCTGTAAATTACCCAAGCCAGGAAAATCTGCCCAGCCCAGGTCAAGGGGCAGGGCCTGCTCATAAAAGTCTTTCTCCCCATCATTCCTCCACGCATGACCAAATTCCAACTGCTTTTAGTATCAGCCTCTGGCCTGTGCTCATTCCCCACATTGTTCCCATGAGGTTTTTTGAGGTTTCCTGCTGGTGCAGGCCAGCACAGAGCAGGCAGTGAGCTCCAGCTGGCTGAAGCTGGCCTGGCAGCTTGGTTCAGCAATGCAGATATAAACAGCAAACCAAAAAAGCAGGTGCTAAAACTCAACTGGAGCCATAGGAATGTGTCAGAAATAGCCCATCAATGACATAAATGGAATTCCACTGAGTTCATCCCAGCCCAGCCCTAAGGATGACACAGCTACTTGTATTTTCCAGAAATTGAGAACTTCCTTTTTTATTTCTTCTTTCTCACCCCACATTTGTCCCTGTGCAGTTAAATTGACTTTGGCCCCTCTTGAATATCCCAGAATAAAATAACAAAAAGTCAAAAAATCAATCTAAAGTCACTTCTTTCTCACAGGAAACCTGGTGCATTAAGACCTATTGAGAATTTTTTAAAAAATTGCTTGGTTTGCAAGGTCCCATCTCCTTTCCTTTCAATTTTGGCTGTGCATTCTTCAAGGCCTGTGTCTCACCCTCGTGGGGAGAGGCAGGCAAAGGGAGATGATGGGCAGGTGACACAGCTCTGCCCCTGGGATCTGTGCCTCTCTTGGTCAAATTTCATCCTGGGACTGTGCCTCCCAACTCTGCCCTTTTGCTTTGCACTCTCTTGGACACCACTTGGTCTTCTGTTTTCAAGAATCAAACCTCCTGTTTACAAAAGAAAAAGAGAGAAAGAAAAGAAATAAGGTTCCCATTTTCCTCCCACCAGCACTGATTTAGCATGGCATGAAGGATTCTTTTTTTCCTCACCTTTGGAAGAAGGCTGAATGACCAGAGATGAAGAAAAAGTCATTAATTCTTAAAGGCCAATCACCCTCTGGCAATCCCATCATTTATTGCTCTTCCTTATTTCTCTCCAGTCTCTCTTTTGTGTGGTTCCCTCTCTTGATTTTTTAACTCTTTTCCTGTCCATTGTTTGGGTTAAAAAAAAAAAACAAAACCAAACACAGAAAGCAAACCCAGCATGCTTATACAAGGTTTCTGGCTTCTGTAAAATACAAATCTTTGGTTTACACAGACTAAAATCATAGAAATTGTATTATATACCAGAGCCCTTAGAGCACTTACAGGAAATTGAATTTTGTAGCAGTGCAAAGGCTGCTGCTTTCTTCTGTTTGAACCATGACAAGGAAGGGAACAGCCTAAAATTTGACACTCCTTAAACATCCTCTCCTTGAGGAGTGGCAGCATCTGGTTTGGTGTCCTGCCAGTCACCTTCCCCTTGGGGAGGGCATTGCTGCTCAATAAACTGGGAGGGGACACAGGGGGCTGCTGCCCTGGCAGGGCCTGGCCCTCCCTGGGACAGACAGGGGATGCAGCAGCCAGGACCTGCCAGCCAGGTCTGCCCTGTGCCCCCAACAGCCACAGAGGTGTGGGTTAACAGCTGGACCCAGTGCTCCTGGAGGTCTTTTCCAATTTAATTCTATCTCATTCTAGCCATTCTCTGATTGCTCTGTGCTAACAAGGTCACTGATTAGCTCAAGATTCCCATTTCTGCTACTCCAGGAGGACACAGTTGTTCTTTTCCCACTCTCCTTTCCTATCACTGCCATCATTAATTAATTAATTAATCCCAGGACTGCCATGCTTTTGATTTAGATAAACCAGGGAAGTCTCTTTAACTTTCTTCCTCCTTTCCTCCACAGCAAAGATTTGGGATCCAAAGCCTGCCCTCCCCAACACTTTTATCCTGAGCAGAGCAGAAATGTCCCAGGGCCTCAGCAGAACAGAGTCTGGGATTTCACCTGGTGCTCTCAGTATTGTTTTTATCACCATTTTGCAAAGCTCCAGTGGGGTCACAGCTACTGAAATTAAGAGGTGACAACACATTTAATCTTTTTTTTTTTGAGTTATAAATTTGAACTTCCTTTAGCCCCTTGTCACCAGCACAATCTCAGTGCAGCTGGGCTCGTGGGGTTTTCCATGGGGGGGTTCTCATCAGCTTCCAGGGCTTGGTGTCCCAGGGCTGTGCTGCATCCAGTGGTCCCACCTGCTGTGGGAGCAGTCTCTGCCCTTCCCTGAGATGGCAGAGCAATAATTTCAGAGTTCTCTGGGCAAACCCTGCCTCCTGAGCACACAAAGCTCCTGTTCCTTTCCCCTCTGGACACGACAGCAACTCCCACACCTGGGAGCAGCTCCAAGCCATTTCTGGGGCAATTCCACACCTCCTGCTGCTGAAGGGATAAACACCTCCAGCCTCTTCCTGCTCCAGTGAAATGCACACAGCCAGGCCATCACAACCCTTGGTCAAACAGCCCACTGAAGGCAGTTCTTATTAACCAAACCTTCATGCTGAAAGCAGATACTAAAGGGAATTAAATATTTCTTTATCAGAATTCCATGGAACAACTTCCCCCCACCAGTTACCATAAGACAGTTCAAGTGTGCTAAAAAAATTTGAACTTTTACTTCAGCACCTCCTAATTATTCTCTATTGTCAATTTATAAATTTTTTATTGATGCTAACATATCCATAAAGTTTTAACCACTCACCCCCAACCCATATTTAGGACTGAGAACACTTCCAAAGGACTTTTTAGGTGTTAAAGAAGTTGCTGCAATGGAAAAAATATTTAGTAGGAAAATATTTAGTGGTTTCAACTCCCCCTGTTGAAACCATTAAACCACTACAGGTTTAAGAATTCAGAATAATAAATAATAACTGCAATATTTCCCTATCCCACGTTTCCACAATAAGGAATTCAGCCCATATCAGCTCTCAGACAGAGCACATGCAAATCTGTCATAACTGAAAAATTCCTCATTTGTTCAAGCTGTCAGGTGAACAAGAAGCTTTATGAAAGCATTCTCTAATTGTTATTGTTTAATCTATTAAACCTGCTGTGTCAAGGTACTTTTATTCCCAACAATAGGAAACACTGAAATATTGATACCTTGGTTACCTCAGTGGATTGGCTTTCAGTGAAACTCTTGGTGTTGCTTCTGTTATTAATTTCTGAAACAGGAGGGACTATTAATTATGCATTCATTTTATATCAGAATATGCATTTAACACTATTTTTTGGTCAAAAAGCAAAACCTGGCAGACAAATAACTCATAAGTGACACTAATGAGCACTGGGAGATGGAGTGGAAAGGCTTTAAATGTGTCCCATTATTTAGCAGGATAATTAAGAGCACAGCTCTACCATGGCATTTTATTACAGAAATAGATAAGATCCCATCTTACTGCAAGCAGGTGTTGTAATGAAGCAAAGTGAGATCATTTTTATGATGCTCTTCTGGTCCAAAAAAAGACTGCAAATTTATGTTATGCTCCCTAAATTTGCAAAAGCAACCACACAGATCTTTGGAAACAAAGGGAACAGAAAATGCAATGTGTAAAAACTCTTCATTCAGGTGACCCCCAGAGGAAAAAAAAAAAAAACCAAAATTTATTCTCCCTAAATCTTATAAAGAAAATTTGATGTCTCACAGATAATGGCTCTACACAAATGGAACTTACTGTACACAAACAGCATCACAATTCCATATAAACTGCACATCAGACCAGATTATTAACAGTAAAAACAGGGTTTTTGCAATTTTGATTCCTTATGAAAGTGGAATTCTCCATGAACATCACCACCAAACTTTTCTAACACATCTAAAATAGTTCCATGCTTTTTTTCATTAGTATTTAATATCAAGTGTTGCAAAATACAACCCCACACTGATTTCAAATAGGTCTGGCTTTAAATTGAGACTGTATTTAAAATGGTGTCATTGTAAGGAGATTCTGGGTACTGTTCACTGATTATAAACTTCAAGCATGTACACAGAACTCACAGGGTAGAAAAATACAATATTTGATTACCCAGACTGCAAGCTGTGCTTCTTTCATCTATCATTGTGGAAAAACATTCCAGTGAAACTGAGAAGCTGAATTTTTTGCAGGTTGGGTCTTTCTATTTTGATGGAGATAAAAAGACACTTCAGGTTAAAATAAATGGATATAGATATGAAAGAATGCAATTTCTGACTTTCAAATATAACATCTTGGAGAAAGTTGTCCAGGGAAGGGAAAGCCTTTGTGTCCAGAAAATTTTCCAATTCTTTTTCTATAAACAAGAATTTATATAAATCAGAATTTTCTATAAAAAAGAATTTCCAATTCTTTTTCTATAAACAATCAGTGCTTTCGTGTGGCACAGAGATGCTGAATCTCATCTTTCCCTGGTAGCCACCATCACCCCTGAGAACAGACTGAAATTTCAAGGTCATCCTTAGCAATTAATCACAAATAAGCCTGTCTCAGCCTAGAGACACTGAACAAGGTCCATGAGATTTATGCCAACAGTTTGGGCTAAAGTGAAACAGAAATACAGCTGGCATCACCTGATTGCAGCTCTGTGGAGTGAAGGCACTTTGAACCCTGGTGGTGGCAACGATTTTACAAATCCTTTGGAGAAAGCAGAACCTGTACTTGTTATCAATTTATGGGGTTTGTGATTTTCCACTTCTGCTGCTGAATCATCCAGGTCAGCAACTATTGATGGACAGCCAGAAAGATCGTGTAGGGTACCAAAATCAGTGATAACTGCACAAAGGGCTGGATATCATCAAACCCCAGGAAACTTTCTGAACCTGCCAAGCACCAATCCATAAGTTCCTGATAGTTTCCTCTTTTTTCTCTTTGCCTTTATGCACAGAGTTTGGGATTCGTTACACTTGAAATCTGAGGAAGTTAGGTGGGGAGATGAAAAAAGGAGCGAGATACAGAACGAAAGAAGTGTGGAAATTGAAATTTAAAGCATAGCTAATGTCATTTGGCTGATTTTGCTGCAAACCTATGGGGGAAAGTGGAAAAAAAAAAAGAGTAAAGTTCTGCAATATGTAAGAAACTGCTCCTCGAGATGGTCTTGATTTTCTGCTCCCCTGCATGGTGAGTGCTCTGTAGTTGAAAGAGTTTGGAATTAATCACCTTTATATGGAGATTAAAGAAGAAGTGATGAGGCGTGATAACCTACAACTTCTTCTGCTTCTTTTTATAGTTGGGGGAATCTCTGCTACAAAGGCTGCAGAGAAGGGGGAAGTTCCAGGGGATGGAACACTTCCCCTTTCATCTGGCATTTCAAACAGATTTTCTGGTGTCCTATTTGCCCACTTCTTCCTCTTACACTCCCTGTAAATTATTGTTTCTGATTGTCAGCTTAGCTTTGATTAATGTTCTACAAGAAAACCTGCCAGTGGCTGGGCTGAGATGTGGAGCAGAGCTGGCACTGAGCTGGGGTGGAAAAGGCACAAGGATTTTGTTAAGTACAGAAAAGTTTTGGTCGTTTTGAAATCATTTTACACTTTATGCCTCTTCACAGGCTGAACCTCCCCCAGTCATTTCAGCATGACAGATGCTGCTCTAGGAGATATTGCAATAGAAGAATTTTAAACTTATTTCCTTTTTTTGGAGGAGAGATTCACCTGGAGCCCATGGGGAGAGGGCAGAGGAGCAGTGATTTCCCTGCAGCCCGTGGAGCCCATCCTGCCTGGGATGGCAATGGCTAAAGAACCTCCTGCCTCTGTCTCAGCCCATGAGATTCTGATTTTCCCTTTTCTCCCCCTGTCCTGATGGGAGGAAGACTGGCAGCTGCCCAAGGTCAGCCCCCCACACCTTCCCCTCTTGACTGCCCTGCCAAAATGTTTCATCTTGATAAATTCACACTGCTTTCAAACCATAACCTCATTTTTAATTGATAGATCCCAATAAACTCTTGTTTTCAGCTCTTTAGGGCTTGCAGACCCTCAGACCATACAGAGAAGCTTTTATCTATTGAAGCTGAGAGAGAAGTCAGGACCACAGCTCTTAATTCTGCTTTGTCCCTCACGACACAAAAACCAAATATCTCCTGTTTAAATCTCATGAAAATCATGAATACATGTGTTTAACAGCCCAGATTTAGGGTGAGTTTTGAAGAACCTTGCACCCTTAACTGTTATTATAATATAAATTCAGCTTGCCATGCCATTTGAAAGCTTGAAATTGTAATAACTGAGAAGAAATTTTATTGTTTATTTGCAGTTAATTTCTTGCTTCATACTTTATTGCACACTGTCTTCTCTCAGTATCCATTAAACTTGTTGTGAGCCACAGAGAAAATACCAATTTTTGTCTGTGGGGAATAAAGTAGACTCAAATTTTACACTTATTAAATTACCACATATCCTATGTGGTCATTCATTCTTAAAGCAATACTTAGCAATAATGACTTTTTACTAATAAACACCTAATGATTGCCTGAATTAGAAAATTATCCAAATTATCCAGGCTTGGTAGTACAGTAAATTTGCTGGAAGGCATTAACTATTTAAAGCACCAAAACATAACAGAAAAACTGACTGGTGGTTTCTGCAATCCCTGTTTTTTATGAGAATTCCTTGCAATAATACCAGTGGACTGTGTAAAATAAATTTTCTAAATTTCCTATAGGAAGAATATTATGGTTCTGAATTAGCCAGGTTTGTGTAAATTACTGAGAATTTTGTGCTACATAATTTGTACTTAATTTCTTTGATTGCCAAAGAGTTTAACCTTTGTTTTCTTATTCATACTTTGAATTCTTCCAGTCCTTCCAAGATCAGGTCAAACTACACCAAAGTTGCAATTCAGGATGGGTATGATTCAAAATACTGAAATATTAGAAAGATGTATATAAATATGCATGTTGCAAACAAGGAAAACAAGGAAGAAAACAATCTTATACTTCGGTATATTGTCACTATTTTAAAATAAAAAATCCATATTACAGAAGTTTGAGGAAATCAAACAGAACTGAGTCCCACACTTACTTGACATTAAGGCCCAATCCATTAGTGGGTTCCTCAGCTGTGGCTCAAACTTCTTTTTCTCCACCCCCTCCTTCCCCATCAGTGCCATTATTCCAGCTGATTTATGCACTGAGGAGACACACTTCATCAGCTGAGATTAATTCCCCAACTCCTGGGTGCCATTAGAGGCAGAGCCAGCTGGGGCTGGCACCTGAGTGACAGAGATGAAATCCCTGCCCTTCAGCACACATTCTGCTCCATGGGCAGGAGCAGGGAAGAGCACACACAGAAAACCTCAGGTCCTGAACTCACAGAAGCAAATCAGAGTTTTCCTTGGTTTCACTTCAATGAGAACTGAAATTCCTGGCCTGTGTGAATAAAGGGGGTGGTTTCTCCTGTTGCCTGTGAAATCTGCAACAACGATGCAGAAATGCAGCTCTGGGGAGCCTGGGGCTTCCTGAGGATGTTCTGTTGCATTCACCAGGTGCACCAAAGCAGTCACCTGATAAATCACAGCACTGGCAGCCCTTTGTTCTCAGCCATCAATAGTGCTTTGCCAGATGGCACAGATCTCTTAAAATAGATTATTTTTTTTAAGCAACCCTGGTTTCAATATTGAATAACTCAACCAACTCAATAAGTTAATGAGAAGTTGCAATAAAGACTGATGAAGATGTGAGCATTGTAGAAATCACCACAGCTTGTGCAAATTTTGCTTTTGAGTGACTCCTCCAAAAGGTCTGTAGGAAATCTGTTGAGGTTCTTGGTGAAAATAATATGATTGGAACAATCTATGACTGCTACAAATACCTGATTCAGTAACTCTGCAAATTGCTTTAGTAGAGATAAAACATATTTTGACAAACCTCTAAAGGTATTTCAGACACATTCCCCAGCTATGGTAGTGGAAATGTCCTTCCAGCACACAAAACCCAGGGCATTTTGTATGTTAAAAAAATCCAATATTTACCCAGTATTAGAAGAATACATGTGATCAGTTTCTGGTTCAAAATGGAATTCTGAAATTGTGCTCATTTGCATCCTTTTAAATTTTTTAATTCTTACTTTGCATTATTTTTCTCTATGGTTGGCAGAATTTTTGCTGTACAAAAATGGCAAATAACACATTCTGCAATTCTCTATTTCTGCAATACCCCATCTCAGAGGCTCCTGGTTAGGTTTGGAGGATATAAAAGAGTGCCAGCAATGGGTTAAAAAAGAGTTAGTGGTGGAACCAGCAGGAATATGTTTGAAAACATTGAATTTCCTTCTTTGGCTTCCCTGTCACAAGGGTGACCGTCTGGAAGTGTTTTAGGCAAATTCACATTTTACAACAGCACCAACAGAACCTGCTGACAGAGTTCAGTGTTTCTAACAGCTTTGAACTTTGTTCTCATGTTTAGATTTCAGTACATTAACATCTTTGAGGTTAATGGATTGCCAAAATAACATGCTAAATTTGGTCTCATTCAGTCTGAGGTTGTTAATTCTGCATTGAATTCCTCCATCTTCACTGATGTTCAAGAACTGAGCTGCTCTCTACAAACAACCCCCTCACCACTCTAGTCCAAGGTGCCTGAAATTATTTATTTTACACAGAAATCCCCCATCTTTTCTTGAATTCTTTAAAGTTTCTGTATAATGGCTGTGTTTACTACAAATTTAATTAACTGCCTGATTTTTTTTCCCTTTGGTTTCCATAGATCTCTGACATTATCTTTTACCTCCAGCATTCCCTCTGGAATATCAAGTCACCAGTTGGGAGTCTGCACCAAACCTCCTCTCTGCTGTTTCCTTCTGTGTTGTTCTCATGTGCAGAAATGTGATCATTCCTTTCCCCAATCTGTCCTGAGGTTTCTCATTTTCCCTCTTTCTCAGGGGGCTCCTTTCCTACCTTTAGGAAATCCCTTCAGTATAGACAGGCAGATTCCTTGTGATTGCCACAATTCTGTGTGCAGAGCTCATCTCCATTTGTCCAGGTTTCTTTCATATAAAGTGTATTTTAGTCTTTTTCCAGAATATTCAGTATCTCCCCACACTCCCAGCAGTGGGAAGGGATTTGCTTCCAGCTGTTATTTTTCTCTGATTAGTCACCCCACACCTTCCAACTCTTGATTAACAAGAACAGTTTCACTATCAGCCCCTTCAATAAACCATTAAAAGTTAAATATAAGCAACAAAGCAGAAATCTTTGCAATATTTACAAGTGAGACAAAAATCTTTTACTCTCTATATTTTTATGGCCATCACACAGCACCTTAGGAAAAGGGTATGTATTTAATTACAGATTTTAAGATATCCAGTAGAAACTAGGGCTTGGAAGAAAGCTGTCAGGTGTAAGGAAATCACCCCAGATGATGACAAAATAAAATTTACCATAGCTTGGGTGTATTTAGCCACAACTAAAGGGAGCTGAAGGATGTTTGAGCAGAAAATACAGCCACAATTATTTTTAAACACTGCATTTTTTTTGTGATTTGAGTAAGACAGAGTGTGTGGAAGATGGAGTTTTATGTGATCTCCTACTGGGAATAGTCCCATGCAAAGCTGCCCAGTGCTTTGTGAAGTGCATAAATAGGGTGACAGGTTACAGCTAAATTTAAGGGAGAAAATGTCAACTTAAGCTTAAATGCTTTAAATCTCATTACTTACAAGATTTCTGTGTGATACATCCATAGCTGAGATCAATGGGAATTGAAAGTTCCCTCATTAGAGAAGAGGAATTGCTCTTGGCACATTATTTTTCATTAAAATCTCCCTAAACTGGAGTTGTATCCTTCCCAACTGTTTTGCCAGAATATTTATGACACCCCAGTTGAGCCATGGTTATTGCTATTTTTTAGCCCAAGAACTTGTTTTGAGACTAAAAAATGAGGAGTTTACACTCTCCCATGACTATTTTCCTGGAATTCTGTTCAGTGTTCAGTAATTACAATTGTATGAAAAAAAAAAAAGACAATTTGAGGGTAATTCTTAAAATTGCTGAGGGTTCACCTAAAGTTTTACAGGAAGGGTGAGTGGCCACTCAGGGCAGTGCAGTGCACCAGAAAGGGACATTAAATGTGGATTTTTACCAGGAAAGCCCATGAACAGGAATGCTGCAGTGCCCAAGCCTGAAGCGCTGATCTCTTCTCCCATTTCCAACAGACTGGGAGATGGTGACACTGGGCCAGCTTCTATTTTTATATGTGCTAAAGAAGAGGATTGGAGTGTGCCTGGGGCACCCCGTACAGACATTTTTATAAATTAAAAAGTCTGTAAGTATGAAGTGTTTATCAGCTCCTCCTGCTTGACAGCACAATATTCTTTTTGGGATCTGCTAAATGAATTTTCTCACCTTCTCTGTTGCTAAAATAAACTGCTCTTTACACCTACTACACACTCTCCACTCCTCTTAAATAGTTCCACAGGCTTGCTGGGGCTCTTTCCTGACTCAGACCCTTTCCTCACTGTGAGCAGCATCTCCCACCCCTGGAGGGTCACCACCAGCTCTTGGAGTCTGTAATTCCAGGCCAGAGAAATTCCCTGTTGGTGTCACCACCACTGCCTGACAGCTCTGACCTGCTGCCTCCCAGGCTGCCAGCCCCTGCTGTGGTCAGGAGCAAATTCTGAACTTGTCTGAGTCAATTCTGACCTTTTCTGACTGAGTAAAACTCACTCCTACCCCTGGTAAATCTGCAGTAGCAGAGACCAAAGGAACTCAGCCATGGGGAGACATCCACAAAGATCAGCCCAAATCAGCTTTAATGGGAATATTTACCCATAAAATTCACCCAGAATTTCACAGGAATACTTACCCATAAAGTTCACCCATACATTTCACAGGAATATTGACCCATAAAATTCACCCAGAATTTCACAGGAATATTTACCCATAAAATTCACCCATACATTTCACAGGAATATTGACCCTTAAAATTCACCCAGAATTTCACAGGAATATTTACCCATAAAATTCACCCAGAATTTCACAGGAATATTGACCCATAAAATTCACCCAGAATTTCACAGGAATATTTACCCATAAAATTCACCCAAAATTTCACAGGAATATTTACCCATAAAATTCACCCAGAATTTCACAGGAATATTTACCCATAAAGTTCACCCAGAATTTCACAGGAATATTGACCCTTACAATTTCCCCAGAATTTCACAGGAATATTGACCCTTACAATTTCCCCAGAATTTCACAGGAGTACTTACCCTTAAAACCCTGATCCCTTGGTCTGTGATCTCAGCTCCTTGGGTGGGGTTTGCTGAGGTTCCCCTGGATTTTGGCCTTGGTGGTGACAGACAGATTTAATGCCTGGAGAGACAGAAGGGATGAGACTTTACTGCAAGCCTAGAAATTGGGAAATACAACTAAACAAACCAAACCAACCCCACATTCCTCAGTCTGTCAATATTGGGACAAAAATGCAAATCAAATCCAGCTGGTCTTTGTGTTTTATTTGATTTGTTACAAATACAGGAACTCCCAATGGGTTTACAATTGGTTATTGGACCATTCTTATCTCCTGCCTCTCTCTCACACTACTCAGCTATTTCTGGAAGTCTCAGTGTCTCTAGAACATGAGATAGATCTGTGTAATATCCTGCACTTGTATGGAGACCTGGTGGAAAAAAAAGTTCAATAAAAATAATGATAAATCAGGAAGTAAACACTGAAGTAGGCAAAAGTATAAGGAAGTGAAAACTTCTTAAATGAATTTTGCTGGAAAAGACAACACAAAATGTAACTGGACTCAAAGATTTATGGCTTGGCCCAGATTTTCAATCCATGCTGTGAAGAGAAACATTTAGAACACCTTATTTATAATCTGTTTCTCATTTTTTTCCCCCCCAAAATTGAATGAAATGGTACCTATAGCTTCCTCTAAAATCCAGAATTTTTTGGTGATATTCAGCATCTCAAATTCTAACTGAGGTCTAAAGGATCTCACAGTTTTTTAAGTCCCCTGGATATCATGATAAAGTTTTTGTTAATTTGAAAATCTACGTTATGAATGAAAATTGAAATTAAATAAACTAAATCTTAAAATTGAAATCTTAATACAGAATTGTACTGAGTTTCACACTGTGTTCCTTTTTGGCACTGGCTACTTAATCACAAAAAATGATTTCTGGACAAGCACAGAATCAACTTTTAGATATGTTGTGTAACTGTGTGCTTCATTTAGCTACAGACACAACTTTGAAAATTTGGTTTTTAAAAAGATAGCAGAAACTGTAAAGCCAATGCACGATATCCTTGGGAAGACCAGAGTGCAAAAAAGTGCTTCATTTTATTCTCATTTTACACAGAAACCTAAATAGCTGAAAACTGAATAAACTGAGTTTCAGACACACATAACAGCATGAATTAGTTCTTCAGAGATACTCTCATGAGCAATAAATTCAAAATGTTTTATTACTCAGTTCTGATTTTTCATTGTGTGTTGAGTGCTTCAGGAAATAATTTTATCATCTTAACACCCCACACATTTTTCTAAGACCAAATTTTGTAGAGAAAGCATTTAAGAAAATTCCAGAACACCAAACATAATCATGTCAACACCTTTTAAAATTATTGTTAAAATTATATTTCCATATTGGTAATTTGAATACAGAAACTGTTGTTGGTCAAAATATTCTATTACATTTCAATGGGAAGAGTTTATTTAGAGAAGAACAACATAAAAGTTTTGAAGCAAATGGAATTTTTCAAACTCAGTTTCAGTGCTCACCTTATTAAATCTCACATTAAGAGTTCAATTTCAGTAAATCTATTTCTTTTTTTATAATTAAAAGCAGTAGTTTTAATGGAAACTAATTTGAATTTCTAAAAATAACTGTTTCTATGAAATGACTATCAATCAATCAGTCCCTGGGAGATAAGAGCCCTACTTTGTCCTGACAGCATTTCTGGCTTTGTGGCATCCTCAGCTGACTTTGTTTCCTTAAAGAGCTGCTGGTCATTGATGGAAAAACCTTTTCAAACCCATATTTTCAGTTTTCTGGCATCTTCAAAAGGCACAGTGCTCAAAGAGTGGTTTTCACCTGCCTGATTTTATTCACAAGCACATTTACACAAAGGCACTAAAGCCTTGCCACAAATGATCAACATGACACCAGCACCTTCTGCTTTGAAAGATCACAAATAACCAAATTTCTGGGAAATCCCTAAAATGGAATCTTTACAGATAAAGTCTGGATGCAAAACTCAAACTAACACTGGACTCTGTACTGCGGGATTCACATTTCTGGAAAATCCCTTCACCCAGGATTTCTCTCCTGGGAAGCTGAGAAACCTCAGAGAAAAAGGAAAACAAGAATTTTCTATTTGCTTCTCCTGTGCTGTGCTCACGTGGAATGTGTTTGGAGATTGTTCCATGGCATTCTGCTGGGAGTTGTTTTCACTCTTTGGCCAATCAGGGCCAGGCTGTGTCAGGACTCTGGAAACATTCAGGAGTTTCATTATCATCTTTTTAGCCTTCTAAAAGTAAGTAAGTAAGAAAGTAAGTATCCTTTCTGTGTTCTTTAGTATAGTATAGTTTAGTATTCTTTAATATACTGGATTCTTTAATATATATATAGTATATATATATATATACATAGTATATTCTTTAATATAGTATAATAAAATAATAAATTCTGAGACCATGGAGTCAGATTCCCTCATTCTTTCACCTGGAGGCAGCCCTAATACAACACTCTGTACCTACCTTAACAGGTTATTTAATTTGTCTTTGCTGTCACAGATTCCTGTGGGATGGAAGAAAATTATCCTCATGTTATTTAGACCCCGATGATGAATTTCCACAGAAGCACCTCTGAGTCCCAGCTGGGCGTGGGAAGAGTTCATGGAGTGATCCTCAGGAAGGGCTGGAGCAGGCAGGAAATCCAGCAGGATGCTCTGGGTGCAGGGATCACCACCTGCTCCTCTGCAGAGCAGGGAAAAGGGCTTTGCCAGGGTCTCAGCTCTGCTCCTGGAGCTGCAGGTTTGTTTGGGATAGCTGCTGGATAAATGGAGTTCATCCCACTGATATTCATAGCTGAAAATTTAATGGAAGTTAAAAAAAAAAAAAAACAAAGGAAGAAACTTTCAGACTTTTTTTTGGAGCTGGGTATTAATTACCTCCTTGAGGTAAGAGGAATTCACATTACTGTCTTCATTTCACTGCTTGAGTTTCAGGAGAGGGAAGAGTTTGACTCTGTCTGGGGCAAAAGGGGCTGACCTCAGTGAGTAATTTGATATTTTACAGCAGGATTTACACAGAGCCACCTCTGAGGCAAATCAGAATGGTGATTTCATACCCAAATGGACCAAGACAGGCACAGACTGAGCTGTAAAAGGAGAAATTCACTTTGTAGGTGGCTCCTGAGTTAGGTGAAGGTCTGACTGATCCCTCCCAAGGTCACTGCTGGCAAAGCCAGGCTTCAGCTTAATTTCAAGATAGAGACACACAGTGATAACAAAGATTTCCTGCAACTTTCTAAACCCTTTTGTGTTAAAAATCACCTCAAAATCTCATGAAGGGTCCTCAAAATCTCATGAAGGGTCCTCACAATGTAATATTCCCCCATTAGATGTGATTCATTGCACGTCCCAAATATGTCAGTGTCAGGGGCAGCTCTGCAGGAGCCAACTAAAACTCAAAAATATCTGTACAATGGGGATAAGCCAGGGTAGTTTTGCTTCTCAAATTCAACTTCTAGACATGGTCCTTGTGAATCTAAAGAAATGGTTTGAATTTCTCAGAAGTAAAAAAAACCAATAAAAATAAAAAGGAGAATGATCAGACCCAGCTAGAGAAGGAAAGCAGCACATTAAAATCCCAACAGTTGTTGAGGTTTCTCAGCACTGCAGTCAGGCTGCCCCATCCTTTCAGAAGTGTCTAGAACTGTGTCTGGCTGCAGCCAAGACTATTGTGCTTCACATGCACAATATTTATTCTAATCGACATCAGCAGCCACACATTATTAAAGTGTTCCAGATTTAAACTGAATTAATTTGCTTAAAGCATCTTTTCCAAACAAAATATGGTTAAAAGGAGTATTTGGCTTTGGGCTCTGTGTTTGGAAGGCTGCCAGAGACAGTAAAAAGGATTGCAGAATTTTCCATTTCATTTCCTTACCTCTAAACAGTATTTAAGGCCAGCTTCAAAATAAGGCATGAGATTTTGAGGGAAACTAATTTACTTTTATTTTTTAATTATGTTAAATCAAGGGAATAGCTATTATTTGGGGCTTTTAAATAGTCTTTAGGGTCATTAAATAACTTAATTACAAGACCTGGCTGCTGAGGACACTCCTGACTAAGAACAGAGATGTTTGGAGTTTTTAAGGGTTGTGGCTCTATGACCTGTGAGTGCTCATTTCTGGCTTTGTGGCACCCTCACCTGACTTTGTTTCCTTAAAGAGCTACTGGTCATTGATGGAAAAACCTTTTCAAACCCATATTTTCAATATTCTGGCATCTTCAAAAGGCACAGTGCTCAAAGAGTGGTTTTCACCTGCCTGATTTTATTCACAAGCACATTTACACAAAGGCACTAAAGCCTTGCCACAAAGGTCTGCTCCAAATGATCAACACCACACCAGCACCTTCTGCTTTGAAAGATCACAAATAACCAAATTTCTGGGAAATCCTCAAAATGGATTCTTGACAAAGGTTCTTTACAAAGATTTACAAGCAAAGCTGAGCTGGGAGCAGCTCTGGAGCCTGGCCACACCTCAGCAGGTGCCACAGAGCTCAACCCCACACAGACCCTCCCTGAAATCCCAATCCCAGGTCTCTGAAGCACAAAGCTTATTTTTTTTGTGCAGAAAGACAATCTCAGCTTTCAGGAATTTCCACCTGATTTGGACCAAACTGGCTCTCGTTTCTCAGAGGTGAAACACTTCATTTTATTCCTCATTTTCCCCCCGATCCTGGGAAAGTTCAGAGCTTTCCTCCCCACAGCTGCTGTGCAGCATTTTTGTTTTCTGCAGGAGGAAGCTCCAGAGATACCAGTCCAGGCAATTCCCACAATCTACTCCCATTAAAAGCCAAATGAGGCCATAAATAATGCATGCAACACTGCCTACCCCTGCTTGGATCTTGTGTGTATCTTGTCAGATCTGCTGCTGCATCTCACAGACAAATGTATATCAGCCACTGGTACAGGATAAATTGGGATGTATTCCTGATGGCATCTCCAGGAGCATTATCCAACTCCAGCTTATTACAGTGAGAAAAAGGACAAGAGGAAAAGAAAAAGGGGAAAAGAGGAAAAGAAAAAGGGGAAAAGAATAAAAGAAAAAGGGGAAAAGAATAAAAGAAAAAGGGGAAAAGAATAAAAGAAAAAGGGGAAAAGAAGAAAAGAAAATGGAAAAGAAGAAAAGAATAAAAGAAAAAGAGGAAAAGAATAAAAGGAGGAAAAGAATAAAAGAAAAAGAGGAAAAGAATAAAAGAAAATTGTGTTCTTGGCAGTTCCACTTATTAGAATCGTTTCTGCTCCTATCTCTGGGGACAAAACACCTCATGCAGTTCCTCTGCATAATGCCAGCAAGATAATAAAAATAAATAGTAATAATAATAATAATAATAATAATAATAATAATAATAATAATAATAATAATAATAATAATTCATGTTAAGTAACGTACTTCTGGTTTTATAACAATCAGGTAGTATCAGAGAGCAGGTGTTAAATCTGGATAAATTGTTGTGTAACAGAAATATTAGCTGGTTCTGTCATGTATAGAAGGAGCTTTGCTTCATTGTGACTCTGCTGAGAGTAAAAGGATGTTTTGTTTTAAAGAAAAAAGTTTCAGAATCAATTTGTTGCCTGATGCTGCAGTCAGCAGCTGTGAAAGGACAGAGAATCCCAAATTTTCACTTACAAAGCAACCAAGTTTAGTCAAAGAGCAGAACAAAAAATGGCATCTTGGTGGTGCTCTCCTAAATTCTTCTCTGTCAGCAGAACTGTCCTCTGGCTTTCTCTCCCTGTCTCTTCCTAAAGACACAAGGAATGAAAAATGGCAGAGAAGCTGAAGGGAAATCTGTCTTCATTTTAGGAGCACTGGGGTGGCTTGGTGAGATCCTGGGAGGTGCCACCAGGGCCAAATCCCAGCAGCCTTCATTGCTGAGTTTATTTATTTATTTATTTTTAAATTAGGATCAGGACTAAATGTCTGAGATGGTATTTCTTGTTTGGATTTAGATGTTTTAGTTTTTATTTATATTACAGTCTCACAAATTGTGACTTCTGTAGTGCTTTATTTTACTGAATTAAAAATGGAGTCATCTTTTTTCTAATAAGGTTTTTTTAACGATAAACTGTTTAATTAGGAAATGACACTTACATTATTTTTATTTTTAACCCCATAACTACCTGTGGCTTGCAAAGTGGACTTTTTTATCCAATTACACAACTGCCTTCCACTTGTTCATCTCTCTTGAGTGTGTAAAAGATCTGTGCAGGGCAGCTCTGCTGGGGATTTTGCTCTAAACTGAGGCAATAAAGCAAAGGAAATATTAATGTTAATAGAAAATTAATGCTGAAGGCATGAGACAAAGTAAAGTAAAGAACTCACCCCTGGTAAAAGTCTTCACGTGGTACCTGATGGGCTTCTGTTGGACAGGATCAAGGGAAGTTTTGGATTCTGTGCTCATTTGGTTTATTTGTGGCAGATTTCCTGATTTTGGCACAGAAGGGAAGGTCAAGAGCTGGAAGACAGTAAGAGTGAAGGAGTTCCACAAGTTCACGTTTCTCTCAGATTTTCAACCCTATTTTTGTTTGGGTTTTTGTTGTTTTTTAAGCGTTCAGGAGCCAGTAATCAATCCAGTGCTCTCAGTGAAATGGTCATGCTAAAAATCAGACTGAGATCTCTCTCCTGATTTACAGGACACTACAAAAATTCATTTTTTTCTCTGCAATAATACATATTCACCTGGAGGGGAAGTGTCCTCACACAATCAAAGCTCCTGCCTGATGAGCAGCAGTAAATGTGCATTCCTGGGGCCAGGATCTCCAGGGCCTTTCCCTGGTCTCTCCTGGTAACAGTGAGAGCTCCATGTGCTTGAACAGAGCAGAAATGAGACTATTTCAAGGAGATAATTAGCTGCCCTGTAACACTTTTAGGAGATCATTAGAGACCTTTAATATCCTCCAGAACAAAGAAGCAGTGAATTCTCTCCAAGGAAAACCTTCATTGTTCCCAAGTACTCTTTGCAGTGGTAGAATATCCAATCCAGCTTTTTTTCCAGCAATTAAAAGGTGGATGGAGCTTTGCAAATTACAAACTGGGGGAGTTTCCATGCTCTGGCAGACTCCTGTGATATCACCCCTGTGATAACTTCCAGACCATTTGCTTCAGATTTAAATAAAATATGAGTTACAACCCAACACCTGGGCACACACTGAATTTATTCCACTCAAAGTGAGAACTGGGAAGGCCTTTTGGAGATGTGGGTCTCAGTGAACAATTGCTAATATGCAATTTACATAAAGTTACACAATATTATCTGTACAGCGCAGAGAACCTTTCAGAGAAATTTTTGCTATAAGGTAAAAGGCTAAATAAAAAAAACAGAGGTGAGAGATTTAGTAACTCATTGGACTTTCATTTTTCAGAGTCCAAAATTTCTTGCTTTCAGGGGGAAAAAAATTCCTTCTAAACTTCTTAAATAAGATAGCCAGAAAAACAGATGAAGAATGGGAAAGGGAAAAGAAAAAGCAATTAAATGGATACATTCTGCCCTCTCTAAAAGTTACAAGGAATAAATTAAATAACCCAGAAAACTATCCAAGGAGAGAAAAGCCAGAGGGAAAATTGTCCTGCAGGGACTGGTGTGACACAGGGGTAGGAGCAGACTTGCACAGAGCAGGACCTGCTCACACACACGAGACCACAGCTGTGCTCCCCTGTCACCTGCTGCTCCAGGAGATTATTCCATTTACAAGAAATTTCAGCTGAGGAACATCAGGCTGGTAAATTTGTTATGCAAGAGTTTTTATTCAATGCATAAGCCTACTTGTATTCACCAAGGACAGGAATGTGTTCCTGTCCTTTCAAACAAGCAGTAAAACCCTAAAAGAGAAGCCACTACAATAAAAATATCGTACAAATCCTCTCTGGCATGAACCTCTCTCACCTGCCCCACGGCTATTTCAGTCTCTATTAATTCCCATTTATTTTTAAAAGACAATTACTTCAGCCTTCTGTCTGTTCAAACACGGGGTGAGGACATTTGTGAGAAAGAAATGGGAATTATCAAGAGAAATGTAGCAGAAGAAAATCCTAAATCTGCTGTTGTGTTTTATTTCCTCCTGTTTCAGTGATGCTGGTGGTGGCAGGGAATTGAAACAGTGAGGGAAGTGTGGAGGGGAGCCCTGGAAAAACCCCAAACAAAACAGGTCTCCTGTCTGAGAGCCTCCTGGCATGGGAAGGGGCTGAGGAGTGAAGAGGTTCTCAGAAATATGATTTCTAGAAAATAAAAGACAAATACAGAGTAAAGCAGTGCCAGAAATAAACAGTGGAGTTATTGTTTTGGTAAGAGCTATGCAATGCAAAAGGGAAAAATAAGATGCAAATTTAAACACCAAATAGTTTTTGTTTCTACTCTCTGGTTCTTTCT
The DNA here is from genome assembly GCF_027477595.1 of Haemorhous mexicanus. Classification (NCBI taxonomy): domain Eukaryota; kingdom Metazoa; phylum Chordata; class Aves; order Passeriformes; family Fringillidae; genus Haemorhous; species Haemorhous mexicanus. The sequence continues at coordinate 17,637,312 of NC_082354.1, forward strand.
CTCCAGTTCATTTCAGGCATCTTTCTTTTTTACATTTCTCATTCTCCTTAGAATCACTGACTCACTTGAAGCAAAGCAACAAAAATGTGCAAGGTGATGAGAATCTGTGAATTTATCCCACAAAGCTACCTAATAGGTGACAAAGAGGAAACCTTCCTTTTTCAAAAAAGTCACAAACCTTCTCTTTACCTGTCTCCCAATGAAAACACCACAGGCTCTCCTTTTCATTCTTCACCACAGCAACTTTAGGGGTAAAAGTCAAAAATACCATGAGTGAAAGCCCTTCCAAACAGTGCAGAAAGGTCCCTGACCCTACAGATGGGCAGAGGGACCTGATCCCCCCAGCCAGGGCAGGAAAGGCTTCCAGGGCTCCTTCCCTGCCCCAGCACATCCCACCAGGACACTCACTGTCTGTCACTGCCCACAAACCTGCTCCAACTCCCAGGGCAGCCCAGACCTGGCTCAGAGTGGAGCTGAGGGACAATCCCAGGGGCACTGCCCAGCTCTCCCAGCTGGGATAGCAAGGTGCACTCCCAGCACAGCTCGTGGACCTGCTCATCCTCTGCTTTTCAGAAATACTTTAAACTAAACCACATCTTAGCTGTTTAAACCTAGTAAAAATACAGCACTTGTAATTTATCAGCTGTCACTTCCCTGTAAGTAATTCTCACAAAAAGTCAAATTTAAGATGCTCTGCAAATGAATTCTTTCCAGCTTGACAGTCCTATTATTTTAAAATTTCAATGACATATTCAGAGACATTCAGAGCTGTACACCCTGGATCCAAGGCACCAGGGCACTGGAAGTTAAATGCAGAGATTAAAAAACTCCACCAGAAAATCAAGTCCAGCTGTCAATACTTTTCAATAGACATTTACATCAAGCCACTTCAAACTCTCCTAATGCTTCAAGCAGTCTGGTATAAATCAGATCAAAATGCATTCCTGGTCATGCTCCCTTTCCCAGTAACACTTGATGTGTCTGTTAGATGAATCTCAGAAATTATTTACTTAAATATTCCACAAGTGTGAGACTAAAGGTAGAAGAAAACAGAGCACACTAAAAGTGCCAAATGCCATCCAGCTGGGTCACCTCTTCAGCCAGGAGGGTTCCTCTTGGCAGAATAGGGAACACTTTGTTAGAAAGTATTAGATGAGAAAGAGCTCTGTAGGCTGGCTGATCCCCTCTCTCAGCTTTCACCTGACTATAAATGGGTTTGTACAAAGCTGATTTGGATTCTGGGGTGGTGAACAGGAAAAGATTTCCAATGCCAGACCACAGTGTGGGGTTCCCCTGATTTCCCAGACTGATTTAGAGGGAAGCTCTGGTGAGATCTTGGAGGGCTAGGAGAATGTTTTATGGCTTTGACTCAGCTCCTGCAGCCAGAACCCCCAGCATGGACTGGCTTTGTGCTAGGATTTTTTAATGAAACTAGTGAGAACCTGCAGAAAACAAGTGAGAGCTGTTGTGTTGTCCAGTAAAACTGTAATTTAAGGGGGGAAAAAACCCCAAATCTGACCCAAATTACATTTGTTCACTGCAGCAGCAGAGCTGGGTGGGGAATGATGCTCCTGGCCACACTGCAGGTACACGTCCACAGCAGATTTGCATCTGTCACATACCAGTGAAATGAGAATGGTGTATATTTATCTGAGATATCTCTATGGTGCCATAAAGGCACAGCTTGAGAAGGAGCATCTTTTTAAATCATGAGGGAGTTACTTTATTCTTGTGCAAAGAAGAGTCTCTCCTTCTATCCCTACCCCGGCAGTCACTGCAGTAAAAGCACATCCTAAAATATTCCTTGCATCTCTGTAGGTTCCTTGAAATAAGAGGATTCTTTAGCACAAGGCAATATATCCTTTGGAAATGAAGTCAGCTTTAGGTGTGAGATAGTGGGGCCTGATGGGACGAGTTTCATCAGTTCAGAGTCCTATTTATTTCTCCTGAAATATGATGCCACCAGGTACTGCACCTGCTCCTTGCATCTTGATAAACTGTTTAGCATTGCATGTGTGGGCAGGAATATTTACTATTTCTGGTGGTAGGAAAATAGGAGGAGGCAGGCAACATGTTCAACTAACAGCAGCTTCTTTGTGAAATCCCAGTATCTTCCCAATGCAGGGCCTTTGTTGTACCAAAACTACATCTTGAGCAGGTGATCTTTCTGGGCTTCAGTTCAAAAAGCTTCTTCAAATAAATTAGCAGGTATTTCTGTTAATGTAATTAAGACAAAAGGGATGCAAAGTTATCCCTACTGCAGCCCTGGAATTCTTTTTCCATTCCATTTTGGCAAAACCCCCATTTCCTTCTGGTAGGAGGCCGAGCTTGGAGAGCAAAGACAGCTTATTTGGCATGCACATCTGTGGAGGGAGGCAGAGAGTCCTTCGGTTCAGGTGGATAAATTGTCAACTTTCACGTCTGACAGATCATTTAATGCACACTGAAACAACCACTGTGGCTATTCCTCGCTGCTAAATCCATCAGCAAATGCTGTCTGTGGCAGAGGAGCAGTGAGGAAACTCACACAGTGTGGGCAGGGGCCCAGAGTGCATTCAAAAGGAATCTCTGTCCTCTTGGATTTAAGGAAACAACTGTATTTACATGATTTACTGTCATTTACCTGATCCTGAGCAAGTTCTATCTTAATAAAGCTTGTAGAATAACAGATGCATATCCATTCTTTTTCATGCTTTAAGAGTCCATTTAGCTGTTGAATGAAGGGAAGAGCACTTAGAGGAGCAGTCACTGATGACAGACTATTGTTAAAAAGCCATCATATATTCAGATCCATCTGGTGCTATCCTGGGAGCAGTGTGTTACAAACTAATAAAAGCACTGCAGAGGTAGGGAAACCAGCTCAGGCAGCATTAAAAGAGAATAAAAAAGGCCACTTATTTAATATACAGAAGAATTACATTGTTTTATGTCACTAAAAACACTTTTAAAAACACCATTTTGGCAAAACTATCTTGATTCCAAAAGATTGCAGTCACCTCCAGATTCATATTAGCAATTGCCTAAATATTCCATAAGTAATGATTACAAAAATATCTGCTAGACAATGCTCAGACATTTCTGAAAGGTGAGAATGAGCCTGAAATATGTTTCCACATTTCTGAAATGTAAGGCAATAATAAGTGATACAAATACAGACTTAGTCATATTATTAGGACAATGAATACATTAAAAATATTCTGGCTGGTTGTAATCATTTATTCATCCCATCATCTGTTAAATACTACTTGGCTTTTTAACCCTTCCCCAGCCCCTCCTAGTGCAGCATTGGGAAGGAATCCCAGCAGAAACGAGTCTGTTCTGGTTTTTTTTGCTTTTTCTGTGCTGCTGGAGCACGAATTCTCCCTGGGTTTGTGCAAACTTTCCACCCTCCCTCACGGCATCCTTGTCTCTAAGTGAGCACAGAGACCCAGCAAGGGGCCCTGGAGGACCAAGGAGGCCCAAAAGCAGAGGGAGGGAGGGGGAGGGAGGGGATGTTCCTCCCTACCCTGCTCTCCTCAGAGCCCACCTGCAGTCCCGTGTCCAGGACAGGATGGAGCAGCTCTGGAGAATGTCACAAAGCTGCTCCAGGGCTGCAGCCCCTCTGCCCTGCCCTGGGAGAGCTGGGGGTGCACAGCTGGGTGAGGGAGGGTGCTGGGAAGATCCTGGAGCCTCTTCCAGAGCCTCAAGGGGCTCCAGGAGAGCTGGAAAGGGACTTGGGACAAGGAGAGGAGGGACAGGACACAGGGAATGGCTTTAAGCTGGCAGAGGGCAGGGGTGGATGGGATTTTGGGAAGGAATTGTTCCCTGTGAGGGTGGGGAGAGCCTGGCACAGGGTGCCCAGAGAAGCTGGGGCTGCCCCTGGATCCCTGGAGTGTCCAAGAGAGGGGCTTGGAGCACTCTGGGACAGTGGAAGGTGTGCCTGCCCATGGAATGGGATGATCTTTAAGGTCTGCTTTCATTTCTATTCCTTCCTCACATTCTACATCCAAAAATCTTTCTGCCAAGCACACATACCTGTGAGACCTTCCTGTCAAACTTCCATCCTTCCCAACAGCCTCTTCCATCCCATTCTATGGCAATTTTAACCCCTAGAAATCACTTCAAAAACGTTTTTTTCCCTGGCTCCAAGTTTTCCCAGCCATGAGCACTTATTCCTCTCAGTGAGGAGAAGCAATCATGGAGAAAACAGAGAGCAAAATGTGAACCCAGCCGTGCAAAGCTTTGTTTTCCTGGCGTTTGTTTGAATGGTTTATATTTAATTGATGAATCCCAGGGTGTGTGTCTGAATGACTTTCAGCTCCCCAGTGCCTCAATCAGTGCAGGGCAGACACACAAACCACGGGTGGCCTTCCTCACACTGCTCTGCTGATGGAGCTTCCCTCTTCATCTTAAATGACCACCTGAGCTGAATGTGATAGACATTTTTATCAGGGAGCTTATGCAGGCTTTGGCCTTTTCTGAGGCAGGCTGGCAGCCTCCTCCCTATGCATCACAAAGAGCAAAAGTTCAAAGTGTAGTTTTTATTTCTTTGGTTTCCCTTTTGGCTTGTTTTACTTTTGTCTTTTTTTCCTTCTTTTTTTTCGCACTGATTAAGGACAGGTTCACATCTGAGCTCCAAGAAAGGGAAATTCTAAACATGAAACACACAATATAAATGTCAAAGGCTACAGATGTTTGCTGCCAACACATATGGATGATAGAAAAAAAGCAAAATGGCATTAACACATTTCATATCTAACTCTTCCTTCTAAATATGGTCTTATTACAAAATGCACAAGGGCATTTGTGTTAGATACTGAGACCTGTGGCTGGTACAAAAATATAAATCCATGACCAGATTCTGCATGCAATTTCACTCCTTTCAAATGGTCCCAGGCCTGAAAACATGCTATCCTTCCTTCCTCCTTCCAGAGCAGTGCCCAGAGGGAAAGGAGCCTGGTTAGCACCCCCTCTAAGAGCACCAGGCAGGGAGTGCAGCCAGCAGGGCCATGGCTCAGGTGTGGGCTGGGTGCAGCTGCAGCATCAAATCACATCACACTAATGCAAATTGCAATGAGGCTTTGCACTGGATTTTGCTATTATTGGAGTGCTAAACCTGGTTTGTCACAGATCTGTGAAGGACACTGACAATAGTAAACTAACCTTCATTATCATCATCATCATCTTCCCCTCCCCTTTTTGTTTTTCATCACTGATCAAGCTGCCAGAGCCCGTTTGCTGCAGGTTACCTGTTCTGGCAGAATGGATTCTTTACAGCCAGAGCTGTGGAGAATCTGAATTCTGTCAGGCATCTGACAGAAATATTAACTACTTGGGATTTTCTAGCAGAGCCTCAGGTAATGAGCCAACAGTGACACCCCCTTCCCCCCCAAAAAACAAAATCATGACCAAAAACCAGGGAAAAAATGTTACATCCTTATTAGTTGGCAAAGAGCATTCTAAAAGCAAAATGATAAAAAATGTCCTTTTCAGAGTTAAATCTCACAATTTTAGTATTGAATATTTCTTTTTTAGTAGACTTTGTGTTGGTTTCTATGATTGCTTTTACTTGCTATTGGACTGAATAGTATTTAATGCAATCATAAATTAATAAAGGCAATCACATTCTTCAGGATGAGATCTAACTATGTAGATTCTAGAGTAAAATTTGGAGGAAAAACATTAGAAAGACCCACACTTGGTGTCATTGCTATTCTACTTATCTTACAATTTAACAAAAACTTGGAATCATTCCAGAAAAGATCTCTTCTGTGAAAAAACTTTTCCCTCATTCTGATTTTTCACCTGCAGCCCAAAATTCCAGATACTCTTGGTGGTAGCTCCAGTTGGAATTGGTATAAACTTGCTCCCAGTACTTCAACAAAATAAAAATTTTAAGTTTCACTTGGTGCAGTGTGAACACTCATACCAAAGTGCCTGAGCACCCCTGAAGTTTAAATGACCTCATTTACACACATCTTGTTCTGACAGAATTATATATTATCCTTCTGTCCCATGGGGAGAGAGCAGCTCACAGTTTTGTCACATGTGAATATGGAATTAGCATAGCAAAGGTTTGCTCACCACGTGCAAGCAGCCTCCTGTGTTTTCAGACCCTTCTGTTGAAGGGTGTCCATAAATTATTACCTGCACCCAACCATTCACCTGGCAAGGAATCCACAGCTGAAAATTCCTGAGGTACAACACCAGGAGTGACTACCTTGGCACATGGCATCTCAGAGTTCACAAATCTAAAAATTCAGAATTCCCTTTGGTGTCAAAGAGAAATTCAGACTTCCTCAGAATGCCTGAGCTGAGGAAATTCAGGAGTGCTCCATGAGTGCTAATCAGAGATCTGGGCTGGGAGAAGCCTGCACTGAACCAAACCAAACCATGGCTCAGGAAGGCTCAAAGAAATGCAATTCCTGCAGGAATTCAGCAGCAGTGAGGATGACAGGAGGCAGGGTGTGGGTCTGGCAGCAGGGATTGAAGGGGATCAGGGGATCTGCAATGCTGGGGCAGAACTGTCTGCACCCTGCTCGGGCAGCAAGGAAAGCAAATGCCAGCACAGAAAGGCTGCAGAAGGTGAGGAAGATTGGAGGCATTCCAAGAAATCCTCTGGAAACACAATGGGGAGAAGGAGGAGGAGCAGAGACTCCAACACAAAAGGTTTTGTGGGGTGTGAAGGAGCAGAGATAAAGCAGAGGAGGAAATCCACCCAGGAGCAGCACCCAACCCTGGGTGTTGGGAGGGTGAGCAGTGCCCTGCGTTTGTTTAGCATCTCAGAGGAACTCGGGAGGAATTTCAGGTTCACAATGCCACTTATCAGCACCACCTGTGGGGGGAAACTCCCCATTTTAGAACAGTTTTGATCACTGTAATCCAGCTCCAGCATCCAAACTAGGGCCTTCTCCAAGGAGCTTTTCACACTCTAAGCACCATGGAAGGTTCTGGAAGTTTCTTCTGGCCAGAGGTTGTGTCGATATTCACATGATATTAACAGCACAAAACCATAAGACTAAAATTCCACTACCAGATATGCTGGTTTATATTACTGAAGATGTATGAAAATCATTCTCCCCTTTTATTGCTCTCTCCAATAAAATTCACAACCAGCTGGGCCAAAAATTATCCTTAGGACATAAGAAATGCATTGCTGAGTTTTCAGTGAGGTTTCTCTCAAACATTTTTCCTGCCTTCTTCAGCAAAAGGGGCTTTGTCTGTTAATCTGTCAGACACAAAGTTCTTGAAAATTAGAGACAAGAGGCAAATGGAAATTCCCAGCTGAGAGGAGGCTGTGTGGTCTGGGCTGCTCTCTCTCATGGCCCTGTGTAATTGCTGCCCACTCAGCTTGGCACCAGCACCTCGTGCAGCCAGGAGCTAAAATCACCCAGGGAATACAAGCATGGAAAAGCTGGATGCCCCTCTGCTGTACAGAGCATCAGCCTCAGCTCATAATTAACCAATTTTCACTATTTCCTATTATTTCATCATTTTCTTCACTCTCCTTTTCCCCACTAACTATTAGCAGAGATATGAAGTGAAGAAACATTAAGCTAGATTGACCTTACACTAATTAAAATAATCTTTTCATTAATGCACAGACTTAGGGGACAAATGCTGTATTTCAATGAAAAAGCTATTGGACAAAAATATGCCAGACTGTCATGAAGGTAATTTCAATAGTCACAAAAGCTTTAAGGAACATGTAGCACTCTAAATACAGGTCAAATTCACATTTGAGGGAGAAGGGTTTAGCCTAAATTCTTTAAAAAGTGGCACAGCAATGTGTTGGCTCTTTCACAGCAGCAATTCCAAAGCCACAAGGGCACGTGAGAACCTGCAGAAATGGGCTTTGTTTGTTTGTTTGTTACACTTCCAGTGAACTCCCCTGGAAATTCAGCTACTCCCAGCATTTAATGTGTTTTCTCTCACTGGAGTGCAGCCAGGAGGGAGAATTTATATTAATATATCAGATATATTTTATCTTTTTTCTTTTAATGTTTGCATGACAATGAATTTAAAATATAACTTTCAAAAGGCTTCTCTTCCTGAATGTTCCACCTCTTCCTGAGATCCAGATATGGATCTGCTCTTCTTTAGCATCAATAAAGAAACCAATAAATAAAAAAAGTCACCATGTGGGGCCAGTACCACTGCGGGAGAGGAGCTCCTTCCTTTCCCAGACATTCTCATTCCCCTTGGAAGCAGCACCAGGCTCTGGCTCTCCTGGGCAGTATTTCCCAACCCCTGGGTGTAAACGTGCCCCTCACAGCTCCATCCCTCCCCAGGCTTTGCCTTTGCCTGGTGCTGTCTGCAGATCTCACACAGGAGTGTCTGAGCCTCAGCTGGGAAGTCTGGATTTGCTTCTTGTTTGTTCTTTAAGTCAAATGCTCTCCTAAGGGTATTATCACTTGCCTCAGCTTTCTTGAATCAGACTCCAGAATGATAAATCCCCTGATTTTTCCTGTGCTTATGGAATTTTTGAGGAATATGCATTTTCCTTTCCCAGGGCAGATGAAGCCCTGCACCCAATCCAGATCCTTTTCTCCTGACAGTCTCTCAGAGAGGCACTGCAGTGCAGCCACAGATGCACCTTTGGAGTTTTTAGTTAAAAGTTGGGATAGAATGGCTCATCTTTCCAACCATGAAGTAAGAAAATGTATTTATTTGGAGGTTAAAAAAAAAAAAAATCAACTACAACTTATTTTCCATGAAAACAGTCCCCACAGCTTAGTGCCTTGGCATCAGAGAATGACAGTGTTATATATGAAATTAAAATCAATTCTTATAAAGTGCATGCATTGAATCCAAATGATCTTTCAAAGGAGCTGTCTGCCTCCCTGGCAGGATGTGAAATAAGAATTTGTCTTTGAGAATAAGAGATTCTAGTTCCACCATCTCATCTGACACTCTTGCTATGGCAAAGTCAAGTTTAACTTTTTTACTTCTGAGTTAAATTTTTTTTTTTTTTCAATGCATTGCTGAGAATGTGATAACAAATGAAAATATATGAATGAGAAAGGAGAGGTAAAGAAATACAAAATAACCCTGAAATAGCAACATGTGAGCTGTGGCCATGTCAACACCAATATCATCAACATTTTTTCACAAATGTGGGGTTTGCATCCTTCAGGACAAGTCTTGCACCACCCTTGCCAGCTCAGAGAGATAATTTGTCTCTTCTGACAGCAAGAGAAGGAAAAGGTTGGACTGGCAGTGACAATGCTGGCCAGGCTCTCAGAAAGAATCCAAGTATTATTTTTTTTAATTAAAAAGTCCAGTTCTGTGTCTCTTTTCTCTAGCCACAAATGCTGCCCAACATTTTTCTCAATGTGTTGAGCACAAAGAGCCACCTAATAGTTCATGACATGACAGAGCTCAGACTCCAGGAAGAGCTGCTAGCATAAAATAAAGAGTAAATAACCATTTTCCTTGAAACAGACAAGTTTGGTTCTGTATTAAATATGAATCAAATATAAAATCTATTCTCAATTACAGATCAAATCCTAGATGAGGTTATTCATATGCATACGGTATTGTTCTAGTAATATTTTGGGGCATAAATAATAGAAAAGCAATAATTCAGCACAGGCTGAGATGATGAAAGCACCTCCCAAATCCTCTATAAAGGCACCACAAGCTCCCACAGGACGAGCTTTACTCTGATTCCTCATGCTCACACTCCTGCCAGGCTATCCTGAGTCACAGAGGTCCCCCACAGTTCTGCTGATGGGGGATACTCGTGGCATTCAAATTCTCTGAAAAATCCCCTCGCCCAGGATTTCTCTCCTGGGAAGCTGAGAAGCCTCAGAGAAAAGGAAAACAAGAATTATCTGATTTGCTTCACCTGTGCTGTGCTGATGTGGAATTTGTTTGGAGATTGTTCACCCACAGGGGATTGTTCCACTGCATTCTGCTGGGAGTTGGTTTCACTCTTTGGCCAACTGGGGCCAAGCTGTGTCAGGGCTCTGGGGAGAGTCACAAATTTTCATTATCTTTATAGCCTTCTGTAAGGATCCTTTCTGTATTCCTCAGTATAGTTTGGTTTAGTAATATTTAATATAGTATCATAAAATAATAAATTAGCCTTCTGAGCACATGGAGTCAGATTCATCATTCATTCCTTCCTTCCCTCGTCTGGGGGCAACCCAAATCCAATAGATATGGCCAAATAATTTTGCTTTGTTCTGTCTGCATTCACTGAGAGCTTCAGCATTTCTGTCTCCTCCTGCAGAACTTGATTTCACAATTTAAGAATTCTGAAGAATTTAGAGCAGCTCTGCAGCTTGAGCACACAGCCTCCAGCCAGGAGTCTGCACCACCTCAGCACCTCCCCAGGGAAGGTTTTAGGAGGAGGAGCTGGATTAGTTCTTCAGAGAAAACAGAACAAACACCCTCACACAGCTGCAGAGTCTCTGGGCTGTTCCCTCAATACCTTCCCATCTTTGTTATCCTCAGCTGGGCACTGAGCTGCCCTCACTCCTGACTGCACTTCCCCTCTGCATTTTCCCAAATGGAATAATAACAGGATCACCAAGGAATAACCTCATTATCTGCAGCAGGGCTTAGTGCACTTACCATGCCAACACATTTTTTAAAGGATGTGCAGCAACATATCTGTGTTTAAAATGAATTGACTTTGATACCATGTAACCAAGGAAACAGTGTCAGAAATAGATAAAATCATGCTTGATCCAAAACATCTAAAGTTCAGGGGTTTTGTTTTGAATAATCATATTTATACACATGCCTTCAGTACAGGCAATTCAAAGTAAAAGCAGTGCAGCAACAAATGCAAAGTGCTGGCACGTTTGTGGTGATCCAGAGGAGAGAGCACAGCTCGTGGCACACACACAGACATTCTGTGATGAAATCCTTTCTTCTGTTCTTTTAGTACAGTTTTAATATATTATCTATCATAAAATAATACATCAAGCCTTCTGATACATGGAGTCAACTTTCTCTCTCTTCCCTCATCCCGGGACCCTTGTGAGCAATACCACAATTCTGCTCAGTTTGTGTTGTTCCCTGGCCACTCTGGGAGGTGAAAAAAGCAGGAAATAGCCTGACAATGAATAAAAGTCAGCTCAGTGTTTGAATTAAGTCACTTTTGGGAAAGGAACCTTTCCTTGGAAGGCTCCTGGAATGATCCTTTGCACCAGGAGAGGTGAAGCTTCCAGGGATGGAGCCTTGACATCAGCTCTGGGCCTTACATGTGTGACCAGCAGATTTAGTTCAATGTTTGCCTGACAATGAAGTTAAAATATAACTCTGGAAAGGCTTTTCTCTTTCCCTCAGTGTTCCAAGGCTTTCCACCTCCTGAGGTCACAGAAGGGGATCTGCTCTTATTTATCATAAATAAAGAAACAAGTCACCCTGTGGGGTTGGTACCACTGAGTACAGAGAGAAAGTTCCAAAATCTATCAAGGAAAATGAAACACTATTTTGGAGAAAGGTGCTCCAAAATCTGATTTAACAACAATATCAGTACTTGACAGGCTCAGCATCACCTAATACTTCTCAAGGTAACATTTAAAAAGTCCAAACTTGAAGAATATTTTTTACCTTAACATTGGCAATCATTGGGTGACAACCAAACCAACTAAATAACCAATAACTAAATGTTTTTTACAGTAAATTTGCAAACAAAGAAGCAAGTATGGCTTCTAAGTAATGATTAAATGCAGAGCTTTTTCCTATCCTAGCAAAAATAGGTAAAATATGTTTTAGAAGAGGTTTCAAGAATTTTTAACACAACTTTCTGCATTAAAACCTTCCAGCAAGCTGCCAGAATTAAAAGATGAATTACATTAGAGGCCTTTGTTTGAGGCTTTCAGGGAAAAGGAGGAATTGCCACAGCCCAAGGACAGCATTGTCCTAGATGGCAATAACTTAGCACTTGTGCCCTTGGAATCCATCATTTGCTATTTCGGGCCAAGAAGTCTGCAGAGAAGATTCTGGCTTGTCCCAGGCCAATAAACAGCTAAAAAAATCTCCTTTTTCCCCGGGGTGATTCCAGCAGTGCCCTTGGGTGCTCCTCAGCAGCACCAAAGTTGTTTCCAGGAAAGGGAAAAAGTTTTGAGGTTTGCCAGAAGCAAGTTTGTTAGCAAAGGTCAGTGCAAGTCTAATCACTACTTAATTATTTTAATCTCTTCATTGGAAGTGAAAACAAAGGGAGGATTTTTACCTGCTATAAAATGCTCATTAAAGGCTCATAAATAATTAAATCCAAAGAAGTTGAGTTTATGAACTTTTGCAGATGTGATAACGGAAATGAAAGAACAGAATTTGCTTCTTTTGCTCACTCAGATCCAGTAACAGCATTTGGTGGCTTTTGTATTTGTTTTTAGTATTTATAACTGATAAAATAGTTAAAAAATTTTGTGGGTAAAAGTTTTTCTCCATTTCAGTTCCCAGTGTTTAGTTTCTAAATTAATGAAGGCAAATTCTGAAAAAATACTGCAACTTTGAAGCTGTCTGAAACTTTAAATATTGTTCTCTAAAGTCCATCTACACAAGGCAGATATTATTCTATTTTCCTTCTCTCAGATATTCTGATAATTTCCTCATCCCTGCTACTGCACGTGATTTGAATTTTTCTAAAAAATTATTAAGCTACCTGTTTTAAATATCCATAGTTTAATATCCATAATCTCATATTAGAAAACTGTACAGTGCAATAACAGCTATGACAAGGAAAAATATTTTATAGCTAATTGTATTTTCCCCAACAGATTAGAAACCAATTTATCCCTGGATATTCTCAGGTAACGTTGCCCCTCTTATTTCTTCCAAGTGAGCACAGGTTGGAATTCATTAAAGAAAATACAGGATCTGCTCTTAAAATGGAGTTAAGGATGAAAGAAATGTATCCAAAAGATGTTTTTTATTCTTCTGGCCATTCTAGTTCATCATGTTGCCCTGCTATGATCTATTGCTGTAACTCACAATAAGCCAAGAACAATATTTCACAAGATAGGAAGCACATCACACATTATTTTTAATAATATTCCTCTTTTCTCCCACTCTGCTGATGTTCAGACAAATTCAGGAGAGCTGGCAGAGCTAAACTCCTTTTCCAAGTGTGGTACCATTAATAGTTTTGCCTTTTTGGTTTTAAAGTGATTAAAACTAAACAGGAATATATTAAAAAAATTAAACAAATCTTTTTATTTGCCATACCTAGAAGCAATTATCCAGCTTTTCATCAAGGCTGGTGTGGGACTGAGATGCAAACTGGAAACTTTTGCCTCTGAGTTCCCACTGCTGCTGCATTTCAAACAGTTCCAGTGGATTTTCTGAGCCAGCCCTGGCAGCAGTGGCAGAGGAAATACTGCAGAATCAGATTCTGCAGCAATCAATGGCACAGCACTGGCAGAATCTACCCTAAGGTACTTTTCTTACCCAGCATAATAATTAAGGCTGTGTTTTTAAAGCACTAACAGAGACAATGGTTCCTGGAATTATAAAATTACTGCAATCAGTGTACTTAATTAACCCTCTCCTGTCTCCCACTTTGCTCCATCTTTTGTTCTCATTAAGTGTTGTCCTGACCTTTCAGTCTGTAAAAATCGACAAAAGGCATTTCCTTTTTTATTAAAAGATTGCTTGCAGGAGGCTGAGCCCACAATGGAAAGGAGAAATGACCTGTGCTCAAAACCCATCAGGTTTGTGAGACAGCCACTGCCATTTGTGGCAGCAATGGCAGTGCTGACCTGATCTGCAGAGGCAGCAAAGCAAAACAAGCCAAAGAAACATGAATATGTGATGCTATAATTCAGAAACAAATCCATGCACTGAGAGAGAAAATTCTCAATAATTCTGTTTAGACATGAACATCCAGCTGGAGAAAGCTACTAAAGGAAAGATTATAGGGAGTTGGTACAGTCCTACTGAGAGGCAAAAATGTTTCAATGCATGGAATTAAGGGCACCAAAAGACCCAAACCCAAATGTATTTTCAAAGGCACAGCACCTTGAGGCCAGAGGCAGAGCTCTGCTCAAGGCTTTTATGGCAACCTCCTCTCATGGGATGCTCCTGATCAGGTGAGAAGATCCCAAAACTTATTCCTACCTCTGATTCTGAAAATAAGGCACTGTAATGAGTACAATAAAATCATAATTTGAGTCATCATGAATTGGCCACTGTCCCCAAACGATACAAGGTTAGGCTTTTCAGAGCTTTTAAATATTTATTTATACAAGGACTCACCCTCAACTGACCCATGAGAAGCCTGATTTGACTTTGAATCTTATTTGTGATGCCCTCTTGTCCTTTACTCCAACTGATCTGCATGCTCTTCATGGAACCCAGCTGAAAACCACCAAACCAATTGAATTATTAGTGCAGGTTATGACCAGCTGCTGTTGAGGGTCAGAAGCACCAGTTTGATTTCATATGGTTTTTCTTTTATTTCTGAATGTCTAAAACGCCCTACACTTGTCTCTAACCATAAATAAAAAGAAAAGGAAGGAAGTGGTCCATCATATAACTATTCTTAGTCTAATTCTTCTCATTAATCTGCCTTATTGGTTGTGGCATGCACTTGTTCTAGGCAGTGAGGGTTTAATAGCCCTGCTTCTTTTACCACCATCCTTACAGCAGCCTGTCAATCAATGGCAATTATCACTTAATGAACACGTAATGCTGGGTGAGCCCGGGGAGCAGGGAACAAATAAATCACTCATTAGAGCCCTGGGAGGGAGCTCCCACTGGCTCCTGTCAGAGTGCTCCTGGTGCAGCTTTGTTTAGCCAACATCTTCAGCAGCAATCAGCACCAGCAGGTGCTGCAGAGCGCTGGAAATCTTCAGTGACCTGGAGGATATTCAGCTGCAACAGGAGATGTACACAAACGTGTTTTCAGCTTAATTGAAAACTCTCTTCTGAGCTGTTCTTTACAACAAATAAAGGCTCAAAGAGCTTTTTGGTTTTTTCCTGATTTTCCTAAACTGCTTTCTTGGGTTTTTTTTTTTTTCACTTCTCAAGTACCAGCAAAGTTGCCTTCTTGTTCCAGTTGAAATAATAAAGCCTTTTCAGAAGCTTTAATGTGGAATCCAGTGACTAAGCATGATTTTAACAGTGCTTCTATATTCATAGGCCTGAGCTGGAAGGGTTCACGTTGAGTTGCATCAATCAATATTGTGCCAGTAAAACAGGTTCTATGTTTCACAGAAATGATGCAGGTATTTGCTTTTGTGATGCTAACTCCTGCTCATTGAGCTCTGAAATAAAATATTTTACACTCTAGTAGGAATTACCAAAAGTTCTAGTCTGTTTTCCACATCAATTCCTCCTTTTTCTGTCTTTTAGACAATCCTGCCAAAGTTAAAGTGATGTGACAAAAGGAAATCAGCAGCTGATAATCCACAGGCAATCAAATCAAGAATTTCTTGGAACAAAACCATGGATTGGGAATGTGCAGAGGTGAACTGAATTAAATTCTGCAGATTTCCCCTCACTTTCCATTCTGATGTAAATTTGCTCCAATATCCTCCTTCTCCAGTTGATGTTTGGCTTTTTCAAACAACAGACTTACAACAGCAAAATTTAAATGAAGTTATTTAGAACGTCAAATCAAAGTGGGATTTGCCCAAAAGATGCCATCATTTCCATGAGATGGGAACAGGCTAGCACCATTGGAACAGTGAATTTTTAGGTTTCTTTCTAAGGAAAGATCATTCCACAGGTCAGTTTCTGTACAGTTCTCCACATTCTTTGTGTTAACAACCCTTGATTTGCAGAAAGAAAGCTTCTTTCACTTGAGAAAGCTCAGTTTGCTTTACCATACAGTTTAGCAGCTTTCTAAAACAAATGCTTCCAGAAGAGAATAAAGCTTCTAGAAACTCCCTGGGCAAATTTAAACAAGGATGAATGCAGTAAAAAATGCAGAGAAAGGGTAACTTCCTCATTCAAGGAAGACTTATTTTCTGTGTTGTGTATTCATTTGTTTGCTTTCAGCCTTGAAAGAAATCTTTCTACGAATTTAAGAGCACATTTTGACTATTCAAAGTCTCCTCCTAATTCGATGTGGTGTTTGCCAGGCATAAAAGCCTGTTAGACATTCAAATAAGAGATTAACTGCAAAGCACTGCGTAAACCCACTCCGTGTTTTCAAACACATCATTAAAGGAACGGCTTCTGGGGGGAGAAAAAAAGGAAAACCCCACAGATTTCCAAGCTTTCCTGCCTTTAAGTAATAAGGCAGGGGGAAAAAAAAGAAAGAAAAAGAACTGTTTCAAGTCAAAGCAGGTAAGTGTTCCAGGGCATTGCCTCACTGGAAGAGAATTTCAATACCTAATTGTAATTTCTATCAACAGAGAAAACTCATAATCATTCTTATCTCCTAAAAGAGCTTGTTAAACATGAAAAAAGCTTATTGCTGAAACAGGCTGTATCTAGGCAGGAATCATAAGCAGAAACGTGTTTTAATTACCTTTTTCCAATATCTTCAGCTACAAGTTAATTTTAATGAGCAGAAACATTCATGTTGGTTTTTTCCTTTCTGTTTCCCGTGGGTTTTGTTTGTTGTTTTGTGCCAAGCAGGCAAAAAGAGAGAGAGAGAGATGAGTTTGCCTATCAGGACAGCACAGGACAGCTTCACAGGTGAGGTGTTTCTTTTCTGAAAGTCATTTCCAGCTCATGCAAAGGAATGCAGATGAAGGCACCTGAATTCAGTGGCACACAGGCAGCAATGCTGGGTGATGGACATTTCATAACTACTGTGCTCCAAACCATAACAACCACCAGGAAAAGTTGGATTCTTTAAGGCTTTCCACAGTGAAGTATTGACTGCATCATCCTTGAGGGCACTTGCACTTACCTAACAGCAAAATTTAAACTGATTTTGACAGATGGTGTTTACCAAGCTTTTTTTTTTTTCCCCTTCAAAAAAATCCAAACCAACAGGAAACAGTTACAGCACAAGTATTTGTGTCTAGGAGGAGCACAGATATCATCCCACCTTTGACTGAGACACTGAGTTGTGAATGAGCCCTTGATTCAGTGCCAGCTGTAAACATTGGTGTTCAGAAAAGCACAATATTTATCAGTTAAGATCTAGGATGACAAACTATTCACAAATTCGAGAATAATTAAATTTTGTTTTCTAAGTGGTTGAAACCAAACCAAACCAACAAACACCTTACAAACAATGAGGACAGAGGAAAGAGAGTAATGCTCACAATCCAGTCAGAAAACATAAATAACACCAGTCATCAAAACTTTGGATTTTATCCATAGCAAAGTATTGGAAGGAAATCCTCAAAACTACCCATGATATCTAAAAGATCCTGCTCAGAACTCCTGGCTGGCTCAGACTGGCAGCCTGGCTCTGCCCAAACACTGAGGATGCATTACATGCTGCACTTGAGGGACAAGAAGCACATTCTGCTGAGGGAGGACATATTTGAACTATAATTATAGCATTAAAAATTGTTATTCCCTCTTAATTGTTGCAAGTTTCAAGCCAGGGGTGCTGGGGGAAGCCAGGAGAACAAGGCAAATTTACTTCTGCTTTGTCAGATTTTGATGCTCGAGTACCCCAGATAGGCTTACAGTGATGATTATCTGAGCCCTCCTCAGCTGACATTAGCAGGCTGATCAGAAAGACTTGAGGAGAACCAAACTCTTTCAAAAATGATCTAATCATCATAATTTCTCTTGATTTTCTGTAATATAGTTTTTCTTTTTTAAGTATCTGCTGCTATTATGCTGGGATGAAGAATAATTTTGATGGGGAGCAACAGAAAAATTAAATTAGCACATTTCAAAGCCTTTGAAAGGCAGTCTCAGAGGAAGACAAAAAATGCCAAATGAATGAAAAGTCTTATATTAACATGGAGATTTTGATAGCTTTTGAAAAAAATAGATCTGAGTACTATCAAATATCTTGGATTGTCTTTCTTCCCATTCATATTTCCCAGTTCCTTCCCCTCCTTACCTAAAGAGTTCCTTTGAGATTGTATAAAGTTGTCAGATGATTTTTTACCAATACCCTTTTGGAGATTTTCTTGGGTTTATGAAAGAAAAAACAGCAAATGGGAAAAAAAAATAATTCTTTAAATAGTCAAGGACAAAGGAGAGAAGCTATGTTTAACCAAAGCTGTCTCAAAATCAAGGCAGGGCACTAAAAATGCCAGCCAGTTACATATGCTCCACAGCTCCCTGCTAAATAAATCCTCAGCACTGCTGTGCTCCTTTCCTGGTGGATGCAGAAGTATTAGCTGCAATTTGTCACTGTGCTGTGTCAGGGAGGGAAGGTTTGCTCTTAAAATGCCACTTGGAGAGTAAACAGCAGCCTGCAGAGCAGGATTTGTTTATATCACTTTGGCTACGATGAATAACACACTTAGAAAGATATATTGAATATGAAACATGGAAGTGTAAAAGTTGTGACTTGTGTTAAATATTCACTGCCATGACTGCCAGAGCTGGGATGTGGAGCTCGTGTATTTCAGGCAAAGCCAATACAGGTCACTGCTATATATCCCAGCTAAAGCCTCCTGGGCACTGCTGGCTCTCCTTTCCCACTCTCCCCTCATCCAGCGTGTCTGTGCTCTGCCCAGGAGCTCCCTACACTTCCCTGGAGTGATTCCTGCTGGATGGGTGCGTGTTTATCCACAGGTACAGACACACCCACACCCCCAGGGCAGCTGAAGCAGATGATGAGCTCCGTTAACACTCTCCACCCACACACTGCAGAACCCCTAAACGCTGAGTGTTAAGCTGCCTGTAAGTAACGCGAGAATGAAAATATTCAAGAGACAGAAGGCATTTTCCCTCTAAGAAAATGAGAAATCACACAATGTCTCTTCCAGTGCACATCACAAGCATCCTGGGACACAACTGGAGACATCTCTGGAAGCACCAGAGTGGAAGAAGTTCTTCTAATGATGCAGTAAAACTACAGCTGTACCACACCACAGTCAATAATTACTGACCTCTAAGGCTACAGGAGAATTCACTATAGATTCATATATATGTGAGGAAAAGCTATTTAATCCATAGAAATGTAATAGCTGCACTGACCTTTCCTCGCTGCTCCCTCACCTTCACAGGCTGCTGCAGGTCCTGGTAGCTGAGAGCAGCTGCTCCCACACCTTCCCTGCATTTAAAGAGGCACCAAGCTCCCAGGAACACCCTCTGGCCCTGGCACCACCTGGGGGCAGCTGCAGCCCCCTCCCCTTCCCTCGGAGCCCATGAGATTGTGCTTCATGCTAAAAAAACCCAACAGTGTGCTCAAAGTCTGAAATTTGCCCCAAAGTTGGGTGTGCTCCCTGGGCAATGTTGGGATGCAGCAGAAACTTTTGGTCAGGTGTTGGGAAGTGTTCTTGGAGTTCAGGTGGCAGAAGTGGGGAAGGGAAATGAGGGCTACAATATAAGAATAAAGCATCTTTAACATTACAGAATGCATCTCACAATGTGTTGCCCCTTAGAAGCCAGCTCTGGTGCTCCTTGCCCATTCCCTGTGCTGAGGAGACTGGAAGCAGTTGCTGTTGCATTTTGTACATCTTTACAACACACAACAGTCCCTCCCAGGGAGGCTGCACAGCACTTTTAAGTGTATAAATCCCTTTAAAACATCTGAAATATTATTACTGCTTGGCAAATGACTTAAAACACAAAGACAGTAGGTTAAGATTAGATGTTAGGATGAAATAATTACCTGTGAGGGAGGGCAGGCCCTGGCACAGGTGCCCAGAGCAGCTGTGGCTGCCCCTGGATCCCTGGAAGTGTCCCAGGCCGGGTTGGAACAGCCAGGGATAGTGGAAGGTGTCCCTGCCATGGCAGGGGGTGGCACTGGATGATCTTTGAGGTCTCTTCCAGCCAAGGCCATTCTAGGATTCCATCATTCTCAATACCACTATAGAGAACAGTTATTTCTTTATCTAATGTACTATCTCTTTTACAGGGCTTTACAGTGCATGAAAAGAGATGCAGATTTTGTTTCAAATTTAGTCATGTGTCCACCTGCAAGAATTAATTTTAGTGAGTCATTTGGCAAAGACTAATTGAGCCGATCTACATTATACAAGAGCAAAGACCTAATGGAGTCTGGGATGTGTTGTTGTGTATATTATCACATAAAACATCTTCCACAGAGATAATTCTTTAATGGGATTTAAATGTTCAGATTTTAGAGCCACTGGTTAGAGCTCAGCAAAGGCACTGCAGCATGCAAATCCCAGGAATCTCTGGTTTCACAACGCTGTTCCACTAATGGGTGCTGCACAAGATTGATTGTGTGCCTTGCTTCTTCCAGGCAAAATGCAAACCCAGTCCAAGCTCAGTGGAGTTAAGCTTTAACAGAGAAAGGTCCTGTAGAATGTAAATGTAGTTCTCAGGTTAGATTCTAAGGTCTAACTGAACCTCTGCTGCTCCCAGCCAAGTTTATTAATTTCTTGTACTTTCCATGGATTGCCATCATCCCCTGTTGCCTCCTGTGTTCAGGGTGTGACAGTTCAGGAGGATTTGTGGAGCCCTGGGGAATCTGTGGGGATCCTGGTGGGGAGCAGGAGGAATTGCCTAATGATCCCTACAAAAACACTTCTGTTCTCTTTTCCACTTTGGAATAAATGAACTATGGGACATGAGCAGATCAAGGTGCCTCCTGCCAACTCACTTGCAGCACATCAGAAACAGATATTTGACAGTTCATCATTTCACAAAGAGAAATAGGCACTTAAGGAATTTATTTTGAAGTCTGTTAATGGTTCCAAAACAGCTCAAAAAGCACAGGGTGATACTTAGGGTTGTCCAAAAATACAGCTCAGCTTGGAAACCCTCTGGCCAGCTTGTTCCCCTGCATGGCTTTCACCTGGATCACCAGGGGTCACTTCACCCAGCTCTGCAGCTGGGCAGTGGATGGCACAGAACCTCAGAGATGTTGAGGTTGGAAGGAACCTGTGGAGGTCAAGTTTCCCCTCCTGGTTTAGCAGACTGCACCCAGCCAGGGATGAGGTGCTCCGTGGAGATGAGGCTGGAGTGTCAGGCAGCAGGACCAGCCTGAGCAGCACAACTGAGACTTTCACCTCCAGCCTCCTGCCACTAAAAATCAAACCAAAAACTGAGAGCCTTTCGTTGCCATTCAGCCCAGAGTACTGGCTTAAAATAGAATCTAATTTTGGCTGGTATCAAATATTTTAACATTAAAGGTTCTATTAATACCATTCAATAATATATGCCTTTTTAACATAGAACACATAGGTCAATTTTTGATTAAGATTAAAACTTCTCCATGAGAAATGACTTCATTCTGCCCCCTGATTAATAGAACAGTCTATTTTTCATATGTTTAAATAAATAAGTATGAGAGTGTACCAAAGAGGAGAGCCTAACTAGGCAGCCTGTGAAAATATCATGCTCAGGGAAGTCCATCAAACTCCAGCTGCAATTCCAGCACTGGTGCTCCTGCATTTCTGCCCAATGCAGGAACAGTGGCACAGACCCTTCTGTGTGGAAGGAAACATTGCTCTGTCAAGGTTTCCATTCACAGCTTTAACAGCACAGCTACAATTTCTCCTTAGAAGAAAATTACCACCATGCAGCTCTGCATCTATCATTTCATGGTGTTCTTCCCATTTTTGATTCAGCATTTATGAGCTTGCTTTTAGCTACGAGTTTATTATTATCCATTTATAGGAAGCCAACAAACTAGTAAATTATGTATTTGAAAGCCCTGCTGGCTGACATTTTTAAAGTTCATTGGATTTTTTTTTTCTTTTGCAGAGTAGAAATTTGTAGCAAACACTCAAGATCTGATAACTGATTCCCATTTAGATGTCATTGAGACATAAGTGCAATGTATTTTCATTAATATTTCATCATGTAAGTGTTCCTTGCTCTGACATTGTCATCTTGTAGTTATTTGTCCCCCATCTAAAGAGCAACTTGTAATCAGATCGGGATATTGGACTTCATTATCTGTCACCACACATTCTTAGCACAGAGAATTTTATTAAGTTATAATTGCCTCTGCTTTTCCCTTACGGGAAGATGAAGAACAACAGACAACAATATATGGACTCATTAAGGAACAAAAAAAACCCAGGTTGACAACAGGCATACAATTTCAAATACATCAAGGTTCTGGAGTCAAAACTTTTATTTCCACTTGTGGTGGTTTTTTATGGCCTGATGGGTCCAGGATGTTTGAGGAACTCGTGGAGGGTGGCTCCTTACTGAGCAGCTGCTGGGCTGAAACCATGCACCACTAAACACAGCCCATATTTAACTGGTTAATAAATAAATAATAAATAACATTTAATAAATGAAGACAAGCTGTATTATGAAGGTAGAACAACATTTTGTGATTAATTTGTGATTTTATATCAAAATACTGTGTTTTTTATAACCAAATGTGACAACAGAAGATGCACATTGATTGAACAGCCACAAGTAAGTGTCTTTTAAAATAAAAATCTAAAAATTCTTAGGTTTGCTTTTGGAACTGACATCAGTCTAACAAATAGAAAATAAATGGCAGAACCAGGTATTTTGAGTGAGATTGCTTCAATATGTTATGTAAGAAATTATTTAAAAAACAGGTCCCTGAACTTTGCAATAATTGTAGGTGCAGATGTAGATTTTTTTCCATCCTCCATAAAATGAAGTTCTGTTCTCTGTTCCATCAGGGTAAATTACATAACCCAGAGTTAAATGAGAAAGAAGAATCCCACTTTAAATAACTGAAATGGAAAGTAACAGTGAAGAGGATTTCTCAGTAAAAAGGTTCTGATTATCTACCATTAAGCATTTTATGGGCAAAGAAAGAGAGCCTGTCAAACTTCACCATAGCTGGGGCTGGCTCTGTCTATTCAAGTTCCCACTGAAATTGAAATTTGGTAGCAGCTGAAGGAAATTTCAAAGCTCAGTAACAGACACTGCACATCTTCCATATTTTCCATTTCAATATTCAGGGTGATCTAAAGATGTTGCTGCTGCAGGAGCTGAGGAGGAGCCCAGATCCAGGAGCATCCTCCCATCTGAGCAGTGCAGAGCCCAGTGGGTCTCCAGGGGAAAACTGGGCCCATGTCCTGCCTTTCATTTTCCTTCCCCCACCAATTCAGGTTGCTCCCTCTGTGGACAGGAAGAAGATGCCATAAAACAATTTCTGCTGATGCTTTTCCATCAGGAAATTTTAAATTTACCATACAAATCCTGCACAGTTCCTGTATGGCTTCCTTAAGTCTTCAGAGAGGTACCCAGCCCTTAAATCTCTTGTATTATATTTCCACTTTATAGTGTGCTATAGATTTTTTGTATTAGCAATAACTAACTGCATTGTGAAAGTTATTGAGGGAACAGCTGCAGGATTTGAATCCTGTGTGGGAATGAATTGGTGCTTCTGGCACAGGGGAGGGAATCAAAAGTGTTTGGGGCCTCAGGGAAGTTTCTGTGAAAAAGCAAGACTGAAATAATTTCAGTTGTTACCTTTAGGTTTCAGTCCCAAGCCCAAGCTTTGCTGCTCTGAAGAAATGCTCCACGTTGTCTGCAGGCTCCAACTGCTCCTTCTCTGAGGCTATATTTGCTCTGTTCTGATTTTCCCACCCCCCAAGGATCTGTGCTAGATACTGCACAAATAGCTGGTGAGGTTTGGGCTGGATGGCCTCTGCTAGAACACACTGAATCAGACATGGACAGGAAACATCAAGTCAAGCATCTCCTTTTGGCTTATTCTTATCACCACAGCAGGATCAGCCCCACTGAGGCTCATGTGACAAATGCCCACAAATGCCTGTAAGGTAAAAAAAAAAAAAAATCTGTGATAAGCAGAGACACAAAACCAGTGGTTGAGCTGTGTTGGGGATGCCAGAAGCAAATGTAATAGAAAAAATTGCTGTATTTCATAGAAAACAAATGGTGTTCAGCTGTAATTGTCATGGAGGCTGATATTACATTTACCAGCTGAAATCACAGCCCAGCCTGCTGAAATGCATGGCATGATCAATAGTGAAGCAGAGTCAGCAAGAAGGAAATAATGATTACATCCATGCTGGCTGAAACTGAGATTTGCCTCTGTGCACAGAGCTACAGCATCTTCATTCTGCTACCACATATTGGAAGAAGAAATATCCACCAGCAGTCAGTGTTTTGTTCTGTCACCAATAATCTACACCCCCAGTTACAGTCCAGCCTGTGCCCCCAGAGTCAGTGCATTGCATTCACAGGGAGTATTGGTATGTAAAATCACTTGTAGGTGTAAGATATATAACGATGAAAAGTCATCTTTCTTAAGTGATCTTATACAACTACATAAATAATATTATAAATATAAATAAAACTCAAAACTATTTAATGCAATTCTTATAAAGAAAGCCTTTGATGGCTAACTCTGTGTTCACTACCTTTATTATAGCTCAGTTATTCCTTTTTATTTTTAAAATACCCTTATTTTGATAGGAACAGCAGAAAGGACCTGAGTTCCTCAGCTTTTATCAGGTCATTTTCTGCATGCAGCAGAAATCCCCATCCAGGGTTTCTCAAAAGGTGCAGAGTCCTTCAGATGCTGATTGTGCAGCAGCTGCTTAATGGTGTTGTGCTCCTGATTGGTACCATTCACTCCTTCAAATTCTGTTCAGAAAAGAAGAAAGCAGATCCAAGCTATCACTTTGAACCATTTCTAACATCAGTGTTCAGACATTTTAGATAAACTTTATTTTCTCTTTGAGAAGGGACATAACAATCATTGGTTCAGCTGGAGCTGAGCCACCTTCATAATTATAAGACAAAACATCACAAACCAGTTGGCATTTCAGTGTAGCAAAATCCCAATTCTGGCATTCTGCAATGCTTCCTCAGAAATTGGATACAATACTTCTGGGATCAGTTTATTAAATTTGTCCCACATAGACCCTGACCTTTCAAAACACAGAAAAGATCACGTGGCCAATCACTCTCAGGAGTGACTTTTATTGTGGCTCTGACCTCTCCCTCTGACCTTGGGAGGAATGTTTTATGTAGAGGGAGCAGAACAGCTCTGTTTCTTTTCTTCTTTGAAATGGGAGAAACAATCATTTTTGAATATTCACACAGCTCTCTTTAAATATAGATGCAGGGCAGATTATTGCATGAGACCTCTATAATTCTTGATAATTTACCATACAGGTCAGTGGAAAACATCCATAATTTAGATCCAATTTCAATCTTTGCAAGCCCAGAGAACACAACTTCTGACACTGACTTGTATTAAAAAAGGTAGAATGTGAGATGCTATTGCTCATTTGTAGGGCAGCAGTTATACATGGAACTACTTCACTGGAATTCTACATTTATAAATTCTGCTTTCTTTCTCTTTTAATGTATTGATTTTATCAAGTATTACAAATGGACCCAACAGCCTGCTGTGGTTGGGGCTCTACAGTTATTTGTGTAGCTTCTTTTGGATTCCTCGTAATGGTTAAATTTAAATAATTGCAGATAGAGTTACCTTCCAGAAGTCTCTCCCATGATTTTTGGAAGTGTGAGCTGATCCTTTCTCCAGCAAGGAAAAGGAAATAATAACACTGAGCTGATTATATCAGGACCCATGCAAGGTTTTCCCTTGCCCCTTGATTTGAAACAGAACTGGAAAGTTGATGGGATGAGTTGTAGTGCAGTGAAAGAGATTCCTGAATTTGTCCTTATGAAAAAACATCCACATTTTACATGGGTGAACCCCTAAAAACCACCAACTGTACAATTGCTAATCTTCCTTTGGATTTCCTGGTAAGATTTCAAACTCTGTCTGCACTGAGCAGGAGCCAGAAGCCATCACAGGCCCATGAGACATGCAAGGCAGAAGATAAATGGATATACACATGCACCAAAGGAATAATGTGCACAAATAAATAAATAAATATCTTAATTTTCCTGCAATGATGTTAGAAAACCAAGTATATAAATTAATAATATCAACAGGAAGAGCAAACCCTAGCAAGAAAAGGAAGCACACTGGTTGTTTTGGTGCAAGAACTGAAAAGAAGTAAGATGGAGTCAGAAAATAAGATTTATTCCAGGTATCAGAAGGCACTATCAAGCAAAATCACTGACAAATTAAACACAGGTGTCAAACAAAGTCCTTGTATTAATTTTGCATCCTGAGAGACGTAAACTTTTCTAACATGAACAAAATTTTCTGAATATATTTTTGGTACATTGTCCACTGAACACCCCAATGGAGGATGTATCAGCACATGCAGAAAAATGGATCCTTTGCTCATGCTTTAGAAACCTCTTGCCTCTGCTAGGGTGGACATGTACAGAGTGCAACCATGAGGAAAGAACTGCAGAGGAGCCACTCAAGGGTGAAGATCAGTAAAATTCAGCAATTTTTGTTGTGTCTGGGGCTTTGCCACCTGAATTTAGGGAGGACTTTGAGTCCCACCATCCGTCATAGACAGATGCTGCAAAGACAGAAGATGGAACTGTGTGTTCCAGCACAGCACATGAATTTTTTGCTTTGCACAGAGCTATTTTTGCTTTCTCCCTTTCATTATGATGATAATAATCTATAGCTCTTTTTCCCCATGCCTTCAAACCCGATTTTTAAAGGCTCCTTAACATGGCATTGTTACACAGTCACACACTCACTCCTCTTTCAATGCATCTGTTCCAGCCAAAAGACAAATCCCAGGCATGCCAGAAGCCCACAAATAATCTCATTAATACATGTGAGTGTTCTCCTGTGCCTTTCTGTACATCTGTGCTTCAGCCCAGATCAGACATTGCCTAGCAATGCCAGGAGGGTCAGATTTTATTTTTCCTCACCAAAATTGTCACGCTGAGAACAGCACAGGCTGCAGGCTGATCCAGGCATGCACATCTGATTCCTGAGTTGCTGGTCATGAGGAATCACAATAGACATTTGTTTGAGGGATAAATCCACATATATTGGGAAAAAGCACACTGTGAGCACGTTTCATTTGAGTGTTTCCATCGGAGTCGGTGCCTTTTAATTAGGGGATGCCTGAACAAACACAGCAATGTTTGCTGGAGCTGATGGAAAAGATGGCTCTACCTAAAGTACAATAGTGCATCAAGAAATATTAGTGAAAAGCAAACATGCCAGTGTCTCTCTGTCCCTGCACTCAGCTGGAAGATGGAATTATGACTGCCACAATCTCTGCTTCAAGGAGAGAAGGAGAAGGGGAGTGGGACCTCCTGAGCCCACAGCTCAGCTGCTGCTGCTGCCTTTGCTGATAGGGACTCCCCAGTTTAGCTCAGCCTTGGCTCCAGCCCACCTACAGGCAAGACTGCACTTCTGAGATGGGGAAAATGTCCTGCTGAATACTGTGCTGATTGACATCCCTAACTGGTCCTGTGTGCAAGGTACAGGTAAGTACATCCTTCAAAACTGAACCTGAAACAGACACAGCAAGGTGAGAAAAGATGTGAGAGTGGTGGACCCAGTGGACTTTGGGAGCTGCAGTACAAGCTGGCTTCAAATCAAGATATCACCTCAGATGGTGCTCATTTTTCTAAGCCTTTCACTCTCTAGGCTGTTGGATTTGCACTTTACTTTCTATTATTACTTTTTTATTAGGAAAACTTAAATCCTGTTGAGAAGAGCTTATTTAGGTTGAGCTGCTGCCTTTAGCTTCAGAACATTAAGTCCTGACAAATGCTTCTTTTGAAGTCTGACACCTGTTTGTTTGGCATTTCCCACTTTCAGGAACTCACCAGACTATAATAATACTCAGCACAGCAGAAGTAAAGAGAATGAATTAAAGCAGAAATGCTTTCAGACGTGAAGGAGCAACACAAAAGAACATCCCTGTGCTCAGTAGTTGTGAGGGGACCTCGGATGAGCTCAGCTCCAAGCTGTGTGCTTCTTTTCTCTGTAATGGGATTCTGATGCCCATGAAACAACCCAGAGCAGCAGCCCTAGAGACCAGAAAGTCCTGTCTTAAAACAGCTACAAAACAGCAGGAGTTTCTTTGCAGACTCTTTTAGAAGTAGAGAGAAATATCCTTATAATCAGACCAAATATCAGGAATCTGCTCCTTTTGTAATTGAAGTTCTGGAGGAGAATGGTTCATAAATACTCTGAACAGGAACTTGTCAGGCCTCAGTTTTTGTGCCTCTATAGTTATACACATGGAAAGGTCACTGTTATTTATGTGGGTAGATGTGAAAAGTAGTTTTTTGTGGTTGGTAGCAAGCAAATTTCAAAAAGATAATGATTAGAATATTATAACAGATACACATTTATATATAAATATAAATATATATATATATATATACATTTATAAGCTAAATATCATATCTTCTAAACCACAGATTTCTGAAAGCTTGAATAACTAAAAGATATTTTTATCTACCTGCAAACTATGACTTGTTGCAACTGCATTGCTGCAGCAAGGCTGTAAAGCCAGTTTTATTATACAGGTGGGTGCTTCACCTTTTATTTAACATTGGCAGGTTTTAACTGGTGGGCTTAGATTTACATTGCTGGACAAAGGACTTCGAGCAAATTGCATCTCTTAATTAACTGAATGATCCATACTGCATTTCATGCCTGAACAAATATAATTGAAACAATTGAAATCATATTAGCAATGCAGAAAATAATCAAACTACTGGATTAACTCCTGGTAAACACTGGTCACCTTTCTGATATTGCAACAAAACTGGAACAGCAGCAGTGCTGTGAAGCATTAACATCAGTGTTGGTGGATGTACAGCCCAAAGCACTGTTCTGTTCCAGCTCTGCCATTTCCTAGAAGAGAGGCCCAAAATCACACTGAAAGCAAAGAGCAATCATAACTGAGAGACATTTCTCAGACATTTCTTACTAGAAGACTTCAGAACACAAAATCAGTAATCAAGCATTAATCTTTTCTAGAGAAAAAACAAGTATTATACTTAAAAAAGATAATCTAAAGACATATGAGTAATTGTGTTATTTCCTATTTCACAGGTTCAGACTTCACACCCATGGCTGAAGGCAGTGGGTTACTCACAGAATCCCAGAAAGGTTTGGGTTGGAAGGGACCTTAAAGATCATCTCATCCCACCCCTGCCATGGCAGGGACACCTCCCACTGTCCCTGGGTGCTCCAAGCCCAGCCTGGCCTTGGGAACTGCCAGGGATCCAGGGGCAGCCCCAGCTGCTCTGGGCACCTGGGACAGCTCTCTGAGGGTAATGGACAAGGCAGGGTGGGACTCAGATGGTAGCAATGCTTTTATCTCCTGTGACAAGTTTGTTTGAAGATTTTTTATAGATAAACATGTCATTTCTGAATTTTTTGTACATTATTTTTCGAGAATTTAAGTCTACACAAAAATAGGCTCCTGTTCATATGTCTTATTCATGTTTGCAGTTTTCTGTGTCATTACCTCAGTGTGCACGAGTTGTACAGCCAGTATTAACAGAGGACATTCTGAACTGATGGAAGGGCTGCACACAAATTCAGCAAAAAATTCATTTTGCATTATAGAAGGTTTCAAACATTTCAGTTGTTAAAAACTGCGAGTGAAGATTATCGCAATATATCGAAAGGGAAACTTTAAAGAATATATTGTGTGAAACTGTTTGTGAAATTTAAATCAACATCATCCAAAAGAAACCAAAGTTCAAATCAATTGATCCACAAGTAGTTTAAGTTTAAAATCAGTGTCATGCTTTGCCCATCACGATCATTCTGCTGAGTCTTAGGTCTATGGCAGTATTTCAGTGACATAAAACTAGAGCTGAGTACTTTTAATGAATAATTTATTTCACCAATTTTTCCTCTTTTTTGTTCTTTTTTGTTTTTTTTTTCCTGTGACATATCCATGAATAAACAGATCACGGTTTTCTTTATTGCTAATTCAAAGTTCTCTGACAGTCCCTCCTCTACCAGCTTCCTTTTGCAGTGCTTCCATGGACATTCCAGATTTTGAGTTTCAGGAGGGTTGGCAGCAGAGCTCTGTAGTTTCCCTGTGCGTGGTCGTACCCCATTGTTTCTATTCCCCAGTTGGACTCTTCTGAAGTAATTGGGTGTGAATGTTCGTGGAGAATAAATTAGACTTAGCTTTTTTTGTGATCCTGAATGTAAAACCAACTCTCTCTGTGCATTGGCACCAATAAAATGCAGAAGAAACTCCACAAAAAGCTGACACACAAAAGCATGAGCACAGCTGAAAGGAATGAATTTAAAAATTCATATGAATATTCATAGGATTTTTTTTCCAGTGTATTCTCCAATTAGATGGTGGGAAAACAACTTTTTCTCTTAGTGGATTCAACTTTGGACAGTTCACCTGCTCCTGATGAGGCCACTAGGAACATTTTAGGGGTTGAAAGGAAGGACAAGCTCGGAGTTCTTGTCATTCTGGAGCTCAGTCAGCCTTTTTCTGGCCCCAGGCCTAAAGACATCTCTTTTCCATGTTAGAGCTGTTTGGAGGCTCAAGCAGAGAGGCAGAGCAGGGCTGTTGCTCAGGGAGAGGAGGAGGGAACACCTTCCCTGTGAGCACCAGCAGCACTGAGGCAGCATCTTGCTGCTGCAGAGCCCCCAGCCAGTCAGAGCTGTGACTCTGGCACCTCTGAGCTGAGTGTGGAGCACAGATTTCCCCACTCCACACGGGAGGCTGTGCTGAAACTCATCCCTGCCATCAGCCATGGGTGGAGGCTCTCCCCATCCCTCACATCCCTGTGAGGGAGCAGAGACAGCCTTAGACTATTTTATCAGTTATCCCTCTTTTGGTAGATATCTAAGAGATTACAGCACTAAAAAAGTCAAAATCCATGCCAAGAGAGGTCTGTGCTCCTGAACCTAATACACCCTGAGCAAAAAGTAGGTTTAAAGATAGAGAAGGTGTCACAGGTGGGATAAAAATTGAAGTCAGCAGTGACATTCCACAAGCAGAGGGGAGCTTAAGGCTGTTTTGCATTAGTACATTAGGAGCACATTGTTTCCTAATCTACTCCCAAGAAATGTTTAGGGATTTTATTAACATAGAACAAGATAGTGAGAACAAATTTGATATCAATTAACATACTAATTAAATGTCACTTAGTAGTTTTAGCAATTACTTGATATTTAATTAACCACTTGAATACCTTGGGACATCCAGATTATTGTACATGTAATCAGAGGGCAATTCTTCTGACCCTGTGGGTATATGCTGCATGTCAAGACAATCTGTAGATAGCAACAAAAATAACTTTCTGCACTGTGACCCCAGGTATGAGGAGCTGCTGTGCACCCAGGAGATTAATTTACTCATTTGAAAGAACTAAGTATCAGTTCAAAAGCTTAAACATACCTCAAGTGATTAGGGACCTGCACAAACAACATGAACAACCTACAAAATATTTTACAATTATTTTTGTTCAGGACACATTTTAAATTCATACTGCAAAATCATCTTGGCATTTACGAAACTTGTATCCCCTATCAGGAGCTTTTTTTAGTTAGAAGAATTACAAGGACTGGAGAGCAAGGAGACAAATATTTCCAGAAAAAAAAAAATTCTTAAAGGGGGTAGATATGTAGCTGACATCTTCTGGACTGTATTCACACAGAGGTGCTCATTTTGCATAATGGAGATTTCCTGGTGAACAGTTTTTGTTTGGTTGGAGGGGGAAAAATAAAGTCTTAACCACTCACAAACCAGAGATGATCTGTGTGCTGATTTGCCCTCTCCTACAGGTCAGTGTCCTTCTCCTCCTCCTTCTGGAGCAGCCTTGGTGTCTTTCAACTCATGCTGACAAATTGCACCAAGCTGCCACTCACTTGCCATGACAGCCTGTGACCATGTCACACTGCAGCCCCAGGATCAAGGGTTCCCTCTTCCTCACATCTCCCCCTTCTCTAATGGACATTAACAACCCAGAACTCTCATTTTTGGCCTCGTGCTTGCAAACCCAGCAACCTTCCCACTGCTTTTGATTGTCTTTGTTGCTGTGATATTTATGCTGCCATTTGTGTATGGCAACATGAAGAAACTGGGCAAAGGAACCTTTCTTTGCCTTTGCAGCTCTCTGCCATTTGCCAGAAAAGAAAACAGAACTTCACTCATCTGTAAAAGAAACTTTGCTATCCAATTGGTTTTTTCAGTTCTTGGCTTTGTCTCGTTCCTACACTGATTAAAGCTTTTCATTTATGATGCACCTTCAGATCTCTCTCAAACCAGTGACCCATCCCTCCCACTCCACCAGAACCAATCTAAGTCCCTAATGGTCTCTTTGAAGTAGAAACAGAGCAGGAATCCTCCTTCCTCCTGCCTGCTCCCCTACCAGCCCCCTTCCACAGCTACTGACACACCATTCATTGAAATCTTTCCCCCTTTTCTTTTGTCTCTCTGTCTCCCTTCATTCTCCTGAAAAGCCTCTAATTTATCCCTCAGATGTTATTTATCAGACTTCTTTCATTTATAGGTGGCAACTACATGGATTTCTTTCAAGTTCTTCTGGGGCCCTCTCTTGACATAGCCCATACCAAGGAGATTGAAAACTTGGATATTTCAACCTTAATTTTAGGTGCATGAAGTGAGCTGATATCCTTCACAGTTTACAAAGGATATTCATGTCTTAACTATATTTTCTTAGAGAAGATTTAAGGAAACACAGGGGGTTGTTTGGCATTTTCTGAGCTCAATTCCACCCCACTGGAATTTAAAAAGAAAATAATGTAAAAGAAATAATTGAAATTTTTAGGTTCAGTGTGACCATATCCATATAAATGAAGTTCTGTTTCAGGGGTTAAAAAACTTCAGGTAATTCAATCTGCAGGTTTTGAATTTAAAGTTTCACAGTACAGCAGAAGCTAACCAAATATTTTGAGGTTTTAAGTATAAATTAGTCTTTTTATGAATCTAGTTTCATAATGTAAAGATTGTAAAAAGCAAATTCCAGAATATGGATTTTTAATCTGTTTGATGCCAATTTAAATTTGCTTTCTTTGTACCCCAGTCTTGGTCCATCCTGAGCAGAGGAACAGTGCTCTGTGACATGGCAGGAACTGCCCTGAGCAGGAGGCTCATTTATTTACATCTTTAAAATATCAGTGAAGTGCAGAATGAAAAGAATAAACCTGAATGAACTACTTAAGAAACTGTCCATGGTTTGCCCTGAGTTGGTTTTATTTGTGTTGTTTTCCCTGGAGGGAACCCTGACACCCCTGCTGCAAGAGGAGTGACCAGAGCACTGCTGAGCTGTCCTCTTGGGACATTTAAATTAAATGCTTTTCATCAAAGCCATGCCTGCTCTCCACCATCAAACAGAAGAGATTGGAAGCTTAAAGAATCCAGTAACAGCCCTAAGTAATATTGCTGTCCTTTAGCAATGGAAAATTATGTATTTTATGTATTTTCTTCAAGGAAGATCATTTGGGAACATATTTTTCTCACTATTCTCAGTGTTGAGAAATAGAAGGAAATTCAGAAATTAGAACCAAAATCAAAACTAGGAGAAAACAGTGATTTAAGTAAAAAAACCTAAACTAAACAGCTCGTTCTGACACTGTGTTTTGGTCATTACATTTCAAATTGCTTTACAAACAAGATCAATGTGACAGTTGACAATTTTCTTGCAATT
This sequence comes from Haemorhous mexicanus, assembly GCF_027477595.1. NCBI lineage: Eukaryota > Metazoa > Chordata > Aves > Passeriformes > Fringillidae > Haemorhous > Haemorhous mexicanus. Next base: position 17,670,792 of record NC_082354.1, read on the forward strand.
TCTGTTGGCACAAGCACAGACCTGGGAGCACAGTCAATCTTTAAAGATTTCTCTTCTGTGATGCAAATGTTTCCACCAGTATTTGTCAAAAATTTCTGGCCACTCAAGTTTAGTCCTATTTTATTGTTCACATTCCATGTCACCAAAACCCTAAACCCTGTATTCAGAATCTACTGCCAATTTTACATTTTTCAAAAGTATTAATTGTAAAAATTGGATATTTACTTCATAAATTGAAAAAAAGAAATCTTTCCCACAATTTAGGGATTTTTTCACCAGATACACTTTGCCATCAATATTTATAGGTATTAATATAAATCTAATGATGATTTATCTGAATACCTCTCCATATTGTTTAAACCTGTACTTATCAATATGCTTATACTGTAATGATATACTGGGAAAGAAAAAAAATTACATTAAAATTACCACAGGGGTTGAGGATTTTCTCTGGAAGAAAGAAAAATGAGTCTTTAATCAAAAAAAGCACAGTTACAAAAGGATTAATTTTGAATCAGAACATATCATGAGTTAGATATTTTCTGTCCCAGCTGAGAGTAGTAATTGGAAAATCACAGTTTACACAAAAAAAATAATTATTTTCTTATGATCTGCCTTTCTTTCATGAAGCCTTGCATCTCCATCACTCAGTTACAATCTGAGAGATTAGGGACTCAATATACACTAGATTAAAGGTCACCTATTATGACAGACAGGATTTAATTGCAATATTGACATAAATTCCTCATGAACCATAGGCTTAAAGCTGCTTGCAGACATCCAGCATACTAAAGAGGGATGGAATATTCATTACTTGCACTATGGGAAAAAGTCTAGCAGGAGCCTAAAACCACAGCAAACCTCCTTTTTTAAAAGAAGAAAATTAGGAAATGTTGGTGGTTTAAAAATTGCAGATTAAATCTGATTCCATTACAGAGAGTAAAAGTTAGCTTGATTGCACTGCTGAAAGAACTTCCTAGGGGAAATTAAACTTGATCATCTCGAGGTGTTTCCCAGAAGGCAGCATGCATCCCATAATGTTCATTATAGTCTGCAGAATACCAGCCTGAATTTCAAGTGAAGACTCCCAAGGTTTAATCAATATAGACATTCTGAACTGCTCACAGTATCAAGGCCTGATCGTGAAACAGAGATGCAGTGAGAAGGGAACTCAGCTGCTCTAGGTGGATTCTTTTTTTCTGTGTTACCTGGTGGTTCACAGCAAAAGGTGAACAGTGACAGCCAAGTCTCCAAAACAATTTTGGTAGCAATGTCATCACTGCTTCCTTGGGCCTCTGGGACTTTGACAGCTCTGCCTGGTTTCAGTGAATAATTCTTAAAACCAGGTAGCAAATACTTTGGAGATTACTTGTTACAAGATTTAAATCCTGAACATTACTTTTAAAAACAATTAAGAATTTAACTATTAAAAACCAGATTTTAAATGCTTCCTTTAGAAGATCATGGAGGGTATGAAGATTTCAGTGGGGAAAAATAATTTAAAAAAAAAAGAAATTAGCTGACTGCTACCTCTCCACATTTTAAAGCAAAAGATAAAGGAATATTCAGCTTAAACACATATTGGTGCTTCTTATTGTCTGGTGATATAATGAGCAAAGGACAGAAATGGCACATTAACAGTTCAAAACACACAGAAAATAAATCTTCACTTGTGATTAAATGACTCTGCAGCATCTGTGGCGTCTTTAGACATGAGAAATTGCCAAATTGCCAATTGCAAAAATAATCCAGCAGGTTTTGGAGCTGGTAAGGAAAAGCTGCCTAAGAACAAATGATTTTAGCTGAAGGGACCCTATTAAATCTTCAGTAATCTGGACAAAGATCAAGAGGGTTTTTAGGACTAAGGGAAGGACCTGGAATTTCAAACAAAGTGTGGCTGGAAATATTTTTTGAGTGAGCCAGGGCATGATTTATGGCTCTTGTCCATCTGGTGCTGGCTAAGTGGCAGCTATTCAGCACAGAAGAGAAATGATGCCCCCTGATTTTACATGGGTACATATGTCTTCCCATTCCTTTGCTGAAAATTCAAACTCTTATCAATAAAAGCCTAAGGGATGGACACAAATTAAATAAAAATTCTGAAGATTATTGTGGTAAAAAATTGTGTGTCAGAGCCATTAACTTTTTGAGATAGCTGGGATCTGATGGGGACCAGGCTCTGCAGGGTTCATTCTGTTTCAAAAAATTATTGCTCTTCCCTGCCATGCATCTGTCCCCCATGGTTCTGGTCTTTCTCTGACACCTTAAGGAGGATCTGGAAGGTGAATTCTGGGTTTCAGACCATGAGGATAATCTCCACTGCCTTTTGATGTGCTGGAGATAAAAGGGGTCCCTCTATTTTGTGTTTGGGTCCTTTCCCTGGATGCTTAATGGGAACTGAATAAGGTCAGCTTTAATGACTACATGACTCGTATTTTCTGAAGGAGTAATTTAGTAATTTTCATTTTAATTTAGGAAAAATATCTAAAAAGACTTAAATAAAATGAATATTAAAACTTTATTATAGTTGGATGAAGCTGATGTTAATAATTTCCAAGACCTAGTCCTTGCTCGTCCTTTTCCTGGGACTTTGGATTAGAAAATTATGACTTGGATAATTAAGAAGTCTGAGCTACTTCAGCAAAGAAAGAATAAAATGTTCTTCTGAATCTTTCCTAGACAGCACAGTTGGAACTGGGGGTCATTGTGTTTAAGAGAAAATGAATTCTGCTGAGCTGGATTCAAGAAGAAGAAAAAGAAAATGAGTAACTGAACTTGAGGATCAGAAGGCAGCAGCAGTTCTTGAACAGAGAAAGAGATTTCTCTGTCAGGGAGAAGAGCCTCCCTCATCTGGCATTTGGACTCCAGTGTTCCTCATGAATGCTGACCAACATTTTAATTGTCACTAGGAAAAGACAGATCTTAAACGTGCCTGGTGTGCACATCAAAATCAATACAACAGAATTTTATAAGAAAATATTTGGTCTCTATGAGTTTAAAAAGATCCACTCATCCTTTATTAAAGTTCTAGTTAAACTGACAAAATAAAAAAAATCAGAGTTAATATCAGCCTCAGAGTTAATATCAGCCTCTTCTTTAGCTCATTTTCCATGCACTGATTCCACAGCTCATTTGTAAATGTGACCTGATCTGACATCCAAAGGAAATTACTGTTAAACAGATTAAAAAGGATGTGGTAACCTTATTTCTGTATTTGTCTCCTTTCTTCCATTCCCACTGCATCCAGGACGTTATCTAACCACACACTTCATCTGGTTTCTTACTCTGGGGAGTGCAAACTGAGATTATAAATGGTGACAGGTTGTTTAAAATATGAATGCAGTGAATTCTAAGCTTGCTTTATGATGGATAGCTTAGGCATGGTCTTAGAGACTCTACACGAGTTACTAAGTTAGGCAATTACTCTTTTTAATCACTTCTAAGAATTGCTTGATAACTTCAAGAGCAATGTAAGCCTAAGCACCTCAGTCAACCAGCTCATCATCGTGGATTCCAAAAGTACTGAGGGAACAGTTCCAAGTGTATTGGTATGAAATCTAAAATCAAAACCAGAATTAACTTATTGAAGATGAATGTTTTTCTCCATTTCCTTCCCAGATGAAGCTGTCAATACAATCTGTGTAAAATAAAGAGTCAGAAATTTGGCCACCACTGGAATTTGGAATCTCCACAATCTCTACTGCATTGGGTTTGCAAGGTTTTGGTAGCAGGGAGCTCATAAATTTCAGAATGTTCAGTTTCAAATTCTTTTATCCAGCTGGAAGTTCCGAGATTAAAACTTCCAAAATTTAGTTAACCATTTTTTAAAATGGAGCTGTGGATATACTTTGATGTTCCTTTGACCAATTCATCCCAATTAAAGGGAGGAAGTTCTGGGGTTCTGTAAATCTCAGTGGAGAGAAAGTATTATCAAGTGTGTCAAGTGCTGGAGTCTGTTACAGAAAAAAAGCCAGACTTTTTTATTTTTCAGTCATAAAAATGAAATTATAAATGTATTTAGATAAACTCTTTATGTGTTTGTTATAAAAATGTACTACATACACTATTTATATAGACATGTCTATAAATACACTTCTATTTACTTATATGTAAATGTACTTAAATTTAAATATATTATTTAACATTTGCCTTGGAGGAGGTTTGCTAAAATAGCTTTGTCATCACATCTTTGACTCCTTCAGCACAATGCATGTCTCTGGCAGAGCTGGGGTTTGACTCTAAATAAGAAGCTGACTTCCTTTCAATTGGTAAGTAGATGAAGGAATAAATAATTCACATTGTGTTTCCTTTGTGTTTGTTGATAACCCTGTCATTAGAGCTCATAAGACACTTTGAAGATTTTTTAAATATAAAAATTTAAACAAAGTTTCCACCTTTGTCTCTAATTGCCCAGTTGGAGTGCAAGTCACTCTTTAGGAGCTGATCATCACTGCAGGCAGTGTGGGAGGCACTCAGAGAGCACCCAGAGCTGAGAAAATGGACCTGGGTGGGTGGGGAGAGTTAAAAACTTGGTTCTGGTAGCAGAGACAGGTGAGATCAGAATGGAGACATCTCAACAACAATTTGTGCTCAGAACACTCTGAAAAAGCCTTGCAGAACTGAAAACGAGTCAAGATCTGCTGAGAATTTTGTGTCAGCTTGTGTGTCAGCAGTCCACAAGTGCTTTCTGCCTTGCACAGGAACCCAGTAATTACTTGCAAAGCAGGATCACAGGGGAGCCTGGCTCCAAGAACAAGCAGTTCTTACAGAGTGAGGAGGGCTGGAATCAATGCTGAGGTTTACATTGTCATCTTGAACTTTGAACTCCTCAGACACGTGGAGCTCCAGGTTTAGCAAGCACATCCAATATAAATTTCTGAATAAAAGAAATAATTTCTTCCTGCAGGGAAAGGTGAAATAAAGGGGTCAATGCCAAGCACACACAAATTTCTGATAGAGGAGGGACATTCATTGTTGGATTTCAGGGTTAACTGGAAATGTTTTTAGCAATAGGATTGGTTAAAAGCATCTTCAAAATTGGTAACAAAATTGAAGCCAAAACCCACCCTAGACTAAGTTTCTTACGATTAATGTGGGAGGAAAAAAAAAAAGAGAGTTTGTTATTTCAATCTAACAAGTTGTGATTTATAACCTGCCTGTACAAGAGCATGGGAAACCTCTCTGAAAACAGTAGGCCTTTCCCATTTCAAGGCTCATGGAAGAAACAGTGGACAGAAAAGAATTCTTACACAAAAAGTATTTAATATTATTAAAAAAAAAAAGAAATTAAACTTTTGAGTTGTCTGTGTCTTTTTTTACCTGGGCTAATATAAATTAGCAGAATTTCATGGAGTTCCACTGCTGTAAGATGAGTGGTCAAAATGAACTAGCACAAAGAAAAACAGTAGAAACATTTATGTTTTCACCTTTCCTAGGAAGAAAAGACAAAACTATTTGATATATTAAAAAAATACAGGTCTAGGACTATTCATTTTACCATTTAAGCTCATAAATAAAAGTTAAGCAATAGATCCACATCATGATTCAGGGGAGGAATCGAGGAATTGATTTTACTCTTGGAAAATTCTGTGGCTATTGGCATATCTAAATCCATCTCTGTGCAAGTCTGGCACTGCAGACACAAAATGACCATTGTGAGTGATTTCCTGAATTCAGCTCCACAGGATGCTGCAGAACTGCTTTTGAACAGATTAAAAATAACACATCAGTGCTCCCAACCAAGCAATCCTGAAACCATTTTGGGGCCCTTGGACCATCAGCACAGCTCATTTCCATTCAGCTGAGCCCTTCTGTGCCAAAGCTGGGCAGCCCCACCACGACTGCCTGGTGGAGGAGGGTTCCTGGCCTGGGTTAATCCCCAAGCTGCCCAAGCGTGGTTGAGTGGCTGCCACTCAGTCCTGATGAGTGGAAAACCTGCCAGAATTTAACAACTGAGCAGCAGGAACAGAGAGCTCATGGGCTCCTGTGGTGTTGCATTGTCCTGACCTGGAAATGAAGCTCAGGATGATTTTAGTAAGGAGGTGATATAAAAAGGGATCTTTATTTGAAGGCCTTCAGAGGAAGTTATGGGAAGATAACTTCCATGGTGTGTACTCACCACAGGGGTACAGGTTTTGGGAAGTCAGCATAATTGATAAAAAGCACCAATTAGGAGGACAAGTGCAATTCCCAGATCAAGCCCCTTCTCTGGAGCCCCCCTTCAGCAGTGGCTGTACTTTGTCCATGAGAATGCATGAAGAGTTGTTCTTGCCCTTGGCTCCCAGGGAGAACCAAGAGAGGATTGGGGCCTTCTACTTCCTGGGGCTTGGAGCTCTGGAATTGGTTTTGTTTTTGTGCTTAAGGAAAGGCCATGGAAAAGTACTGGGAAAACTAGTACAATAGACTACAGAACTGCAAATAAAAGTGTGAGGAATATGGAGAATATATAAAAGAAAAAAAGGCAAAAACTGAACATCATCAGTGGATGCAGCCATCACACCCAATAGGACAGTAGAGGCACAGTGATTTTAGGGACACCCAGCTTTCCTCCAGGCCTTGGATCCAGTATGGATCTCCACCTTTGAGATGAGGGTTTTAGATGTGAAGATGAAACTTCAAATATCTATCATCCAAGTTTGATAGGCCTAGAGGGAAAAAACAAAGCCCATCATCCTGCTGCAGCGAGCACAGGCCTTGCTAATTATCACGACTGGCATAGCACAATTCAATAACGTCCTTTCTACATAAAACCAACCCTTCACCACACAAAACCATCAGTGGGATTTACAAATGCTTCCAAACTGTAAGAAAGCCTCATTGCTGATCTAATTACGCTCTGCTTCTCAGAGCTCTGGGAGTGCAGAACAATCAGAGCACAGCGGGCAGCGGCGCTGGACCCGCTCCCTCAGCACGCGCCGACGGACAGAGTGTGTCACAATCTCTGCTGCTCACAGTGACTCTGAGATATGTCCAGGCCTCTTTTCACAGCCTGGCTGTGAAAGGAGGAGTCAGAATTCTTCTGTTCTCATTCTCAAGGTTGTTTATTATTTCTTATCTATAATGTTCTTTCTCCAACCCACCGAGTTCTGGCTGGCAGGTCGGGTTGAGGCCCACTGCCCGCCTCAGAGGTGGTGCTGTCTTTTTATACTAAAAACTACGTGCACATTATTTACCATAACTTCCCAATACCCATCACCTCTGTTAGACAGTGAGCTGCTACTCTAAACCAATCTAAAAGTGCCACCATCACAGCAGAAAATGAAGGCCAAGAAGAAGAAGAAGGAGAAAGACTGGACACGCCCAGATTCCTCCATCTTGCCCCCTGAACCCCCAAAATTCTACATTTTCACTCTGTGATAAATTCATTATCATTCTACTTAGACTTTCCTGGCTTGTAAACCCTCAGATAAGGTTGGTAATTTTTTTCCATGGGTCAAGATCAAAGGCACAGGGGTCTTGGGATGTGTGCCAAGGTCTCTGAGCCCCGTGGGCAGGGACTCGAGCCCTCCAGGGCAGCCAGAGGAATTCCCTGGGTTCTGACAGAGTGCTCCCTGGAGCAGGAATGCAGCAGCTCCTCTGCCTTCTCTTGAGAGAAATTCTGCTTTCAGGCCATTCTGCCTGCTTTATGCCCAACTAGAACAACCCAAAGCAGCTGTAGGGAGGTGGTGGAAGGGTCCAGAAGAAGTGCAGGAGCTGCCTTTGATGTAACACAGCTGAGGAAGTGGCAAGTGGGATGTGTCACCTGTGTGCCCTGCAGGCCAGGAGGGACATCCATGTGCTGGGGGCATCAGGAACAGCATCAGGGATGGTCCTGAGCTGGGGAGGCCTCACCATGCTGGGGGCAGTTTTGGGCACCAAATTTACAAAAAAGTTATAAAGGTGTTAAAGAGCATCCAAAGGAGGGCAATGAGGATGGTGAAGGGCCCTGAGGGGAAGTGTGTGAGGAGCAGCTGAGGGTGCTGGGCTTGTTCAGCTGGAGGAGACTGAGAGAACTCACCACAATTACAACTCCCTGGTGAGGGGGAGAGGAGGGTCAGACACCAATCTCTGCTCTCTGTGACCAGGACAGGACCCAAGGAACAGCCTGAAGCTCTGTCAGGGGAGGTTTAGGTTGGACATTAGAAGATTCTTCCCCCAGAGGGTGGCTGGGCACTGCCCAAGCTCCCCAGGGCAGGGTGACAGCACCAAACCTGCCAGAGCTCCAGGACCATTTGGACAAAGCTCTCACGTGATGGCACTCCTGGAGTGTCCTGTGCCAGCAGCTGGACTCCATGGTCCTGGTGGGTCCTTCCACCACAGGATGTTCTGTGATTCCATGAAGATCAGGGGATAGAGCTGGAGGTCCCAGCTGTGCACTGTGGAGGGGAGAAAAGAACTAAATCAGTTATGTAGAAGGCCTTAAAGAGTAGAGGCAGAATGCAGAGCAAGGGGGTCACTGAGACAGAGCTCACATGACAAGGAAATTGGAAGAATTAGACCCAGAAGGAGGGGCAGAAAAGTCAAAAATAGTGAAATGAGAGAATGGAAAAAATCTCACTGGGGTAAAGGAAAGAAGACTTACACAGTGAAGAGACAATGAAGAAAAGAAAAATGAATTACTAGAACAGAAGGTGTGCTTTTGCAGAAGAAAGGCCAGGAAAAAGAGAAGGGGAGAAAAGCAGAGCAATTAATAAAAGGAATGAGAGAGTAGGGGTGAAGGGAGGGACATGAAAGCAACATAAACCAGCACAGGGCACACACATTGGAAGAAACAAGCACTATCTTATTTATTCATACCTCTATATGTTATGTTATCTTCCTAGCAAGCATCCCAGAGCTCCACAGATAACTTATTTTTGGTGGTGGAGGGGTGTGAAGCAGGGAACAGGCTGGCAGCAGGGTGGTGATGGTTGTGGATTTACTTCAGCCCTTCTTTCTTCTTGAATTGCTGGACATATATTTATTGAAATTACTCAAGGTAGTGGCTGGCACTTTTTCAGAAATATCAATACCTTATGTGGAATAGAGAGGAAAATTTATGAAAAACCCCCAAGGAAACCAAAGCCAAAAAAACCCGAGAAAATTCAGAGAGATGTGAGGAAGGGATTGGTGTCATTTGTCAGCCCTTACCAGCAGACTGCAAATATTCAGCTCACCAAACACTTTTGCTGTTTGAATGGAATGTGAAACAGACCAGGGGTGTGATTTCTCTTTCCTGAATATTGCATTAACACCTGATTAACACTGCCCGATAAAATACATAGAGAGGGAAATGAAAAAAGGTATCCATTTAAAAATAATCTAAACTAATTCTCATATTGTTCAGATATGTTGGTGGGATGTTTAAGGCTCTGAAGAAACATCTAACATTTTTAGTTCTCCCTTTTACCCCTTGTCCTTTTACAAGTTTCTTTCTATCAGAATGATTTGTCAGAAAAAGAGAAAATTCTGTGAAAGCAAGGGCAGCATCAGAAGGTTTTAGATCTCCTTGTTAATCACTCCAACAGATGGACTTATAAACCCAGGGACCCTTTTGATGAAAACCAGAGCTGAAAAATGTTATTAGCTTGGCCAGCAATAATTGCCTACTGGCATCCATTGATATTAATTTTGGATTCATATTTATGATTATTTCTACCTGTCCATGTCCAGGGCAGTTTTAGAATGCCCAGAGCACAGCTGCCAGGTTCTTGTGTCACCCAGTATCACATCCTGGGCTTTTATTGGATTCATTTTTCCTTCAGCAAGTATTTGCTCTTGATGCTTAATTCAGAAGCTTCTTGATTCTGTGCTGAGAGTAAAAATACAGAATTGGTTCTCCAATTAGCAAACATTTTCAGCTGCAAAACTATCAAATCAATACCATATCCTCAGCAATCATTTTACTTACAAAAGCGTGGGGTTTTTTTTTCCAAGAGCTCTCAATGCCCATTTCTTGGCTAATTAGCTGCCTGTCTGCCTTATCCAAGTGGCAGAGTTTAATTCCAAAATTAAAGACTGGAAAAACCCATGAAAAAGACCTCCAAAAGCAAATGACTTGCATTCAAACAAAAATAAAAAATCAGCGCAGCCCTTTCTCCTATGAAAGATTTCTCGTGCAAATCAAAATTCAGTGATTAGGAGAATTTAGGAAGACATTGCTCTGGTGATGCTCTGCTCTTTCATACTGTTTATCCTCACACTGCCTCCCCTGAAGCACCTTGAATGCAGGCAATGAATAGCAGCAATTATATTAATGTATAAGCATTGTGCTTGTTTAGAGCTACAAAAAAAAGGCTGCTCAGCCACAGCTGCCTCAGCAAACGCTCTTACAGATTTTGACAGAGCTTTTATTCACTCCATCAGTTGGAAAGCAACTTGTTTTACTTGAATGAGGAGGTTCTACCCTTTTGTTCTTCAGCAGTCCTGATGTAGTGCCCAGTTGTTATTTTTATTCTGCAAGGAGCACAACATAGCAAGAGCAGTAGTTAACCCTCCTGCAGATGGTTAAATTAATTGCTCCCAATGTCACATTTTGCAGTTTCCAGCTCAGTTGGGTTGAATGAAGGGTTCTAACCCCACCTTTTCACCCTGCCTGTGCACTGGTTGAGGATGGATTGCATGAATTCATGTAAGGGAAATCCATTAAGGGTTCCTAAATGCATGGATATGCACAGAAATAGAACCCAGGGAGCAGCAGCAGCCTGGGAGAGTGATAGAGGGAACAGGCACAGCTAGATTGCTCTGTGTCTGCTGATAGCATATCAAAGGGAGCCTGAACAGATTGTGCTGTCTGGCCAAGAAGTTCCTGAGGCTTTTTAGATAACTTAGTGCACTACTCCGTGGTTTTGGCAGAATGATCTCTCCTACAGTAATGAGCTGTGTTTAGAAAGTAGCCTCTGCTTTGTTCAAGGACAAAATAAAGCACTAGCTCTAGCTGTACCATTGCATTCTTTCAGTTTTGCAGTTGTTTTTTCCCCCAGTCTTGGTTACCAACAAGAATGACTCGGTCCAGATTTACAGTGGCATTTAAGCATCCAGCTTGGTGATGGATGATATCTTCAAAGTGAATTACATGGATAATGCACTTAATTCTGAATAAACTCACTGGCCTAAACATGGGATTTCTGATGATCCTGCCAGCATTTATCTCCATCTTTGCATGCCTAAACATCTCTGTTGATCTAATCTTTCATTTAGGCTTTACTAGAAGCAGAAAATTCATTCCTCTGCAACTCTTCTATGTTATCTCAAGGATGCAGTGAAATGTCCAACACAATCTGAGAAATACACACAGCAGGCAGCAGAGAATTCAACAAGCCTTACTCTGTACTCTACCTCATTTAGGCACATTACTATCACTGGGCTAGAACTTTTTTATTTTTTTTTAACTCAGGCAGCATCTTGGGCTTCTGATTCCTTTTCTTGCTCAGGAAGGAAACAAGCAGGAAAGTGTTCAGTAAAACATGGGGAAGGGGCTGGAACTGAGTGATCTCAAGGTCCCTCCAAACCCAAATCTCTGATTCTTTGATTTGAATCTTTCCTCTTTTCTGGTTGTAAAAATTACATATATATAACTCTTTTACCTCATTGGAAAACAACCATATGTCACTGTGTATGTGACCATAATCATGTTGTGATTCCATCACAGGATAAGTGACTTTCCCTGTCTTTACCCCAAAGGCACATAAATGGTCACCTAGAATTTCACATGTTTATTTTACTGAAACAACAGCATTTTGTACAACATGGGTCCAAATCCCAGAGCCACAATCTGCACTTTCTCAGATGTCTGAACCAGGGGGAAGGGTGAGTTGCTTTCTTTGTAGGAAGATGATTAATGAATTGTTGACAGTAATAAAGAAGCAGACATCTTGGAAATATTATTATGGATCACATATCATTTCAAGCAGCAACTCTGCTTCCCTAAAACATTTTATTTGTTATATTGTGCAAATCGATTGTAATTTGCTACTGGCTTCTTTTCAAATACATTTCTTCATTGCTGCCTTGGTAAATAATAAATCACACTAACTATTACTTCAAAATTGAGTGTTCCAATTTAGTTATGAATGGTGAAAGTAGAGGTACTTCAGGGTATAAAATCTTTTAGCAATTCACAGAAAAATAGCTTCTTAAGGATAACCCCATCAAAAATCATTAGAGACAGGCTAGACCATACTGGTGCACGTGCCTCTGTGACTGAAGGCAGCCTGAAAACCCTGACAAAGTTATGATAAATGAAATATTTTCTTCATATCTGTCTTCAGACATAAACCAGAAATGTATATAGATATCTGCTTCTTCCAGATTACCAATTTGTGCTTTGTATAACAAAAGAGATTTGTTTCTCATGCTCGCTATGGACAAGTCATGCTTCTCATATAGGAAATAAATCTGAAGGAACAGAAATGATTCTACAAAGGAACAAAAATGATTCTACAGAGTTAGTAGGCACTGATGGGTCAAGCACATCTCTGAAATCTAATGGATAATTTGTATTAAGATGCACTTTTCATTTTTGTTTTCTTGCCTGGTTTTACATGACATGAACTTCAAGACTCAACAAACATCTATGCATCCAAAACACCCAGTCAGTGAGAACTTTTATGTGATTTCCAGGGAAAATATGTGGTATTTCTTAAGTTTTAGATTGTTAGATTTCTCTTTTAAGCAACTTATCCTTTTCTTTGGTTAATTGGTTTATTTTTTTTCCTTTTTTCCATTTTCTTAACTGAAATATTTTTGAGAAATTCTACCTAAACCCAAAAGCAAAACTCTTATAACTATTGAGATGGACTATCTAGTGGCTGGCATCAGATGCAGTATTTATTTATTAATTATACAAATCTACTTTGGGTTTTTCCATTATTTGCTGAAAACAATAAATTCTTCTTTTATTCAAAAAAAGTCCTGCCTATTCTTTGGCTTTCCTGAAGGAATTAATAATCTCTCTGCTTATGCATCTGGGATGATTTGCCTGTGTGTCTCGCTCCACACTGAGACACAGACTTTACTAGAGACAAACAAAGATAAAATATAGATTAGGATGAGTCAGCAGCTCAGCTCTACTGCCTGTGAAGGTTTGTTGGAGTTTACTGGACTCTTCCTTCATGTTCAGACAGCCCACATGAAATGAAGGAGTTCTGCAATAAGGATATCCTTAAAAAAACATACCTCCATAAAATAAGGAATCCATGCCATATTAGAGGGCTGCTCACCAACTTCAGTTTTTAACCCAACAGGAGCACATTCCTGATTTTTTTCCATGTGTGCACCTTTATCTTTTTCCCTTGAAGAGAGAGTTTGATAATGCGAATTTCCTGTTAAACTCTCAAATTCAGTTTAGAAATGTTTGAGAAAAAAATATGGAAAGAGTAGTTAGGGGTTAAAAAAAAATAGAAATAGAGCTACAGATACATAATCACTGTTCAGTGATCTGTTGTGGTCCTGACATACATTAGGAAGATCCCTTGGAGAATTCTGTCTCCATTCATTATATCCCAAAAGAGTCTGGTTTCACTGACCTTGCTCTCAGTCCAGAGCCTTGTGTCCTACTGATTTAAGGAGTTCTACAGAAGGAGTAGCTCAAAAGGGGTGAAATTAGCCCAGAGAGCCACAATATAGAAAATGTTCTGTGCTCAACACTAATTAGTTCACCTGACTGTGGTCTGGTAGGTCTGGTCTCCAAGGTACAGAGAATGCTTCTGATTCCACATACCACAACATCAGACACTTCAGTTCTTTAGTTTCATACCCTGTTCTGGGGGTGGTGATTTTGTTTAAATAAAATCTTACTTCAGCAAATAAAAATGAATTTTTGTCAGACTTACAAAAGAAAAAAAAAAAAAGCAGCTCTTTTTACGGGGGACTTGGGGAAACAGATGATGAATTAGACTTTTTGATAACTGAAGATTAATATTAGTCTGCTTCCAATCAAAAACTTCAGCACTTGAATACTGAACACTTGAATAGGGATGCTCGTTGACACAGCCTCCAAGACAATAAACCAAAATAGATACAGCTGCTGAAGTGGAAGTTGCTTTCAGCCAATGAATTTCCTGCTTGTCAGATTTGTATGCGTGTTTGAATGTGAGGGTAATGAAATAACATTATAGATTTCAGAACCAGGGCAGCCTTTATTCAGATAAGGTTATAAGCAAATATGGTTTAGAATGAGTGTCTGCTGAAGTAATAGAATCCATTCCCCACTTATTCTCAGGAGTTTAACTGTTTGCTGCAACATTTAGACATGCACAGAAATGCAGAAATGCATTTGGGGTCACACACAAGGAGTTTTGCACCTTGGGCAAATAAACACTGCTGAGGTCACAGGGGCCACTTCAGACAGCTTAGTGTGAGTCCCTATAGACTTAACTCTTAATTCCTTTCATAGGGGTATTTTTCACATCTTAAAGCCAGACAATAGTAAAGAAAATTAAGTGAAAATTAATTGCCAAATCACATGAGACCCAAAGGTTATTTCTCAAGATAATTAGCATACAACACTAAGGCCAGACTGTCAGACACTAACTGCTAGGTCAACACTACACATTTATAACTCTAAACTGAACCCTTCTCATGGAAAGTAGGCAAAATATTCAAAATCACTTCACTCTGATGCAGATTTTAAATAACTACAATTATACTAAATATTAGAGTTTTGAAACATTTTCAGTTGCTAAACCCTTCAGAGGGTTAATGTTAATGTTACTCTGTAAAACTAACGCCTCTCATCTGGAGAAAACTCTCCTGTCAGAGCAGCATTTGCAGGACAAACTTTTTGAAAAGCCTTTGACCCATCAATGAAAAGTCTTGTACCACCAGTATCACCACCCTATTCAACAGAAATGTCACAAAAGCAGTTAAGTGGAGAGAGAGGGATAACAGCAATGAGCTGTTCCCACTCACACCACGCACAAAGCAAGCAAAGGACCACGTGCCTGAAAGAAATGGAGCAATATCTTGCACTGGATCTGATGGAAATCCTCCAGTTGCAAATGCAAACTGTAATAGGTTATTAAAATATTAAAGATAAAAGTGACCTTTGGTTATTGGCGTTTGTAAGTTTAGCTTCCTTTTTTTTTTTTTTTAATTAGGAAAAAAGAATTTTTAACAATTCGAAAGAAATGGGTTGGCAGTAGAGATTAAATTAAAATGAATAGCATGACCATGACAGAATTAAAAATATGTTCTATAGAGCTACTGAAGATATTTATTCCATTACCATTTCAGTCTTGTAAGGAAGTCTTTTAGCTCACTCTCAAAGGGCTGAGCTTGTGACCAAAATATTCAAAGCAAGGACCAGAAGTGCCCTGAAGAGCACTGAAGTCAGGGGATAATTTTTCTGAAGAACAGGAGTAAACAGGCAAAGTGGAGCAGCTGCATTCTGGGAATAATTATTGCCTCCAGTATATGAAGTTATTCAGCACCAGGCTATTCAGCAGTAATTATTCCACCCCTGGGCAGGGATGATTTAGTGCAGCACGCTGGTGAAAGCTGCACAATTAAGAGAATGGGCTCTGGCTACTCTTGAACACACCTTTCCAAATGTTCACCTGGCCCAGCTGGCAAGAGCCACGCTGGCCTGGCTTGGATGGGAAGGAGAGCAGAGTGGTTTGTGTGACCATGGCTTGAGTGCCACAGCATTTAGCACTGCAGCCAGAAGGTCAAACTGCTCTCATTTAACTCTGTGCAAGCCAACCAGCTCACACAATTGCATGAGTCTAATTAAAAGCTGCATGTGTCTGCTGGGCCACCCTCTGATGTTAATACTGAAGGCAGTTTAGCACATTTTGTTCTGGCTAGGTTGAAATCAGGCAGAACAAAGCCATGTATAGGCTCTAAAATCAGCTATAATGCCCCATATGCTTGAATAGGGAAAAAATTATAATTGTTTGACAGAAAGAAAAGAATTAACAGAAGGAAGAAAAATGTTGGTGTTATAGATTAACGTGAAATGTTTATTGGCTATTGTTCGTTGTTCTCTGGTGCTCACATTGTGGGATTTGTAGGAATGGGGAAAAGGAACTTCTGGAATGGTTATCACATGGACAGAAAACCACTCAGATTTCCTTTCTACCCACATTTCTTAGAATAGAATCTTAGAATAGAAAATCAGGATATAAAGAGATATAAATCTGTTCCATAAGACTTAGGAAGTGCCTCAGTATCAACAACCAGTGCAGCCACATCTGATTTACACCTCCCTCAGGACCCAGACAGGGCAATTCTCCCTGGGGGCTCCTCCTTTGTCCCTCTGCCACCTCTGGGAGCCCCTCAGACACCCCAGGGATTTGAGAGGCACCTGATGCAAGGCCATATTCCCAACCATGCTCCTCGGGGACCTTTGCTGTGGCAGGAATTCTTTCCCAAAGCCTCCTCCCCACCCGTGGAAGAGGATCAGCAAACATCTGGCAGAGGCAGCGGGGTCTGGAGCGCCTCCAGCGCCGGGGTCTGGCTGCCTGCCTCTGTCCCTGACAGCTCCCAGCTCTTGCTTTACAAGCAGGAGCAGTGGCAGTTTGGAAAAGCCTCCAGGGGAGGTCATGGGGGGATTGGCTTGGCTCCTCCACATCATTTGTCTTGTCTGAAATTAATTTTGAGGAAGCTGTTCAGCATTGCTCAACAATAAGAGTCTGTATTAGCTGTAGCCATTCATTTTCCTGCTCAGGGTAAGGTAACAGAATGCAACATTCAAATGCCAGGATTTATGTCACTCTGGGGAAACATGTTCTGAGCAATTTGATTTTTTTTAACACTTCTCAGTTATCCTGTTTGATACAGGCATCACAAAGAATGAAAGCCTACAGCTCAGCAGAGTAAAAGTAAATAAATCTAAGTTTTAGGAGGTTAGAATAAATGTGGGGAAACTTAAAACATCTCTTTTTGTTTTGTCTTTAAAGTAAAATCAAGAAAATTTTAAATTTAAGCTTTTTTACATTCTTTTACTACTTACTTCTCAGAACTTGCACATCTTTCCCTAAGAAGAGTTGCCATTACTACTATTTTATCTCTTGCTATTTTTCAGCAATATATCTCTGACTTACATTTGAAAAACACTAAAGGTATTTTGATTAAACTTAAAATAAATTCCTCAAGGTTAAGCCAAGTTCAAAGATGACCCATAATCCCACAGCCCTCCAGACATCATCTTCTATGAATTGTTTTGTTAACAAGACTGGCTCAGAATCAAACTGGGATTTTACCCATCTTTCACTGTTACCTTACCTCATTGTTATCAATCATTTATCAAGTATTTCTTCCTTTTATCACTTTTTTCCATTGCTTGTCTCTTCTGGCCCATTGCAATTGGTGGTAGATTGTCTTCCATGTCCTATTTTTTTATTATTACTTTTTCCTGTGAAAGAAAATAGATTTTCCTCGGGGAAAAAAATAAAACTGAAAAAAACTCCATATTTCATCATTAAAATAAGTAAATATTAGGAACCTGTGTCAGCTAGAAACACTTCCATTCACATGCTGCTTTTACAAATAACTATTTTTTGCTTTGATTCAGGAGAGAATGAAGAGCTTGAAAATTTTCCTAAAAGAAATGAAACAAACTCTGTGTTACAGGGGAGCAACGCTGGGTCTGCACCATGGGAGGCTGCAGTCACATCTCCACGTCACAGAAAGAATGACCTTTCTTAATTTCCCTCCCTCCCTCAGCCTCCCCATCCCAAATTCCTCTTCCCACCACCAGGCAGAGGGACTCAGATGGAGCTAGATATCCCCATAGATATCCCCAGACTGGGCAGGGCTGGGCCAGAGCTGCAGGGCCAGAGCTGCAGGATGGTGCATCCTGTGCCTGGCTTTGCTTTAAACACCAGCCCAAAGCAGGATGCTCAGATGGGGAGCACACCTAGCAGGGCTGCAGGAAGAACAGGGACAGGAACTTGTTCTGACTCTGGGAGATGAACCAGAACAGGATCACACACAGAGGTGTCCCAGGAGCCAACCCCCCAGGATATCCTGGGCAGCACACTCCGTGCTGGAAGCAGAATCTGGTGTGGAGGTGAGGAGGAAGAGGCAGAGCAAACTTGCTCTGAACTCAGTTTGCCACTCGTGGATCTGCTCAGCTCAGAGAGAAAAGCATCATATGTTAACTGAAAAAGTCAGAAGTCACTTAAGGACACTGACTTAGTGCAGTGAACAAAATAACAGAGTTGGCTCTTTCATCACTCTTTGACTTCACTGATGAGTCAAAAATCAAGCTCTCATTTTGAGCTGGTTGAAAACAAACTGTATAAGATACTGAAAAAGCTTCCAGAATTTACATCTGTTACCACAAACACAGATTAGATTCTGCCTCTGGGTGGCCAGCCATAAGTTCTTCATGATTTGCTACACATGGGAGAATTTCAGCATCAGCCCACACACCCAGTCTCTAAAGCATTTTTAGGTCTCTAAGCCTGCTCATGCTTCTCCACCTGTTAATTTGAAAAGCTGGAGAATATAAAACAAAACAAAACAAAAAGGAAAAAAAAAAAAAAGCAGCTGCTTATGGCACTGGGGACAACAACAAGGCTGAGCTGAAGGAATCTTTATCTTGGGGAAAGGCAGTGATAGTTGCAGCACATGCAGCAGCAGTGGTTTTCCTGCTGTAATGCACACTTTGAACTGGCTCTTTTCCTGGGCTCATTTTCTCATTTTTAGCTCAGAGGCTAATGATCCTTGTTACTAAGTGACATCAGTGCAACGCTATGAAAGGACAAGTTCCATTTAAATGAACGAGTCTGTACTGGCACACACAGTTTTCATCTATGTTCCAAGGAATTATTTTGATCTGCAAACTAAATTAAAGCTCATTCCTGGTCTTTTAGCAAGGCACATTTCCCTGGGAGCTCATGCTCTAAGTAACACTTGCTGTCACTGCTCTCTCCTCTCTTAGAAAACAACGGATGCTCAGAATTAATTCAAAAAGCAGTGGAAATGTGCAATACATTCACAACTTCAGGCTATGGCATATGCAGTGACACTATGTATACAAGTACCAGCAATAATCAATATTTGTGATTTATATGCTGGAATTTAATGACCTCCTCCATACTTACCCTCAAAGATGAATACAATTTTGACTCCAAACTCTCAACAGCCTCTGTGCACAGCAGTTTGTAACATGAGGGCTTTTCTTGCCATGAGTTATATGGCAGATCTGGAATGTTTCTCATCACTGTGGTGCAGATTGTTGCAGCAGTTTCCACACTGGAGATGAGAGTGTTTGCTGGGACACAGCTGGGGCAGGAATCCCAGAAATGTGCTGTGTCCTCTCCCAGAGGCACAAAGCTGCAGGTTGAGTTGCTGCAGAGGCTCGCTGGCTCCCAGGTGTGCAGGAAAAGGAGGGGAGAAGGGGCAGGTACCAACAGCAGAGCACCAAAACTCCCTGTGCTCCCTCCCAAGGACTCCAGGGACAGCAGAAGGGGACACCAGGAGCTGGGCCCTTCCTGCAGAGCCTGTCCCCATGGGAGCTGTCAATGCTCAGGGCAAACACCAGGAGCAGCAGGAGGACTCTCAGCCTCTATCGAGCATCATGGAGAATCTCCCCCAAGAACTTCACATTCCACAAAGATCTCTGCTTTAGCAGGCATTTACAATTTCCTTTCAATTTTCCCTACAAATCTCCAGCTCATTTTTACCACTTCCTGTTGAGCTTTTACAAATTTGTTCTTTTTTTTTTTTTTTCCCTGAATTTCAAGGACAAATCTCAAATTACCCTACAAGGACGTCAAAGCTCCTGCCTTAAAATTAAATCCTATCCTATCCCAATGTGAACTAGAGTATTTCCTGAAACCTCAGTAGGCACAGTCTAAATTAGGTGTTCACTCAGGAAAAAGAGAAGTACCCAAGCACCTGACTTTATAATGACTTTAACTACAATAGCTAACAAATTTGAATACCACATGCTCTGATTTTATTTTGCCAGTGAAGTATGTTTTGGCTTACAAAAGAATCTGAAGACCATTCTGCTGTGGAGAGAGAGAAAAAGAGGGAGAGAAGTAAATACTAAAGGTAGAAGAATAAAAATCCTTTGAAGGGGAATTGAGTTCTTGCCTACTGCTTAAGAAAAATGCACTATAAAGCAGCTATTGATTTTTCATTCAACAGCACTGAATGTTTTATTGAAAAGGAGCATTGCTCAGTAATTTGAATTTTCAATTAAGGTAGCACATTCCTTGGACACATTTACTACTGCACTCCAGTGACATTTATTTGACTTTTAAAATCCCTCTACTATTGTATTCGTGTTTGTATAGATCAAAGTCCCAGTGCAGAAAGTGCTCGGATTATAACACTGCTGATTATAGACATGTCTGCAAGGCTCTGTGGACAATCTAATGACTTTATTTATAGCTAGGACAATGTGCAGTCAGACACAGCTGAAGTAAAATATGGCACCAGGAGACAGATTAGGCAGTTCTGCATTTCAGCTGAGAAATATTTACATTTTATTTGTCTTTATGGACAGTATAGAGATTCAGTGAATTTAGTTATTTAAAAGAGTTTACATTTTAGAGGATTGGAACATCTTTACTGATTATAAAACTCATCAGCTACTGAAATGTTTAAAAATTCCAGCTGTAAGACAGACTACAGTATTTCTGGACTGAAGGCAGGCAATGGTGGCTCATCCTGGATTCCCTTCTGAAAGAAACTGTCTGGTAACCTGCCAGCTCTTATGGGGAGCTTGAACTCCATGTGGTCAATTAACAAACTTTATTGTTACAGAAACAGATTTAATCTCTCCTAGTCATAGGTATTTCCTATTCAAAAACATAATAATCTGCTCCTCCTAAGGGAAGGACTTGGGGAGTCCTTGGGTATTTCACTAACTATGGGAGGTACATCTTGGAGCAATCAGCTATTTATTTCATTCCAATTACAGCAGAAGATGCACAAATTCCCACCAGTTTGTGGTGTGTTGCCTAAAATCGTGTTCCTTGCTCTTAAAACATTGTTATGAGCAAAAGGACCACACCTGATATGCAAAGCCAAGAAATTATTCTTATTTTATACCAAGTCTAGGTCCAAAGATTAAGTCCAGTTGCAATGATGCCTGCACTTAAACCTCAAAATAAATGAGGCTAAAATATCAAATATTCAAAAAAATCAAGGCTTTTATTTGCTGTTGTGCCTACCCTTGCCTATGTTTTAGTTCTTCTCACCGCTGGAGCTGCTTGAGGCCGTTTTGGAGGAGATCTGGAGCTCCTTAATCCCTCCCCAAGCCCAAACCAGCCCCATTTATTGTAGTGCTCGAGGTGCCTTTTTTCTCTGTGTGACCCTTTAATCAGGATGGGCTCTACAGCTGCACTCACTGAGGTGCTCCCAGCCCTGCCACCATCTGACTGAGATTTCCTGGTACAGCTAATGAGGTTCTGCTCCCACTTCATCTCTAAATATGGCACAGTTCATGCTTTTTTAGTTTGCTTAATGACATGCTATTAATAAAGACACGACCTGAACAGCTACTTGCATTTATTGTCTTTTCTTCCTTCCCCAGCTTTTTAAAATTATGCTGAGGTAATTTAATTTTTTGATATCATGAGCTGTTGTTTTGTTTGACAAGTTGGGTATAATCATCCAACACTAACATGAAGGTCAATGCCTAAGCCAGCAATTTATCTGAAACATTTATCATGGTATTGAAATGGACTTGCTACTTTTTCAAGTTATTACTATTATTATTATTATTATTATCATTGCCTTATTGACAGAGCAGGATGCTAACCCATACTAAAGGAAGGTTGAGCCCCCTGTAATTATGTGTATTTTCAAGCAATTCAGGTTATTGAAAGCACAGAACTATGCTTCACTCTAACTCTGTGGAACAGTAACTGTGCTGAACAGAACTACTCAATATCTTCTTTTTCCAGTGAGAAATGGCCCTAAGATTGGTACAGCAACTTCTGCCTTTAGCAAAACAAATTATAATTGGCATAAGTACAAGAAGCAAAAGTTTTTGTTGGAGTTAATGAAACCACAGTGCAATTCTCTGATCAAAATCATTAACTGGCAATCCTGGTGCAAATGAGAATTTTGTGGTTTTGTGTGTGTGTAAGACTCAGATATTAGACAGCAGAGAATTAACTCTGCATCATTATTTTAAATTGAAACCAAACAAGAAAACAAATGTCAATTACCCTTAATTTCAAGAACAAGAACCCTTGTTTCTGTGAGTGAAATCAGAGCCTGTCAATTTTTAATGGGATTTGAGTATTTTCTCTCTTCAGACTTGATTTGGTTTAATCATTTTTAAGTATGGGCTATTATTTTTGCTCCTAACAGACATCAAGCTGCCCAAAGACTAGTTGGAGTTATAGTTTTCTGTTCACAAATCTCTGCTCCTTATTTTGAACCAGATGTTACAGAAGAGCAAAATACTTAAATTATGCTGGTTTGGATGTTCTTTTTGGCTTCTCCTCTTAAGGCTGACCAAATCCAACCAGAACAGCCTGGAGAGTGATGCCTGAGGTTTGGCTTTTCTATTTTTCAGATTCTCTGCTGCTTTAGGGAGAAGTTCTGAGTTTCATATCAGGGGATGGTGAGCTCTGTGCACAGAGCAGGGAGACAAAACAATTCCTGCTCCAGCTGGGCACCAAGGACAAATGATCCAAATCTCAGCCCAGGAGCACAAATCCCGTGGGCTGGAGAGAGAAAAACAAGCAGGGTGGGAGTGCCTGGGCTAAAGCTGGGCTGGGACAATGAACTGCAAGGTGCAAATGGAGCAGAGCTGATCCCAGGGAGAGACCCCGTGCCCGGCCGTGCATCTTGGGGCCATTTTGGGTCATCTTGGGTGCAGCCCTGGCTGGGCTCTGGTGCTGCCCAAGGTGCATCCATGGAGAAGATCCTTTTAATAAATCCCTAATTTATTCTTTAACTCCACCTAGCCTCTGTTCTAGCTCAGCCTGCACAAGGCATCAGGAGCACCTCTCCTTCTCCTCCCCTTCCTCTGAGGGGACATTATCCACCCAGCTGCTGGAAGGGGGCTCTGCTCCAGCACCTTCACGTTGAGGAGAGCCAGTCCCTGTGGGAATTCCTACAAGGAACATCTGGCAGCTGAAGGGTGCACTCCTGGTATAACCTTTGGTACAGAAAATTTTCTGTCCTCCTCATCCACCAGAGAGTGAAACAAATTTCCAACACACTTTTAGATGTTCACAGCTGTGTTTCAACCTCCTTAGAAAACAATTTTCACTTTCTGCTCTCTCTATTTCTTTCCAAACAGGAAATGCAGCATTGAAACCTACCCTAACAAAACAGAGAAAACTAAAAATCAGTACAACAGAAAACTTTAAAAAACTGTCAAGCTTTAGAAATCAAACTTAAGAATTACATGCACTCCATATGCTTACAAATGATCTTCATTAGCACCTAATTACAGTTTATTTCAATTAATCAGAGGATTAGCTGCATTGATTCTTATCAGCAGATTAACCCTCGTATAAAGTACTATGAAAATTCACAAGACTGCAGTTGACAATTCAAGTTATTTTCAAATACTTTGTTCTCTGGTAAACTAACAAACAAAAAACCAAACAAACAAATAATTAAGTAGGACAAAATTTTGCTTTCCTGCTTAGGAAAAAAGTATTTTCACTGAAAGAAGGGATGAAGACAATACATAATTGCATGCTCTGGCCTGCTTAAATTTAAGGGTGAATTTGAGACTGCAGAGCCTCATTAAGTTTCAGAGATTTCAGAGTGGGTTCTACAAATGTGCAATGAGAGCTCTTTCTAAACAGAACTGGAACCATGGCTGCACAGAGCTGGAGTGGCCATAAATGACAAATGACTACAGACAAAGACAAATGAGGACAGGCATGGGGCTCTGGATTGCTGCATGTTATGGCTGAGTACTTCTCACCCTGATAAATCCTCTCTTCATCAATTTTAATGCTGGGAAGATTTGAGAACAAGAGATGAACCTGGCCTGACGTTTCCCTTCCTGAACTACCACAACTTTTACAAAATTCCTTGGTGACCTTTCTTGCTTGAAGTGTGCAAGATGAAGCCAGAGAATTGGCTGATAAGCAAGCTAAGTTTCAAAATCTGCATTAAAGATCAAAATTTTACCATTTTGAGGAGAATATCAGGAGATTATTCAGTACAGCCTTTGCTTTGTACAAATGTGGAGAGTCAATAAAGGGGTCCTGAATTCACCTGAAAGTTTTAAGTTTTGATGGATATATATATATATACCCTTCTTTATACATACACATAAACATAGAATTGGACAAAACCATATTTGATGCCCATTCTTACCTCCCAATGCCAGTAGTGAGGTTTTTACACCATCTGCAGACACTGAAAGAAAGTTAAAAATGCATTAAATCTATGGAATCATAGAAAAGTGGATGCAAGCAGTCAGCCCAAGTGAATACTGTCATCCTGAACTGAACATTGATCCTGATCTAATCCTGATCTCTCTACTTTATTTAGATTATTCTCTCTGGAATTAAACTATTGATATTGAACATGCAGAATGAAATAAATAAAAATATTTTAATCCTCCTTTAAATTCCACATTTGTTTACAACTTCGCTTGGGAGACAACTGAATCAAACCCTGGTACTGGGCTAATTTCCTTCCCCAGCTTCATCAGCCTTTCCTCATAAGGAGATATTCTACCCCTTCATCTTTTTCAACCTTTTCTGGATCTTCTCCATTTCCCCCTGTCCTGGGGAGCCCAGAACTGGGCACAGGGCCCCAGGTGTGCCCCAAAGGGCTGAGCAGAGGGGCAGGATGCCCTCCCTGAGCTGCTGGGAAAGCTCTGCCTGCTGCAGCCAATGTGATCAGGAGCTTCAAGTCTCCTACAAGAACTCCTCCACTGCAAGCAGGTGAAATACAAATAATTCTATATAAACATAAGAAAAAAAGCAATTTCTTTAAGACCAGAGTGGTCAAGCAGTGGAGCAAATTGCCCAAAGAGTTCGTGGAGGCTCCTTAAAGAGATCCAGAATCCAGCTGGACAAAGTCCAGGGACTGGGATGATTGCTCTGGAAGCTCCTGCTCTGAGCAGGGAGAGGGAACTGTACAGCCTCAACCCTGTGTCAGCCCCAGTCACCCTCTGATAGAGCTTTTATTGACATTTTTATTTTTATTTTTATTTTAGGAATGTCCTGTGCAAAGCCCAGGAAACATTACCTCAAATCCTCTGCTGCTTTAGGGGCCAACCTTCAGCCTCAAGTTTTATTTCCAATTGAGTGCTAATGAGAAAACCACTAGTGGGAAGCAGCACTTGCTGTTAGATCTATTAAACATGATTAAAAGAAAGAGGCTGGAGTGCAATTAAGGGAAATATTCCATTGATTGTTATTAATCTGCAGAGATTGTATCCAAAGCAGACCCACTGAGGTCTGAGAGTCATTGTGTTCCATCCCATGGGAAGGGGGCTGTGGATGGAAGGTGGGAGAGGGTTTCATTTGTAATATTTAACAGACACTATTACTGTAACATTGATCAGTCTTTTTGCTACTACCATTGCACACGTACAAAAAAAAAAAAAATTAAATTCCAAGTTTGAAAAAAAGGGTGATAAGCAGGATTCTGACTCAGAGAACAGAATTAAGCAACACAGATATTGAAAGCATAACATTTCTCCTATGCTTCTCAATTTAAAAAAGACAGCATATACAATAATGCACAGACACTGAAGTGTTAAATTCTTTTGGAGGCAGTGGGCAATTTAATAATTTCTGAAACGGGCAGAAACTGAATGCTTAAAAAATGAAAGACTGTTTCCAGTAAACACAAGGTGTTTTAATTTAGATCATATGTCAATAACCTCCTGTTTTTCCATTTTGGTCTGCTTTTATTGCCTGCTTTCTTGGTTCTGTCTTATCTAACAGCTGGAGGAAATAACAATTTGTGTCACAGATTTACCTCTCAGTCTCTCTGCCCATTTTCTCTCTCAGATGTATTTTCTATTTCATCACCTTGCCTCCAGTTCACTAAAATAGAATGGAAATATGCAAGAAGTGATATTCAAAAATCAAAATATGATATACTCTCTACATTTGTGGCAGCTCAATGGCAATGGTAAACTGCAGTAGCAAGATAAGTCCACTTCTTTTCTCATTGCCTCTTTCATGTAAAAAATGTAAGAGCTGAGATTCTTAATTGAGTGCCTCCACAAATCAGGTGTTTGAAGTATCACACCCCCTCCCACTTCAGCCATGGGGAAAAAAATTGAGAGAGAATTGGCAAGAGATGCAAAAACTTTGACCTTTACTGAAAAAAAAAAAAAAAAAAATTTTGTAGTCACTGGTCTAATATTTTCAACAATTGAGATTTTAGGATTTGATGATCACAGGCATTCCTGCTGTCTCTCTGTAAAACTGAGAAGTTTGTTAATTCCTGTGGAACAGCAAAAATTAGTCAAGAAACAAAATCCTATTGTGAACTTGGAAAAGTGAACTTTGGAGAAAGTCCTCTAATGTTCCCCTGGAGGAAAAAGCCCCTCCATAAGATGGATGCACACAAAGATGCAGATCAAACCAATCTGCACATCTCAGCCCTGCTTTATTTGAAGTTGGGGCTGGTTTCAAGAAGCTGCCTTGATCTTGGGGCCTCATAATCAAATGCATTGTCTGGTGCTGGAATGAAACCAATCTGCTTTGAAAGGCCTTTGCTTCATCCCTCCAAAAGCACCAGAAAAAAAAGTATACAGGGAAAAAAAGTCTGATGTGATCTTCATCTCTAAGTTCAGAACAAAGAAATTTTAAAGAAAGTCACTTGTACCTTGCTGCGTGCTGACAGAGAACTCAGAGGCACAAAGGAAAAATACAGAATGGATTTCAAATTAAATGTGGAAGGAATAACCTCTGTGCATCTGGAGGAAACAGAGGAGAGTCTGAATTCTTGAATTTCAAGGCTGCCACAGTGGTTATTCAGGTGGCATTGCTGTCCAGTGGCTCTGCCTGGTGTCCACTGCCCAGCACTGCCACAAATCCCAAATGTTTCACCTTCCTTTTTAAATATATACAAGGGGTCCCCCCAAAAATAAGGAAAAAAAAAAAAAAAGCAAAGAAGAAAAGAATTGAGAGGACTGGCACACATTACATGGACATTATTTAAATATGATCATAATGAGCTCATTTATTAACATCATTCTGACCTGTTTCTCCATAATTCAGCATCACATTCTCTGACAGTCTTTCACATCCATTTTTCAGCCACCAGCATCACAGTGGCACACAAAAAAACCTCTTCTAGACCTTCTATGCTATTTTTCAGCCACACTTGATTTTCTTGACAGTTCAGTAATATTTCTGTACACACTAACACGCACAAGTATTTAAAAAATACAGCAGCAAGCCACAGGAATCTGCTGCATGCTCAGACTTCTCCTGTGGGACACTTGATTGTCCTCAGAGATGGGAGATCTACCCATGGGACAGCCATGGAAATACCAGCATTTGGGAGGTTTCACTTGTAATTTAAGTACAGTAGAAAGAAACAAAAAAGAGAAGAGGAAAATCCAGGAAAAATTACACTTCGTGATGAGTACAGCCTTCAGTTTTGCTTGCATTTAACACTTCATTCCCTGAACTCAACTTTCAACTGAGTGAGAAACTTTCATGAGCTTCTTTGGGGATCACTCACACTGATCACTCACCATTCAGTGTCTGAATGAATTCTCTATTGATTTTAGACTGAAATTAGACATTTTATAAATAAGACAGACCTGATCTCTTAAAAAAACCCACAAAAACCAAAAAAAACCCAGTGAAGTTGAAACTCTCTAGTAAATATTACCTTCCTCAGTGAAGTTGAAGCTCTCTAGTAAATATTACCTTCCTCTGCCATCCCTGACACTCCTCTCCATAAAATAACTTAATTAGGAATCAGATTTAGGAATTGGATATTAACACATCCTTGCTGCTAGTGTTTTCTAGCAGTGATAGCAGTGACAGCAATGGATTTGCTGGAGCTGTGACATGCTCAGGTCCAAGTCCTGTCCTCCTTTGCCCCCTGTGGTGATCCTCAGCACTGGAAGATCTGACCTTGCTGCATAAAATATTGTAATCTTACAACATGAACAAGATCTTAAGGATCAGAACTGTGGAGTTCAAGCTCTTGTACCTCAGAGCTGCTCTCCCCAGTTTATTAAAAATTCAAACTCCAGCTGTGAACTTGCCTTTACAATGCACTGCCAGGGCACCACCCAGAGGACAGAGGGACGGCAGAGCAGAGATTGCAAACAACAACTTCCCTAAATAAAACACTTTAATTACCAATCTAATCACTTCCAACCACCTTTCCTAGGTCTCTCTTCCACTGATTTTTTTTGCAATCTAATGGAAGAGGAACATCTTTGAAATGTCAACTTTTATTCTTTGATTTCTCAGAGAAAGGTAATTTCTTTCTCGAATAGTCCAAACTTATTTTTCTACAGAAAATAAAATCAGAAAATGAGAAAAAAATATTAATTCTTTGCAAAAGAAGGTAAAATCCTGCATTTGCAATATGGATATGCAAGTCCCTACCATTTTTCAACAATGGAAGAATTATTCTATTCCCTGACTGCACTTTTCATACAAACCCACATCTACCAGCTGGCCCAAACAGATCCCATCCCATCTACCACGTGTGAAGTTATTAAACCATTTGATCACAAAGATTCCAACAGAAAAGAAAATGGATGAAACAAAAAATTGAAAGGATTGTGGCATTAAAAAAAAAAATCTTCTTTTGATAAAACAGTCTATACATTATCAATACTCTTACCACAGATGTTCCTTTAAATAGCTCATCACCACACTACAGAACCCAATTTCTACTCTACTGATATAAGTTAAAAACAAAATTTCTACTCTACTGATGTAAGTTTTTGTTGTTTCAGGGCCTCATTTTTAACCTCACAGAGAAACACTCTTATCTAACAGGAAAAAGCAGTAATCACTCCCTGAAGTCTGGTCCCAAAGCAAACCCTAATGGCTGTGTCAAGTGGATTTTGTAATGTTCAGTTCTAAGGCTGAGCTCAGGCTGCAGCTTTTCCTCAACAGCACTATTTTGATATCAATCCAAATGGATTCAGCAAATCAGTGGAAGCACAGTGACTTTGAGTCAAAAGAGTTTAAAACTGCCCAAGAGATTAGAAATGTTATCAAGGAGGAGACAGCTGAAATCTCATAACCTTTGTTTCCATGGGAAGCCAAGCTGAAAGCCAATTGCCTCGACTCCTCCAGATCTTTGACAACACCAAAAATCAGGGTTTTTCCTGTGGATGAAGCATCTGTGATATTCAATCCTTCTCTGTGACAGCACATGAGCCTGCCACTCACCAGAGTTCTGCTGATTAACAGTGAAGCTGCATTTCATCCAATGGGTTTCACTTCCCAGAGACATTTTAATGGGAAAAAAGCAACCAAGAACCCCTCAGGAGCTCAAAGTGGATACAAAGGAAACTCAAACACATCTGAACAGTGAGAGCTTGCAGTCCAGATAAACGACATATGCTCCATAACCAACAATATTTTTTGTAAGAAGAAGCAAACAGTTTTCAGTTTACAGGTTTAATTAAAACCAGCCAGAGCATTTCACATTCTGATACAGAAAATCATGGAAATAAATTAAGGACACAAACAGGGCTAGTTTCTCATCCAAACTGCTTTATTTCTGTTTTATAATCACTGATGATTTTTTACACATTTTTTTCTTTCCCTTATGCATTGTCTAAGACGGAGTTAAAGCAGCCCTTCCATATCTGAAATCAAATAAACTTCTTGTCAAAAATTTCACATTATTCTCTTAATGTCTACACAAAGCACCATACAAAAATACCCCTGTATAATCTAGGGCTGCACATTATTTCTGATTTAATGTTGGAGGGTAAAATACAACTCAGTCTAAGAGAGAAAACATTATTTGTGAGAGGTACAAATTCAGGTGACTCCTCATATTCATATCTAAGTGTCTACACAAGACTTTGCAACCTAGACTGTTATTATAGAGATATATTAGACATTTTTATTTGACATACCTTTAAAACAACCCCTATTCTTCTCTTGGAGAATGGTGTAGAAAACTGTCTGGGTGTTTATACTGCCATTGTTCATTCCTCTGCAAAAAGGAATCATTACTTACACCTTTAAATTGATTTTAAGTACACATCTTTGTATAAACAAGTAGAGAAAGCTCAATGTAGAATCACAGAAGCGACATGAAATTACTGAATTTCTGTTAAAAATATTTCCAAGTGTAGCCTAATTATTTCTAACATGCTTTAGTCCCTGTGGAACCTCTTTGAGCCCTTGTTTCAGTCCACCTACCTCGTGGCAGGCTTTTGCTGCCATGGTTTTTAAGCACTTATTGCCTGTAAGTTTCCTTCTGCAATAAATAAAAACAACCTCTTGTGCTAATTCAACCTACCCAGGGTCAAAGCCCTTTAGGTATTTAACCTTTTTTGAATTAAAATACAGGAGTTGCAAACCAAAGCAATGCATTGGGGGTGTATCTGTGCAGCAGGCAGAAAGTTGACTTTAAATATCTTACTTTTCCAAACTTAAACACTGGAATAAACTCACCATGTAAATATGATAATGAGTAAATTCTAACATATTCAGTCAAACATCTACGGAATTTTTTGTGTCTTGCTTAATTAGTTACAGTTACATGTGCTGCTGTCTCTCATTAACTTTGTAATTCCTGGGCATGCATAGGTGGATGCCTCACTAAATATCCTTTGATTAACACTCAGCACTCATATAATATATGCTAATTCCTATTTGCTAGGAAGTTAATTATAAAACTTTGATAATCTGTTTTGATAAATTTAGTTCAGTGGAAAATTTGTGTTCCTAGAACAGAATCATATTAAGTTTGTTTTGCTTTTGATTTTTTAAGGCAGTTACCTGCTACCTGTTGGGATAAATCCTTTGCCTGCAGAACAGGAAGCCAAGTTCAGAGTAAGATTTGTTATGGTTTAAGCCCAGGTGACAACTGAGCACCACAGAGCTCCTCACTCCCCCCCAGAGGGATGGGGAGGACAGTCACAAGTAAAACTTGTGGGTGGAGATAAGAACAGTTCAATAATTGAAATAAAGTAGAATATGATAATGATAGTAAATATTAATAGGGATAATAAAAAGAAGAAGGGAAACAAACAAGTGGTGCAAAATACAATTGCTCACAAAATCCTGACAAATGTCAACCTTGTCCCTGAATGGTCCTGACACCTTATCAAGGCTGCCCTAGAAGAGGGGCTAGATGGAGTTAAAGAATAAAGCAGGGATTTATTAAAAGGATCTCCTCCATGGACCCACCTTGGGCAGCACCAGAGCCCAGCCAGGGCTGCACCAAGGTGAACCAAAATGGCCCCAAAATGCACGGCCGGGCACGGGGTCTCTCCCTGGGATCAGCTCTGCTCCATTTGCCCCTTGCAGTTCATTGTCCCAGCCCAGCTTTAGCCCAGGCACTCCCACCCTGCTTGTTTTTCTCTCTCCAGCCCACGGGGTTTGTGCTCCTGGGCTGAGATTGGGATCATTTGTCCTTGGTGCCCAGCTGGAGCAGGAATTGTTTTGTCTCCCTGCTCTGTGCAGAGCTCACCATCCCCTGATGTGAAGTTCAGAACTACACCCTAAAGCAGCAGAGAATCTGAAAAATATAAAAGCTCAAACCTGAGGCATCAACCCCACTCCTGGGAACTCCCCAGTTTATGCACTGGGCACTGTTTTTATGGTATGGAATATCCCTTTTGGCCAGGCTGGGTCCTGTCCCAGCTCTGCTCCCTCACATCCTGCCTCGGTACCTCCTCACTGGCAGAACACAAGGCACAGAAAAGTTCTTGATTTAGGATAAACACAACTCAGCAACAACCAAACCACCAGTGTTATCAGCATCATTCTCACACTGAGCCCAAACCCAGCTCTGTGCAGCTGCTGAGATGAGATTGGTTCTGCCCCAGCCCAAACCAGGACAACATTCTTCTTCCCATTCTTCCACTCCCACCCAACTCTTCCCATTCTGGTCTTGCTAAACCCTTCTTGCACAGGATTAAAGACTGTCAGAGACATGGGAACAGTGGCAACATTCTCCTCTTGGGACTGAGGTCTTTTGGAATTCTTCTTGTGGAATTTAGGTTTCCACTCTCCTTTCTTGGCTGGTATCTCTCTGCCCCCCTATCTGCAAATCGAAATAAGTACCTCTAAAGTTTGTCTGCTGCAATCTGCCTTTTATTTTCTTCTCTCTGGGAGTCCCACAAAGACTAACACTGCTCCAAATTCATCATGAGAATACCCTTATTCCTTAAGAAATTAATTTGAATTCAACTCACAGCAACACGCTGGGAATTGTAAAACTCATCTTAGATATAAAATTAATTTTACATGGGCATACAGAAAAATGATTGTCAGTAGATAGCAATGTGAAGCCATACCTGTATTTAAGCAAAGTTAATCTCTTGTACAAACAAAATGCTGCTTGCTTATTCAGTTTCCTTTAGCTAAATTCCTAAACTTCTAAGGACTTCAAAGAACTACAGAGAAGAGAGATAAAGAGCTTATCTGCATAATTCTTATGCTAATTCACAGAAGGTGTCTTGACTAAAAGGATGTCTACATGCACACCAAGGACTCACTAATTCCCTTCCTCTAAACCCTAAGTTATTACCCAGGTTTTTAATTGGAATAGATCTGACTCTGCTTCCAGGGAGTGCCTGGTTCTGGGTCCTGCTGGGAGCTGCTGACTCCCAGAAATGTGTCCCTGCCGGTGGCAGAGGTGGGACTGGAAGGGCTTTAGGGTGCCTTCCAACCCAAACCATTCTGGGATTCCATGACATCCTACACTGCTGGTAATTTCCTCTGGTTTTTGAAAGATTTCTTTCTTTTCCCACTTTCTTTCTCCGTAAATATGCACAGTCAGGTTTTCCAGGATTGGCTCTGAAGCAGCCTACCAAAACCAGGGATTGTTTTAGTACACTGATGGTCTCTGGGTTTGTTAGGAGCTCTGACAGAGGAAGTGCTGAATCAAACTCTGCTGCAGATTCTGGCTAAGTCAAGCAGAGCGTGTGGGTTTGTAACAACGTGTGCACCAACGGTAAATGAGTGTGTTCCCACAGGCCTGGCATAATAATAGAAGTGAATAATTCATATCATGTGGGAACAGACAATTATAATGCATCTGGAAAAGCAAAATACACAAAAAAAAGCTTCCTTTTATTCTCAGTTTCTTCTGCTTTTTATCAGTGGCTCCCTTTCTGCCCTTTGCAAACTCTGCTCACTTTGTGTCAATTTACACAATTACATGAATTCGAGCAGGTAGTGAATGAACTTTCTTCTGATTTGTTTCAATCCAGTTGAGATGACCTTTAAGGTCCCTTCCAACCCAAACTCTTCTGTGATTCTTCTTTGCCACTTTCCCCCTGAAGGAAGGAGGAGTGACTGGAATAGCAGAGGCCAGAGTGAAGGAGCTAAAGGCAATGCTAGGAAACATTCCACTTCTATTTCCAGCTTTATCCAAAACGGGAGCCACTGAAGGAACGTGTTAGGAAATGGAATTGAGATAATTCAAATCTCTAAATAAAGAGATTATTTCTTAAAATATTTGCAAATTCTGTCCAGGGGATGTTTAGAATAGAGCACAAAGTCACATTAAGCAATCGTTCCAGCCAGATACTGAGCTGTACTGGGGCATGGAGGCTGCCATTCCTA
The DNA here is from genome assembly GCF_027477595.1 of Haemorhous mexicanus. Taxonomy (NCBI): domain Eukaryota; kingdom Metazoa; phylum Chordata; class Aves; order Passeriformes; family Fringillidae; genus Haemorhous; species Haemorhous mexicanus. The sequence goes on from NC_082354.1 coordinate 17,704,397, forward strand.
GCTAAATTACACGTTCTATTTGGGAGCCTTTTTTAGATCCCTGACGCACGTAATGGAGTGCAACTGTTGAATTTTGTCTAACAGTTTATCCTTTAGCATTGACACTGCAGTTCCTAATCATGCACAAAGTGTGCTGCAGTTCTGCTACTGCTCTTTTGAAAGTCAAAGGAAGTTTTAGCAGTGCTCTCAACAGCATTCCAGCCTTAATTTGCTATTTGCCACTGCACAATGCACACAGAAACAGAGTTGCTGCAGCAGCCACAATTCTGACACAGCACTCAATGGAAACAGCAATTTAACCACATTTTAGTGATGACCTCCAAAAGTTAATTACAAGTCTTAGTATGAAAATGATGAGCACTCACTGTACTTTACCTGTTCATTGTGAGAATAAAGAATGAAAAAATATATTTAGAACTGGCAAATATTCTTCTCCCTTAAACAGCTTGGTATAACACATAGTTCTAAAGCCTTTTGTAGAAATAACAGCAGACTGGTGCAGAAACAATTTAAACAGGAATAAGTAACAGAGGTGAGGAGAGCTATCCAGATTGCTCAAACAATTCTTTTCCTGACCATTAAGCTACAAAAATAAACCAAACTTACTCCTCAGTCCTTAACAGGCATTAGGAAAGTCTAAAGCGTTGTTGCCAACTCTTGGGCATCATTAACATCACTTTTTCTTGGGCATCATTACCATCACTTTTACACAGCACATTTTTGTACTTTGCCCCTTGGATAACACCTCCAACAAGGGAAGCAGCTTTGCTGGGAGCTGAGGCCATGCCTTTGAAGGAGCTCTGTAGGATAAAGCCTTTCAGTGTCCCAGCATTAGAGCCAAACCCCATTTAGCTCTGCTGGACTGACAGTGCTCTAATTTCATTGACTCCAGAGCTACTAATGAGCTGCTGTCACCGAGGGGAAAAATAAACACCTGCTAAACACAGAGAGACTCTTTCCTGCAGCTGTATTTCCTTCCAGGGGATTGTGGTATCGACCAGACTGGTGGAGCCTCTCCCTCCTTGGGAAGAGCTGAAACAGGAGCTATGGCCCCATAAAGGAGCCTGTGATTAGCCCTGATAAATCCCTCCTGATGGCCTGGAAGTTGGGTTGATGGCAGCATCCAATTTCCAATGAGTGATATCTGTACTGCAAAAAAACCCGGGTGAGAGCTGGGGCCTGTGTTGGGCACTCCCAGGCAGAGACAATGGATCAGGGAACAGCCATGGGAATAAAACAAGTCTCTTAACTCCAGAGTAAAGGCAGGAAAATAACATTTTTCTTAGTTTGCAGACAGACCAGAAAGGAAAAAAAAAAAAAAAATATATATATATATATATATATATATATATATATATACACACACACACATATATATATTTGAGAAAAGAAAACCAGATTTTTTTTCCTGCTGACAGGAGTAAACAACCCAAAATGTCTTAATTAAATAATGAAATATCCACTGTTCCACTGTTCCTTTGATAATTACCCTTTTAAAAATCTTAAATTACTCCATATTTTAGCTAAATAGTAAGGATTTTAACTGCATTCCATATTTTAGCTAAGTAGTAAGGATTTTGACTGCAACTACTTACTGAATTTAACTTACAGAGCTAAAATTATTAATCTCCATAATTAACTTATTTAGGGACCAATTTCCTGAAATGTGATGAAAAATTGCTGCTTTGGATTTTACCTTGGAGATGTTTAATCTTCACAGGCTTTTTCCCTGACTGAGCTGGATGCCTTGGAAAGGCCTGTGGAGCTGCCAGCCTTGTTCTGTGTCATTTGAATAAAAACCACTTCACTCCTGAGTCTTTCAGCTAAACATGCAAAAGGGGAAGTTTTAGAGGGGAAAGTCAGTACAAGTAACTGATTTATCTGGGTAGCAGCATTCTCACAATGTTTTGACAGAAGTGTTCTCAGAAATGTCTATTTTTAGTCACACATTTTGCACTCAATTCCTTTGTAAACGAAAGAAAAATCAAGAAACTGCAGAGATACCTCAGGAAAAGGAGGATGAAAAGCCACAGGATGATTTCCCTGCCTGAGGGAAGCAGGAGTACTCTAAAGTTCAGAATGTGTTATAATGTTAATAATTAGATTATTAAATACCAGCAGGTCAAACCAGAGAAATACAGGGGATTTATTTGTTGAGTTTTTTATTAGTAACTGCTTTATCAGCACAAATATTCAGGAAGTTTATCCCTTACCCTCTGATCTGTGGAGGATGGTCTTAACTTGAACCATTCCTTCACCCCAGGAAGCACAAAAGAATACAAATGCCTCTAAAAAACAATTTCCAGAAATTTGAGAAAAACTGAAATTCTCACTCCACCTCAGTTTAAGAGGTGCTTGTAACACACACAGGAGGTTCTGGTAGGATGGGCTTTGTACAGCAGCCCTGGGGCTCAGCCAGGACTCAAACACTTCTCCAAGGACCTGCAATCTTCATTCTGTGTTTTTCTAAAATGCTCAATTGAGACAATAATTTTAAAATTAAAAACCCCCTTTTTTCCCATTTTAGGTAATTTCATGCTGTAGTTTAGAGTACACAAGTAAGACAGTTTTATGTGTTCACTGTTGCTACATTCCTTAAAACATTAAACTGAAATATGTATAAAACAATATAAAGACATAAATAAATCTTAACCCTATTTTTTCTTTTCCTGAGCTAGTTTGTTCTTTATAAATAATAATATTTTTTCTCCTTTTAAAACTGGGTTTTCATATTGGCAGGATGACACTTACAGCTTTGAGCAATTAGTAAACACAGATAAAAAGAGTTAATTTTTCCTTCTAAATAGGAAGGTAAAATGTCCAACTTCCATAAAATTTGTTCAGAGAAGATGGTGTATTGACCTCATTTCCACTTGCAGACCACCAGGTTTAGACACTTTTTAAAAATTGTGCCTAAAAAATCTGCCTATTTGCTTCCCTTGAAGTGGACTCCATCTCTCCAAGTGAAGAGATGAAAAGCAATTTAGGGTTTGATTTGTAGTGCCTTGTATGTATCCTTCCAGGGTAATATTTCAAAGCCAGCATCTGCATCCCTGGATTTCTCACATCCAGAGTTTTCATGCCCAGAATTGTCTCCAAGATAAGGGTTCCTGTTTCTGCTCCCACTGATGTCAAATTCTGCTCAAGAGCCAAGCACCACTCCAAACGTTTTCACACAGCATTTCCTGCTGGATCTGACTGGACCCCAGATCTTCAGCAGATGCTCACAGTGACACCCACCATCCTTTCTCTCTTTTACAAGAAGTTTCCTTTTCATTGGAGGCCACTCTAAAATAGGACTAAAACTCAGAATCCCAGCTCCTGCTCTCACACAAGAGGAAATTGCTGACTTTTTCTTCTGCCTCACTGTAATAAAACCTCGAGTGATGTGATTCACATTTCTTCCAAGGGAAGGTGAGGTGATCTTTGTTTCCAGTGGCACCATCAAAGCAAGAACAGGCTTTTATCAATTTAATGAAGGCTGAGCAGATGCTGCAGTCTTGTCATAAGGGGCATTAACAGAAATTGGAATGTTGGCAAATACAATACCAGTGCCTGAGATCCCTTCGTCCTCTCCCCCACTCATCCAGAAGCAGAACTGGGACTGCCAGCTGAGCCTCCAGCCTTCAGCACCATTGTCCTAATCCAAAACCATCAGCAGACATTTGCCTGGCTCTCCTTTTAAGCTACATCTGCTGCAATTATACATTTAAAAGGATGCCCTGATCAGCATCACCGACTTCTCATCTTCAGGATAACTTACTTCTGATCTCATACCACTGTAGCTGTCATTATTGCCACAGATCAAAAGCCTTGATGAACCCTGTGTTGGATGAACTGCAGGAACCTCCTGCAAAGAGAGACCTTTCTTTTCCTACTTGGAGTGTGAACATTCAGTGCTGTTTTCTGAACTGGGCTTTAACTCTGCTCCTAAAGCAGCTGTTGATGCTTCTGAGCACAACTTGTCCAAGATTTGCATGAAGGCTGCTGATCTGAGCTGTGAACCAGCACTGCTGGTTTGCCTCTAGGGAACATGCTGGGAAATGTCCTATTTTTGACATTTGCTGAATGACAGAATCACAGAATGAACCATGGAAGGACCTGGTTTGAAAGAGTCCTTAAAGATCTCCTTGTTCCAGTCTCCTGCCATGACCTTCCAAGCTCCATCCACCCTGGCCTTGGGCACTTCCAGAGATCCAGGGGCAGCCACAGCTGCTCTGGGCACCTGTGCCAGGACCTGCCCACCCTCACAGGGAAGAATTTCTTCCTATATATCATCTGAACCTGCTGTCTTTCAATCTGAAACCATTCTCCTGTCACTACACACCCTGGTAAAAGAGGGGCACAATCCCCCATCCAGCACTTTGTCTCAGACACAGCCCAGGCCACAGCTGGTTTTTGGGCCAGGACATGCCCAGCCTCTCCCCCAGGTCCTTCTCAGCAGGGCTGCTCTTGAAATATTTGAAATACTAAAATTACAGGAAGATCCCCTCACCACTTGAACCAGGCAAAGTCTGAACAATGAATTTTGATATTTCCTACCCTTCCTCAGCCCCCACCAAGACTGCAGCAGAGGCAATGCCCACAGAGCACACAGTGCCTTGCAGAAACAGCCCTGCTCCATCTCCAGGTCTTGCAGAGTTTGCTCCCATGCTGGCACTGTGGCAGTGCTCCCTCGCTGCAGCAGCTGATGTGCAGCCAGGGCCATCCCCACCCCCGAGGAGGAGCAGAACTCCTCACTTCCAGCCCCAGAGCAGCCCTGCAGTGAAGGTTTTCTGTGCTTGGCTCTTTGGAAAGGGCTCAGTGCAGATTTGACACAATGCTTTTGAAGCCACTGAAACTAACACAGTGAAAAATCCCTTGGTTGGGTTCGCCTGCACAGTGCTGGAAAGTTCAGAAGAAAATTGAATATGCAGATATTTTTACTAGGAAAAGGAGAAAATGTTCTCATAAGACAGAGGAAATCAAACTATTCCCTAATTTATGTATAAGAGTTTCTGTATTTTTATAACTAATAGAAGAGAGCCACAGGAATTTTTAAAAGGTGTGTGGTAGTGATAAACTGAATTCAGCCATAAAAAATAGAGGTCTCCTTCTCCTGTAATCCATAACATTAAATTTAATTGTGGGAACCTTTAGTATTGATTCATTAAAATAAAACAGAATTATTTTGATTAAAAACCCCTCAAACTGAGATTGCCAGCCTTAGACACATATGTTGAGAACTGACTTTGACTGCTCTGTAAGGCTATGATCTCTTTTCTTTTATTTCTCTAAATTTATGTAGGCATGATTTTAATAGTTTCTGTTGAGCATAGCATAGTGACATGCTAAATATTTATATTTTATGGAAAATGAATGTTCAGCAAACAAGAAAAAAGAACTTTAGGTGTGTCTGGCACATGTTCATCTGAAAATGAACTGTCCTCTGGCCCAGCTCACAGCCTGCAAGTAAAGCACCAAATTCAGCTTTTTAAACACATCTACAGGAACCCAAAATGCAAAGTCAAACCAACACCACCTAAAATGGAGTGCACTCCTTAGCTGAGCCCTCCTGGGGCTTCAGAGATGGAATCTCAGTGCTGCAGAGATGGAATCTCAGTGCTGCAGGAGGAGTTTCAGATCTCGACAGGCGCCGCCCTGGTTGAGCCAATGAACCACAAGGAAAAAAGAAAAAAAGTCAATTTACTCCCAGAGGGGGCTTTGCAAACTGGGCAGGTGAGAGGTGTCAGGGAATGGTCACACAAACACTAAAATCACCAGGAGCCAGGACAGAATTTCTTTCCTAAGCCCAAGCTGCACCCAGAGGAGCTGATCTGGCTGCCCACAGGGTTCTGGGCTCTGCTCTGGGTGCAGAGACACATCCCAAAAATATCCTAAAATATCTCACTGTAATGCTCAGTGCTAATTTCAATCTGAATTTAGGATAATAAAATTAAAATAATAGCAGACAGTAATTAACCAACCAAAGGAGATTCCCACTTTTGCATCATAATCTTATTAACTCTGCCTAAAAATATTATCCCATTTCCAGAGAGCATTAATACCAACATGTCTAACACAGCAAATGAGCTCTCCTGTTTTAACAGTTCTCTCCTGTGGACAAATGCTGGCATTAACTCACCACAATTTACAACAACTTCTGGCTTTAAATCAAAACTTGACCATAAAATCATTTGAAAACCCCTGTGCATAGATCCCCTGCAATTACACCAACATTTCTCTGGGCATGGAGACAATAATTTCATCTTGGGCAGAGCAGGTGGCTGGTTGTGTTGGTTTGGGAATATTAAATATTCACCAAAGGTCTTACTCCTACCTCACCTATGGCTATCCACCTATTCAGCCAACACACAAACAGGATTTCAGGGAATAGTTTGATATGTTTAACATTCTGAAAAGATATTTTTTCTTTTTTTAACACAGTTCTATTGTGAAATTTTGGATGATCAGGTAAAGCCTAAGTGCTTTAATGAGGAAAACCTCGAGCTGCCCCTGGACTTGGGCTGACCTGGGGCTCAGAGAAACTCCAATATTCCCTCTGGGACCCAGACTCTGAGCAGGCAGCAGCTCCCAGCAAGAGCAACATCAAACCTCATTATTTATCATCCACTATTATTCACTGCTGCATTCTATTTCCTTCAAAACTCAGACATCCTAAAAGAAAAACTTCAAGGCTCCCATGTGCTGCCTGCCCTCCCTCAACATACTTTTGGGTTGGTTTTTTTTTAATTGAAAACCACAGGAAATAAAGGAACTTCACATGCAAAAAAATAAATTCAGATATCATGAAAAGTCCAAGTAAATAAAAAAAGTCTAGAAAACTCAGAGCTGCTACTGCATCCATCCTCAGAGTCCCCTGTTGTGGCAGAGCTCTGGAGGAGTCTCCAAGCAGCGTGTGATTTTATAGACCATATGATCTGCAATATTTACCATGCATAATGGAAATAGATAAGGCAAAGCAAACAGCTTGAATTTTGTATTTCCTTGCTTTTTATTTAGTCTAGGTTGTTAGCACCATGTGAATGTGTATTTGGGAGTCTCTGTGTTTGTGTGCATATGTGTGAATATATAGGTACAAACAAACACACAGAGTCATTTCACTGGATTTCTCACACACCAGAAAAAAAAATACTTCCTGAGCCACCAGCTTTGAATTCCTAAAATTTCTCAGAGAAAACAAAAGGCATTGTTTATTTTGGTCAGAAATGGAAAAAAGAAACCACATTATGGTTGTTTTTTCAGCTTCTGGGTCCTCTTGCTCTCCCTGCTCTGTGCTGCTTCTTTGTGGGGCTCTTGAGTTTTAACAACAACAAATGTCAACCAGAACATTTGGCCATTGTTTTATAAGTTGAAAATGCACTGCTACAAAGTGTTAATGAGACTAAGTAGGAAATGCACTGGCTAACTACATTTCTCTTTATTTGGCAGCACATTCTGGAGTAGGGAACAGAGGCTCACAGGAATTTTCAAGCAGAAGGAACATTTGTATTGCTTTGGAAATGTGAAGGCACACATTTCAGAGCAATTCCTCTGCAAGTAAAAATAAGTCCCAGGTTGTATTGCCAACATCTGGCTTGCTTGGCTGGGCCTACACTTGAAACCCCTAACAGGGGTGGGGGCAGAGAATAAATAAGTGAGAAATTCAATAGGGCAAGATTTACCTGCTCTCCCTGTTTTGAGACTAATAAGGTCATTTAGTTTTCTTTCATTATTTAAATTTTATCTCTGGAATTTTGTGCCCTCAAGCTTTGCCCCTGTAATCACTGCTCACTAGTGTTTATTCTACATACACCTCCTAGTTTGAAACCTGCTCCCACCAATTTTTACAATTTCACATTTATCTGAAGTTTTCTGCCAAAACAGTTGCATGAAGATCTCATTGCAATCCATAAGCTCAGGCTTTTTCTAGTCAGATCTTTTATTTCTTTATTTCAGTTTGATTTTTTTGTTATTTGGAGTTCTTTTTCTTTTCTCCAATGTTTAGGAAGGGTTAGTCACAAGTTTATTACAACATATATAAATTTGCTTATTTTTAGAAAATGTCCTTTAGCACTCTGGGTCCATTGTCAGAGTCTGTAGTGCTGTGTTAATAAAATTATTATCTACAGTGAAAAACTTGCTTTCCATCCACAGCAATTTAATGAGGTGGAGATTTTCAGGAGCTGAACAGATTCTCAGCAGTGCTCTGGTAGGCTCTCACAACATCTGCCCATGTGCAAACACTCAATGCTAGGAGAGACAGCATTAAATTAACTCTGCTTTTGTGTTCCACTGCTCCTCCCCTCAGAAATTAACTTGGTTAGCTGAATGCTGAGGAATCTCTCTGTTTACTGACCAGATTCCTTCAGGAAAATTGGGTTCAGGAGCTCTGCAGGGTCAGGCTCTTTAACTGCTGGTACCTCCCTGGAGGAATGGAGCTCTGAGTCCGTGAGTCCATTACAGCCCAGCTGTGAACAGGATCCTTCAGCAGAGACTGGGAGATCCTCCTGCCCTTATTAGCTGGCCAGGAGGGATTTATTGAGCATTTTTTGGTATTATTCCCCACTGTAAGGCACACAGAAAAACCCCACATTGCCCTCACTCTGCTTGGACCCTCCTGCCCAGATGTGATTCCTGCCCCACAACAGCTTCAGCAGGGGATTCATGAGCATTTGGGGATGTAAATTATGATACCTGGAGCAGTTTTCTTCCACTCTGTTTTTCCTCTCAGTCCAAAGAATTGTTCCTCCCCAGGAGGAGCAGGAGAACTGACCAGCTTTGCTATGCAAACATTAAAAATAAAAATGTTCATCTCGTGTGTGCTCAGCCCAACACAGCATCCACACACAAAAATGCAAAGGCTGTAGAACAGGCACTAATTAGCCTTTTGAGACCTGCTTTTATTACCAAATCAGTGGGAATCAGGAATGACAAAACTGAGTTTTTCAGGAAAGCACAGACATCAAGAGAATATACAGAATTTTGTTTCACCCTTGCTGGGCAAGTAATTTATAACCTGCATATAAGTGCATTTTAATTTCATTTTTGTGTATCACAGAGAGAAGCAAAGCTGTCCCCTGCCTTTCAGTGTGCCACCTTCATCAAGCTTCCACCTGTTAAGCCTGTCCTTGCTTTATTCCTGACAGCTCCTTCTCATCTCTTCTCCAGACTCCATCTCCTGACATCCCGATGAAGGAACTCCCCATTCAAACCAAAGTAAGTGACTTTATCATTTGATTGTAGATCCTAAGCAGCAAAGCCTCTAAAAGATTAAATATTTAATCCTTTGATTTGCCACGCTGGCAAATGCCATATCTATTTTATAAAGCAGGTTGACAAAAGAATTATGGGGCCTGGGATTTGTGCAATGAGGCAGCATTAAACCCTGCCCTCCTCTGTGCCAAAAAAGCAGAATCACTTTTTTCTGAGACACAGCATCAATGCAAACTCACTATTAATGGTGCTTGGGACTAACTGAGCACAGATGATTTTGCAAACAATAGCATGGATGAGTTTAACCAGGCAGGGGAAGCCAAATCACTGAGTGGATTCAGAACCAACCATAAACAAGTTCTTCAGAAGTGAGCAAGTCCACGAGACAGAAAGAGGTGTCCAGGCTGCAGAGAGCAGATCGATGGCTCCCAGGGTGGGGAAGGAAATCTGCTCACAGGAGGTGCACAAGGTCGAGCCTGGTATTGAGTGAGGGCAGAGGGGAATCAGCAAACTGCAATCCAATCCACAGAGCCCAGGGGGGAGCCACCAGAATTATCTATTAAGCACTTTGAGCACACCTTGGCAAGGTTTTACCGAGAAAAAAACAAACATCTATTCACAACTTTGGCTTTATCTGCAGATAAATGGGGTTTTATATTCTTAGATTAACTCTCAGTGTCACCAAACTGAGGCCACTTAAAGTTTAAGAAGGACAAGCAGAGCACTGGAAAAGTTTCAGCTGTAGCCACCATGAAAATGTGGAAAGAATTCCAGACTCTTTGATCAAGAACATATAAGCATAAAAAAAAAAATCTTCCAGTATTTAAAGTGCCACCAGGAGCAGATCTGTGACTGATGGTACCATGTACAACCTGATGAAATGACACATAGCCAGCTTTATTGGCACCAGGGTTACCGGGTGGGGAAACCTTGGTGATTCTGAGGGTTGGTGAGCCTTGGAATGAGTTACACAGAAGAAAAACAAGCAAACAAAAAACCCCAAACAAACAAAAACCCCCCCCCAAAAAAAAAGAACCAAAAAACCCCAAACAAACAAAAACAAAAAAACCCCACAAAAACACAAAAAACCCACAAACCAACCGACCAAAAAACCACCCCCCCTCAAACTGCAACATCTAATTGATTTTTTTTACAAAATAGCATATTTTGACATCTTTAAAAAATACATTTAGATATAATAGATCCTCCTGCCCTCTGTCTCTGACAGATTAGTTACATTTTTTCAGGACAATTCCAACTTTAAACTGCTGTGGATTCTCCAGTAACTCTCTCAAAACTATGTCCTTGGGCAAGGATGTGACAAGCATCTAAGACAGGCTCAAACCAGTGCTCCACACAGTTAAAAACTGCAGAGAATTCTAAGGGGAAACCCCTGCCTCTCAAGCAGATTAAGGAATCTCTGGAAGGGATTATCACTCCTCATTTGAACATTAAAAATGCTGCATTACACACTGGCACAGTCACAGCAGACAAGTAATCCTTTGCCTTCCTGAGGTCCTCACAGGAAATCTTCCTTCTTTGTTAAAGAGAATCAATACCAAAGTGTGATCCAAATCTAAATTAGCACCTCTAATTTAAAAACAAAGCCAAGCCATCGAAATTCACTAAGGAGCAGAGTTTCCTGCCTTTACAAACTGGTGTAGAGTTGTTTAAAAACACTGAGCTGTTCAGAACTGATGGTCCAGCTGGAAACATCAACTTCATTTCATTGAAATTTTCAGCCAGAGATGGGAAGGCTAATGGTCAAATCTGCTTCTCTCTTTACAAAACAAACCAAACCCAACAAACAAAAGCATTTAGTCAGAGGGAACAGATTAAAACCAGCCCCAAGAAGGAATGCCTGCCTGGTTGCTGTGCAGTGTGCTTAAAGAGCTGTCACTTACCAACTTATGCTTCCAACCTGCTCCATATTGCAGAAGTGACCAATGAAATAAGCAGGAAATTGATTGGAATTTGCACCTTTTCCCTGTGCCTCCAGCAGCCAGGCCAGGCACAATCTGCTGTCACTCCTTTGAAACTTTTATCTCCTCTCACACCCACCAGTGTCCAACAGCTGGGCAGCAATTTTCTATTCAGACTGGGGAACCTTCCAATTCAAAAATTCTTCCTTGGGGTGTAACAGAAGGGAAACCCCAAAAACAACAGAGAGCAGAGAAGGAGAAATATTTAATATTAGAGATGCTCAGCATGAACCCCCCCACTGCTGATGGTCTGACATCCCAGAATGTCTCTCTTCCCACTGACATTTCCATCTAAAAGCTCAGTCCCAGCTGGATTCAGCACATCCTTACAAACACACTGAATTTATATTTACCCATTGCACCTGCAGCACATCCCCTTAGAATCTTACAAGTCTTGAAGTGCACTGCTCTGGGTCTAAAAATATTCACCTTGCCCAGCTACAACTTCATATTTCAAATTTTGGAGGGTGATTTCCGTTCTCATAAATCTATTTTTATGTAATAATATCATCATTGTATTGTCTATATCCTTCCCAGTACTTCAAAATACTCCACAGTTGTCAGAAATTCAGTCACTGGCCAGAGCTCCTTCAAACAGACACTTTGCCATGAGGAAACAACTCCTTTTTCCTTCAATTTTTTCCTTAGCTCTGATCAGCCCAAACCAATCTCTGTGTGATTGTTCCCCCCACAGATAGAGCAACAAATTTGGGTTGGTGAGAGCACAGAGCAGCCTGGGGCCATCCTCAATCCAGACATGCTGATGGCAGCAGGAATTCCTCCTAACTTCAAATTCTCCTGGTCACACACTGAAGATTAGGGACAGCTTTTGTTAGAATGTTCTGGCAAGCCTTGACCATGAGCAGAGCCCCAGTCAAGGATCCCAAATTGGCTCAGTTTGTCTTTGTGCCCTTCAGCTCAGCCCAGCTCTTCCTAAAAATTGTACAAGGGCATTTCCAGACCTTGCACAGGGTGCAGGTGCATCCATGAGGAGCACAGTGACAGCACAGGGAGTGGCAAAGGCAGATTAGAGAAGACTGCAGGACATGATGGAAAATAAATTCAAATCCATAGGAAAAAAAAAAAGGATAAGAGCTACACACAGGCTTTTGTTTCACAAATAATCACCTAATTTGCTTTCTGAGATCTATTCTACACATGCAGGGATGGTGTTTTCCCCAATGAAAGGTTTCCAATAAGTCATGAAAAGTTCAGTATTTTATGACTTTTATTAGGCTTTAATTTAACCAAATGCTTCTCTGCACCCTCCTAATGGCTCAAGGGAAATGAGGGGATCTTTATAACCTATAACACACCTAATTCTTCTCTTTCCAATCCCTCATCTTTAATTTTGCAACAAAAGCAATCAGAGGTGTATTTTTTAAGGGCTGCATTGTTCTCTGCTGCCTGCAAGCAGGGATAACCTTGGGGAAATCTCTGAGCACACTCTGGATGTGCTCTGCAAGAGTGGCTCTGTTAAGTGGCTTCTTTGTCAGTCCAGCACAAAATGCTCTGGCCTGGAATTCTCAGCCTGGCTTGCAGAGCTTCTTTGTGAACACAGATGACTGGGTCATGAAATTTAATTTAAATTATGTGGCTTTCTAAACTGAATGGTAATCCATAAAGAAACAAACATTCAATCTGCAGCTGAGGATTTATCAAGCAAATGCTGTTCAAACTGTATATGAACTAATAAAACTCTGAGCTGCTCTCTTTATTTCATTTTCCTTGGGAAATCCATTTTGCATTACACAGGTTACATAAGTGAGTGCTAATGAAAAAAAGCCATTTCACAATCAAAACTAAGCCAGGGTCTTTTAAAAAACCTTCGTGTGTGCAGTGCTGCAAAATGCAAATGGGTCAACAAAGTGTTACCATCATGTGTGGTGTGATTTTAACTAATTGCTTTAAACAATCACAGAAAACAACTGCACACTGCAAAAAAAATACCCAAATTCAGGAAAACATCTGCTTGGAACCTCAGTGTGCACTCGTGATCACATCACTGTGAAAATCTATCAATGTTTCAACTGAATTTGACTGAAAACACTCAGTCTTGACTGAAAGCTTAGCAAGTTTTCCAGGTAGTGCATGGAAAAGAGAAATGTTTTCCAAAAAGAAAGCAGAACACATCAGTGTGATTTGCATGTCTCATTACAAAGCTGCCTTGTAAACCAAAAAGAGAACACCAGAAATCTGTTACAAAGCTATTCTCTGGGCTTCAAAACTAATTATTTTGTTTTGCTTTGGATATACACAAATATTAACTGCAGCCAGCTGAAAAGTGGAAACCACCATAGAAGTTGGGGAAAAGTGACCTGACAGAGTGTATGGCTGATCTGGAAAAATCACAGACAAAAAATCAATTACAAATATTCCTGAGGCTGAAATCTACACTGATTTGTGACTATAAATACATGGCTTGTGTAAGCTTTTTTATTTCTTTTTATAAATATTCTGGTCTTGCCTTTCTAACTGGGCTATAAAGTCACCACGTGGTACTTTCAATAGCTGTTATATATTCTCAAATGTTGTTGTATGTTCTCAAACCTTAAAAAATGTGAGTTTTTCATTTGGATTATTCTTGAGACTTAGCCCCTTTTTGGTGTTATCTTGTTTAGCATTTGTTTTATTGCTAAGAATTATGCAGCTAATTAAGTAACCTTTGTATTAGCCTTTAATTTTCTTCCTCATAGAAAAATCAAAATAAATTCACCTTTCCCGTATCTGAGCCTCAATAGGAGCAAATTAAAATGGGAATATTTCACTTGACAAACTTAATCCATCCATCTGTTCTAAACTTTTCTGTCACAACCCCCCAAAACATACCTGCTTTTTTCCTAATAGCTAAGCACAGAGCAAAAGCTGTGATGTGGAAATGAGCAGGAGATGACATTTGCCTGCTGGTCCAATGTGAGTTAGGGTTTGACACTTGTCCATCTCCCTTGTCAGCACAGAAGTTATCTGGGTTTGTTCACAGATATTGCCACATCCCAAACAGACAACATGTTTCTCTCTTTATCACATCTGACACACAATGCTAGGCAAGAAGAGGGAAAAAAAAAAAAAAACAGGAAGAAAAATACTGCTGCTGTTTTCATATCTAAATATCACTTCTTGCATTTCTGCCCAAAAGGGATGACAAGGTGAATTAATTTACTGGGGCTTGGAAGCACCAAGTGTGCCCTGGTACTTGACTCAAGTACCAAAAATAATATTTTATAGGGAATTTTAAAATGCTACAGGTTTGCCACGTGTGTCACCACATGGATGTCAGAGTGCAGCAATTTTTCTGCATCAGGCCTTGTTTCTCACACAAATGTTTAGGATGGGGAATTTCCACTGGTGGATTTGTAAGGAGAAGGAGATCCCAACTTTCCAGATTCCAAGGTGCCTCCAGGAGGGGTCATCCCAAACCCCTCCAACCTCCCCAGACACTGCAGAGGGAGCAGATTTCCACCCTGACAGCAAAAAATGAAGCTGTGACTGCAAGGGCTGTAAATCCACATCCATGGGATGTGCCACCCTTCCCTCCCACTGGAGCTGTGCTCTTCACAGGGCTCTGTGCTATTAACCCCCTGAAACATGGGGCTGAGAAATGAAACCTATTGGGTGAGACACAGAAATCACCTGCCAAGGGAATTGGGCTTCTCTCTGCCATTTACACTCTCACAGCTTCTCCTGCATGGCCTCCTCCCACTCCTGCTTGGCTGCCTGATTCCAGCCCGTGGATGCTGGGAGCTGGCCACTCCAGCATGCAATTTTTGGGTTGTAGAACTCAAAAGAGAATAAACTCTATAATTCTCTGTTAAAAAAAATGAGTATTTCTCTGAGGTCACATTTAGTTTGGTACCTTCTTGCCTTTCAGACAACCAAAAAAAGCCTGATTAAAAGAAAAGGGCAAGTTCCAATCTTCACACGAGTCTTGGCAACTGAGTGAAATAATCATAAATCCACAAGAAAACAAAGAAAGAAAACACTGAAACCCTCTGCTCCTGGGGGAGGGAGAGGAAGGAAATTCTGTTTTGAACAATGTGTGTAAGACCTGCACCATTCAATGAGATAACATGTAATTCCTGCATCCCTGGAGCTCCTTGGAAAGGCTTTATTGAGAAACCTTTCTCTATTGCTTAAAATGTCACAATACTTACAGAAATAAAAGTGGTGCTCTTTTCCATTGTCCTTAAGCTCAAAAAGCACAAAAAAATTTCAGTGTTTACAAAAATCATAAGTAACCCAGCCTGCCATAATTCAGTGGAACTGTGTTTCTGGCAGGAAAAAACTCTTTTAATTGTGTTGGCAATGTAAAACAGGATGTAAAGGAATGACAATTACACCAGTAACAATCAGTGACCATTATCACATGCAGCTTCAGCCTGCTTTGATAGGGAAGGCTCCTGATTTGATATTATTAAAATAACATTAACTATCCCTGCCTGGGTGCATTTCACACTTCACACAGATTTCCTGGAGAATCTGAGCACCTTATAAAGTCATTTATAATTTAAATTCTCTGTGAGACACAAGAACTCTCTTAACCCCATTCCCACTGAGAGGGCAGAAGGATGTGGAGAATAATTCACTTTCCAATTTCACACCCAAAATTGTTTCCCAGAGAAGGTGCAGAAGAGGCAAGCAGAAGCCTCAGGTTGGTTCTACCCTCACTGAACACCCTTTGCCACTGAGATGATGAAAATTTGAAATATACTTCAAAATGGACTGCTGGCTTTTCAGAATTCTTATGCAAGACTGGCATGAAAAATATAAATTAGGAATGTTCCTTTCTCCATTTCTTATTCCTTTGGATATTTTTATTTGAATTTATTTTGCAGTATAGCAATATTTTGAGGACCATAATAAAGTGTTTGAACAGGGGTCAGCTGTGCATTGATGTTTGTGAGATGCAATTATGCCTCAGTACTTTAGCAAACACACATTGCAATAAGAGGTTTAATGACAGGGCCTTGTTTCCTCTTTATTCCTCACATGTGTCTTCTCAGCTGCCCAGTTTTAGCTGAGCTCCAGATTCAGATCTGAAGTAATCTTAGCACAAAACATGAGGTTTTGACTCCAGTTATCATTTAGACAGGGATGGGAGAAATAAGTGTACACATACATATGAAAAGGTGTTAATAGCAAAGATTTGCTGGGGAGATTTGAAGAAAACAGAATTAGTGACAAATACTTGTGGAACAGAAGTAAAGGCTCTTAGGGCCTTTCAAACTCAGAGTCACACAAACAATATTCCTCATTGCCTGGAACAATAGGGACAAACCTTTGGGATGTAATCCTTTCCCTTTGCCCTCTCTGATGACTTATTCAGCATGATGGGGTGATCTGTCTTCTCCTTTCCTGAGTAATATTCACACCACAGCCCCATTCTGTTCTGCAGGATGATCTGTGAGCACTCCTTGTCAAATGGGCATTCATTATTCACCAGCAGTGCTGGCAGAATGGGAGCCCCACCTCTCCTCATTCTCAATCAGTCTTTACCTGCAAAGCCTTGAAAGACACGGGCCTCATTCTATGGACAAAAAGTTGTATTTAATCTCCAGACTTACAACACTTGACAAATTCTCCCCCTCAAAATTCTGTTCAACATAGACTTAGAACCATTTCTCCTGCAGAATTTTTAGCTTTTCACTGAACTGAAAGTCAGGCAGTTGTCCTGCTGCACTGTCTGCCTGTGGGTGTGACACGTTAGGATCACCTGGTGTCACCTGCTGTAGAACAGGGCTAAAAAATATTATCCATTTGCTCCTTGTAAACCCAAGATTAAAACATATCAAACAGCTAATGATAGAACACTTTGGAATAAAACCAAATACTATGGCTGAGAATATATGAGAAGCCAACATAACTCTCCTCCTACAGTCTTATTAAAGTTGTCTGTTATAGACAAGTGAAATGAGGGGATATAATTCCAGGAGTATAAATAGTCCTTCTGCTCTTACATCAATATTTTATGCTATTCATGGAGAATCTGTAAAGTATTATTAATTGCTTCTAGCAACACAGGTAAATTAAAGGCTGAGCTATTAACAACATTAAAACTTAAATATTAATTCCGAGAAGCCACAAAATGTACTAATGTCAGAGCTGAAAGTGGAGATGTTAAAAAAAGAAAGGAGGTGTTGGCTTGTTTAGGAGCAAGGGCTGCACTGTGGTTTCAGGCACAGCCTTGAACAAAAGCCACCTTGTAAACTGCAGCAGCCCAGAAATAGCCTGGGGACACAGCGAGCCCCAGGCAAGCTCTCCACTAAAAAGTCCTGGCAGAGCTGGGTAATGAAGTGTGACTGTGCCCAGAGCACCGGAGCTTTGGGCAGGCAGGCACAGAGCTGCTCCTGCTGCAGGGACAGAGCCAGGTCTGCCTGAGCCTGCTGGGCCAGCCCTGCACAGCAGCAGCTCCCTGCCACACAGGGCACACCCCTGGGACTGCCTGTGATGCACACCTGGCTCCAGACGTGGCCAAACAAGGGACAAAAGGGATGGACTGATGGTATCCTCTCATATCACCAGCAAAACCAGAGGATCCCAGACTGGTTTGGGTTGGGAGGGACCTTAAGCCCACCCAGTGCCACCCCTGCCATGGCAGGGACACCTCCCACTGTCCCAGGTGCTCCCAGCCCTGTCCAGCCTGGCCTTGGGCACTGCCAGGGATCCAGGGGCAGCCCAGCTGCTCTGGGCACCTGTGCCAGGGCCTGCCCTTCCAGCTCAGACTCCTGGGACTGTTTTTTCCCCAGCCTTGTCCCTATTTGTGGGTGAGCTGAAGGGTGCACCCTCCTATTTGGGTACCCACACCTGGGTGCCATTGTCCATCTCTTGGTACCTCTGCACTGCTCAGCTCTGACTTCAGCACAACGTGCCTGGGAGCTGTGCCACACTTAATGTCACACAACATTTTAGAGCCTGCTTGGAAATGGACTCACAAACCCTGCAGGAAATGAAGCAGAACCAAAGTGATTCTCTCTGCTTTCCCAGTGACTCACCCCGTGGCAGACACAGCACCACAACTCAGCAGTGCTCTTTGCAACAGACTTAATAATGATGAAAAAGTGAAACAATTGGCAGACAAGAATTATTAAGTGGTTGTGCAGCTCTGTGACTCTCCTACACTGACCGCCACAGCTACAGCACATTTTAAAAAAACAATCTTAGGTTTAGAATTAATTGCCTCTAAGTTTATTAATTACCTTTATACCTGAAACAGTTGAGCAGCTGATGACACAGCTCATGGCATGGCTAAAACTTCTGTGTTTTAACAGAACAGAGGCCAATGTGCACATTTGATTTTATTATAATATATAATCTAACATCTAATTAATATCTGAGATAAAAGCATTTGCCTCTTCAAAGTGAGCACCAGCCTCACTTCCTATCTCGGCCAGATTTTGCCATCTCTCCTTAAGATAAATAGGTTTACTCTGAAAATGAGCTTTTTTCTATAGAAACCCCAAACCACAAGAGATATTGAACATGATTATGGAACATTTGGCCAGCTTTATGAAACAAACAAACAAAAAGCAGACGTGTTGGCAAAGAAGGGCTGAAGTCAACACATTCTCCCCACATTCACCTTCCATCCAAGCAGGGCAGTCTCACTCCAGGCTGCACTGATGGTCAGACCTGAATGACCCAATGAAGAGTCCAGGCACAAAAACAATGCATGAACTCAGCAGCCACAGGCATCCCATCTACACAAGAATTGTGGGTCATTTACAAAATAAATTAAGAATAACACAACAGCCGTGGAAAGCTCACCATGTGTGCCCATGTCCAAGTTCAAATGAACATTTCATTTCATAGTAAATATTTAGTATTAGCAAGTGATGGATTTCTGATTTCTGTTAGTATATAAACAACTTTTGACTCATACATAGTAAATACTTGTTTTCTATAGATGAAATAAAGGTTTATTTTTGTAGAGGAGGCGATATGTGTTGATATTATTCATGGACCCATGCACACAGGGGGACAAACCATAGGAAAATAAGCAGTGAGCCAGATGCCAGGCACATGGATTTCATCACCTGAGCTTCAGCAGTGTTCCATGAACATTATTCAAAATAAGAAGACATGCTTGATGGTTGCCTCAAAAGCATTCCAGAAGAAGAGACAAATAAACTTGTGGTGCATGCAGAGATTTGTGCAGCCTCTTCTGGGTTTCTGCATATCCATATGTCTGAGAGCAGCTGATCAAAGTTAATGATAGATTAATCATGTGCTCTCTAAGATACATTTACAGGTGAAAAATGACTGGCCCTTCATCCCCAGCTACTCAAAATGAGCTATTGAGTTGATATTCCAGCAAAGCAACCTCTACAACAGCAACCAAGGTGAGATATATCAATGCAGGTAAAAAAGACAAGGGAAAAAAAAAATTGATCCCTGCCCAAAGTAAATAAAAACCAAAGGCCTACTGTGACAAGGGGAAAAATAAATCAGATTGACATCTTATAGTGGAGTACAATTTTCTTGTAATATGTCTGTTTAAGCTAAGGCTATGACAAAGCTGAAATGTTTATATGAAATCATGCAACTGTCACCAAGCTGTTCATTTTGATGGAAAGAACACGCAGTGCCTTTCATTCTAATATTTTCTAAACAGACTATTTCCATTTTTCAACTTGCCCCTTTTTTCCACTGCCAAAGTTCTCATCAGACTGCCACAGAATTTTTTTAAAAGCTGTCAATTTTAATTGCAGAAATCTTTCACCCTTTTTTTTTTGCAATCCCTTGATTTTTTCCCTAATGAAGCAATTAGTCCCTGCTGAGGTCAGTTAGAGTTGCTTGCAGAGAGTTTTCTAGCATGTTCTGAAGCAGGTACAGAGAGAGGGTCATTGTCAGATAAAATGATGTTGGAATAAACATTTTCTCATGCTCAGAGGAATCACTGTACAGAACAAGCAAAGACCCTGCACCACCAGTAGCTTTTATAAACTTCCTTTTCAACCTTCTTAATCACAGAGAGGCAATTAGACACACTTGCTTGTCCACTGTCATATCTCAGTGTACCTCAAAATCAGGTTTGGTTTAGACAACCAAAGTTGTCTAAATTAACTGAAGTAATGAAAATTACTTCCTAATCCCTCTTTGTTTTTTGTTTTTTTTTTTTTTTCCCAAATATATTCTGCCGCACTAAAACGAAGATGCTGCAGAAAAGCATCTTTTCAAAGAGAAATGTAAAACCACCACAACCATGTTGGATAAGGGAAAAAATTATTTGGAAACTTTAACAAATTAATTGCTCGAGGTTAATTTATACCATTTGCAACAATGCAGGAATCAATTATGATGCACAATCTTTACCAAGGTCTGTAGATTTTACAGGAGAGTAAGCAGGAGGGAGAAAACCATTAATGACAAATCTTACACAAGAAACTCTGATTAACTGGTTCCATTTGCTACATCTCAATAGGGAAGTGATAGGAAATATTTTAGTATTGACTGCAGAGACAGAAACGTTCAAATCCATTCGTACACAATTTATGCTAATTCTGCTTAGGAAATTCCTGCTGAGACTCCCACAGAACACCCCCAAGGTCAAGGGCAGGCTGGAAGGAGCTCTGAGCAGCCAGGGCTGGTGAGGGATGGCCCTGCCCATGGCAGGGCTGGAACAAAGCATTTTAAGGTCCCTTCCTTGAGCATGTCCAGAGGAGGCAATGAGGCTGGAGAGGGGCTGGGAACACAAACCCTGAGAGGAAGCCCTGAGGGAGCTGGGGGTGTTCAGCCTGGAGAAAAGGAGACCCAGGGGTGCCCTCATCACTCTCACAGCTCCTGAAAGGTGGCTGTGCTCATCTGGGGCTGGTCTCTGTCCAGGAACTGACAGAACCAGAGCACACAGCCTCCAGCTGCACCAAGAGAAACACAGGTTGGATGTTGGGAAAAAGGTTTTCACAGAAAGAGTGATAAAGTTCTGGAATGTTCTGCCCAGGGTGGTGGAGTCCCCATCCCTGGGTGTGTTTAACAAAGCCTGGATGTGGCACTGGGGGCCAGGGTTGAGTTGAGGGGTTGGGGCTGGGTTGGACTCAATGGTCTTGAAGGTCTCTCCCAATCTGGCCATTCTGGGAATTCTGTGAATTCCAACCCAAAACATCCTAGGATTCCGTGATTCTGGGAAGTTGTTCACCAGAACTGTTCTTCCAGTCCAGCCCAACAGAAATGTCCCCAGGGCATCAGATTTCCACAGCCAGACAGGCAAATGGAAGCTAAACTGCTGCTCCTCAAACTGTTCACATTTTTCATCTCTAAAACAATGGCAAAATAAGTTTCAGACTGGCTCATCTTTGGTGTAAAAGGCAAAGTTGAAGTACATCCAAACCCAGTCTTCAAAGCCCCCCTTTCACTGTGCAGCACTGCAGTATTTCAGTTTTTTCTATCATTTTCCTTTGGCTCAGCACAAGCTGCCAGCCCAGGGCAGTTTCTGTCAATGACTTTGCACTTCAAAATACCAAATTCACACCACAGGGATGAGATCAATACAAAATCCCAATACCTCAGCTATACATTCATGGATATCCCTATAAATTCCTCCCAATTCTAGCAGCAGACCATTCCATTTTGGGGCATTTCTCAGATTAGCAGGGTCTCAGCAAGTTCTGGTGGGCAGTACTTTGGGTAAGTAGTGTTTGGGGAGCAGACAGCTAATACAAGTTGCATCAAAAAAGAAAAACATACATGGATTTTTTTTTTCTTTGCTGCTGATATTTTTGCATGTGTGGCTGCTTTTCTAGGCCTCTGATTTAATTTAAAAACCATCTGACAGCTCTGTAGCTTGTGCTCTGTGTGATTCTCACCCACAGGATAAGTGACTGCAGTAAACACCTGTAACAACCATTCTTTTTCAGCTCAGCATTTCCAGGCACCAAGAGAGATTATGGAAAATAACTTTTTGCTGCAGTAAAGTTCACATAGTCTTGGGCAATGTTTTCAAGTAGCCAACATCTACTACCCACTACCAATGCTGGCTCTCAAAAAGAGATCCATGCTTTAGCTCTTCATATCCACCAAGATTTTTTGGTTTTATTTAACCACTCTGGCCATTTTTAGCCATCTAAAAAGTACTGCTGTCAGGTGAGGTAAGGTCAGAAAGTTGTTCTAGCTCTGTCTGAGAATCAATTGAGCACCATCACCCCTGCCAGTCCTGGGAGACACCTTTTCTTCAGGTCTGACAAACTGCTCCTCAGTTTGCAGCTTGCCTCCTCCAGGCTAGATTTCTCTCTTCCTAACATTTTCTGTATTAAAAACCCCCCAGGTAACTTGCTTCCTGTCTAATGACTACTTGAGAGGATTCATAGTTACAGAAAATCAATGTTTTAAATGGTATTGAACAATGCTCTCAGAATCTCAAGGTGACTGGTTCAATCTTCCCTGATTAAACATGACACAGTATCATCAAAGGAAGCTGCAAAATTGTTCTTTGCCTGCTTTTTGTGCCCTTTCAGGCACAGCCTCACATCAGTTCAGCCAGGACCTCAGTCTGAGCTGCAAGAAGACAACGGGAGCATCACAATTCCTTTTCAAGGAGTGGAAAGAATCAAATGTGTTCAGAGTCTGAGGATTAGCTATAAGACATGAAATAGTTCCCAGCCACTGGACCATTTTGGGAGAAATCTATTTGAAGTAAAGTGTGCAGTAAGGTATCATGTCCATCTCCTCACCACCAAGCTGTGTGGTTTGTTCCTGCAATCTTCACACTCCAGTGAGGCAAGGGCTGGAGAGAGGAGCCAGGATTCCTTTTAGGCAGTGAGTTTCTTTGCCTCCAGGCTGCAGGGCAGAGCAGGAAGCAGCAAAGCTGCTCTGGTATTTTTTCCTCTCTTGTGCAGTGAATCCTTGCACACAGCTTTTGTGGGATGGCTTTAGAAGCTGCCAGCAGAAAATGTCAGCCCCTGCAGGCAGGCAAGGATGATGGTGTGGTTTGCAGATCCTGCTCCCCAAAGAACAGGGTGCAGTGACATTTTCTCCACTGTCCTTCGTGGTCGTGGCTCAGAGGACAGCACTAAACCTCCCTGAATCACTTCACAGAAATTACTTCACTGCATTTTCTCAAGAAAAAGTTCTGATCTCCACATATCAAATGGACACAAATGGCTA
This sequence comes from Haemorhous mexicanus, assembly GCF_027477595.1. Taxonomy (NCBI): domain Eukaryota; kingdom Metazoa; phylum Chordata; class Aves; order Passeriformes; family Fringillidae; genus Haemorhous; species Haemorhous mexicanus. The sequence continues at coordinate 17,727,667 of NC_082354.1, forward strand.
CAAATACCCTTCTCAACACTGGATTGTCATTCTGTGGAATGACTTTTCACTGGCCAGCTGGCAAAGGGCTGCAGATTTCTCCCCAAGGATATAAATACCAACAACTGAAGAACTGACACATTTTATTTAATTTAGTTCTCAGCATCTAAAGCATCAATGTCTTATTTTCTAGACACATTTCCTAAGGTAATATGCCTGCTTTTAAGTCATTATAGTGTCAGTGACTGTACTGATTATTTATATGAAAAAAACCCCCAACTTTTTCAAATAAAAATGACAGGCTGACAAGTTCACTGCTGATAAATGGTATTTTGAAAAATCAACATGAAAGCAGCTACAGTTATAGGACATACCTTTTATATTCAAATTTCTGAGTTTTGCAGTTACAACAATATGCCTCAAATGCCTCAGGTAAGGAGGGATTTATCTGGCCAGCATAGAGAACTTGTGTGATGCAATGAAGAGCTTTGTCCTACAGCTTTGTTGAGAGCAATGTCTGTGACCTTCAGAAGCTCTGAGCAGGAGGGACATGAAACAGTCTGAGAGGATGCTCTACATTATAACAACATCCCAAAATGTAAAAGAAGTTAATATATTTCATTTAGCATTGCAAACTCCTATAACTCATTCATGGGCATCTTGTATCTGCTCCTATTGATCTGAGCTCGAGTTTCAGAAACAAAAAAAGCCTGGGAAACAAAAGGGGACAAATTTATCCCTGGTGCAATCTTATTATCTGCAGATGAATTTAGGTTATTTTGTTAATCTCATTCCTACTTCTGCCTTTTTTCCCACCTAAATAAATTCTAAAATAATCAGTGGTGCTTTTCTTTATTCCATCATGCAATAGGGATGTTTTAGATCTTATTTTCTTGATGAACATGGATGCAAAGGATTTTAAAATAGTGTGCAACTCTCTAAGTATTGATCCCATGCATGCATGGAGGTAAAGGATCAGTTTCATGTTTTAAACTCTCCTATGACAGGCCTTTTGACAAGGCTTTAAAGGCTTGTGGCCCATCAGAGGGAACACATTTTCTATTTTCATTTCAAATTTCTGCCTGGAGTTTGGCTTCTCTTTCCCCTTGGAGCACAGATGAACCCCAATCAATCCCAAGTTCTCCTTAAGACAACAGAAACCTCTGTCCATTTGTGCAGGTGGCTCTTTCTAGGATCCTTTTTACATTTGCACCTCTTTTGCCATGGGCTCCTTTGCTAAATCTGATGAGCCTTTTTAGGGATGATGTCCCATGGAATTTTGCCAACAGCATTTTGTATCTGAAGCATTTTTAATCTCACCAAACTGGTTTATCAAACTTGTTTATTGTTTAGCACTTTAGAAAACTCCTCAGATGGTTTTGCCTGAAGCAAACTGCAGGAATGTAACAGGAGTAGCAGAAATGATCCCATTCCCCACCTATTTCAGAGCCCCACAAGTCTCCACTAAAGGCAGATATTCCCCAGAAAAATGGACATAGTCAGATACACTCAGTCCTTTCCTCTACATGCAGTCATCATTTATAAACATCTAGCACAAACATACATGGTCTGCACTGTAAGAAAGTCCCAGGCACTACAAAAATGCAAACAACTAGCAGCCCACACAAACTAATGTGAGTAAATACAAGTTGTGATGAACACTCAGTGAATGAGAAAAACTGAGATAACCTTCTCTGCTTAAAAATCCCTTTCAACTGTCATTTATTATAAAAATATATTGGTTAGCATCAAATATACACTATAAGTCCCTTGCCTTGGCATGGTAGGCATCATATGGACAATATGTAATGTTTGGGAGGATGCAGAAGTTTCCTCACCCTTTATGTCTACCCAAAAAAAGACTTTTTTTATCTTATTTGGCATCACTAAAGTTATAGTGCCCCACACTCTAAAGAAGTTTAAATGATTAATATACTCTGATTACTTTTTCCATTTTTTTACAACACCTTCTACTAGGAATTCTCCTAATAAAAAACTGGTTTAGATTTAAATTACACACTTGGCCCTAAAAGTTTTTTCACCTCAACAAGGCAATTGAAATGCTGTGGATTCTAAGGGTGATCTTTCTCCTTTCCAAGGCTGAGCCACCTTCAGCATTTACTAATAAAAAATAAAACTATTTCTCTAGAAGATATCAACAATTTACTAAATCCAGACCAGACAATGCTTTAAAAGAGCACTTTCTAAAACACCTGCTGAACAAAGGGGACTGAAATTTAATGGTTTAAAGCATCCTATCTGCTTTTTCCATCCTGTAGTGGTACTGTCTCCCATCAAACACTGAGCAAAGAAAATGAGATTTTTCTCCCTTCTACTTTGATTCATTCCAGAACACTGACAATCAATTAATTCCAAATAAAAGACCAAAGAAATGGTTGCACTATGCAGGTACCAGTCACTAGACTGATGAAAAGCCAGACTTACTGCTTCAAAGGAAACAAAAACTATTGAACCCAAAGGTGAACTGCACTTATTTGTCCTTGGCTACAGAATGAAACCAGAAAAGGTCATAAACACGTGATGGTATTTGCCTACAGGACTCTGAGCACTGGCCTTAAAGAAGGCTCAAAATATCAGGCCACAAGTTTCTTGCAGCACAGCCTTGGTGCCCCACACTGACGAGATAAAACAGTATTTGGGAGCAGTTTGAGATGGATTTATCAGTATAACAATGTAGGTCAACATTACAATTGTCTCATCTGATTTACAAATAGGAATGCAGTGTGGATGTAGGCTTTGGGACAGGGCTTTGCAATGGAGCTCCTTTGGGCAAAGGATGGAAAGAAGATGCTGAAAAATGTTTCTCATCCTTCAGTATAATAAGTGTATTGTTATTATTTTTATAAAATAGCTGCTATTGTTATTATTTTTATAAAATAGCTGAAGCACACTGCAAGTCTTGGACTGTGGTTTGATTTTGCTGTAGGTAGAGCACATCACTTCACTGGGAATCTGGCAACTGAATAAAGTATTCACCCAGCCAGGATTTACATTCCTGCTACAATAAGCAAAAAATACTAGAGCAACCAGGTTGACTAGAGCAGCCCTGTCAAAAGCAAGGTGTGAGTGAGTGCTGGCTGGTTCTGAGCCCACAGCACCAGGAAAAGATTTACTCTGGACCAATCAAACCCAGCATTTCAAACAACCTTCCTGGCTGATGTGAAGGCCCAGGGTGGGAGTGATGACAGCCCTGGAGAAGCAGCCCAGAGCTGCAGAGCAGAGCAGTGGAGCTGCAGTTTCCTCACCACATTGCCCACAAACATTCCTGCAACGTCTTGAAGAGCTGCCACCCTTGTACCCAGCCCAACCTCCTGGGGAGCACCCAAAGGCTTGGAGTGAAATTCTCTAACTCCAGGCAGGGTCTGTGCATCCCAGTGAAGGATCACCCCGACAAATTATTGATTAATACCCAGCAGACACTCTATAAATGAGGTGTAATTTGTCAGGCCACAGTGACAGAGCCTTTGCTTTCTTAAAGCTCATCTTCTATTCACTCTTCTAACTTGCTTTTGGCTAAAGCAATTTCTTGAGTTCATCTTCAGCCAAGTGTCATCTGTTCTCTCCCATAATCGTTACCCTTCTCGCTAATTAGTGAGGTTTAGCTTCCTCCTGTTACACACTTAATTAACTTCTCCACCTTTGGAAAAGCAATTTCCCCCGAACGAATTACTAGCACGACTGTTTCACACAATGAACTAGTTCTAAGTATAGTCTCCAAATGGAGCAAAGCTGCTCAGACAGGCACTGAAAGGTGCAGAGGACTTCCTGAAAGTGAGCTGACTCCACAGGGATAGCAGAGATAACCGTGGTGAGGAAAGCTCAATAGGAAAACACTTCTTCACTGTGCCACCGTCAGGAGAAACGGGCTGAGGACAGAAAGAGATGAATAATAGCTATTGTGTGTGGGAAATGCTATTCTCTAACATTCATACAGGGCCTTCCTGTTCTTTTAATGGCTCTGGCTGCTCAATAACAGCGAGGGGAGCTGAGCTCAGAGCTCCATTTGTCACCTGCTCCCTTTGGACAGGTACGTACCAATAACAGCACTCCTGCTGAAAGGCTGGACTTGATAGCGGGACACAAAAAAATGAGGCAGCAACACAGCAATAGATAGAGATAAATCAAAGAGTCACAGCTGAAATGAATGGCAAACCACTGGTACTGAGCAGAGGATCAGCCCCTGATTTCCTCCCCCTCCGAGACATGCTGCCTCTCAGGACATTGCTCCTCATGGAATTTAGTACAAATATCAAGTGAAGTCTTCCTATCAGTCATCTCTTGTAAAAGTGAACCAGAGCAAAATCAAATGTGTTCTATTGGTACAAATCCAAGCAATGGTTTATGCACTCACAATGTCTGGCCCACATTCTCTGTGATGTGTTCAAACTCCTACTTAAATGAAAAAAAAAAAAAACAAACCCAGACATACATTTCTATGAGTTTCCTGTGTAGGAATATGCCCAGTTTCCCTGTCTCATTGTTGGCACCAAAAGCAGGAAGCCACAAAAATCAAAAGATGTTTAGATCATAATAAATGCCATCTCTGAAATCAGATGTCCAGATCATAATAAATGCCATCTCTGAAATCAGAGAACATCCAGGCCATAAATGCCATGACCTCAATATCAGCTGGTCAGAAGGACACCAAATGTCCCTCCCTGTCAGTGCTGTAAGGAAAGCCCTCATGAGAAATGGCATTTTTAAATGCTGGGTCTGTTTGGAGGAATTCACTTTGTCCTTTCCTTCATCCCAGCCAGGACTGTGGATTTGGTTTGTGTCACACACCTCCACCTCCTGCCTGGGGCCATGTAATGCTCACAGCTTTAAGAAAACATGATTGACCTGAAATGCTAATAACAAGTATCATCTCAATAGGCATTAGGAGCAAACAATGCAAGCAAGCCCTCCTCAGATGAGCTAGATCATCATTATGTTTATTTTTCTTTATTAGCACCTGTCATTCAGATGAGCTGGAAAACAATTCCTTCACAGAATTGAAATGCTCATTGTGAGAGTATCAAAACACTAAATACCTGAAAGATTATTTTTTCATTTTATTACTAATTATCTTTTTTTTTTACTTTGTTTTCTTCCAATTTGACATTTCTGGCCTGTTATGTTGCTCCAATATCCATTGTTCTCTGCCCATTTGTGAAAAACAAGGTGTGGAGTGAGTGGTGCACACAGACACGAGGTATAACTGCAGGTGATGCTTTCACAAGCCACATACAGAGTGTAATTACAAGAGAAGTAATGAAAACAGTGATTATTTCACTCTCCTCATGGTCCTGCTGCCTCTTTTTCAAGCATTCTACCAAAAAAAAGACTCACCTAAGTGCCTCCTCCCTGCTTTCTGTCTGGGAGAATTGTTGTTTTCTGTGACTTTGTCAACCCTTCTAATCTTCCCAAGAATCAAATAAGCTTTTCTTGGCTTTATATAACAAAAGGAAGAGCAATACAGCATTTTTCAGATGATAGAGTATTAAGATTTTCAATAATTGAGGACTGAAAATCTTCCAACATCAAAAGCAGAACCTGTTATTTATCATGATTGATTCACACAGGAACTGAGACATCTAAATCCCAAGGAGATGAACAGTGCCTGGGGAGATCACACAAAACCCCTGGGGTTCATATACACAAAAATATTCCCATTTGGCTCCCAAATATTCCCAAAGCTCAAATAGGTTTAAGCTGTGAATGTCCTGTGGGATGTATCAAATATATTCTTCCTAATCCCCCTGGTCACTGTCAGAGGCAGAATTCTGGGGCCAGTCTCCTGCTCTTTCTGGAGTTACACATCAAGATTTAGAGTCTGTACCTTGTAAATTGTTGGAATTAAAAATTAGGAGTCTTTTCAGTGGAAGTGCTCTGGTTCAGCAACTAATGGTGAATTTTATAGTTGCTAAAGAGCATAAATTTAAATTTAGGCTAACCATACACAGAAGCTTTATTAAGCTGTGGGAAGAGGTTTTCTCTGTGCCATTTCCACCAGGAACCTGGAACAGGGGGCTGTGATTGGTGCTCCCTCTCCTACCTGCAGATTGAGGCTGTGTTGGGGTGGAAATCACATTTAAGGGGGTAACTGCACACCCAGAAAAGGAACTATGCATTTAAACTGCCCAATGTCTCTACAACATTTGTCCCTTTTCCCTTAGAAGCTGTTGGCTGATAAATGCTCTGTGACATCCCCCATGACACAAAGAACCCAAGACTCACAAGTCACGACACACATTCAGCTCTTCAGCCTCCATGTAACTGCAAATGCCACAGCTCGAGAGACCCATCAGAAAATGGGTTTGAGGTTTCAGAAAGGGAATCACTGCCATGAGCATCACCACGATAATTCCTGCATTCCTTCCCCTGTGACACAGAACTCTGTGGGGATCTAACAGGGAAGAGGATGACTAGGGAGAGCAGAACTAACAGGAATATTTCGCAAGCTCCTGGTCAGGTTAGCTGCAAATAATTATATTCTAATTTTAATTAAGGCAATCAAAGTGTACAGCTTACAACAAAGAGTAATTTTATACCAAACTTTTTATCTCTGCAGACATTTCCTCCTGTTTGTGCTTTGGTTCATCCCTAACACTACTGATTTTTTAAACCCCAGGCAGGCAGAAATCACCTTGGTAAAAACCTAATGCTGTGAGAGTTTTTCTTCACGCAATGCCAGACATTGTATTGATAATTAACAACCTCCATATTTAATGAAAATAGAGGTAGAAGGTTCATTAAAGCAAATTTAAAGCAAAATTAATAAACACAAATGCCTTGTTATTCTATTCTAGTTGTCCTTTATCCAGACACCAGGAAAAAGGAAAATAAAAGATGCCACTTATGAAGAACACATTTCTTTAAAAAAATATGAGAATTCAAATAACCTTTTTTTTCCCCTTTTAATTAAAAAGATACATTAGGACACAAAGCTAGAAATCTGAAGATTTAATTAATCACATTGAGTTTAGCTAATTTTAGCCTTTACAACTCACTTCAGGTCCCAGAGTGTCCCACAGCAAGCAAGAGGACTTTAATAAGATCCGTATGGATCTTGAGATGGCCACTGAAGTTGTTCCAGAATATTATCAGAGACACAGATGGGATTTCTAGAAGATGTTACAAAAGCCTTTCCTTCTGCAAATATCCCTTAGGGCATTTCCCAGCTGCAAAGATTATCCAGTGAAATGTCAGCCAGAGCTGGTCAAGCAGCAAATGCATGGATTTGGGAATGTCCCCCTCCCCTTCCCAAACAAAACCATAAATTGTGCTGCAGCTCCTGAGGCCATGGCACTTGTTACTGGCAAATGTTCATATCCACAGAGGAGATTTTCATGTGTTCCAAAGGTTTACTGGGATCTCCCTCTGAGAACTGGCCCTGCTCTTTTCCTCCTGTTCCTCACTGCAGGATTTGATCCATTTCTCTCTCCAGTCATTGAATACCAGCAGTGCAGGGCCATGGATTTGATGGCAGCTGGATGGCACAGAAACAGATCCAAAGGCAAGGAAACCTCCTCCCAGTGACAGAGAGCCATTTAGCTGGTCAATATTTGGTAATTCTCTGTAAATATCACAGCAAGCCAAAGAGCTCTTCTGTCAAGATGCTGGGAAAATTCTCCATTCAACATACAAGAAAGGAGTTATTTGGGAACAACTTCCAAGAGTTCCTTCCTTACCACCTACCAGAAGAGAGAACTGAAAATTTAGATTCTCTTTTTGTGGACTGAATTGCACAGCTGTAAGAATTTTTACAAATCATGCCCCAGAAAATGGTGAGAAAATTGTACCCAGTCAAGCACCACATATAAGAATTGGGGAAAAAAAAAAAAAGTATAGATATAAAATTCCCCAAACAGATACCTGCATGATTTGACTGAAAAATGGAGCAGCTTCTTCAAGTTTATTACATTTGCCTTTGAGGACTGTTATTTGTAGGTCCCCCCTTCTTTGCTGCATGACTGAACATTCAAGAGGGAGACCTTTAGACTCAAACATGACTTAACCTGATAAATTTCTAACTCAATTTACAGCAACGTCATGCATATGCTAAACCCCATCCAACATTAATATTTAATGAAGAAATAAACCTGCCACAAGAATAAATTTACAGCACATTTAGGGCACAGCATTTTAGAGGTGTCTGTCGAGTAGGTTTTGCTGTCGAGACAAGGTTTTAAACTGCCAATAGTTTAAAAGTAGTAATTTTTCATTGCATTTCATTTGTAAGCTCTGCTCCTTTTAAGAGACTCCGGGCTGTCAAGGTTAATTGAGCCCTCAGGGCCCTCAGAATGACTGCACTCGTTGGGGCTCTGCTGGCTCCAGGCTCCCTGATTCCTTTGCTCTAAATCTTGTCTCCAATGATCTTCTTCATAAATATCATTTCAACTTTAATCTCAACAATTACAATCTGCTGATCTAATTCTCTGATTTAGCCCTGTGTCTATCTGGCCAGACTAAAATCTCTGTCCTTCTGGCATCTCGTGATCATTTTAAAGCATCAAACCCAAATAAATAAGGAGCAGAGGAATTGACAGCTGGAATTTTCCTCCTGTCTAGACAGCACAACCTCCACCTGAGAGTGACAAACTCACCAAAACTCCACATCCAAATTTCTTTGCCAGCAAACATCTTTCAGAGAGCTCCTCACCACAGCCCAGAGCTATTTCAGAGCTCCTGGCCACCCGTGACCAATTCCTGGTCACTTCTCCCACCTCCTTGTTTTGGGGGCAGATCAGCAAAAATTTTTGGGTCAGCATTGGAACCTCCCCAGTCCCAGGGGGATTTTTGCCCTTTTTGGAACAATGTGGTCTCAAAATTCACTGGTTCTCCTAAAGCCAAGGGCTTTTATTTGGAGGTTGGAAGAAGCACCAGGGCAAAAAGAGAGAAGGAACAAACAGGCTTTGCTTGTACCTGGTCTCATCTCATTTTATGCTTCACTACAAACAAAATTAGCGACATTTCCCTGCTAAATTAGTCTAGCACCTCTAAACCAGCTTTAGTCTCCAAGCAGTGCAGGTGCTTCAGTGTGTTCAGAGGACAGATTCTCCCTCAGGAAAACTGACTACAGCAGAATTTTAGCTTTCCTTCTGAAAGAGAGCTTTCCAAAATTTAACTTATCAACTTTCTTTTTTAACTAATCAACTTTTCTGTCGGAATTCTAGTAAATGAACAAAGGTATATTCAGCTTCCTTTTGTCATTCAGAAAGGAACAAATTCAATATTTTCTATTTTGCAGAATAAATTCCAACAGCTGGTGAATTATGTTCAATGGCTTCTCTTTTTCAGGGCTCAGGTATTCAGCCTCCTAAGGCAGGATGATTGCTGGTGCCCTTTAAAAGGGCACATTTGCTCTCAAATTAAAATTTTATATAAATAAATTCTCCTTTAGAAAGAGCCATGGAAAGAACATTCTATCTTGAGAATTAAGCTGGAAAGGGGGAAATAAAACCCTGGCAGAATGATGAAGTCATTAGAGGCCTTTCTATGGACACAAGTAAGCTCAAGAGGGAGGCTAAAGCAGCAATCTCTACATCTTAAATTAACCACTCACAATCATTCCCATGAAATCAAAATATTAAGAGCAGCTTCTAAATTCAGAAATAATCAAATGTGTAAAAAAAAAAAAAATCAGTGAAATGAACCCAAAGGAGAAACCTCCAAGTTAACTTTCCTTGCCTTTACCCATTTACCCTCTTCAGCAGACCACAGAAGATTTTAATTTATGTGATATTTGAAACTCAGGTAATGTTGTGATTGATGGGCTGGTAAAGTGATAAAGTCACAGATTTGCCAGCTTGATAACCAAGGTGGGAAAAACCACGTACTAAAAATGGGTAAACTCACATTAGGCAATGAGTGCCAGCCTGAACTTTCACCTCTGAGGGTTCTGGGGGCTCAAGAACAGAAATGCAAATTCAACCCTTCCAGGCAAGCCAGCACATGGCCCAGCAGCACGTTTGTGCCATTTTCTGCTTCATATGGGAGGTGCACAACCACTAATTTGCTTTAATGTTTTTAATAATGACCTTTAATGTTTTTAATCATGACCTCCCTCAAGCTGCAGCATCCTTGCAGAAGCAATTCAGTCTTTGAGTCTTGTAGAAGATGAATTCCCAGAATATGGATTGCCCTGGGTCCACGTTCCCCTCAGGCAGTCCTTGTCTCACCAGGGTTCAGCTATGTTTTGGAGGTGCCACCACACAAAGTGCCCAAATTTCAGTATTTCCTCAGTTTTCTCAACTATTCCTATTATTTTCATCTTTTTCTTGCACTGAGAACCATTCCAGCTAGTGCTGACAGAAATGTATTTCGCTCCACTTCAGCTTTTCCTGATGAAAGCCCTGCTCTCCTTTCCCCTGAGGAAGTAGTCACTGGAAGTGAGCAGGATATTTATTTTCATGCAGGAAGGTATCAGCATATCTGTTTAGAAAGCAGTTTCTTCCACTCTGCTTTGTGTCAGGACAGGAATGCTAAACTGCATCTCAATTGCTAAACCCCACTGTGGAAGAGTCATGCAGCCTCCTGCACCCAGAAAGGCTAGAATAATTAACTCCTCAATAAAGCTGTAATTAATTATTGACAGTTTAATGTCCCTCCTTTTAAATAACAGGCAGGAATTGCTGGCTGCCATCTCTTCTTTAGCACTGCCAGGTGCAGCACAGGTGTTTTCAATCAGGTCACCCCAACTCCATCAGCCACTTGCACCATCCATTCCCCTGCAGAATCCTGATGGATTCTTCATTTGAATAATTTATGGCTGCTTTATAATAGGAACTCATCATTTAGCAAAATGAGCCACTAAAGAGACCCTAGAAGTGCATCATCTCCAGCATTTCCCCCAGAAACGTGGTTCTCTGCTGCTGAGAAAAAGCCAGAACTGTGCTATCCAACATTAAATTGGAGCCACTAAATTGGATGTTCATCTACAGCCTCTTCTGAGCTTTTCCTCTACAGCCACTTTGTGTTTTGAGTCCATCTATTAATTTATAAGGTGTCTGCTGTTGTAGATAGCTGTTAAATAGTTAATAGGGATCTACTGCACTTTGTCCAGCAGCAGAACTGCAGCCTGCTAATAAAACCCTCCTGCAGTAAGTAATGATTCTCTCTCCTTTCACACCTCTCACACTGAATTCACAGTTGTATAGTTAAATATTTCACAGTGTACAGAAGAAAAAGGCTGTACAGCCTCTCCATGTAAATTACTTTTATATCACAAGGCTTCAGAAAGTCTCCAAGCTGAATAGTCCTACCCAAGTATGTATCTCAAGTATATATGTTCAAATATTTTAAATAAAAATAAAAAATAACTTCTCGACACCAAGGTACAGTATTGGCTAAGCTGAAATGATCTTCCCTGAGCACAGGTTCTGTTCCTGTGCAGCCTCATGCCCAGGGAAAGCCTTGGGCTGATCCAGCTTTCATTGGCACCTGGAAGTTCCCTCCAAGACAAATCTTTTATTGTGAAAGTTTCCTGGTCATGGGCAGTGGAGAGAAGCTCAGTGTGGAAAGGTTTCTCTTGCTGGTGCAATGGCCTTCTCAGGGGTTACTGAGACCAAACTTAATGACAAGAACAGTAATTTTGCAGGACAGCAAAGAGCCCAGGAGATCCCAAAGCCACAGGAGCAAAAGGCACAAGGCAGGCTCACCTCCCTGCTTGGCTCTGTAATGTCCCTTTCTGCCACCACAGAGCACACTGACCTCCCCTGCCCGACACCAAAACCACCAAATCTACTTCAAACATCGCCTGAGAGGAGAAACACACATTTATAAATGACATTCAATGAGTTTAAGGAGTTTCCAAACTACTCCTGCAAACAAAGCAGGTCAAAACCTATTTTTTTCCCATAAACTACTTATTTTATTGCTTTTCTGTCATAAAATTTGAACTACCTTCAAAAGAATGCAGTTAGCACTTTGAGAAGGGCAGGAAAAATTTTGTCAGAGTACAGACAATGAGCTTTTAAGAATTTTTCATGATCCTTAATTACAGAAAACTCATAAACAACCAAACATTTCCTATGATTGAAAGGCCTTTGCACAGCTCAAAATTCATGAAGGAAAACTTAACAGGAACTTCATTTCACAACTCAAAATTTCAACTTTCAAATTGCAAAAATTTGGTAACGGCCCAGACATTTTATTTCAGAAGTACTCATTCAGTGGCTATCAGGAGTGCCCATCTAATTTGCAGTTCCAGTTCCTGTGTGGAGCACTAGATGGCACATGCCCAGCTTGGTGGACTGGTTTTGTGCAGAAAAGATCTCTGCAAAGCCTCTTCTGCAGCTAAGGAGTACCAGGGAAGTTAAGACACTGCTTTGCAATCTGCTAATTATCTGTCTATTCAATTCCTTATTTAGCATAAATGGTTTCAAAACAGATATGAAAACAAGGATGCCCAAAACAAGGAAGAGCTCTTATTATTTAAATGCAGCTGGGGGAAAAAAATTTGTAGGATGTCTCAAAGAGCTGCAATTTGTTTATAATTTCTGAGCCAGCTTTCTTGTCCTGATTGTGTATGTGTGCTTGAAGTACATTAAGTGGTTGAAATACAGAATGATTCACAAACTAACATTCTGCTTTATCTTTATTTTGGGAAATACATTTGATCTGTTGAAAGCCTTGGTTAGATAGAAGAGGTTATTGAGCCTTTTTTTTTTTATAGAGATCTAATAAATATTCTGTTTTTCAAATGGAAGGCAATGCAGGCAGGTGAAGGCTTTCATTTAGTCAGAGCTGGGGCTGGAGCAGATAAAAGCCTTTAGGCTGAGTATAACCCTGTTACCTATGAGTGACCCTGATGTTCTTGCTTCCCAAACAAGTCTTTTGAAATATAAGATAGATTTTGTGATGAATGCCTAGGAACAGCCAAACTCCTTTGAAATGAGGGCTTAATTTCTCATTTCCAGCTATTTTCCTCCAAATGTTTCTGGGTGATTTCAGAGCTTGGCTCTGCCAGGGGGACAGGGAGTGTCCAGGCCCTCAGCCCCCACCCCAGTGCAGACCCTCAGCCCATCCCCATCAGTTTCCAACACCAAGGAGCCCTGAGCTTTTCCACCAGCCCTAAACTTTGCTGTTGAGCACAGAGTTGGGGCATTTCCCTTCATCCAGGGTGCACCAGGGCATGAAAGCTGCCGTGTGCTGAGCTGACAGCTCCACGTGCCAAACCCCTCTCTCCCCATGCAATCCAACACCAGCAGAGCTGCAGGATGGGATTTCCACTCGCTCCATGCCCAGCTTGAGCCAGCTGCAGTGCCAAAACAGCAACCATGCAGTGCTCACCCTGAAAAAATCTGATTTTTTTTTTTTCTGGCCAGCACACTGCATGCTTTGGTCACAAGCAGAAATATTCTTCCACGTGCATGGCACAGCCCTGCTGGAAAAATGTGGTGGAGTAAATCTTTGGAGAAGCTGCTGTAGATTCCTCAGAGGGCATGGTGCTGAGATTTCTTTATTGGAGTCACAAGTTTCCTTTTGCTTGCACACATTCCCTAACACTTCCTGAAGTTTGTCACCTTTGGGCTTTCAGTGAACTCTTGTTAAAATGAATTTGGCATCTTTTGCCTTTGATTTAAACCCTTTTATTTGTTCATGGGCATCTAGAAGCAAAGAGTGTGACATGGAAAAATAACCAAAAACAAATGGAGAAAAAAAAGAGAAGATAACAGTTTTTTTACAATCTACCCACTCACCCTCCCCCAAAATCTCATGTGCAGCATCAGGGCAGCTTTTTAGCACTTTGAGAGCTGCCCATACCCTCTGAAATTGAAAAGTCTGTACTCAAAATAAAGTCAGTTTCTGAGAAACTGAACCAGAATACAGCCTCTGTCAGTATAAAATTAAAATGAACCATTTTTAAACAGTTATTGCAATGTAAAACAGATTATAGAGGGTAGAGAAGTGCTCTCCAACTCATCATCCATTGCATGGGCCAGACTAAACCCAGGCTGAACTGTTTATGGCCATAAAGGAGCACTGTCCTTCTGCTTTGCCCACCAGGGAACCACAACACCTGCACACAATCACCTCACCTGTCTGTGAGTTTTAGTCTGTAAAATCAGATTATTTCCTTGTATTTTAGGGGTGAAACAGAGAAGGCATCAAGCAGAGCCTGGGAAGAGTTTTTGCCCATCTGATATTAACTGAAAGGGGCAGGGCAGGGGTGAGGCCCCATCCTCTCACCCCTGGTACCCTCGGGACCCCACGCCTGCTGCAGGGCTGGCAGGTGCTGGTTTGGGGGTCAGACACTGCACAACACTCACAAACCCCACTTAGAGGTTGGCTGGCTCCTTCCACAGCCCCCTTGGAGCCACTTGAAATCCAGCCCAGTGCTGCTGGGAAGGACCCTGGGTGTGAGCCACACATGGCTGTGCATCTTCTTCTGACTTCAGAAAATGAAATTTCTCAAGTGGGAGCAGGGGAGAGAAGTTCATAAATAAACAAAAAAAAAAAAAGCCATGAGGGGAAGCAAACTGCTGCAGCCACACAGAAGAGTTTGTGTGTGACTCTGGCAGACAGAGGAGAGAACACAAAATGGTGAAATGGACTTAGCAAAGCTTCTCTGCCTCTCAGGGAACCCCCCAGGCCAAGCAGCCCCTGCAGGATAAAAACCAGCTGGCAAGAGCAAACCCCTAAATGTGGCTGTGCTTGTCCAGTAACAGGCACAAAGGAATTCTGGAGAGGCTGGGGTGGATCCTCTGAGCAGGAAAACAATGACAGCTCCTCCTGGTTCTCACCACCAGAACAGGGCCTGGATTCACCAGGAAATTCAGGGCAGCAAGTTCTCCCCATCTTCACTTTGCCATCTCCTGCCAGCTAAATATTTACTGGGTTGGAGGGCTCCAGGGAGCAGCAATCTAATCTTGTTACTCTCTCTCCAAACTATTTGTAAATCCAGCAAACTCCCCTCATTATCACACAGCTGCCAGCCTGATACCGCCCCTGGCAGAGGTCAAGGTTTGGATAGCAGCAGCACATTAAACATCAAACGTAAAATATATTCATTTTAAATGCAATTTGAGGCTGTTTTGAACTAATTCTTTGAACAAGCTTGTTTCACAGAGGAAATTAATGAAAAGTTAAAGGCCAAAACAAAAAGCTACAGGAGAGACTTGCTATTTTCATTAATAAGTAAAATAAATACCCTGAGAAAGCCTTTCTTCATTCTTATTGCTCTCAGTGCTTTTAAAAAGGCTTCTCACCTGACACACAAAAGCTCCAGTAGCACTAAATGCTCAGAAAACATGTACTCATTTTGTGCAAACCTGCAGCATGACATATTTACACTCATGTTAGGGGATGCAAACAAAGAAAATTCAATTCCAGCAACGTCAGATGCACAGTTAAATGCCAAGAAAAATTATTCCAAGAGAAATAACACATTAAAGAAATATAAAATCAGCATTTCAGTCGTGCAGATGATTCAGTCTATATTAGTTTGTTTAAAATTCAAATAATGGGTAAAACATCTGCATCCTCTGAAGCCCTGCCTCCATTATTTTCATTTTCAAGAACAGTCAGGGAAAGAACCAGGATTAGAAGGACACAGAAGGAACTGGTGAGGAACACTTCATTCACAGAAGTCAGAATGCTGTTCCACATTCCTGCTTATGTCCTGCACATCCTGAGGAGTTCAGTTTTAATGGTACAATTTTATATGGCACAATATAAAACCTACTGATATCATTTTTCTGGACTTTGCTGAGGAAATCGAGGTAATGAGGAGAAAGCCATCGAGAAGGTGTAGAGGAAATAGATGTCAGGGGATGTATTCATGGCCATTATCAAGAGAGGTGCACATCATTTTGCTCCTGTGACTGAGCTACGAGTGAAATCCAATTTGCCCAGATTTCATTGTGTAAACCAGGTGAACAGAAAATAAATTCGTTCTAAAATAAATCAACTTTTCCATACTGGAGGAAAATCAAATCCTGAGCCCAAAATCAAGACTCAAAAAGCCTTTACAGAAATAATGAAAAACGGGCAGACATAATCAAAATAAAGCTTTGAGTCATTTTGCTGCCACATCTGTAAAGACAGCTCTTAAAGCTGGTCCTCTCCTGCAGATCACACAGAGGAAGGTGCCACCCTTGGCATGCTACCAGTGGCTTGTTTTTCCTTAAGGGTTTTTTGGGCCTTGCCAGCCTAATGAATTATTTAATAAAGGTTAATTAGTGTTCTCCTGGAATTCTACTGCAACACAAAACTATTGCATCTCAAACAAATCAGGAAATATGCACCCAATTGTTATTCCAAATGCAAGTCGGTGGAATATTCCAAATATCTTGTTTTTCCCAACAGACAGGCTGGGAGGTTTTAACCCTTTCCTGCAGAGCTGCTCCAATGCCATCCAGACACAATCTCTGCAAGACAGAAATCCTGATTTCCAGAGGGACCAGCTGGGCTCTGGCCTGCCCGAAAAGGCCCCAGAAAGCTTCAGATGCTACATTTTATGCAAAGAAATGCAAATCCCCATGGCCATATAAATGCATTTTTAATGCATAAAAACTAAATTAGGAGGTACAGAATTATTCCTTATTTAAACACAGGGAGTCTGAGCAGAAACTCCTCTTGCAACCCAACACAGACTGGTCAGAGTGTAGGAACAACCAGAACAGTGGTGGAGAAAAGGTTTGAAGGACAGCTAAAACACAAGATTCCCAAGATTAGAGCTCGAGTTAATACCATTAATTGAAAGCATTAACCACTCAAAAAATATTGAATTTTAGCTGTAATCTCTATTCTGAAGGATTATATTTTCTGTCTTAATAGAACAGCAAGCAAAGTCCAACTTTTTGCTGGTGTTACTTCATAGAGCAAATTTCCTTTCTTCATAACTTTTTCTGTATTTTTATCAGTGATATGCAGAAGTGTAGGAAGAATAAAAATTACTTGATGCAGTGGGCAAATGGCATAATTGGGGTTTTTTTGCTGCTCCTGTTCCTTAAAATTGCTTAAAGTTCTACTCATGTTTCCAGCTCCACACACCTTATAATCAACAGGTCCCATCAAACAAGTCAGGCTAAATAATCCAGACTTCCCTCAGATACCAAAAGAGTTTTTACCTCACAACACATAAATTACAAATAAGCATAATCAGTTATTTGGCATAAAATGCAAATAATCTGTTCCATTACTGTAGAAGTATCTTAATCAAGACTCTAAAATTAATGCAACGATTCAGAAAACACATTACTGTTCAAACAAAAATATTAGGCATCTGTGTTTCCTAAATATGCCTTGCTAATTTATCAGCAGCAGCTCCTTCCCCAGAGGCTCATGGTACACAAATTTCTACGTTTTGGTCTCTGCTTTGAAGCCACCCTCTCACTTTTCACAGGGCTGCAATTGTTCTGCTCCACTCTTAACCTGTCCTAATAGGACCCAGAGTGATGCACACAGTTTTCACACAGCCCAGGAGCTGGTGAAGAATTCATGTTTTTACACACACAGCCCATGTCTTGGATTTTCCAGTGTCTTATAACACAATTTAAAGAAATATTGATACAAGCTTTACTGTGATCTGCAGAATTTAAACATCATTTACTTGGATGCTGCCTGATATTCCTGCAGGTCCAAGCCTTTCACACTCTGTGTTTGAAGAGAAGTATTCAGAGCATGAACACTACTAAACTTTCATTAAGGAAAAGAAATAAATTAATTCTAAATAAATTCTAATTCTATATAAATTGGGGGCTCACTCAAAGAATTCTGCTCTATGGGCACTCCCAGTGTCAAAATCCATTACAAAAATCATCAGGTAAGAAATGATAATTTTAGGCTATTGTTTTTTGAGCTCATGACACAAATAAAGGTATGTCAGTATTGTAGTTCTGCTAAACAATATAAGCATCCTTCTGCAGGACTCTGAAGCTCAAACACTAAGTTAATATTGAGCTAATTTCAATCTTTGCAAAATTCCTCACAAATAATCTTGTTTGTTTTCTTTCGTGCTTCTGTTTACAGCAGGGCACAACCAAAAACTACAGCATATTAATTTATATCTTCAGTCTTCATCACAGAAATGCACAGAAACTTGCAGTCTCTAGGATTCATTTATCTGCAGTTTTCAGCTTTTCCCCCCATCTTTTCTGGCCATTGAACAGCTCAGTAGAATGCTAAATGGGATTTGCATTTTATTTTAGCATGATGATATATTTGCTTTTATAATTATCTATTGACAAGACACTCTGCCACAGTCCCCCGATCATGTAGTATCCTAAAAATAAAATGTGCAAAAGGATTCTCTGCACTTACAACCAATAGCAATTTAGTCATGGATTGGAGTTTTAATTGCTTTCTTTGAGTCATTTTCATCATATTGACAATTTGAGTTGTCTTTGTCTACTTACACTGTTCTGTAATATCATTTTGCTCCTTATTGACACAAATACCCTATAGCCAATTTAGCCAGACATTAGGTGTGTTTAAGCCTTACTCAGATTTAATGATCTAAAAATACACAAAATCTTCAACCAGTAACTAAACAATAAACACAGCAGGGAAAATACCTCAGTATGGTGAGATTTATGTAATTTTTGTGATTTTTAAAGCCATCCAACCAAGGCAGCGTGGATTTTCATGATGGATAAACAGGGAAATTAACACCATACTTGATTGAAACTCATCCTTAGGCTGCAGCACAGGACAAGGACTGGAGTTCTCTGAGTCACCATGAAAACAGAAGGTGGGAGACAGGCCCAGCAAGTTCCCACTCCTCCCTGGTCCCCATGGACAGAGACAGGGTCCTGGGGACCAAATAAATCCTTGAGTTTGCCCAGCACACTTTTGCTTTTCTTTCTGTCCCCAGAGGAAGTTTCTTTTACTGAATAACATTTGTAAGTTATAGAAACAATCTGAGAAAAAAAACAAAAATATAAATTTGAGGGGCATGCTGCAGCCATGACAGATCATCTCCCTTGGGATGACTATGGCAGAGATTTTGTCTCTGTGAAATTCTCAGTCCCTGCTGACTGTGGAAAGAGGAAAATTTCCTCATTCCATCATTGTCTTTGCAAACACTTGACGTTTCACTCTCTGGATGGAATGGGGGAGATTTTTACTGCTGGTGCTTGAGCTATCCCAAAGTGTCTCCAAGCTCACAAGTCAGAGCTGCTGGAAGGCCCAGGAAAGCCTGGATTTTCTTAGTCTGCCTAGGAAAGCACACAAAGCAAATGGATGGGAATGGAATGGACAGCACAGAGAATATCCCAGGCAGGGAGGGACCCACTGGGATCCCAAAATCCTCCCCAAGCCTCCCAGCAGGTGTCTGACAGCATTGTCCAAAAACTCCTTGAGTTCTGGCAGGAGAGATACACAGAAGAGATACTCTGAAGAAAACTTAGCCAGAAAGGGCATCATAACCTTCCTCTGGATTAGAAAGGAGAAAAAATAATTCTGAAGTTAAGTATTTATTTACCTCTAATAACAAGGCAGCTAATCTTTTCAGATTAGCAGACCCTGTTTATAAACCTCCTCAGAAGTAGGGAGCTTTGAGCTCCAGGCTTTGTTTGGGATATAACTCTGTGTACAATGAATTAATAATTCAACTTCCTAAACAAAGCCTGCACAGCATTCATCCCTGCTCAACAAACAAACATTGGCTCACCAAGTCAGGGCATCCTGAAATGCAAATCACCAGGGGAGAACGAGCACAAGAAGGGAGGTGGCTGGAACTGTGCTGCCCAAGAGAGGAGAGACAGCTGGATTTTATTTTAAAATTGTTTTGTTTTTATGATAAAGCACCACAGCAGAGCTGGAAGGACTTGTAAAAGATGATCCACCTCGATGAGGCAGCACCATGGAGCTCTGCTGAGTTACAGCAGTTTGGGACATTCTTCTGATGTACTCCTAGAGGTGATGCCTTGGGTTTTTTCAGATTCTCTGCTGCTTTAAGTGTGCAGTTCTGAGCTTCATGTTAAAGGATGGTGAGCTCTGTGCACAGAGCAGGGAGACAAAACAATTCCTGCTCCAGCTGGGCACCAAGGACAAATGATCCCAATCTCAGCCCAGGAGCACAAACCCCGTGGGCTGGAGAGAGAAAAACAAGGGTGGGACTGGCTGGGCTGAAGCTGGGCTGGGACAATGAACTGCAAGGTGCAAATGGAGCAGAGCTGATCCCAGGGAGAGACCCCGTGCCCGGCCGTGCATTTTGGGGCCATTTTGGGTCATCTTGGGGCAGCCCTGGCTGGGCTCTGGTGCTGCCCAAGGTGGGTCCATGGAGGAGATCCCTTGAATAAATCCCTGCTTTATTCTCTCTGTCCAGTCTCTGTTCTAGCTCAGCTTTCACAAGACAGCTGTTCTCACAAAGAAATATTCTGTAGGAACCTCAGCGCTTTATTCCATGGATTCCCAAACATCAGATTTGTGCACAATTGCTCTCAGAGAAAAAAACCCAAAAAAACAAATCAACCACATTTATTTACATGACACATTCATTTACACCTCATTTTTACAAACTGCCTGAGAAAACCTATGGGTAATGTGGTACCAAATCTTCTGCTTTATTTTTTTGGGGGGGATACTGATCAAGAGAAGCTGTCCCTTGGTTTCCATGGGTGGTGACAGGACACAAAATGAAATGTCAGGAATTTGTAGCTGATATCACCCAGACTGACATGTCAGGACAATGTGTTGTGGTAGTTTAATTAATAAAGTACTTGTCCTGTATGTGGGTGAGAAAGAAATGGAAGGAGCAAGCAGGCAGGAATAGGTAATGCTCTACAAATAATGGGGGTTCAAGAAGCATTAAATTTTATAAAAGATATTTTCTCAGAAAAATAAAAAGTAGTCTGATGGGAGTCATTCTTCTAGCCTCAATTATTCATAAAACAGCTTAGCCTCTGCTTTATTAAGTGTTTTATAAAAATATAAACACTTGCCGAAATCACATCAGTATATTTTTATATATTTATAAATAAAATTTAACTAAATTTTAATCCTTTATACTTCATAAACACAGAGGGGGAAATCTCAGCTTAGAGAACTAATTTACAATTCTTTAATTACTTTTATGGAGCACATGGGATATTTTAAAATAAGACTTTATTTTTTTTAAGACATCTCTGGTAAGTGGCTGGGGTTATTAAATGAACAACTGTGAGCATTACAATTCATGCAGAATAAAGCACAGCTCCCTTCATTTATGCTCTTAAAACAAAGTAATGGAAGTTTTAGAATCTAAATAGATCTTTGGGTTTTTACAGGTTCAGTTTTTAACATGCCACTATTTCAGGGAAAATAACATTTTTCTCTGGAATAAATCTGTATTTTGACTTCTGAGGCAATGTGCTGATCTGTAAGGAGGTAAGGGATGGCTTCCACCTCAATTGTGTTTTACCTTTTACCTCATTTATGTTTATCAAACAACAGCTGTTTAAGCTCTGGTAGATACCAGCAGCCAGGTGAGAATGGCTGGTGCTGTGTGACTCAGGCACCAAATTCCAGTTCCAACCTGACAATCCACAGTGCCAGAACCTGGATTTGAAGGCTGGCTTCATCCTCCCTGCTGATAACATTTCCTAATCTCTCATCCTCTCCCTCATTAGATCACAGTGACCAAAAGAATATCACAATAAAAGCCTTTAGGACAGAAGTTAAAAAAATGATAATATTCTTGTGTATTTTTCTATCTTCTTTTTCCTCAGCTCTTTCCATTTTTCTGACTATTAATGAGTTTTTCCCATTGTCAGCACAGCATTAATGTACAAATATTAATCCCTTCTACAAGCACATTTCTTGCTCATTCACAGAAATTTGCACTCCATACAAACACTAGGAGCAAACTATTTAAAGTTGAAAAACATGTACAAAAAAAACCAACAAACCCAACAATGTGAGTGCTCCTGACAACTTTTCTTTTCCCCTCCTCAAAATTCAACTTTTCCTTCTCTCATAACAAGCCCTGCCACATCCCCTGTCCCCCTGACACTCTGGCCATGAAGGGATCTCCTCATTTTTGCAGCCAGGTTTGGCTCAGCAGCTTTATCTAACCCAGATAAACAAACACCTGCCAGGAGTTAGCTCCTATCTGATAACAAATTCACAGTGATAAGGCTGCAATCAATTCTCATCAAATCTCCCTCTGAGGTGGCTTTCAGAACCTGTGACACCCCATCAGAGTGCAGGCATGCTGACTTTCAAAAGTTGGTTTAAACTGCTGTCCATTAAATCCTGATTTTGTCAAATATTCAGGCTTTTTTATCTTCTATTCAAATTTAAATTGTTTTCTCAGACAGGCACAGCATTCTGTACACCAGAGAAATGTCCTCTACAATTATTTTCTGAACTTCACAATGAAAAGGAATAAACCCATGGGTTTTTTCAGAGGACAGAATACCCTGAGCTGAAGAAGAACCATCAAAGTCCAACTCCCATCCTGCACAGGCCCCCCAAGGATCCCACCCTCTGCCTGAAAACATTGCCCAAGCCCTTCCTAACTTTGGGCAGGCTTGGGGCTGTGACAAATTCCCTGGGGAACCTGTTCCTGACGAGGCAGCTGGACCTAAATACCACAGTCTTTGAGTTTCTGCAGGTCTGTGCTCTCACAGAGCTTTTCATGACTTTTGTGGTGAAGGAAAGCCAAGCAGCCCAGCTGGGTTCCTTCAGTCTGAAAGAGATTTTTCCAAGTTTTTCCAGCACCTTCCCAGCTCCCCAGGTTTGCTGCTTGGGGTTCCTCATGGTTCTCCCACGTGTGGGAGGATTTCTGTGGCTTCATGGACACTTCAGGGACCCTGACATGAAAAGGTGCCCCAAAGCCCTTCCCAAAAACCAGGGACACAATGATCCTGTGACAATGCCACTGTGGTGGCCCTGTGATCCTGTCCTACAGAGCATTTTCTGGGTAGGACACTAAGCACCAACCAGGCATCTTCAAGGAGAAATAAGAGCCTGAAAGATGATTTAAGTGCAGTCAGATAATTTGGAATTATTTAGGAGAGGCTTAGAGGAGAAGAGACAGCTGCTCACACCAGATCCAGGATGAAATACTTGGTCCATTACAACACTTCCCCAATACTCAGGGAAAAAAAAACATCAACAAAGGTCCAGCAACAGAGATAAAATCTGCATTTGATTTATACCTAAACTGAAAAGCCCAATATGTTTTGAGATTCCCATATGTACGTAATTTCTTATTCATTAAAGGATAGCAAAACTTACACTGCACAATTTCAAACTAATTTATATTTCAGTGACAGAGGTTTGATTAAGAGATACCACTGATCCTAAAGCACTAGGAGCAGCCCCTGGCTCAGATATAATGCAATTTCCAGGCAGAATTTTATCTCAGACAAGGAGAGGCCTTTCCTCAGAAGAAGATGCTGCAATTATTAATTGGAGGGGCAATTCTGTATTTCTTGCAGCTGGGGTCGCCACTCAGGACATAAAGAAAACCACAAATTTTCTGCCCTGCTTGGCTATTCAGAGTCTGCCAGGAGGAGATGAGTTCTGAAGAACAAGTGCTTTCCTTTGGCAGCACAGCATTTTCTCTGACTCAGCACAAAAGCTGAACTCTTGTACTCAGATGAAAATCTCCAGAAAGCTCTAAAAACAACCCCCACCTTTTATAAACAGAGCACTGCTGGTATTTAAGTCTATGCTAGTAGAGCTAAAAGAGCTCATTTTCTGAGTTTAAAGCCACAGTTATTAAGAAAATCCCATGTGTGATCATACCTGTGACACCTCCAGGGTACAATGCAGGTCCCTCTTCTCACCAAGCAGTTGCTGATGGGGTAAAACAGCCACAAAGACACAACTCAGACCTCCTCTTCCTCCACTGCCCCAAAGCACCCAGCCAGAAGCTGCTTAAAAAGCTCTCACCTGCAGCACCTAAACTGGCAAAAGATTTTTTTGTTCTTAAGAGGAAACACATGTTCCTTCACTGATCTGGGGGAAATTACCAACAGAATGGGAACATGAACCACTGATGATCTAAAATTTTGTTACAAAGGCTGTTAGGAAGACAGTGTGGAAGATGAAATGTGCATATTATTTAGGACAAAAGTAAAGAGAAATGAGGACCTCCAGAGTAGGCAGGGAAGAGAATTAATCCTATCAAAGCCACAAAACACAGGCCCCCTGCTCCTGTGGAGGTCAGTGTTAGTGCTGTATCCATTCTGTGCCAATCCTTGGGACTGGGTTACATTTCAAATTTCACAGCTCAACACCTTCCTGAAAAAAATTCCCTCATTATTTGAATTAAATCATGGTTTTAAGTCATTCACTTGGTTATTCCTTATACACTATTCTGGTGAATAAACAGGAATCTAATGGTTTATTTATCAAGAAGACAATGACCTAATTGTCCAAAGACCTAATGAAACCTAAATGCCTTTCACGTTCTCTCCTCAGCCCTAGTAGACAGAACCTCAAGAAATGCTAAAGAAGCACATACTGTTTTACAATCTTAGTGTAATACATTGATTTCCAAAATAAAACTGGATAAAAAATAGGGATATCCCAGAACAAAAGAAACAGAGTTATTAAAAGTTCCCATTTGTGTAATTGCTCACAAAAATCTCCAGTTTGGGAGCAATTTTCTGTGTGCTCTCAGAAACAGGGACCTGATTTGCCAATAAATTGAAATCAAGACAGAATTATAAATTTCTTGAGCCAGATTCTCTTCAGTCACGGGAAAGATATTAATTCTGACAAAGACCCAGTAAAATGTTGTGTTTTGGTTGACTAGAGTAAATAAATTATCTGGAGCAGAATATCCACCTTGTTTCTTGACAGCAGGGAACAATAATCTACCAAGAGAAATGAAATCTGTTCTCTCTGCAAAGCATGCATCCATTTCCCACTTGAATTAATGAACATATATGGTCACATAAAAGTAAAAATTGTGATCCCAAGCAGTACAATGGAAAGAAAATACAATTTTATCTGTGGCTTCAATCTGCATCCACAAGGAACAGCAATACCTTAGGCCCTTATTCTGTTCTAAGAAATGAAAATCTCTGCATATGTGATTGTGAGTGAAAATTAGAATTATTTATGGAAGAGAATCTTGGCTTTCTGACTTTTCTGCTTCACAGGTGGCCTGAGTGTTTCAGCAGCCTTCAGGTGAGGGCAGAGTCAGCAATCCCCAGCTCACCCAGCACGATTCTGGCCAAAATCACTGAGATTTCCCTGCCAGCTCCTTCCCCTCACTCATGTTTGCTGCAGCCTCTCCCCAAAGCCTCCTGCCCCTGGAACTGTGAAAAATCTGCACTACTCAGCTTTAGAAATGAAGGAAGGTTTGGGAAGGTTTGGGAAGGTTTGGGAAGGTTTGGGAAGGGAAGGTTTGGGAAGGTTTGGGAAGGGAAGGTTTGGGAAGGTTTGGGAAGGTTTGGGAAGGTTTGGGAAGGGAAGGTTTGGGAAGGGAAGGTTTGGGAAGGTTTGGGAAGGGAAGGTTTGGGAAGGGAAGGTTTGGGAAGGTTAGGGAAGGGAAGGTTAGGGAAGGGAAGGTTAGGGAAGGTTAGGGAAGGTTAGGGAAGGTTAGGGAAGGGAAGGGAAGGGAAGGTTAGGGAAGGTTAGGGAAGGGAAGGGAAGGGAAGGGAAGGGAAGGTTTCGGGAAGGGAAGGGAAGGTTTCGGGAAGGTTTCGGGAAGGGAAGGTTTCGGGAAGGGAAGGGAAGGGAAGGTTTCGGGAAGGGAAGGGAAGGGAAGGTTTCGGGAAGGGAAGGGAAGGGAAGGGAAGGGAAGGGAAGGGAAGGGAAGGGAAGGGAAGGGAAGGGAAGGGAAGGGAAGGGAAGGGAAGGGAAGGGAAGGGAAGGGAAGGGAAGGGAAGGGAAGGGAAGGGAAGGGAAGGGAAGGGAAGGGAAGGGAAGGGAAGGGAAGGGAAGGGAAGGGAAGGGAAGGGAAGGGAAGGGAAGGGAAGGGAAGGTTTCGGGAAGGGAAGGTTTCGGGAAGGGAAGGGAAGGGAAGGTTTCGGGAAGGGAAGGGAAGGGAAGGGAAGGGAAGGGAAGGGAAGGGAAGGGAAGGGAAGGGAAGGGAAGGGAAGGGAAGGGAAGGGAAGGGAAGGGAAGGGAAGGGAAGGGAAGGGAAGGGAAGGGAAGGGAAGGGAAGGGAAGGGAAGGGAAGGGAAGGGAAGGGAAGGGAAGGGAAGGGAAGGGAAGGGAAGGGAAGGGAAGGGAAGGGAAGGGAAGGGAAGGGAAGGGAAGGGAAGGGAAGGGAAGGGAAGGGAAGGGAAGGGAAGGGAAGGGAAGGGAAGGGAAGGGAAGGGAAGGGAAGGGAAGGGAAGGGAAGGGAAGGGAAGGGAAGGGAAGGGAAGGGAAGGGAAGGGAAGGGAAGGGAAGGGAAGGGAAGGGAAGGGAAGGGAAGGGAAGGGAAGGGAAGGGAAGGGAAGGGAAGGGAAGGGAAGGGAAGGGAAGGGAAGGGAAGGGAAGGGAAGGGAAGGGAAGGGAAGGGAAGGGAAGGGAAGGGAAGGGAAGGGAAGGGAAGGGAAGGGAAGGGAAGGGAAGGGAAGGGAAGGGAAGGGAAGGGAAGGGAAGGGAAGGGAAGGGAAGGGAAGGGAAGGGAAGGGAAGGGAAGGGAAGGGAAGGGAAGGGAAGGGAAGGGAAGGGAAGGGAAGGGAAGGGAAGGGAAGGGAAGGGAAGGGAATTCTCCTTCCTTCTCCTTCCTGGCCTGCATAAGACCCCCAGCTGCAGAGAAATCAGGCAAATGGAAACAAGGATTCTCTGAGACACTAAAAGCTGCGACTACACTTTCCTCTGGAGAGGCTTGAAAACAGAAATATTGCAAACTGACTGTTGGCATTTCAGGGCGTTCACGGCTGTGTTCAATTTTAACAAGATTAACAAATTCTCCTTCCTCAGATCAGAAACTCAGCTGAAAACCTCTGTATCAATCTTTCAGATAGCTGAATAATTCCCTAATTCCTCCCTGTAACTCAGGTAACAAACAAAAAGGTTGCAGCAGCATGAAAACTTGAAAGCTTATAAGCATGGCATATACAAATAGCAGTATTGTATTAGATGTGTTTCTGTCACCAGATTTCCTAGGGATAAATTGACAATAAATTGTATTTTTTCTTATTATTTTGGAGTGCTGTTGCAGTTTGTCTTTCCCAAAACCTAATTAGGCTTATGTATCATACACCACTCAAAACTGTTCTATCTAGCCTGGAGTTAGTCTGATTTGTTCCATTCCAGGGTGAGAATTTTCCTTCTAATTCTTCTCCTGGGAATCTTTAAGCAAGAAAGGCATCATTTCCATCAGGATTGCTTCACTATACTACTCACACCAAATGTTGGCTGTTACTATATTCTGGTATGTCATTGCTCTATCTTCTGAAAAAAAAAAGGAAAATAATAACAACACAATCTCATTACTGCTGGAAAAATAGAAGGTTTTTTTTTTCAACTAATGCATCAGTTCTGACAATTTCGTTATTTAGGAACAAGTTCAAATCATTTACATTAAAACTGAGACAAATCAAGATCTGAAAAAAACCCCAAAGTACGTTTTGTTATTTAAAACAAAAACCCAAACATAAATTATTTGTGTCAGGTACACCTTAATGAATAATAACTCTTTTAAAGTCTGTTTGGAACATTTTAGAGAACACATCTGACAACCACGAGTATTTTGCCTTGGATTAACAAATTCATTGGCTTGGGTTTTGTTTTTGAAGCAGAAATCCTCCATCTCTGGGCTGCTTACTCAGGTAAGAGGAGTTATTTGTGCATCTTACTTTTTATTCCCTGCATTTGATAAGGGTGCAGCTTCTCTGCTTGATATTGAAGGCAGACACCAGAAATCCAAAGAGGGGTTTGCTGGAAGGGAAAGCTGGGAGCCAAAAAAACCCCTCAAAAATTATTTCAGAATTTTCACTGTGTTTTAGAACACAATTTCTTTTTCATGAAGAAGCTTCTCCAGGGGGCATTGTGGAGAGTGGAGTCCTAAACCCTCCATCCCTTATGAACCCCACAAATCCCATCCCCTGGAATGATAAAAACACAGATGATGTCAGACAGGGGAGCAGACAGATCACAGATCTTTATATTTTTATTTTTATTTTATTTTATTATATTTTATATTATATTATATTATATTATATTATATTATATTATATTATATTATATTATATTTTTATTGGTCTTATTCAGAGCACGCTGAATCACTGAAACAAAATGTATCCATGGGGTGACCATGGGCCAAATAATTTCCCAAATTGGGAATGATTTTTGGTAACTGTGACCATATTAATCCTTCTGCTGTTTGCTGTAATGATGCAATAATGAAGAACTAATCTGTTATTAATGAGGAGGTAATGCTCTCTATACTTCACAGAAATTCCACTATAATTGCCCAATCCATGTTCCACCAGTGTTTTAAACTGTGAATTTGTTTTTAAGAGCAAGTGTAACTTAAGTTAACAAATGTTGTTTTAAGTAAGGCTGAGGCCAGCGATTTTCCAGTGACCTTCTGGCTCCTTTGGGAAGCTTTGCCAACTCATTCAGTTACAAAGTGAGGAGGCAGAGTGGTTTCAAAACAATTATAAAAGCTGCCAATAAATTTCATTCAGCTCTTCTGACTTAAACACAAGGTCAGCAAGGAGAAAAAAAGAGTCATTTTGAAGTCCATTACACCAGTTTTCCATTTAAGGGGCTCTAAACCATAAAAAAAAAAAAACCAAAAAACCAAACTTTGGATTAATGTGGGCTATTTGAGAGCTCCCCAAGAGGTTTGAATTTTGAAGGAATTGTTCTTTCTACTGAAATGCAGATCTTCTAAAGGAGTCGAGAATTGGGTACCCACGTTTCAATATTATTGATAGCAATAATAATAATAATAATAATAATAATAATAATAATAATAATAATAATAATAATATAATGTGGAATTGTTAATTTCAAGTGATCACTTCTGCTTTTCTCTGCCCTTGATGTTGTCTGTGGCCAGGAGATGAATTTACAGCTCCTCTGCTGATCCCAGTCCTCTCCTCGTGCCCTGGGGACAGACTGACCCCAGCTGACCTCAAATATTGTTCAGCAATTCTATCATTTCAGTGCAATCAGGTTGGTGTGGGCAAAATTTTCAAGAATTTATGGTCCAGTGAATCCAGAAATGCCAATACACACAAGTGAGATGATTCTGTTTCCATGAAAACCGAAGATTCTGTGACTGCTCCGTGCAGAAAACAAAAATACTTCTCACAAATGGGTGAAGAGAGGAAAAGATCTGAGGAAAATGTTTTCTTCCCTTTCTTTCTTCCTTTGAATGGCACAGGTAACCCCAGAGAAATGTTACTCTGATCTTTGGATAAATCCTCCATGGGAAATCCCAGTGAGCCAAACTGGTCTGGTCTGCCCCCACAACAGCTTCACTGGGTGCTGTATGGTCACTGATAAAATAATCAATATACTATATTACAATATATTTAATATAATATAATCAATAATAAAATAGTCACACAGATATTTTGAGCTTTAAAACACCAAGGGGCCAATTAAAGTATTCCTAAACTCTTTGGAAGCTGGGCTTTGGTCACCTTGCAAGGCAAAAAAGAAGACTGAGTAAGTGTTTATTTTAATTTCTCAATTTTTTAATGCCTGAGTGTAGATATTTTAGCTTAGATTTATCTCCACTTAAGTAATGAATTTTAAAAAGAATAGTTTAGATTGCTTGAGCACTTTGGGGGGAGTTCTTTCTACTAGAACTCTACTTTAACTAGAGTTATAAGATTTTTTTTGGGTAATGCTGTGATCTAAATTGTCTCTCAAAAGAAAATGACAGTCTTTTAAGTTTGATTTTCTAACAAATCTTACAAGCATTCTGCATGATAATATTCTGCTTAAGAAACCTACGTTTGTCTCTCTCATAAAGCAGATGTAAGATTTTACTGCCACACTAAAATTCTTCCCTATAACACTACACTAAAACTGCCCAAAAAACACTTGGAAATTTGGTGTTCAACACACACAGGCAGATCTTTCACTGGAGGTAATGGGGGCTGTAAATTCAGGCTCTAAACCTTATAAAAATGTGATGCACCCATTCCTGTTAGCCAATTTGGTTTGTAAAGTTAGCCCAGAAAGAAAAAACCCAAACCCACAGACATTTTACACTCATATCTTCAGTGTAAAACAAGCCCATTTCTGTTTCCTACATGCCTGAGAAGTATTTGCATAATATATAGGTAGAAAAATATCTCTCATGAAATCACTAAACATGGCCAAACTTCCTCTAGTGATGATTTATTGTTCAGATATTTTTCTTCAGGAAGGAAAAAGCAATGCATGCAAAGTACAGAACACGCAGCCCCTTTAAAATTACTTCACTTAAAAGAGGTGCAAGTGAAAAATAATTTTGTTTGAGCACATGCAAGCATTGATTTCAGTCTCCAGGCAATGCAGTGCTCTGTGTGTTTGTCACAATTCAATTTACATCCACAAGCAGCAGAGGAGCAGCACAGCCTGCCTGCCCCCACCACTGCAGGACATGGTTGGGCACCAAGATTTGGTTCCCACTCAGATGCTGATTAAAAAGGGGAATTAAAATTGTCCCTCACCCCACAGCCAAGCAGAGCTGTAGAAAGGCTTGTTCTGGCTTTCTCCATGAAATTAAAATTCTAGTCTTTGTGGGATAAATATATAAATTTTGGGGGGTTGTATTATCTTACCTACACCACCAAAACCCCCAAGAAATAAAAGCCAAAGATGCAGAGAAGGATCTCACCCTGCTCTCATCAGAGCCCACCGTGCAGGGCCATGCCCATCCTCAGTCTGCACCATCCCCTGCTCACCCCTAAGCACAGTTTTCAGAAAGCTACTGCTCCCACAAGACAGAACCTTCCCTGTCATGGACCACATAGAAATGTGATTTAAAGGCTCTCCAGTCTTTAATTTCCTTGTGTTTAATGGTCACACAATTCCAGTGCTGCTCCCCCACATCTGTCCCACTGCAGAGCCGTGAGACACCAAGAATAACTGAGATATTTTGCTGTTCCCACCAACAATAACTGAGATATTTTGCTGTTCCCACCAACAATAACTGAGATATTTTGCTGTTCCCACCAATAACTGAGATATTTTTCTGTTCCCACCAACAATAACTGAGATATTTTGCTGTTCCCACCAATAACTGATATTTTTTGCTGTTCCCACCAACAATAACTGAGATATTTTGCTGTTCCCACCAGGCAAAATCCATTGAAGCCACTGACACAGACATCCTATAAATTCTGAATGGACTCTGCTTCATACAAATAATCCACCCTGCCCTCTGTGCCCAGCAGGTGACAGAGCAGGGCTCTGATCACACAGAGCAGGGGAGCAGCCAGCTCTTCCCAGCCCTGCAGGGGGCTTGGACACAATCCCACCTCATCCCATTCTCCTCAGCCACTTGGTCCCAGCCAGTTCTGACCTGCTGCAGGGTTTTGCTGGAAGATGGGAGCACAGAAATGGATTTTCTGCTCCTTTCCTTGCACAGGTGCTGGGATCAGGCAGAGCTGAGGAGGAAAGAGGTGAAGAAGAACCGTCCACGTTCTGTGTCCCAGCTGCCAGGAGCTTCCCCACTGATTCAAGGACATTTGTGCAGGTGAAAGCAAGAGCAAAGGAGCCATGGAAAATGAAAACAAAATGTGCAGCCAGCTCGAAAAATGTGGTCAAATGACTAGTTAGAGCTATGGTTTCCAACCTGTTTCTAGAAGCATAATGGAACACTTCCAGACTAGAACCACTGTTAAATTTTCTCAAACTATAAAGTCAGCCAGATCCCCTAAAAAGGACTTCCCCCATCAGAATTGCAACAGGAATAATAGAAAATGATCAGCATTCTCGACACCAGATAATTTAAAATCCCAGGGACTTAATATAATTTCCTACTCCTATTAGGTAAAGCTGTATTAAATCCCTATTCAACAGCCTGTATTATTCTCAGCCTGTGCCCACCTAGAAAACAATTCCAGCATTTTGCAGGAAACAAGCCCTGAACCCACTATTTTAGCACTACCTGGTAGCTGTGGTCATTTTTTATACTTACTTTACATTCAGGCTGCTACAAAAAGAAATACAGAATGGAAATCAGGTCTGTTGCATACATTTTAAACTCTAAATCTGACTTTTAGAAAATCAAGGTTATGGTTTTCTTCCTATGTAAAAATCCAATTGCATTAAAAAGTTTCCAAGGTTCCAGCAGCACCAAAATTACGACTCATTTATGAAAACTGTGTTAGTGCCTGCAAACCTTTGTTGTAAATTATGCATGCAAGCATGGAAATGCTAATGAAAAGAGGATTTCATTTACAAATGATTAGTACAAATTCAGCAGTCACTATAGTTATGCCACTCTAATTTATTTTCTTGTAGAACATGCTGTTTGCCAGGTTTGGGCCATTTATTTCTACACTGTGGAACATCAGCTTTTCAGAGTTTAATGTCACATTATCTGTTTTATCCAGAGAAATGTTCATTTTCTTTCCAGGTCTTAGTAAAATGAAGTCCTTGGGTTCAAAGGTAACTCTTTTGATTACAACATTTGGAGGATGACTGCAACAAAAGTGATGCCCTTTTCCACACAAGGAATTGCTGAAATTACTCTGCTTTCTACTGATGTGTTGAAGAAAATGCATATAACCACCCTCACCAGAGCTTATAAAAATTTTTCCACTCAGCTCACAATTTTTAATTTTTTTAAGAAATTCCCTCAGTACATCCCTTAGGGTTTTGGTAGGCATTAGACCTCCCTAGAAAAAAAAAAAAATAAAAAAGGCAAAACCCCTCAGTGAGTCAGCATTCCAAAACCATTCCACAGGCCTCTAAATGACAGGAATCCATAGTGAAAGGCTAAATCATTATTTCTTTTTTTTTCCCAAAGATCCATGTTGGCTGGAAAATCAATAATGCCTTATATGAAACATATCCAAATGGAAATGAAAACACAGGTTCCAGGGAGTCATAAAAACATATTGTAGAAACCCCTTCAAGGTTTATTATTAAATAGAGGAAATGGATCTTTGCAGTGGTGGTGATGTTCTGTGGATTGTGTTGGAAGTGTTTGAGGTAGAAACAATATTTTCCTTTACAAGGGAATTTGCTGCTTTCCCCTAAATCCTTTGAAGTATTCCAGGCTGGGAAGTTCCAGCCCTGAGATCCTGTGTTTGGATGCAAAAGGAGATTTTTTTTGTCCTCATTTCTGTGGTTTTTAGAAGCTGGGCAGAAGGCCCACAGCTGAAGTTTGGTCAAGTCAATAAAAATATTTGCAAGCCTGGAAAGCCTGAAGAGTTGTACAACTGGTCCTGTAATTCTGGCCTGAAAACCAGGCTACACAGCCCTCCAAATCCAGCCTGTGAGCAGACTATTAAAAAATCCTCAAGTGGTGGAAAACAGAGTTTAGGCCTTGGTCAGACAATGGCTCTGGTTGCATGATCTACCCAAAGCAAATGCATCCATAATGTGCAGTGCCCATTTGCCTTGGACAGCTTTATTTGTTCATTAAACATTTATGTTAGATGGCTTTTAGCATCCCAGCCCATGATATTCATCTAAACTTGGCTAGAAAATTAACAGCTTAAGTAGTCCCATATTTTATCATATTAACCTCCCTTTGCATTGTTACTGAGCAGTTGGGACAAAACCTGTCCTGAATCACACATTTCAGGATGGAATTTTAAGAATGCTTTGGCTAACATTAATTGCTTGGGATTTTTTTTTTTTTTAAATCATATGATGTGGTACAGCTCCTTCCTCTGATAACTTGGTAACAGCAAATTGATTGCAATCACTCAGCCTAAAATGGGATTTCTTTTATAAGCAAATCAAGAACACAACTATTGGGAAAGGTTTAGCTATCAAATTAACATTGTAACCTGCTTGGAGACTATTTCCTACCAAACAGTATGTGGAAAGATTTCCAGGAACTCATGCTATATATAGGACTTTAAATAGCATTTAAAACAATTATTCATACACTTGTAATTTCTTGTTCTATTAGCTAAATGCATCTCCTGCAAATCCAGCTGAATGAAGGAGAAGAGATGAAGGGAGAGAGTGAAATTCTTTCTATAATTTGATGATCAGAATAATCAGAAGTTATCCTAAATAGAAAGTATAATAATTAAGAATTTTCATTTAAAATGAAAAAAAAACTACTTTCATTTAAAATGAGATAGTATCAAGGGGTCATTCAAGCAAACATTTTGAGGGTTTACATGCAACATGGGTGCCTGAAAACAAGAAAAGCCCCAAATGGACCTGGACACTGCACAAAAAGGAACTGGGGTATCTGTGGGATCTTACTCCAAGGGCATCCTCCTTTTCTTCAATGACGTTGTGAGGATTTGCCAAACATTTCAAATTAAATGGGTTTTGCTGATCATTTTAAATGTCTTTAAGATTAACTTAGTGATACATTTGCATTCAAGCAATGCACATCTGAAGAAAAAAATTGCTGCCAGACAGAGCAGCTTCAAAAGGCACAAGGCACACAAGACGTATTCTGAGGCAACAAAAATGATCTTTAAAGTGTCTCTTTTTATTTTTTATACTGTTTGCAAACTTTCCTGCTGTGAATTCACTGTCTGTAAGGCACCAATCAGAATCTCAAGGCAGTAAATACCTGTTTTTCAGGGAAATGGTTCTTTTCCCAAGCAGCCAACAAGGGAAGATGAGGGCAGGGGGATGCACAAGAAGCAGAACCCAGCAAAGCCTGAGCACCCCCCTGGCTGGCCAGGCACAGAACTTCATCATGCTCACAGTCTGCAAACTGATGGCTCAGAAACCTCTCAGAGAAATATTAAGAAAACAAAATCAGGTTTGCAACAAATGATGAAAGGAGAAAGAGAATTAGAGAACAGAGAAAATGTGAAAGCTTGAATGCAGCAATAATTACTGCTCTAGGAGAGCAGAGCATCAGTCAGCTGTCAGTCCTTCTTACTGCTCTTTCCTCTGGAAATCTACATTTTAATTTCAGTCATAGACCCACACAATCTTCTGCTGTTGCTTGCTAGGAAAACAGAAGTAATCAGGTCTTACCCACATGAAGCAGTGATTTGTCTTCCAGGACAATTCATCTGCTTTGGTTCCCTGCAAATCAAATCCACTGAAGTTGTGAGGCTTCCATAATGACACAGACGAGTGGAAAATTTGCTTGTGATGTCCATAATTTCCCACCAAACTGACAGTAACTTGATCAGGTGCTGCCTTTATTAGATCTGTCCCATCTTTAACAGCAACTGCCTCTGAGACAAGTCCACATCTCACAAAACCCCATTTCTGTGCTCTCACCTGTTCAGCTGCTCCTCAGTCACACCTACCGAATTTTATTCTTTTGTCAAGTATCTTAAACATCTTGAGGCTCAATTTGCTAATCAGGAAGATAACAATATAATCTAAGGGCCAACCCCACTGCTGAGGGGCAGGTGCTGCAGAGCAGCTGTGGTGGGGACAGTTGTCAGGACAAGCTGGGAAAGAGGAGCAGGGCAGGGATGACAGATGGGATGTGTCAGCTCCTGCCCGTGCTGGTGGTCAGCCAGAGCATCGTCCCAGCCCCAAGCTCTCAGCCTAAATCTCCTTCATGGGAAGCAGAAATGAGGACGTGGGGGAATAACAGCAATGAAAATGATGGATGTGCAACACACATCTCCTGTGTTCCTGCACCTTCAGGTTTCCTGCTGTTACTTTGTCAGCTGTCAAATCTTTTGCTGTAAAGGAACTTTAATCCAAGTTAGCAGACACAAAGGTTTCACCCCTCAATGTGTCACCAAATTTTGGATGAACCCAGTGTTTCTAGAACATTTCTGTGCATCTAACACAGAACAGAATCACCTTCACTGGTGAAGGATTTGGTGAATGCTCTTTTGAAAGGAAGGATCCAGAGGAGTTATTCCAGAAAATGAGACATTAAAAGCCTTCAGGAATTCCAGCCCAGATTAGAGAGCATGACTTGACTGAACTGTGCAAGACTGAACAAGCTATAGCAGCAACAGCTACAAGATTGACAGAAAAGAAGTTTTCCTCCTTTTTTTTCTCCCCCAGCCACCCCCTTCTGTGGGAAGTACCTCTGTGACAGAATGCAGATGGGTGATTGGCAGTGCACGGTGCAAATACCAGGCTGGCATTTCACAAAACTGAGGGGATGCTGAGGAAGCTTTAAATCCTCACAAAGATACTGATAAGTTTGTTCTTCACCTTACTGAAATAAAAAAGGCAATCAGAATGACAGAGCAGGGTGATGAATGAAATGTAAACACTCCAGTCAGGTATTTTGGCCCAACATTTCCTGAATTCCTCACACTTCAGCTCTGGCATCTTTAATATTGCACTTCTCCAGTGGAGCTTAACTTCTTCAGCACCAAGGCAGACAGAACAGCCTTTAGGATGATATCTGATTGATTCTCATAAAACTTGTTATTCAGCATGCACAGATCATTTGAATTTCTGCTGCTGGTGTGTGACTGCCAGGGAAGGCACCTTCCCCAGTTCTGCATCAGCTCCTGAGGTGCTGCTGCCTCCTCTCCTGTCACAGAAAACTTCTCAGTGGCACAAGTTCAGTGATTTAACTGGGGCAACAGTGCAGCTGCTTCTCCTCAGTTCTTCATCTGTGTACACATTTCATCCACAGCTGCAAATTGCACGTGGAATTTAGGGGGAAAAAAGAAGCTTTTAGTACAAGCCAGTCTTGTTTCTATCATTTTTCTAAGCAGGGTTGTGATCAAACCTCCATTGCCTATTGCAAGAACCAGGGGGAGCCTCTTTAGCTTCTATAATGCAACGTGGCTTTATGAAAGACTTGATAAAAAGATTTGGATGAGAGTGCAATGCAATGGCTGATAGAAATTTCAATATCTATACCCATCTGTCAGTAAATGCCCAGGAAAAAAAAAAAAATGCAGCCACGTTTCTGTTAATCTGATTATCATAAAACCCTCCATAAGTTTTCCATCTGGTTTTTCCAATGCTAGGTTTTCCACCAGGAAAGCCTTTGAAATTAAAACCTCTTGGAAGGGAAAAAACCAAACCAGAACAGAGGTGGTGTCAGTTTTCTTTGGTGCCCACCTTGGGCAGAGGTAATGGGGGCTGGCAGTGGGGCATGAGAATTTAGGGACTCCCAAAAAGTGCAAACACCTTTTCTTGAGAGCTTTATGAAAGGGTCCAGCAAGATGCTAATCAACTCTGTCCCATAGATAATCCCAACACAAATGTATATTTATCTCAAAACTGTGTATTATGACATTATTAGAGTGGAAAAAATAAAAAAGATTACTTTAAGATTTTTTTCTCCCTAAGATGTTTTTTTTTTCTTTTTAACACCTGAGTCTAATGGAATAGAGATAAGAAATTGACTACTAAAAGGAGTTTCACAGCCTCTCTGCTCCATAAGAAAACCTAATGAACTTGAATTTTAATCTTACTTTTTCATTAAAAAAATGTTTTTAATGTTTAATTTTTTGCTTTTTCATACTAAATGACTGAAAGAGCCTAAAAAATTAGCCTACCCTAAACTGGGAGCAATCACCATGTTTTATTAACTGTGAGGTTCATCTTCTGGAGAGCAATCACAAAACTATTGAATATTTTACTTTTCTCATCTGTGATCTTTTCTTCTGTCTCATTAGAAAACAACCCGGTGAATAAATCTTCCAGTGCCCAATTCTGTGCATTCAGCTCCCATTACACACATTGTAAGAGATCTCAGCATCTCAAAAGGATTGACTTCTCATCTGCCTCATCCCCCCTGCAGCCTCCAGCACCAAGTTCCTTCCAATCTACCTAATCAATTTCCAAGTTTTTGTCAGTTTGTGTTCTTTTCCTGGGCTCTTTATGTCACCCAACCAGGTGTGACTGATACACAGAATTGAAGGCAGGTGATTATCTGATGTACAGGTTGATAGATATTCTATGGAACTCCAAATTAACCATCAGGAGTAAACAACCAGCAACCAGATTTTCCCCAGGAAAAGAGAGGCAGCTGAAATTTTCCACTGAAAATGCTGTGGATTGTTCCTCTAATCAAAATGCTGCAGTTGCTCTTAGCAGGAAAAATTCAGAGCCTTGAAAATTCTGTTCTATATTTTATTAGGGGAGAATTTAGGTATTATTGTACTAATTCTTATCACTCAGACAGCAGCACAGATCTTTTTGTTATTTTATCTTTCCTCTCCCCTTAGTTTCCAGAGGAGTTTGATAAGTGATTAGCCCCTGGGCTCTTTTGTAATCGGTGGCAGTGCAGGAAAGCCTCTCTGCAGGAGCTGTGTAATCCCATTGTCTGTGCCACACCAGCCAGGATTACATGGAATCCCATTTGCCCCATCACAGAGGGGGCCAGGAGAGGTACAGCACCTTTCAGACAGGGAATTGTGGCTCCAGCAGATGTTCTCTGCCAATGCCTGGCAGAGATCTGTGTCTGAGGCTCCCCTGGTTTGGGGCAGAACCTCCTGGGACTCACAGGTCACCTCGGAAACAACTCCTGGACTTCAGTAATTCACCCTTTGCTGCCTCCTGTCCTCTACCAGGGCCCTCACAAATGGCCAAGGATTGAAGATTTCTGATCATAAACCCCAAATTTCCACCCAGCAAAAATTCCACCTGGCCTGGGAGCACTCTGCACGTTATCAAATTCTGTGACAGTGGGAACCAGGGGCTGAGCTCAGAGCCTCCCTCAGAGCTACAAATGCTCCCCAGATTGGTACCAATATGTTTTTACAGGAAAGACTGGTTAGAAAAACAGGAAAACCAACTTTCTAGGTGATTTGTTGTGTGGAAGGTCTGCCCCTTTCTCTTTTGAAGTAGCCTGCAAAGCAATTCTGATGATATTCTACAACAGAACATGAATATAGCTTCATGTTAAACAGGAAAAAATACTGGTTTTCTATCTCAGTAGAAAAGTAGAAAAATGTATTTCAGGCTAAAAAAGAGAAAATAAAAAAATACTAAATTCTGGAGATGCTATTAGGATTATTTCAGAATCTCACCTGATTTTGTTTTTAGTTTTCATCATGGGAACATGATAGGAATTGCTGCTCTGACATCTAATGCTGGCTGACTTTGGATTTGGTACGAACGAGCTGCCTCGTGCACGCAGAAAACACCACAAACATAACAAACATTTCAATCCCATTTCTGCCATTTTAGTGGGTCAGTTGTCTTTTCAGAGAGCTTTTTAAACAGGGGGTAGATTCCATGTGTTTTAGTTGAATTTGAAGTGGATTTAGAGATGCAATTTGCAGATTGCCAGAGTCCATTAGCCTGATGCCTAATTAACATATGGCCCTGCACCTCTGAGGGAGGATGAGCCAGAGGAGAGGCTGGAAGAATGAAGCCAAAAGATCTGAAGCTGCTGCATTGTGTACAAATGAACCATCTAAAAACCTGAAACCTGGCTATTGAAAAAGTTACAGGTTCTGGTAATAGTGCAAAAACCTGAAAGAGGTGAGACATCTCTCTTCCTTCTGAAAATAAACCCTGGGGCAGTGCAGAGTTGAGAGCCTGGTTACCCACTCTAATTCCCCTGGTTTTGGGAGGAGAAGCAGCTGTGCAGAACCACAATTACCAGCACAGCTCCCTGTAAAGCATGTCCCAGCCCTGCACTGCAGCACAGCTCCACTGAAATCACTTTCTCCTGCCCTTACTGCCCCTCCACCCATTTCCAATGGTCTGTGGCTTCTCTGCACAGACATCCTTAGCCCTGCCTTTATTTTCAGCCTTACTGACATCACTTTCATTTACACTGAAGGATTGAGACTGGATTTAGCTGTTGTAAACAATGACTTTAGGAGAGAGTAAACTTTGCTTGCTTAAATATTTTCTCAAATTCCACTGTACCCCATGGATTTCAGGATGAACAGAGAGTATGACAACCCACATCTGCTCAGCAGGTCTACCAACCTAAAGCTGAGCAGCTCTTACCTCTCCTGGCCCTGTCTCCCTTCCTTTTGCAGATACCTTGGGATAACAAGGCCTTGCTTTTCTCTGGACACTCTGCCTGGATCATCTGGAGATGATTCTGCTCAGTCTAATCAGGCTTTTTCTCCTTCTCACCATGGAAGGGGGAAGTGGGAGCAGCAGGGGGGTGGCTCAAAAGGGAAAACCCTCCAGCCTCCACATGGCTGTCCAGGTGGCACAGGGCAGGGATTTCCCTTTGACTCACATGTGGAGAGCTCTGCATGCTGGAGGCACCCTGGACCTGCCACCCATCCCTGCCCTGTCCTTGGGACAGCACACCATGGACTGGACTTGCTATTTATCATTCATTAATGGGTAGCAAAAATCACTGCAGTCTAAAGAGAGTAGAGAGGTGTGAGATAAAATAGGAAACAAAGCAAAAGGAGAAAAACTTCACATCTGTCCGAAGTGTGGAATGCTTATAGATCCTAATGAAAATACACACTCTAGAGCCAAGTTGGATGGTTATAAATGGCCACATTTTCCCCAGAGGTGCTATGCAACTGCAGGCAGGGAGCAGCAGATCCTTGTGAAGCTGGATGCCACAGCACAGCTACCCCCCAATTAAGAGTGGAAGGGAATCTCTCCATCAGGAACTCCAGCTATTAAGATGCAGTTCACACCACGCACGTCTCTGAGAAGTTTGCAGCCTGTGAAAGCAAAGGTGAAGGTCAAGGAGTAAGCCACAGAAACCTTGGCTACCTGCAGAGTCTGCAATCAAGATGTGTGGAGTTGATACACTCTCATATTATTCCCTGAAATGATGTCTTTTCTTCCCATAAACGTGGTCACTGCATTGCTGATCACCAGGGCTTTGTAGTGCAGAGTTGTGAGCTGATTTATAAAACTCATGTTTTCAAGGCAGCTCATCAGGGAATTGAAGCAGCTAAGATGTGGGTAATCACTAGACCTGAAGCAGATCTGACAGCCAAAATACCAGTCTTTCTCAAAAAACTTTTTTCTCAGAGGTATTTGCTATAAACAACTTTGGTTCATCTGCAGTCAAAAGCAGTGCTGGTATTTGTTGTCTGGATCTCACATTCCCTTCTAAGCCCCCTGCCCATCACTCCCTTCTGGCTTCCAGGCAGGGCTAGAGAAGATTCTTGCCTGCCCAATAAATTGTCAACAATATTTCCTATTTAAAAATCAGCCAGTCACAACGTGATTTGCATGATCATTCAGCAGAAAAATCCTTTTTTCTGCTGTAAATTTTTTCTTTATAGAGTGTCTTGTTTTGGCACATAAACAGCCTCACCCCCATTAAATATCAAGTTCCAAATAATCACCTGAGCACCGTGTTTTGTTTGAATAGAGCTTTCATCCTGAAGAACTTAATAACTCAGATGAGCCACTCGAGACTGCTGATTCCAGGCACACAATAAGGAGGAAACCTTTGCAGAGAGGGCAGACCACACCAAGCTTTGAGAGAGCCCCTTCCCCTGGTGGTGCTCACAGACACACGGATTTTGGATCACTGACAGAAGAGGGACAAACAAAGCTGTGCCCAGCAAAGACCAGCCCAAGACTAAAGAAATGCATGCATGAATAAATAAAATAAGCTGGCTTCGTGCCTGGGGTCAGGCTGGGAGGGGCAGGAGAAGTGCAGCAGCTCCAGGTGTGCTCAGGAGGTGAGCACGGGCTGGAAGTCCTCAATCAACCACATTCAGTCAAACCCTGAGGCATTTGTTTGCTCTCCAACCACCTTGTTTTTCAGAAGGACTCAGCTTTTCATCCACTGGAGCAGTGAGGTGGTGTTCCCTCCCAAACTCCAGGGCCTGGGCATCTGGTTTCTACTCAGAACCTTTTTGCTAAATAATTCCACTGATTCCAGCAAGCCTGGGGCAAAGCAGGAATAAACAAACCAGAAAATAAATCTCCATGTACTGAGGCTGGTTCTGTAGAACAAGTGAGCACTTCAGCCACAGCAAAACCATTCCTGCCCTGGACCCCTGGACAAAGGGAAATCAGCTCCCATAAAGTCATTTTGTGTGTTGGCTTTTGCCTTTGGTTTGAAATTCTGCAAGTCACACTGCTTTTGATACTGGTCCAGCTCCTTTCACAATCTTCATTTTCAACTTGTCTCTTCACAGAAGGGCTGGGAGGGAGGGCAGCAGGTTCTTTTTATTCTGCATGCTACCTTCCTTCTGCCAGTCTTGTTACCGCTAATGATCTTAAATACTTTTTCCAGCATTTAATCAGGTACAGCATCTAATTGGGTAATCACCTGCTGAAGTAAAAATAATGTTTCAAGCAATCCATCTGCCTTTGCAACACAGAAAAAAAAAACAGGTTTGAGCAGGTAGGTGCAAATGCAGGGCTTGTATTTTGATGATCATCTGGTTTGAATGGGAGTTGAGGAAGAGATTTGCTTCCAAATAAACCTTCCCTCTCTGCTTTTTGTTCTGTAACAGATCAGAGTGGAATTCGGGGTGCTGCCTCCTGAGGGAGAGATTAAAAATCTCTCATTTCTTGGTGTTTCCATTGTTTTTCTTCTAGCCCAGCAAGCAGCAGAGTCCAGTGCAGACAGAACATTTGGTGGCTCTGCCCAGCCCGTCCTCACCTTCAGCTGGACATGGCAACTTGGTCTCACTTACCATGGCAAAGGTGGCCTCAACCAAACAGCAAAAGAGCCAGCTGGATTTTGGCAGACAGACAGAGGGCCTTTAAAACTTAAAGGAATTTTCCAAAAACTTGAAACAAGGTTTGTGCACATGATCTGAACTCCCAAGACAACTCCTTTATACTACACAATAAAGATGTGTTTAGTGTGAGGTAAAAATTTCCTTGGTGGGCTACTAAACAGGTAGGAAATAGGACAAACCAGTTAAGGAGATTAAAAATTGACAGAGAAACTCTGAAACATTTCATAGAAACCCCTGGATTTGCATATATTCATAAACTACCTGAAAAGAATGAAGAATAAAAAATAAAGTGACAAAATTTGCTTAAAACAGAAAGCAGCTGAGGCTTCTTCAGCATGGGTAAGAGCACAGAGAGGGGACATAGGATGGCTGAGTGTACATTGATAATTCACCACACAAGATCCATAGGGATGGGAGCATGTGGCAGCAGCTTGAACATAAAGAGCAAAGATGTAAATCAAACTTGTCCTTCAAAATTCAGAATTAAAATGATGGAATGCCTTCCAAAAGGACAGGTTGGATGTTAATAGGCAGAAAGATTAAAAAGCTCTTAGAAAAATGAAAGAGAACTCCCTCAAGTGCTATTAAGCAAAATGGTTTGGATCTAATATTCTGGTGAAGAATACTGCAGACAAAAATATGAAAAGCCATACCTAGAGAAATATCTGTATGTTTGCTCTGCTCTAAGACTTTTTCTGTGAGCATTTGCTGCTGCCTGTTGCACCTGTTGATTTCTCCAGGGTCAGCTGGACTCTTGGACTGAGCTGCTGCTGGAGCCCTCTGCTCTCAGAGCCCTTTGCATGTGGTTAGGAGAGTTTCACCTTGGAACCACAGACACCCCAAGGAGCAGTTTTCCATCTTCCCTTCAGCCACTCTGCTCAAAAAGGGAGCCCAAAGCTTCTGATCTGCTATTGTGCATGGAATGAAAACCAGACAGGAGAAAGGAAAGGAGAAATCTAATGATAGTCAAGGGATACCGTGGGAGCCTTTCCAAAATGTAGAGGAAAAAGCAAAAAGCCTCACAGAAATAAAGACCTGGAGCCATAAAACAAAAAAACAAACAAACAAAACTCCCATCCAACCAGCAAAAAACAGCCCAGCCCACCCCCAAAACACTTCTCTATTGGGTATAAAGAGGTGTATTTTTGAAAGAAGGATTTTCAAAGCAGCTGAATCTGGGCTATATTCCCACCTTGATTAAGAGCAGCACTCAGGGATAACAAGCAGCCTCGTGTTGTACATGCCTTTGTAAATAAAGCATGAGGGAGATAAACTAACTTTTACAACTTTGCTGGGAAATTAATGGAAACCACCTTAGCCCCAAGACAGCTTCTCCCAAATAACAGAGTAAATCAATTTACATCAAAGCCCCACACTGCTATTGTTAGCCTGCTTCCAGAGCTCCTGCTTCCTTGTTTGAAGCTAGCCTGCACCTCCAAACCACAGGGCCATTTCTAGAGAACCTTTCCAGCACCATTAAGCCCCTCCAGGATGTGTTTTACCATCCCACTCACCCAAAGCTCCCACTGCAGCCTCATATATCACCCCACACCTTGAGGCGTGTGTTAATTGACCAATAAAACACACCTGGAGCATATTAATGTTCTAATAAAACACTCTCCAGATTCTGTAAATTTTGTCTTATCAGATCTCCATCAATTATTTATTAAGAGCCAGCATAATAAATTATCTGCTGAGCAAGGTGCAATAGGATGAGGACAAAACAGTGCAAAATACATTTTATCAGCTCCTCACTGCAGCTCCAGCCTTTGTGGCTCACTGCATATTTATAAGTGCTTGAAGTGAGCAAAGATTGAACTCTTCAGCTCTAAATCTTCATCATCAATTCATTGAGAGATTCTTTGTTGAAATTAACAAAAAGCAGGGTTTCCTATAGTATTTACTTGTGCCAGGTTCTCTAAATCCTAAAGGTAGTGATTCCCTTCTGCAGAGAATCCATAGGTTCATCCTCTCTATTAGTGTTAATTAACAGAAATAATTAACAGACACTAACTATTTCAGGACAATATTTTTTTAAATTTCAGCAGAGAATATTTAAAATATCTCCAAACACAATTAGCACATCTCTAAAAGGAGGGTGTTCCATCCCCACAAAATTAAGAACCAACATGGACTTCAACGATCCTGTCAGATTCCAAGTGGTGCCCTACCTAGGTTGAAAATACTTTGGATTTCTAGCAAATATTATGGTTAAAATCAGGTACAGCAACAGCCAAATGGAAAACAGATAAAGGCTTGGAATAAACACTAAAACAAAATTTAA
The DNA here is from genome assembly GCF_027477595.1 of Haemorhous mexicanus. Classification (NCBI taxonomy): domain Eukaryota; kingdom Metazoa; phylum Chordata; class Aves; order Passeriformes; family Fringillidae; genus Haemorhous; species Haemorhous mexicanus. The sequence goes on from NC_082354.1 coordinate 17,772,448, forward strand.
ACAATTCCTGATTATCTTCTCCAAGGTGAAGTTAAAATTCTGGCTGCTACAGTTTGCAGACTAAGATGATTAAAACACAGCAGATCCCCTTTTTCCCCTCAATGTTCTTATTTATTGCTGCCTTTACAAGATAATTGTTTCATGAAGTTGAAAAGAATTAAAATGCAAACCTACAGAAGTGACTGAAGTGAAAAAGGGGGGAGAATCAGCAAATGCATGAGTACAAGTTTACAGATTTTTCTGTTACCCTCTGTTCAACAAAGGTTTTTATGTCAATGGCAGATGAAGGATAGAGGAAAAAGAAAAGAGCTTAAGGTAAGTAGAAGTTCAAGGGCAACAAATTATCATCATTGTTACTCTCAGCTCTTTGTGGACATCCACGTGAGAGCTGTCAGTATCTTTAAAAACAGGTGAAAATCATGGTATTATTCATAATTCTTGATGGAAAAGAGAATGTTCATCTCCATCCCCTTCAATCCACTACACATTGTTCATGCCACTAAAGTGGGTCCTAAAATAAAATCCAGGAATGGCAGCATTACAAACACAAGAGAAATAAAAGCTTCTCTTTTCTAGTGGCTATTCAAAATGTACTTTTAAGGTCACATTTTCATCTGTAATTTACTCCATGCTTCAGTTCTGTGTGGAATGGAAATGACTTTTGTTGGAATTTTGCATCTGTAAAAATTTACCCCTCTCACGTGGATCAGCCAGACGAGAGAAACTTAAAGTGGAGAAAGTTCTACCCAGCACCACACACAGAAGTGCCCTTGGCCTCTTCAGATCCATCTGCAGCAGACTGAGGGGATTTATCCCACAGCAGAAACTGTATTAGATCATGAGGTATGAAACAAACTGTTCCTTCTGGTACGAGAGGGGTTATAAACCATATTCTCTGCCTAAATAAAACCATATTCTCTAAATGAAACCATAATCTCTGCCTAAATATTAATCAGTTTGAACTTGCATGGGTAAATTATCCCCCCAGATGAAGCAGAGATGCTGGAGAAAGCAAAGCTTTCTCTGTAGGAATAAGAAATAAGAGGAAAATCTGCAAAATCTCACAAATATTTTCATTTGGTGTTGGTGCAAAACCCTCAAATAGGCACAAAACCCCTCCCACCATGAGAAAAGTCAGAGTGTTTTCTGAAATGTCAGAAGCAAACATTAAATATATCAACAATATTTCAGTGGAACTGTGCAGAACTGGCTGAGCATTCAAAGAATGCCTGGAGAAGAAGGAAACCAAATGTTCTGCTTTCATCAAAACAAGACAATAACTCATTTCAAAAGTGTAATTTCGAGGAGATGCAACAAATGCTCAGAAAACAATATTATGGGTTTTGTAAAATATGTGGGGTATTTTCTGCAAAATCTAAAAATTATAATTTCCTCAGTAAAGGATCAAATTACCATTTTCATTCAGAGTAATAACAAAGAGCTTCAATATTACATGTCAAAACAAAGTTACTTTGCACATTCAGCCTAATTTTATTTCCTTGTTTGTTTGGATTTTTCCCCTGAATATTGAAAATGCACCTATGAAACTTGTCCCTTTTTATACTGCATAAAAATTAAAAGATCCAAAGCAAAGCCAGTCCCACTGTGAGTCCTGGCATTGCACACTGGGTCTAAAATTACTGAAGAGTTAACAATTGTGTAATTATCAGTTGTAATTTTGAATAATATTTTCATAATATCTTTCAGCAGGTTTTAGATTAGAGTGAGAAATTTTATTGTGAGAAATAATCCTGAAGAACAGATTATGGCTACTGAATTAATTCTGAAAATCACCTGAAAGGAAAAAATATATTTCCTCACATCAAATCACTTCTTGATTTGTTATTTTTATATGATTTTAAATCAAACTAGGAAAAAACCCCTAATTTGTCATTAATTTTGTAGCTTGTAGGTAATGAAGGTTTATATGGAAATGGGAGCTGAGCAAACCAGAGCTGCCTCTTTTGTGACATTTCAATCTGGTCTAAAAATAAAGACTTGAAGTGAGAAATACTTTGGAGAAGTTGCCCATTAAGGCATTTATTTTGATATTAATATTTGAAACTTCATGCTTTCAGTGTGCCAAGAATATCCATTTTAACTGAAAATAAATAATGACCTAAATCCCAGGATATGGGATATCCACAGTCCTATCAGAGAGCAATCACTCTGCTAATTAACCTACAGGTAAATTATTATGCTGCCTTCTATCTTTCATAAAGGTCCTAATTCAAAGAATTTTATGTTTTCCTTCTATTTATTTGTGAATATAAGTTAATTATTAACAATTAACAGTTCTATTTATTCAAAAAGCCTCTCAGCATCTCAACCAGGATCAAAGCAAAGTGAAAAAACAGAACTTTGAAATCAACAGCTGCAAAATAATTTGTTCATTTTTGTGTTAAGAGAAAGATGAAGTGTGGAAGTGCAAGATTGGAGCTGCACCTCTCCTTGCCTTTTCAGCCACTTTTCTGATATCCAAAGCACAGCAAGTAAGGACTCTTAAAAGACATTTTTTTCCCCTCCTAAATGTAGATTTTTCTTTGTTTTTCCCTTTTTTAAAAAATTATTATATCTGTGCTATTCTTTTGGAAAGTGCTCATATTGTTTGAATCAAATACTTCTGTTTCCTGCCCTCACATATTATTTTTTACTTTTGCCTTAGAATAAGGAATTTTGATCCATTAGAAACAAAAGGCCCAGGACAGATTATAACAGAAGATATTTATTTGCTCTGACTTGGCATAAAGTGAAGCATGTGAAATTAAATCCTGCATTAAGATGAGAGCAATCCATGTCTCAGCAGGGATAAACACAGTGGAGCTTCTATTTCTTTTGTTGTCAAATCCTTTTAAAATGGCATTTTAGGACAGCAAATTTTAATAGGATAAAATGATACAAAAGAAAGAACATCTAAAATAAGAACAATTAAACTCTAAGAAAAAAATCTCTGCAGCACACAAAGGTATTTGACTTCTGGCTATTGTTTATCCAATATTTCCATGGGTTGTAGAAAGGAACAAGTTATTAATTCATAACAGGATGGTTATTTCCACCCAAAACACATCTAGGAAGCTGGAAAAGCACAAAACCTTCTCTGCATTTTGCCTGAGTCAAAATTCCCTTTCCTCAGCCATTTCAGTGGTACTGGGCACTAGTGCAGCACTGGACTGAGCACCAAACCCAACCACGAGCAAAACTCCCAGGAAAAGCTGCCCAGCAATGTCCACTCAAATCCATCAGCACCTCAACTCCCACTGCAAACTTCTGAAACATTGATTAATTCTTTCTCTTTGCTCTCTCTCATCCCAGAAATGGAGCTCTTTCCCCTTGACAGCTGACCAGGCTTTTGTGCTGAGCTGCCACACTTTGGAGGGGAAGAGCTTTGCCTCTGGCAAGAGCCCTTCAAAGAGTGTTTGAAGCTCACCTGGAGAGCCCCCGTGGGCAGGATGACAAGGAAATCCCATTTTGCACAGCCCTGTGTACATTATGCACACATCTGTAAGGACAAAATGCAGCTGTAAATGTGAATTAATGCTGGGAAGAGTGGCTCTGAGTGCTGACATCTGACTGCAGCTATCTGGATGTAAGGAATCTGTTCTGAGTTAGTCCTGGTCTGTGGGGAGAAAAAAGCACCTGGAAATAATGACATACTTGTAGATATTCTGAAATATTGAAAATATTTTGGAATACTGAAAAGGAAATAATGGCTGGGGTGAAATGAGCACCCACAGGAGGCAGGTGGAGCTCACGTGGTGCCATGAGGGAGTCCAGAGGATTCTTTAAGGTACACACCTCACCCTGGGATGGCTTAAGGACCCAGCTGAGATGGAAGCCAAAGCTCCTACCCCCAGTGGCATTCCAAGACTAACATGTACCTTTTGATTAAACTCAAGATTAGCGTGGATTTTTCATTTAGAATTCAGTTTAAAACTCAACAGCTTTATTATTCCACAATGATAAATCAGCTCTTTTAGTGTTTGATGCCAAGTCAACTTCCTACCAAGTAAGAAATTTTGGAATATATATTATCAGTACTTGCATAATCCTGCTGGCTGGAACCTTCACAGAACACTTCTGTGCAGGACATGGCCTCAGCAGGAGCTGGGAATGACAAATGGAATAGCATGCTTTAGGAAGCCAAAGGTTGGGTTCACATTTGTAATAGGAATTTAATAGATTTAAAAAATAAATAAATAATTTAAAAATTTCATGCCATTGCAGAGAAGATAATCTGGTTTTCAGATGCCTCCCCAAAAGCTCCAGCTGCTGTGCTAGAGGTCTGCAGGTGGCTCCTTTAAGCTGTGCTTTTATTTACTGCTTGATATTTTTTCCTGGTCAAAAATGGTATGTGGTTAAATGTTATGTGGTTAAAGTTTCCTGGTTAAAAACATCCCATGGATTATATTCTCTCAGTCTCAAAGTTTAAAAAAAAGATCCTCTTAAATAACATTCCCTTTCCTTGGCTGGGTGCAATGCCACCCAACACAGGCACAGGTGTAAGGTGGGACTTCAGGCCATGACTCTTCTGCCTGGAAGCTTTGGAATCAAGTTCCAGCTTTCCTCTCTCAAGGTTGAAAGGAGAAAATACAACTAAACACAGCTAAATACAACTAAAACACAGCTAGGAATACTAAACCAGTGTGATGGAGTGATAAGGCACATTTCTCTGGGCTGGCACAGTGGCACATTCCTCCAGACCAGAAATCTCTGCCCAGGCTGTGGAATCATGGAACCCCCCTCACTGCCTCCTGAGCAAGAGCCCAGACTTGTAAAACCCAGCTGGGCCTTCATCTTGCTTAGATTTCCTCCCTGTGAGCAAATGGAGAGAGTGGGATTTGTCTCTCTGCATTCAGGTATTGGTAAAAGCTCTAATTAAAACAGATCTTGAGGATTTCTGCTGTAATTCAGCACACCCTCAGACCTGAGACAACTTCTCCAGAGTTCAGTCAATAAAACAGCTCCTGGCGAGCAGCAGGAGCCTGCATTCCCAGCTCAGTGAGCTGTCAGGAAGAAATGCAGGTTATTAGATGCCTCTGTTATTAGAGATTACACAAGTGGCAGAGAAAATGACATCCAATTCATGTTGCTCCTCAACTCTGATATTCCCCTCTCTGCAGTCCTTGTGAACACGCACAGATAAAAATTCACTTGGCTTGGGAGGCAAAATAAGGATTGGATGGGACCAATATTAATGAAACCTAAGAAAATGGTGAGACTAGAAACCTATTTCCCAAGCTTTCAAAGTGATTCTTTAATATCACATTTCATTTTTAATATAGCACTTACATTATTCTGAATCAGATTACTGCTCCATATCTACTTTTAAGGCTTCCAGAAGGAAAAAGCTGGAAATGCCATTTTTTCCTGGGTGCTCTGCTTTTTGGGATGTAGAAACACTTAGTGAGCAAACACAAAAAGAGATTTCTCTGCATTCCCATGGAGTGAGACATCCACAGTCTCCCAGATTCCTTTGTGAAGACAGGAGGTAGAATGACTGTTAAAAAAATGAATAAAAACACATTGTAAAAAGGAAAGAGAGGAATTCTTGAGCCTTCTTCTGGCCAATGCCCTTCTCCCATCTTATTTGTCTGAAGCATCATTCTTTGGAAACCTCATCAAAGCTTTACATACTACTACAGGAGGAGGCAAAAATCCATCCAAAAGCCACCTGAAACACACACCCCACCTTTTTTATACCCAACTTACACACAGGAGCCACCTGGTAATTATGAGGGCCAAGAAGAATTCCAGGAATGTTTTCTTTGGGAATTCTGAATTCAAATCCTGAAGCTCTTACTGGGCTTTCTGATGCAAGAACTGACACCCAGCTGTAAACCTGAGTGTTGCTTTCCAAGGTAGGAGCTAAATTTGTGTGGGGAGGAGAGAGGAAAGGGAATTTTCTTTTCAAATGTAGGACCTGATTCACAACTCCAGCATTTCCTCCTTCTGAAACAGATGATTTTCATAATGATAAAATAAACAGCACTGAATGTGCTGTAGAATTAATAATACCTGTTCTCTCAAAAAAGGGGGGTTGTGGGATTAGAATTCCTGGGTGTAAATATCTGTCAAAAAAGAAAAAAACAAACAAAAAGCAGCAGATGCTGCTATCAAAAAAGAATAATTTGGCTGTTTCACATGACATCAATCAAAGCACTTTTTTTAAATATGCCAAAAGTAAAAGATGATAAACTGGGAGGGAAAGGTTCAATTCTGGCCTTTGGAAAGGAACAAAACACCAGAATTAATTGAGACACTCCCTTGTATGAGTACAGTGGGGGCTGGGGCACTGCTCTGATTTTTGCCTGGCTCCCCAGCCTGTGGCTTTGACAAAACTTTGATATTAGAAGGGGCAGATAGACATAAAACATCATAGAGGAAAAATAAAAATCTAATGTAAAAGGAAATAAAATAAGTAACTCAATCTGCCTGGGGAAAATGATTGAATTAACATACATATATAAAGAATTCAAATCATGAGGAACAGTGTTTGTGCTTATTTTTGGAACCTTTCATCCTGTTATAAATATGGCTATGCTTAATTAAGTTTGAAAACACATTTATAAGGAGAAGATGAAAAAACTGCAGTTATTACCCATAATAAATTATTTTAGATGCCTAAAAGCTTGTAAGACCAATACAAAATTATGGTATCAGGAACTTTTGAGCAATGATTTGCAAAGAGAAAGTGAAGAGTTATATGGTAATAATCAAAAAACATTGTAAAGGGCATAATGCATACAATAAAAAATAAATTAGAAATGTATATTAGTGGGAAAAAATATTGAGGAAGGAGAATAAACTGAAGGAAAGTTTTATCTCTTCCAAGTTAAATATAACTTTTTTCTCTGAAAGAAGAGAATTACAATGGTTAGAGACCATCACCTTCCTGCAGCCAGGTTGTACCTGGTATTAACATAGGTGCACTCCTGATAATCAAAATCCAGCAAAGTTCTAAAATCTGCTCCTCAGCCTCATGGATAAGTGACTTTCTACTTTGTTAGAACTTTTATATCAGCATTACTAGCAGACACTAAATTAACTTATCTGTTTGGGCATGTAGAAAACAGGTCAAACTTCCTTTTTGTAACCTGCACAGATGAAAAGAACCCGAGACTAAACCAGCAAACCCTAATTAAAAGGGTTTCAAATCAATCAGAAACGTATTAATTAAATTATTGAAATGATTATTAATTACTTGTTATTATTAACAGACGCAATGAACTGGCAACAGATGGTGTGATAGAGTGAAAAAGAGATTAATTTCATACATTCACTTTTGGCAGTCCTGCAGCCCAACCAGACCATCTGTGGCACGTTAGGAGCATCCAAAGCTGCACCATACATATTGCAGAGATGATACAAATTGCTGGGCTCTCTGCTTTCCCTCTCCAGGCCCCATGGATCCCCCCCCCCCATGGCAGAATTTTAAACAAAGAAGGTTTTATCCCATCCATCCTGCCCTCTGCTCGGCCTCTGGCACTGCAGAGCTCCTCCAGGGTTCTGCAGGATTCCACCTGAGCTGCACTTCCAGCCTGAGAGAGACCTCAAGCCCTTGCTCACAGCACATTCTCCACTGCTGCCAGGAGGAGTTTCAATTTCCAAGCTGGGAATCATCATCACCTTTCTTTTTCCAAGGGAAAATTTTACAGAATTTAATTCCATAAAATAATAATTCCAAGTGAAAATTCCTAATCTCTCTGCAGAAAACTGAGAAAGGGATAAATGTCGTGGTCCCTGATGGTTCTTACAATTCTGCTTCGTGACAGCATTTAACAGTTGGACATTGGTTTTGTTTTCCTTCTGCTTTGGAGTTTTCTATCATATTTGTAAATTATTTTGTAAATACCAACATTTCATCCAGCCAATCCATCTTCCTCTTTGCTGCAAACAGGAGTATATGATACACACAGAGGTGAAATCTTGTTTAACTTTACTTTTAGAGCATTTGTAATGTTAGAAATTTAATTTTAACGAACACACACACACACACACCTGTAAAACAGGACTTGGAACACAGAAATCTGCTCAGAAATCCAGATTTCCATAGAATGGGTTCAGCAATGTAATGTGATCATTTTAGGGGGAATTTCAATTGACTGGGTAAAAGACTAATGACATCTGTTTCCAGTGCAATAGTCTGGGCTTTTTAGTGCAAGTCTGTGTTCTAAATTGTCCTAGATAGTTTGTCCTAGATAACATACACAAATCCATCTGCCATGGCCATCACAGGACATACAATTGCAACCAGGAGTGAGGAGCTGGATGTTCTTCTGCCCTCCTCGGTGCTCTTTCCATCCAGGAGGAGAGGAAGGAATGGGCTAACAGAGCACACACTCATTTTGTGACTTTATTGCTGCATTTCTCACGTGATTTTTAGGAATTTATTGTTGCATTTCTTACGTGATTTTTAGGAATTTATTATTGCATTTCTCACGTGATTTTTAAGAATTTATTGTTGCATTTTGCACGTGATTTTTAGGAATTTATTGCTGCATTTCTCACGTGATTTTTAGGAATTTATTGCTGCATTTCTCCCGTGATTGTTAGAAATGCTTTCACAGAAATGCCCAAGAGACGTGGCTAACAGCTCGGCCTTTCTGAACACACAAAATAAGACTTATGTCAGTTTTTCCATCATCTTCCTCCAGCCCCTTCTCTTCACACCACATTTTTCCTCTGTGATTTTCTACTCCTCCCTCTTCTGACTTCAGCTCTAAAGGCTCAGCAAAGCAGCTCCCAGGGGTGAATTCCTGACCAGGAATTGCCATATGACAATCACCTGAAACAAGGTGGCTGTGTCAGCCTGTGCTCCATCCCCCTGCCTCTGCAGGGGTGCAGGGAGTGGAGTTAACACCTGAAAGAGACCTGCTCACCTGCTTTGTTTTCTTCCCTCTGCTTCATGTACATTTAGCTTGGCACTGAAAGGCTTCAAATCAAACAAAGGAACCCCAATCTTTTATTTCTCCATTGGAAGAGTCAATTCTCCAACCTCAGTTCTCAATTCTACAACCATCCCTACTGTCAAAGTGGGACAGGGGAAGAGAACTGTCAGGAATTCCACAGTCCCTGTCTGTGAGATTAATTTCCTAATTTCCACATGCATTTCATAACCAAAAGATGTCGAGTTGGCCACCGAGCTACTCAGAGCCCACCATGCCAGCTGGTCACAAAGTAATGTTTTGGTGATTTATTAGTTTATTCCCTATATCAAAACTTATTTTCATTATCATATCAAGTTTCTGTTCCCTACTGGCTCTACAGCCATCAAGGAAACTGAATCTAAGCTAAATGAGTAATTGGATTTGACACAGCTGTCCCAATCCATTACACTGACATTAGTATTTTAGGCAAGAGATTCTTGTTAGGACAGTGGGTGACCTGAGCAGACTTGTCTGCCTTAGACAAGCTAAATTTTGCCCATTTAGATGATGTGAACCTATGCAGGGTTTTTCATGTTCCATCCTAAGGCAGCTGAGAATTTTGGGTGTAGATTGTAACTATCCCTGCACAGATGAATAAGGAATTCATAATTCACTTTATAATGGAGGAAATTTTACTGTTAGAGCCACTAACTGGTACTGGAGGATGTTATTGCTAAGGCGAGGCTGAACATTTTGCAGCACTACCAGTTGGGAAAGTATTTTTAATAAGTATTTTTAAAGCATTTTAATCCTATCCTAATGCAGATAAAAGGACCAGAGAGAGCTCACCACCTCATGTAAGCTTTTCCCAGTTTGCCCTCGTTTTTCCTCACTCAAAGTTTGGTTTTACTGCTTAGGGGAACACAAGGGGATGAGTGAGCCAGACAGAGAGCAGGGTCTGGGGGCTCAAACTTTGGGACAGGGAGTTTGCAGGACTTTTAGTCACTGCCCTGCTAATTCAAATTTCTCAATTCCTGAGTCAGACTATCTGACTCATGGAGCATTTGTTTTTTGAATGGGTTTTTCGTGGAGGAAATTTATTCAGTAATCTCTAATACCCCCCTTGGAGAACTTGTCACGTTTTCCTCTTAGCCTCAGCAGAAAGTTCACTGCAATATTCCACTTACAATTCTTCCCACGTGCTAGTATACATTCTTTATCTGCCTTCAAATTCCCCACTTTCTTTCAGTTATTTCCTTATCACTCTAATTTCTATCCTAATTTTTAGAGCACAGACCTGGTTAGGCACAGAGATATTCACTCATCTTAAAACTAATGAAAAAAAGTTCCAAAGAAACAAATGGGTTTTATACCTATGGTTCTTCCCCCTTTGAAATAGCTTCCAAAAAACCCCTGAGAGCAATGATTAGAGAAATTACTATGGAAAAAGCTTGGAAATTCAAGGGAAACCAAAATAATTTCAAAAGCAAAACATGCACCAATTGATTTCTTGTATTTTGAGTGCAGAGCTCATTATTGGCCCTGCTGCAGAACCCTGTTCTACAGGGATGTGAGGGTTCTGTGGGACATAAAATCAGGAATTCTGTTTCTGTCTCTAGCAGCCACGATCCCACACAAGCAGCACAACCCCTGTGAAACATGAAAGCAAAACTGTTCATTCTGTGCACCTGAAAAGAAACAGCAGCTTGGTGGGAACTTTGCTGTTTGTACAAGCATTTAAAAGAGAGAGGCAACACTCAGATTTTATTCCTTTTCTCACATGTGCTGCTCTCCCTCATCAAACACTTCAAAAAATTGGAACTGCCTTCTAATATAAATGTCCCCTACTGGGAAGCTACTTTTTCTAAATGTGTTCAAAACAGGTCATTAGCAAGTTTGCCGAAGGAAAACCCATGTTAAGCTTCAGGATTTTATTTCCCTAGAAAATATGTTTTACCCTCTCATTCTCCATCAGCATAACAAAAGAGCCCTTTTCATTTTTTTATTCCACTTCCCTCCCCACAAACTAATTTTTTTAAAAAGTGAGAACAGTCAAGATCAAACAAAAAATTTGTTTATATCCTGAACTCAGAGACATCCTCCACTGACCTCTAGTGTGGGACAGCATTTTCCTGGCCAGGCTACACCACAGCAATCCTGAACTGAGCCTGGGCACCTGCAGGGGTTGAACATTCTAAATTTGTTACTTTAGAGCACCAGCAAAAGGGCAAACCATGAATATTGACAAATAACTCTGAACTGGAGAGTGTGTGCCATTAACATTTCTCTGCTCTTTGATGGAAATGACCAGGGGCACAAATTGTAGAAAAATAAACCTTTGCATCTTCAGGCACTTTCCCTGCTCTTTCCTAGTTAGCACAAATTGACTTATTCCCTTGGCACATAAAAGGAATATTTTTTTATATAGTAAAAAAAACCTGCTTGCATATTTCATGTGGGAGTTTTTTTTTGTGTGCTTATTTTTTGTTGGTTTGGGGTTTTGTTTCATTCTCCCCCCGCCAAAAAAAAAGAATAAATAATCTTAAATCAATCATAAATGCACCAATGAAGGGCAGGAAAACGCCCCATTCTCTTTCACTGCTGACTTTGTTGACATAAAGTTTAAGGTTAGGGCTGTTTTGGTGAAGTTAGCCTGAAAGCTATCTTTATCTCCTTTAAAGCACAAAAGAAATGAAGTTGCTCAGACATTTATTTGATTCCCACATCTAAGGTAGTCTTTTCTTGTGACAGATGGATTCAAACTCTAAACATTCCATTATTCTGAGCTGGCTCTTGGTATTGTGCAGCAGGCTGCACTCCCAGCATCTATTACCACAAGATGCCTTTAACAAAATACATCCATCAAGAGAAAAGTGACAGAGCTGCACCAAAGGATTCCCAGGATGAGAACAGGAGAGGCATCAGTATTCTAACAATATTTGTTAGGTTCCTTGAAGTATTTTTCCCTTCTTAAATATCTGTTTTATACAAGCAGGTTTTGTATTTCCATGGGTACTCCTGCATCTCTTTGGAAAAGTGTGTCCTCTGATCTTACAACAATCTACCAAGTGGTAGATCATTTCTATGATAACTTTACAGACATTCTAATTCTCTCAGCCCTTCTTACAGTCACAGAATCACAGGATGGTTTGTGTTTGAAGGCACCTGTGAGCCCAGCTCGTCCCAACCCCCTGCCATGGGTAGGGACACCTCCCACTGTCCCAGGCTGATCAGAGCTCCATCCAGCCTGGCCTTGGGCACTGCCAGGGATCCAGGGGCACCCACAGCTTCTGGGCACCCTGTGCCAGGGCCTCAACACCCTCACAGGGAGGGATTTTTTTCCTAAATCTAATCTAAACCTCCTCTCTCAGTTGGAAACACAAGCCAATGCAGAGACTAAAGGCTGTGGATTAAGTTTCTTGTTGTGCCCCTGCCACTCGTGGTCTGCAGACAGTGACTGGTGCAGTATTTATACCCTCAGCTAATCCTGTTCCCTTGGGAATTCGTGTAGGAGTTGCATGATCTGGCAGTTATATAATCTGGCAGCTACATCTACAAGCAAATAAGATGCTGTACCCAGTTTAGTGTAAGAGAAAGTTTTCCACTTCCAAGTATTGAGATGGTCAGAACTGATTTAGAGGAGGAATCAGGATGGTTTGAAAGCCACCAAATAAAGCAAGGGAAGAGTCAGAAGTAACCCATCCTCACTGGATTCCTTGATTTCCCAGCGAGTCACCTGTCTCTCTGTTTCTGACCAGTTTGATTCCTTGCTCATTTTTACACCTGTAATATTATTTCTCTTGCATCTATTTTTGTCTGTCAAATGCCATCCCCCAAATTAGTGTCCTTCCTCAGCCATCTCCCCCTCAGAAGCATCTCACCTCCCTGATATCAGCAGAGGAGGGCAAACATCACCCCCTGTGACAGCCTGGCACACAGCACTGCTCTCTTCTGAAGGAGCTTCCCAAGCTTGCTGCCTTTGCCAGTGACTGCTCAAACCAGACACAAAAATGCAGAGTGAAGCGGGATATGAATATTAAAGGGACATTACCTGGTTGATAACATTATTTATTAAACTGGGGGCTTTGGCAGACAAATTGATGTCAGGTTCAGGGATTGCTTGGACCAATCTGAATGATGCTCAGAGGCCAAGGGCATCCAGTGAGGCTCAAGCTGTGCTGAGAAAATTGATGCCCAAGCATTCAAATGCACTGTGTGTGCCCAGGAAGACACAATGAAGAACTTCAGATAAGGATCATCAGCACAGCAGCTCCCAGGAATGTTTTTCCCTTTGTTTCCATAAGTCATCCTCACAGACAGAGGAGATGGGATGCCTTAGACAGGTCAGAAATAGAGGTAGTAACTGGAATTTTGGTTGAAATCTGAGTCTACCAACGTGAAAGCAATGTGAAAGTCTGTGCTGTACCCAGGCAAGAAGTAAAAATAAGTTTCTGGCTTTGCAGATGCCAGTTCTCAAAGTTACAGTCAAGTCTTTCCATGTTTTGCCCATCTGTCTAATGGGCTCTCAGCCTAGCCAGCCCTGGAATGGAGTCAGTGTCATTATCCCCTTGCTGTAATTGGCATGGCAGGATGGAGCAGCATGTACAGCCTTCTCCTGGTGGGAGAGAAAGAGGCAAGAGAAACTGAAGCAAGTGAGCCAGATGTCACAGAGACCCTGAGAAGTGTGCTGGGATCCAGAGGAGGAGTGAACAAGCTGTCTGCTTTTGCTGCACAGGAGCTGTTTGTTCCCATCCTCCACTGGCTCTGTTTTTTCCAATGCACATGACTTTGTTCTTGTTGGTTTTGCACTTCTGACCAAAGGTGGGGTATTTTAGGAGCTATGAGCTTGAAACATTCCACTGGTGATGACCCTTTCCCTTTCCACGTGCCAGACACTGATGTTAGCATGAGATAGTGAGGGAGCAAGATGGTTTAAATGGCAATACAGCAGCAGGAAAGAAAGATCAGGGTTTAATAAAGAATTAATGAGTGCTTTGTTTTGTCAGCTTCTTCATCTCTCTGGAACACTTTGTTTGGTTTATGTCTCTAAGAAAGCCAGATCCCACTATGGCTGTGAGGGAAAACGATTCATACTTGGTCTTTAGACCAAAGAAGCTGGTCCAGGAAGGAGGAGATGAATTCAGTTTTGTAGTGCAATGTGGCCCTGATCTACACTAGAACTTTAAAGGTTGAGTGCCCATGGTTGAATCAAAGCATTTGCCAAGTTGGATGAATCTTTGGGCTGCTTTCTGCTTTGATCTTTACACCCAGAATTCTCTCAGTCCTGCTGCTGGCTTTCACCTTTCTCCTATTCCTTGATGCTGTCCAGGTAGGTCAGACTGTTCCCAGGAGCCCAGGCAGCACTGAGAGGCAGGACACCACTACAGCAGAGCTGAGCCAACCAGAAAAAAGCCCAACAAAACCCTCAAACAAAACAAAACTAATTGTATTGTAATTTCCTTGATAGTTTTCTATGAAACACTGCTTTTGGCTTCTTCCACTTTCAGATTTCAGTTCTGGTGTGTAACACAGAGTTTGGTTCATATCTCAGCAGAAGTGTAACATCCACAAACACCTAAACAATTCCAGAGTCCTCAGTCCAGAATTCCCAGTGTTTCCATCAGTGTTTCTCCAGAATCAAAGGTGAAAGAGAATTAAATAGGTTCCAGATGGAGTGGACTTCAGCTAAAGAGGAAAAGTCAGAGGCTTAAACCATATGATAGACCTAGAGGCAACTCCAAAGCTGCCAGGAGCTGCCTTTGGAGTCTGCCAAGGAGACAGATGCTCAAGCCAGCAGAGCAGAGATTGGCATCATTTATATCACATCAGCTCTCCTGCTGTCACCCTGCCACAGAGCAAAGCACCAAGGCACAGTTAATATTTAGAGAAGAGCATTCACACTGCATACATTTAGATCATATATCCAGGAACAGTTTTCATATTCTATTTACCCTTTTGGATCTTGAGAATGAAAGCATGGTCTTGTCTTCCTGTGTTCCTATAAAACTCTTAACGAAAACTTCACATGCTCCTCAGAGCATAAAGTAAAACTAAACCTTTAATTTTTATACCAGTGCAAAACTCTGGGATAAGTGGTGATTATATAAGGGATATTACTGTAAAAATTGGATCTTCTTATCAATGAAGTACTCACAAGATGCTGGAATGTGTTGGGGTTTTCCTCCTCCTTACTTTCACTTTAAAATCCTGAATAAAAAGGTGCAAAACTGAAGAGATACAAACACACAACTCTTACCTAAATGCTGTTTTTTTCTTTTAGTGGATTCACACATTGCTCCTAACTTCATGCTCTGCCACTTGGAACATCTTTCTATGTGAAAATAAATTATGCTCTGTGTGGAGCAGCCAGTCTAACCTTGGGCATCCAGCAGCCTACAACTGTACAGATGTACTACAGCAAATATTCACATCCCACGCTGGGCCATGGCTCTTGGACAAGTGCAAACTCTTGCATGGAATCCTGGACACAAACTGGTCCAAGCAAGCCTTGCTTGGGGATCAGTGTGCTGGGACTCCAGGTCTGTCAGAAGCTCACATTTCCCTGAATAAACCTAATCATCATCTAAACCCAGCTGTCCTGGTTCAGGGCAAATTTGGGAGAGAACCCCCAAAGGGCCCCTCTAGGAAATCGGATTCTACCACCCCTCACCCAACTGGTCCGGGAGAAAATACCTCCTTGGAGAAAAGTGGAAAAAAACTGTTTATTAAACAAGAAAACCTAAACAATACTAAACAATAAACCTCCTTGCTGCTCCAAAGGAGATGACAAACCCAGAAAGTCCCCTCCCCAGATTCCAGTTCAGCTCACTCAGTCCCTTATCAGTCCCTCCGGCCCTGGAAATGCCGTGGCCCAAGCCCAGCCCGGTGGTCACCAATGAGAGCTGCTGTGCTCTTATGGTTGTTCAGTCCAAAGCAGGTGTGAACAGGTCCAGAGAAAGGGGAAAAACGGGGAAAAAAGCACAGTCCAGGGAACTTCTTTGCCTCAGCTAGCTAAACTAACTAAAAGTAAAAAAAAGAGAGCCCTGTCCCGCCGTCTGTTCATCCACAGACAATGCAGTCCAGGAGCAGGAATGTGTAGGAATGAGTTCAGTGTCTGAAAACAAACTGTGCGCCTCCTCTCCCTCCCTCAATCCTTGGAGCAAGTCTTAAAGGTGCAAAACTTACTATTCAGCATAAATGGAACAAGAGGATTGGGGATAAAAGCATCATATAGTCAACCTAGGACACCAACACCAGAGCAAAAGTTCTGAGCAAAGCAGAGTGAAAATGGGAGGAAATCACTGTCCCAGCACAGAGCAAAGCAGTGACTTCAAAACCAGAGCTCTGCAGCTCTGAAATTCTTCCATATCAGAAGGACTAGCTTTGTTCTTTCTGGAGCCTTGCACCACAAAGTGTGTTAAAATCCACCTCTCCCTGATTGAGAGCCCAAATAAACATTGGCAATTATTTAACAGCTGTTTAGGCAGCGTGTTTACACATCCTGGGGACTGTGCCATCCAAATATTGTGATTTCATTAAGGAGCTTTGCCCTCAAGAAGCTCAGGGATTGAGACTCCTGAGGGCCCCAGAGCAATGTGATAATTTTCCTGCTGTGCTACCTGACTTTCACAAGGGGCTGATCTCAGGCAACCTTGCAGATGGTTTATGACTGCACAAGTCCTCAGCAGCATGGCAGAACAGTATGGTCCTGAGGAAAAAACATGAAAACAAATGTACCACCCCTCTGTCAGGCACTGCACAAACAGCAGCAGCACGGGGTTGTTTATCTGAGGAGTTTCTGATGCATCTCTTTGGCTTTTTTTTTCCCTAACCACCAAATACTCATTAAAAATCCCATCTTCTCCATGCATCAGAAAAATCAGCATCTTCACACCAACGTGTTCTTGCTGGATGCTGGCATTGCCTTCACATGTCATGGAAAAAAACAGATTTGCTGCCAAGTTCTCCATCTCTTCCCACAGAACTGACTGAGCCTAACCTGCTAGCTCCCCAAAAAGCTCCAGCTGAGCATCTGCATCCCTCCTCCCTCATGGCCAAACATTTTGCTCTTAAATCCTTGTACACTCCTGAGAGTCTTTTGATAGCATTTCAAATATGATTTCAGTTCCTCAGGCAGATCAGCAGAAGCTCTCAGGGTGAGCTGTGCCAGCTGGAGCCCAGATAAGGCCTTTGCTGCCTTTATCCATATTTGGGAGAGGCCAAGGAGGGGTTTCAACACCTGGGCTCAAGATTTGGGGAGGTCAGATAATCCTGAGCAAGGTGTGTTTGGGATTAATGTTTCTGGGATGAATAGCTCTCCTCACCTGCAAGCACAGATCTCACTCCAGACCCAACGTGCATCTCACTTTATATTTAAATATATACCCAGTCTCAGCACTCAGACTTTTTCCCCTCAAGATACTCATTACAGCATGTGCACCATTCTGAATACAAAAAGTGTTTAAACCAAATCTATATTTTGCAAATACTGTAAATGCATAAAATGTGGTTTTAATTACATGTACATAACATATTTGAAAAGAATGTAACATTATATTTGCTTAATCCAATCAATTTATATTCAGCTCCTTTAATGTGGCAGAAGTTATGAGTGGATTTCATCTCTCCAGAGTGCACATTTTCATTCTTTACAAATGATACTGTCCTTAAAAACCACAATATTTGCTCCAGCACTAAATATGAAACTAATAGTCCCCTTTGCTAAAATTAACATCTGCTTTCTTCATGAGAGCAAACTAAAAAGCTTATTTGTGTTTCAGGAATTGTGTCTTCTGCTCTCAATCACACCAGTGAAAGGAAACATTTGGCTGTTGCTCCACGGAAAGCAACTTTCTTATGTCTCACATCTAATTCTAAATTACACAGCTTTTAAAAAGTAAAGTAATATAAAAAACAAAAAAACCAAATACGTGAAAAGCAGAGAGGATGCTCTCCATAATGCCTTTGGTGGGGAACAGATCCAGTGTCATGGAAATAAAACCAAAAAGATACGAAGAGGCAATTCGGGTACTTCTGTTTCTTTTTTTTTTTTTTTTTTTTTTTTGGTTACAAGGCTAAGAAGATGTTAAAAGACTGATTTAAATATAAAACAAATGATTTTTTTTTTTTTCATCTTACATCATTTTTCCTGTGGAACTAATTGCCATATGAGCCTGTGCAAGACCAGCTGGAAACAAAAGTACACATGTGTTCAAACGGGATAGAAAATCAAAATGGAGTGAACAACAAATGTGGAAACTGATACAAACCCCTGCCAAAAGAAGCAAATCAGTCACTGACTGCAAGAGATTGCCATAAGAGAATCTTTTGTGCTGTACAGTGTATTTATTCTGAAATACAAAGCACTGAAAGAGAGGCACTGCTAGTGGATAATTATGGTAATTTAAACTGAATTTTGGGGATGGTGAGTGGAAGAAGAGTCAGAGAAAGCCACAACACCCTTTTTTTTCCATGTAAAGCCACAAATAATTTCCCTGTAGTCAATAAGTGAAGCACAGCCTTTCCTGTCTTTAAAACACCCCACATTTCAGCCTGAGCTGTGTGTGACAATATCAACAGAGGGAGCTTCAGGGAAGGCTTTGCCCAGTTTCAGGAATGAACCCTTCAGGAGAGCAGCTTTGGTCCAAGCCAACAATCCATGCACAAACCTTTACCTTTGCAATGAGCACCTGGGTCATGGCTGGGGATGGAAGAACATCTGGGGGCAGGAAGAACATCTGGGGGCAGGAAGAACATCTCCAGGGCTCTTCCACAGCTTCTCCTCTCTCCCAGTCACCACAGGTGGGTGGCTCCAGGCACTGGCACCCCCTTGCTCCTGTGCTCATCTCTCTGAGCAGGCACTGAGCACTCTGGGCCAACAGAGTGGAGAATTCTTCCCTAATTAATGCCCACAGATAAGCCCCTGGGGTCACTCAAATCTGAGAGGCAAACAAGTCTCAAAAAAGTGAATTAAGCATTACAGCCATTCCTACCTTCCTTCTTCTTCTCATCATCACACAGATAAAGAAAAAAAAAAAATAAAACAACAGCAAAAACCCCCACCTGTGTCTGAGGCAGAGGCAAAGTTCCTTGAACTCATTCTCCTTCCTGCAGCAGGAGCCCCTGTGAGGAGGGGGAGGCCAGGCAGGCACTCCCAGCCTGGAACCCTTTCCAGCTGGGAAACCTGCAGGGCTGCTCCTCACCCTCTCTGATCAATGACCCTGCCTGGCCACGGGCCTGCCTGGGCTCTCCTGAGCACTACAAACACAGCCAGAAAACAGAAATGAGAGTTTTGCAGCTTCTGAGATTCCAGGGCTGTGAAGAGTTTGAGCAGGACTGAATCCTTGCCAAAGTGAGCAGAGTGAACCAAGCAGGTCCTGCTGGCTGGAGAAGTCTGTCTGATGCCTCATTAATTCACGTTCTCACTGCTCTTTGCATTGTACCTGCAGAACTGTGTCCTCAGGCAGACCAAGAGCCCCCACCCTGGTGTGTATAAATCAGAATAAAGCAGGTTTCCCAGACCTGCTTTTGTGCAGTTATTGGGCAGGAGCTCTAAATTACAGACAATTTCCTCCAGTCTCAGACTGCTGCTGCCCAAGAAGAGGTTTAAACAGCATGACAGTGCATAACTGAAATAAATAAGTGACTGTACTTAGAAAACCGAAGCCTTTACAGGAGACAATAGTGTAAAATACATATTTGAGTAAGATATTTACTACAGCAAAAATAACTTGTAGTCTGGCATTACTGATGTGGAAGGTAATCCAAATTGAAGGGTACTTCTGCTCTTTTACTGAGGAAAGTAAATTCTGCACAAGTAACTACAAAGTTCCAGCTGCCAAACTATTTGTACAACAAGATAATTTTTTAGGAGTTCCTAGGAGTAAAAAAAAAAAAAAAGGAACTCGGACTGTCTAATCAAAATATGAAACTCCCAGTAGGAGAAGAAAACTTCAGCCTTCCAGATATAAAACATATTACAAAGCATTCACACTTGAGCAATTGATAGGATGGTTTAGAGAGACTGCCATGCAGTCAGCAGAATGGATAACCTTGGGGGAAAGGGAGTATATGAAATTTCTGTCCCTTGAGGTATTCATTTGCTGAGGCTGGAGGAGCAAAGATCCAGAGCTTCACACCATTAGGACTACCAAAAAAAAAAAAGTGATTAGTTCATATAAAGTTTGTAGTCTGCATTACCTTATAAATTTTCAAAGGGAAAAAAAAATCTCATTTTTGATGATAGAAAATACAAAGTTATCTTATTTTAATCGAGGTGTTGCTGTGCTCTGTTAGAAATCGTGAGGGATCTTTTCCTTTGGAAAGTACAACATGGTTTTCCAAGAGATATTGGCAATTCTTTAGGGCCCAATGCAAAGACAAAAGCTTTTGTGTTGCCTGCCCAGGTTTTGTATTAGGCCTTTAGTGAACTGAAATGAGAGCAAGTCCCAACGCTGGCCCTGATCAAACAGCCAAGGCAAACTGCAGCAGCAATCAGAGTCCCAGGCTTTCTGTCATTTCCAGAGAAATGGGCTCCAAGTGGAGTGCAGGATCCAATCCAAACACTCCTGGTGCAGTAGAGGGGAGAAACATGACCCAGCACTGGGCATGCTCTGAGCAATAGGAATCCTAGCCCTGGGCAGACAGGGAATACAGAGCTCTCACCCTACATAAAACCTCAAATCAACCCAAATAATTTCTGGTGTCAGATCCTGGCAGCTGGATGACTGAAGTAGGATTTTTATTCTTTTTTTTTTAATCTCAAGGTCAGCCAATGCATTTTAAAATTTAGATAACATTCCCTTTTGCCAAAAAAAGTTTAATTCTTTTTATTGGAGCTATTCTCCTGCCGTGCTGATGCACAGACCATTTCCACTCCACTCCTGCAGGATTCCTGTCACCCTCCTTTGATGGAGGAAAGGGAGGTAATGTGGGACTTCAGGAACAGATGCAAACCACAAGCAGGTCCCTGTGGGAAATCCTGAACACTTGGAGAAAGAAATATGCAGAGACATCAAAGTTTTCTCCATTTGAAGACAAAATTAGGATTTAGGAATGAAGAGCAGGTGCTGCTCAATCAGGATTCCTAAACTTGCATTAGGAGTTAAAACTTTGAAAATAATCTTATTTCAACTTTTAATTAGGGAGTATTTGTATTTTGGGAATTTTTTTGAGATTACAGGAGTAAGAATGCAGTACCCTATGTCAAATAAAGACTTTAAATGTGATTAAGTGGCAAATTAATGAATGTAGCAGCATTCAGGTGACAATTAAACTTAAAATTCAGCCTTTTAGAGATCATCTTTGAAAAAGATGATCTCTAAAAGTCTCTGCTACCTCTAGCTGACTGAGTTTATACTTTTGCTTTGGTTCATGTTTTAGATTCAGATGAGGTGCATCAAATACGATTCATCTTTTTTAAAAATCCAATCATTTTTGTGTAGAAACAAATCCAATTTGTTTATTAATCTCTCAAATATGTCAAATGGATTTTTAATTGAGGAGTAATTGCATTTTTCCTTATACAGTCTTTGTTGATTTCATAAGCTTATCACCAATCCTGTGGTGATTTCTCACCTGATAAAGAAATAACGTTATCTAATTAATCACATTGTGTAATAACAAATCTCCTATTTAGAGGTACAATAATTAGATTTGGAAAATGCTAGGAAAACAAGGAAATTATTCCCCAAGGAAGAGGGACTGTGGGTTCTACTTGAAAGGGAGACACGCAGTTTGCAAAGTTGATTAATTAGTTTTAAGAGGATCTCAAAAAGCTCAGTCCTTTGAAGTCTGCAATCAGTTTGGAGAAGAAAATATATCTGTGCTACAAAGATACCTTGTACCAACTTTCAGAACATTATCTGTGGCAAAACACAGCATTTGCTTTGCTGTGTGAAAAACCTGTTTTCACTTTTGGAGACACAGTATGATAAATTTTGGCAAGCTGAGTGATTTCCTGTCTCTGATGCGTTTGGCAAGGCAGAAATGCTAAATAAGAAGCTTGCCTTGGATTTCCATCCCCCCTCCACGGTTTCAGCTGCAGCAGCTAAGGGGAAAGGAGATGCTGGTTCAAGGGAGAAGTCTTTTTGGGCAGGAGTCTGTGATGAATCACTCCTGAAATATGTGGTCACTCTCCACCACGGGCATATTTTTATCATTCCTATTAGACAGCCAAAATAAAAATTTAAAAGTCTCTACAGAGCTCATTTAGAGACCTGTGGCAGAGATGAATAGAGAGTTGAAATGAATGATTTGAAGCTGACAACCTCAGCAAACTGTGGTTCAGAGCAACTGTGGCAACACAGCTGTGGCATCATGCTGAAAATATCCCCGATCTGAACATATGTACAGACCTTGAGGAGGAACAGTGTCCTGGGGGCAGAGACAGGAAAAGAACCCTGCATTCTGACAGGCTATCTGAAAAGTCTTTTCACCAGAAAGATCAAGAATCCTCCTCTGAAAAAGCAGAAATAGTCACACACACAGTAGTTGCTGATTTCACAAAGCTGCTTTGAACTTCTGTTTCTCCTTTCTAAGGGCACGATCTGAATAAACAAAATTTTCTGCCTGAATAAATCAAATAAAATACTAAATGTACACCAGGAAGCATTTCAAGGTTTCAAATAAGTATCTGAAAGAGCAATAGAACATTTTGGATCAATAGTTTTCTATCATTTGCCTATTGGAAAAGGTCTTTGATAAAAGGGTTCCTTATTTTGCCCAGCAGCTGGTCTGTGAGTTGAGCTATTCAGCAGTAACCACATGAAAAGAAAAAGAGATTGCAGCTTATTTTCACTCTTTAATAACTTTTCAAAGATCTACCCTTCTCCCTAATATAGTTAATTGAAGAGTAATAAGCAGCAGCCTGAATTCCTTAGGCTATTATTCAATTCATTTCTCTCTGCTGCTGTTTAGACATCTGCCTTTTCCCACTTCCAAAATTCTCCAATTTTTTTTTTACCTCTTCAACTCTCTCAGTGCAAGGCCCATCAGCCCAAGCTGATCCTGCCCCATGAAGCAGGACCCTGCTCTCAGGGGATGCAGCAGGGCTGCACCATTTCTGAGCTGTGCCTCTGGAATTTCACAGCCTCCAAAACTTCCCTTTGCCTGTTCTCAGGATTTCTCAGAGCCCCTCCCCAGCAGGAATCCCACAGGTCTCCCTCACACCACCATCAAAATGTCCACTAGTGAAAACAGTTTCCATCATCTGCCAAACACCAATCAATAGGAAATGGACACGGTAGAGAATTCAAATTACACAAGTGCTAAAGTCTGCCCAGCCCTGCATCCCCACTCTGCATTTGGGCACTTCATTTTTACATTAATGAACCTCTAGAACTAATTATTTCATCCAAGAGCTCATCATGTTTTTGCACAATGCATTTTTGACTCAATCCTCACTGTAATCTTTCAACCTCTTCCATTTCAAGGGCAAACTCCTCAGTGAGATCACAGAACTGTTCACAGTTTTAATGGTAATTTATTCAATATATTGGCAGATCCACGTGGAAAGTGAAATTCTTCTCTTCAATAAAATCTGTGACTTTGTAGCTCACCACTGAGAGGAGGCCAAGCCTGCCACAAAACCCCCTCTGACCTCTCTTCCTTGCCTTGAAGGATTCTCCCAAGGCAGAACAAATGTTGCCATTAACACTCCCAGGCAGATGGATTTTAGAGGCTTCAGAACTATTTTACATTAAAAACCCTCATAAAATTTCTTCTTTCTCCTCCAAAATTTACTCTTTCTTTGAAATAAAGGTAGATTTGTCATTACAAAACATCTTTCTCCTATTCCCAAGTCATAAATTAAGAAACCATTAAAATCTGTGAAATTCAAAATATGACAGTTTGTTTTAATATTTTGCAGGAAAATCTGAAGAGTCACAGATGTAATCTTCCCTGCTACCTGCACTCCTATCTGATGATTTCAGCTGATTGTGAAAACAGGGAAAATAATTTTTAGAGAAATTCTTCAAAAGAATAAATTTGTTTTTTATGCATTATCAATTGTCAGTATGTAAAGTCCTAATGTATCAATTCTCTAAACAACCTGGCCTTTACCAAAACTTTTCCTCTCCTTTTCCACCCAGTTATAAAGAAAATCATCTTTTCACCACTCATCCCTGAGAGGCTTTATCTGTGAAATACTTATTCCATTTCTTCCTGATTATTTCCCAATCCCTAAAAAGAAGTATTCATGCAACATTATTTCAGTTAATGTCATCTGCAAGCTCCTGCTATATTTCATTCCACCAAGTAAACACCCGTTGACTTTCTCTCTGGTGTCACACACTCCAGCAGCTGTGTCCTTGATGAAGCTGGGTAGAAATTACTTATGATATGTTTGCATTCATCATTTCTGCTAATTTTAAACTTTCCCTTCTCAATTCAAACAACTCTGCACTCAGCTGTTGCTGACACCCATTTATTGGCAAATGCAGTAGTCCCTGGCAGTGGGAATTGTACCTATTTATTTAGGATTTATCCTAGGATATCCCATGGAGGAATGGCTCAATGCAGACAGAGGTGACTGTGAGAGCTGTAAAAAGGGCTCAAATTTCTGGAAAATTTATCAATCCCTGTTGCTTTTAGTAAGCAGAGCCTTAATGAATGTATTTCTAATCAACATATTTTTAATAAATGTATTTTTCTAATCTTAGAGTTAGATCTATTTTATTTTGACCAGAAATCAACCCCACTAAGCAAATCCCAAGCCACACCAGATCACACTTTCTTCTCTGCACAGCCCAGCTTAAATTTTCACCCCTTATGTTCTTTGCATTCTGGAAATGTACATTTGCATCCCCACTCTTTCCTCCAAACTGCCCAAGGGGATGGTTTGGGGTTTGTTTCCCATTTATAAGAACTTTTTCAGATGCAGACAGGAATCCTTTTGAAAATCCCTCTTTCAACCTGAGGCCTTGCAATATGCAGAAATTATAAATTTCATGGCAGGGAAACAAAGTCAAACCCCCACAACATCCAAGACCCACGGAAGGGAGTCTCCTCTCCACCTCTGGAATATTTCCTGCCTGCAATATTACCCTCTCCAGACAAAGAAATGCTAGTCCAGCCCTGATATAGAATGAACATGTGTGGACAGCACATCACTGATTGATTCACCCAATTATTCACAGGGCACTAATTAAACCCGAGATTTCCTGTGTAATTCCTGCTCTCCAGTGGCAGTGGAGGAAGACAACTCTGCTTCTCCAGGAGCTGACAGGACAAGCTCTGGCTCTTTGGCAGCCCTGAAAGCTGTCACAGACCCTGTGCTTTCCATTTCCCTCCCAAATTATGCTGGAAGAAGCACTTCTGCCATGCCTTGGGAAAAAATAAAATAAAATAAAAGTAGTGAACATCTGCTGATATTGATTGTGAGAATCTGAAACTTTATGAAACCGTAGCTGGGATGCATTTGATGAGCATTTTTCTGGAACATTTTCAGACTTAAACAAACAACATCTGTTAATATTGATTTTTGGGTTACACTGAGACTTTCGGAAGAATTGCAATCAGTGGGTGATTGAAAAGTGTTGTGATATATGTTAGAAGATCAAATAGGAAACAAAAGTTTAAAGGGTCTTTTTCCCTTCAGCTTCATTCATAATCTATGATCCCTCCCCTTTAGAAGAAAATTAAAAGAATAAAGGAAAGAAAAAAAAAAAAAGAAACATTTCCTTTATTTCCCACACTGAAAGATCAGAGGAGAAAATTAACATTTATATAAGTTAGGGAGAATGTCTGAGGCAAAATGTTTCAGTTCTGCAGTTGACACAAACATTTCCAAAGCTATGTTATAAAAAAAAAATAATAACTGAACAAGTCCATAGAAAAGAATTCACCATGACAGATTGAGAAGTCTGTTAAAAAAAAATAAAAAAAACTTAAAAAAAAAAAAAAAGACCAAAATAAACCAAATATTTCCCTGATACTCTACAGCTTAGCTTTTGAATCAATAATGAAACAAAGCAGCACATTCACAAAGTGGAACAGGAAGGTTTCAGATTCCTTTTGCTGGTGAACATTCCAGATGGGGTTTGCTGATGCCAAAGGTGCTTCTGTGCTTGAACTTCATCATTTCCCTATTTAAGGGAAATTTTCCTTTAAAAGCAAACTTTTGGAGGCATAATCCATTTACCCACCATACTTTGATTTAGTAATCAATCCATTACAATTAAATTGCACACTGAAATATCAATATAATTTTTTTTTGTCTCACTTTTATAGTTTTCAGTAAACTCCTGTTCTCCTGCAGCTACTGGGCAGTCCCATATGTTGCATTTTATGCAATATTAGTAATATGCAAAACATTGTGGCACAGAAGTAGATCAGCTGTGTACAATTAATAAAAAAGAATATAAGTTTTAAGAATCTCTTTTCTGATGCATCTGGACTTGCCAGTTATTAAACAGAATTAAATTTCCTTCCAGTGACAAAGGCAAGAATCCCATGGAACAATGGATTCTTCTGCCCACCTCCCACACCCCTTCCAGTCCCAGATGAGCAGATAAAGATATTAATGAATCAGCTGCAGCCAGAGGTCACACAACTCACATCTGCTTTCAGGCTTTGGCAAAAGGAACCTGAACACCTGTCTGAAAAAATAACTCATTTATTCACAGAAAACATTTCAGGGGACAGTATGCTATTTTATAGATGTCCTCTTTCAGATTTGCACTGCTTCTCTGTCCTACAGAAATTCTGTTTGTACTTGAGGGATTTCTTGAAGTCAAATCCCAAGCATATGGAGGGAGCAGTCGGTTCTATTTATCTTTCACACCGTGTGAGGCACCACTAGCCAGTCCAGGTCTTGCTGGTGAATCTGAGCAAGACATGGGCAATGCTGGTAGTCAGGAAGAACAACTTGACAGCCCCGTGTGCTTCCTTCAGTGGAGAACATCTGTGAACCACCAAGGTACCAGGAAAAAATGCAGGATTTCTAACTGCTGATATTTTCCAGGATTCTTGGACTACTCTGTGTGTGCACACACATATATAGAGATATGCAGATATGTAGATATATAGATATAACAGGATAGAGATATAGAGATGATATAGAGATATATACATAGCAAAGGCACTCTGCCTGTGTATTCAAATATTTCCATCTTTTCACAATCAGACTTCTCCAAGTCCTGAACATTTTATTGTATCTAACTCCTTACTCCTTCATTGTTTAGAACTTAAATATCCCCAGGCAGGACCTAATGTGAAACAAGGTTCAGCAGCCCTCAGTGTGTTACCAAAGAGGCTCATACCAGGTGTTGCAGACAGTTATAGGAGGTAGGAAAATCAAAATTTGTGTTTTATGGGGAATCCTTCATTGCATCCTCTAAAGACATTTCAAAGGGCTGATTTGTGTAAGAAAATCAGAACTAAGGTCCTGCACTGGATGCTGGGAGACCCTGAGGAAACAGAGGCATGGAGCACGTGAGAGACAGAAAAAAGGAATGGCAGTTCCTAAATATTTGTGGAAATGCTTCCATGGTTCACAGTCCAGAGCAGCTCTGGCCACAGCCCAGGCTGTTTCTGAGGATCTGAATCAGAGTCAACACAGCACCCACCATCCTTCTGCTCCTCTAACAAGCCACCAGCCTGGAACCAAACACAATTCCTCTTTCATGAGCCTGGCTTTACAAGGCAGCTCTTGCACCAGTTGAGTGCTTTTGAGTTCTAATGGAAACTGCAGGCATACAAAAAAAAAAACCAACAAAAAAAGCACATTCCCTATTCCCTCACAACAGCATTTTGCCCCCTGCTACACAGTGAGAACACGAGGCCAAGAATATTCCAAAGACAGAAAAGACAGGCAGAAAATTGCCACCCACTGGCTAAAGCATAATGCACTGCAATACCCTGTAAATATTAGAAATAGAATATAATATATATAATAAATATAATAAATATAATATAATATAATAAATAAAATAAAATAAAATATATAATATAATATAATATAATATAATGTAATATAATATAATATAATATAATATAATATAATAATATAATATAATATAATATAATATAATATAATGTAATATAATATAATGTAATATAATATAATGTAATATAATATATAATAAATACAATATAATAAATATAGTATAATATAATATAATATAATATAATATAATATAATATAATATAATATGATATAATATAATATAATATAATATAACAATATTTTTTATATATATATATATATATATATATATATATATATATATATGCACTCATATTTATGTAAACCTCTATCTCTATGAGCCCACATAAATGCAGAGCCTATAAATACATGCACACACATTTTCAGACAAGAAGAACATACCATGCTGTGCAGCAAAAATAAAATGGGAGAATCAAGTAAACACCCCCTGAGGTGACACTTTGTGCCTCCCCTCTCATCCTTGGTTCCCAACAGAGTGACCTATTGGGCCAGACACCATAAAAATTGAAAGATACAGCCATGGAAAACAAAAGCACTCCCTGTCTGATCTTCTGCTTCTAAGACAGAGGATTCATGCATTTTAAAAAGCAGAATTAATACAAATCAGGGTGTCAGAACTGGGGCTGCCTTTTTAAGCTCGAGTCTGTGTGATTCAAAGCTGACCTTCAGAATTTCACATTCTGCATTCCCACCCTGGATCTCATCTCAAGGAAAGGACATCTCTCCTCAGCAGAACCCTGAATCAAACTGAAGCCAAGAAGAATGCCTGTTTACTCAAACTGCTGCAAGATTTTTAATTACATTTAATTCATCTTTATGGAAATGCGTGGAACAATGTAGCCTTAAAAAAAAATGGGACTTCAAACTGCTTTGTGCACTTTGTACTAAAGGGCTTCCTCTTTGGCTCAAGAGCAATGGGAGGCCTTATTTTATAAGGCTTCTTAGAGAGTAATTAAAATACTTCTTGTCACTACTTTTATCTTTCCTAACTGCTCAAAGTGATTAAATAAAGACACTGAGTAGTTGGTATAAACCTTTTTAACATTCAGCCATGTGCCTTTTCCAAATTCCATGCACAAACTCCATTTTCCCTCAGGTTGGCCTAAAAGTCCTTCAGAGCAATGTGTTTGGGGTTTTTCCCCCTTAAATTATTATTACAAAAGCACTAAGTTACATAACCATTCCTTCTGAGCTCTCCACATTTAGGCATCTTTTAAAGCATTAGCAATCATTAATTATACCTAATTTCATAAAACAAAATTCATGCATTGCTTGGCCTGCTCTCAGAATTGGCCAGCCCCTGAAAAGAAATGATGTTTTTTGACACCAAGAGTGTGTAATTGAATTTGTCCCATAATATTTTGATGTTTTGCCTCATTTTCTTTTAATGAAGAAACAAGTAGCATCAGGCTGCCATTTATTTGCTGAGTGCCCAAGCAGCCTGAGTAAAATTAACAGGATAAGAAGGAAAGAATTCTTGTTCAGGGAGGGAAGTCAGCTGTAATTCCTACTGTCCAATAAGGATTCATGATGAAATTCCCATTTTCCTTAAAAAAATCCCCAAAACTTTTCAAGCTCTGAACCTTCTGGCCTTGACAAAGTGGGAATCTTTGTTCAAACCACTTTTCTAGAAGTGCTCAGTAACTGCTGAGGTTGGAACATTTAATGATGTGGTTACCAATATCAGTTAGGGGATAAACTAAAGGGAAAAGGCCAAAAAGCTCAGAAAAGGTCAAGAAAATTCTTTGACTGCTGTGGAATGAAAAAGTCCTACTTTATTTCATTATAAGCTTCTTTTAGTTGAATTTATTAGATTATATAGCACAACCAAAGAGAAGATAAAGCATTATCAAAATTACTGCTGCTGCCATCTTTTAATCAAAGATTTTCACTTACTCACCTGGAACTTCAGCCTTTCACTCAGGGAATATTTGAATCAGTGAGTTTGTCCTGCCTGGCATGAAGACAAATGCTGGGAACTCATCCTTGCCCAGACAGAGCCCTGGTCCTTGCATGGCTCTACCCAAAAGTCAAGCAGGAGAAATGCAAGTGGCATTTAGATTCCTGCTGAGGGCACTGTGTCATCTGTCACCCAGATTAATGCAGCACAAGGCATTGTGGTGCCTGGCACCTGGGATTTATGGAGTGTGCTCAGTGAAGATACACACTGGCTTTAAATGCTCCTGGACACTGCTTCCCCTGCTCCTCTCTCTGCTTTCCCAACAAGTACAGGCTGGCAATTGTTTGAAACTGATGCATCTTTCTGAAAAAAAAAAGAAAAAAAAATATAGATATAGATATTATAGATATAGATGTATAGATATAGATACAATTAAAAATAAAAACAAAACCAAAACTGTTGTTTTCAATGAACCCATTCTTCTCTCTAAATACAAATTTTATTTCCCAACCCAAAATACCTTTGTTCAACATTTCATCAAAGTGTGATTTTGACAAAACCAAAGAAACTGATTACACAAAATATTTTTCTAATCAAGTCTGGTTTGTGCTATTGCAGGTTTCTTCCCCAGCTGCTCATCCAGTGTTAATGTCCTTTCCAATGATGCATTACCCAGGTAAGGCCATTCCTCCTAAACCATTTTCTGAATAAATCACCCCTATCTAGGCAGATTTGGGGTTGAAACTCCTTTTGAGTAGATTTCTCATTTAATTCCATAACATGGCAGGTTTGCCACCCCCATTCCAAACCCTCTCAGTCCCATCACCACGAGATTGTATTTTACAAACATCAGATCAACTTCCAACTGATTCTTTTCTCCTTCCTCTCCTCCTGGTTATCCTTGACTGCTGAACTTGGATTTATTTCTGTTGGTTATAGGTGTTTGCAAAGGACAAATCACTTAGGAAATGTAAAGAGATGATAAACAAGGGGCAGAGTCAATTCTAACAAAACCAGGGGGGAATGCAATCCACCACAGACAGAGCAGCTCCAGCAAAGCTTCTCTGGTACCTGGTGGCACGTCAGGAACACTTTGTCAGCTCTCAGAAAGTGGTGTAGGATTTGAACCCTGTGTAATAAAATCTTCCAGGCTGGTTTTCCTCCTCTAAGTGATGAGTGCATTATGAACATCTTTCAAAGCACTTGGAAAAAAATCTGCCCTTCAGACAACAGCAAACTGTGGTCTTTCCAACCCAGGATCTGCTTAAAGCCTTCCCTGTTACCTTTGTGCTTTAAGGGAGCTATGGCCATTTCTAGAAATAAGACTGAAAATTAATGATGTTCTTATTAAACTATATTGAGCTTGCCTAATAAATGATTTATTTTATTCAGTGTTATGAAAATGACAACATTTTGTTAAGTGTAGCATGTCTGAAAAACAGCTTTGCCAGATTTTTAATTTTTTTTTCAGATAATTGTCATGGAATCCTATTTACCTTTAACTTGTCAGTGCTCCTGTCTTTAATGAAGCTACTACTTTCAAATATCAGAACATATAGAAACTGTGAAAAAATAAAGCCTGATGTATTTCTGAGTATAATATCAATCAGCAAGAATTTGTTATTCCCTCTCTGAAATGTGGAATTAAATTTACCAGGGTATCATCTGAGGAATTTTTGTTTTATTTACTAATTACAACATATTCTAGGTTCTGACATATTTGATTTTTAATGCAGATGAAAAAATGGGTGTTTTACTTTACATCAGGTACACATGATTGATTTCACTGACTTTTCTAGGCCGTGTTTTGGTCCAGTTTATTTTTTCAAAGTAAAATGGCATGTTGAAAACTAAGAAATGTGATCAAATTTGAGGTGCTTAATCATGTCTAAAAACCCCTCAGTGCCACATTAACATCTTAGAAATCCATAAAATGCTTTTTAGGTTTTAGGAGAGAAATTTCATTTTAATCAATGGTTGAATAGCCTAAAAGAGAGATGGAGGGGAAGAGATTTCCCTCTCCAAAGATCTCTCGAGCTGCACTTTCCCCTTCCAGTTTGAAATTCCTATTTCTTAGTTTTTCTACTCAAGCTTTGTCTCTTGTGCCATACTATCAGAATTATTTAAATCTGGAAGCTTCTCAGTCATTAAAACTGTCTGGATGTCTCAGTGTGTGTCAGAGGACAGATGAGAAGGAAACAAAGACCAGAGTGGATGAGGAAAATTTCATGTGATTTATGGTAGGAAGTCTTTGTTAAAATACTTTATATTGCATTATTACTTTGAATTTTTCTTTTTATGGCTTTAACTCCTGCTTTTGCCAAAAGTCCAGAATTGGTAGGGAAACTCAGTTGGCAAATAATTCATTATCCACCAAACCCAGCAATTAACAGGAGTAATTATTTCCCTGCTGAATGCTTTGAGTAGGAGGGGAACATATGGAGCTGGTATCTCCTATTTCAAATATTGATCCACTCACTTGAGCCTATCTATAAGTAAATAGTGATGCAGAAATTATAAGCATGATCTATATATCAGCTGTAATTCCTCCAGAAAGTGCAATGTATATTCCTTTGCAAAAAGGCAAGAATATAATCAGACATAAAATTCAAGCTCTTGTGTCATTGATGCAAAGCAATGAGACTTTAGAGAAAACAAACCTGAGGAATTATCAAAACTGCTCTTTATATTTTCCTGCAGGGTATTTCATGTCAGCCATGAGTTCTTATTAAAAATCACTTTTAAAATTATTATATTTGAGTATTCACTTATAATTTATCATCTTGTTCATGGAGATGCATGATTAATGAAAGGAAACTGAAAGGTAATTGAAAAGCACTAATAAAATTTTATATATTGGATCTGTTATTTTTAATTTTCCAGAGGATCATCAGAAACCCCCTTATCACTTAAATGGAGTCTCTTTAAATGACCACAAGATGAATATTATGGGCTTCAACCTCTATCAGAGATTTCGAAAGGAGCAGGGCCTTACATATGTACAAGTCCTGTCAAGGATCTTCTCTGCTGCTGTCTCTTGCCCAAGAGAGCCTTTTATTTGATCTCAGTCTTTCCCTCATTGCAAGATTAAAACCCAGAACCCCTTTTATGTGAACTGCAATACCTGGCTCATTTAGCATGAAAAACCAAAAGGATTTGCAAGCAGCTCTGTTGATCTTTTAAAGCAAATTAACTTTTTTTGTTAGTGTCCATTTGTAGCAGTGGATTTTACTCAGACAAATCAATCCTGTCTCTTTTTCCTGTGGAAGTCTATGCACAGACCCCACAGAAGCAGAGGGAATCCATGAAAACAGGAGAGATGTTAAGCTGCATCAAACATATTTACAAATATTATCAAATATGTTTATGCCCTGTATCAAACATTATTTCCAACAAGAGCACCCTGAATGGCTGGAAGAAGCCTTTGGAGGCACTACAAAAATAACACTCCTGTGTTCCTAATTTCTCAACAGTGGCTCCCTTCAGGAATCCATAAACCTCCACAGGTCACAAGTGATGGCTGAGGATGGCAAGCAGAGATGAGCAGCTGGCTCAGTGATATTCAAAGCTGATCAAAGGATGCTCTGTGCAAAGGGAAGGGATCCAGGACAAAGTGTGCCTCAGGGAAAGGATCCAGAACAAAGTGTGCCTCAGGGAAAGGATCCAGAACCAAGTGTGCCATAGGGGTAGGGTCCAGAACAAAGTGTGCCACAGGGAAGGGATCCAGAACAAAGTGTGCCTTAGGGAAAGGGTCCAGAACAAAGTGTGTCACAGGGAAAGGATCCAGAACAAAGTGTGCCATAGGGAAAGGGTCCAGAACAAAGTGTGTCACAGGGAAAGGGTCCAGAACAAAGTGTGCCATAAGAAAAGGGTCCAGAACAAAGTGTGCCATAAGAAAAGGGTCCAGAACAAAGTGTGTCACAGGGAAAGGATCCAGGACAAAGTGTCACAGGGAAAGGATCCAGGACAAAGTGTCACAGGGAAAGGGTCCAGAACAAAGTGTGCCACAGGGAAAGGATCCAGAACAAAGTGTGTCACAGGGAAAGGGTCCAGATCAAAGTGTCACAGGGAAAGGATCCAGAACAAAGTGTGCCACAGGGAAAGGGTCCAGAACAAAGTGTGTCACAGGGAAATGGTCCAGAACAAAGTGTGCCACAGAGGAAGGATCCAGAACAAAGTGTGCCACAGGGAAAGGGTCCAGAACAAAGTGTGTCACAGGGAAATGGTCCAGAACAAAGTGTGCCACAGAGGAAGGATCCAGAATAAAGTGTTCCACAGGGAAAGAGTCCAGAACAAAGTGTGCCATAAGAAAAGGATCCAGAACAAAGTGTGCCACAGGGAAAGGGTCCAGGACAAAGTGTGCCACAGGGAAAGGATCCAGGACAAAGTATGCCACGGGTTCCACTGCAAAACACACATCAAAGCCCAGCCTGGCTCCAAAGGGAACTGTTTCATCTGCAGCCTCAAGGACAATGACCATTTGCATTCTGAGCCATCCACTGTGCTCCATCAAAGCCTTGGGACCTGAAGGGTCTGGGATTATCTGGTATCAGAAATTACGTGGTAATGCTCCAGTCTGAGTCAGAAAAGCTCTGTGTTTGCTCACAGGAACAACTTCTCTTGATCTGTGCTGTTCAGAGATCTTTTCCTGTCTTTGCCAGGCCAATGACTTTGGTGGACAGACACAGCTCTGGTGTAAGAGCAGATCTGTTCTGATTAGGGCTACAGGGTGGATCAGTGCCTTTTCTCCCCTTTCTTTACATACACATTCTATAATTATGGAGATGCTGGGTAAGAATAGCTCAGCGAGCATTGATAAATCCTTCCGTTTATTCCAGCTGAAATATTCCCATTTTAATTTTAGCATCACCACGTGTGAAGCCTCAATAGCTGAAAAAACTTTCTTCTGAAACCTTATTGGTCCCACGGTTCTTCTGAAATCCGAGGTCGATCTTTAGAATTAGCTTCATATTTACAGGGTTTGAAATGTGCTTTTGTGACTCGTGCAATCAAGATGCAATTTCACACAAGCTACTGCAAACTAATAATGAGGTTCTCAGTGATGTGAAGATTCAACTGTCAGTTCAAAGCTTTCATTTCCGAGCTATTCCATTCATTAGGAAAAAGAGAGCACATTTGGAACAATGTTTGTAATCTGAATGATAAAGTATCCTGAGGGATCTGAGCAAAAGCAGTTAACAAAGTTCCATCTACAGAGGAACTTGTGCAGCTTGCCACGAAGGCACAACAATGCCGATCTCTAATCCATTTTTACTTCCTCAATTAACATCACACAGCTCTACACAGCTTATTATCATTAGGTTTCAAAGCACTTTACAACATCTACTGTCATCAGCCATCAGAAACACGACCCTAATTGTTCATTAGTAGTGGCTGTTATGTTTATGTGGTGTCTTGGCAGTGGAATTTTTTCCCCCATGGCACTTGTGGCTACATTCGTCCCTCTTAATGACACCAGGCAATGAAACACGGTCCTGTCTATTGCTGAAATGATCCAGGGAATGCTTCTGGCCTCAGGCAATTTGCATTATCCCAAATAATTCTCAAGGAGTTGGAGTTTTCCAGTGATGACTCCCCGAAGGCCATTCAGGTGCAGCCACCCTGTCAGGGCAGGCAGGGGCTTGGTCACAGAATCACAGAAAAAATGAGGTTGGAAAAGGTCTCTGTGACCATCAGGTCCAACCTGTGCTCTGTGACCATCGGTCCCACAGGGCTGAGCTGTGACAATTGGCCTCAGCACCTGGGAATGAAAAGTCAAGGGTGTCTTTTCCATTAGCCTGATATTACCTGTTTAAAAACTCAAAACAATCTTTTGTCCTTTTATATAGAAATTGTTCTTTCTGGGAAGTTTTAGGTTTTGGTTAAAGGGTAATTTGTTAATCAGGTCCACTCTATTTTCCTCTTCTAAATGGAACGTTAGATGAAAATGAGTTATCCAGAAAACGAGGTTTCCAGAGTACATCCTGAAGAAATTCTTCTAGAACCTTGCTTTGTTTTGCTGTCGTTTTTCCAGGCACACCCTGTTTGTCAGAATTTTTCATGATTTAGGAACCACACAAAGAGCTGAGTGAGTATTTACAGAATTTAACAAACACTGAGCTCTGCTGGGTGGGCAGAGGGAGCTCAGTCCAGCTCCCTTTTCCCATCCCAGGTTCCAGATTACATAACCTGGGAGATTCTGACAGAAATTGGGTTACAGAACCTTCCCACATCAATCTCAGCCCCCCACCATTCTCACTGCCTCATTCCTTATTTTACACAAAGCAAAGCACCAGATGCCTCTCACTGAATTTATCTTACTGATTACAAAACTCTCTGGAAAGAGGGAACACAAGAGGCTGATTTTCTTATATTTTAGGTACCAGACTTGGTTCTCTTGTTTCCTGACTGAGAGCCCTATGAACTATTTGATGAGAAGAATATCACTTTCTGCCCCTTTTATCTCCATTGATTTCCTTACAAAGGCTCAGATGTAAAAAAATCCACTAATGAGCTAATGATACATTTGCTAATTAAAAAAAAAAAATCATTAAAAGAAAATTTGGGAAGCAGAAGCAAACTGAAAATGTAATTTCAGTTGACATCACTTTTCTCCCAAAGGCCCTTTTCTTCCTCTTACTCTTCAGCACTCTGAAATGACAGAATTAAACTTCCTTTCAAAAGAGTACTGAAGTTTTAAAGGAAATGGATCTTTCACAATAATTTAAACTTCTAGAACAACACAACGAGAAATCATGAATAAGATTAAAAGCATAAAGAGCACCTGTGGATTTATTTTCTTTTTTTGGTTTCAAGCACCATTTCTATTTTGCAGCATTGATCCTCAAAATAACTCCTGCTAACATGTGGTTCTGAGTTGAATGAACTCAGATCATCTGCTTTGATTTAAATATTGATTCTTTGTAATGTATGAGAACAGCTGCCTTTTTGAATTCCTTTCCATCCTCCTTATTACCAAAAACATCATCATTTTATCTCTGGGATTTGGTGCCTAAATAGCATTTCAACCACACCATCTAATGAACTCACTCAGAAGAGATTCATCCGCTGACATCTGAGGAAAACACAATCCACATTTCCAAACTCTGATTTAACAAACAGGACATCAGGACGTTGCTTCAGATTATCTTTGGGAAAATTGCCTTTCTCCCACCCTGGAGCCAGAGTGCATCATTCCATTGATAAAGGAGATGAAAAGTTCACCTAAGCAGAACAAACTGGAAAGCACAATTATTTCCCATTACAGTCCAAGAAAGAGCTGATGCCTTCAATGGCTTAAGAGACAGAATCAGCTTCCCAAGCACTGGGGCTCTTCCCAGAAAACACTGAATTATGTGGATAATACTGGAACATCCACTTGTCAGCTCAGATTGGTTTCTTTTGTAAAGGAATCATTTAAGCCACGCTGGTGGCCAAGATTTCCAGAGCTCAGACACTCCCAAACATCTTCCTCCATATGAAAACTCCAGCTCCACTTTTCTCCTCTCTTACAGGGGAAGGATGATGGCTCTCCCACAGCTCTGCTGAGATGTACCCCACCCATGCATGATGAGGTATAAAAATAAATAATAATTTAAACAATCCAATATATTCCATTTTCTCTGAGGAAAAAGAGGAGTGGGTCAGAGACATGGCTTTGCCCTTGCTTCATCTACCTTGAGACAAAACTCCAGCTGCTGTGTAGTGTGTTTGGTTTTCATATCAGCCAGCAAGGTGACACCAGGACAAGGGTCCCTGACACTGCTGTCTTTCCAGGAGTGTCACCTCAAGCCACCTAAATCCACTTGGCTCATTCTGACACAAATCTGAGAGGGTTTTTCCAAAATGAGAAAAGGTCCAAGTGACTTCCCTTGCCTGTCCTCTCTCCAGCCACAGCTCTGCTGCACCTGTGGAACTTTACCTCAGGAAAATACGCCAGAGGAGTATTTTAAAAAATAAAATTAAAAAATTAAATGATAAAATTTTTAAATTAAATTATAAAGCACTCCAGAGGAGTACAAGTGGAAAATGCTGTTGGTATATCAATATATAACTCAGGTGAGATGTTGCTCTCTGATGTGAATCCCTTCTTCTAACATGCATCACTCTGGGAGCAACTGAAGTGACATTGAAAATTTTAGTTATTTCAGAATAAAAATAACCAAATAGGCAATTTCCACTGAAGTTGCTATAGAAACTGTGAGAGTGGGGAAATTAATTCTAGCTCTCTAACAAGAGTCAAGAATAACCACTTTCCATTACATATGCATAACCATAAAACTACGTTAGCTCATATAAAATAATAATTATGAAAATTATTTTTTCATGAAGAGGATTTTTATTTTTAAAAGAACCATGAGCAAGCAAGACCAACCAAACTTTGAAAAATACTCCGAGCAGCGAGCCAGTTATCTCACCAAAAATTTTGGAAAATGTAACAGTTTTGAAAAATCTCAGCCTGAAAGCACATTTTTGGCAGTACCTTTGCTTTCTTCCCTTCCCCTGTGCCTGCAGATTCCAGCAAAGGTCGAGGGAAGATAATCCTGACATTCTTACATGTGCCACACTCATCTCAATGCACACACAGGGCCATTCCCAGAGACCTGAGTAAGCAAGAAATGCATCATCAAACCCTCAGCAAAGCCTCAGAAATTCTGTCAGGGGGGACTGAGCAGTGCCCCACACAGATTTATGATGTTTCACTGGCTGGGGGCTCTGGAGGATGTGGGGTGTAGAGCAAACCTTGTGCTTTTTATTTTCATTTTCACTTTGCTGCCCGAGTGCTTTCTCGCTGAAAAGAGGAAAAGGCATCCACAGGAACTGTCTGCAAATCCTCACAGCTTAATTGCTCTCATCTGGGGACTTGTTATTGTTAAATTTAATAGACATTGGGGTGTTCTCTACTGAGACCTTTAATGTGGTCGGGGCTTTGGAGATCTCTGAAGAAAAATTGAACTTATGGAGAGCAAGTCAATGGTCCAGTGAGGAAGGAAAATCAGGCACCTCTGAAGAACATCTTTCTTCCAGAATTACACCACAGTCCTGGGCTCCTAAAGGAGCAGCATGACAATTTAAACCTTGCTGTGATTACAAGGTGATGTCCAGCATGAATGCACCCACTATTCCTTGGGAAGGGACAGAGAGGGAGTCTTTCTTTTCAGAGTTATGTGTTTCTAATCAACACACACATTAATTATTAACAGTGTCAGGGGTTTAGGAAAAGGAAATAATTCATGCAGCAGGCACACAGCTGAGAATCCTGTTTACCTTTATGGTATCAATGATTTTCCTATGCATGGGAAGGTATGTCAGGATTTGTCATATTTCATCCTTTATAACCTGGATTTCAACATGCATTTTGGTTTTCTGGTATATTAATCTGTCCCAAATCAACCCCTAAATATTTAAAAATTAAGGAAAACCCTGGTGTTTCAATATTGATAGACTGATTTCCAGCCTAATGAAATGAGGTTCAGTTATGCAGTTTTAAAAGTTTATCCATAGCAAAAGTTTTGAGTTTTAGAGTAATAAACTATTCTGCCTGGCAGGAATTACTAAATGGATCATGCTGTGCTCTACAGTAAAAAAAAAGCAAACAAGGTACTTATTTTTTTTTTGTCCTTTTAGCCAAATATTTAGTTTGTTTACATAGTTGAATAAAAATAGAATTTAAAAGGTTAAACCAAAAAGCAAGCCCTAGCACAAGGAGAAAACCTGGGTGTGGAATGAGGAGATGGTTTTCAGATGAGAGGAGAAGCAGATGGAGAGCTGATGAGGCAAGGAAATGGCAACCTGGGACTTTATCAAGCCATGCAGGTGGCAAAGCAAAGAGGGCTTAATTCAGCAAGATGCTGAAAAATCCTTGAGACTGAGTTCCCTGATAGTCCCTGATGGTCCCTCCAGATGAACTATTGCAGCAGGCAATGAATTTGTACCATTGTTCAATTGCTTTTTGACAACAGCTTGCTAGGAGAAATATCATCCCAGAACTTTTGAGGAGCTGGATTTCTTCAGAGTGCATTGGTGACAGCTGTTGAAAACTCCATGGGAAGGAGTCTTGGGTTTGACATCTCAGAGTTATATTTTAACAGCCCTGATGTGTAAATATCATAGTGTTTGTTCCAGAAGCCAAAATAATTTGTAAGACTAACGTTTTGATAAAAGCTCCTAGACAGTCTTAGATGAAACAGAGAAAATAAAGATCTTGAGGACCTTTTCACTGAGAAAGAAAAGGCTTTAGTGTGAAATACTTTGGATTCCAAGGACTGTCATCTGTAGGGAAAGCAAGATTTTGTCAGAGTGGTCCTGTCTCAAAAGTCTCTGAACTCCCACATCAAACAGCTGCCAATGCTCCACCATTTTCCATGACCTATCCCAGCTTCCCTCATCCACTTCTGCCTTCCCACACCTTTGGAAGTGCCACATTCTGACCTCCCTGCATGGACAGACCACAGCAAGAGTGGTTTGGACTTTTTTTAACCTTTCTCCTCACGGCTGCTGGTAAGGTCACACAAGTTTAGAGAGTCCTAAGTGTGCCATAAAATTGCCTATGCAGAGAACATCAATCTCTGCATGCAGGATGATCTTATCTGTACAGCAGCAAGGGAGACATGAGTGACAGGCCTCATTTGGAAGGCTGTAAAGAAATGGGAATGCTGAGGAGAAAGCTTTGGAATGTTAATGGGAAGGAAAGTAGATTGGATGTGTTTAAAAGAAATGGGAATGTATTATTTGGGAAGTAAAAAAGAAGATTTGGAAAAATGACTTTTGAATTTTTTGGCCAGATTCCTAACTTGCCACCTATGGGAAAACCATGCAAAAACCCAATAGAACACTTATTTTTAAATATTTTGTGAAAACTTCCAATTCTGCTGAAGCCAATGAGTGCTGAAGGCAGCAGAGACACTTTCTAAACCTCAGAGGGTGGAAGGCAAAGTGGAGGCAGACTGGAGTCCATTCCACCAGCTCTTTGATCCCTGCTGACAGCCTTCCCACTGAGGCACCATTACTTTTGCTTAGATTTATTTCTAAAGTAACAGGAAGCTGAACTTCTTTGTTTTGTTTTTGTGGCAGGGTGAACTTTTCTAATTTTCCCTTTCATCTTAACACATACTGAACCAGGGAAGTGGCTCTGGGATACACATCTCCTGGGGAATATATATTCATTAGTAGCTTAACTGCAATGCTAGCACAGTAGAAGCAGCTGCATTTCAGTTCTCCCTCAAGAATTGTGTTGTCTCTTGTCCTAGGAGGCTCAGAAAATACAGAGAAAAACAAGTGAGAAGTGTTACAGAAAGGTTCTAGCAAAATTGCATACAAATGGAAAAGATTTCTATCAAAAACCACCACTGTGAAATACATATTTAAAATATGACTCAGTCCTTAAACAGAATAAACATCAATTTGCCAGTTGTCATGTGTTTTAGAACCATTTGTGCCATTTATTCTGAAGCAGCATCACATTTATTTTCCTGACCTGCTGAGAGAAAGGGTTTGAGATGTTACTGCCACAGCTGAAATATGTTGCTGTGTTCAGGGAAGACATTCAGCACTGTGCTGCACATAATAAGCTTCACCACTCATCTGACAATTAGTCATGTTGACACATTTTTATAAATTAGACCGAGAGATCGTTTTCAGATGAGACATTTTCCCTGCAGAAGGAACCCTTCAGCTTTGCAGGGCGTGCTCAGAGTCAGGCATTTACCACAATGGAAAGCAATCTCTGCTGTGGGAAAGAGAAAGGTGCCTTCTGAACATGCCAAAAGGAAAATGAAACGTGAACTAAATTTATGGTGGCAACAAAACCCCATTTCCTTCAAGTGAGGAGACGTTTCACATCGCCTAACACTTCTCCTGGGCTAATTGTTCAAGTTCTATATATCAGAGTATAACCAGAGGTAAAACAAAGCAAAACAAATTCCACTAATGAGCATGGTCCAGATTCTCAGGGGGCACAAGCCAGCTTAGTTACACCAAATGCCAGAGCCAAGCAGCTATTTCAGAGCTGCAGCTGGTGCTGCAGAGCCTCAGAAAGAACTAGAAAGTGACAGAATAATATTTCCCCTTCTGCACGTCTGTTTTGACTGATGGATTTCTGATGAATTTCCATTAAATATGAAATACTGTGCTAGGTACATATTTTTAACTGCCTGGTAGTTAATTTTACAGTTTGGAGTTGAAGACCTGGAGCTCTTCAGTGAAGGATGTAACTACAGCTAAGTAATCTGTCTGGTTAATTATTCCTCTCCTAAGCACTGATAAATACAAGTTGGAGAAAGCACCGCAGGCATCTTTTAAAGCAAATACTTTCCATATTTATGTATTTATACACCCAGTCTGACAGAAACTACAAATTACTACAGAATACCATATTATGTATATTTTCTATGTGAAGAGAATACAATTTCTACAGAGTGAAAAGGTTTAGAAGTTGCACATTGGCACATCTGGAGACTGTGTATTTGTGAAGGTCAAGGCACAGATGTTTCACTCACATGTTCTGCAGCACAAAGCAGTCACACCTGTCAGCAGTGCAGAGCTGTGCTCCTGTTCCAGTGTGGATCCCAGCAGGTCCCTTTTGCCAGGGGCTCTCTGTCTCCAAGCCTCCCCCAGCAGACAGAAATGCTCCCAAAAGCTCTGGCTGTACTTTAGTGGTGATGGAGGTGGATCCACTCTCACCAGTGAGTGAATTCCTCTCTCTGCCCTGACCTTGTGGTTTGCTGGGAGAGCTGCACAGAAGTCACTGCAGAAATCAGTTCATCAGCACCCAGACTGGGCTGTGCTTGGTGCAAGTGGAGCACTGACAGCAGGAAACTCCCCCTCACTTCAGGTTACACACTTCATTTCCACCTGGATTTGTTCCATGGCATTAAAGGCAGCTGAGCACTCAGGTTTGACACTGCAGTGTCACCTGGGTTTAAATTTTCTTGTAAAATTTGCAAATACTTGTTATTAACTTCCAGTCTTTTGTTGTAACTCTTACATCCCAAACCAGAATAATGAATTCTGCTCCCCAGGCAGCCCT
The DNA here is from genome assembly GCF_027477595.1 of Haemorhous mexicanus. Classification (NCBI taxonomy): domain Eukaryota; kingdom Metazoa; phylum Chordata; class Aves; order Passeriformes; family Fringillidae; genus Haemorhous; species Haemorhous mexicanus. Next base: position 17,815,191 of record NC_082354.1, read on the forward strand.
CCCAGCCAGTTTTATAAGTCTATCAGCATGCCCAAGTATATTTAAAGAGCCTGGAGGGTGACAAACTAGGCAAAATGATCAAAGAACTTCTAAGTGTCATAGCACCTCACAAGGCAGATCCGTGCAAAGGTATCAATTCTTACTTTGCAAATATTTGCAAGTAAAAAAAAGAGATTTCCATGAATTTGTCAGAAGGCAAAAAATGTCACTTCTGGCAGTAAATACAATTTTTCATTATGACAGCAGTAAAAATGTAGAGTGGTGTATGGGTACTCTGAGCTCTGCATACCTTGTGAAAATGAATGAGAGCATTATAGCCAAATCACAGGAAAATAATTATGGAAATAACATTATTTTAGTAAGGTTCTTCTGTTGTTTTACGTTTTTCCCCACACTTTTTGATATATTTGGATAAGAACTGACACATGTTGATCACTCTGATACAATTCAGGAAAGATTTCTCTATGGAACAAAGGTTCCATGCATTTGTGATGTGGAACATTTCAGTAACACGGCTTCTAAGGTGGGGAACTTAAATTATTTGTAATATATCATGGTAGTTTTTGAACTGAACCTTCCCTTTGTTTCTTGAATTTGAGCTTATTTTTACCTCTTTAGTTCACTACCTGTGAAGAGATTAAAGGAAATAATTTTGAAACTTCATAAGATGCATTTTACAATAAAAACATTTAGTGCTTATTCAGAGATGGAACTTTTATAAAAAATCCAGCACAGGAAAACTTGAGCTATTACTTAGAAATGGTCTCTTAAATTGTCCTTATACACTCATTCTTCTCTAGGTACCAGAGCCACCATAACACAGAAAACCAAACACCCATTAAAGTCCTCAGCCTCCTGATAAAATCAGTATCTCCAGTATTTGATATCCAAAGATTTGCTTGCATTTATTGCCAATAATTCTTTGAAAAGTACCCTGTCTTTATGTGTTTGTGTGCACCTCTGTGTGTTCATTTCCTAGATCCCCAAATTAAACAGTTTCAGACTATTTTTACATGCAGACACTCTGTTTCTCTGAGCAACCAGAAGCAAAATGACTGGGGGTTTATTCACTGAGGGAATCTTACCTGCATGAAAGAGCAGCATTTTTCCCCTTCTATTTTCCATTTAAAACAAAGCCCAGCATGCACAATAAAGATGTTGAGCTTCTGACAGATTGGCAAGAACACAGGGAGCAGTCCTGTGAGCCCCAGAGGTAAGCAGAACAATTTCATAGGAGATTTCAATTTGGATGTGCATTGTGAGTCATTTCAGCACTGAGAGAGATTTAATGTCAACATCAGTTGATTCAGCACTGACATCGTCTCAGAATTTCACCTGTTCTCCTTTGGGAACAGCAACTCAGCCTCTAAGCTTACTCCAGTCTGATTTTTATTACATGAAAACAGTCATTGAATAATTGTCAATATAATTAGAAAGAGCCCCCATGTTCATCCACACACTGGATTTCAGGCTAATTCCCTGAAGAGAAGAAAGCAGACATTAAAAATTCCTCTGGCTGCACATCTCTGCCAGGAATTCTCACACTAATAAAGAAATCAGTTCTAAAGATTTGTTTATTCTCCAGTCTTTCTAGCCTTTGTTCCCTCTCTGTGACTACTTTAGGTTTACTGGTCATCATTTTCACTACTTTTTACACCAGTTTCTCTTCAGTTTCTGATTTCCCACCCTGTATTTCCCCAGTTTTAAACAAAATCCACCCCCCAGAACTACCTTGCATTCCAGAAGTTGCTCAGCTCCAGCAGAAGGGATGATGTGCTGGGAGTGTGACAGTGCCACTTTCTCCTCCAGGCCCAGCAGTCCTGGGGCAGTTGCCAGAATTAGAGTGGCTTTCAAGTGGAGTTTACAAAATCAGCCTGGTTCCAAGGCAGTGTTTACTGCTCCATAATTTCATCTAATCCCCACAGCTACTGACATAAACTAATTGCATGTACACATATGATCCCATTACGAGTGGTGCAATCCAGATGGTGCCAATCTGGGATTGCAAACTGAGTTCCAGTGCTGTCAAATGCATGCCAGGCTCCCCTGCTGCATTTACATCTCCATCCCTCCTCTGTAAGGACATTTCCTGCTCAGCCCAGCAAAGCCAACCAAAGTCCCCAGGAGAACACTGTCCAAAAGATGTCCCCAGAGACTTTGAAAACACCAATGTCTGAAAAGCTTTAGGTTTCCTTTAAATCATTCTGTCCTTACTGTTGCCATCACTGAGAGCATCACTATTTATAATTCATTCTGTGAGCCTTCAGAATTGCTGTGATTAGCAATAACCTGCCTGCCATGGAGGCTGAAATCTCAGCCCCAAGAAGACAATTCATCCCTGAAAGAACATCTGGTGTGTCCAAACAGGACATGCAAACGAACCACCCAAACAGCACGTGGAATTTTTGCTATGTCATCTCACCAGCTAAATGACTAGTGAGTTAAAATATACCTACACAGCAAAAACACCCCAAAAACCCCAACCAAACAAAGCAAAAATAAATATTATTTACTCTTTGTTTAGAGGCAAATACATATGAGTTCCTAAACCCATGGAAATTGCCAAGTGGTGTTTGTCCTTCCAAAAAAAGGAGTTGCTTCCAAACTTATTTTTCCATAATTTAATAGAATTCTGGTGGATCTTCTGTATTTGCATGGTCATTCTGCATGGATGTGCTCAGATCCTGGACACACAGTGAAGATTACTAATTAATTTGGGATACTGTGTCCCAAGGGTTCCAGCAAGCTCAGGAGCCCCTAAAATGTGCTGTGAGTTTGTGATATATTTACAGCCATTTATTTTGATTCTCCTCTCACTCTTTCATTCCATTGACTCTTGAGATGTTACCCTGATCAACATTAGCTCCACTTTAAGTGAAGATGAGTCTACTTCTAGCAAGCACTCCCAGCACTTAAGTTCTCCCTTCCTATCTGCTCTCATGCAGGTAAAAATTCACTTTCAGAGCAAACCCGAAGTCAGCTGAAAAACCACGAGCCTGGTGTGTGTGAATTCAATTCAGAATTCAACTGAATATTCCGCAGCTCTATTTGAGGTTGCTGTTATTTATTCAGCCCTGGAAAAGAGGAAACAGAAGATGCACAGCTGATCTGAGCAGCCTGAATCTGTGGAGACCTGCAGAGCCCAATCCTTCAGGGGTGCAAACCAGCCTGGTGGGGCCAGTGGTCACTCACCAAGGGCTGAAGGCACTGGGTGATTCTTACATCAATCCTGATTCCTTGCATGCTGAAATACAAGTGCAGCTGATTTTATGGTTGTTATTATTGCTCTTCATATTATTAAACAAACAGTTTGAAATTACTGTATTCAGTTTGAATTGCTTCTCACAAAATCATGAACAGAAATCCTTTCTGAGCATGCAAGAGGCACTTCAGTATTTCATGAAGTGTTAAATTGGCAAAACAACACCACCAGTTCATTACTGCAGATTCTTTCCAGATGGAACCATAAATGTTCTGTACTTCACTGAGCCCCGTGGCACCCAGCAAAAGTTGAGCATTCTGATCACTTTTTGAGGAATGACATTTCCCATCGTGATCACGCATTTCCACAATGAAGTCACTAATTGAAAACAGAGCAGGGAAAGGAAGATTCCAGAAGAGCTCTGATTTATTTTATGGTTTTCTGATTTGTTTGGATCTGAAGCTTTTCTCCACACCTCCACCTCTGAACACAGCCCCAAGGGAGAGTCCAGCTGAGCCCTTCCCAGCACACCTGAGCAAGGTGCTGGCAGCCCACGGAGGGAACTGCAGCACCCAAAGGCACTGGAGCCAATTGTGCTCCCTAAATACAATGAGGTTTCCTCTGACAAACCCAAAGGAACAGCATTCTTGGGAATTTAAACTAATAATTACACATGCAATGACAAAAGGAAGTGATTTTAAGTTTCACAGTTGTGTTTGAGAGAAACTACTGAATGCTCCTTATTTTCTTCCCCATAACTGTGGCAGTTCTGGTTTCTTTAATCTGTCCATCTTTTTATTTACACATTCTTAGAATTTAAAAATATGATTATTTGCTAATTTCAAAACATGAGTTTAGTTCAGTCTTATCCCAATGCAAATCAAGAATAATTCCAATGGTGTAAACCAAACAGGAACAGCACATACATATAAATATTTAAAATTTAATTAGTTGTATAATGTTTAAAATATAATCAGTTTTATCTGACCACTGTCCTTTGCCTAAAGGAAAAGTCACACTAAAATTTTCAAATGCATTTAAAGATGATCTAGATTTATTTCTGTCTTTATTTTGAACAGGCTTTGCCCCAAAGCAGAATAATTTCATTAACCTGGATCACTTCATCCAGTGGATTTGTTCTGTTCCCACAGCTGCACTGGAAATTCCAATCAATCTGTTCACCCACTCCACTCGAGCTGCTCTTTAAACAATTAATTAGATTTACTTGTCCCCCCTTGAACACATCAGCATTTTGGTAACATTTGTTTCTAGTTAGAAATTATTATTTTTAATAATCTTATCAAATGCCTAAAAGAGGTTGCTCCTTTCCTTGGAATCCCAGGTGTAAAAATAATTATGGAAACAAAGATAGAGCAAACTACCAGCACATTCATCCTCTGCTTTAGACAGGCTGTGATATCTTCAAAGGAGCATCCAGTAGGAAATTATGCTCACTGCTCCCCAGAGTTTTTTTGAACAATCAAACTCCTGGAAGATGTTTATCCCAAACTCCTGGAAGATGTTAATCCCAAACTCCTGGAAGATGTTAATCCCAAACTCCTGGAAGATGTTAATCCCACAGTCTTCTTCTCAGTTCCCTTCCATGTCAGGAGCCTCATCTCACTCCTTTGTGCCCTGAGCTGCCCCTATTCCTCAAACACACCCATTTCTTTTTGTTAAAGCTCTGCTTGTGCTTTTCACAGCTCAAAATGGAAATCTCCTAACATTCCAATCAAGAAACTCGTTGCCATAAAATGATATTTGCCCCAATTAAAAAATAAGCACTACTTACAATGGGATGAGATTAACTTTGTGGGAAAGTGGCTTTTAGACATTTACTTTGACTCGAGCTTTTGTATTGAAATTAAAAAATAAGAGAAGCTCTTAAAATTCTTTATTGAGTAGCTTTTTTAGAAATTAAAATAAGCTCTGTGGTGCTGTCTGACAGCTTTCCTCTCACACTACCCCTGCTCGTGGAACTTTGGGATGTCTGTAATGGCTCCAGAAAAGTTGGCTATGTTGATTAGACTCTTTAATAAGTCTTTCATCCCAAAGAAATGATGGAAACTTTATTGCTCTTGACAGAGCTGATAGGCAGGGAGCAAATTCCTATTTTTGTGACTTCTCCAGGATAAATTCTGAAAGCATAATGGATCCTGCATGATCCAGTACTCTGGCATTAAAGAGGGCAGGAGCAGAAACAAACTCCACAGTGGTAATAAATAAATGAATAAATATCCACAGGGCCACACCTCCAGCCCTTGGGCACCCCACCAAAATTCTTCTCAGACCCAGAACCAATGAACCTGTCATTAGGCAGGCAGAAAAAGTTGATTTATATGAATATATAAGTTTCCAAGAGCCAGTCCAAAGGTTGCAGTTAAACTCTGCAAAAGCAGAACCATTCAGAGCCCTCAGACTCCTCTGAAAACACCACCAGCAGGAGCTGAGGCCAATCTGAAATCCCAGATAGTGATCTGAATGAATATCCCTTATATCAACACACTAGCCTGTTAGGAAGGAAATTAAATATATCCCTTTACAGGCTTACTCTTCAGAAAATTCATATATTTGACATTATTTTTTCAGGATATGAGGACCAAAACGCCCAAAACTATATGTTAGTTCAGTTTGAGTTGTATGGGTGTCTGTAGTTATCTCTGTGCTCATTATCACCCAGATAAAGCAATATCCCTGCACATTAAGGGAGAAAAGCCCAGCAGATTGAAGATGTGCTCTAAAACTGTTGCCTCCAGTAGATCAACTGCTTTATTTATGGATTTTTGTGTCAGGTTTTACACCAGCCTCGCTGGAGAAGTTCCTTAACCCATTTGCCTACATCTCTCTAACAGCAATAATGTCAAGCTCCTCTTTCTTCTGGAGTCTGATAAAAAGGAATGAGTTACTGTTTTGAAAAGGCTCCAAGGAGAAAACTATTCCACAGTCATTAAACTGTGCTCTCAGAGATAATCAACCTCTGGAGGGAATGGTGGCAAAATCACCTTTTTTCTGCCCTATAGCTTTGTGGTAAGTCAGGTTCTGGCTTTTTCATACCATCTAAAAATTACCTTTTTTAGCAGAGCCTGGCACAGCTGGGCAGTTACCCAATGAACACACACTGGATAACCACAACAGAGAGGAACAGCTCCTGCCACGTTTCTGCAAGAGGTGGGAAAGAACAGTGCATTTCTCAGATCTACACACCAGAGCAATTCCCAGCACTGGCTAAGTGCATGATACAACTCGGGAGCACAAATCCCACTGATGCTGTTTCAGCAATTAATATTCCCCTGCAACATTAATGACTGTATATGAGATTATCTTATGGAATCATCCCCACTCTGCCACCTTAGAGCATAAATGTTTTAATAAACAGTCTCATTTTATATAATTTTATGCATTGTCCTCAGTCTAATAAAATATTTTAAGTAGACCATAGAGATATCTGGTCTTTGAACCCAAATGCAAGCATTTCCCAGGATCTGGCCCTCTTGAACCCATTCCTCAATGCCACAAACCCAGCAGGAGCTGTCCTTCTACCCCTGCACTGCCTGCAGACACCCAGAGTGCATTTACAGCTCTTGTGAGACACCCTGAAATGGCTCTGAGACATTCAGGTTAGTCAATGACCTTATTTTGCATAGCAGTAAATATGAATTTATCTCAGGTTCCTGGTAGATGTATCTTACCATTGTACAGCCCTTGAAATGTTTGAAATTCCTTTATGCTCTTTCAGATTACTCTCAATAAGCTGACAAGCCTGAATGCTTTCTGAGCCACTGTAAAGAGACTGACAACCAACACAATCTGAAGGCAGATAAAAGGGGATTTTTGATGGGCCTGAAACTTATGAGCAAGGCAGAGAATAAATCTGTTTCTTGTAAGTTACCTTCTTAAAGGGGAAAAAAAAAATATCTGGAGTGTATTTCATCTAGGACCTGTCAAAATAATGGCTGGGTGATGTGAAGTCAGAACATGAAAGTGCTCCATTAGCAATCAACAAGAGACAAGAGATACACCAATCTCTTCTAGGAGAGTTTTCCTATCAGACACATTTGTTTTACTTCATGAGATTGTTCTAAATGCATAAAATTTACATACATATGGCTGCATTGTTAATTCCTGCTCTGAGAGTGCTTGGAAGAATTCTCATTTTCTGCTTGGGGAAGGAGCTGAGGAGTGCAAGTGGAGGATGTTAGGTGCTTCTCTGGTCACATCACTTACACAAAATACAGCTTCATTTCTACCCTCACAAGAGTCAGGAATTATTACAGATATTTGTAATGACAAACTAGGAAGAGTAAATAACAAACACCAACAGCAGGAGTAAATTATTACAGAAGTCACCTAATTAATTTTTTTTAAATTCCACGATCTGATTATGGATTTCCTTTATGAAATACAAAGTTTTTTTTCCTTTTTTCTCCTTTCTTACACATTAGCATACAAAGTAGTCTAGAAAAAACACTGCTTTGCAGTAGGTTAAAAATGAGTTTTCTATTGCTTACATGAGCACAAGCAATTATGAAATACCTGCTCAGGTATTTCCTAAGAAAATGTATCTTGTCATAGCTTCCAGATATCTGCCTTGAAGGAACAAAATTACAGCTAACAGTTATGTTGATCTAAAGGAAAGGTTCTGTGAAAGAGGTCACAGAATAAAAGCACTTTCACTCAACAACACTTGAGAGAAAACATTCTTCATTCCTTATCCAGGTGAAATTACACTGCCCTAAATTAATTTCAGGATCAGAGGAATCCCAGAATTATCAAAATCATGAGCTTCCCTTTATTTCCACGGTGAAATTCATCAAGACTTCTTTTTACAGTGACACTAATCAGAGCAATTATTTTCACACACTGAAGGAGAATTTGGCTCCTTAGAAAATGCCAAAGTGATGTCTGCCTGTGCCATGATCAAAAGCAGTAATTATTACCAGGTAAATCTGTGTTTCAGATCTCTTCAAATATTGAAATCCCATCTGGAAATCTGCTCAGAAAATGAAGAGACATCATCTACATCACCTATATATAAAAAAATATTGATGTTTATGGGCAGCTTTGCTGTGCCAGGGCCTCACCATCCTCACAGAGAATTTCTTCCTTATATCCAAGCAAAATTTACCTTCTTTCACTTTAAAACTGTTGCTCCTTGTACTGTCACTGCAGGCCTTGGCAAAAAGACTTTGCCCATCTCTTTTTTATGAGCCCCATTTTTAAACTGAACGATAAGACTGAGACAAATCAGTTGAACATTTATTTTCCAAGACATAAAAATGAATGAACGGGGCAACAGGAAAAGGTGTGCACGAAGGGAAACTTCTGAGATCTTCTAATGGCTCTAATTTTAAAAGCTGCCATCAAACCTTGATGGATTATGAAAGTGTGCCTCGTTAGATAAATTATAGGCATGACACTTTGGAGATCAAAAATGTGCTTTAATTTATTAAATAGTGACTAAGCCTCTACTGTGGCTCAACATTGAAGAGTGCTAATAGTGAGCTCAGAAGATGCATTGAGCAGTGGGAGCTCGATTTTGGAGGTTATTCACAAAGATTTTGGAGGTTATTCACAACATTTAGTATTTCTTTTACCCCCATTATCCACATGCCTAATGTTATGTGCAAAGCATCCAGCAGGGACACAGAGAGATCAGCAACAGGAGGTTCAGGATGGATATTTACATTTATTTAGATTTATAAAGATGCTGAATGATTCTCTAATGAATTTTGTATTGTGTGCAGCACTTAATGTTCAGCCCTCACGCTGCCAGCATTAAATGTTACTTATTTTGTCAGAATGATAAAAAAATAGATTTATTGTATCCTTAATCTATTCATTTCTTGGTGCTGGAGTTTAAAAGGAATTGTTTTGCTCTTCTGTGCAAAAATAAATCATGGGGGTTTTTTTAAGATATATTACTCAGGTTTTAGATCTTACTATAATTCTAAAAATAACAATATGTGTCCCAAGGCAAGGAAATTTGCAAATCTGTGAAACTTTTAATTACAACCAGAACTTGACCAAACTGCTGGATTCTGTTTCCCCTTCTGCTGACAATGGCATTACCTAACTTGCACTTTCACCACCTTGCATAAAGCTGGTACAGAAACTCTGACAAAACTTTCCAAGTTCTGCCCCAAGTGGATTCTTGTCCTGTGGCCTTTATGGACTTATTTATTGTTCTTTCCACTCTTGCAGCAAGAGCTGTTTCCAAACATTCTGCAAAAAACTCATTTCTCAGCAAGTCCAAAACTGCTGCTCTACCACTGCCAGAAAAATCCTCTCCATACTGAGCCTGCTCTTGTCATGACCAGCAGCTCCAGAGAATGTGAGGACAAAGAGGGGAAGCACAGCAAGAATCCCTCTTTGCATCCCTCTGCAGTGGTTATAGATTTCATTTTACTCTAACATGAAATTTACCTGCATTACCTGGCAGCTGAATTGCTTCCCACACCTGCTCTGCTATCCAAGGAAACAGACAGGTGGAAGCCTGAATTTGGATTCAGAGCAAATTGTGGCAGGAACTCAACAATGTGACCTAAAGGAAAAAAATAGGATCTGCAGGAAGCAAACCAGGAGTGAGATTTTCAATAACAGCTTTTGAGGTTGCATGTGAGAATCCCAGTAATTTCACAACTGGCAAGGAAAATACAAAAAAACAGGCACTGCCCTGAACACAGATTTGAGTCAAGTGGTTCTTCTCTGGCTGGAGGGCTGACTTCACTTGTGATTGCCCTTAATTTTTATAAAATACCACATTTTAGTTTGGATGGCAGCAGCTCAGAATCACTATTGTAGTAAAACTGCAGCAAAGGATGTTCAGCTCTATTTGCAGGGTAAGACAGAGGGTTAAGTCCCTTTCAGAAATAAATTTACTGCAAAGCCTCCTCTATTTTTCTTTCCTGGAGCATTCAGGAGGACGATATTCTGAGCTGGACTGTGTAAGGCAGGCAGCACTGTACCCTTTTGTGTGTGAGATAGGAAAATGTCTGTCCACTGTGTCCCTGAAAAGAGGCAAAGGCAGAGCAGAGGGTGGCTGACAGATCTGCTGTGAGGCTGGGCCAGCACCCAGAGGTGACAGCTGCAGCTCCCAAAGTTCCAGCAGAGAGAAAAGGAGACACAAACTCTGACAGCTCACACTTCAAGGACAGCTCCCAGCCCAGAAAAAAGGAAATATCCACAAGGATGGGATTTAGACTTGGCAGCTGTGGCTTTACAAGCTGGAGCTTCCCTGCAATGAGCCAGCACACGAGACACCAGTTGTGCCCCATTTCTGCCTTGTCTGAGTGCCCCACACTGCCCTGAGATTTCCCCACCCAGTGAAATCTGTGGGGGTGTTGGTACAAGCAGGAACAAAACTCCTGAGGGCTGATGAGTGTTACAGCAGAGGTGAGACATTCCCAGAGATAGTCCAAAAGAGTAAACACCAAAGGAAATGAAAATGCCTTCTTCCAGCCCACTGCTGGAACACTGATTTTCTAACCAATTCCATGTAGGATCTGACTTTGTCCAACTCAATACAGCAGAAACTCTATTCCCTCTGTCTGGTTTCTGGAATCTGCTGAGTGCAAGAGACACTGATTCTAGAGCTCAAAATAATGCAAATTTCCTGCAAATAAAGACATAAAATCCGAGTAAAACTTGACACAAGAAAAGCTATTCAGGTGCATCCTGAGCTTTTGGAGTGTAGAGACAGAATTCCAGCAAAGCCTGAGCTGGGAGAAATGAAGCATTAAACTGCACAGTCATAGCGTGGTAAAACACAGTCAGCAAACCAAATAAAGACGTGCCCAGAACAAAAAGTAGTACTGAAGCTGTTATAACTACTGGAACTAGGTAAAAAATACATAAATTATCAGTCCATACTGCTCAAAAATCAAGTTAACATTCCTCACTGCTGCTCCTCCACAGAACAAGCTCCGAGTTTCCTTGTAAATGTATTAGCAAAACAAGATTTCCTATAAATGTTTTACTACCAGTTCTTTATTCAGCAGAAAATCTGACTCTGAAACAAAGCTATTCACCTCAGAATGCTCTTAGAGAATAAACATTGTGCTTAAAAATAACAATTAAACTTCTCACACATGTATATGCAAAAATGTGCTCTAAAATACTCTTGCTGTTGGTAAGATTAAATCAAACAAGCAAAAAAGATAACCTAGAATTCTTTGATCTGAAACATGCAGAACCATAAAGTGTTTGGACACGATAAAAATTTGACATTGTGGATAAGCTTCACATCTTTTATTCTTTTTCATAAAGAAGTGTCAGACAACTATATAAAAATAATAGATCAAATAAACATAGACACTGTTGTACACAGAGCATAAAACCCTAAAAAACACTGAATAATTCAAGGGAACTCCAGCAACACTTGTAATTTACAACCCCTGCAATTTTTCATAAAGCAATACTTTTTCTAATTCTCTTCTCTTTTCTTGCCGGTGCCTCGGGAAAGAGAAAGGCAAAAATGGAAACCATAACTACAAATATTAAAGTGTTTGCTCTTAGTATCAGTGTAGTAAATATGCCATTACTCTTAGATGGTAATGCAATATGCAAACACTATTTGTCCCAGATCGCTACAGTAAACAAAATTTCCAGAGACTGTAATATTTTTCTTTCCTGCTATTTGCAAGATTACTTTGCAAAAAAAAAAATTCTAATTTTTGAATACCTTCCCAATACAAGGTACTGGAAAAACTGCACCACAGACAGAATAGGAATTTTTAGCTTTTCTTGGGAAGGTGCTCAGGGTTTCAGCAGTGTCCTGGGCTGGCTGTAGCTGGGTTTATGAGCTCTGCATCAATTGAGGATCTCCCCATGACATGACTTTTGTCCTAAGGAAATCAAAGATCTGCTGTCTCTGTTACCTCTGATCTGATCCTGGCAGCTGCTGTAGCACATTAAAATAAACATTTTTTCTCTGTCTTTCCCCCTAATTAATATCCCTGTGCCCAGGAGTTTATACACAGGGGAAAGAAGAGCTCATCTGGAAAATCGAGTGACCAAATTGGGAGTTCTACATCACAACTTGATTTGGAGAAGTAAACATCACATCCTCATCTCACTTTTACCTCCTGTACACATAATCCGTGTGATCATACTCCCACTACTGTTTCCTTGGTTTTAAGATTATTTTTGTTTTCCGTTTTTATATTTTTATATTTGTTTTCAGAAGTTTTAATAGGTAACAAGCATAAAAGATTTCTTCAAGCTGAAATTTAGCTGGAAATAGGAGTCTACATCTAGGAATCAATGTGCATTTATGTAACAAATCTCCTAATTTAATATGCTTTAGACCTATTCAGAAAAAAAAATACCAACTAAAAGAAAATAAAAAAACAAAACAAAACAAAATTTGATTTTGGTCTCAATGCCAAAAATACCCTGCTCTTTGAAATTATGCAAAAATGCCATGAGTTAACAAAGCACTTCTAGCATTCTAAACCTGCTCAGACACTCAAGCTGAAGTACAGAATTCCTGTGCTGTATTTTTGGTTTACTGCCCAAAGAGCAGACAAGTAGTGGAGTTACAGATCTGCAAAAACCCCACACCATCAGGTCAAAAACCACCCCAAGTAGTGGAAGATTCAACTGAAGTTCTCTTTCTCTTCCTTTCCAATTTACCTCCTTTATCAAAGGAAACACCAAAGTATTTGACAGAAATTTAAGATCTTTGAAGCATGTCCAGCTGTTTTAGCTCCTTCCTACAATTTGTGTGGATAAAATTAAACACCCCAAAAAGACAGATTAGTCTTTGCATGTCCAATAAATCATTTCCCTCAATAAATTCATTTCTCTCAATAAAGAAAGGGGTAATTAATGACACCAGTTTCTCCAATGTGATTTTTTTATGAAAGGGATGTGTTTTTTTTAACACAAAACCTTAATGCTGATGAGAAATTCCTCAGAGAGATTAAAGCTGGGGCAATATTTCAAAAGCTTCCATTGGAGCTGTTGCTGCTCCTAGAACAGGGCAGGGCAGCCCAGCAAAGCCTCTTCCCCTGCCCCCCATGGCACACCTGTGTTGGCTGCTTTAAACAGTTCATGTCAACTTCTTCCCATGAAATATTAAATTTTGGTGTCAGTGGGAAAAGGATTTGTAGGAAATTCTCAAAGCCTGACAGAAGGCAAACCTTGAGATAAGAGCTGCTGACTTAGAAATGCCATGGAATGGACAGACATGGCTGGGAGAGAAATGGAAGTAGAAACAAGTTTCAAAGGATGGCCTTGCAAAAAAGGCTGGGTACTTTAGAGAAATAAAACTATGAAAGATGCATGGTAGTAGGACCCACGAGAGGTAATTTTAGATGATTGGCTTTAAAACATTTACAGCATGGGGTGACAAAAGCTGAGAAGCCAAGAAACACTGACAGTGAATTGTAATTAGGAAATGGCTTCTGATTGTGATGGTGTGAATTGTACACCTGTATTGCCTCACCCTTCAAACGAGACTGAAAATGGAATAAAAGTTTTTAAAACACCTCTCAGTTGCCCATCTCTGGGTCAGAAAAGTGCAAAATCCAACAAGTGGATACAACTGAGCTATAGGAATTGTGCAGAGCAGTGAAGCCACCTCAGAGCTCACTGCAGGGTGAAAAACCTGGTAAAAAACACTCCCTGTCCTCTCAGCCAAACCAGTCCTCACATTGATAACCCAGCTTCCACCTTCCCCTCCCTGCCTGCAGCCTGGACCATCCCTGCAGCACTCACCCTCTGCCTTTGCTGGGTTTGCAGGGATTTCTCCTGCCAGAGAGCTCAGTGCTCCCTGCCTGTGTTGGGTTTGCAGGGATTTCTCCTGCCAGAGAGCTCAGTGCTCCCTACCTGTGTTGGGTTTGCAGGGATTTCTCCTGCCAGAGAGTTCAGTGCTCCCTACCTGTGTTGGGTTTGCACAGATTTCTCCTGTCAGAGAGTTCAGTGCTCCCTATCTGTGTTGGGTTTGCAGGGATTTCTCCTGCCAGGGGAATCTCACTGCTCCCCACCTGGGCTGGCTCTCTCTTCCAGGGGATTCTCACTGCTCCCCACCTGGGCTAGCTCTCTCTCTTCCAGGGCACTCTCACTGCTCCCCACCTGTGCTGGCTCTCTCTTCAGGGCACTGTCACTGCTCCCTGTCAGAGCCCCCTGGCCCCTCTGAGACCCTGCACAGCTCAAAGGCAGCCAGGGAATTGTGATTATTGTCTCCTGCCCCAGAGGGCCATGAAGTGAGGAGTTCCTGAGCAAGCCTTGGCACAGCACAGCACAGCAGCTGCTGGGCCCCATTGTTGTGGAGAATGTGCATGTTGACAACTACTAATCATGCATTTACTCTGAGCAGTAAATAATCTTATACATTTATTATTCTCGGAATGTATTTACCCAACAAGTAATGGCAGCTCTAAATGAGTTTCTTATGTCCTGGAAAGAAAACACAAACTGCAATTAATTAGTTTATTGTTATTTAGAAGCTATTTATTTATTTATTTCCCAGAGCCATTCATCAGATGCATCAAATGAAGAATGGAAGGTAGCTTTTTGTGGCATTTATGGCAAAATTCCTTCTGAACTATTCTAGGGGACCTCAATTGTGTTTGAGAAGAGATATCTAATTTTGACCTGAATTGGGAACAATTAAAAAGAACAAAAAATTGATTGAGCAAGTAAAACAAACTGGTTCAAGTTAGTGATTATCTATTCTGTGTTAAAACAAACAAAACAAAAAGGACACAGGGAGTTTAAACTGAGTTGTGATCCATACAAAGACAGAAAGCAAGGTGTAATTAACTTTTTCAGCTTCTTTGGCTATAAGGACAATGATTCAGCACAGGGTGGGTGAAGCAGGATCATCAGACAGACATTAACCCTCCAAAGGTGACCTGGTTACCAATTACTCCTTTTGCTGCAGAAACCTTTCACAGAAAGCACAAGGCTCAGTGAGGGATTCTGTGAGTGACCACACAGAGCCCTGAACAAATACAACAGCACCAATGACGGTGGATGAACACTAATTATGAAATTAATTCATTGGAAGCACATGGGATACAGTCCTGGCATTCATTTAAATCCCAAATGGAGCACGAGGAGATGCAGGTGATCTTACCTGCACAAACCCCCTGCAGGTTACAGCAGGGCTGCTGCAGGGGCACGGGGAAGTGATTTTAAGCAGCTGCTAATGGCAATGATTCCTTTCTGTGCCATAGCTAAAGGAGAGCAGCAATGAGGCACAAACCTCAACTGCCTTGGGAAAAGCCTGGGGAGATGTGACTGAAAGGGAAGAGGGAATCCTGGAGAGCTCAGCAGGGTTAAAATCAAAAGGTGCATTCACAGGGCCACAGGAGCAAAATGTTGAATTAAAACACTGATGTTGATGAATGACTTCAAAAACTGCCATTTGGAAATGCTGTGATACAACACCCAAATAATTCCTTTTGATTGCTTATTTTTAGCCCCATTCCTTTCAGTCACCCTGACCTCCCCTTCTGTCTGCAGCTGCAATGCTGCCCTCCCCCGGGATCTAACAGAGATGCCCTAATCTTCTTTGGGGCCTAACAAAAACATTCAGGGCCTGGTTTTCTTGAAAATACTGTCATAATTTGGGTTGAAATAGTTGATTAAACTCATCATCAAAACCATTGGATTTGCAACTCAACCTAAATTTTATTTTCCATTTTATTGTCCATAGTCTCAGGAACAAACTGAGATAATACTGTAAATGCAAGCTGTATGGATTCAGAATAGGGGTTTTTTTCCTCTTAAAACCACCTATGATGATTATTGTTATTTTTGCTCCTTTGCCTGCTTCTCCAACCTCCAATTAAAGGCTGGAACAATTTATTGAATTGTAGGTTCACTAATTGAATAGATATATAGACAGTTGAAAGCACCAGGATTCTCTACAGGGTTTGTTTATCAGTGTCTAAATCTTGGTGAGCAGCTCGCCACCCTTCTAAACACACAACTATTTATTCAAGTATTTATGTACAATGTTTGTTTACCATGGCAACTGCTATATCATCTTGACATACACAGGAGTAATTTTATTCAGATCCATTTACCTCTTTGTAAGAATTCGTCCATATTTTATGGTGCTTAAAGAGAAATAACAACAAATTCTCAAGATGTGTTTCAGTTTCTCTGCAAGAGGCACCTGGCTGGTTTCTTGCATAACGAAGATGACTAAAAGTGTCTGCCAACCACAGAAGTGGTCAAACAGCCAATTAAATCAGCTGGGGGGAAAATCATGGCAACCTTTGAATATTACTTGGCCTGTGGGGTTTCCCTTAACAGTTATTTATTTTACTTTTTGAATTTATACCCTGGTGTAGTTTTAAAAAATGCAGCTTTTTAGAAATGCAAAGAAGAAAAACATTTATATCCCTGCAAAATTGCAAGGTCAGGCTGGCCAGGGCTTGGAGCAGCCTGGGGCAGTGGGAGGTGTCTCTGCCCATGGCAGGGGCTTGGAGCTAGATGGACTCTGAGGTCCCCTCCAACCCAAACCATCCCTTGATTCTATGATCCTATACCCACACCTCCCTCAGAAATTACCCCTCTGGAAGAACCTAGTCCACATCTGAACAGAACCTGTGCCCAGAGTGGCAGAGGACTGGATCAAAAAACCCCTTTGATCTCTGCACTCAGATCTGATGCCTCAAAAGAAGGAGGTGACACAACTGACAGGACAAACCACTGCACATTCAGGGAACGGAAGTGCTGTAACCTCCTTGGCTACTGAGGAGACAGGAGCCACGTCCCTCCTCAAGTGCACCCATGGGAATGGCCAGGATTGCCAATTCCCTTGCTGGGTTTGCAGATGTGGATCATGGGCAAAGAAAAAAGCAGAACTGCACCCGTGGAGGTCACAGAAATATGAACCCCCAGCTCAGAAGCTCAGGGGGTAACTGGTGACCTCCTCCTGCAGGACCCTGAGCACCACTGACACCTGATTCTCCAGTGGAGCCAGAATGCACAGCCCTGGGAGTGCCAAAAGGAAGGCAGACCCCAAAGGGAGTTTACAGGGTTAAAGAGAATAATAACGACAGCACGAGTGGAAGGGAAACTGGATAGAACAGGGTCTGTAATTAAAGAGAGCAGGAAATAATTCAGGACTGCAACATCACGGAGTACAGTGCCAGGAGAGATTAGAGGCAGCAAGAAACAGCCTGGCCATGAAGCACTGTGTACACTGCTGAGTTTTCAGCAGGGAATAATTCACTTCTGTGAGTCAACTCCTTCTCCCTCATCACAGCCAGAAACAGCCCTGAGTTAAACTGAGGACCAAACTGAGAGGTTCTGTGAATCCCTCAATATATTCTGTACCAACAGCCAGTACTCCAGTCCCTCCCGCAGTAAATGAGTAATAATAATGATAATAGTCATAATTAATATTAAACTCTTAGTGAAGGTTTATTATCTTCAAGTTCCATTAAGTAATTAATGAATTCATTAAGATTGCTAGTGTAAAAGCAAGCAAGTTTCACAGAGACACACCCTGCAGGTCCAACATTTAATAATCTATTTTAACAGTAGCAAAAAATTAACATTTATTTCTTAATATGGTAATGATCTAGTCCTGCAATTATGCAAAACACAGCTGAAGAACACACTTATTTCTGGAGCTCTTATCTTTGCAGAACTTGCTGTTGGGTTGTACAATCTCAGCTGCCTAGGAATATGTTTGTGCTTGCTGGAGATAAAAGTCTGCTCTGAAATCCACAGGGAAAACCCACAAATTTTGTAGGACAAAGCAGAGATGGACATGGGTCTATCTGTTATGCCCAGTCCCAGTCATCCCAATCCCTTTTCTGGATCCAGCAGAGGAAACCCTGCCCTTACACAGATACAAAACCAGAGCAATCACAAAGAGGTCACAGGCAGCCAGGAAAGTCACAAAACCAACAGCACCATGTCCACCTGTCCCAGCTGCAACTGAAACCGGCTCCAATACCTGACATTTCGTGTCAAAATTCTCTGTTGTGTTACTAAATTCACTTTTATTTTTAAAGGGGTCCAGATGTGTCTTTACCCACTAAAACAGCTGGATGTATTATTGATATCATTGGCACTCAGGCAGTTGGCCAGTGGAAAATAAAAACCACGTGGAATTTTATCTTTTCTGGGAAGACTGAAATGGGTGTGAAGTTCAGAGTTCATGGAGACTTTATTTTATTTTTTTTTTGGCATAGCACTAAACTGATTATTCTAATGAGCCATGCACTTTTCTGCCTGAACATTTCTCATTTTTTAACTGGCAAGAATGAATTTTTTACATCAGATTTGAGAACTTTCACTTCCATTTTTTTACACTCAGGTTTCAAATGCAACTTTCACTTTCATTTTATATCTTGATTTATGAAGACAGCAAAAAATAAGAGCTGCGCCTTCTCTTATTTCACATTTAATGTTTTTGCAAGGTCACAGCTTTCTCTTCTTCATGCCAGTGAAATGCAGAACTTCCTCAACTGAGTCAAACTAGTACTGCTGAAAAAGAGGAGGAAGTAAACACATCTTCTACTGACAAAAAAAAAAAGAAAAAAGGTATTTTCTGAGTTTTGCACCTTTTTTGCTCCTTTCATTCACTCAGTTTCCAAAAGAAGCTGCAAAGAAAGTTCTGCCTGCCTGGTTCTCTGCCTGGGCAGCTCACCTCTGGAGAGGCACAGAGCTTGTAGCAGGCAGTGCTTTAAGGCTGTGTTTCTAATTAAGTGAACAGGTGGCTCCAGCCAGCAGGAACTAGTGAGCAAACAAACCCAGGGAGAGCTGGGACTTGTTGGAGCAGATGGTGTGGTCTTTGTACCTCTTTAATGAAGACTGTGCCTGAGCTCTCTGCTGCCTTTCATCGAACGCTTTCCTCCCCGTTTGTGCAACTGCCTTTGCACCAAAACGAAACAAACTGATGTCTGGATTAGAAAGGAAATAAGTTCTCTGCACCCTTCAAATGTGTTTGAGCATAGCCTGGTGTGCTGAGTTATATTCTGCATGCCAGAACCCAGTACAAGGTCAGTGCACACCATTATCTGTGCCCACTGCCCCACCATAAACTGGTTTAACACTTGCATCCTGCCAGCAAGCACCTTGTAAAACTTTGCACAGATATGAAGTCTGTAAAGAGCACGTCAACTTTAATAGATTTTTAACATTCCCTTTGCCAACACCTGTTTCTCAATTAATCTATCAATGATTTAGAATGCAGTTATTAAATTATAACCTTTCCTTTATAGATTTATGTGAGCATACTCCAAATTAGAGTTCATATTAGGAATGGGAAGATTTGTTCAAGTTTTTTCAGTGAGGATCGTGATTCTATTTTGCATCATCCCATTTACTTAGGAAAGGGTGATCAGAAAGAAAAGCAGTTTTATAAAAAGAATTCCAATGGGAAAATGATCATTCCAGCTTGAGTAGGGATTAAAGAGAAAAATAGGGAGCAGAATGGGGGAAATTTTCAGCACAAATTCAGTAATCAAAATCAGAAATCCCAATAAATTACACTTTTGGACAGTCCTGTGTTGTCACAGGGAGCTCATTAACTTATAAAGTATTTAGACACACGGTCTTACATTCAGAATTTCATAAACTTCATCCTTATGTAAAACAGTTCCAATTCCTTCCAGGGTGAGCTGCACCCTGCTTTTCCTAAATCAGGAGGAGCCGAGGTGCACCTGAGGGTTCAAACTCCCCCTGGGCCCGTGGTGTTTCTGGGAGCAGGGTCAGCCTTCAGAGCACAGCTTTGGGGGTTTTTTTGGGAAGTTACACAGGGTCAGGAATGCAGGAAAAATAACCCAGGGACTGGAGAGGAAAGGAAAACAACCCAAAAAGTGTGTGCACCACCAGGCTAAAGAAACACCATGAGCGTTGTGGATGGAACCTGAGAATTTCCTAACTTGTATTTTGTTGTTTTTTTTTTTTCTCTCAGAAACATTATGAGAACACATTTGAATCTGATACATAAATCCCCATATTGTCAGAAAAGAGAAAATAAATGATGCAGTGATTTCAAATTGATGCAGCTGTCTGGTAATTTTTAATATTCAATAATTTCACTCTATCACTAGGGCAATTAATATCCATAGTGGCCAGCATATATGGCAGCTGAAGGCCAGGCCAGGTGCCATTTATCTCTAAGTGAACAAAAAAATGCTTTTGGTTTTATCAAATGGAGTAGAGTTTTGGAAGGATGAGAGGTTAAGACAGCAGCTGAGGGTGCCAGGTATTTTTGTTGCATCTTTGTTCCTATTATTTTAATTTTTACTTTTGCTAACGTGCTGTGATGTAGTTTGGCTGGATTACCTGGGTTTGAATAAAGACATGGACACCCATAGAAACAGAAATGATGGATGGACCAGAAAATAAAAGTGGAAAAGTACTATTTTAACTCCAGTTTTACCACAACTGCCACATGGTTGCTATGATATCACTTGGTAATTAATTGCAAACCACATTCATGATATCACTTGGTAATTAATTGCAAACCCCATTCTACCCTATCTTTGTGCACAAATTCAATTGATAAGGAAAAAATACGATCCAGCATGGCCCCTTCTGCAGAGCAGCACTCCAACATGTAATAATTTGGCTGGAACTCTGCAAGAACTGAGCTACACACAGCTCATTATTCCTACTACTCATATCACTGAACTTGTCTTGCTAGCTCTATTTATTTTTCACTGGAGTAATTCTATGGGGAACTTCAAAGCAATTAGTTCAGGAGCACATGTTAAAGGGTGAAGGGTTTCAATGTTGCAGCAATGTAAGATAACTACAGATCACAAAATCTGTCATGGAATAATGCAATCAAGAACAAAGCAAATGGAAGCTTTGTTTTCAGAAGATAAGAATGCAATGGAATGCATCAGGAGCTCCCCTTTGCTTCTTGTGCTGTCTACCTAAATGAGACTCCCTGCTTGCATATTTCAAAGTCATTGGTTAATTATCCTGGAGCAAAACTGCATTTTGGGTGCTCTGATTTGAACATAATGATGTGACTATAATTCGAACAAATTGGAAATATGCAAAGTTGGATACTTGATTTCAGATATAATCCAGTAATTAAAAACATAACAAATCATTTAGCAGGAATGCTGCCATTGTGGCTGAGGAAAACTGCTAATTGCAGGGCCCATATCTCCCCCATATTTGCAGTGCTTAACTCCAACCACAAATCACAGCCCAATGGCTAAAATAATGAATTGAAAGAAATTTTTTCCAGGCTTTTAAACCATGCAGACAGTACTGAGTGAGAAAGGAACAGGATGGACTAAACAGACGTCACTTGCAGTGTCAATTTAATTTTTACTGTGCACTCCCTTTACAACACAAAATAATATGCCAATGTGCAAAGTTGCACTGAAAATAAGTGCAGTAAATATAAGGAGATCATCAAGCACAAAATGAATGCTGAGGAATATTTATTTGGTATTATCCTGATAATTTATTATAGAGTCCTTTTTCTGTCCATTCACCCAGCTGGGAGATATTTCTGGTATTTTTGATAGTGGGAATGAATGCCATTGTCCCTGAGCAGAGGGCCATGATTCTGGCTGCCATTCAGGCAGCAGCCTTTGCAAACACTTGCAGGAGCTGCCCCTGAGGCAGCTGCTCCCAGGCACTCAAGGTTAACATCTCTGAATGTTCTCTCACTGCAGAGCAAGCCTCCCAGTGAAAAGACCTGCTCCAAGCATGCTGCAAGTGTATTGAAAATAAATACATATTCAGCAGTTCTGCTCAGCCATGAGCACTGCTCAGCAGTGACCAAAAGGAGAGGATGAAGGATGGGAATGTTTTACAGGTCAAAGCTGTGATGTGAGAGCTCAAATGAAAGCCACCTTTCCTAATTCCTTGTTCCCTCAGCAGTCTATTTGATCACAGAGGGAAACCTGTGCTTTCACACGTGGCAGCTTGCCTCCAGAACCTGTTCTAGTGGTGTTTTTTTTTTGACCCCTCCTGCTACAGGGAGAGTATAAAATCCATATTTCTTTGAAATGCAACGTGGGGCTTATATAGGAAAAATATTATTTCCTATTGGTAGGGATGCTCACATCTGTGAGTGGTTTTGCCTCCTAGCAGTTCAAAATCTGCTGCTCTGGTGAGACCAGACTTAACATTCTAATAACAAGTGCTGACATCTGCTGAGGTTTTAAGCACAGACTGAAGTTCCTTTAGAGGGGTGAGTTGTTTGTACAGATAATGATGCACAGACCTGGAGTGAATCCACTGATGCTGACTGACCCATCCCCATTTATCCTTCTTAAAAATCTCAGTGTTTATTTCCTCCATGTACTGACCAAATCTCTCCTTAAAGTCCCCAGCAAGTTGCTGTGATTGGTGGGTGACATAAAAGCACTAAATGATATTGCATTCTGCTTGTCAGATTTGATGAGACAAATTCATCAGCCTCTGCCTTGCCTTATTTTTGTCATTGTGACACAATTTTGCAAATTGGTGAATTGCCCATGATAATACCTTTCCTCAGGATAGTTAAACATGCCAATTGGTAATTAGCTATTACCATCTGTGTTCTGTTCAAACATTTGTCTCCTGTAAATATTCTTTAAAAGCTGAACCTTTGTTAGAGAAGAGAGCAGGAGAAGGGATTGTGGATGTTCCCTTTGGCTGGGAATTGGACTCTGTGTTGCCCATCAGTTCTCCTTACTTCAAATAAAAAAGGCAGTGTTGTAACACAATAGTTCAAGGCTACAGCAGCTCTGAAACAGCACTACTTGAAAGTGACATAAATAATGACAACTGCCTAGGGGAAAAAAAAAACAGAAGAAACCCAGGAGTATTATCAACAGAAGACTTGGAGGAGGAAATATAAACAGAGGACTGGCACAGCTGATTGCCAGGACTGCACTGGATTTCCCTCTGTTATTCCAGATAATTCACATAATCTGGATAGTCAGAATGATAGACTGAGGTGCCTGGAGAAAGCCTAAATGCATCAGGAAATGAAGAAAAAAGGTACTTCTGGCACATGAATCTCTCAATTATTTAGCACTCTCAGGCATTAATCATTTTGTTAATTCCAGATTAAGTACTGCTCATTTGACTCCACTACTGTCCATAGGATAAAGTGAATTTCAGCATACTGAAGGGTTCTTAAAAGGTAAATATCACACTAAGACAGAGGAGAACAAGTAGTGAACACAAATAAATGGAAAAACTACCCCAAGGAAGAGATCTGAAAATAATTACAGCACTAAGAGTCAGTCACAAGAGCACCAATCAAAAAGCAAATCCTGCATTAAATTATCATATTCAGTGCACATAAAATAAAGATATTTGTGGCCAGGAACTGCCTGACTGTTCAAAAATACTTTGGAAGGTCTCAGCCTCTCTTATTTTCTTTCTCCACCAAAGCATTACTATTTGTTATTTATTTTTCTTATTTAGGTAGTTGTACTGAACTTCTAAACTCACATGCACTGGACCCCTAAAATTTCAGAGTCCTGCTATTCCAAACACACCATAGCAAGAGATAGCTCATTTTTCTTTTCCTCTCTTTGAATTGCACTTCAACATGATGCCACTCTGGAGGTTATTGAAATTATTGTTCATGCCCTGAATATCTGCTTGAACAGAAATCTGTGATTCAAATTATTAACTAAAATGAAAGGAGAAAAGATGACAACATAAAGGGTCTTATTTTTAATTCTCTTTGCAGTTAAAAGCCAGATGAATAGAAATCAGTTAAGGTTCATTAGTGCTCCAATCCATCCAGAGCAAGGGGAAGAGAGAAGCTCTGGTCCATTAACTTTTACACTTGTGACCTGGTAAATAATGTTCTAGTTACAGCTACAGCTTCTTTCAACCCACAGCTCACATCATTTCTATGATAATATATTAATTTTTTACACTGCTAAGTGCTGCTAAAGGCACATCTGAAGGATATCAAATTGAGAGCATTCCTTTAGAAAAGCACAGATGTACATCCAAAATGTTTAGCCATGACGCCACTCTTTAAACAAACCAGAAAACGAGGCTGTCTGTCAAAGCCTCCAGGTGAACCCCAATGTACAAGGACCCTGACACTGCTGAGGTGGTTCCATTCCTGTCACACATGGCAGGGAGTGGATTTCCAGCTGGACTGGCTCATGGAACCAGTGGCTCTGGTTCAGCCTCAGGAGCTGAGCCTGACCCCTGAACGGGCAGCAGAGGACAGGGCTGGGATGAGGGAAGGACTTTGGGGCTGGATTTATCCCCACAAAAGGATTTCTGTCGTGTCCTGATTCTGTCCCACTTGCAAGAAAGAATGAAGAAATTAATTCAAGTGATATCACGAGAATAGAGCCTCTTTCTTTTATTTGTTGAATTCTATTTTGATGATTATAAATTCCTTCCCTGCAGCAGTGGTGTTGAGAGGGATTCTCTTTTGATGAAGGTGCAGGTTGGTTTGGGAGAAGCCTGAACTGGTGAATACAGAGAAACTGTCAGAAATACAAGGGACCTTCTGTTTAACAAGTAGCATGAAAGCTGCACAGTGGGTAGGCCAATAACTGGAATATGATTTCAAAAGGAAATTAGATGCTGAAATTCACTGCCCATCTCATCTGCCAAAAGTAGGTGTCAGATGTAGGCAAAATTTAATTTCCATTGATAACAAGGTCTTGCAAACGTCTCAGTTGCAGGACTTCAAATATTTTCAGTCAGTAAGAGTCTAAACCAGAATGAGGGGATTTTCTCCAATTCAAGATAGAGAACTTCAAATCCTCTTGTGTAAAAATAAAACAATCAAGATGAGCAATGAGTAGTGATGATGTCTTCTAGTTTCTTTTTCTTCCTCTCATTTGAATATTTTAACAATAGAAGTTACAGTGCTCCCTCCTCCCCTCCTGAGGAACTTGTCTCTAAGTACACTGTGAATCTCTCCAGCCTGACCCTGTAGCTTCTCATCCTTGTTTTACTCTCTTCCTCTATGTGAAAAAGTTGGTCTCACTGACTTTGCAAGGTTTCTGACACAATTTTGAGCAGCCTGATGCCCTCTGAGTCTCATTCTTGCCAGACCACACAAGCCCCACACTCCAGATTTAAGTTCTCTCCACTTTCCAATGCCCTCCATGATCTCAGGGTTCCAAACTCAAATTATTCCAGCTGTCACCTGCAATACATTGTCCTGCTGGGGATAATTCTCAGGCCCATCTGGTTTGATGCAGGGTATCAGAAAATTGATAGCTTTATCTGAGTGTAAATTCCTTGCCTACACACCTTCTTCAGACCCAAAGTAAGCAACCTGCACACATATTTATTGTTTTCATAGCAAAACCATGAGCTTTTCTGAGTTCCTGAGGGGCTTTCTGTGCCTCTCTCTGAATCACTGAGACCAAAGCCTGAGAAACCTCTTCCCCATCACAAAGGTCCAAACCAGAAACATGTCAGAACAAAGCCAGACTGCACCTAATCCCATTAATACTGTGCAAAATCAATCTCCTCAGGCTTTCCAGGGCTTGTGAACAAGCAGTCAAGATGCCTCTGGTGATGGACAGACATTGCAGAGTTGCCTCCTGATTTTGTAGCCATTTCTTATTTTCATTCTCTTTGCTTTTGCTGAAAACTGATTGACTGTAAAAGATCTGCTTCAATGTCAGTCTCCTGTTAACAGCTGGGAAGTCACTTTATCTTACTTGCAGCCACAAGGAAACACGAGATAATCACCCTGTGACAGCCAGACCCAGGCAGAGAAGCAAATCTCCTCTTGTTATTCTGCTCTGCTCCCTTCAGCCCTCACCGAATTTCCAAACAGTGAAAGGAAGAACATTCCCTTTCAATTCTGTTAGTGGCTGGATAGCCACTAGGAAAGCTCATTTTCAGCTCATTTTCAGCTCATAAAGCATATTTGCAGGGTAAAGATTGAGTTTTTCCCTTCTCTGCTACTAAAAGTACAATCTACAGTTTTCATTGATCTCTCCCATTTTCGGGGAAATTGTCTCTTCACTTTCCTAGCTGAGTATCTCAAAGTACAGTTGAGCTAGACAAGAGTACTCCAGCGTGAGGGATTCTGCAGGAAAAAGCTGCACAAAGAGCCAGTGCTGTGACACAAAAATCTGGAAGTGAACAGTGTCAATGCAAGGTAATTTAGCTGCTAGTTTCTATAAGCACTCAAATGTAAATCAGAATTTCTACTGGAAATGGATTTTGTAACTAGAAACACAGGGAAGGAAGCATAAAGAAGACAATCTCCTTTCCCTTCATTGCCTCTGAGCTGCTCCTTGTTTCCATAGGTGCTGCTTCTCATTTAACAGAGACATTAGCATAGAAATAATCTGCATCAAGTCTGTCTCACAGCTCTGCTCAGTCCCAGGAGTTTTGGCTGCCTAACTAAATTAGGATCACAAGTCATTTGAGTCATTATATTTTAGAGTCAGATTAGCTACAGAAAATACAATTTAATTTTTATTAACAGATAAACATTACAAAAATATAATTCCCCTCATATTCACATAATATTGAGAGCTTTCCACAGCAGTTCATTCAAAGAGCTACAAAAAAGGTATGAAAAAGTCACTAACACCAGCTGTTTTTTAGTAAAACTGCCATGTCCAAGTCAGACCAATTAGCTACAATTTCACATTCTACATTTTGTGTTAATTATAAAGAAACAGCTAAATATTGTTTTTCTCAAGTTTGTCAATAAAGCACAGGTAATTACTCAGAACTCTATTAGCAAAACCAAGCCAAATCAAAATATTCTGCACTCGAAGCACTGCTTTGCATCTCCCACCATCTCAGAATCTATTATGAGGTCATAGTTTTATTGCTAAAAAACCCCAAGTTTGGCCAATATCATCATAAAATCACCAATAAATCTGAAATTTTATATAAAGAAAGGGCAGGTTGAGGATACTTTGCCATCCAGTGTGGTTATTTGTTGAAGCCTTTAATGTGTGTGAATTTCTACAAAGCTAAAAGCAATAAGTCAGTCAGCCAGACACTGCTCCAGAGTCATGAGCCAGTCAGTGGGAAAAAACAACCAGTAATGAGCATGATGTACTGGTGAGAGCAGATACTCCTAGATCCTTAATTTAGCTCTGCCAGCAATTAATGTGTGACCTTGAACAAATCAGTCAGCTAAAAATCAGTTCAAGGCCTCATTTTCATACTGGACATAGGTACACATGCAGTCCAAATCTCACAGATTTTCAAAGCAAATAGGTGATTCAGGTTCTCTTGCATTTGTTTCTTTTTTTTTTTTTTTTTTTTTGCAATAGGAAAATAGGAAATGAAGCTTCCACACGGAGCTTCCACACCTGCTTCCCTGGAATTTTGTTTCTAGCTCCTTTGAAAGGTGTCAAACAACCATTTAATGCTACAATATTTATTTCTGTTGTGAGCCTCCCAAAGTGTATCAGCTCCAGGAGAAAAGGGGGGAAAATTCAGAGGATGGGGCTGGGCTCTGTAAGAGAACCTTTACATTTAGGGCAACAGTATTTGCCTTAATTTCAGTGAGTCAGTTTGTTCATGAAATCCCCAAAGGGATAAGAGGTCAGCTTGAAACAAAATGAAAAAAATTAACTAGTCTATTGGAGAATGATAAGGAATTTTTCTACAAGCAATTGATTTACCCTTTAAAGTTTGTTTTTATCAGGAGTGTCCATGCAATTGTATGAATGATTTGTGCATTAAGATCCTACTCTTGTTTCCATGTACAACAATTCTTCAGCTTTGCCCACACTCATCCATCCATGGATAGATGCAATACTGTGTGGCTTATTTGATCAAGCATACCAAATTGAAAGTATTAAATAAAATCAGTTTTGATATATTCACTCATGCCTCTCCTGTAACAGCCAACAAGATAAATGGTGAGAAAAATAAGATTTTTTTTTTAACCTGTTCAGTTATGCTGCAAACTCCACTTAGGGCCCCCCAAAACCCTTCAGACACCTTCACACCCCTGCAGCATGGCCTCAGCTAAACAAGCACTCAGGGTTTGAGGTTCAAAATAAAATATTCAAGTTTGATAACACAATATGTGTATAAAATGGGTGCCAGAAGTAAAACTAAGAGGGTGATCAGATACTGTTTGTTTTTTTTTACAGAAGCATTATGGAAATAACAATTTCAGATAATTTACCCCAAGCAGTAGAGGACTGCAGGTTGAACTTGCAAGCACTCAGGCAGTTTTTCAAGGCTCATGTGATGAGCTCTAGTGATGCTAAAGCACATCCCTGTCATTAGTTGTGTCACTTCCATGGAAATCATAAACATTCACACTAAGCTGTATAACCATTAGCACTGGGATGAGAGCTGAAGAGAGATCCACATCTCTCAGCCCAGCTCTTGACTTTGATGCTCTCACAGTGTCACTAGCACACAGCCCATTTCCCTTATTAAATGTTATTTTTCAGGATTTCTGCACCACATACTTCACTACAGCTCATTAAATTATTCAATCTATCTAAACCCCCCAAAATAAGTTATTTTTTCTTCATCTTCCTATGAAATGGATGTTTTTGATAGCCCAACTTTGAGAAGAAGGTGTTTATAGCAACCTGACTTTAGCCCCACTCCAAATAATCAGGCTGACATGGAATTTCACTGGTGCTTCCTTATTTTCCAATTATATTTTCCCACCCTGAAGCTGATGAAACTTTATGCAGCCTGTGTCAGTGGGGTCTTTCCAAGGCTCCAGTTTGGCATTGCCTCTGAGGTCCAAAAGGAACAACTCAGTCCAGTCCAAATGCATTTCAGCAGTGGGATGTCAGCAGGGTGGGGTAGGGCCTGGCTGGAATCAGCTGAAGGATGATCACAGCTGCAAACATTTATCATCAAACTTCCTCTGAAATGAAACTTTGCCATCCAACAGCAATATCTGGCAGCTGAAGGGAGGAATGACAGAATTGTTCCCTTCTGTTCATTAGAACCTGGATTTTTTTTTCTCTCCCTTTTAAGGAAAGGATGTCTTATGATTAAAATATCATTATAAATGAGATGGTAGCCTGTCATGTGGAAAATTGAGATTCTCTGGTTCTGGTGAGCTGCCTCCCAGCCTGAGGGGTTTTAGCTTACCTAAGTGACAGGTCCTCTTGTCTCACTAGTTTACACATTTAATTTTGCATTAACTGTTTTCATGTAGACTTTTTATTGTTTAATGTGCTCCAAGACACAAAATGTGGTCGTTGTCTGCTTGATTTTATCACCATGCAGTCATAGGCATCTATGATCTTACACAGAGTTCTAGATTCAGTGAAGTTTTTTGAATGAAGACATTAAAATCCACAGACATTATCCCCACTGCAAAAAGAGTTTATTTTTCTTGAATGACTAAAATGTAAAGGAGCTGCACAAGCATTGGATTTTTATTTTTGGGAGCTGTCTTGCTCTTGAATGCCAAGCTTCTCCTCCCACACTGAACATTTTCATTAATGCACCATTTTTTTTCAGTTCTTTCACGATTTTTACATAGATTAGATTGACAGTAACCACATTTTTCCTTCAGGGCAAAAATATATGTTTTCCTATTAGATTTTGAAGGGATAACATCAATGGTTGACCTCAATTTTGGCAGACTATTCTACTAACTGCACTCCTATTATATTTGCCAATCAGTTAAAGCACTTCTGTCAGACCCAAGTACTTTACCTCTATCAGCTGTGATCAAAGGGGGTCAGGTCCTCTCATTTTAGAGGGGTTTTTTTTATTTCTTTCTCTCCCAGAAAGAAATCAAAAGACCACGTTTTAGTGACTGATAGTCATGGGAGAAATTCATCCTCCAGTGTGCAACCCAAAGGAAAATCTCAGCCCCTTCTGGGATATCCACTCAGCATCAAAGATAAAGAAGTTTCCTGAGTGTTTGTACCTTTTGCTAACCATAATTGCCTAATGGCACAATGAGATTTGCAAAAGCAGATCTCCCTGAAGCCAGAGTGTTCCCCATTAATGTCAGGGTGAATCAGGTCCTGCATGTCTTTCCCTTAGCCAGGCTTTGCTGAGATTGATAATTCAGTGGGGCAGGAGGGGACCTAATTTTGTTTCAGAGAAATATGCTTGGGTGAAAATGGTATTTCTCCATTTAGAGAGCAGAGACAGTGGGGAATAAAAGAAGAGAGCGGGAATTAGACCCCTCATGGTTCTGAATGTAGCAAATATTAAATTTTTTCCTAATGCAAGGACATTGCTGTCAGTTACTGGAAAGCTTCACTTCAGCCAGGCACTGAGGGAAATGCCAGACCTGCCTGTTTTTAGCAAAATGTTTAACTAATGAAGAGGAAGGCACCAAAGGCAATGAGGTAAAAAGTGCTGTCACAGAATTCATCTGAAGAAACTGAAACAGAGATCACCACTCAAAAGACTGAGCAATCCACATTTCCCAGAGAGGTTTGCAAATGATCCCTAATTTAAAATGGGGCAGGAAAAGTATTGAACCTTGTTTGTATATTACTTAAGAGGATAAGTTAATGGGATAAATTATCTATTCTGAAATACTCACTGTGCTTTGCTAATTGTGACAGCAAACATAATGCAGGGGTTTTGGACATTTCAGTGTCACACAGAGATGTGAGGACACGTTTGGAGATACTCTGCAGGCCAAAGTGAATGGTAACTGAGATAATTAAAGATGGTTTAATAGCTTTTCAAAGTTGCTATGATACTGTCAGGTAGTGCAGCACATCTTGGACAGACACAATATCCAAGACTATGTTCTAAATATTCATTTCCTGTAGCTTTGCTTTCATTTTGCCTTCCCTTTCTTTTGCCTTTCCTTTCCTCTTTCTCTCTTTTTTTTTTTTTTTTAAACTTCCCTGGTAATTGCAAACCTCTTCAGATAAAACATCCCCCTCTGACAGGAAGAAATATTTATGTTTGGGATTCACTAGGTTCACTTGGCAATGAAGGAGTTTTTTACAGCTTTTCTGACTAATAAAAAGCAACACAAATATAAAGACTGAATTATCTGCACAAACATGACTTGCAGCAAGGCAGGCAGCTGAGATGATGTATGTTTACCACTTGCCATACAGTAGGGAAAGCACCAGGAGATGGAGCCTTCTGTGACTCTCATACCTGGATTTTTATAGCAGCAGAGCCCCTCAGTTCTGCAGCTGTGTAATTGAAAAAAAAAAACAAACAAAACGTTGAGGGTGTTTGCATTAGACACAAATGAGGAGATGGAATAATGGGAACTAAAGCTTTGCAGATGTGACATAAAAATAATAATCTCAAATAAGCATTTCTGAGCTCTCTACCTGCCTGAAGCTTCTGCAACAGAGCAGTTTAAGTGGGAATCAGCTAATATAATAACATAACATGATAATATATATAATAATAGTGGATATTGAATAATTTAGGTGCTGCTTTAATCCTCACAACAACAGTATTCAGACACACAAAGGCTTCACCTCATCAGTGAGTAAAGATCTTAAAATTAAAAGCTGAAATACCTATAAATACTGAAAAATCACTTCAGCTCTGATTGCCTGGATGGAAACACACTTTTCAGGCTTGCTTTGGATGTCCCTTTTCTGCCATAGAGATGCATTTCAATCCCACACTTAGCAGTGATCGGTCCTTTGGAAAGAGAATGACAAATGCCTGCTGAACTTTTCTCTTAAAACTTAACACCCAAGATCAAAGACTAATTCAATTAATTCTAATCTCTAAAGTTATTAGATCTGGGGGCTTTATTATTAACATTTTTTAGGCTTTTAATCCTTTATACAATGACTTATGCAGGCACGTAATATCCCAAATGATTATCACCATGTTGCAAATTCTAATAAATTTTTATCTGGCACAAATCATATATAAAGCTGTCAGTTTAGCTCCTTCTCTGTAGAAAAGAAGTGGAAAATCCTGCACATGATGGAAACAAAAGGTGATAAGGAATACAGATACCAGTGCACTGTTTGCAACTGATCATTTATTCAGAGATCAGAAATTGTTTCCAAGCAGACACTGGGCAGTTCCTGGCACTGAACATGATCCCCTCTCAAGCAACTCAGTGTAAAAAAGGGATATAAAGCATCCCAAGGACTGTGAAATGCAAAAATAACTCTCAGCAGCCTTTTCTCTCTACTTGTCTGGAGTCATGAGAGGCAAGCCCTGACCCCACCGAAGTCAACAGAGTTTCTGTCATTGCTGGTAGCAGGACCAAGCTTTCTCACTGCTTTTATTAATAATTCATTCTTTGGAATGACTTTATGTGTATTTTGACAGTGGCTTTGATTTCTCCATTGAAGTGAAAAGATGATAAAGGTTTGGAGGATGTTACCAGCTCTGATGTCAGGGTAAAACTGAGAAAAAAATCAGACCATGCTCATGTTGAGTTCCTTCTCTGACTAGCTACTAGCTCAATTCCACTTGAGCTTTTAATAAAAACAGTGTTAGAAAAAGAGAAAGACATGATGAAAACTTTTGGTTTATGCAGAAAAAAAAACCATTTACAAAAGTGTCAGAGACTGACCCAGAAGGATCACGATTAAGGTTTGAAATTAAAGCCCATGACATCATAACCCTTCCCACCTGAGGTGCTCTAAGACAGCACTCTGAGAGTAGCCAGATAAATGAAATGGAATCTCATGGCATTTACATGAAACACACTTGCATATTATACAAAATATGATCCTAATGATGGTAGGTGATCAGCTACTCATGGCTCAAGTTCTGCACAGCCATTTTGCACCTTTTTAGCAAAAATTCTCCCATATCCTCGGAACTCTCTCAGCTGGGAGTGTTTGTGTCCTTCCTCAGCCAAGCCAAGGCAGATCATAGCAATGCTGGGCACATCTCAGCTAATTTTAATGCAGCCAGCACAGATTCATTTTTTCAGCCCTGATTTTGTAGCATGAAATGTGGTGAGGCCCTGGCACAGGTGCCCAGAGCAGCTGGGGCTGCCCCTGGATCCCTGGCAGTGCCCAAGGCCAGGCTGGACAGGGCTTGGAGCAGCCTGGGACAGAGGGAGGTGTCCCTGCCATGGCTGGGGTGGCACTGGGTGGGCTTAAGGTCCCTCCCAGCCCCAACCACTCCGTGACTCTGTGATTTCTGTTATGATTTCTGTGATTTGGAGAATGCAGCCCAGCAGAGCTGACACCACGCTGAGCTCTGCACTCACACAATCAGTGCTGCCAGTCCTGGCAGTCATTCCACCACCACAGAGAACAAAACGAGGGACATTTCACACCTCTGGGTCTATTTGCCTGTCAGGGCTCAATCCTGAGCCCTCAACACAGTGACTGCCCCTGTGACATTATTCTGGTAGTTGCAAAACACAGCATTATTCCATTATTGAGTGAAATGGATTGACCTGGATAAGAAGAAAACCCTTTCCAGTTGACAGTGTCTCAGTGCAGTAAAAATCTGTCAGGGGTTGTTTCTAGTGAAACTGGAAACCAATCAGCTGCTAATCTTTCAGAGTGCAAGATCAATTCATGCAACAAGTCCACTCACCTCCTGGATTTGCAAAGAGCCCAAGGCTGGAAGATGTACCTTGAGTTGGGAGTTGGATGCTGATGATCCTGGTGGGTCCCTTCCAACCCAGAATTTTCTGTGATTCTGATTCTGACTTGACAAATTTCACAAGAATCTTCAATATTTCTTTGCATCAGAATTCTTATTTATAAAGCACCACAAAGAACTCTCCAATTTTAGAAGGCAAAATTACTATTGGAATGAGTGACAATTAGTACAAGAATTATTAGAATATCAGACTAACCAATGATTATATTTTAGACAATTTGAAATATACTGAACACCTGCTGAGGAATATCTGACCCCAGTGTATTAATTGTGACATTTTGCCAGTCATGTATCAGTCCACCAGACAGATGCTGTTAAATTGCACTTGGAATATTGCATGCACTGTTAATGGATGTGTGAACGGAGGTTTGGGAATTTTGTGCTTCCATTTTGACTTCACAGTTCATGCTTTAGATGGAGGCTGGAAAGGATTTCTCAGCAATGAGAAGAAACTGATGACAAGTTCTAGACACTGTCACAGCCTCTGGATGGGATGTGATGACACACTAATATTCTCCTGGAGAGGATACACACTGCAGAATGGTAAAAGTCACTTGCTTCAACAACCTGATGCTGTTGAAAAAAACCCAACAAAACCAACCTAGATGGAAACAGTTCATGACCTTAGAAATGAAGGGGAGGGATGTAGGGAGCAGTTTGCTGTGCTCTTGCCAGTACTAAAGGAAATCTAAGTGTCAGTGAGGTTTAACAACTCTTCCTATTATGAAGGAATTTCTTAAGGAAAATTTCACTTGGGATGAAAGGTGGAAATTATTTTGGAGGCAACAAAGATGACACCAAACTCCTCCAAGCCTGCACAAGGACTCAATCCCCCCAAAGTCAGGCTGAACCTGCTCCTCAGAAGGGTCTGCACAAACTGTGGAGCAGAGCAAGGAATTCCCTCTCACACTCACCTCCAGACTGGGCTGTGATATTGAGGTATTATTGCTGCTTCCAAGCTCTTTGAAAGCTGAGCTTTAATGTCCACAGCTTGAGTTGTTTAAACATCCCAGTCCACAAAGTAATTTTGGACAGATTGCTAATTCTCTTTTAATTATGGAAGTGATATAGCAAAGACAAAATTAGATGCATTTTATTTGGAATGTCAAATATCGATAATGCTGGAGAATAGAGCAAAAGATTATTGATTAACTGTCAAGGGTGGTTGGTAAATGGTCTGTGTGCTTAATCAATGAGTTAGTACCCTGAAGAGAGTGATCCTTAAAGCCCTTGGCCAAGGCTAGAGGCTGATAGCCTTCTGGCTTATTTTCAGCTTGCTAAGTATGTGCTGAGCATAGTGCACAGTATCTTTGTCATTGGCCCGAAAATAAAACTTGTTTTTGTGGATATATTATGTACTTATAGCTGGCAACAGCCATTTCACACTTGCAAATTAAACCAATCCCTGTCGAGTGACTGAGAGTCCTGTTGATTTCAGTGAACCCAGAGAGATCTGGTAAACTGTCAAGATGAGTTTGGTTAAATGTTAACAGAGTTCAAAAGGAGAATAGAAAACATCAGTTCTAGTGAATTCCACAAAGTAATCTGTGTCAGGTTTACTTGAAGGGAGGGAAAAAAAAAAAAAAAAGAGAAAGAAACAGTATTAAAACCCCAGAGAATCCTGCCCAAACCTCTGCACAGGTTTTGGCCATTGTGTACCCTGGCCCTGAAATTGGGGTATGGGAAGCTCCCCTAGAGACCAAGCCCTGCCTAATGGTTCAGAATATTTAATGAGATAGGAAAACCCTTCTACTCCACTGGACTAAGGATGGATTGACAAATGAGAACCACAAAGCTCTGACCTCACTCTCTTTTCCTCTGCATTTCACCAGAATCTCTTCATTAAGCTCAGCACTGTCCAGCATGACTTTGCCTATTTTCAAGGTACCTTAGATAAATCTCAAGTTTTCTTCAGTTTTCAGCCCCAGCTTCATGCCTGGCCCACCCCACTGTGAGCTGCACCTCGCCCACAGCAGGGAATTCCTGACCACTGCAAGCATTTTCCCATCCATTTGATGTGTACAGTGCCAAGCAGGAACAATCACCAGAAGCCCAGGATGAGGTCTCCATGCCAGTTACACTCTCAGTTTCCACTTAGTTCATGCAAATCATTCTGAGGGCTTTTTTAGCCAATTTACATAATGTGCACCCTGCCTTCCTTCTCCTTTTTACATGGGTTATTTTTATATTCTGTTTGCACAGAGCTCCAGTGATACACAGATAACAGGGAGCCTGCAATGCCTCCAGCATGCATTTGTGTAGCTCACAAGTACAGAAAATTCCTTGTTCCCCTGGTTACTCTCACCAGAGCTGCATTTTAACATGAGAAGAAAGAATGACAACTTCCTGGCTGTCACCAGTGAACCCAGCTATTAAGCAAAGATTTTGCAAATAGATATTGTTTAACATTTTAATTTTTCCTTTGAAAACAAGTAGGCAAGGAGAGAACAGCTGTCAGTAAACAGGCAGTCCACAAGAATTAGAGTCTCTGGAAGAGACATTAAGAGTCTGGGATGTTATGTGGTTGACAAAGGCAACTGGGGAAAGATAATGTTTGTGAAATCATTTGCTTAAGTACGCTTTGAGAAATGAGTGGAACGCAGCAAACTGAGATGTTAAACTCAGGCCTTGATTGTTTTCAGGATCCTGACAGAGGCAAGCACAGTGTAAGACATCTGCTGATGGGCACTGACCTGATCCTCCCTGGCAGTCAGAGCTCAGGATGTGAAATTCTGGTTTTCACCCAGCAAGAAACATTTACATATAAATGTGAAGTGTGACAGAGCCTGTTCTGAATTTCAGGAGCGGGCTGAGCCATCTGTGGGAGACAGCAGAACTCCAAAGTTTGGTGTTGCCCTTGATACAAACACATTCACCTTAGCTGGAAAGCAGCTGCCACAGCACCAATGTGAATATTCCAGATCTGATCCAAACGAAGCCCTCACTGCACAGCACTTCCCCTGTGCTATTTTTCCTACATTTGCCATATCTGCCCTTCCACTGACAGATTCCTGACCCCTCCAGAGCAGCAGGGTGGGCACAAAGCTGCAGAACATTCAGGAACATGAGCCATGTTTCTGGCACACTGAATGAAGCATTATTCTACATCACTTGCTGCACCTCAGATCACATTACATCATGTCAAACAGCCTGAAATTGAAATAATGGTACATGACACAAGACATTTGTTACATAATATGATGTGACTGTTAAAATTTCACCAAAAAATATTCTCCTGATCCATAGACTCCTATCAAATCAGACTGGAGTTAATAAATCCAAATTGAATTTGGCACAGAGAGCATGAAAGTAAAAGGAGAACAATTTTGTGCATGCATTATATACATAATCCTGTACTTAATATAATCATGTTGAGTTGGAGATGAGGATTTTCTTGTTTGAAACTGGCAGGCTTGTGCAGCTAAAAAATGTGGTTGTTTTCTTTATTTGCATATGGATGTAGTAATAGAAATCTCCAGTGGACGAAAAATGTTTTCATGCACAGTACTGAAAATAAACTTTGTCATCTTTTTAATCATCAGGTGTTCTGAAAGGAAAATATTTGTGGATGAGGCAAGTTGTTTAGTAAAAAACACTCTAGAAATAATTTTTGGAAAATTTGTATAGTGCAACCTGTCGTTTGTGATGCTTCACAGGTCTTTCCTAGTGGACTTCTTTATATCCTGTCCTGTCACAACCCAGACTATCACATCCAGTCCATCTCTTAATGAGTGATGCACATTTCCCAACAGCAAGCCCAGACAATGATATCCCTGGCATGGCACAGAGCTCAGGTCAGGTAAATATTAAGGAGATGGCTTTTTTTTGGTGAAAATGCCCAAATGTCCACAAAACCCCCTAAAAATAGCAGAGAACATTATGTAAATAATTGTATCTGTTTATGTCATCAGTAAAAGCCAGAAATCACAGGTAAGCCCAAACACCAGTGACAGAGAACATTCTGAAGCAGTGAATTCAGTGTTGTGTCCTCAAAGAATACCCTCATTTCTATCAACTCTACTGCTTGAAAACATTTTACTTTCAGCCCCAAGTGTTTTCTGGGTTGAAATACCAAATAGGTGGTGGCTGAGTAAACAGGGTAAAAATCGAGTTGAGTTCAGACAAATTGATCCAGACAGCAGCACCTCTGAGACAGTGACAGTGTCACAGGAGTGAAAGGCACCAAGAGCTGAGAATTTATCAGGTGCAAGACCCAGTGCATCACCCAAGCACACCACTGGAAAAAATATCTTCTAAAGTAAAAATCACTCACTCTGTCATGATTGCTCCTTAAGAGTAATTCATCCTCAATTAACAAAAATTTCATGCAACTTCTGTCTAAAATGCTGTCAGAATGAAGTGGCTGTTGTAATAAAATTGCCAAAAGATGACCCTAAGTAAGAGGCAGAGGAAAGAAGCAGTGACAACTTGCAGGGTCAGTATGGGCTGCTCTTTTTAGAGGGGAATTCTTTTTACAGGCTGCTCTGGCAAATGTTAAAGAATGCACAATTGCTACCTTGAGCTGGCATTATAATTAAAAAAAAAAAAATTTCCACCTCACGACATTATCCTCTGTAAATTAAATTACTCCAGTAGTGATCACAAAGTTTCATTTTTAATGACTTAGCCATTTATTCTGGTGAACTCAACGCATTAAGTGTGAGAGGTTGTTCTCCTTAGTTTAGCAGGACATTTAGTTGTAGTCCAACATCTTCACTGAGTATATCTCACTTGTGATTAAACCCAAGGGAAAAGCACACAAATAAAGAGCTGTCCTTTGTAGCCCCAGCCAGCAACAAGGCAGCAAAAGAAAAATCTCCTTCTGGAAGGAAAAGCATTTCTACACTGGAGAACAGCTGCTGGAACTCAAACAAGATTAACCTGTCTCTCTCCTCTCTCCATCCTTGCAGGGGACAGGACAGAGCTCACTTGACTGCTGTCCTAAAGCAGCTGATGCCAAAGCAGAATCCCACCTATGGCATGGCTACAATCACCTTTCATCCCACAGCAGAAAGGTGGACACAAAATGAATTAATTCATCTTCAGAAGCCAATGCAGGACCTACTCTGCTTAAATTACCCCTGAAACCACTTTTTTAGTCTGCTCCCAAGTAGTGCAGTGACAGAGACTCCACTATTCCCCCCAGCAATAAATCCTATGCAACAGTTTTTACAACTGGAATTCCTTCCTGATGTCTGGTCTAAATCTGCCCTGCTGCTGTTTTAATTCCATTATTCTTTATCACGTCCCCAGGAGCAATGGAAAACAAATCATTCCCTTTCTGTTTGAAGCAATTTGGAGACACTTGGAGCTCCTTCACACTCCCCTCCTCCTCCTCGTTTAGATGGAACAATTAAAGCTCTGCCAGGCACAAGGCTGAGCCTCCCACCAGGGTAGAGCACAACTGGCATTGGTGGAATTTAGGATTACAGGTGAACATAAATTGCTTATTTAAATGTTTATGCATTTTCCTCCCCTAATATTGAGATTACTGCCCTACAGCTGGTATTAACTGCCAATAAATTAAATTCCCCTAAAATTCCCCAAGTCAAAGGCAGTTTTTCCCATGGCATTATCCACATGGAGTCCTTTTAACTCGCCTCTCTGAGCTGTACTTTATTCATTTGCAAAAGACTTCTGCAAATTCTCAAGCTCATTTGGCACCTTTATCCTATCAAGGGCCTAAAAGCACAATTCCAGGCTTGGGAACAAACCCCAAAATGATCTGTTCATTTTCCAAATGAGTTGAAAGAAGCAATTGCAATGGAAAACAAGAACAAAAGGGAGAACCTTCTAAATTTACACTGGTACTTTGTAGTGTCCAAAATATTCCCCATGCTCACACACACAGGGGAGCTGGACATGTAGGTAGGGATCATATTGGTGCTATAGGTTGTCTGTAAGTTAAGTGTTTTCCTGAAATATTCCAAGTGAGCTGCTCTTGAAGGTTATTTTCCCACTTGGTTTGTCTCACCATAGTTGCTTCCATGGTCAGAAAGAGTTTGCATGGTCACAGTGGCACAAAAATCATAAAAATTATAATTAGAAATTTTCAATGTTTCCTATAAACAGTACTGAGCATCACCTAATTTTATTTTTTTTTTTTCTCATGAAGGAAAGAACTGGGAAGAATACTCAAGAGAGAAAGAGAATTGTTTGTCACATCATCCCCCAGCACTCTGCAATGTGCTCCAATGATTCAGGAGCTGTGAAATTCCAGGCTGGGATCATCCAGGCTGGAAGGGGAGTGGGGGCTGATTTGTGGAGGGAGGTGTTGCTTTTGCTACATATTTTATTTTGACATAATACACAGTTGCCAATGTAAAAAAAAAAAATACAAATCTTCATATGCTTCTCATTCTGCATCAGAATATGCCATGAAATACCAGCAAGCCACATTACATAAAGTAGTAAGTGATGCACCACCCACATCTTTTTTTTTTGCTGTTGTTGTTAACTCTTGTTTATGATTTAAACCAATAATCACACTAAACACTTGGAAATAAATTAAGCCTTTTCAGTCTGATTAAATTGGCTGAATGCTTTAACCATGTGACTTTGGCAGCTCTAATCATCCCAGGATAGTCAGGGAGTTAATCATGCAAATGTCTTCAGATATTTCACTGTGCAGGGCTGGGGTTTGGAGCCTGCACTCGCTCTGCAGTGAGAGCTGCAACTCCAGCCATCAGAACTTCATAACCAGCAAAGCAGCATCCTGCTCAAGGAGCACAATCAAAAAGTGCTAATAAGGGTTCATAAGTGCAGCACAGAGCAGGTAAGCCCTGGCTGCAGGAGCAGGGAAGAGCCCAGCCCCTCGGGTCACTGCTCCTGCCAGCCTCAGCTCCACCACATCCATTGTCTGGACTTTTCTTTGTGCCCACTGCACAGGAGGAGGTTGATGGTGCTCATAAATGATCCGTGCTCCCTCACTCTGTTTTGGAAACTGCACTTCCACTAATGCTGAGACTCATTCACTACTCACAGTAATCTTTTTTCTTTTTTTTCTACTTTTCTTTCTGAAGGAAAATTTTAGGATGAGTGAGGGGAGTCATGGGTTCCATCATTCAGTGAAATCCTTATTTTATTTTGATCAGAAGCTGAGCCTTCCCTACCATATCTTCTTTCCTGTCTCTGGATTGATTGAAAAAGATTGCATCTAGATCCCACATTTTGATTATTACAGCTGACCTTCTTTAAAGCTCTCATTTAACAGAGCAGTTGGAAGAAGACAGAATATGGTCAAAGAAACACCACAGTTTCATAAAATGAATTATCCAATTAAATTTTTTATGATTTATCTCTTCTCTACAGAAGCAGATATTTTCATTTCCATTAAAATATGTTACTCTTATTAATAAGATTTAATATATGTGTCTAACTTTATGTACCACCTACTGGCTGGGTTTAGTCCTTGATTAACCCACCCAGACACTGCTAAAACAATTAAGGGTAATGAAAGCACAGTAACTCAGTGCACAAAATAAGGTCTCAAAAAACCTTCAGAAAATATTCCCTGAATTTTATGTTCTGCCCTGTACTTGTATTGCAAAGCCCAGTTTTAGTTCAGCTTTATTGAATGCAGCCAAATAATTAGACCTAGAACCAGTAAATTAGTGAAGGAGATTAAAATCCCTGTTAGGGGCAAGACAAGGAAGGATCAAAAATAGAATTTTTTCAACTGCTGGGCGCCACCAAAAGGTGTCAGTGATATCTTGTCATTTTATAAATGGATAACCCTGGTTTTGCTTGCCTAGGAAGAGTGGGAGTTATGATTCTGCAACACAACCAAGCACAAGTGACTTATCAGGCTTTTCAGGGCTGGAAACAAGTTCCCCAAACAATAAGCAATAGAATTGATTGGATTTATAACTGACACTACACAATATTTATGTGTAACATTTAAATGAGTTAGCTTGCCATGCCTGGGAAGAAACACAAGACAAATGTAGGTCTTATAAACGAGTCCCAGAACCAGTTTGTTTCTTCCTCTGCTTTCTTCCCACACTCAGGAAGAGCCTTCCTCAATGACATTAAGGTTATGATGGAAAAAATGATTCCTCTGGAAGTCTACAGAGATTTTGTTAATATGCCTTTATGATGTGATATTATGACGGCAATTCAATTTCATTGCAGGCCTAATGAGACCCTGTTACAATGTCAAAATGAAAGGAAACTATATTAATCAAGTTATAGTACCCCGAGAGAAAGAAAAACCTGAAGAAATTAACCCCATTAAAAACTATTTTAAAACAACATTAAGATTTAGTGAATTC
The DNA here is from genome assembly GCF_027477595.1 of Haemorhous mexicanus. NCBI lineage: Eukaryota > Metazoa > Chordata > Aves > Passeriformes > Fringillidae > Haemorhous > Haemorhous mexicanus. The sequence continues at coordinate 17,857,092 of NC_082354.1, forward strand.
AGAATTGCTTTGCATTTGTTGGTTTAGGGCTTCAGGTAAAAGCTAAATTTGGCACTGATTTACAACTCATTAAATGTATTGACATCAGGGGAATCAGGGAAAGTTTTAAGGAAATACAAACAGAAGAAAATTCAGACCAACTGCTGTGGTTATGCAAAGCTCTGGGCACAGCCTGATTAGTCCTACAGCTAAAATACCTTTTTCCTTCAGAGAAACCAGAATCTCTACTTTTCTCACATAAACAAGGTGGCAATTTGGCCACTCTCTCAGAATGTAAGTTTTTGTATCTCAGCTCTTTGATAGAATATTGGAATTTGTACTAAACACTGTAGAATCTAATTCCCAAAATCACAGAAACAGAAACAAATTGGAGTGGAAAATTCTCACTGATCTTATTAGAAACAAAGATGCAATTGGCAGCAATAAAGAGCTGGTGCATACCCTGAAGACAGAGGAATCTTGGTTATGTCCCAAGCTGTCAAAATTGAGGCTAAAGAGAGAAGCCACAACTGATAAACACCTTTTGTAGCAACACCTTTGAAATCCCCTGCCAGGGAGATTAAGTCAGAGTTATAAAAACATGGCTAAGTCTAAACATGGCTATATTTAAAAAATTAAAAGAAACAAACCCACAAACCCCTGGATATATTGGTTTAAAAAAAAAAATCAGATTTTTGTAAATACAGACATTTTAATGAGCATTCTTTGAATTTTGCATAAAGGATTTTTGTCCTTTCCAAGCTACTGTTTCTTGTTGGGTGCAGAAGTTTGAGCTGCAATATTAATGGGAATTTGACAAGGGCCAGCACAAGGATTCCATCTAAAATGTGCCACTGCCATTTTCCAAACCATTTGTTAGTGGCAGTGGAAAGTTCTGCTCTCTTTAAAATCTGCCACCCACCTGAAGAGGTCATGGAACTCCCAGAGCAACAGGCAGGGTGAGACTGAGAAATGGAATATTTTATGGAACAGGTACATCCCAATTTTCAGCAAGGTACTTGTAAGAATTAGCTCAGCAAAACCTCAGCAGCAGACACTTTGGACAGGCACCAAAATATTGTAACCAGTCAAATCCTGTTCCTCATTTCTGCAAACTCTGATATTTACATGGCACCACCAAGAAAGATTTGCAAGCACACGAGATTTCCATTGATTTCTGGTCCTGTTATTGTCAGACATGCAGAGGTGGCACTCTGTCATCACAGAAAGAAAGAAAATTGAGGGAAGGAAAGTAAAAACTCCTCCTGAACTCAGAATCCAGGTTCTGTTTTTGCTTCCCCTTTCCTGACATACACAAACACACATACCACACGTACACAGAAAATCTCTTTGAAGGTACTCGGCACAAAATAAATGTCTTTGTTTTCAGCTCTCTACAGTAAAACTTGAATCAAAATCTGTTTTGAACAGCATTATTTAGTACATAAAATTCAATATTGGCACCAAATGTTCTATTTCTTCAAAATTTGCATTTTCAGTTTTATGATATTTATATTTTTCTTTTGGCAAAGTGCTTAGGAAAGCACACCTCCAAAGGCTGGAGTTTTCCTTTTCCCAGGTCTGGGCTTATAGCAAAAATCTCAAAGGCAAAGCTCAGGTCACATTCCCAAAGTCAGACCTGATGGTTTCATTCCCTACCACAGAAATACAATATCTTTTATATTAATCATTCTTAGAAGCAGAGATGAACAGAACATTTCAACAATACTGTTCTGCTAAACCTGCAGCCAAATGGGATCAAGGAACTGATAAGAAGCTTCTCCTACGTACAAAAACCTGAATATTCCTGTCATGGCTCTTGGCTCTTACTTGTCCATCTACTTTCACCTCAAGAAATAAAGTTGTTTCATCTAAAGAACTAAAGATTTTAATCTAAAATGGAAAGGTTTTGATAGCCCTAGACCAAAAGTCATCTAGGCTAAGATTTATTTTGACTTGTTTTCAGACATGCATGAGAATGCTTGTGGTAAATTTCGAGAAGAGGAGAGGAGAGGAGAGGAGAGGAGAGGAGAGGAGAGGAGAGGAGAGGAGAGGAGAGGAGAGGAGAGGAGAGGAGAGGAGAGGAGAGGAGAGGAGAGGAGAGGAGAGGAGAGGAGAGGAGAGGAGAGGAGAGGAGAGGAGAGGAGAGGAGAGGAGAGGAGAGGAGAGGAGAGGAGAGGAGAGGAGAGGAGAGGAGAGGAAGAGGAGAGGAAGAGAAGAGAAGAGAAGAGAAGAGAAGAGAAGAGAAGAGAAGAGAAGAGAAGAGAAGAGAAGAGAAGAGAAGAGAAGAGAAGAGAAGAGAAGAGAAGAGAAGAGAAGAGAAGAGAAGAGAAGAGAAGAGAAGAAGAAGAAGAGAGAAGAAGAAGAGAGAAGGGACCTTTCTTGATGTCACCAAATATTCAGGGGTCACTGGAATCCTGCAGTATGAGCTCTCACATAAGAGAGTTAAATATTTTTTAAATTTTTGTGGGAGAAAGAGAGATCATTTGCCGAAATAGGAATTGCATTTTTCTATAATAGATTCAAGTGTTAAGGTTCATGTTCATCCAGAGAACCTTAGCACACTCCATATTCCAAGATTTTTGTACTTCTAAAAGTATGTTCCCTCTGCTTTATTACATGTTTCATGCTTTGACTGAGCAATAAACAGCTGTAGGCAAAGAAACACAGCACAGCATGAGCTGGCAAGGCCTTGACAAAAAACATCTCAACACTTCTGCCACCACAGCTAATAACAACCAGTCAATAAAAATCCCATGCCACCAGCTCTCAGAACTAAGACATAACCTCTGCTTATCTCCAGCCCTTTAACTCCTAGAAAATAAAATCTTTTGCAGCATTTTACTTATTCTTTAGCAAGATTCCACAGTAAATATTCTTGTTTTACTGTCTCAGTTAATATCATATTATTTAGACTGAGGCTCTGTAACAATATCTGAGATTTGAGCTCGTGCCTTGCACAAATTTTATTGACACCATCAAGTCATGGGTCTGACACCAGTTGTTACCAGCCATGAATTCCTAGTCAGCAAGTGAATAGGAAAATAAAGCTACACTTGGATAATCAGAGGAGACTGTAGAATGCTTGGAACATACAGCATTTATTACTGTGTCTACTGGCTTTGCAATGCTGGCTCGTAAAACAGCAAAAACATTTAAAACAGATTTAAAGTTTTATTCGCTGCTAAGTCTACTCCTCTGTTTAAACAGCAAAAAGGGTTTAATAAAAAAAAGATTATTTTTCCTCGAGATTATCACTGATGCAATGATTGCTTAATTTTGAGGGTGGAAGAAAGAAAAGGCAGCATTGTTTATTATATTAAAAATATTAAATAATTTTTTGCTCGATGTAGAACAGTACAGAAATGCTGGTACTGCTTTCACCTTTTCCTAACAAGAGGCCAAGTCCACAAAAAGGGATTTGTTTATGAACTCCCAGGCAGAGCTTTATTGTACATGCAATTGTCACATCAGGATGGGAGTGAGAACAGGGACCCTTGCCACTTAAAGCATGCAAGAGACAAAATACAAAAAAAAATACAAAACCAGGATGGGTTCACTGCTTGGATACCTCTTCAGGATGGGTCTGCTGCTGTGGGGTTAGGTGGATTTTCAATGGATTTCTGGTTGAAATATACATTTTTACAGTTCACTTTGAAGCACTGGAATTCTTGCTCTCATCAGTTCTGGGTTCTCCTTTCCATCTCCTCCACCCCGTGCTCCTGACTCTGCTAAAATCTCTCTTCTTTCTCTGTTTTCTCACAGGCTCTAATTCCTGCTCTCCCTTTTCCTCCCACCAGTATTCCTTATTGAAAATAACATTTCCCTGCCACACCTGGGCTCCTCTGAGCCACAATGCTGCACCCAGAATTCCTGCAAACAGGAAAACTTTCTCTTTGCTGCAGAGAAATATTGGGTGTTTTTTTTTTTTTTTCTAAGACATAGGCATCTCTCAACCACTAATAAGCAACAATGTGGTATTCAAAAGCTTCTTTTCCTCAAAATACTATTCAATCCCTTTCCTACCAAGGCAAATAAAATCTCCAAGTGGGAATCTTGAAAGAAGTCAGAAATCAGAGTTTTCTCTTGATGGTAGGAGCCAGCAGAGACTCCATGAGAGAGTCTCTTGTGATTTTTTTATTTCATTTCACAAGAAGGAAGAAAGAGAAATCCATGGAGCTGTTCTAGAGTGAAGGGAAATGAACTCTCATGTGTGCACCACATTTGAATTTTCTTTTTACTAGTGGCAACATGCCAAGAACCAGAGTTAAATTCTTTGCCAGCTCACTCTTTCGTCACCTACCACCACATAAATCAATTTATTACCAAGTCTACACAAGGTTAAGTAAGTGCATGCAGCTCAGGCTCAGGTGTGAGTGCAGATGGGTTTTAATCCATTTCACAAATCCAGCCACAGCTACATTGCTTTCATAGCCTAAAATATGACTTGGGAGAGGAGCTGATGAAAGACTACATTGACTGATTATCTCCACTTCCTCTAGTTCAGTCCACATCATCTCCCTCACATCTTCAGCTCCCATCAAACGAATCAAGATGCAATGGAAATGAAAATAAGCATTTGAGACCTGCTGCTGAAAGCTGCAGGCCCAGTGGAGACACAGAAACGTCGACACTCACTAAGCAAAGCATTATTCAGAGCATCTGCCCATCCAGAGCAATGTGAGCTCCTGTCACTCAGCCCTGACGTGCCCAGGACTGATACCCCAACAGAATGGTATTCTCTTCCATGAGAAAATGCTAATTCCTTTTTTATCACTGATACACACTATCCTCTGACATTCCCAACATGTTCTGGTGTGATGTATTAATTCAAGATTCAAAAAAAAAAAAAAAGAAAAAACTATGCAAAGGCATAGTAAAGGGAGCATATATCTGGTAAAAATGGATTAAAAGAATGAAATCATTCATTCTCCCAGTAAAATTATTTTCCCCATGTAACAACAGAATTTTTCCCATCACTCTCAGAGGTGCCAAGACTCCACCTGATATCCAGATTTTGGGTTATTAATTAACAGCAAGGCACATTATTAGCTGTGTTACTCTTTGGCAAGTAAAATTTTAAAGAGTTTTATCTTCCTATTGATTTCTATAGAACACATTGACTAATTAGCAAAATAACTTCTCTCCCATTCAATTATGATTGAGTATTATCAGACCACACTACACAGACATTTCTGCCAGCATTTTCAAGCAGTGAGTGATCTAATCACATGTACTTGATACACATAATTACAACACATTATTTTACAGCTAAGAACGAGCAGGTGGGACTTCCACAGAGCCTTCTTATTATATTTGATACAATGGATTCCTTCCTTTTCATATTTGACTTCTCTGCCCTTCACCAATGTCCTCAATGATTTCTTCCGCCAAGTGCTTCACTACTTCACCTCCCCTAATTAATTCTCCACTTCAAATTCTCCCCTGACCCTCACAGAACTCTCTGTAGGTACAAAAGCTTTGAAACCAAAATCCTCAGCGAGCAAATGTTGGTCAGAGAGATTTTCCTCAAGCTTCTGCAGCTTTCAGTCTGATCACACAAAATGCAGCCCCAAATCCTGCCCTGAGCAGCATGTTACACTTCTGTAGCTCAGTGGCATTTCCCCATTGTTGGAATCCAGAAAAATCACAAAATTAGGCTCTGAGTGTGGAGAGGAACCTGCAGGTTCACTCTCAGCAATGAGACTTTGCAAAGAGAGATTCTCCTGAAATTCCAGCTCTTTCTTCCTTCACTTGCCAAAGGAATCTTCCTCCTCCAGCATATGTCTAAGCAGAGAACACAGAATGAAAAGTGCTGGATTCCAAAACTTGGCTGAACAGATTTCTAGTTTTACTTAGCTATCTTTAAGTAAAGAATTAAAAAAAAAAAAAAAAAGAAAAATCCCTCAGGTTAAGGGGAAGTTGAGAACAGCTGAGATAGACACAGGATGGTGAAAATTACAGTGTGAACAAGCAAAAGGCATCATCCTCTCTAATCCTGCATGATTTACAATCTCTGTCATTCCTGAGTTTAACCTGTTGTACAAAGACAGGCAGCTGGAATTGGGGACAGCCTTTGAATGGTACTTTAAGGACGTTAGAATCAATCAAAAAAAGCAAACTGAACCCACCCCAAACAAAATCAAGCAGCTATGAAGTCTCTATAACCTATATCCAAAGTTAGAGTTCAACCGACACCTCAGGGAAAGACAGAAATATTTTGCTCCCAATTTGGTCTCTGGGCACTGTCATATCTGGTACAATATCTGACTCTTTCAGAAATGACATTTTCATGTCATAAAATCTAATTGATAGGCACTTTCAAGTGCTATTTTTAGAGATAACATCCAAGCCTGGCTAAGGCAATACTCTAAGAAGTTTGAAGTTAAATCAAGCTGTCCTGTCTCTGTTCAAGCCGTGCTTTTCTGGACAATAATGCACAATAACAGCAACATTCCTCAGACTGGGAGTTCCTGACCCTCATCTTTGCCTGCCCCGTGCTTTCACTTGAAGCAATATTTACATTGACTTAAAAGCCCAGAGTTCTCCTGTGCCAGGTAATTTTTGTGTTTTGTTTGGTTGTCCTGGACCCCCAGTCTCTGGATGATGTATCATTGTGCACTGGATGCAAGATCAGATCAGTCCCATTTCCTGGGACTTCAGTCAATCTTCCCTTTTTTTTTTTTTTTTTTTTTTTTTGGAGGAGCACACCAGGCTGAATAAAGACAAATTCTATTCTGGGCTTATTTCAGTCTTTCACCTTTCCCTGGTTTATCCTCATATTTTATGCCAGATTTCACCTTTTCTCACATTCCAGCAGGAAACTTTTATACACAATTTTTACTTTTTATCCTCAAATGACTTAAAAAAACCCCCTAGCCTTTTACTACAAGCCTCTTCTCTGCCACACAACCCAAAAAGTGAAGTGCCTCTGCCTCATTTACCCTCACGAGGCTCAGGTAGGTTTGTGGCATTCTTTCCACATGAAAATGTGGAAATATTTATCACACAATAAGAAATAAACAAAAAATTTACCTAAACCAACATAAATCATTGAGAACAGTGCAGCTACAGCTCATGCACGTGACCTTGCTAGCAGATATATTTTTTTTTTCTGGCTAAATGGGGTATATCTTCCTAATGCCTTGTCACATGCTCTGCAGTCTGGCTTTTCTAAAATTCCACCCTTGGACTGGCTGTGAAAACAAGAAGAGACTGTAATAAAGTCAGTTTTCGTTGTGCTCCAGCTCTTCCTTTGGGAAGGTCAGTGCCCTTGCAGAATGTTAGTAATGTTTTTAATTTGTTAGCACTGCTATTCAAAAATCAGCCAATTTCTTTCACACAGCTGCAGCAAGCACCAGAAACCAGCCCAATAAACAGCTGGCAGAGCACAGCCTAAAGGTTTGCTTCAGCCATTGGACATGTTCTTATCTCCATTCTACATCTCTGGCTTCTGTCCCAAAAAGTTAAAAGGGGTTCGTCCAAATTTAAAAATCTTCTGCCTGCAGACAGAAAACTCCAGATCCACTCAAGATTCAAACTCTTCAGAGCCTTGCTATGCTGCACTTTCTTGTTAATATCTTTAGAGCTGTTTTTGAAAGAAGTAAGGATGTAAGCAGGGGTGAGAGGAATCATCAGAGCACAAGTTTCAGATTGCAAAGCTTGCCCTTGACGGTGTTAGAGAAAATTCCATTTCAGCTGGATTTCTTTATGCTAACACTAAGCCCCCAAGACAAACAGAATTAAATATAGACAATTCAAGAAAGACTATAATGCTATTATCCTAATTTGAAAATGAAGCTGTCAATAAAAGAGAAAAACCCACTGGAATGAAATCAGAGTAAGAAACAACAAATGAACTCTGCATTTTTATTTTCATCTGCTCTCCTCTATGGAAAAAAGGGTGGGAATTTCTTTTATTGCAGCTGGAACGCTTTGATGAAAGTGTTTTCACTTTCTCTCATTCTTCTTCTAAAAGGAAAATATCCAACTCACTGGTAAATAACTCAGGTTTTTCAGGTCTCCCCCTGCTACAAATTCTTCTGCCCTCTAAGTTCCTGCAGCTACAGAAACAAATGGACACAAAGAACTTGGATATCACTGAGCAAATCTTCACTGTTCTAAGTGAACCTACTCCTGGCAGCCTCTGGTTGTGCATCACTTTACACAAACGGAATCTACAAAGATAAGAGACATAAATGGAAAATGCAGCATTGGAGGATGTGAATTACAGATCTTTATTCTCCTAAGATCCACCTTATTGCCCACTGGTTTGTATTCAACAGCTTGCCCATTAACCCCCTGAAAATACTGTGCAATAAGGAATTAGCTTTGTGTTTGCACCAATTACTGCAAGCTGGGAGCAGAAGTCTGTCAGCAAAATCTGTGGGTTTTGAAAGGACAAAGCAAAACTGCAATGGTCTTCTGCCTCCCTCAGATCAGCTCAGCTATTTAACCAAGGTTACCTTAAGAAAAAATGAATAGAACAGCCAAAAAACCAACAAGATCAGCCCATACTAGATGTGCAGAAGTTGTCTGTGCAACTGAAATCAAATTTAGCCCAGATTTTTTGAGGAGGTGTTTAGAATTCCTTCTGATGACCTGCACTGTGTGCATGCATCTACTGGGCAAGCTTGCCACAAGCAGACAATTAAACACAGCAAACTTGCAGGATCAGCCTTCTGTCCTCTCCACATCTGAGAGAGATCTGGGTTTGTGCCTGGTCAGCACTTTGCTAATTAACTCTATTCTGACTATTCTGCAGAAAGGATGTTTTAGTTTGTAATGCATCAGATGAATATCATGGTCAAACAAACACACACTGCAGAATGGTGAAGTCACTGTCAGCCTGCTGCCTCTTACCCTGAGAGAGCTCAGAAGGAGCCCAAAATTTCTTTATATCAATATTATGCCCTCTCTCAACATGAGGAATTTGAACATATGCCAGAGTTTAGTATTTGAACACACTGTGAGATCTCAAACCAAGAAAATTAAAATACAGGTGTCTAATGAAATAAATACAATGAAAATCTCAGGACTAAAATGTGTCTTATCCAACTTTCTCCAGGTTGCTCTAAAATAACTTCCAGTCAGTTTATTTAAAAAGGAAGATGCCTTGTGCTCATAATTCCATGTAATTCACAGTCTGAAATGTAATATTCATGGGACATGTGTTTGAAGCAGGCCCTTCAGGACAGTTCTAACTTAACTTAATGGGTTTTGCTTTTTCTTCTATTTTATTGGCTCAGAACAGAGGCCAGTACATGAGGTAAAGCTACTTTTCTCCTTTATCTGATACAGTCTCATGGGATATTGTAGCATGGTTGTAAAATGATTCTTCACCCAGCGCTACTGGCTTTGTCTATTCGGATTCTGTGCTAAAAGTTTAGAATATAAAAGGTGAAAAGAGAATTTCCCACATTTTAAAGCAGCCCAAACAATCCTTGCAGCGAGCTGGTTCATTCACTGAAAGCAGAAACAAAACCCTGACACAACACAGGGGCTGGAAGCTGAAGGATAAATTATGCTTGCTGTGTTTTTCTGAATTGAATCCTGCCTGCATGATCAGCAGCATTCAGACTCTCAGCAGGAAGCCTCCAAAAGAGAGGGAAAACTAGGCAGGAGGTTTAAAGAAAGCCCAGGGAAATGCACTGAAGGAAAATTCTGGTTGAGAAGTGAAATTGGTTAAACTGCCTACAGCAAGTCTGTGCAGAAGAAGGGTCCACACTGATGTCCCTGCTTTGAGGGGTGGAGAGAAAAGCTTTGTAGAGCATGAAAGGCAAAAACCTGTATGGAAAACTTGTTCATTATGGACAATTTCCTTACAGATAATCTGGTTTGGAATGAGACAGAATGAGGGAGACACTGAAGAAACCACTGAGACAGAGGGAAGGGATGTATTTGGAGGAACCAGTCAGCAAAAGAGTCACCAAAAGCTGTGAATACAAGAACAGGCTCCTGGGAACAGAAGATACACCCTGGTCTGGGCCTGAAAGCAAGGATTGGGAATGGCAGAGTGGAAGATTCTCCCATCAGTTAACCCAAAAGACAGGAGTCATTTCTGCTTCATCATTACTGGCCAGCAGGAGCTTGGAAATATTCAAGGCTGGATTAATTATGAATTATTAAAAGTCAGATCATGACTGGGAGGTGGGAGGAGTAAGCTAAGCTCAAAAGCAGCTCCAGGGGGAAAATGAACAGCAGCCCTTGGCAATCACTCAGGAAGAAAAACAGGAGCTGCATTCTGAAGCAGCTGCTGGTCTGGGAATTAAGCTCAGCAGTCACCCAGAGGCTGATCTCAGATGCTGCTCCAGGCTTTAATGCATATCCCCATCTGAAAACATTTGTTTCTATCCAATAGATGGAACCAAGATCCCAAATCTCTTCAGCAGCTGAGAGAACCTCAGCCTAACTCCTTCTGTACAGGTGATTTTCTCCTTCCTCAGCAGCACAACCACCACAGCCTTCCTTTTTCACAGAACCAGGGATTATTCTCCCCAGATATCAGGACAATTTTTCAAACAGTAGAATTTTGAAAGTCTGTCTTCCAGGCACCATAAAAATGTCAATCTTGGTGTAAGGCATAAACTGACCAATTTGTCTCCAGGCAATTCAAGTGTACAGAAAGGGCAGAACAAATGCCTGGGCCACAGCACACGAGACAAAATAGAGTCAAGGATGGACCACTGAACTTCTCAGGTTTGCTTTGTCTTCTGTACAATTTCCCTGCAGATCATGTGCTAAGGATAACGCTCAGAACCATCCATTAATTTAAGGTGTGACACTCTGCAAGGGTGGCTCTCTTCAGAATGGAGACAGCCAAAGCTTTAGGTTGGACCTGTAGCTCAGCTGTGACCAGGAATGTGCAGTTTAATTTTTTAAAGACACAGAACTCTTCCTTGTGTAGTGCACAGACAGAAGTTCCTTATTCTGAACACTGAAGAACTCACTTAAACTCCACCCTGTTTGTGAACAATTCTTAAAATGAAGGAAAAGCTATTTCTTCCAGGATTGGACACTAATGCCATCATTCAAAAATTCTGGCCTTTAAAGGATTCCTTTTTTTGAGTATTACCTCAATACTGAAATATTACTGAAATATACTCAATATTACCCCGTGAGTTACCTCTGACCTGCTTTTCTGCCTCTGTTTTGATGAAGAAACTCAAGAACAAAACCTGAAGAATGAACACAGCTGGGTTTGAATGTAAAGATGTCACCTTCTACAGCAAACATGCTTACTTTTAAAATCAGCTCCTCAGAGACATGATAATAGGTTTCTAATGACCTAATTAATTTTACACTAAATGTGTTTTTGCAAATATACAAAGTTAGAGAGCAAATTCCTGTCTGTGCTTTGGTAAGACATGGCTCCAAACAAACCTCTAAACCAGTGTACAGCAGCTCATGCCAACAGTTTATTCTAATTACAGCTGAATATAATGGTTCAGCTGAGATGCCAAATTTCACTGCAAATAACACTTTGCTAGACAGTAAATAAAAGAAAATGAAAACAAATTATGATTCCAAGTTATTTTAGCTGAAACCTTGGGTGTTTTTGAAACACTGAAAGATATAATGTAAGTGATGGGATTATTTAATTGAGAAAATGAGAATAATTTATTTTAAAAGTAACAGGCATATGTTTATTCCCATTGACACAGATCTCACAATATTGGAACTCTTTTTCCTGGATTCCCTGAAATTGTGATGGGGAAAATTATCATCAACTGAGAAAAACTGAGGTATTTGTTCTTTCTGTGACCAGGCAGATTCTGGTCTGGCAAGATGGATTTCAGGTGCAGGTTAACTCCTGGTTCAGATCAGGGTAAATTGTCTTTATTCACTGCTGTGTATCAACAATTCCTCTTACCTGTGTTTGGGAACATGCCAGGACACTCCAGAACACAGAAACATCAAAGTAGAACAAACAAGCAATGCAGCACCTCAGACAAGGGGGTTTTTCACAAGCAGGTTATTTGGAAATTATAGCTTTAGGCAAAGAGTAGAGCTGAATGTTAAACAGGTTTTATAATTTTTATTTTTTTTAAATGCCTTAGTAAACTTCCATCCAACTATGAAAAAAACTTTTGGAAAACATAGAACAATAAGTATAAATTATGTATATAGAACAAAGATGTGATGCACACTATAAAAAAGCAAAAAGATTTTACATCTTAATAACTTTTAAGGGAACAAATATTCTACAAGACCATGTTCCTACACAAGGAGAAGCAGAGGCTGAGCTGGTTTTTCTTGGTTACTTTTAGGGAGACTGAACATTCAACATCTATTTGAGATTTTTAAAGCTTTAAAGGATTCAAAATTTAAAGACTTTGAAATCAACGTTTAAATTAATAAAACCATGAAAATGAAGGGGAAATAATAGTCAATGCAATCAAGATTAAGGTGAAAATGTAATCAAACAAAATCAAAACCATGCAGAAAAAGGAGGTGTAAGAAGTGGTATCCAAACCAACAGGGGTTGCAAGTACAGCAACAGCACCACCATATGTATTTTAGGTATTTTTTTAAAAAGACCCCAAATTCATTCAACAAAGGACAAGAGCCCAAATTCTCTACACTGGGAGAGTCCCTCCTTTCTCATATTGGCACCCTGCAAAAAGAATATTCGTTATCAAAAGGCAGAAAAATTCTGTAGGATAATATGAATGAGGCATGTAGTTAATCTAGGAAGATTCCATTAAGAAGTGAGCTGATGTTCAGCCAGCTAATTACCCATTCATTAAAACAGAACCATAAATGACATTTCCAACATATTACAAAACCCCTCTGTAGTAATATTTTCCCATCTACATCTCTTCTGACATTTATATTCTATGTCTCTTTCATAATTATTTCAAATAATTCCTCTGACATATTGAGGGTAAAATAGCTTAAAAAGAGATTACTTACCACCTACCAATGGCTCACAAAGAAAGGAGCAGGACAAAGTAATTATGTTGGGGTATTAATTTAGAATTGATGTGCTTGTAGTCCCTAATAATCACTATTGTGCTTTAACTTTTCCATGGTGAAAATTTTAAAGTGCTTGAAATTATTTGCACACACCTGTAACTCAAGATTCTCCCTTCCAAAAAATGAGCAGATGTGAAACTCAATCATTTGATGCACAGAAAGTGATAAAGATTCACAGAAAGCACTGAAAAATTGGCATTAAAAATAAATAACTCGGTCCAGGGCTGGTATTTCCACGTCTCAGTTTTGCTGCTGGTGGTGCAGCAGCTGCTGCTGTGCTCCCCAGAAAAGGGAAGGGGAGAGAGGGGAGCACAGGCATCTCCAGACAAAAACAAATGTGATTCCACCACAACTTGATTCTCAGTACAAATTGCTGTTTGTTGTGCATTCACTCAGGCACTCCCTGCTCCTCTTGGGCTGGTAATTAGCAAAGCCACAAGAGCTGGCAGTTTGCTGGAAGTGGTGAAAGCTCTGGGCCAAATCTGCACTCCTCTGAAGGGCTGGTAAGTGGCTTGTTTCAGCACATTTTCATAGGAAGATTTTGTATAAAGATTCTTTCTTTGCTCTAACACCACCACAATATATTTATTATATAATATTATATATTATTATATATAATATTATAATAAATGCTATTTATTAATAGCATTTCCCCTTCACCCATTGGTCCATGTTCTGCCTTCCAAGCTGCCCTTGGTTTGAGCAGTCTTCTCCATCTTTGCATCCTTTATTTCATAGTTCCTGTCCTTATCCCTCCTCCACTACACGTTTTTCTGACTTCTAATTCATCTTTAAAATCCATCAAATTTTGTGCTGATCCAAGATTTAATTCCAATCAAGAAAACTTAGCAAAAAAAAAAAAAAAAAAAAAAGGAAAACAACTTCAAGAAACCCAAGTCACAGCCAGCAAAGCCTTACAGCACATATCTGATGAGATAAGGACATCTGAAAGATAAACGAGATTAAATGGCCCCAGTGCAGGTTTGCAGCCCTGCAAATGTTCTCAGTACCATAAAAAGAAAAGAAGGTGGGATTTATCAAGGTTTTATCACATGCTGTTTGGGATAAAAGAGGCTCCATCTGATCCTGAAGCTGCAGCTCACGCTGCACCTACAAAGAACTGACCTACACACCCAAGAGAAGGGCTCGTCTCTCCCAGAGATCTCTTTCCTTTTGTTTTCTGCCATTGCCAAACTCACAGAAGTCAGAAAACAGATTGGTCAAATGATTGGAACAGCTGACACATCCCTGGACAGAAAAGTGACCTTCCTGACACCCCTTCAGCTGCTCTGCTCAGCACCCACAGGCTTTCTGGAGGCTCCAGCAGGGCTGGGTGTGGAACAAAGGCGAGGTTTCTGCCAAATTCCAGATCTACCTGCAGGCTGGGCTGAAGTCTGGAACAGCAGCCACGAGGTCTGATCACAAGGCAGGTGCTGGAATACAAAGGGCTGGGCAAGCATATGGAAAGGGAAGGGGGAAAATGGTCTTGAGGTGCAAAGGATTCTAAAGGTTTCACTTCCCAAAAAAGAAGGTGGGACTTGTGCAGAAGCACCTGGCTCTGCTCATCCTCACAGGGCACAAGAGGAGCCAGGAGAGGAGCCAGGCATAGATGGCACCACATAGCCAGCAGCAGCTATCAGCCAAATCCTGAACCTTCCAAAATAGACACAAACCTCCAAAGTTCATCAACTGACCTACTGTCCATGTTCAACATTTATTTTTAAGGAAGGTTTCTAAGGAATACAAGTGTTAAGAAATTCCCACTCAGAAGTGCAGCATGGAAACAAACAGGAAAAACACAGAGAACTTTGTCCTGAATTAAAGGAATTAGGCTTGTCCAAAAAAAAAAAAAAAAAAAAAAAGCCAAAAACCAAAAATCCACAACTCAAAATTTGTAGTTTCCACCAAAAAAAACCCCAAATCAAAAACCAAAAAACAAGGAGAGGCTTTAATGTAAAAGAGATTTGTTTGACCTGTTTTTATCCTACATTAAATTAGATGTTAAATTAGTTGTAGCCAAGGACAATATATTGGTGGCAAGAGAAAACTTGTAATGTTCCTTGATTTCCCAGTCTCTGTAAAACAAGAGAAACATGGAACCAGCCAAAGCCTGCTCCATTTCCCTCAGCCAGTGCCATGGATGGAGATCCAGAATTGGAAAGAACATTCTGGATTAACCTGAACAAATCTAAGAGGATACAGACCAGCACAATCCCTGAAAATTCTGCTTCTTGTTCAGAAACATCCAAAAGACTCATGAGTCTAGACAGATACAGATAATTTAACACATAGAGAGAAAAATACAGATGAGTCCCTCAAAAAAAGTTTATGGAGAAATCTCAGAGATTTAAGCAATACCTCACAGTCATTTGTAATAAGATTATTCTCACATACTTTGGGGTTTTTTTTCTGTCTGAAAAATATTTTTACATTGGCTTTAACATATTTAAAAGTCCCCACATAGACATAATTTATTGCAACCTGTTAGGGGAGTTTTTCCTGTGGAAATGGGCTGATCAAATGTTTCTAATTTGGGTCATGATCATCCACTGGTGCACTTTCATTTCCTTGGTGGGAAGCCCTCACCAAGTAAGGATTTCAAAAAGAAACCATTCTGTGACAAAGTCACTAATATGAAAAACAGTCACAGTGTCCTCTTTAAAGCACATGGCATTTAGTTTGCATTTTAATTACAGAAAATCCCACCACAGTAATTTAAAGGAGAAATAGTTTTCACATTGTGCCCAATTGCACATTTGGACACAGTCTCACCGAGAAAACTTAAGAACAACTCTCTTCGAAATAAATTGCTACTAAACAAGATGTGTTTACTGTCTGTGTATGAAAGTGTATTGTTCAAAACCAGAACGGGAGCAACTTGGAACAAAGTTTAGAGCAGATGCACGGGGTAGTGCTGCTCAACAGCGACGCTTTTTAGGCTCTTCAAAGGCGCAGTCCGCAGGCAGTGGGAATGCAGCACCAAGATAAAATACTGATCAGTGGCACCGGAGTTTGCAGCAAAAATAATTGATGGGGAGTTGGGCAGAGTGGATTATGAATTGCAGGGTGCAGGCAGTCATTTCTGGTCAATGGAGATATTAGATATGAAGACAGGTGCTGGTGCAATAGAGGGCAGAATAACCCACTAACTAGGAGGATTATATTTTATTGATTGGGAAGAGATAAAACACCTATATTATCCCAAATTAGTTTTTACTGCTTTGTGAGGAAAAAAAATATCTCTTTTTGCAAACCCTGCATCAAATATTAATCAAGCAATAATTAAATAGGATAAAAAACCTGCCCTGATATTTCACTTGCCATCATTTTCTTGGTGTGTAAAATAAGCCAAGCACGACTGAATAAAACTGCAGTACTCTAATACTGGATTTTCAAATTTTAATGTTCTGTTTTATTCCTAAACCCTTATTAGAAACACCACTTTGAACTGGTAACTTCTGGTGGTCTATGGAATGAGAGTGTTGCTCATCCTCAGTGCAGTGAGATTTTAGAGCAGAACCAATACAGTAAAATAAGGCTTTAGATTCCTCTTTGGTATTACCTGAACCGTTTCACTTTCACTGCAGGCTTTTTTAATTACGTTTCTATGACAGAATCCCGAGGTCAGAGAGGCTGGTACAAGAGAGCATTTACCTCCCCACTCAGCCAGCAGTTACACACGTGCTTAAGTACTTTTTAAAGGCAAGAACTTCTTCACCAGATACTTGAAGGATTCCTGGCCTACTGAGGGTGCACAATTAAGCAGTCAAGATGCAATTATGAGCTCAGGTTCTGCAGCTCCTGTGCTGGACTCTGCCAGTGACTGTTTTATTACCTGGTAATAAATCCTTGCAGGTAGAGTGGGCTGTTAGATTAATTGTGGTTAATGGGAAGTTCATGTCTGACATCACAACAAAGTGGGATCTTTAACATATGATACATAAGGTAATAAATATCAGGAGAAAAATCTTTAAGAGATGCTGTTTTAATTATCCTAATTCCTTTGATTTGCAGTCTGGAACCCAAGTAACTTCTCCTTTTAATATTTATGGATCTCTTGCTGATGGTACACACCCAATAGAGTGACTTTTGCACATCACGTTACCAGAACAAAAGCAAAGTATTCATGATTTCAATTATAAATTCTTTTGAAAGACTCCAAGACAGAGAAGCTATAGCCTGTTACAAGTAGGTTGAGTGAGAGTGGAGCTCTCAGCCTGATAAAGAAGTCATGGTCATCTTTACATGTGTTCCAAGCATCTGGTTTGAGAACCAACTACTTATGCACTTAATCCTCTGCAGAATCAGGATCTATGAAAATAGAAATATGTTATAAAATATGATATGAAAAATACCTTAAAAATAATTTTCAGAATTATTGGTGCTGAAGGAAAAAAAAGGGCCCTAAATGTTCTTGTTCAATAATTAATTCAGGATTTGTGTTGTTTTCAGAGATCACAATTGATGGCCAGCCCAACGTGTCCTGGCTCATCTGCACTTCAAAGACAAAGTGAGTTTTGTTTAGTTTGAACCTCCACCTCTCACTGCAATAAATTTAAATAATACATAAAACTTATAGCTCTGAGCAAAAGCAGAAATGAGGCAGCAGTCAGAGCCAGAGGGACCCCAGCTCATGGGCTGTGGGACTCTGCTGGCTCAGAGACCAGCGCGGCTCCCTGCAAAGCTCCAGCCCTGGCTCATTAACAGCCAAACTGGCAGCCTGACAAGATCCTGCATTTCCCAGCTCTGCACTCCTCCAGCAGCCAGTGTGGAACCTTCCTGCCCAGGGAATTTCTACAGTTTGCCTTCCATCAAATCACTTCTGCTGTGAAACATCAAAATCCTGTGAAACGCAGAAGTTGTTTTGCTGCAGACTTGTACAGCTCTGAATTTCTCCATGCATTACACCTTGTTCCCACCTCTGGGATCAAAGAATATTGTGTTTGGGAGAGAATCTTTCCAAAATTCTGTTATGGCTGCAAGCAGAAGAAGTCCATGGAGCTGAACAGAGCTGCACCTGCTGCAGAGACACACCTGCCCTGCAGAGGGATTTGGCTGGGGATCCACTCAGGCCAGGACAATTCTATTATTTCCCCCACTGGTCAGCTGAAGGCAGGATGCCCAAAAAGCAGAAAAGTTCTCTTTAAGAGAGCAGGAAAAGAAGCAGATGGCCTTGAATAAAGATATCAAGCTTCAAGAAAATGAAAGTTATTAAAAATGAAAACTGTAGAGTTAAATCTGAGGAAATAAAACACTTTCATTTTGCATGGATGTAATTTAAAGGCTCCATAAAAGACTTGAAACTAAAGTGGAGTAGATAGAAAAATAAGCTCTAAGCTAGTGACCAGAAACCTTCTCTATCTACTTTCAGAGCACTTAGTTTGTAGCACATAAAATATTGAGCTAAAAGAGAACTATTGATGTAGATGTAATGGATGTGTAAGCAAACTTGCTTTTTGTGTACATCTTAAAAGTAATTTAGAGCCTCATATGTTGGGAATTGCTGAGTCTAATTTTTAGCCTGGAGCAAATTTTTATAGCTAAATATCAAACTCTAATGATAAGGGTTTCTAATGGTCAGGCTTAACTACTTTTCTGCTGCCAGGTATTCTAAATATCCCAGCCTACCTTCCCCAGAGCTGATCCCTCAAACAGGCCTTTCACATTCTTCACATAAACTCGAAATTTCTACAACTTGAAATTAGGCATTATTTGGCATTTAAATCTCGTCTCTTTTAATGGAGAGCATGTGTTCATTTTCTTTCAAACTACCTTTGAAAGGATCACGAGCAAGTAATTAAAACTATTAGTTGACATTTCAATTCTCAACAGCTCTATCTAGACTAAAATTGTTCTCTTTAGAAATGGTAGAGATATTCAAAACAAATAATTGTGAGTTACTGAGAAAATCGAAACTCTGAGTGCTCTTCATTTCGTTCACATTAAACTAACTTCTCTTGACCCCTCAGTTTAAAAACAACACTTTTTTTGTGTAGTTGATGTAAAATGAAGTTCAAAAGTGCCTGTGCTTTTAACCAACTGGAGGCAGAAATGCAAACATAATTTCCTGTGCCTAATGGAAACCAGTGTTCACATTTCTGGTGGCCAACTTGGAATGAAAACATTGCTATTCCCCAGTGTCACTGGCTCAGAGAAAGGAGTCCTTCAGAAATGGCACTATGACAATGTTATTAAAAACTTGTTGGCCATTCCACAAGAAACTGTACTCTTTTAATCCTGTGATGCCTCAGGTTTGAGCTTTTATATTTTTCAGATTCTCTGCTGCTTTAGTGTGTGGGTCTGGGATTCATATTATGGGATGGTGAGCTCTGTGCTCAGAGCAGGGAGACAAAACAATTCCTGCTCCAGCTGGGCACCAAGGACAAATGAGCCAAATCTCAGCCCAGGAGCACAAACCCCGTGGGCTGGAGAGAGAAAAACAAGCAGGGTGGGAGTGCCTGGGCTAAAGCTGGGCTGGGACAATGAACTGCAAGGTGCAAATGGAGCAGAACTGCTCCCAGGGAGAGACCCTGTGCCCGGCCGGGCATTTTGGGGCCATTTTGGGTCATCCTGGGTGCAGCCCTGGCTGGGCTCTGGTGCTGCCCAAGGTGGGTCCATGGAGGAGATCCTTGGAATCAATCCCTGCTTTATTCTGTGACTCTGTCCAGTCTCTGTTCTAGCTCAGCCTCCACAAGGCATCACCTGGACAGGTCACAGGAACTGGCAATAAATCAGGGACAAGCCAGGAGCAGAGTTCACAAAAAGACAAAATAACCCCCCAGGAACACAGGCATTGCAGGATGCAAGATTTCCAGGGACGGCAAATCTTGGCTTTCCATTTCTTTACCTTGGTGTCTCAGGCCAGGGGCAGAACAGGAAATAAACCCAAGATTTCCTCACTGTCAGTTGTGTCACACACAGAGCATTCCAGGTGTTGCCAGCTGGTTGAGATATTCTCTGAAACCCTGCCCCGAGCACCCAAAAATTGATGAAAAGCCTCAGCACAGCAGTCCAAAGAATCAGCTGGCATTAACTGGAATAGAGTTCTTGGGCTTGCATTCTTAATACCTTCTGATTTAATCCAATATATTGAGCACACAGAAAATATTACTGCCTCAATTTTTCAATTAACTGCTGTGGACTAATTGCACTGCTATGGTTTATAATCAGCAGAAGGCCCAGTTTTAACAACAGTATGCCAGAGTACAGCATTACACCTCCTGAACTCTTGAAAAGGGAAGAAAAAACCAAAACCTAATAAATTATAAAAGAACTGAATTGCATATTTTTCACTTAAATGGTTAAGATAATAAATCACTGAAATCCAATATTAACTAAAAATAAAATTAAAAAAAGACTTTTTTAATTTAAGTCTGTTGATTGCCAAATTAATTGTATTTGCACAGTAATGTTTAAGTACTAGAAACTGCAAAGTAAAAATCCTGAATATCAATTATGTTAATTATGATTGCAGATTATTGGGAGAAAGGAAAAGATCAGGTTTTTTCCCATTTATTTTCTTTAGTATGTGCTTTTCTGTGCACAGTGGTGAGATGAGAGCTCCAGTTGCTATAACAACTTAACTCTCAATTATAATCAACAATCATCTAAGTTTAATTGCCATCCTGCCCTTCTAAACCACCATGTTCAACAGCAGTTGTATGAATTCCATAAATTCTGCTACCAAAATCTACCCAACATCTCAAAAGAAGCTGGAGTATTCTCACCCATCAGGGCCAGCCTCAAGTTGTACTTTCTTTCCTTATTGTGGCAATGCACCATTCCTAAAGCTTTTCTCTGTCCATGAGGACATGTCCTTGCACACTCTGATTAAATCCAAAACTGAATATAAACAGAACTGAAACTCCATCAAACAAAATAAATTAAAATAGCAATTCAAAATTGAAAATATATTTTTCTTTCCTGAGAGTATGAACATCTCGACTTTTCTTTGTAAAAGAAATTCTAATTAAGCTACAACAAGAGTTAAGTCAGACATAAAAAAATAAAGTGATTGGAAGAGAGGATGGAGCACCCACTGAACTTTAAAATCTGGTGTTGCACAAAGACTTCAAAGATAATTTCCAGCTTTATAAGGAAATATGAAAATTTCTATTGTTGGTCTCTCACTTGGTTAATGTTTTATTCGAGCAATCAAAAAATCATATTTGAAAAATGGCAAATTTGTTGCCATTCTTCAAATATTCTGTAATTCAGGCCCTGTGGGCTGAGAATAAAATTAAGCCTTATCATTTACCCATTAATTATGATGCTGAGCTGTATTAACAGGCCTGGTGACAGCAGAAACAGACAGAGCAGAAAGAAAAAAAAGGAATCAGCATCAAATAAGCCATGGTTAAACAGAAGATAAAAGAGGTTTTTTACATAAGGTAGGAAAGATAAACAAGTGATGCAGCATTAACTGAGATAATTGATTCTTTCTGAACAAAACCAAGGCAGGCTCAAATTGGACTTAAACTCACGGACTTTTGCAGTCACTGTTTCCTGCCTCATGCCCTGCATCTCTTTTATAGCCCAGAAACTTGCAAATAATGCAGCAGCAGCCCAGAGCAACACTAAAACCATCAGGTGCACGACCTCACTTTCATTTATGGCACAAGCTGAGGTCCCAGAAAACTGTTTCAATGCAAGAGTGGAAGCTGAACCAAAGAATAAAACTGGATAGCACAAATGAGTCAACCCCAGCCAAAACTTCTGGCAAAGCAGGAATTTGTTGACTCCACCTCTCTGAGTTTCTTACAATGAAAATGCAGCAGATGCATGAGAAACATGAGAAAGGTGGGATTTTCCTGCAAATGAGGGTGTGGGTGCAGCTGTGAGAATCTCCCACTCTGCAATCCTATCAAGCTGTGGAACAATCAAAAATATACAAGTCTATTCAAGCCTTTTTGTCCATTTCATTCAATGATAATGAATATTTACAATTAATGAATATTATTTGTATATATCTACATGTACAAGGAGTTTATCAGGAAGTCACAGCCCTGTAAAAACAAATCGTGCTGAATTTTTGGACAGCGACTGAAGAGTTCTTTTATCAGAAATCAACAATTCTAAAACATAATAATTAAATAAGAACAACTGATAGTGAGGCCCACTTGGCAGAATTGCAGCACTGAAGAAATGAGCTTTGACTTCTGTTCCAAAAGCAGCATTTCATAACACAGCAAAAACTGTCTTTCTTTTGATCTTAGTTTATTAGATCCAGATCAGAGAACAGAACGAACTATTTATCTTTCAAAAGTAATATCTTTTTGATTACATGCCACAGCAGAAACCTTATCTTTGTCTGGGAAGCTGGAGACTAATGACAACAACATCAGGAGCCTTGTGAACCTTGACAGTGGCTCAGCCAATTAGGGGATGAAGGATGAAGATGGAAACTTCTCCACTCCTCTGCCACGTTTCTGCAACCATAATTCTGCAAATCTAAATGGAGTCATTGCTTTTCACCCCCGTGGGCAGAGCCATAACTCCTCACATCTCCATCCTAACTGTGCTTTCTAATAGCTCCATTCATTTCTCAATCTCCCTAATAAGATTGCCACAGAGGACAGCTTGTCCCTGGCACATTTCTCTTCCAAAAGGACCAAAAATCATCATTCAGCCTTTCAGCCTCGCATTTGGGTCATCAGAACGTGTCAAATTAAACAAACTAATATTGCAGCTGGAGATGAGAAATGAAAGAGACAAAAGGAGGCTCTGTGCTTCTGGGAGCTTCCACACTTGGTGAAGTCAAATGTGTTGGGAAAGCAGCTCCTCACCTCTGAAACACAGAGGAGCATTCATCAGACTGACATACCTGGAATTCTCAATTCTGGGAATTCACTCTGTGGTGTGAAAATTTGCACATTTAGAACTAAAAATTGTGATGAAGTACAACTGCACACAGTAGTACTGGAATGGAAAAAAGAATATCGTGAATGAGCTTGGGCAGTTTTGAGGCAATTTCTTCAGGAAAAACAGAAGCCAAAAAAGTCTCAGTTGAAAAAAACATCCAGAAAAACCCACAAGCTTTAAATATTCCCAAAAAGGCCACAGGAAAAAAAGAAAAAAAAGAAAAAAAGAATAAAAAGGGCAGTGCAGAAATAAATGCATTTTCCAGTCAAGTTAGGGAATACTATTCTTGATTGTACCAATGGTCTCTCACTACAATATGTGACATTTTTAGCTCAGAGTAGCAACACAGAAATTGCTACAAGCTTTATTTTAAAAACATAGCAAGTGAGAAGCTTGCCTTAATTTTTTTTGTATGTGAAATACCTCTGAAATCTCATTTCACTTAATTATTCTGCATTAACAGACATGAACCATCCCCACACATTGGTTTAAAAACTGCATCTCTTTGCAGAAATAAAAAAAAATCTATTAAAAACCTAAAGCTCTACAACAGCTTTAATTCAGAGACTGAGAAACCACATTAAGTGGGAAGGATCTGGGTGTAATTTTTCTGCTTCTCAGTCAATATACACATTTTCCTCTTTTAATTAGACATTCCTAGTAATTTTATTTTCTCCTAATTCCACCAAATGTGAACGTTATTAAAGCTAAATTAACACACTTTTTGCTGTAGTGGTTTCTTTTTAAATTCTCATTTCTTAGTGTGTCCAAGGTGCCCATTTCATCCAACTCTTAGGAAACAGAATAATATTCACATATTCTGCTACCTGCTCCTACCATGGCAAATTCAATTGCCTCACAGTTCAAAGATTGAGAAGAAAAGAAATCTTCAGAGTCATTGTTCATTTGTAAAGAGCAAATGGAAACAGAAGCTGAAGAGAGGACTTGGGTTTTGATAGAGTTGACTTTCTTTGAAGGAGAGAAAATATCAGAGAGTGCAAATATTGCAGCGAGTGAAAATAGGGTCGACATCACAAGGAGTGTTTGTTGTCTGATAGAAAACGTGCCTTTGAAGAGTTAGTGACAATATCAAAAGCTCAGGGATTGTCTGCAGTGCTGGTACAGGCTGGAACAACCCAAACCATCCAATTCTTCTAAGGCAGTAAACTCCAATTACTTGGAATCAGATGCAGTTGACTGCAGTTCTTTGCATGACTTTTTTAAATTGAGGACAAATCCTGTTTGCTGACATCCCACGGTATCCACAGCCTGAGTGAGCACCAGCATCTGTGTCTGAGAGTGTGAAACCAGAAAACAATGGAATTCCAAATGCAGTTCTTCTCCAGTCATGGATTCTCAGACAGAGCCCAGGAAGCAGGCAGTGCTGGGAGAACATTTCCTTAAATAACTTATTTCACACATTACCTTGATTTTAAAGGGATCTTTAGTTTTAATGTTAATTTCTTATTTAAGCAAATACTGTTTGCAAAAAAATCCAAAACACCAACTCATTACTTCTCAGAGGAGGAAAAATTTTTTCCCCCAAAATCGTTTACAAAAATAAATAAATAAAAATGAGTATAAAATACCAGAATATTTCCTGCAACTTGTGGAATAAATCTACCTGAAGGTACCTTTTTCTTCCATGAGCTGTTTGATAATTCTGTACATGACCTGTGTATTTTTTGGGCAGATGGACAGGAGGCAGGAGGATGTATTTTTTGGGCAGGCCAGAGGGACAGTCCCTGCCTCACCCTGCCATGCCCAGAGTCACCAGGGGTGACTTTCCAAAGTCTCCCTTGCTCAGGGACAGGCTGGGCATTGGTGTCCCTGGGGGCCTGGCACTCCCCTGTGTTTTCAGTCAGTTTTTAATTCCTCTTTATTAAAGTTTGCCTCCTCACATGAGTTTTCTTTCTGTTCCTCTTTATTCTCTGCAGCACCCTGGGAACAGGGGGTGGGAGAGGGGCTGTGCCACCCTGGGCTGCTGCCAGGGGCCAAGCAGGAGCTCCAATCCCCTTGGAGCTCCTGCTGGGTGGGAGATGCCCCTGCTGATGTTCTTTGGGTGGAAACCTCTGAAAACTGCCCCATCGAGGCCAGCTGTCTCAGCCAACTTCCTCCTGATTTGACTTTCAACGTTCATGGTACAAAATTCCTCCTAGTAAAGCAGAGCCCAGGATAAAGTAGGGAAAGTCAGTATAGGCAGAATCATAAGAACCAGACCAACATTTTGTTTTATGTTCAAATGCATATTTTTAGAGGAAAATGCACTGATTAAATCTGGAGCTCCGAAATAACACCTTTATTTTATTTTATTTTATTTTATTTTATTTTATTTTTGCTATATGCATTTCAGTGCTTTTGTGTAGCTACTTCACAACTTGACAGCCACCTTCAGGATATTTTTAATTAAAAGACAATAAACACTTCAAAGATCACCTAGCCACATTGCCACTTTGTAGCTTCCTCTGTTCTTCTCGAGTAATGCCAGGAGCTGCACACCACTGACACCTTCCTGGGATGAGTGGTTCTCTGAAAGCCTCCATCAGCTACAGCTTTCTCAAATTGCTAAATTTAAATAGCTTTTGGAGATTTTGGGGTCTTTTATTTGCTCTTGTTGGCACCAAAAAAGGCAATCTTCAGAAAGAATAAATTGTTGGGTCAAGAAACACAACTGCATCAGCACAGGCATTTCACATTCTCACTTTAGGTGTAGTCTTCAAAGAAAAAGGTTGATTCTCTCACACAAAATACACCTCTTCAACTCTAAACCACTGGATTCACTCTCAAAATGAAGAATCATTTGATTCATTTCTCCTAAAGCTATCCTAATTTTTAAATCTTTTTTGGCAATGAAGCCAGACACCGGGAATTTAAGTTCTATACAGCAAATTCTGCAAATGGCAAATTAAATTCAGACTCAGCCCAGGTGCTTGATCCCCTCCTGCCATTCAGCCAACAGGATAAAAAAGCCATTTATAGACTATTCCCAATGACCATGGGGATAATAAGGATAATACCCTGCTAATACCCTTTGCCCAAAGGTGAAGGAGGCAGCTCATACAGACCCAGGTGAACTGCTCTGAGTCTTGCACTTGGAGTTTTGTGTCATTTTTGGCAAGAAAAGTGAAGTCTGCATTTCAAACACTGCACCATTCCTTTTATGTTATGTAAACTTTCACCACTAATAGTTTATTGAAGCATAAGAATCAATTTCTGCCTTCCCATTCTGGCTGCAAAAAATCTCCTAATTCCTAAATTACATTGTTCCTGCCCACTGCGTGCTAAAACCAGGTTAAGTGAGATTAGTACTGAGAACAGGTTAAAAATAGATTCCTACACCAGAGAGAGATGGATTTGAATCATATATTCTGAAGGAGGAGCAGGGGGAGAGGGGACTAAGAGGTCTCACAGGGGGGATTAGATTTTGCTACTTAATAAAATATTGAGTGACAATCAATCAAGCTGGAATATGAGGGAAGCAGAGTTTTGCAGAACTGCTCTTTTAGGATTTGTTTTCTTCCGAATTTGCATTCCTTTCTGCATGCTTGGGAGACACACGTGTGGTGGCTTTTGAATGATTAGAAATGGCTTTGATCTTGACTACTCGAAGGAGCATGAAGATATAAATAGTGTGAGTGGATACGACTAATCCCAGTCATGACAAACAGAACAAAAATCCAAGAGAAGCTGTCCTGAAATTTTCAAATGCACCTTCAGATGTTCAGTCTGAAGCTCGTGCCATTCCTAGAGGAATGATCTGTGGGAAAGGTCAGGAACACACCATGTTCAGGGCCCCAAAACACCAGCAGTGCCAGTTTATCCAAGATAAGAAAGCAGGAAATCAGAAAAATCAGCTTTCTGCTTGGGTGGCTGCCACTTTGCTTTGAGATGGATGAGGGAGTGAGGAAACATCCTGCAACATCCCTGCCAAAAAACCCAAACAGTCTGGGATGGCCAGGCAGGATGATGAAAATAACCCACTGATAAAAGGCAATGGCACCAGGAGATGAGAAGTGCCCGATGGGCAGGGTTTGGTGGGTATTGGTGGGGAGTGGATGTGGAACTCTTATCAGAGGAATTTTTATCCAGACAGCTTCAAAAAGTGGCCCTAAATTATCATTGAGATGAAATTTTCTGCATCTGTGTGAGAGGGCAATAAAGGAGAGCAATAAATGAGGGCAATAAATGAGAGGAGCAGCTGTTACAATTAAAAGAGGAATTTTTTTAAAGGCAAAATGCAAAAAAACCCAAGAAAACTCTACAAGACAACACCTTTAGTGGATCTGGAGGTCTCATCTCCTCAGTGCAAGAGCCCAGAGCTCGAGGAGAGCTGGCCCACAAAGTGATAACTTTTAAAGTCCTTTTGTCTTGGAACAGCATTGCTGAATATGAGCTCTCAGCTCCTCAAGGGCATTAGATATGTAAAATATAAAATAAAAAGATTAAATAAAATATAGGTGTAAATATATATGTAATCTGACCCAAGTCCCCCACATACTTCTTTCCAACAGCAGCTTTAATGCATGAAGTTGATTTCTTCCAGTGAAACTATAGAAAATTAAATGGCATATCAGGATTAAAGGAAAAAGAATGGACCAATTGCTCCAACAATAAAGAAAATTTTAGAGAATTTTTCTGCATTTTTCTGTATTCAGTTGACTGAAGGACACATTCTCCTTCCTTCTCCTATCAGCTACCCTATTCTTTTTCATGGATTCTTTGTATTCAGGGGCTATTCAACTAAGAAAATTAACTTGCAGACTAAGTACAGTATGGCAACAAAAAAATTAACTAACCAGTGAAGAAAATTCAAAGCTCTTATTTCAATCATAACTGCCAAGTCATGGAGGAAAGACAATATAATGCCATGGTGATATTTTCAGCAGTTTCACAGCCAAACACATGAAGAAGAATATTAATCAGCTACTTTACCTTACCCCCTTCCTACTTTTAATCTATTGTCACACTAATATCTTCAATTTTAAAGAGAAATATAAAACCACAAAGCTTACACCCCACTCATCATAAGCTAATGATTGTGTAGACTGAAACAATTTCATTTCTTAAAATAAAATAAATAATTTTTTGGACCATCCCTATGCAAGCTGTTTGTTAGAAAAGTACTTTCACTAATTGCAATTTGAAAGGAATATTACACAAAACAGCTGTACTGGGAATTCTGTATTTCAGTGATATCTTTCAATAGTAACCATGTTTGTACTCAGTGCAGGAGCAAAATATCTTCATTAAGTTATTTGTGCAATCTTTAGATATCTCCAACAAATTATAAAGCTTTGATCTCCCAGAAATCACAACAGACAGGCAAATAAGATGCTAATATTATGGGATTGTTATTTTCAAGCCATTTGAGAAAACTTCCACCCACCCAAGTGCACACACATCAGAGAATGCTGAATCTATAAAATTAGAGTTCAGCATCCCACTGAGAAGATGCTGGAGTACAAATTCCTCTGCTTCACTCCTAAATTCCTCTAAAGACCAAGAATTACTTTTAAATTTTGCTGTAACAGCTTCTTTCACTTGGGAAAATGGGAGGAAGACTTGTCCTGAGGATGAAGCAGCACTAACTTTCTCCTTGTTATTGAAATTGTCTTCCCAAATCTCCCTGACTGCTCTTGGACCAGAAGAGCCATTTGGTAACAAAACTCTGAGAATCACAAACAAAACCAAAGTTCCAAACCAAACAAACATGCCAAACAGAAAACTGAAGGGCCAGCAGAACAAACAGACAAACAGACAATTCCAGCAGCTCTATTTGAGCAGCTCTTGACTTGGATCAACCCCTGGAAACATCTGGAAGGAGCCTGTCTGATCCTCATCACCAGGATTTCCCTCAGCCCAGCTCCCCAGCTGATCAGTTTTCCTGGCTTTCAGATAACATTCCTCATCCATCTGGAACTGTCTCTACAAAGCCCCAAGGAAGTTTTGCAACATCATAAAGGGTAATTAAAAATGTTCTCCAAACAAGGATCCCTCAAGGGAGCAGGGTGAGGGAGAAACTTTGCTGTGTGATGTGATCATGGGCAGAATTACCCCCAGCACAGGCACTGGCAGTGCCTGACAGCAAGAATAAAAACCTTCTAATAAAACAGAGATCATTTACCAGGGGAGGGCACGAGTCTGCTGACCCTCAGATGGACCTGATGAATTCTCTAAACCTGAGTGAGCAGGTGGGGGTGCAGCTGGATGGTGTTTGAACATCCTGTGACAGGGGGATACAACCAGGTAGAGATCTAGATAAAGGAAAGGTAAAGATTGATAAAGAAAAGCCAAGCCCTGCACTGAAGTGAGAGGATGACATATCTGTGCAATTTGTCTGCTGGAAGTTTTGAGTAAATTTGAAAAGAATACTGAAATAAGTGCATTTATAAAGCAAGCCTAACAAAGGAAAAACAAAGCTATCAGCACCCCCCCGCCAAAAAAAAAAAACAACCCTCCCCTCAAAACAACAAAATATATGAATTAAATCACTTTTTTCTCTGAGGAAATGTGCTCTAACCCTGTTTAGGGCACAGCAGAGGGTTTTACCCTGACAGCTGACAATGCAGGGTGCTCACCTGGCCTGCTCTCAGCCTGGCAGAAAGCCCTGTGTGCCTCCTGCAGTTACATGTCTGGCCTGAGACTTAAAATTCCCCCACAGCATTTTACAGCTTCAAAGATACAAAAACTGAATCTTTGACAATTAGAGATTAACTCTGCTGCTCGTGGAAGGAGAGGTCATGGCATGAAGGGTACAAACAAATCACAAATTATGCACATGGTGGCTCTCTAACATTAAAAGAAAGCTTCAAAACTATATATTTATGGATCTCCTTGTTTGTACTCCTTGGGCTCAGGATTTCAACTATCTTTTGCAATTAAATCTATCAAACTTCAAGCTCCCAATTAAAAATTTTCAAATGCATTATGCTCCAGGGTGTCTGAAATTAAAAACCACTTTACATGTTTGTCAAGTTCTCTTGTAATTTTTCCAGTGTTGCTCTTTCTACTGTGATAAGTGCTGCCAACCCCTTTCCATTTATGCACCATGACAAAGGAGAAAATAAACAAAACTCCTTCAGACAGCTCATTCTGAATGATGGGGGTTTGTTTCAGGCTGCTCTCACCCTTCCCAGACACCAATTCTCAAGAGAAGGACAAGGAGGAACCAGAGGATGTCTCCACGTGCCCACTCCTGCTGCAGCTCCAGGAGAGAGAAGCTGGAAGCAGGAATGAAATAATTTCAATTTTCTTTTATTCCACATTCTTTGGTGGAGAATTGATTCAAAATGGTGCTGGCCTGCTCATTACAGGGGCTTGATCCCTGGGTTTTCCTTGAACATGAGGATACAGCCAGTTCCTAATATTTCCTGAGCACATGTGGAAGTAAAAAAACCCACAACTAATTCTAAAGCTGAGAAGCCACCAAACCTTTACAGTTTGTTTCCTCAACAAACTCCTCTTCTGGACCTGAATGCCTCCTACAAGACGGTGCAAGTAAATAAATCTATAGATAAAACGAGTTTGTTTTTGTTGTGTTACTAGAGTATTCCTGAAATTAACTCTCCAATGGGGATTTGGTGGCACATGTCCTGCCACGGAAATGTAAACAAACTTTGGGTCTTGTGCTCCCCACCTCTCACTACTGATCAGCAGAAGAGAAACCTAAAAATAGTGTGGTTTCTTAAGGAGGGCTGTGGAAGAAGACACCCATTCAAAGACAAGTTTCTCAAGTTCTATGAGTATAAATTTACTAAAAAAAAGAAAAAAGAAGTGACCAATATTGTTTAGCCACCAGTGGACACTGAATGGAAAAGTTACAGTGGGAGATGCTGAACAGCTGCACTGGAACTGCAGGAGCTGCAATTCCCTTTTTCCCTCCAATGGCTTCACTCACCTCTAGAGAGAGATGAAAAGACTTCAAAACCAACACCACTGAGGATGAGAGGGACAAAAAATGATCCAGCTAAAATCTTCCTCTGCCACGGAATAACTCTGTAGGTAACAATTTTAATTAACTGAGTTCATTTCTGTTACCTTCAATGCCTATTTTATCTTTAATAGGAAAAGGCAGAGACTACAGAGGGCCCCAAACTGGCATTTCCCTGTAAATGCCAAATATTGTGTATTTAGGAGACAAATAGCAGTTAAAAAAGAAATGTGAACGCAGTTCATATGAAAATAGTGCAGTGCAAGCAGAAGTCACATAGTGGGCATAAAAAAAAAAATCAGAGCCTTAATTATGAATTACACTCGAATTGTATAATGCTAGAGGCAGATCAGAATCCTTTATTTTTCTCTTTCCATCAATTATATAAGGGACATATTCCCCCCAGCACAAGGTACATTTTGCCAGCAATGTTTATGATGTGTCTGTAGTGTTTTGTTACTTTTGCAAAACAACCTGCTTTGATATTACATTCCTACCACAGGCCCTTGGAAATCAAAACATGCTTGGAGAGAATACTAAATACATTTTCAGATATCTGGCCATGACTTTTCCTAGTGAGGAAGCAACGGGAAGGGATGACAGGAGGAAATGACCTGTCAGTTGCCAGAAAAGAACTTTAAACCAAGTCATGCACTTGCTGTGTTTATGATGACAGGTCAGTTGTTCCTTTGGGTTTGAGGAATGTGGGTTTTTTTTTCCTGCCACCAAGATACACAACTTGTATTTTAATATTATTAGATTGAATAACACAGTGCCCTCTCTCTAGTAAGGGAATTCATTTCCTGAATGCAAACTAGATTGCAGAAGAGGTTAATCAGCAGAATAGAGAATTATTCATTTTGTGTAGGCTATGAATTTAACAACATGCACTTGTTTTTCTTTTTGGCTCTTATCCAGATACTCTTCTTTGTACATGAAGCTTTGGTCCCCAGCACACCAGTGAATTGTTGGAAAAAAACCACAAAATTTTCTGAAAGCTCATAAAAAGAGAGAACAGCAGCACCAAGTAGAACACATTTATTGAACAATCTCCTGTAGGCCTGATACTGAGAGAAACAAGTTTTATTTCACTTCTAGCATGACTCCAACACAAGATGACTGACCATTGCATTAAAGGTTGCCCAAAGCACATATTTTGGCCAGCTAATCCAACACATCTCTACATTCTGATCAATATCCTATTGCACAATGAGCAAACTCCAGCCTCACTGTTTTCTCACAGAAAGTTCATGTTGATGACAACAATCTGAAGTTTAGGATGATGTTCTGTAAAACCAAGTCACATCAAGCAGTGAGGGAAGTTTCCCTCTGAGCTGCTTGTTCCTCACCCCAGACTGGAGGGGGATGAAGTGGAGCACCAGCCTGCACTGGGGCACATCATGAGAGAGCTGAACTGGGCTCCAGGAGAAGAAAAGCTCCTCCAGCACTCTGCTTCCCCAGGAAAGGCAGAGCAGCAGCACAGCAGCACATGTCTGGGGGCCTGCCCGTGCTGTGCACCCAGAAGCACAAAGGAACAAACACTCCCCTCTCCCTCTCTCTTTAAAAAGATCCAACACATTTCTTTTTATTTCAGGCAGCTGAGGAGTGTTAGAACTAAAGCAACAGCTTTTTAAAACTCCAAACGTACTAGAGAACACTGGGGAGCTGAAAAGCACCATATCCTTGAAGAAGGGAAAATACAATATAAATCCAAAGCTTAGGAGCAAGGGAACATCATCAAGATGATGCTGTTTTAACCTAGGTACAAGCAACTACTTTTATTTATAACACAGAAACACTGAGATGTGGTTTTTGAGATGCTGATTTAATTCCAAGTGTATCCACAGTTTTTAAATCTCACCTCCTCAGCTGCTGATTTGGGATTTCAGCACTGCAGAGCAGCCAAGTTCAGGCCAACAAGAGAACAAATGCTTTCAAGACTTCCTGTTCTGCTTGACTTGCTCACTTGGAGAAAATTCAAACCAATAAAAGAAAACAAAGGGGCACTTTTTTTTCCCAGGCTATAGTTGCTTGGTTTGACTGATTCCTGACCATCCTATTAAGAAATCTTCCAAGCTAACCAGCAAATGCAATAAACAATATGACTTCAGGAATTTGTTCTACAAACTTCTGGCCTTAAAACTTTATCAGCAGTCTCTGGGCTGGTGAAATACTTTCAGTTTTTTGTTTCATTCCACATTCTTTGGTGGACAATTGCTTTAAAATGGTGCTGGCCTGACATGATTGCTCATTACAGTTTCATCTGCTTGTATTTGGGGTTTCCTTGGACATCAAGCTCACCCCTTACCAGGTTTCTGTCAATGCCCCCTCTCAAATCTTCTGCTGAGTTTTCACCTCAGTGCAAACCCCAGAACCAGCACCTAATTCAGGCAGGATTTCAGGGTGCCCCATGCTTTAAGGGACAGAAGACACTGATCCAGTCAGGCACAATGATTTGGTCACATACATATTTCACAGAATGCTTCTCTAAGGGTTGCAGCAAGATTTCTCTGCAGGAGCACAGTCTTTTTTTAAGCTCCTGGAATTTAGGAACAGCTACCCGTGGCTAACCTGTAGACAGAGGCATTTCCCAGGTACTGCTTGATATTCCCAGAGTTTTGTAGATTTATTGTCAGGAATGAGATGTTGAGAGTCCTCCTTGTTGGGAGTTACAAGTAAATATGTTAACTGAACCTGCTCTGTACAGTTAAACCACAGAAGAGGATGTCTGGTGCTGCCCCTGAAGGAAAGCAGCCAGGGAGAAGCCTGGAGCTAACAGGTGCAATTCCTGCAACATTCCAAAGGTGCA
The DNA here is from genome assembly GCF_027477595.1 of Haemorhous mexicanus. Classification (NCBI taxonomy): domain Eukaryota; kingdom Metazoa; phylum Chordata; class Aves; order Passeriformes; family Fringillidae; genus Haemorhous; species Haemorhous mexicanus. The sequence goes on from NC_082354.1 coordinate 17,890,649, forward strand.
GGGAGAGACAGCAGCATCCCAGAGAGCTGGGGCAGCTCTGCACTCCTACAGCAGCACAGCCCTGTGCCCTCCCAGGAAAGCTGCAGGAGGAATTCTGTTGTTTATTTGCTACTCTTCAAGGAAATAGAAAACATTGAATTCCTTTAGAAAGAAATTAATTGCAGGAAGAAAATCCCCCAGCTCGCTGTCACAATTCCTCAGCCAAACAAGCAGCAGCTTACAGGAGCAGACAGGAATATCCCTATCTGAGCTCTGCTCTGAGCCCTAAGGGCCTTCCAGGACCCAGCAACTTGTGACTTTCAGCAGGTTTCTCATTGAGGGGAACAAATCTCCTTGCTGCAGCTACTCATCCTAAAGAGCTTGCAGGAGTTCTAGTTTGCAGGCTAAAAGAAGTGACATTTGACAAGTTATTCCTCAGTGAAGCATAACTGGCAGGGTTAGTGGGTCACTGGTGAGCTTGTTCCCTAATTGCACAGGGGACAAGGCTTGTGCTTCCTGAATGACAAACTCGCCAGCCTGGCCAACATGATTCTTTTCTTCAGGACACAGCTCTGCCCTAAAGAAAGCACCAGTAAAACACAGAACCTGACTCACAGAAATCTTGAGACACTGGCTGGATTAAACTGACCTACTTGTTTTTCAAACCCTGTGTTTCCATTCCTTATCAGTGAAACCTGTGAAAGGTAAATCCTTCCATGGAAAATTACTTAATTTGCTTTTTGGACAGAAATAAGTTCTTTCAGCATAAAAGAATTTTGCTAAATAGAAGGTTTTTTTCCTTGTACAGAAAATACAATATTTTGTAATATTTTCTCTCCATTTTAGTGGAATCCCATCATGAATACAGTCCTTCACAGGGATGCAGTCTACACTGCCACCTCTGATGAATGCCACAACTGGCACAGAAAATCAGAATATTGCAACATCAAATGAAAATGAAGGGAGCCATGTCAGAGGCAGTGGTACCCTGTTGTAGTAGATTGAACCAGCAGCTGAAATTAGTAGCCCTGTAGAATTTATTTGTACGATTTTATCTGTTCCTAATTATCATTAACTTGAAAACTATGACATTTTTCACTGAGTGAAAAGCCATATTTAAATATCTGCTTCCTCCTTTTAGATGACATTGCCATATTAACCAAGCAGGTTTCCCAAGTTTTAAGAACAAGTGCAACACTCAGACTTTTCAAGGACATAAAATGCATTCAGATCTTACTTCACATTCAAATGCCTCCATGCCCAATATCCATCAGACTGAATTCAAATGGCCATTCTGGGTGCCAGCTCAGCTGTGCCTGCCTTTGAAGTTGCCATGAAGAATAACAATTCCAGCTTTTGTCTGCCTCCCAGACAGACTTCCCAGCCCAGCTGAGCCAAGGAGCAGCTCCCAGGGTGTCAGGGCTGCAGAGTGTGACCAGCCCAGCCTGGGGAACAGGCTGGGGGTGCAGCAGAGCCCCCCGAGCACTGCAGGCTCAGCAGGAGCAGCTCCCTGGCCAGGCTGGCAGGGGCTGGATCTGCTCTGGGATGTGGAGCTGAGGCTCAGCAGCTGATCAAGGTGGGTCTGCACTGCAGGAGCAGTGACAAGGTGAGCTGAGGGAACAATTTTTTGTTGCTCCTCCCTCCAGGCCACACAGGCAGCACTGGCTGAGGCAGAAAGGTGGGACAGGATGTGTGATCTGAGCACTGTGCCTCCTTCAGCTGGCAGCTCCCACTCCTGCAGCTCCTGCCTGCTCTTTATGAGCCTGATGAACCTTCTCAACCAAGTGAAAAAGTGTCACGATTCAGAGGAGGAAAACAAAAATTATCTACCAAGCTGGAGCCACTGCCATGAGAAAGCATCAGCCATGAGGGAGGTCACAGGGTGAGTCACAAGCTGTTGTGAGAGAGGATATCTGCATATTTCTGCCCAGGATCAGAAAGGAAGGGACACAAAATAAAAAATTCCTTCGTGGTTTTCAGAAAAGTTTACTCTGAATGCACCAAGGCCACCTAAATGTCACAGCTATCACAAACTGCTCAGGGGTTATAATGCTCCTAAATTTCACAGGTAAGCTGGATTACAAGAGCACTAACCCCTCTTTTAACTTTGTACTTCATGTAATAAGAGTATTATCTTCAATCTAGTTTTGACTGGATTCCAAGTTTTCTGTTCTGTGAGCCTCATGTAGCTGAGTGGTGTATTATCAGTGTTCTCCTGACCCTCATCACTCTTTTATTCTCAATAATATTCACTCAAAATTCACAAATAATTTGGTGACATTTAGCAAGCCATCTCAGCATCAGAGTGAAAGTTTTTCCAAGAAAGCAGTTGAAAGAAAATGATGGTGGAAGGTTATCAAAAGAGAAAGAAAAGTGCTTTCAATATCCAAGAGGACACAAAACAGTTCAGTCCAAACACCCTAAAATACTGAGATGCAAGAGATCAGATTTCATGTCAAAGGAAATTGGACAAAAATATTTGGATGAAATGGATGAAGATATTTTAAGAAAGAAGAGATTTCTGGAGAAACTGTGAAAGGAGGAATACAGCAAACTATTTCTGCTAAGAAATGAGCTACTGAATCTCTGTTCCATTGGTATCCCTTTGAACAATGCTGTCCCACGCTCCCTGTTTCAAAACAGGGCTGAAAATTTACTCAGAAGGGCTGAGATAAAGAGAGTTAAAGAGAATGGTTCCTGCCTTTTCTCTCATGATGGTCTTGTGTTACTTCTTTATTCATTTATTCCCCTTTTTCTCATTCAATCTAAAATAAAAGCAGCTCTGAGAGAAAGAGTGTTTGCTCAGAGTAAACCTTGTATCAGGAACTTGGAATGTTCAAGGGCTGAGAAGAAACAAAGGCTCACAGGAAGTGAAAACAGTAATAATTCATTTAATATGTGCTCCAGATCCTCTGCACAGCGCATCAATATGAGCCTTTTAAAATTGAAAATTCATCATAATTTTGTATGTCTTTTCCTTTCTGGCCTGTGTGAATCATCACCCTTTTTTGGACTAAGAAAATAAGGCAATATTATCCACACTTTCTAGGTGAAATACAGAAGATTAAGTGTCGTGCCACAAATCAAACAAAAGTCTTCAGAAGAGCTCCTGAAGCAAAGTCTGCTGCTCTAACCATATGATAATTTCCCTGTGCCAGGCATTTAATTTTTATCCAGTAGTTCAGGAGTTGCCATTAGCACAGAATTCATCCTGTCAGCAATGGAAGGGGAGGAGATCAGAGTTCAGGGAGGAGATCCCATCCCTCTCCTCACTCCCCTGTTTTCCCTTCTCTGGGGATGGGACATGAGCACTGCTGAGGGAGCTGAGAGGGTGAGAGGAAGGGAAAGAGCAAACAACACATTGCAGGGGCCACAGAGATTTCCAGCACACAGCACAGGAAGATTTTGCAGTTTTTGCCTGGCTCTGCCTGACACAGAGCCCAGCCTGGACCTTGGAGATAATGAGAGTGAGAGACTTGAGGGTGAAGACATCACAGGAGGGGTTTCTGGAGCACTGCCACTTTGTCTTGGCATGCATTCATTAGATTTTACCAAGGTGACAGAGAGCATTAATCTGAGTTTCTAATGTTTTATAAATAATTTTCCATTGCTGTTCTCAGGCACTGAGTTCTGAACTCTGCAACAACTGCCTTTGTTTTCCAGGCCTGCCCTGAGGTTGCAGATCTTTTAAAAGTGAGACTCCTGTCCTGTCCTTAACCCTTCAGGGGACGTGGGCTGATCTCACCCAGGTAAAAATCTCAGCAAGCAGCAGCATGCAATGTAATATTTGACAGGGATCCTGCTGAAGGCACTCAGGGGAAGGCCAGGTCCCAGGGCAAACTGCTGCACCTTGCTCTGAGGCTTTTCTCTGTACAGGTGTAACAACATCAGTCCAGTGAGGATTTTAGAGCCTGTGAGCAGGGTTTCCTTGATCCAAGGGTAAAGGTGTGAAATACCATCCCAAGAAACCAACTCTGCAGGTATTCCCAGGTATTTGGCCTTGGAATCAAATGAAAACCAAGTCAAGAGACTTTCCTGCAATATGATTTTGTTATTAGCATGATGTTGCTGTCTGCTATGAAATAATCCTTCCAATGCTGCTCATGGGTGGGGGAGGTGGTGTCTCTCCATTTTCCAGAGCACTGTTCCTGCATGGCTGTGCACAGATTATTTACACACTTTTCTACCTTGCCTTCTTCCAAGTCCTGTTCACAGCTTTAACCTGTGGCAGATCATATCTGCCCAGAAAACCTTATTAAAAATCAAACTAGCTTCTGGGGTCCATACAGGTAAGGTTGATCCCAAACAAATAGAAGCTTCTCTTTCTGCTGGAAAGAAATTTTCCTTCCATTAAGTCCAGGCTTCCCAAATCAGTTTTAATTTTTGAAAATGCATTTAATAATTCTCACCTGATTTAAAAGGATAGAAAAGTAATGTCCTGATTAGGTATGTGGTCACCTTGATATTTACTTCCATGATGAAGATATAACATCAGGGTAAAAAATCAGCCACAGGATAAACAATCAGCCACAGAAATTAATTTTGTCTTCTGAGCAAAATTTATTTACAAGTGCTGATTTATAAACTTCATATGGAAAGGTGACCACAGTAAAACTCAGAACTTCAAAACTGTGCTATAAGGCCTGCAGGTAAAGCCTAGAATTCAGGAATGTTTTCTTCATAACACTCAAGTCTGTACTGCACTCCTTTGCATATGATTATGAATTATCAAGGTAAATTTTTAAAACTTCACAAAAGCCTAGCATCAGGCCAAGTAAATTTCAGACTTTTGTAATATTCAGGCTTGAAACTTTGAGGTATTTTGCCTTACTGTTGTTATTTTATTGCAAGATTTTAAGGTCAGGAAAGACCATTATCTCACCTGATGCAGCTCCCTGCCCATCACTACCATCAGCTCTCAGCCAGATCTCTCTGCAAGGAGCTGGGAGAGGCAGCAGCACAGCTCTCACAAAATGTCAGTGCCTGAGCTGGCAGGCACACCAGCAGCTCCTGCAGGGCAAGGAGCCTGATCCTCTGGTGTGCCTGAGGTGAGCTCCCAAATGCCAAACACCCCTCACCATTCCAGGAAGGGACTGCAGTTTCAGCTTGCTATTTTATTAAATAGCAAATATTATATATGTATTATATATATATTTGCTATTAAATGATATATATTATATTATATTATATTATATAAATTATATATAATAATTATAATAATTATAATTATAATTATACTATAATTTTTATTATAATATAATAATTATAACTATAATTATAATTATAATTATACTATAATTGTTATTATAATATAATTAATATTAATATTAATATTAATATTATCATAATTAATTAATATTATATTATCTAGAAAAAACACTTCCCTGGCCTCTACCTTCCTTTGTTTGATTGCTGTGAGTGCCCAGAACCATTGCACAGATTTATATGCCGAGCTGTGTAACTTGTTTAAAGAGCACATTCATGTTTAACAGGCAGACACATGTACATGCACCCAATCCATTACAATTCAACATACTGACTCAGGAATCTAGCAGATTCCTTATTCTGATTGCACTTTTCTGGGAGAAGATTAAGTGAAGTTGCTTTGGAAACAGAACCCCCAAGAGTGCGTGCAGTGCTGAGGCTCCAGCCTGGTGGGGGACTGACATCCCTGACTCCTGCTCTCTGAACAAACAGCTGTGCAGGGTGAAGCTGTGCTTCCCCAGCTGTTCATCATCCCCAGCCAGATGTTCCCATCTGGAATCTGTGAGATCACCTCCTCTCCTTCAGCACTGCCTGGTGCTTCTGCACAGAGTCACTGGCTGTCACCTGGCCTGAGGGGTGAGGGGACACGGCCCCCATGTCCCGGTGATGCCTTTTTTGGGCTCCCTAAAAGCAGAGGCCAGACAAAACTAAAGGGATAAAAGCTGTTCTATTTATTGAAGGGCCTTCAGGTACATTTGGAGCAGACAAAGCACCCCAGGGACTGCACCCATAAATAGATGATGGTTCACAGGTTTTCATACTTCTATAAGTTTGGGGCATTTGTATATTGGAGGTTAATTTTCTACTTACAGCTTCAGGCAATGAAGTCATTTCCCCCAAATATGCTCCCCAAATTCACTTTGGTTTCCATTTCTCAGGGCCTGAGGCAGTGAGGTGTCCTTGGTTCCCAGCCTGGAGAGGAGTTGTTGTGTCTGCCCAAAGTGGGAGAGCAGCAGCTCCCACTGTGTGTGGAGTTTAGAGTTATGCACTAAAGAACTGCAGGGTTACAAATACATGAAAAATAGACAAGCTCAAACCCTAGGGCATGCCTGGGTTAGTTCACAGCACCAGAACTGGGTCTGCCAGAGCTCCATGGGCAGATCCCTGCTCAGCCTCATGCACACAGGGCCAGTGCTGCGAGCTCAGCCCGGCACAGGGAGCTGAGCAGGGGCTGCCCAGCTGGGTGAGAGAGCTGTGCCACAGCCAGAGCTCCCGGGTGGAATCTGGGGAGGTGCCTGTGCAAATCCCAGCCTCTCTGGCCGTACTGACCTGGGCCTGCTTTGTGTCTGCAGAGACAGCACTCGCTGCTGGGTTAATCTGCTCCAATGCAGCTTTTAGGTGGGTTTGTGCAGGGGTTTAAGTCAGGTCAGCAGGCCACTGGAGCCTTTCTTTAGCATAAAACTGCTTTGCTACCTGCCCTGACCTCTGAGGGTCTTTGGGCTCAGAATTAAAGCAACACCATTTCCAGTGCTCCAGCTGAGGGAAGGGCCTGTGCAAGATGAGACAAGGCTGGTGTTTCATGAACTTCCACAGAAGTTTCTTGTTCTAATGCCAGTCTCTGTGGACAGCAGGCATTTAGACATTTCCAGATCAAAAAGTTATTTTTAATCTAGCAATTAATCATCTTCTCAGCATAACATGCCCAGTTAAAATCTTAATGCCAAGGTAATACCAAACAGGCCTGCACAGATCCCTCCCTGCTCTAGCAACACAAGGCCAGCCTTTGAATTGCTTGATCCAGACTTAGTGGTGCTGCTGCAGGTATTACTGGGATACATCCTCCAGCCTAATTAATGCACATTACTGCTCCACAATATTCCTCCCTTCTCCTGACTATTCAGCCCCCAAGAGCAGCAGTGAGATCAGCAGCTTGTCCTGCCACTGGCTGAAGGCACACAAGCAGGCAGATCTCACTTATCCCACTGTTTATGGCAGTTTAATTTCCCTCTCCTGAGGGGTTTGTTAGAACATCAATAAAAGTTTAGATGGCCTCAGAAAGAATTCATCAGAGAGCTAAATGCCAAAGCCAAACTTAGGGCAGAAGATGCCAAAATCCATCCACAGCTGAGAGGAAATTTGGCCATTTCATCCTTCCCATGCACAGAAACCAATTCAATATTTCAAAATTAATTTAAGAATTCTCACTTCATTTAGAAGGAGAGAAAATTCAGGGTGTGTCACCAGGCAGGCTGCAGGACACAGGAGCATCTGGAGTTAATGCCTGAGCACACTCATGGATTGGAGAAGGGACGTGGCAAAAGTAATATCAGAAAGTGCAACAAGAGATGCAGGAAGAAAGAATTGGTTTGTGTATAAAAAGGACCACCAAACTAACAACAGAATTAAAAGTAGATGGGACTGGGGCAGGAGAATTGTTCTCCCTGTAGCAGGAGACCATATTTCAGGTCTGTTCATATTTAGGAAGGGTTCTATGCCCAGAGTGTTTGGGGCTTAGCTTGCATCTACCAGCTTGCTCCACCCAATATTAATGAAGACTCTCTCCCCTCTGAAGGCATGAAGGTTTTTGTGGACAGGATGGCACAAGAGAAGAATAAACATTATATATTATCTAAACCACCACAGCTGGAGCTGTCACAAATTCAGAGTAAAAATAATTGCTTTCAGTTATAAATAACCAAGACACCTCCATCCACACTGCTCAGTGGATACACACAAATACAACATGCAGAGCACACTCATCAGTGGAAAAAAGAAAAGTACTCCCTGTTCCAGGCATATTAGAAGATGAAATCAGAAAAGCACTGCAAGAAATATATTGCTATAAACACCCAAAGGCAATTGTTCCAGTGTATCACTTTAACACAGAAAATGTCAGCAACAGCTGAAGATTTCCAGATCACCTCAGAAAGTTCCTTAAGAGATGCCCTGATATATCATAATGAAGAATGACAACACCTCCATTGCTGGCAGAAGTGGTGCTGAATATTTGCTGTGTGGTTTGGAGTGGAAATATTGGGATCCCGTTTTTCACCTGATCATGTATTTTTCTGCTCAGATTTATTTTTTTGATATACAAATAAAGAAATTTTAAAAAAGTCCAGTCACTTAGCATTATTTTTAATTCTTTTTGCTACATGCAATCTTACTCAATGCATTTTACTGCGAGGACTGAAGATTCTGAGGCAAGGGCTTGTCAGGTAAGACAAAGGACTTGATTTTCCTAGGGAAGAACAAGAATATCCTGTTGGTAAGGCTGAGATTCCTGCCTTGGGAACAAACTGCAGTAACTGAATATGAAGGAGCTCTTCAATATTTTTTTAAATATGTCCATAATTCAATTAATTTAAAATTTTAGGATTCATCATAATATTTTAGAGTCCCTAAAACAACAGGACGAACCACATTTTTAGGACTTGTAAAATAAATTTAAATTTTTGTGGCCTTTCAGTCATTTTTATCCCATTTTCTCCTTCCAAGCACTGTGCTGTTGGACACAAGTATAGCAAACACTGCTCTCCTGGGAATGGCTGGTGCAGGAAAGGTTCCACACACACAGACCCAAAGGATACACATATAGGATTAAATTCAGCAGCACAAAGGAATAAACAATTACTGGGACCAAAACTCAATTGCCTATACTATGAAATTGCTAAAGTAGTTCTGGTAGAATTATAAATAAATCCCTGTATCAGAATTTAACTCAGTCCATGGACTATTCCCAGCAGGCAGTCTGACTTTTTTCAATCTGTTCTGAAGCTCAGTGAACTTGGTGTGTGAACACAGAGAGTTCCATGTCTCTGATTTATTAGCATAGCTCCAGCCTAGCAGTCCATAAATGAGGGCAGCAGGGTGGGGTGACCAACCCCAGTAAATGAACCCTCAGAATGCTCCAGGTGTGTGCACACTGCACACCTTTCCCTTTACAGCCCTGCTGAATGGGGCACACCACGTTCAAAGGCAGCAGCACCCACTGCCCACAGTTCCAGAAACAAGCAGCAAAGTTCCCTGATTGCAGCAAGGAAATGCCAGAAAACCCCAGAGGAACAGGATTTTCCAGCAGCAAGAGAGCTGGAAGAGCTGAACTGAGATGGTCAGCATGGGTGGGTCTGCTTAAAGCAAATTATCAGAAATGAGGTGTGGTCATTTGTCACCCTCCTCTACTCACTGCTTTGTAAGGGAATTTGGAACCACCACGGGATGGCCTGGATTAGAAGGGATGTGGGAGATGCTCCCATCCCACCCCTGCCATGGGCAGGGACACCTTCCATTGTCTGCTGCTCCAGCCTGGCCTTGGGCACTCCCAGGGATGCAGGAGCAGCCACAGCTCCTCAGGGCACCCTGTGCCAGGGCCTCCCCACCCTCACAGGGGTGATATTTTCCCCAATATCCCATCTCACCCTGCTGTCTGTCAGCCTGAAGCCATGCCCCTGTCCTGGCCCCCAGGCCCTTGCCAACAGCCCCATCCCTCCTTTCCTGCAGGCTCCCTCAGGTACTGGAGGACCAGAACTGGATCTCCACAAAACTTCTCTTCTCCAGGCTGAACCATCCCAGCTCTCCCAGCATTTCCTCACAGGAAAGGTTCTCCATCCCTCTCATCACCCTGGTACTCTCCTCTGTCCTCTGTCCTCCTGTTTGGATCCTTTCCATGACAAAGCCTTAATCTCCTGACTCGGAGTTTTCAGAACACAAAGCTCACTCTTGCTGAGCCCAGAAGTCTCTTAACAAAGAGAACCTGACTTGAACATTCTGCAGAATCTCCTTCTCATCAGCCCCTCACTGCAGCACTCCCACCTGCCCCAGCCAGCACTCACACAAAGAGCTGCTGGGTACCTGCTGCCTCACCTTGCTTCTCCTTCCCACCTTCACCATTGTTTGCCAGGGTCACACATAATTGGGTCAGGAAGGAGCCCTTGCAACCACAAATGGAATTAGAAGTCAGTAAGTAGCATTTTTTCTATACATTTCTATATTCTCTTACACTCCAGGGGGGGAAAAAAAATCAGAAAACAAACTAAAAATCATATTTTTAGCTCACAATGTGTGTGAGGTAGGGACATATGCTTGGAAGCCTTTTGACAAAATTAATTAAAACTGTTATATAAAAATATACTTGACAACTAAATCAGCATTAAAATAGTTTCTAGGAGATAAATAATTTACAGATTTTCACAGTTAACAATCTGCTTTCTGGAAATAAACTTCACAGTTTACTATAAAATGATCAAAGAGGGATTAGGTAGCTATTCAATTTACTGGAAAAACGTTACACCATATCAATGAGATTGGGAAAATGACTAAGGAGCTGAATATGTTGGAGGAAATGTAATGAATCTAAACAGTAATAGAAATTCACTGGGTATAGAGTCATTAATGTTAATTTTATGAATATTTAAATCACCGAGGGGAACAAATTTGCTGGCACTAAAGCTGATAACGTCTAAACAGTCCAAAAGATTGAATTTCTTGAAAGTTTACAAGACCTGTGTTGAACTCTGAATTTGCAGATTGTGAGCAGTGCCACAATAATAATGGTCAGGTTTATTTATTGTAGTTACCAGGAGAAATCCCATTTGGTGTCTAAGTGATGTCTCGGGACATGAAGCTACAGCTGCCCTTATCTGATCCCTCCTGGCCATCCCAGGAAGGAATTAACCAGAGAAAAGCATGTGGGAATGCTCCACATGAGATGAGTGATAACACAGCTGATTCCACCCCAAAACTGCTGAGTGAATTTACAGGGGAAAGAATTAAGATTGTTTTTTCCTTTTGATCCCAGAAAACTTAGAGCTGTTCTCTGAAGCAACAAATAATAACTGGGAAACAGGAATCCTCTTGGTCTTGTGTTTATTCTTCTCCATTTTCTGTGTCTTGAAACACAGTAGCAGCAGGAGATTTGATGTGCCCACAATTCAAAATAGCTCTTTTACATCTTAGGATTCAATACTGTCATGGAAACTTCTTTTAATATGAGTTTTCTCTTCTTTTTTGATGTGGATCTCAACAATAATTTGTCACTTATAACGTCACCTTTGGAAAATGATGGTTTTATCCCCAATTATCTCGAGTTTCTTTAGGAAGGATGTTATTTCTAGGTGATCATCGAAATTGTGCTTGCCATGGTAGAGGAAATTTGTTTCTTGATTATGGAAGTAGAAAGGAATTTATATCAAATTTATTAATATACATTCAAGGTGTACTTGGCAATCAGTCTTACCCCGAGAAAATGATTACTTTAGAATCTCAGAGGTCATAAAAAACCCCAAATTTCCAACTCTGAGCTGCAAACTGAAAATTAAACCAGCACAACCTGAAAATACAGGACCAGGAGCTGTTACCTAGCCCCACCAATGCATATTTAGGAACATGGGAATTGTGGATATTTGGGATGATGCCTAGCAAACATGATTAGCACCAGCCTCAGCCACAGCAAACTGATACCTCCTAATGAAAAAGGACATCCCAGAAGATGCCACTCACCTCTCCTGCTGTTTCATGCTGGGCACTGCAGTGACATTTCCAGGCAATTTATGCTGTCATTTTTTGTTCCAACAGCTGCCATCATCCCTGACCCAAACCCAGCACAGGACTGAAGGATCTGGTGTCTGACCATAACTCCAAACTTTGTGATAGACTTTGCAAATCAATTTTTAAAAAATAGTCTTTGCTGGTTGTGGACCAGCCCTCTGATATTTGCCTGACATTCCAATTTATGGACCTGGTTCCGTGGAGGAATGGATTTACACATTCCATGCTCAGCTCTTCCCCTCAGCTCTGATCACCCTTTTTCTCCCTTCCCAAAGAATTTTGTGGTATCTCCATTCACTAGCATTAGTCAGCAAGCAAGAAAATTATTTCCATTATTACTTCTTGAATAGAGATATTTGGAAATTGCATTTGAAGCCTTATTTCCTGCTTTTTAAAACTTATTATAACCTAGAAACAGCAAGAAGCATACTGAAATTGAAACAGCATGCACTGAAGTGTATTGCAATGCCATGAAAGTTTCTTGTTAAACCTTTAATATTCTAAATTTATGCCACTAAAGTGTCTGCCTGCTTTCATTTCCCCACATCTTCTACTTGAAGACAAATGTGGGAAGAGAATAATTAGTTTCTATTGTAATGAACTGTAAAATTTATAGTAGATTATTAAATTGAGAAGCATAGAACAATATTATCATTAAGGATTTATAGGTTATAAAATTCAAATTATATATATTTCATAAATTCTCTCTGATTTCCATCACTGTTATGACTTTCCCAAATGTCCTTCCTGTTTCCTATTTCCATCTGGCATCCTCTCACAGGTGAAGGGAATCTTTCAAGGGCTGCACAGATTTAAGGGTGGAAAGAGGAGTTTTTCCCTAGCTCAGGAATTTGCTGGTTTTGCTCAAGCAGAATGTTTTGTGTTGGTGCAGGTGAGACCAGAAACAAAGCCCTGCCTTGGCACAGGCCGTGCTTGGAGCCCCCTCCTCAGAATGTGTCATTTACAGCCATCACAAGAGCAAAACCTCTCAGCAGAGCTCAGGGAATTCCTGATCCCAGAGAGGAACCAGCCCACCCTCCAGAGCACTCTGAGCCCCTCTGACAGGGCAGTGCAGGAGTGGGTTTAGCTGAGCCCCCCTTTCAGCCCCAGCCCTTCCCACCTCTCCTGGAACACAAACAGCTTCATGGTCCCTTCCCAGCAGCTCTGACTCCTCCTGAGAGCAGGCAGCCACTGGCATTACCCACTGATCTCCTAAATTGCCATTTTTCTTTTTCAACTATCTCTACTATCTATCTTCTTGAGAGAAAACTACCATATGAAGTGCTTCTGAAGTAAAGAAATTCACTTCAGAGGGTTTGGAGGTGTTTTTTTCTTCCTATTTTTTCCTTAAACTTGTGGCTCTAAAAACCACTGACAGTTCTGATGGAAGAGGTTGCTGCCAGCAAGAAAACAGATGCAAAACTGAGGAAAATGTGTGAAATATTGAGAAGAGTAAATCAGTGCCTCAGTGTCAGAGTCACTATTTCATTATTCAGATGCAGTAGGCTGAGCAAAAAAGATGAAACGTGTCAAAAGCAAGAAGGAGGTTAGGATTGAAGTTCACTGAGAAGCCTCAGCATCCAAGGCTGCTGCTTTGTAATATTTATAATTATTCTCCAAAATCCTTGTGCTCCTCTGACTCATATCGTTTTTGATCAGCATACCAAAGCATTTCACTGCAGTGCTTGTTTCACTGCACTCTCATTTCACCCAGCCCTGCTGAATTCCACCACTGTAAAGCTAAAGCTGCACTGCAAGGATTCAGGCCCAACACATCTGCTCCCTGAAAAGAGTACAGAGAAGATGATGCTGAGAGGATGTCACATGTTTGGGAAAGTGGGAGGGAGCCAAATTTCTTTTAGAAAAAACATCCAAAATACATTGGCTGCAGTAGGGTTGGGTTTGCTGCCTGCAAATCAGAGCCCACAGGGCTGAGTGTGGTTACAGATGGGTGACTGTCAGTTTTGTAGGAGGGGATGTGCATTCATACATTTATCATTTATTCCCTTTATCTTTTTTTTTTTTTTTAATTAACAGCATTATCATTACTTTTGCCTCATGACAAATAATCTACAGAGGACCAAATAAAGGCTAATTTAAGGACCAAGCCACCACCACAACCCTTCCCTAGACCACAAAGTGAAGCCTGGCTGAGCTCATGATGTACCAAAACAAAGTTCATTTTGGTCCAATTTCTTTTCCTTCACTTTGCTATTTCCAGCAAGTAATTCTTCAGAGAGGGGGGAAAAAACCGGAGTAAACTACAATCTCCCTGATCAGTTACAAGATCTGTGCATACCCTAAAATGTCACTTCAGTTGGGTTCTGTAGTGTTTTGTGCAACCCAGTCTTAACAAGGGAAACCTTCATCACCATAACCCCTAAAGGAGTTAATTTTGTTTTGAGAGGGTGTCCATGAAGTGACTTCCAAGGCCTTTGCAAGTTCACCTCAGGATTTTAAGGTGTGCACACTGGAATGTTAACAGGTTTTTTTTCTACAAAAAAATGACAAAACATTTCATTTTAGCATTTTCAAATTAGTTTTTCTTTTTCCTGTCATTTACCCAATTCATTTTCCCATGTCCAGTTTTGTAGGAAAAAAAAAAAAACAAAACACCAAAAACAAACCAAAAAACCAAAGTCCTAATAATGAAAATATTTTAAAAGTATAGTTGGTTTGGTTCTGAATGCCAACATTTTTGTATAATTTGGCAGAAAACAGCAACAAAAATTTAGCTGTCCAATAACCTTAACCTTGATTTGACATCATGGCAGAAACAGCTCAAACAACTGAGCCACATTTTCAAGAAAAACCTCAGATTCAGCAACTTGCTTTTCCAGACCTGCTTGGGATTCTCAGGAATATCTCTCCCTCTCCCAGCTCAGAGACAAAAATTGAATGTTCCCCCACCAGGAGAGCAATGGGATCATGAAGAGCCAGCCCAGAGGTGATCCTGCCATTCACCAGACACAGCAGCTGCCAAAGGCTGATCTCTGCCTACAGGTTTTTCTTAAACAAGTGCCAAGTGCCACTTGTAATGATTGTAACATTTCCCCACCTTTTGCCTGTTATCCATTGAAAATCCTGCAGTTTCTGAATGTCTTCTCCAGCCTTAGTAGCCAAGTCTGCACTAATCAATATTTTATCTATCATTTATAAATGCCTTTCCAAGTGTCTCTGAGTGCAGAGGTGAGGCAGCAGCTGAAACTGGAAGTTCTTCTGACTGCTGTTCCTCCCCACATAAGCTTTGGTTATCCTGAAAGATTCCCAGCCTGACAGTAACCTCTCAATCAATCACAGGGTTACACACTGTTTATTCCTCATGAATTAACAGTTTAGAGCCAATATTGTGCATTATGATTTTCCAATCCTCACTCTAGACAAAAGAGATGCATTTATCTTTTCCAAGAGCAGTGGTTTTTATGCCAGTTTTGAAGGGAAGGGCCAGTGCCATCCTCAGACAAGCAAAGATTAGTGCACAGAGGAAGGGAAGATGAAGGCAGGCTTGCAAGAGACACAAAAAAAGACATTTTTTAAAAGCATTTTCTCTTTCCCCTTGATCAATTTCTTTTCTCAAGGTGCTTTTTAACAATGAGGCAGGGCAGCGTATTTGGCTCTGTCAAAACCAACATTCCCTCAATGTCACTTGAAGAAATAATGATTTTCTACAGGAGAAAATCCTGTAGAAAGGACTCGACAGATAGTCCAGCAGATGCATTTTTCAAGGAGGACAGACAGGCTTGCAGTTTTATATCAATTTTTGGAAGGCAGCTTTATACCACGAGAACCAGGAACGCTGCAGCTCAGCTGAAAATTCGACCTCTCCTCCTGGGCAGGTGAAAACAGCAAGATTTTGGAAAGAAAAACAAAACAGGGGAAAAAGAAAAAGAACTTGTAATGAACAAAATCCAGGCTGGGAGGGTTTAACAGAATTGATAACACTGAAAAGCTGTTAGGAAACCTTCCCAGACAAAACATTCCTTTTTCTGTTCAAAGCCTCTCTGCTGCCCAGGCGATGCTCTTGGGTTCAGCGGAAGGAGGAAAGTGCTCCTCCAGGAGGGAAAAACACCTCCCTTCCTGCTGACCCTCCGTGCTCCCCTCCTCCCAGAGCCTTTTTTCCAAGGAATCATCACAAGGAGAGGCAGCCTGGCTCCCTGCCCTCCCTCCTGGGCAGCTCTGGGGGCACAGGTGAGCTGCTGAGGAGGAGGAGATGCAAGGAGAACTTCCCCTGTGTCAGTGCTGAGTGGTTCAGCAGCTGGAAACGCCAACAGCCCCTTCCACCACAATCAGAATCAAAACGAGTTAAAAAGGCTTTGTCCCTGGAGCAGGCTGGCAGAGCTGGGTCTCACAGCTCTCCTTTTGGGCCCAGGGAAGGTGTTTCAAAGGCGTGTGGCACCCCTGGCAGTGAGCACAGCTGTGCAGAACAGCTGGAGCCAAACGCAGGGGAAGCTGCGGCAGCAAAGAGGAGTTTTGAGTTTTGAAGCACTGCCCACAAAGGGACATCGTTCCCTGCCCTCAGGAGAGCCCAGCCCAGCCCTCAGGAAGGGAAATCAGGGCAAAACACCAGCTCTGCTTTCCAGGAATGCTGCAGCTGCTCTCTCCTCTCTGCTTGTCCTCACCAAGCCGGGATGTGTTCCCCTCAAACAGAGCAGCTTGAAGGGAGGCTGGAGCCAGACACTGCCTTGGCTTTGGGATAGCTGGGGAAGGTGCTCTTTGAGCAGATCTCTTTGCAGCAGATAGTGGAAAACACAAGTTCACTGGGTTTATTTATGTCAAATTCAGGATTATTTAAATATGCAAAACTTCAAGGGGTGAACAGGTCTGGCACACCTGCAGAAAACATACAAAGGTTAAGGAACTGTTTTCCCCCTAACTAAGGAGTTCTAGAGGTGGGCTGTCCCTACTTTTTCATGAGATATCTATCCTATCTCTATTTTTGGAGTAGTTTTTTTTAATATATGGCCAGATGAAATATTGGGTGGGTGTTGGGTTGGACTGGGCTGATTGTCTATAGATGCTGCAAATATTTGAAGAAGAACCCTCATGATCCTTGCTGTAGGCAAAACATTCATTTTCTGCTGCTTAAAAATAATGATTCTTTTATTATTTCCTTTTTACAACAATTTAGAAAAAAATATTAAAAAGAGTGTTTCTAGTATAACATTTTATGGAAGAGAAAATGCCACAAAACTCACTCCAGACCTCATTCCATTACAATCAAGCTATGCCAGACACTTGGCCACCACGGATTGCAAGTTCTAATAAAAGCTAGAAAAATCTATTGAGATTTTGATTATTAGAAAAGTGTTCAATGCACAAAATTCCCTACACAGAAATATGTAAAAGATTCCAATTTACACTATGCTGCCTTAACACTTAATTAATATTTTTGCTCTAATTAACATTTACTGAGTACCCTATATATGATTTTTTTTTTTTTTTAACCAGAGTTCTCCTTTCCTTCTCCATCTTTGAAGAATCAAACACTAATATAGAATAACAGCTTTCTGGACACTTGGACAAAAAATATTATTAGCTGTATTTTGCCTAACATAACCCCCGAAAATCACAGTTTCATAGTGATTTTACCCACCTATATTTTCAATCTAATAAGGAGCTTTTATGCTCTGAAACTCTAAAGGATTTACAACTGAAAGAAGGTTAAAAGCTGGAATATACAAGATCCTCTTATGGGACAACCCACAGTATCCCCCAGTGGTGTTTGTCTTCTTGGGCCCAACAAAATGAGAGTTGTGTTTTGGAAACATTGCTTTCCCCACACTCCTGTCCTTATTAAAACAAACAAATATCCCCAGTATGGAGGACACTGTAATTGAAAGTCATGCTCTGACTGCTCCAGAGGTGTAAATCAATAACTCATTGAACTGATAGGAACAATCAGTATGGAGTGAAAAATCCTGATAGCAGAAGTACCAATGTAAATCTGGGAAAACAAGTGATTTATATTGCTTGTATCTGCTCTTGTTACTTTCACTTTGAAAACACCTTTGGTTTTCACTGACATTGGCTTATATCTGTTTCCATACTTTGAACAGATAATTGATAAAGTTTCAGAATCATCTTTGGGGTGGGGAATGTTCATTCTGCAGGCAATGAACAGTGGGAGATCTTTCCCCACAGCCTGTGCCTTGTGCCACGCAGAATTCCTGGGGCCAAGTTCCTGCCCTGCAGCCAGAGAGTTTTCCAGAGCAAAGGGATCCCAGTTGGAGCCCAGGAGTTCCCAGTTCCCTGCCCAGAGCAGAAGGATCCCATTAAAGGAACAGCACTCCCAGTGAATGGCTTGGCTGGACTGGTGCCATCCCTGTGGAAAGCACAGCCCAAGGAAATCACCAATAATTCTCTTGTTAGAGGCAGAATAAAAGACAAACAAGGAGTTTTACTGTAGTTCCCAAGTTATTTGTGACTGAGATGCACCTGAAAAGTTGGTAATTAGTAAAAGAATTTGTTCTTTATAGGGCTCTTGAAAATGCCATTAAGTGTGTATTTACTTAGCATTTTCTCTTGCTGCCTTATTGGAAAATCAGGCAGCAGGAGTTTCAAAAGAAGCAATAACAGAATTAAACCCTATTTTCTATTCTAGTACCACAAGAAGAAGGGGTTGAACTCCAGGCTGCCCAAAATAAAACTGGACAAATGTAATGACACATATTCCAGGTTCCACCACAGAACACAGGTCCAGAATAATTCCATTACCACACTCCTTCCAAACAGAGCTGTTAACTGCAGACAGCACAATCCAGCAGCACCTCTTGCTTCAGGTTTTTGAAACCATGGAAGCCCTGCTGGATTCCAGTGCCCTCTGTGTGGGTCAGTGCAATAAGAAGTGATAGATTTGAGCCTGTACAATTTAAAGCAAGCAGGCACAGATTCAGCCACACTGCTCTCCTTGATGTAAAACCATAAAGTCACCCAGAAGAATTCGAAAAATGCAGGACTGTAACTTCAGACCAAAGCAGAGTAATCCACTTTTCAAAGTTCCCTGATAAGAGCTGCAGTCTTTTGAATTTGCCTTGAGTTTCAGTTTGAAGATCTACAAAAAGATATCTATCTCTAAAGCACTCTACTCAAGAAATGTCAAATGTAAACAGACTTTGAAGGAGTTAAACAACTGTTTCCAGAGCAGCAATGATCAATTTTGAAGCTTATTTGTTGTTTCAGTTTGATTTAGCAGCACAGGAAGGAGAGCTCAGCCCAGAGCAATGCCCTGCAGTGATGTGGGAGGTGCAGTGGCTGGATATTGATGATGCCAGCCTTAATTCTGGGCTGATGGATGCACATTAAGCCTTTTGCAGCTGGACTCACTTCCATGTGTGGAAATTCATGGAGTCCTGACAGCTGCCTGGCACCACAACCAGGTAGGGAAAGAGGCAGCTTCTGTGAGAGGGGACCAAAGGGGAAGAAATAAGTAAACAAATTGAAAAGACTTGCTTTTTTTTAAAAAAGCAGCAGGACAGGAGAAAAATAGGCCTTTAAAGAAGAACCTTTCATCTCACAGTGCAGCCTTAGAAGATAAAAATGCTTCCCAATTTTCATATATGAATATCTAAACTCAATCTGCAGGCAAAACATTGAAACAAGAGTGGCCTGGTTTCCCAATATACCAAACACTTTCAATTCTCATGCTCTCTCTTATTTTATGTCATGCTGGCTTCTCAGGTATCTCTGAAGTGCATATTGCAAGTTTGTTGTGTGCAGTGCTCAAACCCACCAGAAGTCAGGCAGCTGAGGCTGGGTGCTGGCTTAAGGATGGCTGCTGCACCCAAAATTTTATCCAGGACTTGCTGCTGTGCTGGAGTGTCTCTGGCAGGTCAGCTAAACCACAAAATTCAGAATGGTGCCCTGTTTACACCTGTACATTGCTGATTAAAAATGGAACATAGCAATTTATTCAAATAATGCATTTAGATGAAAAAAATCAGGAATCCACAATGGAAAATTGCTGTCCCTAAATGCAGCCTAAAGTGAACTGATGGCTGATAGAGAAGTGAGTATTTTGCTTTTTTTTTTTAATGAGACAAATTCTGTTGTTCCCAATGCCAGTAAAATTTGCTAATATTTTCTAATCAGTGTCAGAATATCTATCAAGTCCACAGAGTCAGCTGTGGTAACCATGGCACTGCCCTATTCTGTACTCTGGGAGAAGAACACCAAGTGGAATTCTCTACAATTAAACCTCCCATGCTCATACCCAGGGCTACTGCCAAAGCAAAAAGCAGGTTTGTGTTTCAGCAGACAAATGACTGATGATCATTATTAGACATTTTCCACGAGATCTACAACATCAAACCTCTCCTCTGAGAAATTTCAAAGATCGTTCCCAATGTTCCTGAGACACATTTATGGATAGTGTATGACTCTCCAAGAAATTGCACCTCAGAATTTTGTTTCTATGACAAGAAATAAGGTTTCAACTCTTTGCTTAGTTTCAGTAGACATATTAAGGGTCAATATGGTCCACATATTTAGACCTCTGGAGAAGGCAAAAAGCAAAAAGACAAGTAAATCATGTTTAAAATACCAGAGCCCAACCATAAAAATCTATTGTTTCTCTTTTGCAGTGATGGTATTTTACCATCCAAATAAAGATCCCAGCTCACCGATGAACAGAATGATGGAAGCAACACTGTACCACACAGTTTTAATTTCAGGTATTTGAAAAGATGATACCATAAAATGATCTGGAATATTGTTGCAGCATAAATCTCCCAGCACTTTCCTTGTCCTTAATGTTCAAGCCTAAAATTGTTCCATTCTTTAGCTGACAGTGCACATTGTAAAAGTTGCAGTTTATCACTTTCCTTTCATTCCTCCCCAGCAGTTCCATTACCACATTCTTCTTTTATTACAATCGCAGGGTGTCACTACAGAAGTGACATCACGAGGGGAGAACAAGGATTTGCCAGGAATCATCAGAATTTCTCTGCAGTGCCAGAGAGCTCTGAATTCAGAGCAAAGGGACAGCCTTGCACTTCAGCATGCTGAACATGTGCACTCTCAAATCTATTGCCTGTCACTGGAGTCCCTGGGACTGGAGTTCTACCCCACAGCTGGGCAGTACAAAGGTAATTCTGTTGCCATATGTTGTGCCAAAGAGCTCATGCTGTGACAGGGTGCATCACAGATTATGCTCTCCCATGTGATGCCAATTTTCTCCTTCATCTGTGAGGGATAAACCTTGTCTCCATTCAGATTTTAAAGTAGCCAAAATAAAAACTGTACCTCCAACGAGCTGGTAATGAAAATTCTGCTTTAAAAGAGAGGCAGAAGAAGCCCAGCAATTTTTCAGATATTGGAAATTGCTTTCTTTTTACACCCAGAATTCACTCTGCATCGACCCCATGGGAATTCCAGTCCCAATTTAGGAAAAAAATGGAGTTAGGAACACTTTGATCAGCCTCGCACATTTGCTTCATCAAAAGCACTGCAGTATTTTTGAGTTGCTCTGGTTGGTTGATTTTGAATGCTGGCATGGGCAGCAGCTCACACAGACAGAAAAGAAATACCAGGAGAGTAGAAAGAAAATAGGTAGAGCCCCCCAGAGCATGTTTAAGAGATTTTGCTTGTCTGTCCAATTTATTACTGGATTTCATTACTTAGCAGCAGTGAATTGAAGTGGTTGATAACATGCCACAAATGATTTCACCCAGCAGCATCCAGCTCAGCTCAGGAATCATCAAGAACCATTGCCACAAGCCTGGGCTTGGGCAGAGCGGGGAAATCAGGTGTACCTGAGGATTCCATCCTGGTGAGGCCACGGCACAGCACCTGAGAAAAACCCAGGGAACACCAGGGCCTCACCTCCCAGGGCAGAAATGGAGACTTCAGGAAGAACTTTAGGCATGGCTACAAAAAATAACTCCTAAAGAGGAAAGAATGGGCAGTACAACTTCTCACAGTGCAGAAACTGCTCCTCGAGGTAAAAGGCTGGGGCAGAAATGCACAGACAAACACTTCTCATGGCAGGAACCAGCCCTGAATGCAGAGTCAGCTGTGCTCACAGCTCAGGGCTTTGCTCAGTCTGGTTTTCACCCTTGGAGACACTCAGAGAGGGTTCTGCACAACAGCAGCCTTGGGGTTCAGTGGCTTGGCAAGGAAAACCTTCAGTGGAAATTTGCTCAGGTGTATAAAGCCACTGTCACATCAGTTCCTCCTCTATCCATACACCAAGAAAGAGACTGAGCTAGGATATTTAGGATTTCAAGCATCAGGCAGGGGTTTAAACCTCAGGCCCCTCTGCAATCATCAGGAATGCAGCTTGCAAACCCAGGACTTGGGGAATTCTCATTTTACCCACCAAAAGCAAGCCTAGGCCTGAGAGGATGCCCACGCCCTGGGGATCTCCTGCTCTCACTCTTTCAAGCAATGAGTTTAGGTATTTGTTGAGCCAATAGACAGCCTGTAATCCTCACCCCAATTTCAAGGTTACTGGAACAAACTCCTTTTGATTTAAGGCCTTTTGCCTTCAGCTAAAATGGAGCTTATTCTAATTATCTTCATAATAGCACACATCATTCGGGGCTCCCATGGGCACTGAGGGTGTAACGAGGATGGCATTTCACATCCACTGACCTCTAAATTAGTGCAGGCTTATTTCACCAGGAGAGAGCACAAAGTAAAATAAATCCTTTGCCTTCCACTCAGTTTACAAATGAAATTTTGTGGTTTGTTGTGTGAGACACTGTCATCTGCATTCCTGCTTCTCTGGCACTGCAGATGCCCAGGGCTGTTTTATGTGCCACTTTCATGGCCAAATTGCTGTAAAGCCCAGGAAGGTTTATGGGCACATTAAAGAACATTCTCCCATCAAGCCATCCAACTTTTCACTGTATAGCAGCTCCTGGTCACCACCCCCTCAGTAAACTTTATAGGAGACCCTCAGATACAGCCAGGAGGCCCAAAACCACCATTTGGTCTTTTGCCATCAGGAAATATTGTGAAACCTTTCTTTGTTTGGTTTGTGGGTCCTCTCTTACCCCTGGGCTCCCAAGACAAAAAAAATAAAAAAAGAGAGAGAATGGAAAGAGTATAAAAGGTGGGGAGAATGGAGAAGAGTCATTGTTCCTCTCCAGCTGTGAGACATTCTAAAAGAGAATGAACTGCTCCTAGGTGTGTGATCTGCCCTGATGAAGAGAGCCCAAGCTGTCTGGAGTCAGTCACCACAGTAAATAGGGATGGTGATGTGGAGAATACCTCAAAATGAAGAAGAACAAATCACATTATGTTCAGTAAATGCTAAATTTATAATGGATCAACATATCCAAACCAGCTAATCCCCTGTTCAGGTATTTAAAAAGGAATATTTAATGCCTAGAACCCGGACAGAGGTTAGTACAGTTATTTCACAAATTCCATCAAGGCCTGTCAGACCACCTGGTGTTAAGGAACTGCTGTAAGTGAAATCTGACCGGATTTGTTATTTCAGTATTTCTCTTTCTCCTTTTAGCATGCTCCACTAGCTGGCAATTACTGCCTACTGTACCATCTATTAAATATTCATGTCAGATATTATTTGCATAGAGCAGCTTTTCTCTGATAAAAAAATATGTTATTCATTCACTGCTTAGAAGATTGACCTCAGGTCCCTACTTTAAACACACAGTTATATTGATTGTGAAAATACTCCAGGAAAATTATGTAGTTTATATGCATGCATTATTTCTACTGAGTCATCCTGAAGCTTATAATTTAAGCCTCAGTGTTTCAGGTAAAATGAAATTGCTTCACTAAGTGAGGCTGCTTTGATTTCAGCTTTGCTCTGAGCTTTGCCAGGCAAGCAGAAAATCTTCAGAGTGTGAAAGGTCTTGTTCATATGGAATGTACAGCCATGCCTTGATAGAACTGTGTGCATTCAAATACATCAGGCCTTTGTCCAGAGATTGTTTTACAGACCCCTTTTCTGTTCCTTGTGTAAATAACCCCATGTCCCATATTAATGGAAGATCATCATAAATGAGCAATGAATTTTGGCTTCCAAAGGACTGCTGGGGCTGTTGTGTCATACATGGAGCACAAAGAACAAAAAATAAAAGAAAAAAAAAGAAAAACCAACAAAACAAAACAAACCCCCCAAAACCAGAAAAAAAAACACTAAACAAAAACACCCCTCTCAAAAAAAAAAACAACAAAAAACTCCACCAAAAGTACTCCCTAAGGATCTTGGTTCAAACAGGAATAAAGTCCCTAAACTGAACCAAAGGAACGCCAAGCAACAACAGAAAGAGAAGTTAACTGGATTCCAACTCAAAAGAAAAGTGCTCCTCATAAATGTGTCCCCTTGAGGAGGAAACTGATATTCCCCACTTTGGAAAATATTACTTGCCTGTTACTATTCTGCCCCTCTCCCAGGACAGAAACAGTTTAAGAGAATAAACACAGTAACAAAAAAAAAATGAAAAGGAAAAAATAAAAGAGAAAAAAAGGATAGACATGCTCTTTGCCTTCCTTTCTCTTTTGCTGTTTTATTACATCCACCTCCTGTATTTCCCAGCTCCTCTCCACATTATCTCTCTCACCTCACTACTTTTTGCTCCTCATTTCAGCCTTCCTTTCAAGAGAACATCACCTCCAGTATGATTATTCATCACCAAAAACCCCCCAAAAACCAGAACAAAGAGTCCAGTCACAGCTCAGCCCTCAGAGAAATGACATCCCCCTGGTCCTGTGGGTTTTTTGGCAGCAGATCCTTGTCCCAGGGGTGCCTGCTCACCTCCCAAGCTCCAGAGCTGCAGGCAGAGCTCAGGCTGTGCAGGAGCCTTTTCCTGGCCCTGTGCAGACAAACCTCCATCACCCTGCAGGGCCATCTCAGCCCAGAGCTCCCAGGACAGAGGGGCAGGTGGCTTTAAAACGCTGAGCTAAACAATGGGCTGAAGGATGGGCTCCCTCCTGGAGCTCTGGAACAGACCTGATGGGATTTATGCTTGTCCAGACTATGAAGTCCAGGATTTGGCATTCTACTAAATCATAAAACTAAGAAAAAAGTTCTCTGAAGACAACTGAAATTGCTGTCCTGGGGTGCACAATATCCTGCAAGTTGGCCTGATGTGTGCCCTTCTGCATTTCACTGATGTCTTCATTTAGTCCTCTTCAGAAAGTGAAAACTTCAGCCTCAGAGAAGCTCTGGCAGATTCCTGCTGAGCTCCATTACCTGGGAAACACCCCCAGCACTGCAGGGGAGGCTGCCTGCCTCTTTCATTTATCAACAGCAAAGGGGTTCTTCTAGCCCAAAATAGAAAATGCAGGTTCTAGGGAGCTTTTCTCCTCTCCAAATGCAGCCCTTCAGTTCTAACACTGAATTCCCACTCGTGCACATCCCCTTGTTTTCCTTAACCCCCAGTGATTATTCAATTTCATTAAAAAGCTGAATGATCTAGGGAATGCAGAGACAAATTTCAACCTCTCTTTATAAATGCAAGTTATACAGCAAAGATTTGCCATAATTTGTACTTGCTGTGACATGATAGAAAGCCAATCATGATGAACCAGCCTGGAAAACAGATGCAGAGGCTGTTAAAGGTCAGGATGGAAGAATAACAGGTAATAAAATCCTTTACCTATTGACATATTGCAGTGTGAGTGTAAAATTTATAATAATAGCTTTTAAATTTTGTGTCAAGACTTCCTTTTACCTTTTTTTTTTCTTAAAATGAAAGGAGAGAGAATTAAACCAGTTCTTTTTGTGGATTCCTACTCATGTGAGTGTGGAAGAAGTCACCCTGACCTGTGCCATACCCTGGGCAGTGCCTTTTCAAGGCATGAAGTGCTCTGTACAAACAAATCAATTCTTGTAATACCTTTGTATTATCTCCTACAATGCCCAGAAATAATCTAAAGTGAAACCAATCTGTTGTTAATTTGCTCACAGGGTTTTACTTTTGGCCAGCACACCATCCTTTTCTTTATGGAGCTGCTGATTAAAATGATTCAGTACAACAGTTTCCTGAATGTGGTCATTCCACAGGACACTCTGTTAAAGTAAAACTCTTCCTAAAATGCTTCTCCTCAATGGATCTGAGGCTTTTCCCTCATGTTTTTATTGCAGCCTGTTTTACAGTGAGAATGGCTGTTTTTGCAATATGGGAACGTGTCCCAAGAATGTTTCTCTAGAAATAAATCCATAGGAACAATTCACATCTCATCCCAGGGAAAACCTGGAATGTTTCCAACACATTTCTGAAATTATCTTAATGTACAGAAGAAATAAGTAAGAGCAAACACAGAGCCTTTTGTCTCTGAGGTCTATTGCTCTACAAATAATTAATTAGTGGAGCTGCTGTGCTGTGGGCCTGCCCGTCTGACCACTGAGCAATTAAATAAAGTGATTCTAGGAGCTACAAGTGGTTGCTACTGGAAAACAGAGCATCCTTCAAAACAAGAGGAAAAGCATTCTTTACTAATTCAATTTTTGTGTAATTATAACCTAATCAATCTTTTACAGACTTTTTGGAATCACTGTTCTCTTACTGCTATAACATCTCATAATTTAGTCTAGCAGTAGCAATCTTAACAACAAAGTTTGGACACGATTCAGGCACAAGGGCAAGGGACAATTTCTCCCAGATAAATTCTACATTTTACCATTACTTAGTATTGCATGCAAGAAATACACTTAGAGAGAGATATTTAGATTTCCCTCAGAGAAAACTCATAGGCACTATAATCATTAGCTAAATTTCCACCAGCTGCATTAGGGAATACATCATCATTTTGATTTCCCCAGAAAAAGCCTAAAATTCACCAAAATAGGATTGCAGGATCCTTATTTATGCTCTTCTGAGAGAAGGAATTGGGACTGCAATTCAACAGTTATCAGCACACAAACAGAAATTCAGTTTGCCATCAGATATTTGGATATCCTGTCTCCAGCATCAGATGAGAAAATTCTAATCGGAGTAGTTGATCAGAGGTTGCAGAAAACTGAACTTAATTCACACCTGGGGCCTCTCTGCCCTTCTCTGGGGGTTCAGCAGGGCAGAGGGATTATGAGAACATTCCAGATCAGCAGATTTTCCCTGTGTCTTTGTCTCAAGCACACAAGTCAGTAATTGAGAATAGGTCTCAAGCAGGGAGCAGAAAGGACTATTTCCACACAGTGTATGGTTGTCATTTAAAAGAAAAACAATAAAAATCTCAGCAGTTGGGCAGACTCCACATATTTGCTTGAAGATTATATCCAGAAGGATTTTTTTCCTACTTCTATTGAAAAATCATGTTTAAGATAAAATGTGCCTATTGCAAATCCTGTGATCCTGTATAAATACCATTGTACCTTTCCCATAGACAGTGACTAAAGCTGACAGCTCTGAAAAGTCACCATTATAGAGTTAGGATCCCGTTAGATATTGCACTGCAATTCCAGTGGATCATTCAGCCAGAGCCCCCTGCAATCAGCTCCAGGGCACAAACATGCAGGTAGACAGCAGCAGAGGGAATTTTTCCCAAGGAACATCATCAAAGCTGCTCCTCTGGAGCCACCTCCACCTGTACATGTGTGAGGGGGCTCACTGAAGGCTGCAGGGGAGCCCCAGGAGTGGATTCCTTGCCTCTCTCCACCCAAAGTGCCTTTCCAGCTGGCATCTGGCAGCATTATGATGAAATAATAATAAGAAATATTATTATCCCCCCTAATAGCTGGAACACCCCCAGTCCAGGCAGGGAGAGGTTTCCTCTCTTCCTGAGGAGCTGCAGGGCTGCTCGGAGGTGCAAGCAGAGGTGATTGCTCATCACTGTGAAGGGTTTGTTTTGCAGCCACTGTTCAGGCAGGGGTTCATCAATCCTGTGCACATTAGGTTTAGAAAATCCCCTCCTCACTGGGGAGTGCTTAGTGCAACTAGACAAACACAGATGCTTCCCAGAAATCCCCAAACACTCCCGTGTTCAAAGAGTCCCATTTTTCAAATCGACTATGCTAATCTCTGCTGTCCAACGGGGCAGGGCTTGTCTTCAGCAGGATCAGCTGTGTTTGGATGTAATTGAAAATTATGGTCATCTCTGCAATTTATCTCTGCCACTGAACTGGCCCTGTCACTGCTTCCAAGTTAAAGGCTGGAAAATTACAAAGGAGCAGTGTGGATTGAAGAAGAAAAAAGTTTGAAATCACAACAAAGAGAGGAACTGTTTGCTCAGTCTTGTAACAATTACCCAAATTCCTCCTGCCAGGCAATCCTCACAGATTGTAATTGTCATTCTTTGTCTTCACTGTGGTGTTTTGATCCAAACTTCCACTCTATTCTTCTCCCTCTATGTGGCTAAATTCCATTCTTCTCCCTATTTGTGGCCTGGGGATTTTCAATGGTACTTGAGATGTCAAGGAACTAAAAAACTTGTCCATTTTTAATTTTGACCAGCTAAGGCTCAAAAGAAACCATATGGCAACAGTGAGGAGCTGCCATTGCTTGCCTCTGCAGACTCAAAGACTCTGCTGGGAGTTATAAAGGACTCTGCTGAGAGCTGTTTTCCAGGTCAGAATTTTCTCTTGCAAACGTAGCCATCTGAACTTAACATTAAGTATAAACAGACAAAATGATTCTTAGGTCAGGTTTTAAATAAAAAACCTTTTTTTTTTAATCAAAGTGTTAAAATAGTTATTACCTGTGCATTGAAGCACACCTGGAGAGTGGAAACTTCAGAATCCATTCACAGCCATGCCCTCCCTGCTGCCATGTGGATGCAAGAGCCTGTAACCTATTTACCCCATTCTGTTAGAGGGTGGGAATTGAGCCTGCATGGGTTTTTCTTCCCTTTTAACAGCTCTGGCTTTAATTTCCTTACTCTCTTAGTTTGAATAAACAGTTTCCAGCTGTTTGGAGCATGCTGTGAAAGGCTGGGCAGTGAGGGGTTAATGTTTAAATTGGACCTGGATGTGCCAGTACAAAGGTAGGGAAACACCTTTCTGAGCCAGTTCTCCTCTTCAGGACAGAAGCACTGTCAAGGAGTGACCAAGACAAATAGAGAGGGATGGAGACCCCAAAAAAACCCTCAAAGCCCCCCAGCCCATTCCCAGAAAGATCCAGAACCAAGGGCAGACACAAACTCACTGACATGGGGGTGAAACACTCCATCCCAGGGTGCTGAAAACTGACCTAGGAGAAGATATCCCCTCATAAGCTGGGTGATGCCCACAGGCCCTGAAGGCCCTGGCAGCTGGATTGATGCTGCCCCAGGACTGGAGATTTCCTCACCTCCCTGTCTCATCTCCCTTCCACACTCTCCTTCTCTCTTTTAGACCATTTTTTCTTTTCTCTTACAAGTAGAAAATAGGGGCAAAACATACCAATTTCCATGCCACGTGAGTTATTTGGTAATAAAACCTTGTCAGGTTTTTTTTTTTATTTTTTTGGACCCTTTTGGCTTTTTGCCATTGCTTTTCACCCACAGCTATCTCCAAATTTTGGGTGCAGCCACTGCCCTGAACAGCACAGCACATCTCAGCTCACTCAGCACCCAAAGAAGAACTGGAAGGGTAAATTAATAACCACAGTTTCATACTGAAGAGATGTGCAGCTACCACTGAACACTGAAGGAGGGCTATAGATTGTGAATTATTGAATGCCAGATGCTTTGAACCCTAAAAAGCACAGTGCACCGTGAAAGAATTTGCAGGGTTTTGAAAAGGTGCTTGTGAATCTGGATAAAAAACCAAAACCAAAACAGGAGAAGACTCATTTTTTACTGGCTGCTCCATAATCCTGTCTTGTATAAAGAAAGGAATGGCCCTTGTCACTTGTGGGATAACAGAATCCACCCTGCTCTGCTTTGAGGCATGTGCTTGTGGTTTCCAGCTAATCCCCTAATCCCTGATGTGGAAATTGCTGGGGACATATCCAGACAGGATAGCTCAGATCCTCAACACTGCCTCATCATCTTGGATTTCAAAGAACAAGCACAGCTTGAAGAATAAACAATTAACATTTGATGTTATATACTTAATTTAATTTAGGATAATAGAATGATATTGTTATATGATACTTAATGAAAATGTAAGAACAAAAAAAGAAAGGAAAAAAAAAAAAAAGAGGATTTGTTCCACTCAGCACAGAAAACAGTCACTACACAGAGGCCAAAAAGAGGATTTTTTTAAAAGAAGCTGTAGAGTGAATAGCAGAAGTGCCACTAACAGAAGGTTCACAGCAAGCAGGGATCAATCTGCTCTCCTGCATGGCAGAGGAAATTAGGAGTACTTGCACAGAACCTCACAGTCTGAGCTGTGTAAGACCAAAGTCAGAACAAGTGAAATTAGAAATCAGGGTAAAATCAAACAAATAACACGTGCAGTACAAGAGGCATGCATGAAAGAATAAAATACCTTAACCTGGCAACAGAGAAGAAATCTAACAAAGCAAACCAGGAAAAGAGATCATTAATGTAAAAGACAATGAGAAGAGTGCAAACTCATGGCAGCAATTTAACATTCCCCGAGTTCCACAAATACTGGAATGCAGATAATAATTTAAAATCCAACTTGACAAAGGGAAGTTTCCCAAGTCTCCTATCTAACCAAAAACTGCTTTGATGATGGAGGGATTTGTGTTATAGAAGATATACAATGCTGGGCTCTGCATTTATCTGCTCATGGGCACCTGGGGGACATTTTCACCAGCGTGGGGAGAAACTTTTCATGGTCAGACCTCCAGGGTCACAAGAGAAAAATCAAGGGAGAAGCAGAAGAGGCACCTGGACCTCTCTGGAGGGAAGTGTGCTCTGCATCCCCAGCAGGGCAGGCAGAGCAGAGTGCCCAGGGCTCCTCCAGAGCTCCTCCAGAGGATGGAGACTCTGCAGACTCCTTGGGAAACTTATTCCAGTGTCAGATCACATCCACGGGACAAATCTTTCTTATGTTTAAGTAAGAACAGCTTCAGGAAGCACAGCAGCACCTGGCTGATTAAATGCAGCTCACTTTTTAAGCTTAGTTTCTTCCTCTGAATTCTCTCTTGCCTCCAATGCTCTCAGTAAATGTGGAAACCCTTTCAAAGCACCATATGCTGGTGTTTTCTAAACTATCATTTTCTGCAAATTGCCATTTCATAGAAATTTAGGTGAAAATGCTTTTCTTCTTATTTGGATGAAAACTCATTTAGGAAGATGAATAAATTCCCTGAACATGCAACTCCTGGCATTTGGCTATCTCTAGCAGAAGATAAAACTAGCAAGTCAAGCTCATGATTCTCTACTAATTTACCTCATGTACAGCATATTTTTCAACATCTATGCTTAAAAAAAATAATGTACCTTTGAGAGTCATCTTTATTGTTATACCATAAACAAGTTCTTTTGTTGGAAACAGTAATCTTCAGAATCTCTCTCCTAAGAAAATGAATTTTAAAGCTAAATTCTCTGGGAAAAAAAACTGGGTCACTGTGCTTTTGTCATAGGGTTTTTAGGTAAAGCAGCCCCAGATTAACAAAACAAGTTCCTAATTTCTGCTAATTTGATTCCTTAATTGAATTAATTAACTGGCTTTTTCAAAGTTTTGACAAGGAAGAACATTAAATTTTACAAAATTGGAGCAGGCATCAGAGCCTGATTTTCAGATGGACCAATCCACCTCAGTCACTTGAGTGGATCTGCAAATGCTCAGCAGCTCAGCCAGCACCAGCCAGAGTGGGCTTTGACCAAGAAGCAAGAAGGGAACAAGGAGAGCAGAGAAACAGGAGAAGGGAAAAGAATCCCAAAGATCACAGCACCCCAGATAAGCCATGCCCCACTGGCCCAGAGATCCTGCAGTGCATTTAATGGCCAAACATGGCTGTGAGCAGCAGACACTGCTTTCCTGGCTTCTCCTCCTGGGCAAAGAAGTTCTGATTTACAGAGTGAGCATCTGCTGCAGTTTGTCTGTCTCACTTTGTGCCAAAAAGGGGTTATCATGCTCTTTCCTACCACTGGATAACTCTGCTCCACAATGCTCCACATTCCCCCCAAAAGCACAGAAGGACCCTCCAGCCCTCCTTCACACAGACATCAGCAGAGAGCAAAAGGACATGAGATAAATCCTGTGCAAAAGTCAGGTGAGTTTGGTGATATGGTGCTCTCACAGCCTGGAAATTCCATTCCAGGGTTTCTCCCACCCTGCTCATCTGTTCATCCCCTCAGAACAGAGACTTCCATTTGTTCATCTCTTTGGGCACAGTAATGCTATACAATTGTCTCTAAATAATCCGAATAAATAATTCCTAGAATATTTGTAATTAGAACACTATAAGTCCACAGGACCTGATCAAGGCCACCGTGTACTCATGAGCAAAAATATTCTTGATTTTGGTGCCCTTTAGATGAGGCTTCAAACCCTGACACCTGACCTGCCCCAAATACAGCCTGGAAAATAACCCAGCTGCAACTGAGGACAGGTTTTTGGAGTAACTTGGTTGTGCTCCAGTGTATTATTATTTAAACCTTTATTCCTGACGACCTGAGCTGTGTGAAAATCTAATTTAAACATAAAAATTGCACTCCCATATGATGGAAGAGAATTATCAAATGTCCAAGATAAATCTATGATTCTGTGTGGCTGCAACAGCTGAGTCAATGAACCTCAGACCCACAATGAAAAACAATATTTAGTGCTGCCTTCTGCCATATATTCTGATATTCTACACATTTTGACTTCTGCTCTATAATATCTTTATATACATATAAATATTCCTGGCTCTCAGCCTCTGGCCCTGAAGCTGGTTCCTCAAAAAGTGCCCTGAAGTATTTTTAGTTCACAGAGAATGTGAAGAAGCCCAGAATAACTGTCCTTTCACGAGCATCTGCTAAATTACAATTTCTCAAAATTGTAACAGCATCATCTAGAAAATCCTACTGCAAAATTCCACAGGAGATACATTTAATTCAGAAGGACTGAATTACACGTTACAGCAAGACCTGATGGTTTGGAAGAACCCACTGATTTTCAGTTCTGTATTCTTAGCACAAATACTTCGAATTTGAGAATGGCTTCAGCTGAGAGGAGCCTTCACAGACTAATTTCAATGTTTGGTGGGATGGTGATGTAATTTGATAATACAAGTTCTTGTTTACTTTCTTAATCACTTTTTAATTGCACTGAATTTTTCTCTTTGATAGATAAATTTGCATTATGGAACACAGTAGAACAAGAAAGCTGAATGTTATTAGTTTTCTATAAATTAATATATTTTACTTCTAATTCCACTCAGCTGCTCATTTCCTCCAAAATCACAGCCCTTGCAGCTGACTCAGAGAGCCAAACCCAGTGAGGTAAGGTGAACAGGATTCACACCTTGCATTAAAATACATAGCTTTTAAATTTTCCTATTTAAATAGTTTGACATATTAAAAAGCTTCCTTAATTTCTCTCAATTAATAAGAAAATTCCAATACACACTCCTGCATGTACTCTACCAGAGTAATTAATTTCAACATTTCCTAGCTCTGGATTAATCCAGATTTTTCTCCTTAGTTGTTGATCATTTACCAAACCACAAAGCCAATGGTGATTTTTGGGGGGTAAGGATGGAATATAATTAATTTCAACATTTCCTAGCTCTGGATTATTCCAGATTTTTCTCCTTAGTTGTTGATCATTTACCAAACCACAAAGCCAATGGTGATTTTTGGGTGCTAAGGATGGAATATAATTAATTTCAACATTTCCTAGCTCTGGATTAATCCAGATTTTTCTCCTTACTTGTTGATCATTTACCAAACCACACAGCTAATGGTGATTTTTGGGTGCTAAGGATGGAATATAATTAATTTCAACATTTCCTAGCTCTGGATTAATCCAGATTTTTCTCCTTAGTTGTTGATCATTTACCAAACCACAAAGCCGATGGTGATTTTTGGGTGGTAAGGTTGAAATGTTCAAAGTCTGAGGTTTTTATTATCGAGTCAGTTGCCTTAAGGCAAACATTTCCATAATGAAAAACCTAGTTGTTATCTTCAAACTGAGATTGTTTCAAACATAGCTGGTTTCAGACATAACTGGTTTGCACAGAGTTTGATCTCTTTGGGCAAAAAGGGGAAGCAGGAAATGCAATGGCACTGAGAGCTGCAGTCAGAACAGGAAGGATCCTCCAGGACAAAGGCAGTGAAATGGGGCTCAAATTGTTCCCCAAAACCCATTAGAGGGAATAAAGTTCTTTAATTCCAACAGGAGCTCAGCAATGCAGTGACCAGCAGAGGGACAGGGACCAAGGCAGGGAGTTGAGGCAGACATGAACCAAATACTGACAGCTCTGTTTATTTTCCACTTCAGAGTTATCCAGCACAATGTTTGCTTGTTTTGCTGGAGCTTTTTTTGTTAAATACCATTAAACTGGTAAACAGCTTGCCCCTGTGCCAAAGGAGAGAAAAGCCATTTCCATTGCAAATATGACCTGTGCTCCAGGGACTGTGCCCCTACAGAGCACTTCTTGTACCTGAGAACGCCTCAGACCTCCTGGCAGAAGACAACAAAACACCTTCAATTATGATTTCATGAGTAATGACAACCCCCATTATAAACTTTTGCTACAATATTTGCATTCACACAGTTCCTTTGTTCTGAGCTGGTGTCTATCATGTTGTAAATTCTATTTTCACTCACCTGAATGCCTTTCACATAAGCACAGATGAAGGTCAGTGCTTTTATAAGCTCTCCTCCTCTGTAAGCCCATAATACTCTCATGACATTAAGGTATGTACTTAAAGACTTGATTGCTGGCTTTCATTTACTTAATATCTTGGCAAGTTTGCAGTACTGCCACGAAATGTGTTTAGCAGCAAAGCACACAACTGTTCTGCTTTTTAAGCTAGGCTTATTTATATAAATTTATTCCATAGCCTGCTCATCTTATTTTAATGGCCAGATGTTCTTTTCTCTTCACTTCTTATTAAACAAATACTCTTAACTAACCAGACATTCTCAAAGTTCTTCATCCTAATGTCTTTGATACTTCAATTTTTTTTTTGTTTTTTTTCCTTTTTTTGGCTATCTTCTTCTATGAAGAGTTAAGGGCACTAATGGTATACCCAACATAAAAATATTCATTCGTAAAGGTGTGTCCAACATAAAAATATTCATTTGACAGGAGAACATCAAACTCCTGCTCTCAGAAATAGTTGACTTCAATATCTAACTGCAAACTCACCACGTTTTCCAAAGTGAGCCTGACATCTGTTTTTGTTTATCATTTGGTAAGGACATGAATTCCTACTAAGAGGATGAGGCAAAATTTAAATATAGGTATTCCCTTAGATGCACTGGATGGAGAATATAGCATTTCCAAGACTCTATTCATCTCCTAACAGGGTACATGGAGGCTGCATGATGCCTTGGTTGTTATAAAACAACAGTTGGATTTGCTGCTGGTTTACAAAAACAATGCTGTGGAAAACAATTCATACAGAAAAACAAACCCAAAAAACCCACAAACAAAAATCTCCTCACATAACAAAAACAAAGCAAAAGCCTTGAACTTCTACTGCAGCATTATGACCAGTTTTAGTTCTGGATGTAAGCCTTCTTTTAAGGATAAGCAAATGGCTCTACTCATTACCCAAGGCAGGCTAAACCCCACTGCAAACCAGAAAAGAGATAATGCCCATGGAAAAGACAATAAAAGAGCACAGCCTCCTGTCAGTAACAGCTTCATGAACCTATCACAGAGGTATTGTCAAAATCCCAAATAAAATATATTAGAATTATACCAGACCCTATATTCCATGTTTATGTAACCCAGAGTGTGTTCTCCCTCCCTCTAAATTACTTGTCAGTGACTCTACACTGGACTATGTGGGTGACAGGCTGGGGTGATTTTGCAGAATCTCTTCCCAGCCTGGTCATTCAGCCTCTGAGAAGCCTCTGGCCATTAACACTCACAATGAGGATTAAAATTATCTGTAAAATGTAGATTAGAGCACCACAGTTCTGTCTAAATGGCACTGTCAGAAACAGTCTGTGTTTTGCTGAATTATGTAAATTTACCACTGACAACACATTTGTAAAGTTACTTAAGACAACTCCATTCTGTTCTATTTTATAATTAAAATGGGAATTGAACCATCAACACAAACTGACTTTATTTAGCACCATTCCTCCGTCCTATTTCACTTGCACATGAACATTTTAAAACCAGTGGCCAATATCATGCAGACAGAGCTGCCTTCATCTGCTCCAGCCCTGCAGGACCACCAACCCTCTCCAGTTCCTAAAGCACAGGGGTTTGTACAAGTCAGGGCTGGCCCAGGGGCAGCAGCAGCAGCACCAAGGTCCAGCTGCAAATCCCAGGTTTCCCAGCTCAGGCAGAATCCCAGGCAATGGAATTGTGCAGCCCTTGGGGTGGGAGCCTGGCAGCATTTGGGCACTGACATGCCCAGAGTGGTTTGTGTGGCAAAGCCAAGCACCAGGAGATGCCACTCACCATTCCTTTCATCCCCTGGCTGCCCTGAGGGATGGAAGGGGGGCAAGCAAGGAAATGAGGAACCCTACGCAAAAGCAGCAAGAGCAATTTGCTCCCATTGGAACACTTTTTACATCAGAAATAGAAGGCATTGTGTGCTGTTCAAAGGTGCTGATCACACAGCCCTGGGAATCAAAGGCACTGATGTGCTTGGAAGGTATTAAACACCCAGTTAAAATAGAATTTCCAAGTGTCTTTTGGTGTCTGAGCATCAGACAGCCTGGGTGAAGCATGGAGTGGTACCCCTGAAATTAATAACCTGCCTTAACCATAAGATCTCAGTCTTGTGGTTTCTGATTAATGATTTTGGAACTGACAATTTGGGGAATTGTTCAGTGTAAAAGGAGTTTAGATGAGTTTAACTCAGGCTGAGGGAGTGAGGAGGGTTTGGATTGCCTGGCTACCACGAGACCACCAACACCAAGGGCAGCAGAACACCCAGGCTGGGCATCTGCAGTGACTCCCTGAGGCCTCTGAAGGAACACGGAGAGAAAGAAGGCAGAAAGAAGAATAAATCTATTGGACCCTTTCTTTCATTTTCACAGACAAATTTAAGGAAAGGAAAGAGTAACTTTAAGATTATGCAAAAAATATAAGAGAAGGATATTGCAATCATAGAGGACCTCAAGCACTGATTTAATTCTCAGCTGTAATTCTAATTACAGACTTTATAAATTAGTTTTGATTCTTCCTGGAAAGTTCTTCATGGACTGTGTTCTGAGGTAATAATATCTGATGTAATTTATGGTGTTAGGAAAATTCCTTTACAAGTCTCATATGATTGCCTTCAGTGAGAGTAATTATTCCCTTCTAAATTTTTGATTTACAGGTCTTGCTTCAAATGAAGGCTAAAAGGTTAAAGCCAGGGCTGAGATGGTTCTGTCTCTCTTGGACACAAGGGAAATGCTCTTTTAGCCCTGCTGAAACAATCCAGGATTCTCACAGGGAAGAAGCCTTTTCTTAGTTAGATTTTACAATTTCCTGGCTTTGAGTCAGGAAAGAAAAGCTTTCCACACTTTGTTGATTCTTTCAAGCCCTGAACTGGTAAACCCAATAGTTAGATTGTGATTGTAAGAAAGGGAGTACAAAAATCATAAATTCTTAGGGTGGTTTGTGTTGGAAAGGACCTGGTTCAGGTGGTTCAGGTCCTGCCACGGGCAGGGACAACTTCCAATGTCCCAGAGTGCTCCAAGCCCTTTCCATCCTGGCCTTGGACACTTCCAGGGATCCAGGGGCAGCCACAGCTGTGCCAGGGCCTGCCCACCCTCACAGGGAACAATTTTTTTTGCAATCTCTAATCTAAATCTCACTTCTTTCACTCTAAAGGCAACACACCTTGTCCTTTCACTGCATGACTTTGTAAAAAGCCCCTCCCCAGGTTTCTTGCAGACCCTTTAATAACTGAAAGGTGCCAGAAAGTGCTTCATGCTTGAGCCCTAAGGAAGAGTTCAGGAGTTCCTGCTAAGGTGACCACATTGTTTAGATCCCTACAGACTTCTCCTCCCTTGACACCAGCAGATTCCCTAAGCCTGGCTACATCTGAGTGCTTTCCCTGGATCTTTGCCCCATTCTGTGTGCTCTCCCTGAAAAGTGAGAGTTCAGTGGGATGGATTTATGTGCTCCTTTATCTCCAGGCTGCTGATGTTACTGGGAAAATTCCAGAGCTAATTCTCTGCTTACACAAATTGTCCTTTTCATTGCTCTGCATCTAACTGATATGAATGTAATTAACTCCATTAACTTGCACGGTCATATTCGCTCCCCTCCCCCTTTTTTTATTAATATAAATGCAAGAGGATTTGGATCCCTGTTTTGTGAAGCAGTGCTGCAGAGACTGGTGCTAGGGAAGGCACCTGCCCCAGGAATACACCTATTTACAGGGCTGTCCACACCAGGAGACTTTGACACACTCCCACAGCCAATCCACAGTGCATTTTAATTCAGATGAACCCTTGCTTTAGAGTGGAATTAAACTATCTCAGCAATGGCTGATTGACATAAAATTAAAAGGAGAAAGAGTGGCTTTGGAAGTGGTTGTGAATATATTTAACTTGGTGCTGTACTGAGGGAATGAATGGACTGCCTCTCCTGACCTGTGTGGAAAGGCAGCAGAATAAAGATGTGGCTCTGCACTCTGCCTTTCCTTTTTAATACCTGTCACGTCTCAGATTTGCCACCCTTAGATGAATTGCTGTTCCTCCCATGCATAGTGTGAATTGTTTGATGTATCTTTCAAGGAGCTGTGAAATCTGGGATACAGTAAAGTTGTGTAATTTATCCCGAGTCAGGGGTGACATTCCACCCAGCAGCAGGACAGGGAGACACAGGAGCTTCGGTTTTGTTTATTGTTAAAAAGAAGCACCTTGCTCCATTTATTTAGTTGGAATAAATTATCTCCTGTCATATGCCCAACTATTTATTGGAGGCAGCAAAAAAATATGAGGCAAATTCACAACAAACACCTACAGGCACTTAAGGGAAAAGATGTCACCCACCCCTTTTCTCCTCATATTTAGATGGATTCCATCTCCACACAGGGATGTACAAGAAAATACTGGAATGCAGCTGTCCATGAGGAAGGGTTTTCTACAGGGCAGCAATTGTGTTGCCTTTAGAACAAATTCAAATTGTGCATTGGAGGGAAATGCAAAGAGAAAAAAAACACCAAAGCACCAGATTGTCACATATGGATGTTCCAACCCAAATAGTCATTCCCATGGTAATTTTCTTTTAGCCTTTAATTTTCTTTAGTTCCTTTCTTCAGAAACTGTGCCTCTTGAAACAACAGCCCTTGTACAAGAGTTTGCAAGCAGAATCTAGGAAAATGTGCTGAGTTATCAATTTATTTTTCGACATCTGTTAATATCTGTTAATATCTGTGATAAGTGAAAACAGTTCTGGTGTTAGGGGTAGATTGCACATTGTCTCTATCCAGAGTTATTTTTTAGTGGTGAAACATTCTATTTTGGTATACTGGAAATCAAGATAAAATAAAGCTAGAAATTTCAAAACAGTGCATAACAAATCTGTAAAGATTATAAATAGATGAAGCTGACTGACACCTGGTTGAATTCTTTTTACCTGACTCATCTATTTTTTCTTTCCATAAAAACAGCCAAAGCAAAAACGGAGAGAGCTTTTATCAAATCCACAGCATTGATATATAGGACACAGAGGTTCCATATGATACTTTGACTACTTTCAAATCCTGCAGAAAAAGCAAAAAATCCAGTGAGGGAAGAGTGCTCAGCCATTTCATGGAACACAGAGGGATTGTACCAGTTCATGTTTAAAGAAATGTTGTTCAGTCCCCCTAATTCTCTCTCGTGAGAGATGGGACACGACATTTATAGACAGAACAGGCAGGAATGGCCATGCTCAGGAGCCACCCCTGCAGGACTGGCAGGAGCAGAGGAACGTGCTCAGAGCCACAGAGCTGCACCAGTACCACCAGTACCACCAGTACCACCATCTGAACTGATGCCTTAGGATTGAAGCCTTTGTATTTTTCATGTATTTGTAACCCTGCAGTTCTTTAGTGCATAACTCTAAACTCCATGTACAGTGTGAGCTGCTGCTCTCCCATTTTGGGCAGACACAACAATTCCTCTCCAGGCTGGGAACCAAGGACACCTCACTGCCTCAGGGCCTGAGATGGGAACAAAAGTGAGTTTGGGGGAGCAAACTTGGGGTCAATGACTTCATTACCTGAAGCTGCAATTGGAACAATAATCCCCAATATGCAAATGGATCAAACCTGTCAAAGTGTGAAACCTGTGATCCACTCTCCATTTTTTGGGTGTAGCCCCTGGGGGTCTTCATTTGCCCTGAAGGCCCTTTAATAAATAGAATTGCTTTTTATTCTCTTAATTCTGTCTTGCCTCTGTTTTTAGGTAGCCCAGAAAGACATCAGCAGCACAGGGCTGCACCAGTACCCCCAGTACCCCCCATCAGTACCAGTATCACAGCTGCACTGCCAGGCTGGAGCTGTGAAGTGAGAGGAAGAGCTTTCCCCAGCACACATTTAAACCCTGACTTAATTGTTTCAACAGTGCTGTCACCTCCTCAGCACAGCTCTCTGGATGTGTCCTCTGACACAGTCAGTCTTTCTAAAAAACCTCAAAGTGAAAAATGCAGGATGTAGCAATCCCCTCAATGTTAAAAGCTGTACTTCTGAGCCTTTCATTAGTATACAGAAGGTGAGCCTTTAATTACAAACCTTTCACAGTCTGGAGCACCCTAGGGCTTCCAAACATCCTGGTGCAGGCAGGAAGGATATTTCAGACTTCATTTCAATTCCCTGAAACTTTTGTCAACAGCCTCATTGCAAATGGAAACTGCTCAGTGCTGCTCAGCTGTGCTGCCTCAGCTGCTGCACCAGCCCAGCCCTGGAAAAAACCTGCCCTCATTAAAGGAGACAGGCATGAAATAAGACTCAGCTTCAAAAACCTCTACTGCAACACTGAAAGATGAATATAAACTTTGGGGGCTTTTCTAGATCATAAAGACATTTGGCCATAAATGTATTTTCTGTGCCCTGTATTTGGAGGAGAGGAGGAGGGCAGGGGTGTGGGGGATGTGTCTGGGTCCCTTGCAGGGCTGCTCTGCACACTCACACCCCAGGCACACCTCAGGGGCTCGCTCAGACCTGCAGGGAGCCTCTCTGGAGGCTGCTGGCAGATTTCTGTCCCCAGGAGGAAACACTCCTCAACATTCAACAAATCACAGCACAATGGGCTCTTTTGCAGGCTGGCAGGAAGTGCTTCCAAGCTTTGCTGCTGTGATGTGGGCACTCCCTGCTTCCTCTCCCACTCCTTACAGCCTGGGGTTTGGACTAAAATCCCTGAAATCTCAGAGCAGCCCCACCTAAAACAATCCTGCACAAAGCAGGGCAGGCTCCTCCAGCCAAGTGACAGATGGACCACGGCAGGATAACTGATGGCTCCTCCTAGGAAAGACACCTGGGGTGATTAAATGATATTTCTACTTCATTCCTAATTTAAAGCTGATTATTACATGTGCAGTTACTCACGTTACACTCCCCAGCTTGAAAAATGAAGATAACGAGGTGGAGAAGTTCTTTAACAATGCCAAGGAAGAGACACACAGGTATTGCACTGAAACCATGAAAAAGGCACTGAAACCTTGGAAAAGGCACTGAAACCTTGAAAAAGGAACTGAAACCATGGAAAAGGCACTGAAACCTTGAAAGAGGCACTGAAACCTTGAAAGAGGCACTGAAACCACGAAAAAGGCACTGAAACAATGAAAAAGGCACTGAAACCTTGAAACTGAAACCTTGAAAAAGGCCCTGAAACCTTGAAAAAGGCACTGAAACCTTGAAAAAGGAACTGGAACCTTGAAAAAAGCACTGAAATCTTGAAAAAGGCACTGAAACCTTGAAAAAGGCACTGAAACCACGAAAAAGGCATCTGCTCTGAGCCCTGTGTTCCAAACTGAGCATTCAAAACTTCTTTACTCATTCATGTTGACTTGCAGTGTGAATTCTCAAAGCCTTATCACACTGCTGCCCTTCAGCAGAGACAAATCTCTGTCTTGTAAAAGCCATGATACAGTGTGGCTGCATCAGAATTACCTTCTGTGGCCTTGTATAATGTTTGGTGACTTTTTATGAAGCTGTGCTAATTAACAACGCAGAGTATTGTCAAATCTGCAAGCAGAATTATTTTGAACTTTTATTTTTTACCTTTAAACGCCAGTTAAATATTTCACAGGTGCATAAGATGATGTCTGGTTAAAAAAAATAAGAAAAATATTATAGGGATTTTTTTGTTTGGTTTGGTTTGGTTTTGTGGGAGTTTTTTTTTTTTATTATTATTATTATTTCTTTTAAATTAATAGGGGAAAAAAAGGCATTGGATTGCACAGTCTGTAATGTCAATGAACTGGCTGATAAAACACCATTGACACTGATAACACCAGCAAATCATTGTGTACTGTGCTTCATATTTAGTGTTCAGGGAAAACATGATCTGCAGCAGCTCTGCAGAGTAAATCTGATCTCCAGAGAGGAGTCTCAATGATCCCATTAACATTGATCATATTTGAAGAAGTCTCAGGCATCATACATTATTAATAGGACCCCCTTTCTGTTTGTTTGGGCTTTTTTAATGGTTTCAAAAGAAACAAAGGACATTAGATAGAAATGTCTCCATTAAAATCATGTAAGTGGTTGGTCTAAAACCCTCCAATGACAGGAAATCACAGGAAATCCAGAATTCAGAGCTGCTGCTCCCCCTGAGTGTCTGCAGACACCAGCTGAGCTTGTGTGCAGCACTTTGCAATATTGAAGAAGTTCAAAACAAGGTGACTAAAGATGAGTCACCTCCTTCCTGCAGGCTATGGCCAAGCCTAATGCATTTGTTGTGTATCAGAGCAGGAACTGTCTCCTGGTTCTCACTCCCTCCACACATGGGACTGTTCTTGGGAATTTCATCTTCCATGAAAGACAATATCATGCTAAGAGTAAAAAAAAAATTATATAAATTCTCAAGGGATTTGATGGAAAGACTTTGTT
Source organism: Haemorhous mexicanus (assembly GCF_027477595.1). Taxonomy (NCBI): domain Eukaryota; kingdom Metazoa; phylum Chordata; class Aves; order Passeriformes; family Fringillidae; genus Haemorhous; species Haemorhous mexicanus. Next base: position 17,933,336 of record NC_082354.1, read on the forward strand.
TAGGACGCTCATCTGCCAGGATAGATGTAAACAAAAAAAAAAAAAAAAAACAAAAATCTGAAAACTAGAATATAGCACGTATAGAATATATAAAACTAGAATACAGTATGTGTAGAATACATAAAACTGGAATATAGTATGCATAGAAAAGATTATAGTATGCATAGAATATATAAAACTAGAATATAGTATATATAGAATATATAAAAATGGAATATAGTATGTATAGAAAATACTATAGTAGGTATAGAATATATAAAACTAGAATATAGTATATATAGAATATATAAAACTGGAATATAATATGTATAGAAAATATTATAGTAGGCATAGAATATATAAAACTAGAATATAGTACGTATAGAATATATGAAACTAGAATATAGTATGACCTGACTTTTTAGGTAGTGGAAAATAATTTAAGGGGACCAGTTCTGCCCTTCCTAAATTGAAAGCTATCTTCAGGATCCAGAGCAAATATTCAACTAAAACCAGACCTGTTCCAAGTTTTCCACCTCAATATTTTTTGAAGTATTCCAAAGAAGATGTAATTCCCATTTCTGTGCACAGAGCCCTTCTGCTGTGCAGGATCCAAGTCTGAGGTGGGGCCACCATGCAGAGCTCAGAGCAGCTCTGAGGTGAGTTATTCTCAGAGGGAGTCCCTCCCCAGGAAACCCCTGTAACCTGCCCCAGAGGGACAGAGCCTTGACTCCACATTCAGTGTGTGAATATAAGAGAAGAGAAACCCTAAACACAGAGAACAGGAACTGCTGCTGATCCACTGCACCCCTTGGCAAATCCATGCTGGAGTTCACACAGCCGAGTACTCAGCTCCCTTCCTGCTCCCTTCCTGCTCATCCCACCCCACATCCCCCAGGGAAACACTTCTTATCCACAGACTGACAGGAAAAACCACCCCAAAACCAGGGTTGTGTGCTTTGGCCTCTTCTCTAGGAACAAAACATGCCATGGATGGTTTTAAAGGAGTGGCACATGCCAATCACACAGAAACCCAAGAGCAAACCAACAGAAAGCTCTTGTGGCCACAGGAGCACAGGATTAATTGTATCTGACAATTAATTACTCATAAATCCCTGTTCCAGGTATACAACAACAGAACTTTATGAACCATGAAGATTTTGCCAAGGATTCCATGTGTGTGCAGAAGAGCAGTGGCCTCCCGGCAGTGCCAGGGCTGCTCTCAGGGAATGAGGGGGGAATTCAGGAGCTCTGGGAGCCCTGCTCTGAGCTGGATCCTGCTGAACAGAGCCAGACTGCTTCACCAGCTCCAGCAGCTGCTTTTGAAGCAGGGAGGTGCTGTCTTTTCCAGGACAAAGATGCCTGATGTGCTATCACTGAAGTGATCAGGGTTATTCAAGAGGCAATGCTCACACAGCAGGGCAGAAAAACTCCCTGTGAAAAGGAAAATGTTGAGGAAATGCTCCCCAAATGATTCATCCTCTCTGAAATTTAGAACACCTAGGGACTCCCAGCCAATGGACAAACCTGCTTATTCTGTTTTGCTGGCCTGAGAAGGACAGAGCCCACAGCACCACAACAAAGATTTGTAGCCTGGGGTCACCAACTGGAACTGCAAAACCCACTGCAAATCTTATTTGCAAGTGCTCCAAAGTAAAAGATCACTCTGGCATTGCTAATAGTTCTATTGAAGGAGTTTACTTAGCTGACAAATCAATACAAAACAACAGCAAAAATACCTTTTTCTTTTCTTTTACCAACAGCAAACTTTCCTAGTGGGAATGCCACTACTCACAGAATTATAACTGTGCAGGTTTTTTGAGCACAGTAAAGTCTTCAATTCTCTTTAAAAAATGATACTTTAGGGAAAAGCATTCCTGCTTTGTTGTAACATATTTCCTTCTTTTTTTTTTTTTTCTTTTTCTTAAGGTGAACCTTCAAAAGAGTTCCACCTAGCATTTCTTCTAATGTGTGCAGACTAATCTAGATGGTTTATGGTCCCTTGTTATATAAAGTACAGGAAAATCTCATTTAATTTCCAATCAAGACTAAATGATTTGGCTTTCAGTTTTCACACTACTCTTTGTTGCATGAAAAGCAGCTTATTTATGGAATTATTCATGTGTACATCTTGATTTCATGTGTGTATACACAGGTATCTCCATGCCTGTGTGTATGTCTATCTAAATATGTCTAAGATCAAAGAAATGTGGTTGTTAAAGTTTCCTTTCAGAGAACAACAGCAAAAACAGCAGGGGGCAAGCAGCAGCAGCAAAATGGGAAGAGCTTCAGAGTGCAGAGCATGAAAAAGATCCCAAACACATTAGAAAGAGATTTGTGTAATGGTATTCCAGCATTAGGGAAATATCTGGTTATGCTGCCTTTTTAAGGTGCATCCCTGAGCAGTTGGTATCAATTACCATGGCAGGTAAAATTCCAGCTCTGTTTTTGTGCAAAACCACAGATTTCATTCTTTAGGGAAGATATTGTCTACTTGCACCCACCAAAAGCTGTGTTCTGAAAAAAGGAAATTCAACCTTTTGTTGAAAATGCAATTCAAAACAAAGTGTTTGTATTGATAAGTAGTTTTATATTTGTTTTGTGCATATTAAACTAAATACTACAAATAGATGTTTCCTTTGAGAAAACCCAAACCTTGCATCCAGCTGAATCCCACCAGGCATTAGAACTGCAGGCCCTGAAAACCCAGTGAAACCCAGGCACCAGAAATGATGGCAAAGATACTTGTAGTGGTGTTGCCTTCAAACAGTTTGATTTAAAAAGAAAATAAAAAATCAAAATAAGGCTGGTTGTGTCCTATTGAATATTAAATCTTGCAATTCTTTTCATTGTAAAACCTGTTGGCAGCTGTGGACACAGCTCAGGAAGAGCAGCCTTGCATCTCATGAGGAGGGGAAGGACAAGCAGTGCCATGGGTTCCTGGTGCCTGAGTGTCCTGGGAAGGTGCATCAGCTCTGGACCTGCCCTGCCCTGGCTGCTGAGAGCAGCTCCCACATTACCCCAGGAGGTTTTTCCCCTCTTTTTCTGCTCTTCTCTATCAGCCCAGCCCAGCACCTTCCTGTCCATTTCAGAACAGAGGGACAGCTCTGTTAATAAGTTGTAAACCCCTCTCTGTTTAAAGGCAGACTAATTTAAGTACTCAAAGTCCACACATCTATTTGGAATTTCCTGACATTTGATATTTGCTCTGGAGTTCAGCAAGATTAACATTTCGAGGTCAAAGTCATTCAAGTCCTCAGAAAGTAATGCTTGTAATAAAATCCATGCCTGCCTTTGTGCTGGCAGATGTTAATTATGTCTTTTCTACAGCACCAGAGAGCAGAACAGGACTAGAGCCTCTTATAAAATGGTCCTGATCATTCAACACCTCCCCAATTAATTTTAAATATGGAAAATAATGCTTTAAAAGGAATTTGGTTCCCTAGAGAGCTTCCATGGTGTAAGCAACACTGCATGCCCATCTTCCTACTGCCAAAGTGGCTCCTGTTTGTTGATGAAGAAGAAAATACTCTGGGTATTGAAAAGAAACCCTACTTTAGCACCAAAACCACTTCTTTTACCTGGGAACAGACTGGGTGGGGGTGATGGTGGTATCTGCTTCCCCTCAGCTGAATTTCAGTGAGAACTTAGGAGGAGGGAAATGTGGAGAAAGCAAAGCATCCTCATTGAAGTTTTTCAAACTTAAATTTTTGAATTACACATGCCCATAAGCACATTGAGGCTGGAAAGGTACTGCTCTACAGAAGATTGAAATAATCCAAGCCAGAGGTTTCTTTCTCCCTCTCCCCCTTTTCCACACAGCCCCATCCCTGTCCCAGCCCTGCCACCAAGATGCATTTGGATGGTTCAGAGAGCTGAGCAGCTGAATAACCCCCAAAAACTGATGGGAGGGGGCTGCTGCCTGTCAAATTCAAGGTTAACAGAGGAGAAGGAACAAAAGCACAGCTCCTCTGAGCTGAGCTGCATTTCTGTCTTTTTTTTAGAGGCTCCTTCCAGTCCTACAAGAGTTTCAAGAGTGCTGAAGCCTGGAACGGATTGCTGACCTTTGCCTGGACATTTGGTGGATACACAGCTTGTGCTGCTTTAATTAAATGCAGGGCTGCTAGCCTGGACCAGTGGTCAGAAATTCATTAAAGTAATGAGAATGCCTTTGCAGCTACCTTCCAGGCTATCTTTGTAAACTCTTCAGGCAATATTAGAGATTGCAGGGTTGAGAACCGGTCCAGAAATCTACTAGAGGAATAAATGATGATGGGGACTCATTATCAGATGAGAGAAATTAATCCAGATGGCTGGGAACAGGGATAGGGAAAGTTCACCCTGGTTCTGTTTATTTCAACTGAAATTTTTCCATCCCCAGCATATCAGAGAATGTTTGCATAAAATTCTTATTTATAGATAGTTCTGAAACGTCCAGGGAGAGCATCTGATTCGCAGACATTAAGATTTAATTAAGTTCTAAATTCAGTTAATAAGATGGAAAAGTCTGAAAGATTAGACCTGAATCCACATCTGAACTTTTCCCAAACCTCCCTTCCTGAAGTGCCTGTAACCAGAGGTTTCCTTGTCACCGACATGTTCTATGAAAAATCCTTTCCTCAGGATTTTTTCCCTCCTGAGAAGCTGAGAGGCCTCAGGAACAAACTGTAAATAATTCTTATTTGCTGCTGTGGGATGCAGCAGGTGGATCTGGGATTGGTCTCATGTGGTTGTTTCTAATTTATGGCCAATCCCAGTCCAGCTGTCCAGACTGTCTTTGTTATCATTCCTTTTCTATTCTTAGCCAGCCTTCTGATGAAATCCTTTCTTCTCTTCTTTTAGTATAGTTTTAATATAATGTATATAATAAAATAATAAATCAACCTTCTGAACATGGAGTCAACTTTCTCATCTCTTCCCTCATCCTGGGACCCCTGTGAACAATGTCACATTTCCTCAAGATGAGCATCCTGAGTATCCCTTCCCTCACAGCCCCTGTGCAAAACCTCCCAAAACCAAGCAAGCCCACAGAGCCAGAGCTGTGAGCTCAAAAACCCAAGAAGGTGTCTCTGCAGAGCACAGGCACTGGTTACACTCACAGTGGAGCTGGTTTTATTAGAATAAATTGTGAGCAATCTCACAAAAGCCTTTGCATTATCATTTAAAACTATATTGGCAAAAAGGCTTTTGAGCTTCCAGCGCCTTAAATTTTCCAAACAAGAGCTCACAGCTCATCAGTCCGAATGTAAAAAGTTTGCCTGGTTGATTTTATTTCCCTTGGCATCTTTCCCTTGTCTCTTGACAGAAGACAGCTCCATTGCTATGCTGATAAAAGAGCAGCAGAGCTATATGATACTGCCACCTCCATCAAAAATCACTTCCTTGTCAAAAATCTCTGTATTATTGCTGCAGCTGAGCGTGGCTTTGGTGTGGATTCAAGGGACTGTGCTGTGACACAGCACCCGTGTTTGCACTGGGCCTTTGCTCTGCTGGTAATTGTTCCAGGCACAGAACCCTTTTTTTTTTGGTCTCTGCTCTACTTGTCAACAGCTCCGTGGGCAGGCTGTTGGGAAAACTGAGGCTTTGAGAGCCTGTTTTCCAGGTAATTAAAAGTAAAGATTTTTCCTCTTGTCTTTTTTGCTGCCCCAGGATTTTTGCTCACTTCCCCATTGAAGTGAGCAGCTCTTTCAAGAGTGACACCTCTGGTCAGCACAGCTGCACTCGTGCAGCACGGGATTTATTGAGCACTGCTGTGTTTGGCCAGCTGAGAACGAGACAACAATTAGAATAAAGCTCTTGTAAAGTACCTGCATTCAGGCAGATGTAGCATGCTCTTTTAAGAGATAATATGCCTGGGAGAATGAGATGGCAGAATTGAGCTAAGATGTAAGCTGCTTTGAAAAATACCCATCACCAGTTCAGCTGTGCCCAGGGGTACCTGAGCTGTTGTCAGCTAAATAATCCCACAGTGAGCCACGAGAACGCAGCTCAGCTCTGTGGCAGAGGAACAAAGCAGGGAAGGAAATTCAGGATGCTGTCTCTGGCAAGAACAGTTTAAATTGACCTGCTGGGCACTGAGAGCCAAGAGGGGTTTGGGGGTGCTGGTGGGTGAGGGGCTGGGCACGTCCCACCCTGTGCCCTGAGCCCAGCCTGGGCAGCAGGGGAGGGAGGGGTGAGACCCCAGCCCTGGACCTGCAGAGAGTCCAGAGGAGGCCTCCAAGCTGCTCTTGACCATGGAAACAGGCTGGGAGAGCTGGAGTGTTCACCTGGAGAAGAGAAGCTTTGGGGGCACCTAATTATGGCCCCCAGTACTGAAGGGAGCCTGCAAGAAAGATGGAGAGAGGCTTGGGACAAGGGATGGAGTGGTGGGGGGATGGCTTAAACCAAAAGAGGCTCAGATCAGATACTGGGAAGGAATTCTTCCTGTGAGGAGGGAATTCCCAGAGCAGCTGTGGCTGCCCCTGGATCCCTGGCAGTGTCCAAGGCCAGCTTGGACTTTGGGCTTGGAGCACCCTGGGACAGTGGAATTTGTCCCTGCCCAGAGCAGGGGGTGGGATGGGTTGGCTTTTAAGGTCCCTTCCAACCCAGGTCGTTCTGGGATTCTATGATGATACCATTTCCAGCTGGATATATCACTTGGACCAAGATCAAATATTAATAAAGACTAAAACAGAAGCTCTTCACTTTACTCTGCACAACTCTTTTTAGGCTTTCCTTGGACCTTTACTCTTTTTTTTTTTTTCTTTTTTTTCCTATCTTTTCTACTTTATATTAGTCACTAAAAAACTGGGGAAAAAAAAATATTTAAAAAACTACAGCTGCAGATCTCATGGCCTGGCCTGCCAGCCTCCCCTCAGAACAGGGTCAAGATCCAGTGGTAAAGGCACTCAGCAGCCACCTCCGGAATGTCTTCATTTGTAACTTTGGGAAATGAGGTCAAGAACAAGTTTTTCAAATTCAGAAATAATTTTTCAAATGATTGCAGTGAGGTTCAAGTGTGACACTTGGAGGTCAGTCAACAGGCTTAATAAGCACTGATCAGACACTGGCGTGCCAGACTGAAACCCACCTTTGGCTCCATGAAATTAAGAATTTAAGGATTTGGAGAAACAATGACATAACATTTCCTTTGACAATGAAGAAAAGCACATTTAGTATTTTCAGCTATACTTCTGCCACATAAAACAGCTGCAGAAAAGTTTTATTTTTATATTTGGTGCCTTAATTTTGGCTTTTTTTTTTTTTTTAAGTATCAAGTAATTTCATACCACCACAAGTAGGAACACTTGGAATTAAAGGTCAAGGTATTTCATTAGAGCCAACTCCTCTTAGCAGCACGAAGGGAATATCTTTCCAACATCTTTCAAACTGTCTCTCAAGTACTCTGTATTGCAAATGCCCTCTGCTGAACTTGTTTTGGTTTTCCTGAGCTTAGAGAAGCAACAGGAAATTTTTGGAGTTGGTCTGACATAAATGTTTGTTATTGGCATGTAGGTCTACAGAAAATATTGCTTTGAAAAGCTGGAGCTGCATTGTTTGGTGGTTAGAGAAAAATGACACACTGATGCTATTTGTTACATCCTTGCATTTGCCTGATAAACTTCATTTGGGTCAATAAGCTGTCTATTATGCACGTAAAAATAAAATAATAAATACTTACATAGATTATATAGATAGATATAGATGATATAGAAAGATATAGATAGATATAAATATAGATAGAGATATAAGAGCAGAACAGAGAAATGACCCCACTGTAGAAGAAAACCTGTGTTTTCAGCATCAGACTCATTAAAAAATGAGTTTATTTTACTTAAGGGTTAAGAAAAGAAGTGCATGACTTAATTACTGACAAAATACTAATAAGGGCTTCAATGCTCAAAGACCCTCACAGTTATCTCAGTATTAATAATTTTGATTGCATCTTGTATTTGGAACAATTGTAACCTCATGTAAATATCCTTATACCAACTTTTCCTTGTAGATGAGCTTAAAATTTCAGCACCTAAGCCTGCCATAAAAAATCAGGAGCTTGACTTTCAAAGAAACAGTGAGAGACAACTCACAGTGCAGTGAAAAATCAGTTTGGTCAGGTATGGAAACTTTAATAACTCACCCCAATCTGGCACACCCTGTAAGACATCTCTCCTCCCTTAAAATTCATTTCAATTCAAGCTGCATTGGTCAAACTGACCCTCACTGTCTGAAGCTGAGATATTTCTATATATCCATGTAAATTCCCATGCAATGAAGTATGAATCACTGCAGAGCTCAGGCAGTTCTGGAGTGTGGGCAGCTTGATTGATCCATCTTAGAGAATGGTGCAACATGCCCAGATACTGTAAATATCCATAAATCCAAATCAGTTTGAAACAGGTTGAGGCTGGAGCACATAATTTAGAATTGAGTGGCTGTGTGCTATGAAGTTTGCACAGACAATCTAATAAATAACACTTTCAAAAGCCTAAAAATGTCAACAATTTAAGGAAACAAGAAAAAGAGACAAGTGTCTCTGCCAAATATCAACTCCCTATTGCAAAAAATTAGCAGTGCCAAGTTTTCTTAAAGAAAGAAACCCTGTGGGTCCTTTCTGTTTCTACTGCAGCAAAGAATACTTTATTTCCTTCCCTTGTTCTGGTGCATGAGCAGAGCATTTTAGATGCTTTCTGCAAACAAAATAAAGAGGAAATATTTTCTTGACCTTGATGGTTGCTGCAGAGAATTGTCTTCCAGATTGTTGGGATTTTGTCCACTCAGGACACAGGTAGGTTGACATTAACAATGAACTGGACATTGCCAGTTCTTAGAGCAACACAGGATGGTTCAGTGTAAACATCCCATACTCTGGTGAGCAAGACTATGTTCTGATTTTTAAATCCACGTTCATTTTGGGTTTCAGTTCATCATTTTTAGTTTTGCGAGTGCCTGAATGTAAGTGAGATCTGCAGACAAAAGCAGCTGTACATCAAGAAATACATGGGGAGTTCTGAGCCTCATCCTAAACTCCCTATTCCAGCAATATTCCAAATGCCATCTGTTGTTGCATGTGAATGTTGTTAGTCTTCTAACATTAGCTGATTAGTCTTTCCTTGTGCATCCAGAAGAATGGAAATATCTCAAAATACATTTTTACAGTAGAGACTGCACTAAATGGAGAAAAAATGGCACAGAGTCAGTTCATTCCAATCTAACGAGTGGCAAAGGAGAGAAAATAGAAAATTTCGATTTCTTAATTATTAAAATGTAATTAAGTATTTGCACTCCGAGTATTTAATGTATCATTTAAATCTTTACTGTGCAATCTTGTAGGTGTGCACCCCTCATGTTTCACTGTATGTGATTTATGGACAGACACTTCTGGGGACAAACCAGGTGTTTCTGTGGAGAGAAATGCAAAACCACTCAGTACCTAGAGGTGCACCACCAAAGAGAACAGCAGTGATTTGCTCCAAGGCAGCTCCAGTTAACCTTGCCTGGCTGGGTCCAGCCCTGGCAGGGACCCCTGGGCTCTCTGGGGTCACTCCATGGCACGAGGCTCTGGCCAGCCTGGCTCGAGGGAGCTGGGGGTGTTTATCCTGGAGAAAAGGAGACTCAGGGGTGCCCTCATCACTCTGCACAACTCCTGAAAGGTGCCTGTGCTCAGCTGGGGCTGGGCTCTTTCTCCAGCAGCACTGACAGACCCAGAGCACAGAGCCTCCAGCTGCCCCAAGGGAAATACAGTTGGATATCAGGGAAAGTTTTTTACAGAAAGGTGATGAAGTTCTGGCATGGCTGCCCGGGGAGGTGGTGGAGTCACCATCCCTGGGTGAGTTTAACAAAGCCTGGATGTGGCACTGGGTGCCAGGGTTCAGTTGAGCTGTTGGGGCTGGGCTGGACTAGATGACCTTGGAGGTCTCTCCCAGCCCAGTGATTCTGGGAATTCTGTGATTGTGTGAATTCTGTGAATCCCCCCTCCAGAGGAGCAGGATGCATTAGCCTGAGAAAAGTCCAATATTAGCACTGCCACTGCTCTGCTTGCAGAAGGGCTGAAGGGCTCAGCAGCTGGGGTGGGGAGCTGGTGTCCCCACTCTGGTGTCCCCACTCTGGAGTCCCCGTGGTGCTGATGGCCTGTCAGGGCACTCTGTCCCTTCCAGGTGCTGGGCTATGCCTGCAGCTCCCCTCTGCAAGGGACACGAGTTCTGAGGAGCTGGGTCTGTGCCCAGCAGCTCCAAGTGAGCCTGGAGGAAAGAAGGTGTCTGTGTGTCTGTCTGTGTCTGTGTGGGTACCCTGAGGGAAGCAGATTCACGTTGGCCGCACAAAGGAGCGCGGCAGAGTTTGGGAGTTGTGACCCTTGCAGAGAGAGATGGAAAAATCTGATTTAAAAAAAAACAAAACAAACAAAAAATTAACCCAAAAAACTGCAAAAGCAAAGTCCTACATGAAAACTGCAAAGGTACAGACAGAAGGATGCTCTGGATTTTTCCACCACTGACCACCCACAACTTCCAACACTCCTGGAATTCCAGTGGTCTCTGTGGATTAAACATCACCCTTTCCTCTGGAATTCCTGCTTCCTGGGGCTGATTGCTATAAAGAAAATAGGAAGTTCAGGAAGATTTCTATTTCCCCTCAATATTTTGAAAGTTGGAATTTGCATTTAGCATCTCTCTTTAAACTTTTGACTATCTCCAATTATGGATGATTCATGTTGCAACACTGAGTACCTTGGCAAAAGCATTTGCCTACAGCATCAGGCATCTCCACCTGTGGATCAATGCTAATAAACATAAATATCCTTAAATAACCTTCTCACCTGAAGGTAAATGAGACAAGAAGAGGAAAACAATCTTGTTTAACCAAACTACATCTTTGCCACCTGTGCATAACTTGCATGCAGTATATGGGAGAGGGTGAAATACACATAGGATTTTAAAATTTATTTCCAAGATTTACAGAAAATATAATTAAACTACTACCAATATTTTTTTTTTAAGAGAACATTACATTCTCAGCAAGATTAGCCTAATTTTCAATCAATGTAAGTCAATGGAATTCCTTTAACTATAACAATCCTGTATTTGCCTTCCTACTTTGAAAGAACCTAAAGTGTATTCATATGGTAAAGCTCATTCAGGGATCATGCAAAATAAATGCATTTTCCTGAAAGATCCCTTTCAGTCTGATGCATACAGGTGTACTGAAGTCAGGCTGTGCATATTAAACCTCCATGTAAGAAAACATCAGAGAAAAAAAATATTGCTCTGCCAGCACTTTGTGCTGTTTCCACCAGTAACTGGCTGTGCAGATGCACAGGACACTTCAGCAGAAGCAGGAGAATGTTTGCATTATTCCTTTTCCTCCCTGCTTCCTCTCCTAGCACACAGGTCTGATACTACAGCTGAGAATGAGAGAGAAGAAAGAACTTTACAAATTGTGCCAAATAACACTATTCCATTGAAAAGGCCATAAATTAATCCTCTCTTTTTGGGGACTAAAAGCTTGATATCTGTGAGCAAGTATTCTAGGAGCTCTTATTCCATTCCTGAATTGAGAAACCTTCATTAATTTGGGCCATTAATTGTGGAGATTCATTACTGGCATATTTTCATCATTTTAGTTTCCTTTTAATGTATTCTTAATGAAATGCTTCTATTTTCACCCAGGCCTTCTATAGCAGAATGAACTCGGGCAGCTTTGCAAAAGCTGCACTATAAAGAAGGCAGATGAATGAGCCATGAGCTTATCATAAACCACTGTGATTTACTAATAATGCTCAGGCACTTTGGTATCAGGCACTGCATAGTAAAGGCTCTGTGTATTAATTGTTTTCTGTACTGTGACAATCCTGCCCTTTAAAATACACAAATCTGTGAACTCCTGGCTTCTGCAGCCAATTTATCTCCTGGGTGGTAAATATTAGTTTCAGGTGCTCTGTTTTCCTTCCAAACCCCCAAAGAACTCCCTCTGGAATTAATGGGATGTGAAACATGTGCAATACAGAGAGGAAAAAGGGCTCTGCACTGGGAAGGTGCATCCAGGAAAACCTGGGTGAGCAATATCTTAATTATCTACATGTCTCAGACATTCCTAATCTTAATTATCTACATGTCTCAGACATTCCTAAAATATGAAATGAATAATGGGAAAAAGCCCAGACGAACATGCAGCCAAACAGACACATGGAAATGACACACCCACACTCAGAATGTGCACAGCCTCCTCAGGATCCTGAGACAAACATCTAACAGGGTTAATTGGACTGAAAACCCAAATTGTCTACCACAACTCCTTTCCTGTTCTCTAGGCCTTTCCCTGTATGCTTTACTAGGGTGACAGCACAAAGGAATTCAGATTTTATTGAGGGCCCTCCATGTACAGTTGATGGTTGCAGGTGTGCAGCACTGCTCACCTGCTGTTGCAAGGTGGGCACTTTGAGTGGCATCTATCCACTGGTTTCCCATCTCACTGAAAATTCAGTTTACAATTAACAGAAAATAATTTTAAAATGAATTTTGTTTCATTTATGTAACAACCATCAATGTACTTTCAAATTTGATTTCACATTCTCAGCTTTACATTTCAGTTAGTGAGGGAAGTATAAAAATCCTCATTGAAAACCTTTGGCACTTCCCTGGGATATATTTTACAGTTTGGTTTGTTTTTTTTTTTTCCTTCCATAGGTACATTTTTAGCCATCAGGGTGTTAATTGGATGGATGTTTTCAGAACTTAATTCTCCACAAACATTCTGAAATCACACAGGTGAAAGCCCAAACCCACCTGCAGCCACACAAGAGCTCCAGTGGTTGGCATTGGGAGTTGCATCCAGCAGCCCATTGCTAATCAGTACATTTTTAAAGCATGTTGCTTGTATCAATCACTTAATTACAGCCCTAACATTAATGACACCTTAAATTGCTAGATGAGCAGCCTGCTCTTCAGCTTTGATTAAATTTTTCCCCAGCATAAAGGAAGGGCAGAAAAAAGAGGGAACTGTTTGTGGTGACTCAACTTTTAATTTCATGTCAAAACCAGAAATCTGCAGCTTGCTCTAACTGTAACCCAGATTTCAAAGAACAATTTGTCTGGCAACAAGCAAGACTGGCAGAAACAACACAATTAAATGCAATTTTTTTCACGAAAGAAAAGTATTTTAAGAATATTTTTGTGTTTCACCTTCGTGCCATAACATTTCATAAGGCTGAATTCCTTTTGGCACAAATGTCCTTAAATGTCACCAGCTCATTAGTACAAACATACTCACTCCTGCTTATCATTCCAGGTTACTTCTGATTAAAGTGCATTTTTGAAATGGTACCTGCTCACTGAGGATTAATTAGAAGCACCTCCTCAAGGAGTTGATTTCTAAAAGCTAACCTACACCAGTATTTGCACTCGACAATCACAGAGCTGAAATGATGAAATCCAAATTATTTGCAGTGCAACTTCTCATCAGTCCAGGTTACCAAGCTTTCCTAGCACCTTATATAAAAACCAAAAAAGAGTCAGCTGTGCTCTGTGTCCATAGAAAGTTCTGTGTGCTTCCACAGAAAAGATAAAGTCACCTAGAAAAGATAGCACAGGATGGAAAGCTTGAATTGAAGTGGAAAAGAGAAGATCCCAACCTTCCCACGACAGGAGATGAGGGGTGTGACATTTTTCTGCAAACAGTGCCACTTCTTGCTGCTTCCCAGAAGCCATGGGATTTAGGAATATTTATTTTGGAAAGGGCATTTCCAACTATTTGAACCCAGACTCTAATGAGATCCATCAAAACTGACCTGAAGTTCTTGTTTCTGGAGTTCTTATTTAACCTGTTTTTTTTTTTTTTTGTGTACATCCAACCTGAACTGGCAGAATTCCCTACAGCTAACAGAACTCCTGCCTCCTTGGGCTCCCCTTGTGATTTTTAATTCTGCAAGCACACTCACCCCACTCCCAGTATGATTTCAGTGATCTCCATTTCTCCCTGTACTGACAGAGTTCTTTATGGCACTCCTCAGGTGCAGGCCTTGGGTCCCATTCTGCATTTATCTGCTCCCATTAAGTGGTGCCATTAAAGACATTTCCACATCTCTCTTGGCACTCCACGGATGTTTGTGACATTAAGGCTTGAATGTCTTCAAATTTCCTACAGCTAAATGTTGACAAGCTTGAATTCTTATTTATTGGTTCCCTGCAGTAACAAACTGCATGTTCCTCTTTGACAGTTGCTTTCATGATGAGCTCTGCTCACAAAAGGTTGATGTTTTGAAGCAGCATTTGAGCAAACCCCTGCATTTTAAGGGCCAGATTTACTGCAGCACTAAAAAAACCTTAAAACCACATCGATATAAAAGGATCTAATCAGATGTTTAAATGGTATACTGAATTATATGGGCTTATTTCAAGCAAACAACTCCATCAGAAAAGAAATTCTGGCTTTTTTTGAATAAGGGATGAGGATAGAAGTATCTTAATTCCCAGCTGTATTGAAGAACAAGGCTCCCACAATCATAAAGTAGCAAATGCAGATCAGGGTTTTATATCACTGTCCAGCTCCCACAAAAAACTCAGAACTTCCAAATGAGTTTAGTTTTTGTGTTACTTCCTTTTAGATACATTCCACTAACAGTCACAAACAAGCTCAGCCAAGAACCTGAGCTCAGGGAATTTTTTTCCTCATTTTATATAAAGTTGAATGTCTTAAACAACACAGAAAAAAGCAGAGTAGTAATTTATTGTGTTCAGCTAAAGAGGGGGGGAAAAGGTTCATTTAAGGTACAACTAATAATTATAAATATGAAAAAAAAACCCAAAACCCTAGAAAAAACTATGGCCAAGATATCACAAATTCAGAATCTCCGTGTTAAGCCAATATATAAAGTAGCATATATAAACCCAGAAATGTTCCCTAAGCAGCTCAGAGATTTTTAATATAGACTGTGTGTTGGAATATTTGATTACACAGAGCCCACCAGTTGTGTATGTACCAGCAGATAAAAATGCAATGATGTTGTATTCACTGCTGTGCACTAGAAACATCCAAACATGGACTAAAAGGAACAGATAATCAAATGATAGTGCAAAAACTTTGTTCTGTATTCATTCACCCTTTGAACACGGGTGACATGAAAATCTTCCTATCCTGTGCCTGCTCATTTCCTTCAGCCTTGTGCTGCTGCACTCAGTATTCAATCCTGGGTAGTTTTGCTCTGGAACCACAAATCACTCAATCTACAGGTGGCAAGGGCAAGAAACAAGGTATCCAGGAGGCAGAATAAGAAATTCACAAAAGCCACAAGGCCGAGGTAGGAATGTGTTCTCCTCATTTTCTGTGCTGCAGCACTTTTCTAAAGGCTCAGGAATAGGTATTTACAAACAAGAGTCAAGTGACTTGACTCTCATTTTTTCCTGTGGTATCAGCAGGAAAACATTGATTTATTTGGGGACAAGTTCAAGCCCAGCATTTGTTCTTTGTAGACTGCCTTTCTAAAGGTGAGACTCATAGTTCAAATCTTATACACCAAATAAATTCCACTTAAATCTACTTTGATGGCTTAATTGGGGTATGACTCGTGTTGGCCTCCTGCAGAGTGCTGAATTTCACTCTATGTTATTTGACCTCGTTGTGAGAGCAGTGTTGCATCTTTTACTGTTTGTTTTATTCATGATCCAGAGGTGAACACAATAAATAAAAGCTTGGAAAAGCATTCTTGAAGCAGTCCCACTGCTGGAGGAGAGCCCTGTTTACCTTTCTCCTGGGTGAGCAATGGGACTGCAAACACCAGCAGTGCTCAGGTTAACTGCTCATTCAGAGACATGCTTTGATTCCATTTATGATTTTACCAGCACCCCAAAATGCCAGCCTCAGTCTGCACGTGGCATGAGGAGCATGAAACAGAGAGCACACAGAATACCCCCAGGAGGAATTTCCTCCTTCACCCAACAATTCTGCCCAGGTTATGGGAAATGGTCACATCCAAGCCAAGCACGGGGAACAATTCCCTCACTGGATTTTCAGATGTGCCCATAAAGTGCACACCACACTGCACTTGTTCCATCAGCACACAAACCACCTTTTGCTTGCTCTGCTATGCTCCAGTGAGCTGCCAAGTGAACCAATGTGTGTGGAGAAGCCACCTTGTTTCATTAGAACACAACTGTGCTCTGCTTAATAAAGATCAGCATTAGCAACATATTAGCAACAGAGGCTTGTTTTCTGAAACCAAATTAATGGCATTAATCTTTCAGCTGTGGCTCGCTCAGCTGCCTCTTGGAGGGTTTTTAACTTGCCCACCCTTAAGGTTGGGTGTGCAGCCAGCAGGGAGAGGGATGCTGGAGGAAGGTGTTTGAAAAGGCATCTCCTGTTGGCACTAGCCCCACACCAGGATGGCTCTGGGCACTGAGCTCCCCTGTCTGCATGTCACCATTCCCCTGGCAGTGCAGAATTGCACACTTGCAGCTCTGCACCAAACCTGGGGCTCTGGCAGTGCCCCGTGCAGCCAGGACTCAGCCCTGCCACCAGGCTGGACCAGGGAGCAGAGGCAGGCTGCCCCAGCCCAGAGCAGAGGAATGCAGAGCCCAGGGATGCACACACCTGGAGTTTACTGCTGAAATCCACCCATGGCTTCTGCCTAAAGAAAATTACTCCAAACCTCAGCTCAAAAAGCTTGAGAGGGCTTAAATACAACCATGAAATGCTTGTATGGCTCTATAAAGTTCACGTTTCCCAAGTGTCTTCTGCTGTGCAGAAGGAATTGTGCTGAGCCCTGCTGCAGGTGCAAAACAAATCTCTCTTCTCTCCTAACACTGCCCTCAACCCCACTGGTCACAGATCCTTCAATATTGACCCAGATGGAGCAAAGGAACACGGATGTTTTTGGAGAAGCAACGTGACACAGTCCTGCTGGAAGTACTGCAGCAAATGGCTGTCAAAATTCAGCCTAAACCTCTTCCCTTGGTGCCTCCTCTCACCTGCAGCCCCTCACACTCAGCCTGCAGGGAGAGGGTAACCTTGGAGGAGCAGCAAAGGCTCCAAATCCCCTGATAAAAACCATCCCCATAAAACAAACCCTCTGCTGCCCTTTAAGGGAAATGACAGCCCGTGACCCCCTGTTCCAGGAGATTTTTGTGTCTGTTACATTTTTTAAGCTACAGATACTAAGTCTAGAGCAAAATGTCAGCCATTCATATACTTTAGCAGTTTAAGGAGAAGAATTAGTCGATGAAGAAGAAGAAAAATCCCCTAACCTTGCAGTTTTACTCTATTTCTAGATATTGATTGCACTGAAGCTCATAATATCCACTTTACCAAGAGGAGAGGGGCAATAGCAGCAATTACCTGTTCACAAAGAGAAATAGAAAAGCTCTGCCAGGAACAGTGGCTGAAATTAATTTAGGAATAGAGTTAGATTAATTTTTCAGTCTGAAATTTTTAAGGGACTTATAAGTTAAATATCAGTTTCATTTACTATTCAATATTTCACAACACATAATGAGCGCCATCAGAATTGTTAAAATAAAAAAATAAATATTTCATATGGATGATGCTCACAAATTTTCTTTAATTTTTAATACAAGTACTCAGAATCCAGGAGTCTTCAAACAAGGCCTCAGACTTTAAAGTAAATTTCAGAGATGCCCCAAGTTCTTACCTGATTTTTGGGGCATTTTTTGGTTGGGTGGGTTTTATGGTATTTTTGGGGAATGAACAGAACTGGATCCAAAGAGTAATAAATATTTCTACAGTATAATGCAGCAGGGAAAAAAAAGAAAAATAATTTCTTATCACCAGTTTGGGTTTTCCACCTGAATGCATTTTATGACCCCTCAGTCTGGCCTGGAAATCAACTCTTTAGAGAATACATGCACAGCCTTGCTCCACCATGGTTATCCCAAAGGTCTAAAGGAGGAGAATATCCAGGACCACTCAAACTTTCTTTTGACCACAGATACCAAACAATAAATTCCATCAAACCCTGCAGGAAAAAGGAGGGAATAAATCAATTTTCGTATCGCGCATCTTGATTTCCAGTCTCAGGGGTTCATCCTTAGCACCCACTCTGCAGACAGCCCCCCAGAGCTCCCTCCCTTCTGGAAATTACTGCTAGACTGTTCTGGTGCCATCCCAGCAGCCAGGGAGGAGCTCTGCCTCCTGCCAAGCCCCTGCTCACCACCTGCAAGGTGAGGCAGCACAGGTGAGGTACCAGAGGAGCCCTGGTGCTGCAGCAGAGATGCAGAGATGTTCCTCAGCTGGGCAGTAAAGCTCATCTCAGTTCAGGCCCAGTAACTCATGAGTCCAAAGGTTCCAATCCATCACAGTGAACACCCAGCTCCCTGGAAGGTGAGCTGTAAAGTGTCAGGGAAAGGCAGATCTAAACACATTAAATTCCAGCAAGGAGCTGCAGAGCCACTGAGATCACTGTACCTCAAAATCACTGATTAGTCATACTAATTTAAGGTAACACTCTAAAAATAAGGCTCCTCTCCATAGGGCTGAGCCATGAATCACCATAATATATGAATCATAACTTCAAATGCAGTAATGAAAAGACATGGGAAAATAATATGGTTTGTTCAGGAGAGTGCTTATTATTCCATTTCACAGAAGACTGAAAAAAAGCTGGTTTCATTATTTTTATATAATCATTCTAAATTGCAAAGTCCTCCACACAGCCAGGCTATTTAAATAGCATTTTAACAATGTAATTGCTAGAGATATTTCTCTCTGTCTTCTTTTGGAAAAAAAAAAAAAAAACAAACCCACAAAAAAAAAAAAACTATAACAGTAACAACATCTTAATTTATTTCTTTTTCTTAATTCTATGGGGCTGACACCTGGCAGAAAGTATTTTGTTTCTATTCCTTCCTATTGGGGTGCTCAGCTGGAGAAGGCCCAGGTGAATAATTAACTAATCAGTGGAAGCACAGTGCACTTCCAGCCCAGAGGAGATCTTGGGATTCCCAACCTGTGACAAAGATAATTTCACATGCAAGCACGAATGTCTCAGAATTCCAGATCCTTCAATACAAAATGATTAAATATTTGTTCCAGGCTTTGGCTGTGGCAGTCAATCTTTTATGCATTTAATGGCTGTGGACTGTGCTCATCTAAGCTTTTCTTTCTGCAGCTGGCATGGGGAATTTAACAACAAATTTAACAATAAATTCCACCTGACATTAGGTGCCACCTCCAAGCCAGTGAATCCAATCCAGTGAGAGCTCCTGAACAAACATTATGCTCTGCAGGGAGGAGTCAGTGGAATTCCCTTATGCACAGGAGGTTTCATGCTTTAGGTGTAATATTATCCACTTTTTCATCACATTGCTGTGGAGTTTGAAAAGCTTTGTGTACATTCGTGATTCAAACTCCAATTTCTACCCAGAGGAACAGAATATCAATTTTTTTTTTTTTTTTTCAATTCTAACCTCTCCTTTCAGGGATAAAGTGTCCAGGGACTGGAATCAAAGGTGTTGAACTAAATCTGCTTAGACAAGTGCTGACCTTCCCCATGAACTACACAGTTATTACAGATATTATGGCCCAGATTTTGGGCTTGCACCCTGGGGCCAAGCACTCAGAGCCTGGACACCAAACCACATTTTCAGGTGTCAGTCTTGAACACACCCACTCATTTTTCATGACAGAGAATGTCTGGGAACCCTGGATACTGAAAATTTGGAAAGGTCCATGCAACACATTCCATAAAAATGTATTCCATCACGAATGCATGCTTGTACCAAGGTTTTCCACAATTTCAGGGCAAGGAGGAGCAGCACAGAGCTGTTCACCCGTGGCTGCTCTCAAACAACAAATCCCTCACCCATGAAAAGCTGCCTGGCACATTTTACATTTATACCCCCAAAGCTTTTTGATTAAAATGTAACTAATCTCACATTACAAGTCTTGTGCAAATGCAATCAATTATATTTTGCTCAGAATGAAGCTGCAGCACCTCTGTGGAAGGAAAATGAACAGAGATGGTGGTTTGTGGAGGCTCTCTGTTGATAAATGCCCAGAGAGCTGGGAACACACTCGCCACACTTCATTGCTGCTCCAGACAAATTAAAATGATTGCACTCCTTTGTATTTCCTGAACTGTGCCCTTTCTTACCCCAGAGACTGAATAATTGGATTTTAAGTCTCCTGAATAATGCCAAAGATGGACTAATGATCCATAAAATTTTCATCATGTGTTTTCTTGCCCTTTTATAACATGTTAAAAATATAAAAATAGGAATACTTCAAATAACACCACTGCAGAACTTGGTCACCACTTCCTAGGGCCAATAACCAGGGGGTTTAGTTTGCCACAGTGCCAGATTCTGTGAGGTTGAAGCTGATGAAACTGCTCTAAGCTAGACAGAAATAATTGATTCACAAATCAAAGCTGGAAAGCACAGCCTCTTTTTGCCTCTCAGAAATCATGTTGAACAGGTAGTAACAGGTTGCATCTGAAATTTGTGCTCACTTCTTCAAAAGATCTACAGAAACTCCACATCCCCCCCAGCTCTCCTCTGTGACAGGCAGAGCAAGAAGTGCTAGAAAGAAATGAGAAATAACACAGCAGACTAGAGGTAGTTGCCTAATTTTCTAGTCTGGCGTGGTGTAAATGTAATGGATTTTTAAAGGTACCTTAGTCAAGAGCAGATCCCAAACCTTTGCACTCCTATTCACATTGCTGGGGTGCTGGCTAATGAAAATAATTCAATTTATAACTCTCTAAAAGTGTGGTAATAGAAAACTTCATGAAGGCAGTAAGGAAAAATAAAACTATTCTGGACTAATCAGTGGAAACTCACAGTGAGTTGGTGATCCAAACTATCCTTCCCTTCTACCAACACTGCAAGGAACATTGACTAATTTGAAATTATAAAAGAATGCGTGCAATCTTCAAACAATTTGGAAGAGTTGATAAATAATCAACTCAAATAATTTGGAATTACATTCCTATCTTTTTTTGATCTTCTGGAATAAAACATTGAATTAAATAGATCCTCTATCTGTGACTGTAATACCATGCTACACACACGGGAGGGTAAATAAATTTAATTTAACAGCACACAGACTGAAGGTTGAACACATTTGATTTAACAGTGCCCCTTTTGTCTGTCTGGCTGAACGTTTAAAAACAGATTACTGGAGGACTGTTTTGACAGGGTTTTTATTAGCTAGTTTTACTTGTGAATAAAAGTTTAGAAATGAATTAGCTCCAGATGAAAGTATCACAGATGATGTGTTACAAGAACATCACAAAGCCAGCTCCCTAAATTAGAATACTCTCTTATAAAGTGTAAGAAACCTGGTTTATATATATATATATATATATATATATATATATATATATATAAGCACCCAGCAGATGTTTTCACTGGATAGGGCCCCCTCTCCCCTTTCACTGGCTTGTGTACCCAAATATCTCAGAGTTTTCTGAGCCATCTGTGCAGGGCCAGCATTGGATTTTTTCTGCTCTTTGTGGGCCACTTCCAGTTCAGGACACTCAATAATTCCATCATTTTGTTAGACAAGGCATTGCTTTAGACAAATTTCCAGCCACATGAAAAGTGAAACCCAGAATCTGGTTTTATCTTTAATAAAAATTGCAGAAAAAAATAATTTTTCCCTCATCAGGCAGAGAGTGATTGGTAGCTCAGCTCTGAGCCACTCCAGTCAGCTGCAGCCCTGGCAGGGACTGCATCAGCTCAGCCCTTTTAGCCCAACAAAGAATAATAAAAACAAATTAAATTATGTTCTTACATGTCTTGGACTCTTAAATTGCAAGTTTACTGCAAATTAGGTTATACTTGGGTCAGGCTTTGGTTTTACTTAGTGCAAGAAAAATAATAATGGGTATTACTCATGAACCAACGTTTTCCATATTTTTAAGGTTAATTTATGCTTTGGTTTAAAAATTCTCCTGAATCCTCAATTAATAAGGAACTTCCAGCTAGAGTAACTTTGCATTGCACGTGTGAAATACCAGTATTTTGGACAGGTAACATATCAGTAAAAATGGACATGTAAATATCAGTGTTTTGCACATGTAACATATCATAATATGGACATGTAAATATCAGTATTTGGGACAGGTATTTATCAGTAAAAATGGACATGTAACTATCAGTATTTGGGACATGTAACATATCAGTAAAAATGGGCATGTAAATATCAGTATTTTGGATAGGTAACATATCAGTAAAAATGGGCATGTAAATATCAGTATTTGGGACATGTAACATATCAGTAAAAATGGACACGTAAATATCAGTGTTTTGGATAGGTAACATATCAGTAATATGGGCATGTAAATATCAGTATTTGGGACAGGTATTTATCAGTAAAAATGGGCATGCAAATATCAGTATTTTGGACATGTAACAAACATATCAGTAAAAATAGACATGTAACATATCAGTAATATGGACATGTAAACATCAGTATTTGGGACAGGTATTTATCAGTAAAAATGGGCATGTAACTATCAGTATTTTGGAGATGTAACATATCAGTAAAAATGGACATGTAACATATCATTAAAATGAACATGTAACTATCAGTATTTTGGAGATGTAACATATCAGTAATATGGACATGTAACTATCAGTATTTTGGAGATGTAACATATCAGTAAGATGGACATGTAAATATCAGTGTTTGGGACAGGTAGCATGTCAGTAATATGGACATGTAACTATCAGTATTTTGGACAGGTAACATATCAGTAATATGGACATGTAAATATCAGTGTTTGGGACAGGTAACATATCAGTAATATGGGCATGTAAACATCAGTGTTTTGGACAGGCAGCATATCAATAAAAATGAACATGAACACATCAGTATTTTGGACAGGCAGCATATTCACCAAATGTCTCTGGTGCCTGCAGCTGTCACCTGCCAGTCCCCAGCACTGGTTCTGTCAGGGGTGTCACACCGCTGGGGTACAGACTGGAACCCTGATACCCCGTTCCAGAAACAAGGATGCAGCTTTGAGGAAAGGCTTTAAGGCAGAACCTCCTGCCAGTTTTACAGTTCTTCCCACACACCAAGATGACACTGGGTGCTGGAAGCAATTCCAGGGGGGAGCTGTGCACAACACATTTGATATTTTCTTTTTAGATGGAAGCCAGTGTATCAGTGCAAAATGAGATATGGCCTTTACATATTTAACCATAAATACTGTTATAGCTGTGATGGCAAATTCAGGACTTATTACAGCTTTCTGGATCCTTCCTTTTTCTCCAGTACTCATAAAATCAATATATTAAACAGGAAAGGACTTAAGATCACATCTCCAGTATTTAAGGAGCTCTTCATGCCCTTCTAGAAATGCTGCTGGTCTTTAAATTCAACAAGCCAGCATCCCTCTTTGTCTTTGCTAAATTTATACAAGTGGAAAGTCACAGAGAACATCTACAGGGGAGAAAAAAAAAAGTATGTTCTGAATATTTTTAAACACAGCTAATATCAGAACAGCCTATGCAATATGTAGATTATTTTTTTTTCCTCCATCTTTTGACAGTCATTGAAATGAATTCCAACTGGAGATTTGAAAAGCTGGCATAAAGCTATTTTTCCCTCTTGATTCTTTTATATCCTGTACTGAGCTCAACTGAACTAGAGAGAACAGTTATGCATATTGCACTGAAAAGAGCTGAGGATACAAAATGCAGATCTTTCTGGGAAGGAGCATGATCACTCTCTCCATGCAGAATGTCAGTTTGTCTCCTTTGGCATCCTCCAGAGTGGATCTAGACATTTAAGGTTTTTATTTTCTTCTCTTCACACCAAGGTATCCAAGTGAGGCACCACTTCAAAATTAATAATTTTTAACTCATGCTGGTAAGGAGTTTGAGGACAGTTTTGCTCCTATCCAAAAGATTAATTTTGCAAATAATTTGATCCTTTTGGACAAATTTTGGATGTTTTTTAGGTCATTGGTGTTATGTTTGTTATTTCCACAACTGACATGGGGAATATAAATGCTGTACAAATACCAACAGGGATTTTGAGGGAAGTGCAAGGTCTGAGAAAGCTTCAAGCCTTGGGATTATTCTGAAGTCATCCCAAACACAGCTCAGAGCTGGCAGCAGATGCAAACCAAGGGATGCTCAAGGCTGGGAGTCAGTAATTACAGAAATTCTGAATTATACCAACAATGCACATCCCTGAAAATTATAACTGCATCCAGAATCCAATACCTATGGCTCAGACTACTAAAGAAGTTACTCTGTATTTGCAACAAGTTCAGAAACCAAATATTTAAAGCAACTCCCTCACTTTTGAGTTTAGTTGTAGCCTGAGTTGCACTCTATGCACACATCCCTCTCTGTTCATTGCAAAGAGAGTTAAAATTAAAATTAAAAATTACATCTCTGCCCTGTGCCTTTGCTAGATGTCCACGTGCACCAGAACAGCCAGTGACAACACCAAAATAATATTTGCATGTTTACACTTATAAAAAAACTAATAGTGACACAAGAATGCCAAGTTTGAAAGGAATTTAAGCACTTAATATTCAGATAAATGCTGCACCTTCATTGCCTCACCAGGAATCCTACATGACTGAAAACATAAATCAGCTTTTGGTAAAAAACAGAAAATGCAGGATATTTGTAATCCAGAAAGAGAATGTTCCATGTTTTATCAGGCTCAGAGGAATCCTGTGAAGCTTCAATAGCACCTGTATGTTCTTCATGGGATGCTGATTAAAAAAAAAAAACCAAAAAAACTAGAAGAGGAAGATAAAGAAATGGAGGATTTGATATCTGATATCCCTAACTGAGAAATGCCAGCTTGTCCTTTGTAGGGGCTGCAGCTAATAATTAATAAAACATTAATAGATACAATATAATGAGATGCTCTTCCCTAAAGTGACCCCCAAAATCTGCAGGTCTCCGGATTTCCAGAGCTGCAGTGACCATCAGACAGGGAGCACACTGCTCCATATCTGTGTTTTTTAAGCTCCCTGGGTGTTTCATTCTCATCTGTGGTGAGGTGTTCTCCCAAGAAATCTGGTGGGAAGGCAGGTAGGATGAGGAGAGAGGCAGAAAACAAGGATTTATGGAAAATGGCCCTGAAAAGGGGCTGGGATGCACTTCCATATAGAGAGGAGGGAAAAAATGAGACTTTAAAAAAAAGGTGAAAAAAATGCCAGATTAGGAAAGCAAAACATCTAAACCAAAATTTTAACTCTCATTCTTTTCTTCAAAAGAAGAAAAGGAGAAAGAAATGAGTAAATGAGGAACTTTGTCAGAACTTTTCTAATTTTCTCTTGCTTCCATAGTTTTTTGGGTTTTTTTTCCCTTTTAATTCTAATCATGCATCTCCACTGTGAAGTTATTTACAGTTTCTTGCCAGTTATGAATAAAAAGCAAAAATAAAAGACTACACTCTGAAATATCTATTTACATCAGCATCTCTGCAGACAACATTGTTATTCTTTACTGGAGCTATTTCCAATTCAGATTAAAGTGAAAGTATATCAGGTCCTCACTAGCAATTTAAAAATCCTCCACTCATGTGTGCCAGGTTTTATATATTTTGGAACATATGCCAAAACAGAGCTGCTTAAGACAGGATGCTTTAGGAGAGGGAATTGTGTGAGAAAGAAAATGAATAAAACAATCACAACAATATTTTATTCTTCTGATTGAATTTTTATCTCGTCTCATTTCCATGCATTCCCTTTTTGTTTTCTCCTCTCTAAAGCCAGTGATACTGAATGCTGATAAGATTACATTGGTGCAGCTCCAGCCCAGCACATTATTTAAGAAACTTGTACACATACACTTTAAATAAATAAATCTGTCCATGAGAATATTTCCTAACTGGGCTAAGGACTCATCTGAATACTGCAAAACACTGCAGAAAAAGGTGGTTGGTAGCAGGTGATGAATTTCTTGATCAATTCACTGTTCTTGGAAAGTTCTCCCTCAGAGAACCCACTGCCATTCCTATTTGTTGGCCATGCTCCCGTGGCAATGCCCAGGAAAGTCAAAAGCAGCACCTTAAAGGCAAGCATGGAAAATAAGTTTACAGTGCCAGTGAAAGAGTGATCTGAGAGCCAGGGCAGGGAGAGGTTTCCTCATCACTCTGTGCTAAAACCTCTCCCACACACAGCTGAGGTTACTGACAGTGTTCTGAGCTTCTGGAAAGCAAGGTTCACTGTCACTCAAGCAGCTGGAAAACAAGGAGGGAACACTTAGGGTACTTCAGATCTGAATTTTTTCAGGTTTTTCAGGTCTGAAAAGCTGGAAGAGGTATTGTCAGGGAAAAAAACAAACCAAATGGACCCTAACTCTGTCCCTTCAAGTGGCCACTTGGAAGAGTCACTGCATTCATGATGGCAGCAGAGGGTCAGGAGGGATCTGCTGGAGCAGCCTGCCAGGGCTGCATGGAGAAATGAGCTCCAAAGACCCTGGCACCGTGATTGAGGCAGGGAGAATTCATCTGAAAACTCTGCTCACCATCTTCCCTCACCAGAGCTCTCTGTGCCAAATGGAACATCTATTGAAATTAAATAGTTGTATTTTGGCATGCCAAATTTACTGCTTTTATGAGTATTATGAGAGTTTAAAATACCTGACAAGTGTTCTTGGGAAACATGTCCATCAGTACCTTAAACACCTACTGACATTCTTACAGCTGCACAGAAATAGCCACTGACATCTGATCCTCCATGCTGCTGATTGCAGAAACCCACACTGATACTCAATGATTGCATTGTTTGTGGTGAACTGCAGCAGGAAAAGCAGCAATCTGGTTTCAAAATGTTTGTAATGTTTTTAGCCAATTCAACCAGAAGTACAGCTATTAAATCAGTGCCATTGGGAATCCTCTAGAAGTAATACAGGGAGACACTAACATAAAAACATTTACACCGCAACTGTTCACACAGTTGCTCAAAATGGCTGGAAACACAGCAAAACCATGGGGTTTTTTATTTATTTAATAAGAACAGAAAAGAATTTACTTGTGCAGCTAAAACATTCTGTGCAATTAAAGGAAATCTCTAAGTGATATGGAAGCTGTTTCATCTTCCACTCACTCCATATTTTCTGCATTTCATTTTCACGAGCCCCTCAAAGCTCCTTTGGAACCAGGCAGTTTCTGGGTTTGAAAGGATGATAAATTTCATGGGTGAACTCTCCCTTACAAACACGCTGGGACGTGTTATTGCCATGTCACTTCTCCTGGGATTGACAGGCTGGTGATGAAAACTGGGTGTGCTTCCCCAGCTCTGATCTGCTGCAGCTCCTCAACCACAGACATGAAAGGCAGCTCCATCCAAGGCACCTGCCAAGGTGTGCCAAGACCTCTGAGGACTCAATGAACCCAGGTTTGTCGGGGTCACTGTTTGTGAGACATTTCTGCTTTATGTGGGAGCACATCCTGTACAGCTCGGCAGCTACATTACACACAGCACAATCCTGCAGCCTCCATCAAATTTAGGAATCCTCTGTCAGGAATACCTGGAGGATATGACAAGGGTTAGCTGCATTGTGCTTGTTATAAAAATCAAGGGTGGCTCCAAAGTGTGGATCTACACTGATTCCAAATGAACTTCTTTCTATCCCAAATAAAAGGTTAAAGAGAGGATTCTCTATTTACAGCCACTCACTGCTGGCTCAGGGCTACTCTGAGAGATCAGGGTTACAGGGATGTTGAAATGCAATCTATTCTCACTGGTGACGAGTTTCTGAACTGAGAAATCACAGTGGCTTTCACCTCAGGACCACTGGGACCAGAAGGATTAGCAGAGCCATAAAAATGACTGAAGAACTGGGAAACCAGCCTGGGTGAAAGATTTAAAACTTCAGACTGTGTATCTTGACAAGGAAAGGTTATAAGAAACTCTGAATTCTAAATATCTATGATATATCTGAGCCCAAAGAAAACAAAAGCAGAGGTTTTTTGCATGTATGCAGAATAATTATCACCTACAGGCACAACCACAGCTCCCCAGAGACAAAACTGGATTTTCTATTATGTGCAACTGCTTCAAAAAGGTTACGAGTCAGACTTGGGCATAAACAACAATGTGTCTGTAAATAAAAATGTGGAGAAAACCTCTCTTTTTTCTGCTCCTTAATAAATCTCAGGTAGAGCACCACAAATCAAGGAAAATTATGGGATTCCTCAAGAAATGAATGCAAGAATGAAGAGTGTGAACACGACTTTCAACAAGTGTGTCAGGGAAAGGCATTTTTCAGTCTAACCCATTGAGCCTGTACATTTAAAAGGGTCTTTAAAACAAGCAATGCTCTCATGTGTAGGATTGCTGCCAGGACAAACAGGAGCTTCTAAAGGACCTGTGCCTGTCAGAGCCACCAGACTCCTTCCCCATCCCATCAGGCACCAGCAGCCAAGTGGGTGCAGGAGAAACTCAGCATTCCTAACAGGAGGGGAGTCAGCAGGGCTAGGAACTGATATTCACATGCTATTAATGAGCCTTTAACTGGAATTTTTCCCTTCAGAGCAGATCAGAAGGAATGCCACCAAATGATATCTTCTGCAGCAGGGAGATCAGTGTTTCTGGATGACTTCCATTACTGGGGTCTCACCACTGTGGATCATTACAGGTTTCATTTTTCATAAATTTCATTTTTTAGTGTGGCGGGAGATAATAACATCCAGCGAGCTGACCCAACCTCAGATAATTACTATCAAAATTGCTCCTGCAGCTTCAATTGGAAAAAGTTTTCTTCTTCACTTCCTGCCTGAAACTACTGTGCTGCATGGGTGCATTTCAGCAGCACCAAAATAATTACAGGGTCAAAGACTGAAGAAATTATTCACTGCAAATACCTCTGGCTTTTTTCTGGTTGTGAAATATTCAGTGGTTATGTTGTGTTTGCATTTGTTCTTGTGCTCACCTTGATGACTGATCACTTTTAACCCTCATTACTGAGGATGGAAAATACAGTGTTTAGCATCAATGCCACATTCAGAACCTACTTCCACTTTTAGGGCCCAGTCATCACCCTCAAATTGAAAAATATTTTGCCACAGATTTAAATTGATTCTGAAACAAGGCAAATAGGTTGAAGCAGGTTCATATCTAAACAGGACTGGAGCTATTTAAAAGAGATTTTAAAATGCTCTTCTGGACTGCCTGAGGCAGAACTTCCAGAAAAAATGGTGACAAATTTCTTGAGACTGCCAGGTTAATTCAGCATGCAAAGCATTCCCATGTGGACCAGGGAAAAGAAATGTCACTTCAGTAAACAGTTTCAAAAGTATTCCCAGGATCTGAGAACTCCTTGTGAGGAAATTTCTGGGTTTTTCAGGGTGTGCAACCTTTCTGTTTTCTGACATGTGGGGAGCCTTTATAAGCACAAACCAAATCAACCACTTTTTTGCTCCGAAGGGTGGATGATGATTCCCCTAAAATAAAAATCTTTAAAGACACAGAATGATTTAAAAATGTGCAAAGGCACACTAGAATACCACAGGCTGTATCACAGCCAGAGTATGTGGTCTGCAGGTCAGAAAAGAAAACCTGAAGGAAAAAAAATCTTGCTGACAAGACATCTTCTTGTTCAGGTACAAAGTGTGAACGATTTATCAAAGATGTGTTTGCCATGGCCCAAAGAATCTTTTGCATCTCACAGTTCTTTCTGAACAGAACACTTTAAAAACTCTGTAGAAGAAATTGCTGAGTAGCACTGAAGTGCCTGACAAAAGCACAGAAATCATTACTGAACAGAATCAGAAGATTGCTGAAAAATAAAAACGGGATTGGAAACAAAAGCAGTGAGTCAGTCCAGAACATTAATACCAACTGGCTAAGCCTTAAAAAGGAAACACCTTTTCTAGAATAACATAAAAATGGGCTTGAAAAAACTGTTGTTCTTGTTGTAACATCCCTAAAATCCACAGCAGCGCAGTCAGATTTGGGCTGCTGTTCAGAAAATACAAAAGTTTTGCCACAGAAGTGCCCACCATGTGTATCCTCACTCAGGCAGACCCCAGGGTTTCTGTCCTGTCACATGAACAGACACTGCCTCACTAAAATCTTCTCTGGAACTCACTGGTGCCTGCTTTGAAGTGAATATTAAATCAGTTTGCAGATAACTTGCAATTGCTGTTGAATTTCAATTGTTTTCCTACCCAGGCACCCAGAGTGCAGGGGCACTCAGAAAGCTCCAGGAAAATCCAGGGGAGAGAAGCAGATTGGAGAGCTCATCCTCAGTGTCAGCCCACAGGGATTTCTCACACTGTAAAGCTCATGGAGGGTGATCAAAACATCACAGAATGCTTTCAGTTATGGCATTGCTTTTGAATGAACTAAATTTGGAAGAGATTAAAATTGGAGATACTCAACAGAGATGGCTAAAGAAATGCTGAAGGAATTGGAGGAGACCCATAATACAATTTCCATATGTCTAACTCTTTGATGTCCACAGTTGTGAATCATTTGCCATCAGAGCACTGGGACACAAAGCATCTTCCAGATCCAAACTACTTTCATCTTAGAAGGAACCCAGCTATAAAGAAGCTACAGTAGAATGTGAACAATATTAACAGAAAGGTTTTTTTTCTTTAATATCTTCTTCTTCAGTACATTTCGCAATTCAATCATGGTAGAAAATTAATGGACAGAATATCATGTAGAGTTTTAATTTTAAATCCAAAATAAAGAGCCTACAGGAACTTACAATGCATTTGGAAGATGTATTCCAGTGATGAATTTGTTTCTAGTTAACAAAAAAGCAGAACTGGAAAAATGTAAGCATGGCAAACTAGGCTCACACTGAAGATAAAAGTTTTTAACAAGCTCTGAACTTTTCAAAGAAAGAAAGCATTTATACTTATAAACATCCTAGCTACATTCCTCACTTTAAAAGCAGCATTTCACTGTGTGCCTCTCAGAGCTGGAAAAACTACCAGGAAAGCAGAATGACTTGCAAAGCAGGGTCACTCTGTGCCAGCTCCACGAGCTGCCTCTCCCATTTATATCAAAGCCTGCAGGTTGCACAAAAGCCATTTTAACTGTGCTGCTAATTCAGCTTTCAGTGGGTGATGTCTTGGCTATATTGATAATTCATCCTCTCTCCTCTTTGTTGTTTTATGGAGGTAAAACATTCAAAATCCTTTTCCACGCCAGTCTCAGCCAAGGAATCTTCATTTTCCTGGAAGATGGTTCTGCTTTCAGACAGCAGGACAGAACTGATGAGGTGCTTGAGCAGCCATCAACACCCCAAGAAAGGTGTTAATAATTTTTGGCAGGTGCCTCCAATAAATAGGTTCTATCTGGAATGAGGCAGAGGCCAAGGAAGTCTGAATTTCACTGCTGATAAGTCAGTCTAGCCCACAACACAGACTCATTTTTTGGTTCTGAAAAAGATAAAGGAATGCTCTCTGGGACTTTTTTGGCAAGCTGTACTGGAAAGGTATTTTGGCAAGGATACAAGAGAAAATGCTCATTGAGTCTGAGCATACCTGGAGATAAGCAGTATCCATCTCCCAGAGAAGTCTTTATTCATTATTATCAACATATACCTGGCAAAAGTTCTCAGTTTGCTTCAAAAGTAATGAGGGCTAGAACATATTTGAGATGAGGAATAAATTAGCTGAGACACAGCATTTTTTCCCCTCAATTTTAAGCACTTCATTATGAAGGCACATTTATCAGCTGCTATTCTTTTCCAGGTTCTGAGTGCTATTAAAACAGGATAAAGACAAGAGACAGGAGCTGCTTCCTTGTTCAAGTCAGGATTTCAGAATAAAAATGAAGTTTACCCACGAGATTTCTATGCTACATCATGTGATGGATATTAAAACAAAACAAAATAAATAATAAGGTTTAACCTTCCCACTGTTCTAGAGATTAAAAGACCATTCCAAAGCCCAAGGTGAGAGGATTGGGTGTGACCAGCTCTTAAAAGGATCCTGTGGAGAAAGTAAATCCTTTCAACTGAAACGGGCTGGTAAAATCTAAATGTTCTAGATTTAATTAGGGTTTTTTAATTCATCTCAAGCCCTTTTGTTGCAGCATATGAGCTGCTGTAATTTTTAGTCTCAGCCAAAAACTAACAATGCATTTCCTACACATGAGAGGGGATGGGGCTTCTCCAGCAGCCAGGGTTGGTGGATGGGCCAGAGGGGGAAATCCCAGACAGAGGAAAGAACCAAATTAACAAATTTGGAAAAAAGAAGGAGAATTCTCATCCTCAGGTCTAACTTTGTGCTCTCTGCCCCCTGATACATTTATTTGCAGGGCTATTTTTCTTGGAATGAGTCTTCTTGTCTGAATCAAAAATTGCTTCGCTGACGAAATTACTTCACATTCCATGAAAAATACTTAAAATTCACAATCTCTTTGATTTTCAGAAGCCTACATTTCCAAATTTGGTCCCAGCAATGAAGGGATGATGGGTATTCATCTCCTGGTAACTAGAAGTAAATACATAGCTCCGTTTGGAAGTGACATGAGGAAATGAGAGGCAAATTTCAGCATCAGGACAGAGATGAAACAATTCTGCCTCCCTGGTGCTGCTTTGGCTGGTCAGACTCTTGGAGCAGCACAGATTCCATGAGCCCCAGCAAAGGACCTTGCTGTCCTTCACCACCTCTGTCCTGTCAAAGACAGAGTGGTTGAATCTGTCCCTATTTTGCACCTACATTCAGCACCCCTGTTCCATCTTTGAGGTTTTTGTCAACATATCCCATCTCGTGCTCTGAAAACACAGGTTGTTTTTGTGGTGTCTCTGCAAAGAGCATCTCACAGAGTTGGCAAAGAATTTAAATCTCTTATCTTGTTTTAAACTGTAACTTTGATGCTTCAAGGGGAAGTTTTAAAAGGATGTTTAATTATAGCTATTTCAGGAAAACCTGATGAAAATGAAATATAAAAGATAAGGGCTTTTTGCATTTCATAAAGAAAACGTCCAGTTAAGATGAAGAAAAGTGCTTTCCTTTGTACATTTGATAATAAAATAACCTTTCCCTCTTTCATTAGTAAACCTTGGCAGGGTACTTTTTCTTAACACTTTTTAACCTTAAATTTTTTATGAAAAGGATTTTATAAATGTCAAGGGCAGCTCAGACCAGCTGACAGCAGGAATAATGAGGGATGGGTGCTCTACAGAACCTGCTGCATTCTGCACTGCTGGTGCATCTCTGGGATGACCTGTGACTCTCTGCCTTGGAGTTCTGGCTCTCCAAAAACACCAGACAACAAAAGAGAGTGTTATTTTCAATTTAAAACCTCTCTTCAGAGCACTGACCAGTACAAATTCAAAAAGGCTGGCTGGTGACCTAGGGATGTGCTGCAGAGCTAATCTGTCACCAGCAGAGATGAACAAAGCAATCAGAGGACCAGCAGCAAAAAATTGTATCCTCTGCTTTGTCCACAGCTGCAGCCACAGCAGCAGCTGTCCTTAATAGAATCAGACTGCAGGGAGAGAGCACCATTTGTTTCTTGGTGTTAGTGTCTCCTCCAACAAAAATAAACAGTAATAACACAGGCAGGAGCTTTGCTGCTGGAGAGTGCACGGATCTCAGGGGGATTTGGGAATTAGGATGTCTTTAGGAGGTCTTCCTAAAACAGAGTGGCTCTTGAAATCTCAACAGTTTTTCAATATATGAGATCTGAAAAGGGAGGCAGGGAAAGTCTTCCCAGACATCCTGAAAAAGCCCCTTACATAAATAGAAACACTCAGGCTGAGTATTAAGAAGCAGCTGTCCTTGCTAAATTTTTTTAAATCATTAATTTGACTGTTGTCATGATGCATCATCAGTGTTGAATGACCCTCAGACATTCAGTGACTGCTACTGCAACCAAAGACTAAAACAACACAGAAGAATATGATGTAATACAACTTGAAATTTTAGAAAGCCTTGTTATGTTTTAACAGCATATATCAATTCTGTGCCATCTCTGGAAAACACCCTAAGAAATCCCAGTGAACACCAGGAATCACCAAGCATATTAGAGGCATTCAGAGATGTTGAAGGGTTCTGTGGGAGTGGTGAGGAGCTGACTGAGGGTGTTGGGTCTCCTTCCTGCAGCACAGGACAGCTCAGAGATGGCAGCAAGGAGAAAATGCTTCCACAGGATTGCCAGCCTGCTCTCCCTAAGGAAAAATGTCATACAGATTCATGGGCTGCACCTGAATCACTGCTGGTAAATGAGATTTTGGCCTGAAAAGCAAAGGAGGAAGCCAAAGACAGAGACCTGTGGGCTGGTACACAGATGCCCAAGGAAAGCTTCACCTGGAAAATGCCTCCCTGCTGCCCAGAGGGAGAGCAAAGCAAACTCTCAGCGTGCAGCCAGAGCAGAGTGAAGTGAAAGTGGCTTGGCTTCTTCCACTGACAGCAACTCAAATTAAAACTGTGCCACATTTATTACCTTTTCCATCACGTCTAATAACACAACACGATCCCAGTATTGACAATTTCCCTTTAGTGCCAACAGAATATTCTTCACAAAGTGATTGGTAAGCACGTTCAAAAGGAGTCCAGAGCCATGCAAATGCATTTGGTGTGGGCATGTGAGTTATTTTGCCATCACTGGAGAGCAAGCAGTAGCACAGCTCTGCCTGTTTGATCACTGCACTGGGTACCACGGAGTGTAATTGATAAATGTCAGATCTGCTTTGTACATCAAGAGTTTTTACTGTGAAACATTGCTCTTTGAGCTCAGGACAAGAGTTAATTAAAAAGTTGGTACCAAAGATAACATCCTCAGCAGGGAACATCTATTGATCTCTCCAGCAGCGTAAGAGACAGACTGATATGAGATTATAAAATGTGCACTTGGATCAAGGCTGATTTCCACAACTTTTCCTTATCTTATAAGCTCAAGACTGGATACTGCAAAATATTAAAAGTATTGAAAGAGTGGCAAATTATCAAGAAACCCAAATAAAACATCAAGCCAATACTACTGTTTCTCCAAGTTCTACTGTGTATCCTTTTTTGAATTCCATATGAAATTCCCATTTTCTTTAGCATCTTTATCTTCCCTTTTTCTCTTCTAGCTCTTAATTTCAATTAAAGACTGGAAATTTATTAAAGGTTTTCACTGCATTGTGAGACCTTATACTTCTTCCCTCAGCTAATACTTGGAGACCTGATGCAGCTCTGCATAGCTGAGCTTTGCTTTATTTCCTGTCCAATTCTACTGCTTAGAAACTGAAAAAGACAAGAAGAAATAATATCAAATTCTTCTCTAGACTGTGCTATTTTATTTTCAGGAGCAATTTCTTGCTTTTTTTTTTTTTTTTTTTTTTTTTTTTTGGTAAAACTCAGTGTATGGATTGCTCCCCCAACACCTATATTATTGAATTTGGGAACTGACAATTGTGTAAAAAAAATTCTCAATTTTGCAGTTTTAAAAACAAAAACTAGATGCTGGTTTCACTGCTTCTGTGATTCAAAGTTTGAAAGAGCTGCTGCACTGCTCCAGAGGGGCTTTCAGAAGAGCAGGTCCCACAATTAAGATTGATCTCTCCATCCTTTAATGGTTTTATAGTCCTGCAGGTGGCTCTGAACAGGGAAGCTGCTCTTGTCCCGTGGGCTCTTGCTGACTTCGCTGCTTTTTTGTTGCCATCAGGAATCTCCAGGGCTCCAGGCCAGCAGATCCCATCCCTGCACGCCCTGCTGCCTGTTTGAGCTCTCCTCTCCCTCCCTGTGGAGGCAGGCTCAGCTCACTGCTGTCAGAGCCAGGGCTCTGCTCCCACCCAACAGCCAAGCTCCAAACCAGCCCTGAGCACATTTCTCTTGGAAATGCCCCCAGGCACACCCTGCCCACCCACTCCAGCCCCTCAGACTGGAGGAAAGCTGAGCCTGAGAGCAGCCTCAGCCCTGAGCTCTCTGATATTCCCCAGTTTCATTTCCCAGCTATAAACCACACACACCTGGAGCACCTCTGGAACACAGCCATTAGGGCTGGCAGTGAGGGCTGCCAAAGGAAGGGCTTTTTTTGGATTTCCAGAGAGTTATAACCAATGCTTCTCCTTTCTGGGTCAAGCAAGTACCAGCTGGAGTAACTTGAGTGAAGTGGATTTGGGTTCAAGAGTAATCCTTGTCCAGGGAGAGCCAGCTCTGCTTTCTGCTACAGTTCTACCATTCTCTTGGTTTAAAGAACTGTTGGTATCTTTCCATCTTTCCATGTTCTGGATGAGACCTTCCATTTGTGAGACCTTGCTTTCCAGACTGGCCCTGCTTGGCATGCCCAGGGAGGTTCTCTGTCCTCTTCTCTACTCAAACAGTGCTGCCAAACCCCAACCTTTTCACAGCAAATTGCAATTATTTCACATGGCAGGTCTTGGAGCAGCATTGTTGCAGCTCAGTACTTCTATTAATCTAAATTAAATTACCTCCTGAGCCTCCCAGCTGGAAATCCCTTGGTATCAAGGACTTCCTGTTGGAATTAGGGTGGAATTCAGAAGAAAAACCAACCCAGACCCCAGAGCATCAGTTCTGTTGGGAGTGTCAAGGCTATGTCAGAATGGGGAAGAAGTGATCAGCCCTGAAGGTGGCTGGGGATAAAGCACAAATTGGTCTTTTCTGGAACTCAGTCTGCACATTCATGCAACCAGGGTAAAAAGATCAGCACATTTTAGGGTCAAGACTCTTACCCAAGCTGACTTGCCTCTTTTTCATGAGTTAATTCAAACTGAATAAAAAACTCAAAGACTGAAAGCATCAAATACACAAAGAAAAGGAAATGACCTGCTGGCTGCATCAAAGATAAGCAGACAAACCCATTTTTAGAACATCCCAAATGTTGAGGGGACTCTGCTGCTTTTCAGGCAGGGTTAAGGAAATCCTGCAAGGAATGTGAGAGACAAGCAGGCAGAGCAGCTAAAAGGAGCAGCTTGGAGAGGAGCAGAGGATCCCAGGGACTTTTTATTGTTTTTGTCTGGTTATGCCCTGAAAACCTGACTGTCTTTTTATACAGAACATGCAGACATATTCTGCTAAAAGACAAACGTAATCAGAATGTGTCTCATTGTTTTCTGTTTTCTCCTGTTATTACTAAAAATGATGGTGGAGTGATTTCAAAGGATTCCCACCCTGACTGCACATTAAATCAGCATGGTGGCCTTTATTGTATATTTTTGATGTCCTCACAGGCAAAAGGCTTTTTCCAGGGCTGAATCTCTTTGAAAAACCCCACAAAATGCAATCTTTGTGGACTGTGTTAGGATTTTTCTAGTTCCACTCTCAGTGCTCTCAATTAGTGACCATAAATAATTCCATTTTTATTATCTTCCTTGTGCATTTTTGAATTCCCTAAGGCTCTGGTTTGAGTTCTAAGATTTTGTGTGTTTACATGCATCCAGGGGTGTTATTCCCAACACCTTGCTTCAGTTTTCATTGTTATGCAGATGATGTGAAAAAAACAGGTTTTGGCATTTCTCTGATCACTCAAAAAACTATCTGGGCTCACACTTTTGCTTTAAAGCTCTGCCATCCATCTCTAGTTTTTTTTTTTCCTTTAAACACTGATATAAGTAAAGCCACATCACCTCACAAAGCCTTTTTCCTCCTCTCCTATTTATATTTCTAATGAATTAATATAAATTTTAAGAACACCTTCACCTGTGAACATTGGATTTTCTATTTCCAGTTCACCTCTTAAGTGACCAGATAAAACACATTGCATTGCACCAACTCAGCAACAAATTTAACACATTTTAACAAGTGACTTTAGAAGATGCTGTTGCCATCATGCCCTTGCAAGAGATCAACTGAAGTGATTGCTTTTAGTGCCATGTCCTGGTGGCAGGACAGAGCCATGGGTTACAGCAGATGAACTGCACATTTTGGCCATCCACTGATCCCCAATGCATCCAAAATTCCATCCCCTGCTTTGAGCAATGTCTGACAAGACACACAAAGAGGTCACAAAACCAGAACGTTCCTAATTGTCACAGCAATCCTGGTGAAGGATTTATCCCCTCATTAAAGGTGTGATCCAACTCCAGAGAGACATCAAAACCAGAGATCTTAATTCACAAATCCTAATGTTTATGTGCCCAACCTTGCCAGAAAAATAACCCCAAGCCTACACATGCAGGCAGGGACCTTCAGAGGTGTAAAGCAGTGACTCCCACACCTGCTCTGAAGCTGCATCCTGATTTTTCACCTGCTGAAAGCTCAGAGAATTATCCACATGGGTTAAAAGGTATTTTTTCAAGACTGCTTAAATTTTACAACCTTGACATCATATTTTGGATGCAAACATATTGTTACTGCTAAATCATATTTAAGTTATCTCACACAGGAGTTGCAATGATTGCCATCCAGAGAATGCACAAAACCACAGCACTTTTCTCATTCCCTGTCTCTGTTGCAATTTTTTCATCTGTCTACCCCTCAGAACTAATGGTAAGAAAATGATAATGAAGAACACACATGATAATGAGAGGGAGAGAAAAGAAAGAAAAGGAGAGAAAAGAAAGAAACAAAAAGAAAGAAACCAAAAAGAAAGAAAGGGAAAGAAAGAAGGGAAAGAAAGAAAAGAAAGAAAGGAGAAAGAAAGAAAGAAAGAAAGGGAAAGAAGAAAGAAATGAAAGAAAGAAGAAAGAAAGAAAGAAAGAAAGAAAGAAAGAGAAGGGAAAGAAAGGGAAAGAAAGAAAGGGAAAGAAAGAAAGAAAGAAAGAAAGAAAGAAAGAAAGAAAGAAAGAAAGAAAGAAAGAAAGAAAGAAAGAAGAAAGAAAGGGGAAAAGGAAAGGGAAAGAAAGGAAGAAAGAAAGAAAGAAAGAAAGAAAGAAAGAAAGAAAGAAAGAAAGAAAGAGGAAAGGAAGAAAGAAAGGGAAAGAAAGGGAAAGAAAAGGGAAAGAAAGGGAAAGAAAGGGAAAGAAAGGAAAGAAAGGGAAAGAAAGGAAGAAAGAGAAAGGGAAAGAAAGAAAGGGAAAGAAAGGGAAAGAAAGGGAAAGAAAGGGAAAGAAAGGGAAAGAAAGGGAAAGAAAAGGGAAAGAAAGGGAAAGAAAGAAAGAAAGAAAGAAAGAAAGAAAGAAAGAAAGAAAGAAAGAAAGAAGAGGGAGGGAAAGGAAGGGAAGGAAGGAAAGGAGGGAAGAAAGAAAGAAAGAAGGGGAGGAAAGGGAAAGGGAAAGGAAAGGGAAAGGGAAAGGGAAAGGGAAAGGGAAAGGGAAAGGGAAAGGGAAAGGGAAAGGGAAAGGGAAAGGGAAAGGGAAGGGAAAGGGAAAGGGAAAGGGAAAGGGAAAGGGAAGGGAAAGGGAAAGGGAAAGGGAAAGGGAAAGGAAGAAGGAAAGGAAAGGAAAGGAAAGGAAAGGAAAGGAAAGGAA
Source organism: Haemorhous mexicanus (assembly GCF_027477595.1). NCBI lineage: Eukaryota > Metazoa > Chordata > Aves > Passeriformes > Fringillidae > Haemorhous > Haemorhous mexicanus. The sequence goes on from NC_082354.1 coordinate 17,972,542, forward strand.
AGGAATAGGAAAGGAAAGGAAAGGAAAGGAAAGGGAAAGGAAAGGAAAGGAAAGGAAAGGAAAGGAAAGAAAGGAAAGGAAAAAGGAAAGGAAAGGAAAGGAAAGGAAAGGAAGGAAAGGAAAGGAAAGGAAAGGAAAGGAAAGGAAAGGAAAGGAAGGAGGAGAGGAGGGAGGGAGGGAGGAGGGAGAGGAGGGGAGAGGGAAAGGGAAAGGGAAAGGGAAAGGGAAAGGGAAAGGGAAAGGAAAGGAGGAAGGAAGGAAATGAAAACCCCCTAATTTTTTAAAAAGTAGAGGTGCCTATTCTGAGCCGTGTGTAAATTGGTAAAGTACACAAAAAATAATACCCAAATGCATCTGTTATGGCAAGATTCTATACCAGGAACTATTACAAGAGATATTCAAGGATGCAATAATGTTTTAAATACCAGGATACACCATAAAGTGTTTCAGAGAAATTTAATCCAGCTATAATACACAACTAGATAAAAAAAGCTAATTGTGCATATATAATCAATATGTGATGTGTGCCAGTTTTATAGGATACATAAAGTCTTTATGTTTTCTTCCAAAGTCTCACTTTAGAAAAAACCCAAAGCACTCTTTTGCTGAGCTTACCAAAGTGGTCATTAAACACCCTCAACTTAAAAGATGCTGTATTTTACAAAATGTAAAGAAATTACTGATTACTCCATTCTTCAGAACCTTCCCCCACATAATTTGATCCAACATTATTATAAAATGGTTTTTGCAATTGAAATTACTGCAACAAAGGAATAATTATCAAAGTCTGACAGAAATGCACAAGCATTTTTCATTCCCCCTCTGCTTCCTTCTCCTCAGGACCCCACTCCTGCCTCATAATTCCCTGGGAGATCAGGGATCCTGTGAGAATGCTGCTCAGAAAGGGAAGATTAAAGAAAATCTGCCTTGATGTACAGGACAGGAGGCTCAGTGGGTCCCTTTCATCTCAAACCATTGGACAATTTCATGATCCTCCCAAGAAACCCAAATCAAAGACATCACTGAACAGCCTTGATGCTCATCTGGGGACCTGCTGGCCCCAGCTGTCCCCACCATGCTCATGCCTCTGTGGGGACTAATTGTGGTTCAGGAATGGCCCTGAGTCAGAGAAAACAAACATTTACAGTGATCTGGTGAAAGGAACTGGGAACCAGGGCAGTTTGTGGCAGCTCTTTTTGATTTCTGCAGCTAACAGTTTGTGCCTGCTGGAGCAGAGTGAAGCCTTGCACACCAAAGGCAAAGAGCACCAGAAAACCACAAACTCTGCTGCAGAGACAGCTGATGGCTGGTTTGTTAAAAACCTTTGACACCAGCAGTAATAATACTTAGCAATAATAAAAATATTAATAATATTAACAATAATGAGAGAAATACCTATGAAAATGCTAGCAGTGGGTGTCAATTAAGAAACTTATCTGTAATAACTTCTGGTATCAGTCTGCTAAAGAGTAGCTTGAATAGAAGGGTGACCCTTAAAAGTGGCAAGGAAAGGAGAGCTCAGCATCATTTTAAACTGGACACAACCACTTCTCTAAGCTGAAGGGAAAAAAAAGACAAGAGTCTAACTAGAGACTGCTTTGGTGCTAAGGACAGCTGAGCATGGGAACAGAAGGGCTCTGGAATCCCTGGGATCTCCATCTCAGGCTTGAGAAGAGCCAGGCAAACATCCAGGCAAACAGCCAGGCCTTTAATTGCCAGCAAAGCCCAAAGCAGCCTGGCCAGGGCCAGCTCTGGGGCTGCCACGAAATGCCTGGGCAGGGTTTAGGGGGCTGCAGGGACCCAGAGCCACTCACAGCTGGGAGCACCAGTCAGGCACTCCTGGGTCCAGACCAAGAGGGTTTGGCCATCTGGAGCTAAGCCAGGAAATACCATTCCATCTCAGGGCCACACAACAGAGCCTGGATTATTTCATGCACTAATACAAATGCAGTTTATGAGGTCCAGCAGCTCTGTTCTATGTTTAATGCTCTTCACTAAGATGCAGCCACAAAGCAGCATTACAAAGAAAGCCATGACATGAATTTTGAGAAGAAATTATTCAGTTGCTCAAAAGAGCAGAAACTTTTAGAGGCAATTAGGCAGAGGCTTCGTTCTGTTCCTCATCCCTGTCTTATACCTTGGATTGTGAAATGGCAACAGCTCAAAAAAGCAAAGACTTGCCAGGAAGGAAGATCTGAAGAGCAGAAGAATCAAGAAGAACAATACAAAAATGTTTGAGCTTGAAAAGAGTTAATATTATGAAGTAGGATTTATTTATAAAAATACCTTGATTTCTCCAGATTTTCTTCCTTCCTCCCTAAATAATTCAAGCAAAGTTCCTGTTGTTGCTGTTTGTTCAAAGTACTTTACACAATTTCCTTCTGTATATGTTGAGGTTTTGTAAATATATGAGTAAATATACTTCTAAATGGAAAGTATTAACGACAGATGAAACCCACATCTGATACTGACAGTACCGTGTGAGCCTAAAATTGTAAATTAAATAATGGGAGGAGTAGAACACAGAGGGTGTTTAAAATCTGGATTTTTATTCTTTTAATAATATGTTCTTTGTGCTTCCAGATATGGACAAATTATGCCATCAAACCTAATAATGTAAAAAAAAACCAAAAACTGTTGTTAGTTTGAGAAGTTTAGTTTAAAACAGAGAAAGAAAGGAAACTCAAAGAAAAAAAAGAAAACTCAACATTTATATTTTCCTTGGAGGGGGACTGTGAGCTACAGAATATCAGTGTAGCTGTATCACAGTGGCTTTTCCTTCTGAAACACCCCAAGTGCTGGCTGGAAGAAGGGCAGCTGGAATGAAATCTCCTGGTTCTTGCTCAGCTGGGCCAGGCTGTCACGTCATGGCAGAGTGACTCTGAGTGATCTGCAAGCATTTTCCTGCTGCTGTGAATAGCAGCATGGCAGCAAAGAATTCTCAGTTTATTCTCAGTTGAAGCCTTTAAAGGCTTAGGGAGGAATAAGCTGTGTGTGCCTGAGTGTCCTGGGACCCCTGAGACTCCTGCCCTGAGGTACAGAGCACACCAGGTTCCAGCAGAGTGTGAGGAAAAGAAGGCACCAAGAACAAGGGCAGCTGGAACAGCAGCCTCAGGCAAACGTCCTGCAGTGAGGAAGAGAGAGCTGCCAGGAGCCCAAACCTTATCCCTAGGATAGTACAGAGAAATGTAACATTTCCCATTAAATCTCAGCTAGAAACACTGCTTTTGCTACTGGCTTCTTCCTGGAAGGAAATGGCACCATTTGTCCCTTTGTCTGGGACAACAATCAACCCTGTGTGAGTGTGCCCAGTACAAAGCACGTTCTAATTTAAGTTCCCAAATGTCCTGGCAAGTCAGCCTCCAGTGATGGCCCTGCTTGTGGGGCTGAACTTCTCCTGAGGACTGTGAATCCTGGAGTCCCTGCCAGCCATCAGCCAAGAGCACTCAATGCCACCTTGACCACAGATCAGGGATGCCCAGAGTTTCCATCCAAAGCTGGGAGGGGAACAAAGGCTGGACAATGGCTTAGCAATGCAGTTTCCATGGAATTATAAATCCAAGTTGTCTTGCAGTGAGCACCTGACAGGCAAACTTCCCCCTGAGCATGGATCATGGGCTGCATTCCAGCCAGGAACCTGCACATCCCCTGTCCTGGAATCACATTCCATGCAGACAGCTGGAAGTGAATGGCACATTCCTCAGGAGATCATTTTCTTTCATACATAACCTCATTTAGTTAACATTTATAATATCCCCGTCTTGGTTTGGGATTATTAAGAAAAATTAAAGTGGCAAATAAATTTTATACTCTGCAACAGTGCTTGAGACTGCCACGGCCTCCAGATACTCTTGCAATTGCTTGTGTTTTATAAAAGAAAAAGCTATCTAGGCTTAACAAGAGGAAGATGTCTTACAGATATTTTTGATGTATTTCCACCTATTCAAACCCTCTGAGTTCACAGAGTTAGCCAGAAGCAGCATGGCAAAGAGCATTAGGGAGGATATTTATTTTTGCTTTCAAGATCACAAAAAGGGACAATGATCCATTATCAACATATTGCTAAGTCTGCATTACCAAATGCATGAGGACATCAAATATTTCTTTTCTATGGGATTATCTGTATTTTCTTTATAGACAAATCCCTACTGTATCAAGTTTTGTGCTCTCCAGCAGGCTGCAGTTCACCTTTCACACAAACATAGCAAGATATATTTAATCTTCTTGTTCTCCTCAGAACCAAGAAACACTACAAATCTTTACACACTGCATTGTTTAAGCTGCACTCAAATAAAGACTAAATTTTTACTCCTGCTAATACAACGCATCATTTCCTTCCCGTTCACTTCATTAAAGTTTTTGGGGTTGTTCTATCAGTTTGAGATTCTGGCTGAAGGGTTGCTCATAATGCAGAATGCAAACTGCTCTACTGTCAGCTGGAGCTCCCGAGCTGCTGGATCTGAGCAAGGCTTTGTTCTCCAAAAAACCTCTTCAGTAACAGTCTTAGGCTCCAGCAAACACTTCAGATCTGTGCAGCCAGCACAGTCCTGAGGGAGAGCAGTTAAACCATGGGAAGCAAAAGGTCTGATGGATTATTTATGAACTACAGCAAACACAAAGGACAGCACTAAATTCTTGTCACCTGCAAATGGACTAGATGACTGTCCTGGATAATCTAACAGAGAAGGACAGAGAAAAGTGTTTCTCATTTAAAACTTGTGGATTTAGGCTGTAATAGAAGTGGGCAGAGCAAGGCAAAGCTGGAGCCAGGCTCCTGCACAGCTCCTTGCTCCTACACAAGCTGCTGACCCCTCACACCTTCTGAGCATCCCTTCCAGCAAACTGCTGCTCAGACTGAGCAGCCAAACAATGCTGCAGCTCTGGAAATTAAACCAAACTACAATGGGACTCAATTCATGTGCTGTCGTGGGTGCCTTTTGAACAAGAATTTGACAATAGCTTTTCAGAAATAAAGAGCTGGAACACCACCCACCCATTTTGTAGCCTCTGCTGAAAGGAAACAGAGCAAAACAACAATAAAAAATTCCATCCAAACAAACAAAGCAAAGACAGAAGCAGAAACTCCCAGCATAATTGGGAGAAGGGAAAGCTCTGTTATACCCCAATGTTCTCAAATCAGAGGGTGCCTTTGCAGGAGATTTGATGGGATGTTTTTGATACCACTCACCTCGTTATTGAGGCTTAATTACTGCCTTGCTGCACAGCAAAACTGTACCCACTACCCATTCCAGAGCCACAACCTGTGCCTTGACCTAACCTAAACCAAAAACATTACACTGAGAGAGCTTCATCTGCATCCCATCATTGGCTTTTCCTCGAAAAAGAGTTTTCTTGTCCATTCACAAGAGTTGGACAAGTAATTCCAGAAACTCTCAGAATCTGCAAACTGCACCTCCACAGAGACTTCTGTCTTTTGCCTTCCATCACCTTTTTCTTTGCCATCCTTCCTTCACAGCAGGTTTTCCAGGCAGAAGCACATACTCAGGAAGTTTGTTTGCTAAGTCTGAATACTTAAAAAAAAAAAAAAAAAAGTGTAAAATCCAGATGGTGCAGATGTCAATGTCAGAATCACAATCCTTTCAATAGTTCTTTATTCAAGGTCTTTTTTGTACCCTTTTTCATATCTTTGCATGAATTAATGCAATGTCACGTTGCAGCACTTCATCTCAAAAGGTTGTCCTTCCATTCAAAGGATAATGTGCAAAACTTGAAAATTACTGTAGGAAAAACTGGGTGTTTTGGCATTTCTCTGCAGGAAAAACTGGGGTTTTTTGGCATCTCCCTGTAGGAAAAATTGGGGTTTTTTCAGCATCTCCCAGGTCCCTGACCCTGCAGTGAGGTGCCACTGACACTCTGATAAAGTTTGTACCACAGGGGATGGTTCCAGCTGCAAATACAGAAAGATTTTCAGCTTTTTTTTTTTTCCTTCATTAATCTGAAATATGAGGTACAGGGTTCATGCTTTTGACAGTTCATGAGCTTTCACCTCGACATCACATCACAGAATAGCAAAAGCCAAATGCCACCATCACTTTTGTCATACTAAATTCAGATTTTGGATTAATCCAGAAGTGGAGAAAAGTGCTCTGAAGGTTCAGCTAACTACCAGCTGAATGTTGCTGTTCTCATGTTCTCAGGAAAAACTCTGTGTTCTTAGGGAAATACTGAACATTTTAAAAACCCCCAATTTTTAAAACACTGTTCCCTTTAAATTTAAGTGAGTCTTCATTCTAGGTTTTCTGCTGGTGATTTGCACCTTTCATTCCAATCTATTAAATGATATTTACTACAATTATTATTCCTATACAGTTTTTCATAGCACATCACTTTCTCGCCATCACAACAGAATTTAACAGCAGTTTTTATTAACTTGTTTATGATAGTGTTCATTAAAGTTTTAAATGAGCATTCTAAAATTACAATGTAATGTACAGAAAAGTTAGAAACAATTATAGCACTCACCAAAAAATTACCAGCAACTGTGCTCTTTATATAAAACAATTCTTTTAAAAAATAAAGCACAGATCATTAACGTACTGCCTGTCTTAATAAAAGCTAACTTAAACTGATAAATTGAAAGAAAGACACTTAAACACTTCTCTGATAATATGAATTTTCAGTTCAGGCATGCTCAAGTGTTTCTACTCAAGTTAAATGCTCATCACATCCCTCACTCCAAACGAACACATGAAGATAGGATTCTGAGAGCCACAGAATGTTTTGCACTAGAACAAATAGTTTGACACTGAAGGGGCTGAAACAACTCTCATTAAAGTGCTCCTTGTGTCATTCCCAGGGCTCAGCCCCCTCTGCTGGGCTGCTGCACCCACACAGAACTGAGCAGGCAAGAGCAGTGCTGTTCATCACTGTGGGGTAGCAAAACCTCCAACCCACAAATTCCCCCAGAGCAGGATCTCTGCATCCAGTGTGGGAACATCCCAAACAAGAGAAGCAGCCTCGTGCAATGTCTACAGACCAGATACAAAAATAATGAATAATTACAAGTGGTGTGCCAGTGGCCATCTTCAGGGAGAGAGAGGAGGAAGGGAAAGGGCTGCATCATTTATTTAAGTTCTCTCATTAATGTGTCTGCCTTTTTATTTTCTAGGGGTTGTCTCCTGAACTTTCCTTACAAAACCCACAGGCTACACTCTGACACTGATTTACAAGCAGGAGTCTCCAGTGAAAGCAGAGAGGAACTTTGCTTATAAATGTATGGTTCAGTATGGTCAAAAAATCAGGAAAAGCTGCTGGATTTCCTAAAAACATTGCACACTCTTATCCAGACTTCTGTAGTAGGAAATGTGCCCAGCACATTAAAGAACACTAAGGAGTTCTTTCAACCTTTTTCTCACACATTTCTGATACCTCCAGTAAACAGATTTCTTGAGTGCTTTGATTAAGCCCACTTGTTATCAATTTCACACAAAGCTGCACATAGATGAGCTGCTCTTGCAGCCCAAGGGCTGGGGAAACTCAGGGCCACTCCAGAGGGTCTTTTTCCTTTTTCCTTTCTCCTTTCCTTTGTCCTTTCCTTTCCCAGTCCCAAATCTCAGCACAGGGGAAGCACAGGGGTCAGCAGAGAAACTGCCCAGCTTCAGGTGGAGCTGGATCTTAGACAGGGAAAAAGGACAGGGAGGGCAGTCAAAACCACACCAAGGAGATGGGGCTACAAACACACAAGTGTAGAACCCTGCTGAGAGCACACCAGCTGAAAAATGCAGGTGAGATCCTCCTGATTGCACTACAGAGTCAGACAGGGAGAACTAAGTAATTAAGTAATTCCTGTAAAATCAGATAATTCATTCTAACACAGTTTAATAAATAAATTTTTCTGTCAGCCATCATTTACAGTATGTCTTAGTTGCTGATCCAGTCAATCAATAAATAAAAAAGTCTTTAAAGTTGATAAAATGCTTTTTAAAGAACATACACACACACACACACACACAAAAACCCCCACAAAAAACAACAAACCCAGGTTTTAACTGGAATTAAGTCAGGTTTTGAATAGCAAGTAACCTTTGAGATTTTGCATTTTGTAAGGTCCAGAAATGCTGATTTCCAGAAGAAATGCTGATTTCCAGAAGAAAGACAAACAGAAAAGAGAATCTGAAAACAAGAGGCTTGGCATCCACTGTGTGCCATTTAAATCTGTGCTGAATTCTGTGCATTACAGCACCTTCCTGTGCTCCACAGGGAGGAAAAGGAATTTCAGGCCTCATCTGGGACCACTGAAACCTGGGGTCTCACTGCAAGTCCTGGGGAAGAAAGGGCAAACAGCATCCATCACACCTGCTCCTTACCCCAAAGTTCAGCTTGAAACTTCCCCCAGACACTGAAAATAGAGATAAATCTGGGAAGAAGAAGAGGCAGAAAAGGGAAGAAAAATAGCCTTCAATATTCTACAGTAAGGAGAAAGCAAGTCTATAAATCAAAAGGCTGACTTATCAGTACAGAGATTTTTAATAGAAAAAATATCAAGGGGAGCACACCATATGGATCAAAGTGCTCTCCACATATGTTACTTTTTTTCATTTGAAAAGTAACATATGTGAGGAGATGCAGAAGAAGTCCTTTCTAAAGATCTCATCTGGCTTATTTTTAATTGGAATTATATTAGATTTTCTGTCTAACTTAATAGCAAATGACAGTTCTTGCTTCACTAAGTACTCCTGTCAGCTATAGATTGATAGATTTGGATTCTATTTTCTTGACTATGAAACTTTTAGTTGTTGCTAAAATAACTGCAAAAAGCAGGAGACTGAAAACTAGACAGTACAAAACACAGGGAAGCCATGGAATATTGTGTATTTATATAATTATAATTTTACTGGGCCTTTAGATTCAAAAGATTTGAGGATTTCAGCAAGGCCAAGAGTTGTATAATAAGGGTACACATTCAGAAAGTCCTAGCTGCTCATCTCAAAGCACAGCAGCTTTTGGATAATTTTTGTGAATGCTCTGAACTGACTGAAAGTTTACTGCTAATGAATCTCTCAGCCTCCAGACCTGCAAGTCAGTGTCCCTTGGTCACCGTGGCAGAAACTGGGAGCATTACCCTCACATCAGATTCTGGCTTTGTTTCACTCACAGCTGCAGAATAAATTTATTCTCATCATTGACAAGGTGGTGATCAGTCAAAGGTTGGACTCCACGATCTCAGAGGCCTTTCCCAACCTAAATGATTCTGGGATAAATCAACACTTTTCATCTGCAAGTGAACAATGCAGTAGTTTCTGCCACAAGAGAACTCTTCAGATCAAATTATAGCCAAGATTTTACTGCTAATCCACCTAAAAATGTTCTGTGTCAGTATGGCTGGTCCATCTCAAGATATCAGGGGCCTCTTTAAAAGATGTGGGACCTTTTGAGAAAGTTTCAAAGATATTACTCAAGTTGGTATCTGAAAAAAAGTCTGACTTAACCCATGATTTGTTTTCTGAAGAAAAGGTAGGATTTGTGTTTAAACGAAAGAAAACCCACCAGCATGATGAAATCTGGTACTTCAGCAAGGTCCTAAGGCAGGTGCTGAGCTGGAGCCTCAGCCAGGCTGAGAGTGATGCCAAGTCACAGCACCACGAGTGGCTGGTTTGTGAGTCAGGGCTGGGCCAGCTCAGTGCCATTAATGTTTTACTCCATTATCTGAGAGCTGACATCTTTTCAGTAATTACTGCAGATGATACCACCTCTAGTGTAATTAAAGAACGATTATTTAGAGTGAAGTGAGCCAAGATCATCCCCATCCTCTGTTTAGGCCAAAGCCAAAGAAGGCCTTGTCAAATAAAATGGATGTTTTGCATTAGGGAGCAAAAAAGGGGTGATGTAAAGAGTCAAGTAATTTGATGGGCAACGCTGCAGTGGAATTAATTCAATATGTTCAATAGGGCCAGTTCCACGAGCAGGGATATTGGACAGATGGGGATGATGGCTCTGTGCTTCCCCTGCCTTTGCATTAGTGATTCAGGACTTACAAAGCAAACCTCAGACAGTGCCTGGCTGCCTGCCCAGCCACACAAAGGCTGGAAGCAAAACACATTAAATGCCCCTGCAAATCTGCATCCTCTGCAGCCCTTCTGCAATGAGTCTCTTTCGAAATGACCCCTTGGACAGCAACCAGGAAAATAATCATCATTGTAACACCAGCCCATAAACTTCTGGGATTAACTGTTAAATAATAACCAGCGAGAGCTGAAAGGAACAATTCACTTTGTGGGAATACTAATGAGGGAGGGCTGGATGCATCCTTTGTTTTTGACAGTAACTAGGTAGAGGGACTAATTGCAAGTCTTACTTAAAGCATAAATTGCATATTTTAAAGAATTGCTGAACAGAAGAATGGAGTTAATGAATGCATTCTATCAGACACGGGAAGGCAGAAGATCCCATCTGACCAGCACATCCATTTCCTAATCCATCAGGGTCAGGGTTTGGACAGCAAGGGTCACCCTTGGTCAATTGACAATAACAAGTTTTCCCATCAGGAGCTGATGGAAAGACAGGTATTCGCAGATTTATGGGGAAATAAGTTTAGCTCCATGGACAGTGCAGCCACCTTTTCAGGTGTTCAACGTGGCTCCTGTAAATATGGGCAGGATACAAAATATGGGCAGGTTCCCCTGCTCTGAAAACAAACATGTCACTGCTAACATTTAAAAAACAGATGTAAGAAGAACTAGAATATTACAGGGAAACCTGGATGTTGGTGGCCTTGCCAGGACAGTTGGATGTCCACTGAATTACTGGGCTTAAAAAACTTGTATTTAGCTCCTGCTTAATTCAGCTATCCTTAAATTCAAGAGATAAACAACAGATGAGAAATACTGTTAACTTTTGACCACTTCATTTTTGAGTTTGTTAAATTCCAGAATAGCTGACTATTTTTAGTGGATTAATTTTTGTCTTCTAGCCTCATGTGAGGAAAGACACTGTGAAAGACAGTGTGATATTAAACTATCAAAGCTGTCTCTCTCTTGTAGCAAAATATTGAAAAAGTGGGCTTTGCTTTGCAATTAAGATTCCTGAACTGAAGGCTGGGCTTCTGCTTTGGTTACGTGAAAAAAATATTTTAGAAGTTGAGGGGAAAAACTTAAAACTACTCAAAGAATTTGCAGATATCAAAGACAGAAGGTGATGCAGTGAAATGAAAAAAATATTGACGCTGGGTAACAGTTCTGCATGAGAAGGAGGAGGGGGCTGATCATCAGCAGCCTTCCTGAGAGACATCCTCCTTTCACCAGCATGACAGGCTGCAATCCCAGCACTGAGAAACCCTGAGATTTGAGGCTGACAATCCACAAAAGCTTTTCTGGAAGAGAATTGAGCAACCACCTCTGTCCATTTACCAGAAGGAGATGAAGGCACTGAGGGGCACTGAATGCCCTCTGTGAGCAGAACTCCCAGAGCTGGGAGCTGAGCACAGCCTCTCCTGCTCTCCAACCACTGCAGGACCCCTTCCAGCAGCTTTTCCTGGTCCCAGCTCAGGTAAATCCCTGCAGCAGCGGGGGGAGAGCAGCTCTCCCAGTGTCCCTCCAGCCCTGTGGCTGGAGGAGCACGGAGAGGATGCTCCTCTCTCTCCCAGGCTCAGGCAGGAACAGAACCAGTGCAGCCTCTCCCCTCCTTTCCATCTCTCAGCCATCTCATTATGAGAACGAGAGGCAGCTTTTATCTGAAGTTTATTCTGCTTCATTTGCCTCAGGAATGGGCATCAGATCAAGCAAAAGCACAGAAGAGCCTCTAGACTACAGAAGCCCACGAGGCAGGGCAAATCCTGCAAACAAGTACAGAATAGCTAAACTGGAGGTAACTGCAGACTGTGTGCAGCAGCCAGGATCATTAATTTCTAACTTTGGCTGGAAACTGTATGTGTTCTGTCTGGGTGATGTTGTAGACCTTGAACACGTCCTTCAAACTGCATAACAAAAAAAACTGAGCCATACATTCTCCCAAAAATCTGAGTTTAAACTGGGACAACCTATGGACAGTCACCACATGAAGAGTGCATTTTTTTCTTAAATAACTTTTATCTATCACTGCTGCTTCCAGTGAGTAAAACAGAGCATGGAAGGCAAGCAAGAATCTGGATGAGGAGCAGACAGTGCATTTTGTCTTACAGCCAAACACAGGAGATGTTTTGTACAGGAACATCTCAGAGCAGCACTTGCAGCCATCCAGGATCCCACGTCTGTGCTCCACTTAAGGCAGATCAAAGCCTGGTGTCAAAGTTCTCTGCATAATACATGTACCCAGAACAGAGACAGCACCCAATGCACGCTGCTCTTGCATTAAAATGATTGCAGTGAGTGATTTACATTTGTTTATTTAAAGCAACATCATCTGTCTGGTTTGTAACAGCACTCAGCAGCTCTCAGTAGACAAGGGAAAAATGTATGACCTCTGACAAGAAAGAAACATTGACAATATTTTAAGGAAATCATGCCCTAAGTGCCTCAGTGTGCTGTCCTGCACAGGAAATTAATCTGGGATCATTGCTAGTCAGATGTCATTAAGGATGGGAATTACAGTATGGAAATGAAGCTGTGTCATTTCTGACATGTGTGCTCCTGCTCTCATAAAGGTGTGCTGCAAATACAGAAACAAAAGGTAGACTTTAGGAAATCTAGAAGCCTGATGATTTTTGCCATTTCCATTCCCAGAATGACCATGACAAACAAAATACAACATATATTCTCTGGTTTAAGTGGAATGTCAAATTTGAATGTTGTTAAAATTGATAAAGTGAAAATGTTACATTGTAATGATGCATTTTTTTGGAATTGTAAGAATCAAATGAAGCAAATTATTACAAAATTCTGATATGATAAATCTTCTAATACCTATATTAAATTAAGAAAAATCTCACACACATCCTTCAAAGTTCTCAAAATATTCAAGTTCTCCAGCCCAAAATATAGCAATGGTACAAGGATCATATAGCTTCATCTGGAGCTATTCACTTCATGATTATTTTTTTCTAGATGAAAGAAAAGAGATATCCCTGAAATCCCCCACGATTATCATGGAAAAGATGAACATTCACTGGGAATACTGCCAGAGCAGCATTTATAATCAAATTATTTTCATTTCACACAGTGAGAACCCATGTGGAGCAGAGTCTCAGCAACCCAAGTCCTACAGAGGACCCTGCAGCTGCAAGCAGGTGGAAAACCTCATGGAAGTGTTTTTCCACTTCATGCAAAGACCCTTCAACATCTGTCCTCCCTGTTTCACTGAGGCATCACGAGATATCTGCCTGCACATCTGGAAAAGAACAATAGGGACAGTAATTTTAGGGGTGCTGGGAGTACTGAGGGCCCTTGTCCCACCTTCTCCCCATCCCACCTGCTTTCAACAGGTGACAAAACCTCCACGGGCATTCCAGCATATCCAGGCATCTCTCTGGGGAGCTCTTTTGCCATTTCTAGTCAGTTAACTGATTAGTGGTGCAAAACTTCCCAAATATCTCCTCCTAATAGTTATGACCTTTCAGGGTTCTGGCCTTTCAATGCCATCCAATTTCCAATTAAAAGTCAATCTCAATGTGGCTAAATCCTAACCCAGAGTTTTGTAGGGATTCACACTGGAAAGCTTGTTTACAGTTTACTTTTAAGGTTATGAAACTTTCAAAACAGTAGCATTTAAAATATGAGCCTTCAACAGCAATATCCTCCTCCACAAGCAAATTTCTGCTTTATGCAAAGTGAAAAGCCAATGCTACCTTAGGCTGTGCTTCTTATTTAAGTTCATATAGGGCTGCACCCTAGAAGAAAGTTCCCTTTCTGAAATGTCAGAATAAGACTGGAATAAGGGGATGACTTATTTTCTGCCTGATGCCATCTGATTCTGAATTTAAACGAGCAAAACCTCAGGAGACTGGTATTTTTCCTAGAGAATCACATGGTGCTTCCAATGAGGAAATATTTCCAATGAAATGCAGTTGGAAGGGACTGATGTTAAGTGCTAGTGTCACCACAACTGCTTGGATTTGTTCAAACAGTTGTGCAAGTCCAAAATCATTATTCCTCTTTGTAGATCTTTTTCACATTCCACAGGAGGAAGTTTATAAAGTAAGCAACCAAAAAGTGCTTTATTGTACAAAAACAATGGTATAGATCTAGCTTGGAAAAATATTTTCAGTGTTTTAAAGCCTAAATCAGAATCAATGTGTCTGTTGTCACTAACTCTTCCTCATGCAGCTCTCTGTTATAGCCACATCCCACCAGGGTAAATAATCTATAATTGATCCAAGGTGTTTGTAAGGAGCTGAATTGCTGTGGTGGTCAGATGCTTTCCAGAGGAAAATGAAACTGAGCTTCTGTAAGAACACGAGGGCATTTTGCAACCACTTGGCATCACCAAGGAGCTTTCAGAGAGGAATTATGTGCTGCCTCATGTGTTAGCAGCATAATTACCAGCTCAGCCTTAATTCCAGTAAGATTTTTCTGTGTGAAAGGAGAAAGCTGGGACTCCTCATGTCCCCCAGGCTTTCATGTCCCCAAGGCTGCAGCTTGCCAGGGCATCAGGAGAGGCCCCTCTGCTCCTCCCCTGGCTGTGGCACATGTGCTGGAAATGGTAATTTAAAAAGTGCTTCCCCGATTCCTCCCTCCACTGAAATACCAGCTGTGATTGTGGACTGCTGCAGCATTTCCCCCTCAGCCTGGTAATCAGCTCCACACTTTGCATGTTCCCTAAACGAAAGCTGAAGGAAGCAATAGATTTCCATTTCAATGAAAAGCAAAATCTTTAAACTGCAAACCAGCTGCAGTGAGTGAGAAAGAGATGCAACGTCTTTTGTTTCCCATTGGAAACTCTCTGCTATCCACAACAGTGGTCTTATTCCTCCTCCATTTAAAATTCTATTATAGCAACCAACCATAAATACACTTTGCAAGAGGCTTTGGAGCAGCTTCAAATACATATTTTATTTTTTCCCCAGTTGTGCACCTCTTCCAACTATGAAATATTAAAATTTTACTTTGCCACTCAGGTCAGTTCAAGAAAGCAAATAAACTCTGTGGAAAGTATCCTGGTGTTTTTTTCTAGTAAAGCAGAAGTCTAATATGAGAACTGAAAAGGAGGCAAGGGGTCAGGACCATAAAGATTTTATTTGAATAGTGTTTCAGTTTGTTTACCCACAGTTTATATACCAGCCTACAGCAGTTTGAATGCACCTCTCTATGCTGTGAAACTCAAAAAAAAAAACCAAAAAAAAAACCCAAACAAACAAACAAAAAAAAAATCATAGCATAGAGGTAGGAAAGGCACTACAATACCAAAATTTAGTGATATTAATGATAGAATTAAGCTGAATATCAGTATCTGACAGCAGCCAGGGCCTGGCCCTGGGAAGGGTTTGTTTGTTTTCCATCAGGGCACAGCTCTGCATTAACCAGAGCCCAGCTGAGCAGGGCATGGGCCTGGCTGCAGCTCCTTGTTCCAACATGCCCCACCTGGGCACACAAGGTGCATCTGCACTCTCTGCTCAGAGCATCTACACTGGATTTACATCAAAAATGTGAATATTTCCCTGTAGAACCTTTTGAAGGTAGTGCTGTATCACTAAAAGGGAACTTTCAATACTCAGGGTCAGATTCAGTTTATGCACAATAACCAGACAAAGTAAAAAGCTACAAACCAGTGACCAGTTCTCACTACTTTTCAACATGTTTAAAGTTCTCTCTACCTTTATTTATGATTTCTGAAATATTTTTTGTGATTAGTCACACAAAGGTAATAGTGAAATGAAGGTTACTAAACAGATATTTTGGGGTTTTTTGGTGGGTGGAGGGGGTTTGGTCATTTTCAAGGTTGTATTAAAACCATTTCAAACAAGACCTCAGTGTCAGTGTCCTCTGTGAGCTCCAATGCAAACACAAGCAGCTGACTTCCTTTTGGAATATATTTACAGCACACAATCTGGATTGGTATCAAACTTCAAAAATAAAACAATGGAAAAGCTTCAAAGGGGCCCTGTGTCAGATATAATTAAAATTATTCTACTTCAGAGCTAGAACTGCCTTCTGTATTTCACTAATATTCCAAAAATCAGGCTAAGCATATAAGCTAATTGAATAATAGCCTAGCCAGTAAGGAACCTCTCAATTTAATTATTTTTTAAACCAGAAGTTGTTTTCAGGTGAAATAGGCTGATCAAGAAGCTGTGTCAAGGTATTTTCAACATTGCTATTTAATAGCAAATGCTAAAAGACACTGCTCTGAACAGATAAAAAAGGGGCCACTCACAACTTCTGTAAAACTTTGACTTTTTAATCCAAAATTTAACCACTCTCAAATTAAAGCACTTAATTACAATTCAATTTAGCATTAACCTCTCCTAACAAGCAGTCAGGGTGCTGTGTGAGAGCTGCAATTTATTTGCTTTATCCTCCTGCTCCAAAGGGGTTGTTTTGCCTTTGGGGATGAACTGTGGCCATGCTCTGACCCCACGGGGGTCACCCCAACAACAGCAGCCCCAAAACCAGCAGGAACCCAGAAGAGGAGAAAAAAATCAGATTATATTCTAAACAAGTCTTAACAAAAGGGAAAAAAAAACCTGTCAGAAATACACAGATCATCTGAAAAGCCATTATAAAACACTAAGTATTCAATCTTGCTGAGGTATTCTAATTTTACTCCAAGTTGTACAACTGTAAAGATCTGGCAGAAGTAAGAGAACAAGGTATAATTCTAAAAAGTCCATAAATTATATTTAATTATAACGAATCCAACAACAACAAAGCCTAGTCAAACTGAGTGAAACAGCCATATTTATCATTCAGTCCACCAGGAATTTCATTAAACAACGTGGCACAGCCAAAACAGAAATGAATTCTTTCCCAAATAAAGGTGTTTCTCTCTGACTGTCTCACCTGTGATGATTGCTTGCCATTTCCAATTATCCTCAACAGGGCAAGATCCTAAACTGAGCTTGTTAAAATGCTAAAAATAGCTGCAGGTCCATAAAAGCCTTTCCATGGGGGAGTGTTCACATTCATGGATCTGTGGGATTGCAGTAGATCTTTTGGTACAAGATGGATTTTGGGGAGACACCCTGCATGAAACCTCCACATCTAATAAAACCTAATTCCAGACTGAATTATGGAATAGCTGATATGCAAACCAGCAGGTTATTAATTTTAGGGGAATTGAATTGTTCCTGCATACTTTAGGCAAACAGAAAGCATAATGCCAAGGAAAGAAAGCATGAACTAAGTTGAATAAATGTGACTAATTGAAGAGTCTTCAACCACAGCTGTAGAAGCAGAAGTGTCAGCATTTGCTGAATTGGACAGCAGGCACCTGATCTGCTCTCAGGTAGATGTCACAGACCACTGGGATAATTGAGATTTTGGCATGGAGTGGGCAGGCTCTGAAACCCCAGCAGCCTGGAGAGCTCAGGGGGGTGCTCAGATGATGCAACATTTTCTTTGAGACAAACAAATGCAGCCCCACCTCCAGCAGATGCCAAGAACAATGGGTACACCACGACAGAGACTCTGGCAAAGCCCTTGCAATTCCTGGGAATAACATTCCAGGGGATGATCAGCCAGGATGGGAGATTTCAACAAATTCAAGAGGCCTGATACTCACAAATAAAAGGCAAAAACAAGGAACACTCACAAAGCTGCTGAGGGTATGTTCTGAGCAGCCATTA
The DNA here is from genome assembly GCF_027477595.1 of Haemorhous mexicanus. Lineage (NCBI taxonomy): Eukaryota > Metazoa > Chordata > Aves > Passeriformes > Fringillidae > Haemorhous > Haemorhous mexicanus. Next base: position 17,990,216 of record NC_082354.1, read on the forward strand.
AAGCAAAAGTTAAGCACAAGAGGGTACAGATGTATCCCATGAAAATGGCTAAATGTCAGGACAATATGCAGAGGGGGACATGGCTCACCACGCTTTATTTATCAAAAAGCTTAAGGTCAAGCCTTTGAGATCAGCTCTTGCTCTGGAGATGAAAAATTTGGCAATTGGCTCAGTCTACCAGACAGAAATATGAGATTAAATGGCTGGGAGATAAATTAAAACCAGTCAAAGAGAAGGTTCAATTTTGTAATAGTGCCAGCATGGGGGCAAACAGAAGATTTTTCACCACTAATCATCCTAAAGATGCATTGGTTTCTTTTTTTTTTCCTCTAAGATCTGCACCAATACAAACAAAAATTAATTCATGAAGTCAGACTGGCTGACAACAATACTCCCTTCTGGCTGCATAATCTATTACCTAGCTGCTCACAGCCATCAGTCTTTGCATCTTACATAAACAAATATTTCATTTCATTTTTTAAACTGGGAGTTGGTTTTGGAAAAAAAAGTAACTTAGGCTAACTTTTTCCTTTAAAAAAAAAAGTCTGTATTATAACTGAGCTGATTTTTTTTCCACTTTGTATTTCTTTTGTTTCAACTTACTAAATTAAATGCAAGCTGCTATTACAAATATAATACTCTCTAAATTTATTTTTCCTGCTAAAGTCATCTTTTCAGGCTTACATTTTTCATCAAAATATCACTATCACTTTTGACACGATTTATAAAATCAGCAATACAAACCCTCATTGGCAAATACAATTTCTTATTATGATCTGACTTTTATCTAGATGAAAAATAAATGATTAAAAATTAAATAAAAGGGATATAGTAAGAATATGGCAGGCAGCATTAACCTGATCATAACATTCTCAGAATGAATCCCATGCTATTCTTGCACATCACTCCCACAAATTATTCTGCCTTATCATCTCCCTTCCTATGTGCCACTATGAATATTTAACTATCAAATGTCTTTTACTGGAAGATGTTTAAAGATTAGACTACGAGGAAATAACCATTCCTGGAGCTGCTACAGGCTAAATGATATTCCAGGTTGGAAATCCCTTCTATCCTAACAGCAAACCTGCACACACCTTTGCCAGGTGTAAAATCTGATCCCACCTGGGTGAGGTGATCTCTGGATCAGCTCAATCCAGCACCTGGCAATGACATTTAAAGGCTGAGCTCTAAGTTGTCCTATCATCACTTCCACAAGTGAAACATTCAACATGTGCTTGAATAATGGGCTGAAATCTGAATGGAACCTCTTGTTCTCTCACATATCACGAGGTTTTGGCCAGTTGTGAAAATCACATTTACAGATTTTACCAAAACAGAGGAATCCTTAAACAAGGCTGTGATTGGGCACAGGATTGGCTTCTCTGTAAGCATGAAATGAACCAAAGCACCCAAAGTGAGGAGGATCATGGCCTCATCTGCAGCTCTGTATTGTAGTGTCTTAGTGATTCCATTTATTTACAGTGCTGCTAATAAAATAAATGTTTTAAACATTTGTATAATTTGATTTCATTATTTCAGACTAAACAACAAGAAAGGACATTCCTCCACTTTAGCAGAGGCTGCACTCCCACTGCTTGGGAGGAGAGGGAAATTTTGCTGTCAGCCTGATTTACTGCTTGGTCTTCTTCCAATTCATATAAAACAAATAAATACTAATGAACTCACCACCCTCAGCATAAACACCCCTTCTGCTCTAACTGATGAAAGCAGAATTGTTTCATTCTCCTGCTCCCAGGGTTGAAGCTGTGCCTTTGTGTGCCAGTCCTACAGTGCCAACGCTGCAATGGTGACAGAAGTTAAATGGGAGCCAGAGATGGAGCTTTTGACTCTTTCCAGTACATTGGAAGCTTCCAAAAGCATTAAATCAATCAATAAAACCAACAGGGCCATAATCTAGCTTCAGGTTTATTTGCTTCAGAAGGTCTGTATCTGAAATTACCAACCTGTCAAAAGTTGCTTTTAAAAATTTCTAGTGAGTGATGAGCACACTGTTACTTGGCATGTAGAGCTGATGGCCTTTCCAAACCATCCATGCAGTCACTCGGCCAGCTCCTCTCCTGATCATTCCCAGCATAATTGATATTAGCTCAATACTGCCCAGCAGAAATTAGGTCAATGTTCTCATGGCAGTGCTTCCAGCACGACTGCTGGCTGATCATACTGAACATTGTACCTTCCACCAATGATTCCAAATTCCCCAGAAAAAATGGAAATTCAAAGGGAATCCATGGTAATTGTGGGAATAGAGCTCTGGATCCAAAGATTTGGAGCTATAACTTGCCAAATAGACAAAGCAATGACCTTTTGGCAAAGCTGACACAGAAGCAGTCACGTGATATAAAATGTGTTCCACTGAATCACAGAATAACCTAAGGTGGAAGGGACCCAGGAGAATCAAAAAGAATCAAAATCCAACCCCAACAATTCCAGCAGGAGCCCAGGAGTGTTGTCCCTGAGCTCTGGCAGGTTTGGTGCTGTGCCCATTCCCTGGGGAGCCTGGGCAGTGCCCAGCCACCCTCTGGGGGAAGAACCTTCTAATGTCTGACCTAAACCTCCCTGACAGGGCTTCATGCCATTGTTGGGGAAATATTTTATTGGCATTTGGCCCTTTCTTCTTGTAATTGAGCTCTGTCCACACCATCAGGCACAAATCCTTGCACTTGGCCTAAAACTGCTGGAAAACTGAATTCCCTAAAAGTTTTTAGAACCATCTGCTGCACGGAGTTTAAAAAACACTTTTTCTTCTATCTAGGCAATACCACAACAAATTCAAGCTGTAGAAATAAAGCACTAAAAGGTTATCCTTTCTTCTCCCAAATAAACATTTAAAGCAATCAACATGACAGAAGGTGCACATTAGACAACGTTTCCATCACTGAGGAAAAGCTACTGAAGTAACGAGATCCAGATGTTCGACCAAAAAGAAATTTATCATCCTCAGAAACCCCCAAATTGTGTCTGATGTCTCATGCAAAGATTGTCTAATTTGCTAATGTGCATTTTTCTTGCAATGTGAGAGAAAAAAGCACACCTGTCAAGAAACCTGTTTTGCACACACATTGGAATGACATCTGTAGCAGCTCAGCATCAGGGAAATCCAGACACCATTAAATTAATTTGAGCATGCCTTCCTTTGTACAAATTTCTCTGGAAATCATCAAAGTGAACAGAATAAATATGCCTAATTTATTTACTTTTTTACAACATCTAGGGGTAAATTGAGGAGAAAAAAATTGCCGAGGAAGGTTTTTGAATAATACCTTCATAGACTGTTTTTGTACATAGCTTAAGTTATAATATCTGAAAGTTTTGAAGAATAAACTCATTGGTAGAGCCACAGGGCTGGAGAGTCTGGTTCAACATCTAAGTTCAGTGTCACTCATGGTCATCTACAACATATATGGAACAGCATTTTCAGAGCTGCCCTGTGAAATGCCACCTTGTTATCATCAGGTAAACTCCTGCAGCAGAAATCTAATTCTCTATTAAATCTGACAGTGGAAATATGAGAATCTACGATGAGTTCTATTTTCTCTACCAAAATCAGCCTCATTTCAGCTGAGCTTGTTCAGTGAAGTTTTGCAATTTAGTGAGTTGAGTTTTTCTTCACTCTGGTGAAGGCACAGGAAGAGCTTGCCCAGAGCAGCTGTGGCTGCCCCTGGATCCTGGAAATGTCCAAGGGCAGGTTGGACAGGGCTTGGAGCACCCTGGGACAGTGGAAGGTGTCCCTGCCATGGCAGGGGGTGGGACTGGATGAGCTTTAAGGTCCCTTCCAACACAAACCATGCTGGGATTCAGGATTGTAGAGAACGAGAAAAGAACAGTAGATGCAACAGTAACAATGAAAATAGAAATATAAATATGGAAAACCAGGGTCACCTTCTTACCTAGTGACACATTTTATTGTGAGTGATGGAGCTCTGAAACTTTCAGAACTTTCCTCTCACAGTGGCTGCACCATTGGCTCATTTCTCACTTTAATGCACAAGGGACTATTTCCACCAAGATTGTATCTGATAACTGGCACCTGCTTTTGTGAAAATCTGCTCAGCAAGATTCACAGGGTCTGTCTCTCAGGGACATCTGAACAGACCTGACTTTTTTCACTCAATACACAAGTTTGGAGTGTGAAGAAGAAAGCTGATCTAATGGCAGAGTTAAGCACGTTTTCTAATTATCACTAGGTATACGATTTGTCATTTAATACTTCCCTTCTCATAAAACTGCTGAGATGTTAAATTTAAAAATGCAATGCAGGTATTACACAAGTGAATTATTTTACTTATTTTCCATATATTACAGCTGAATAGCAGTTCACTACAGCTATGGTTGAAAATTGCTTACTGCTTAATAAAGGGCTATTCCAAACCCTCCCCCTGCTGACTCAAATATTCTAGAATTATTATGCTTCAAGGTGGTGGCCAAAATATTGAGCAATTTGGAAAACAGGTTCTTAAGACACAGATCCCTTCTCAAATGAGTTTGTATCAGTTTTTTCTCACCTTTTTTTCACAAATTCAGAGCTCAAGTGATGGCAAATGACATTTTCCTTGTCATGGAAGAAATGCCATAAGATAGGTGAGGTGAACATTTGCAATCTAGGCAGGAGAAAATGAAGCATAAAGTGAAATATTTCTTTAAGTTAGCCTAGAAATGGCTCAGCTGAGGTTTACAACTTTTCCTGGTGGCAGAGGGGATGCTGGTGAGGTATCCTGGATGACAGGATATTGCAGACTATCTCTACCCCCAGTTTTCTGGGAGTATTAAGCATATAACTCAGCCTGAACACAAAAATGTTTAGTCTGAAACTCAAATTTATGATTTCGGTGTATAATTTTTAAACACGTGATTTCCCTCAGAGCTATTGCAATGAACATTGATTATTTATGGAGGAGATAAGGAGAAGCAGTCAAATGTTCTTCATGACTGAACCAAGCCTGGCTGAGAGAAAGAAAAAACCAAATCCCTTGGTCAGATTATCAATAAACTCCAGCTTGAGCTTGGCTTGGCTTCTGTTCTTTCTTTAGCAGCTGATGCACAGCTCAGACACAGTCAGGAACAGAGGGAAAGAATTCAGGAATAATCTGGGAGCAAGCAAGGAGAGGCCTGTGATGGCTCACACAGTGCCAGGCAGCAATTCCTTGCTGTTGTGAACTGCATTTCTCCAAATTTGGAACAACAATTGAAGAACTGATAAAAAACCACCATCAACCTTTAGATTTCCTTCATCATTTCTTGGTGAATCAAAAGACGTTGAGTCTAAAAGACATTGTGTGGTGAGAAGTCAAGCACTGAGCCCTCTGTGACCTTCCTGGCTTTTGTGGCAATGGCATCCAACTTCAAAGTTCCTCTCCTGAGTCACCCACACTTCAAGGGTGTTACTGAGGTGAAAGGGACAGTGGAGATTTGCCAGTTCCAGAACTCTGATGGATTCACCAACCCACGGCTGTGGCACAAAACACAGAGAAGCCACAGCCCCCAGAGGCCCAACACAGGTACAGAAGTCCAAAATCAGGGTGAGGAGCTGAGGACAGACCCTTAGGACACTCCACACTCCCTCCAGACAGGATGGGAGAGTTGCTGCTCTTCCCACTTTAAAGTTCAGCACAGCTGAGTTTGGCTAAAAAGTGTAAGACTTCCTCTCACTGCTCAACACCATCAATGGTTTTGGGGCACCTGGTTTGTTTAGGTCTTGTTTAAACATCTCTTCAAACCCTACACAGCCCACATCAACAACCAACTCATCAGCAAAATATCAACAGGAGCAATTCAAACCTTTATGCCTCATTCCAGCAATAATAATGACTTCAGCTACAAAAAATGTGACAATTCACAGCTAATGATGAGGAGAGTCAGGACTCCTCTGCAAGGTCAAGAAAAAGTGGGAATTTATTAATATGCAACTCTGACCTGCTGTGGCTTGGTAGAAAAATGCAATCCCTAGTAGATCATTTTCCTGCTCTACTAGTCTTAAGTTAAACCTATTACACAATTTTCATCTATTTTTATGATATGAGAAAAAGAAGTGTCTTACCTCTGAAGAGAAAAAGATGGCTTAATAAATTGTCTGAGCAAAAAACCTTTTTTGATAAGGGTTATCTAATGCCTCATGTCATTCTAATGTCTCCTATAGAATATAAACTAATACAGAATAGAAAACACCTTAAATTAAACAAAATATTTGGATAGACAGTGGCTTTTTATCTTTCTTAATGATGCTGTAGTGGATTACAATTGATGAATAGTTTTTATCATACTACAAACCAATTCTGCTTTGTTGGCTTATGAGTCTGCCTTCAAAAAATACTCACAAATATGGTGTGAAACCAGTACTGCAACTAAATCTCATAAAGCACCTAGCAAATGAGCAACAATTTAGTGGTTTTAGTCAATGTGTTGTATTCCACAGAATTCAGTTTATTAAACAACATCAACAAACCACCACCAGCACTGCAACCCCTAATTTCTGAACACTGATTGTTATCTCTCCCTACCCTGAGCAGGATGCTGGACTGGACATTTCTTTCTATCTGATGATCTTATGATTTAATAACTCTCAGGAGAAAATTCTTTCCCCTAAGACACTATATAATACCAAATTTATAAGGGCGAGGAGAGAAAAATAATCAACTACTGATGGCAAGTTCCTGGAGAATGAAGTGACAGAAAGGGATGGGATGAACAGAGCACCATGCATTAGGGCTGCAGCACCATCCCAGCCATTAGGCTGAGAAATGTCCATTTACAGGTTCCCCAGAGCCACTGTAGAACCAAAGTCTGTACCTTAACCTCCTTGTGAAAGAGGATGGTGATCTCTACAGGTGTTTAAAATAAACTGATAACATTTATGATAAACCACTCTGATGACTTAAAACGATACTTTGGAATGATTTATTATGATAATCTAGGACTACTTAGGTGTGTTCATGTTTACCTTGAGCTCAAATCTTGAGCTGAAAGGTTGTCTTGGTATCTCTGTAGACACTCAATTGGCTAAATGAACTTAGCAGCAATTCTCTTAAATTATTAATTTGACTTTAATCTTTCATTACTTTGGAGAACAAACCAGAAATAGAAGGCTTCAACTTACAAGACACCTCTAAATGATACACTGCATGAATTAATGCCCCTGGCAATAAAGCCTCTTCCTCCACCACGAGCACCTTGAGAGGACAAAGAATCAGCAACTCATCTCATCAGAGAAATGGGAATGAGGCTGAAGAGTTTTGAATTAAAACCAGCATGGTAACTGCAAGTTCAGACCAGGCACTACCACTTTGATAACAGCAAAATTGGAAAAGAGACCTCGAAGTACAGATGCACCAAAACTCTGCTGGTACTGGAAAGCTCCAGATGGAGTTTCTCTCACCCAGGAATGCAGCACATTCACCCCAGAAATGCACTGCAGCTGCTGGCTGGCTGCAGTGGAGTCATCTGACACCTCACACCCAGAACAGTGGGTCAGCAGCACTCATCCCCTGGGTTTGGGTAAATCTCAGCCCAGCTCCAAGAATTCCAAAATGCCTGATAGCCAATGAGTTCTGCACAAAGGCAATCTCCCAGCCTTGTGTGTGGAGGTGAGAACACGAGCTGCAGAAAGTCCAGGATGGTGTTTGGATGCTCTGCTGAACATACTCAGGTGTGAAACCAGGTCTGAGGTGTGAGATGAAGCTAATAAATAGAGAGACTGCCTCTCTGAAAGGGAAAGTCAGAACTGTTCTACTTTTGCTTAGTCTTTCAATGTGATTTACATCTAAGAGTATCTATTAAAAACCCTGTTGCTTTTCTCTTTGATCTAAAGGTGTCAAAGAAGCATAAGTTCTAACACAAGGCTTATTATTTCAAAAATCTGAATTTCCTTTGAATGCAAAATCAGATAGACTGACACAATTTTTTAATCTATGACAAAAATGCTGTATATTAGGAATTAAAGAGATCAAGACAATTGACAGTAAGACTACAAAGGACTGGTAAATCAATAGAGTGAATGAAAGGTATGAAAAGAAAAAAAAAAAAAAGAAAATCCATTATTCTGTTTAAACTAATGTGGCAGACAATACAGCAGGGAACAACAGAATAAGCTGAAACACAATAAAAAAGTGGCTGCACTATTAAAGAATAAAAAAATTTTGGATATCAATTAATGGACAAAGATCATTATCCAAAACCAAAGCACAAATTTTATTTTACTCATAGGAGTCTAGAGAACAAAGGAAGCCTGACCAAGTCCAAAGATCTCTGGAATAAGTTCTCCCAGGCCCAGGTGAGTGAAGGTTTATTGGGGAAAACTGAAGGAAGAATGGAGCACCAGCACACAGACATCACTGTCACTTAAGAGTGGAGAAGACAAAGTTACAAGCACTGAGAGTTTATAAGGGCTAATTGTTAAACTAATGCTCATTAGACAAAATTTTAAACAAAAGGCTTCAACTAGGGCTCATAAAACACAACCAAAAGAAGTTAAAAATTCTTCCCTGACATCCTTCAATTTGCAACAGTTGTTTTTTCAAAGTTCCGTAAAAAGCTCAAAAGTTTAAATCCCATTAAGAGTCCCTGGAGAGTCAAAAGATCATTTCTAACCCACCCAAATTAGTGCAAGTTTGTCACCAATGCCACCCAGAAACGAAAAGCGAAGGTGACACTTGTGCTGTCCATGGTGCCTTACATATTTATCCTTCCACAGGAGCCTTCCACAGGGTTCAGTGCACTCAAATTTAATATTGAGGTGTTCACTGTGCTGCTGTCACTCAGCAGAATAAATCAGGCATGTTTGCAGCATTCCTTCAGTTGAAAAAAAAACCAACCCAACAACCAAACCCACAACGAGACTCAGGAATTCACCCCCCTAAACTGGAACCAATGTGATTTGGAGGCCATAGAGGAAAAACAAGTAGAAATGAAAACATTTTTTATCATTCTCATACTTTTCTTATATATATATGTAACTATGAAGGTGAGTCCACTTGGAAATGTGTCTCCATTTCTTTGGGTTTCTTGACACACAAGACAGATGTGTCTGGGTTCTGCTCATCCTTCCTCCACTCCCTCGACACACACCCTGCCTGTCCTAGCGCTGATCACTCATTTGGAATGTGACCTAAAATTGAACATTCTTTGAAAAAAAGCTTCCCCCAAAGCACACTCACGTTCATAAAAGGAAGATACATTTTTCTTTCATTACATCAAGGCCTGGATAGTTCACCTACAAACTAATAACCATTCTTTCCCATGGCAAAATAAATAAACCTGGAGATACCAGGCAGAACATTCCCAGAATAATTGAACATTTTTTTCCCTTTTGAACATTTGTCAACAAGCAGGATTATTGCACAAAATAAGTTTCCTTGACAGAATGATTTCAGCTTTTGAGAAAATGTATTCTGTCAACAAGACAGAGTAAGGACTTGACAAAATAATATGTCTGAACTGCTGAAGTGTTTTGAGTTTCCTTCTCAAGCATAACAATGAGAGGTTGTGTGTGTGCCTGCACAAAGTCAAAAGTAACTCTTTTGACATTATGTGCATGTTCTCTCCTCGGGTGTCAAAGTCACAGAAAAGGTCTGACAACCTTTCTAATATCTTCACATAATGAGCTACAGCCAGAAACCAACAGCATTTGCAGACCCTGACCTCAGGACCCCTAAAGTCCTCAGCAAAGTATTAAACAGCAAAGCCAAAGGACAGCACTGCCACCCTATCTAAATAAATAAATAATTCAAAACAAGGCAGGAGCACCTGAACTTTGCTCAGGAAGTGTCTTTAGGCTGAGAAAGTGAAGAGTTAAGCCCTCGTGCTGAGAATGCTCTGGAGCTGGGGGCACTCCTGCCTCAGCCCATCCCCGTGGTCTCTGTGAGCTCCTGCAGGGCAGAGGCTCAGCTCCCCCAGCAGAAGGGAATTTCTGCCCAAGGTGAAGCACATTTGATGGAAATCTCTGCTGGGATGGCTGTGGGGACAGAGGGAGAAAGGCTCCAGCCCAGGGTTTCCCATCTCACTGTTTTTTTAACTAATTCAGCCTCTCAGGGAGGGAATTCTGGCCATAAAATGCAGCACACACCTGTACACCAAAGCTGAGATTTGAATACGTCCCTGCTGTCCTCACTGCCAGATCAATGGGGTGCCAATAATTTATAGATACTGACACAGAAGTGCTCTGATAGAGTCAGCACTGGGGAGAAGCTAATAAAGAGGTGGCAAAAAAAGGAAGAGCATTATTTACAGCATGCTTTGCCTGCACTGGAATGCAGTCAGGACCAACATTTGTCACTGGGATTTGTGCTGCTGGATATACTGTATATTCTCCTGAGCTCCAGCCAGGGAGGGAAAGAATAAATAAAGAAAATCAAGAAGCAGATACTGCATCTGATACTGCATCTGTCAGCTGTACACGGAATATTCTGGTTTCCTACTGTCTTTATAAATAACTTTCCAGGAAATTATTTTTCATGATTTATTACCCAAAATAATTTTGATACTTAATGGGGAAATTCTTGGTTATTTGCAGAGCTACAGTGACCATATATTAAGAGTCTCTCTAGACTGTGAGTTACTTGTCAAAGGTAATTGATTTCTCCACCTCTGCCTTTGTTTTGATGCTAAATATTCATTTCCTATTGGCCACCTGCAAACTTGGCTTTAAATTTTTTTTTAAGGTCTGACTGTTATTTTGGCAATTTCTGTGCTTACTAATGAAACAGTCAAGAGCAAAATGAAATAGATTTTTCCAAAGATATTCTGGCTATGGCACAAGGGCCATTTATGGAGTCCTCAGTGGATTTTTCATGTCTTTAGTTCAGTTGAAGTAACTGGATCAAATAATAAAATGATGACAGGCATCAAAATCCAGGTACGACACGTTTTACCCCTGGGGGACAAAGTCTTGATATTAATTTCTGCTTTCAACAATCTTAAAAAAGCCTCCTGCTTGGTAACCTAAGCACTGGGACATCATTTTCAAATACAGACACAGGGCATAATTGACATGACTTGAAGAGTTGACTAAAATGAAATTAGAAGTCTCTCTTTTTGGAGAAAATCCATGATAGAATTTAGAATTCTCCAATGCAGCTCTTGTTCAGAAACTGTTGAGAGCAGTAAAACAAGGCCCAGAAATATCATCATAGTGGGAAATCAATTAAAAGGTGCCAGGCTGTGTTTGTACAATTCCATGTATGACCCAAAAGAGTAAATGCAATGTGTGCAATTGGAATGCTGGCTCTGTGAAGCACTGGGGGCTGTGCAGCAACCACTGCTGGGGGGATGAAAGAATTCAGGTATTCTATACAAAAAATCAATTTGCTTTTCCTTGTTTTCCTTACAGGGTGATGAGAAAGTGCTGTGGGTGTCCACATGTCTGGTTTTTGGTCTAACTCACGAGGATTTCTGCTCATGGGGTTCTTCTGCTCATGCTTTGTGCTTTCCTTTTTCTGCTGGGATAACTGGACCAAAACCAATGCTAAACCCAGAACGTTCCACCAGAGCTCACAGTGATGGTCATTATGTCACACAAATAAATGTAAACACCTGCCTGGAATTACTTCTTTTATACTGGGCTTTCTTGTTAAAAAATGTTGTATTTAGGGTGCCTTTGGTGACAAAGTGTTCCATAACAACTTAAATTTTCTGTTGAAAGGTTAATAAAGCTTTATGGGTCGTGTTTCTGTGCTCCCATATGGCACAGTGAAAATCCTACTCATACAGCTGGAGGGACATAAGTCAAAACATCTCCAACACCCACATTTCAACACAAATTAAATGTGAGCAGAGAAAAGTTACGTTGTCAGCATTGAGTGGCTGAAATGGTCAATATTCAAGGAAAATACAGTCAAATAATAGAGGTGAAGAAATCGGGGGGGGGGGGAAATGTCAACAGTTCACCAAGAAATTTTGTCAAACTTAAAAGCCATGTGGAACTAAGCAGAGGGGGAAAAAAATAGACAGTGAAGCCCCTGAGAAATTAGAAACCAGAAAAAACCACAAGTCTTTATAGAAGACAACTCTTCTGGTCCAGGTTCAGCTCCAAAGTTTGGGAGAGACCCATCAGGCTCAACTCTAAATTCAATTCAGCTTTTCAATGTGACATAAAATGTTACTCCCAGCTCAAGTGGAGATGCTACAAATGCTTCAAAACCAGAGTGTGCACGTGTAGGTGTAAATATAAATATAAATAGACTCACCAACCTGCAGGAAAAACAAGTGTATGTATGGGATATAAGTTTTTGTATTAAAAAAAAAAAAAAAAAAAAAAATATATATATATATATATATATATATATTTATATTATATATATTTATATCCCCTAAAGCAAACTTTTATTTGTATCCTTGCCATGGATCGGAACTGGGTGATTTTAAAATCCTTTCTAACTCAAACCATTCAATGATCTTTGAAGGAACATGTAGAGATAAATAATTCTATATCCAGAAAGGCCCTTTTTATTAGTTTTTAATTCTTCCTGAAGTTTAGCATTCAGGGTTCAGTCCCTTCAAGGAAAAATACCAATGAATTGCAAATCAGTAAAAGCCTGCTTTATACTGGTCCTGCAGATACAGGATGTGACATCTGAACAAAAATAATAATAAATTCAGGGATGTGTAAAACTTTTTATGTAAATCTTTTGAAGCAGGTAAAAATTTGACAGAGACAAAAGCCATCACAGATCACTCCACTCCTCTGCCAACTTTTTGTTGTTGTTTCTGTTTGTAAAATTCCCTCCAGTTCCCCTAAGTGGCACTTTGGCAGTCTGTGCTCTTAAAGCCCCCAGGTTCCTAGAATTTAAGATCAAAAGATCTCTTAAGCAGCAGGTGCTAGAAGCTTTTAATACAAAAGATAATGGAGACATTAAAAAACGCCCACACCAAAAACCCAGCTGCTTTTCACCCTTTCCAGCTCTGAACCTCCAGAGTCCCTCGAGCAGGTTCATCTTTGACACAGCCTGGAGCTGCTTTTATTGTAAGAAGTTCAGCAAAAAGCAGAGTGCAGCCTGCTCCCACCAGCCTGGGATGCAGAGTGCTTTAGCTTCAGCAAACCACAGCACACATCAGGAGCTCTGTTCAAAATAAATAAGGGCTCCTCAACACTTTCTCCTTAAGAGGGAACAACAGAGGGTACAGACACAACAGTGAATATCAATCTCCTATTTTAGCTTTGTAGTAAGAATGTGTCACAGAGAAAGGGGAAATGACAAGAGCTGGTGCAATCAAATGAGTTTAAACTGGCACAGGGGAGGCTTCTTAACATCCCAAATCAAAGGATTCCCCTCCCTGGGTCTGGCCTGGGGTGTGTGATGAGTCTGACACCCAAGGACTGCACATCCAGCCAGCTGTGTCTCACAGAGGAGCCCTTGGAAAAATCCATCCTGACTGACCCCATGCTCCTGGCCACACATCCCACAGCCTCAGTAAAGACTGGGAGTCTCCTTCTATTTGTTTTCAATTTATTTCCTTTTGTACTCCCAGCTCATCTTTGTTTTCAAACAGCAGGAGGAAATTCTTGCCCCAGCACAGCAGCCATTGAAAAAATCAAAACCCAAAACCTAGAACAAAACTGAACAAAACATCATTCTGAGTATTATCAATTAAACAAACAAACAAACAAATCCAAAACCCAACCAAAAGCCAAAACCAAACAAACCAACCCAAAAATCAAAACCAAGCAAACAAAAAACAAAGCAAAAACCAGAGTAATTGGAAATCTGATGCCACCAAACCAAAACAGTTCACCTGTTGTCTATGAAAGTCTTAAACACTCCACAGGAACTCTATTTCTTTAGAGAAAACTTCTCTTTGTACCATCACCCTGCAGGGTAAGCAAAACCACATATGGATAAATAAACAAGTCAAATTTCTCCAATATGTACAACAGTCCCTAGGCTAAGGTAGCTTTCCTGTACTTTTTATTTTTTCTGACACTTTGCAGTATCTATTACATCTCTCCACTTCACAGGGAGATAACACCTTGTGAGAATGAGAAGATCCAAAGGAGTATTTTTCATTACCTGTAAGAAATAAAGCAACAAGCAGAACAGCAAACAATAAAAATGCTCTCTAATAAAAGTGCTTCTCCCAGGTGTTCCCAACACGCAGCTCAAAGCAGAGGAAAATAGGACATTCATTCACAAAAGGAGAACAGCTGCATGTCCTGGATTATACAGCTTCTCTAACTTTATGTTTCCAAAAATCCCTGCATATAGCAGACATAAATCCTGTCCTTTTACTCCAAGCAGAGGAAGACTTGCATGTAAAGATCCTCCCCACAGCATCAACATCCCATCCAAAGATCCCTGGCACCATGTTAGAAATACTTCTTCCCCCAACAGAATTTTTTTCTTCCTTTCTCCAGAAGCTGAGAAAACACCTGAGCTATGAAACAGCTCTAAAATCCTCTGAACTTCATAAAAAAAATATATATATAATTTTAGAAAATCCACAGAATAGGAAGAGAAATATATTTTATTTCAGCCCTTCTGCTTGACAGCTTTCCTGAGCTGGCCATCTGCATCAGCTCCGTGTGCCTGCCAGCTGACAAGTTCCATTTGTTGAGCAGATAATTGTGGCTGTTTTATTTTCCCAGTAACACACTATCACCAAACACAAGAGCCTTCAGCTTCCTTCAGATATGTTCTTCAATATACAGAGGGCAGTGAGAAATGGTGAAAACTGTTTTGGCTGACAAGCAAAGCATGAACGTGTCACATCAAATAGTTTGTCTTGCTCAGTGCTCCTTCAGAACAGATAACATTTGGCTTTCATATTTTACAAGAAAGACTTTCAAAGACAGCTCTGAAGAGGTTGCATTTCAGGTACAACTTATTAAAAAGTTTTCTTCAGGGTTTTTAAACTTTATTTCCTATGTTTTTAAATCTGTAATAAAATGCATAAATGTTATAAAAGGAAGCTTTTAGAAAACAGCAGGAGTTTGAATATGGAAGGCATTCATCACCAGCAGGTTGTGCTTTTCTTGTCATAAATATTTTCCCTTTATAAATACAGCAGTGCTTTAAATGGGATATTTCAATATCAACATCCCTGGAAAGGAGTTTTCATCAGCTTGTGTTCAAATATAGAATCACAGATTGCCTTGGGTTGGAAGGGACCCTCCAGGGTCACTGTCCCAGTTGTTCCAAGCCCTGTCCAACCTGACCTTGAGCACTTCCAGGGATGGGGCAGCCACAGCTCATTTTGATTTTTTGGACAGTTTTGCCACATAACCTGCAAGCAGTGTCACTCTGCTCGTTCCCAGCCTGGATTTCATTGGCAGGGGTGAATTTCTGTCCCCAGGGCTCAGGACTGAGGAGCAGCATTGCCCCTGACCCCAAGGAGGACAACCCCTGCAGGAAGCAGGGCCAGACCTGAGCTGGCTCTGAGACCCCAGACCACAGCACAAAACCTCTCCTGGCCTGGGGCCACCACACAGCACAGAGCCCAAAGGCTCAGACTAATCATGGTTTAGTGGACATTTAACAGATATTTCACAGAACTCTCCTGGGCTCTGCCACAGTCACTAAGCCAGGCTTAAAACTGACATTTCCCTTGTGCTTTCTTAGGCATTGCAGAGCCCTTGCTTGAGCCTCATTATTATTTGTGATAAACCAGTTTAGAGAGCTGAATTATGCCCCAAATAGTCTCTTTTTCTGCAGGGTTGGGTTCTAAATATTTTTTTTCCTGAGCCCTCTAACACAGTGGTATAAGAATCAGTGCAGCACAAGGCAGGAACCCAGGGCTGGCAGCAGATGGGAGAAACAGACCCTGAAAACTGGATTTGGATCAGTTTATATTTTCATTTATACCAAAAACCTGATAAAAATGATTTCACGTCAGACTGTGAAGTGAAAACTAATTTTTTAAAAAAATATTTTGAAGCTTACTAGAAGGATTTGAGTTGAAACAGAAAACTCTGTATTTGCAGAGCACTGGGAAAAAAAAAAGTCAATCTATTTGCTTCTGGTATTGCTTGAGGACCACAACAGAAATGTGCCACTTTCAGAGCAGCAACAGTGCAGATTCTATTATTCCAAGGTCATTCAACTGCACAATCACAGTTTTGTTCATCAGAATGGGAATACAATCAATACTGCACATGAAAAAGTTTCACTGCTGCACAGAATGGATTTAAAGACTGTCCCCAGTTTGGGCAGCTCGTCCTGGTGGTCACTTGGGCTGCTGGACAAAGCAATTCCTCCTCCTTCAGCTTTGGTTACCTGTGCTGTGCAATCTGCACTGGCAGGGATGCCAAGGGGCAGAGTCTGGAGGTTTAAATGCCAGCAGAAAAAAGAATCTTTAAAGAATAAATGGGCCAGAGCATTAGAAATGACAATGGCTTGTCACTCCAAATGTGGAAATCAATAATTACTCAATGACAGCTCCAAACTCATGGGGATGCAAGTCCTGACCAGAATGCTGCATCTCAAAATTCCCTGGAAAAGAGAGAAAGGTCTGGGCTGTAGGGAGGAGTGAGAGGAGCTAAAAGAATCTGAATGGACTGCCCAGCATGAAGGTTTAGGACAACAGAGATCCCAGTTTTGGATAAACTACAGCTCAGAGCCACGGGCTAGCAAGGCACTAAAGGTGATTTTTGAAGCAGCCCCCTCCAGACTGGCTGTACCAGTGCAAATCTCCTTCCCACCAGTGCTGTACCAGTACAGCCTGGAGGTCAATGGGTGTCACTCACTGCTGCCTCAGTCCCTTTGTGCTCCAGGGTAATTTAATTTGCTGAAATGATCTGACAAGGCCATTAAAGCAGAAATAAGATTCATTATGCAGAAGCTTTTAGGCTTATGACTCCCCCCCTTTCCTAAAACCAATGCAAAACTTTATGCACATCCTTCTGTCAAATACTCTTCCACTCAAACTCAGAATTCAATCTTAAAAATACCTTTTAAGTCTCTATTTTCTTATTTTTTTCTTTGATAATCAATCATTTACACCCCAGTGCTATGCCTTTATTATCCCATTATTTCATCTCCACTGATTAGCAAAGAAAAGTTCCACTTTGGCTGCAAAGAATAACTGTTGGCATTTATTATGCAAAACTTTTAATTTATGGTTTTGGATTTTATTTTATTAAAATTAAACCTATCATGATTTAGCACATCAAATTCCACATAATACCCGTTCAACACTTGAATCCTGAAGTGACTAAAATACAGGTACATGCTGCAGTAGGTAAGGAGGTTTTTTCACTTTCATACTGGATCTCTCATGAGCCTTCTGTCAAAGTCTAAATTTACTAATTTATTAATTTTTACTATCACAACTTCAAAAAAATCTTGTTGACTAAACAGTACCATACTATGCACACACCCAACAAAGGAAACCTTCTTTTTATTAGCTTTTTTTACTTTTTAATTGTTTACTGTAACTTTTTTTTTCTCTAAAGGCAGAAATGAATAAAACAATTGTATGGATTATGATGATGCTTGGAACAAGAAACACAAGGGATAAAAGGCTTCCTTTAAGAGCAGCAAATACAGGGTTAAGTCCATTTGATTCTCTTTCTATTTCTCTTATCCCATTCTTTGCAAACTAGATTACACCTGTAGGCAATTAAAGCTAATAAATTAAACCAGCAAATCTCACAAGTTTGCAGGGAAAAAATAAACCTGAGTTCTTGAAAGCAATGGGGAAAGAGTTGAAGACAAAATGTATCAGAGAAGAAAACCAAGCATTTATTGAAACTTGACTTTCCTCCTCTAACCTGCTTCTTTTTGTCTGTAAATCTGGGGATCACTGCAAACCTCAATGAGGATTTCTGTTTTCTTTCTGACAGTTTGTGTCAGGTCAATAACATCTTTTCTATTTAGACCATTTTTTTCATAGGTAAGCATTAATCGGGGAAAATGGAGATTCTGGAGTATCAACGGGATTTTTGAGAACTCTATCTTTAGCTTTAACAGTTTTTAAATGTTATTTCTGATGAGCCAACACCATGACTAAGGCAGAAAGGAAACAGAAACAGAGATGCTGAAAGCCTACAGGGACCTGACTGTTACCTGGAACTTCTGTGGACCAAAAATTGTTTCCCTGAGGAAGGAAAACATGCAAAGCTATTCAATATTTCATCTTATTTTTAATATTTAAAATCAAGCTGTCTCAGCTCCTTCTAACATGAAGAGACCTAATCCAACCTAAGCACAATATTAGCTTAAGACAAGAAACTTTGCCAATAAGTGCTTGGCTCATTACTGGTCTAAATTTAGTCTCTTTACATACAGAAAGTCAAGGATCAAGATGACCTTTCCAAGTCACTTTAATTGCAGAGACTTATACAAAATTAAATCCATCTAGTAGCATATTAGATATTAGATTTTTCATATGCAGAAAAAGTGACACAGTGACAGCACCTGCTGTTCAGAAGCAGCTTTTCTAAATCTCAATAAAAGTTCACTTCCTTCTTTGATTCTCACCTAGGAAATATATTCAAATTTCCTCAGCATTTATCTGCTGCTTGAATGGTTGAAAATATAAATATTTGTTTAAGAGATGATGCATATTAATAGGTATTTAAAGCCCCAAATACTGGAATTGTGCCTTGGCAGCACCTGCAGGGAGGTACAAGGCACAAGGAAGGTGGAGAGAGAAAATTCACAAGGACACAAGGTGACAGGACAAGGGGCAATGGCTTCAAACTGAGAATAAATTTTGATTTTTTTTTTTAGAATTATTTCCTGTGAGGGTGGGCAGCCCTGGCACAGGTGCCCAGAGCAGCTGTGGCTGCCCCTGGATCCCTGGAAATGCAACTGCTTCCTTAGAAACTGATGAGAAAAAAATTCACTTAATGATTTCAAAATAGAAATGAGAAATGGTTTATAGCAGATTTATAAACGGAAAGCATTTTGCAGCTTTTTGAAATAAAACATTTTCCTTACAATTGCTGCTACTTTTATGCAATAAATTCTAAATTTTGGTATAAATTATCATTGTCTTAAAAAAAACAAAGCAAACCTGGTTTTGTCTAGCTCTGCTTTGCAATCAGCACTTGGTGCACTGCTGTCAGTAATAAATAGTTCCAGGCTTAGTCCAAACATATGGTGAGTTCAGCACAACAGAAAGAAAGCAGAATTGGGAAAACAAGGGATTATTCCAACAGCAGGGGGAATTCTTCTGCTTCTTTGTATCCAAGTCAAACCTATTAATTTCTTCCCATTTAATTGAAACCTCCATCATAACTGTTCATTTGGAAATTCAAAAGAATTCCAAAAATTTCAGAACACCACCAAGGAAATGGATCTTTTGTTTGCTCTCTCCATTTATGTTATTCTTGCACCATTCACCATCAGAAATGGAAAAAGCAGTGGCCTCCCAGTCTGGGGTTATTTGAGGACCAGAATAAGACAATTTATTCCTCTTTTGTCACTGAAATTTCATTGGGGACTGTCACATTTTCATTTTTCTTTCTTTTTGTTTAAAGGTAAATAACAACAGACATTGCTGAAATCCTGGAAAATCAAACTTAGTCTATTGTAGCACAAATGAAAATGGCAGGTTTTATTTCACTTCACTAATAAATCCTGTTAAGTGAACAGTAAAAAAAAAAAAAAAAACCCTCAACAGTCAGCACTAACCATTGCCAACATGTGAAAATTATTCCCTAAAGTTTCAAGTATTTCTAGGCAGGACTTCTGACAAAACAACAATTTTCTCTGCTGAAAGAAGATGATTATACAGTCATGGGTGTGAAATCTCTCAACAGCCACGACAAATGCAGGTTAGCAACAGCAGAAAAATGCCCCAAAGGTCTAAATGTCCTGCTCCCCCCACAAAAAAATAAAATAGATTTTAAAAAAGGAAAAAAACCAAAAAGATGTAGACTGTACCATCATAAATCTGATTCAACTCTGCACAGAAGGAGACAAATTGGGGCTTCATTTAAAATTAAGATTGGTATTTGCAAAATATTTTTTCACTCTTTCTGTACAATTCTATCAGTAAATTTTGGGAGATACCAGACAGTAAATTGTTTAAAATCTCACGCAGTCAGGGCTGTGCTGTAGAGAATTTTCAACCTTTCAGTGTTCTTCTCCATTTAACTGATTTTCTCCTGCTAGAGATGGCCTTTAGGAATATTGAAACCTATCTTAAAATAAACCTAGACACAAGTAATGGAGAGAAAATCAGAGATTAAAACCTTGGGATGTTTCCAAATGCTGCTCTCAATGAAACAGAGCAGAGCTGGAATCAAGGGCTGCTCAGCAAGATTCTGACAAATTGTTTTATTGAAAAATGCTGTCTCGGTGCAAAGGCAAAACTGCCCTTGCAACATCTCCATTCTTCAAATTCCCACTGTTATTAAAAGGTTTCTTCTCCAAGGAAAAACCTTCTCTAATTCAAACCCACCAGATTTTATCCCAGACAACAAACAGCAGCACCATACCAAAGGGAAATGGGCCAAGGCTGAGGGTGCAGGAGTTTCTATTTCCCTGCAATAAGAGCTGTGAATTTCCCCAGTCACTGGAAACATCACTGATTTTTCTTTTTTCTTTTATTTTTTCCCAGTGTTTTATGTTTTAATGGATTTTTGTTTTCAAATTACAGTGTGGTATTAAAGGAAAACATTAGTATTCCAGTAAGACAACTGTTAAAAAAACCCCCAAAAACCCCAAAAACCAAAAAAAACCCCACACAAACAACCAAAAAACCCCCAAAACCCAGCTGGGACACAGGGACATGTTTTCTGGTGCCATCCCTGCTGCAATTTACTGCAAGGATCCCTGACCTGCCATGGTGAGGTTCTGCCTGCCAGCCCCATGCAATGCAGTCACTGCATTGGTCATTGCAGCCACACACAAAACCAAAAGAAATCAAATAAAAAAAGCAATTTGTGTGCTCTTATTGCAAATAACAGTGGCAAATGCAGCAGTCCATGTGATCTCTACAGGTCCTGAGCAATGATTTAAAATTGTAATATTGGTGTCAGAACCCAGCTCTGAGGACAGCATTTTAGAGCTGAAGTGCCCACAGTATCCAAGTCATTTGTAAAAGCCAGCAAATTGCACTCCTCTAGACCCATGAAACACTCCACTCTCTCAAGAATCAAATTCCAAATTCAGAGCAGAGTCCTACACTTCCAATTATTGCTGCAATTTTATTAAGAGGAAGAAAATGACCAAAACAGCACATTCCATTTCATCTGACAGCCTGGGATCACAGTTCAACAAGTGAAATTACTTGGAATGGCTTTCCAACTCTGTGTTTCACTTCATACTTTTAATTTGAAAACTTCCCCCTGTAATTCTGAGGCAGGAATTGACTGATCAGTGCTCTCCTGATAAACTGCACCCCCTACAAACACTTAGCAAAATGATATTTCAGGGAACTTACAGCAGCTCTCTTCTTGGAGAGAACTGCACCCTGGTCTCCTGAAAGAGCAGGTTAATATTGTTTGTCACAATTTGAGGGAAAATTCAGATATCTGGATATCCCTACCTAAATTTATGTTAGAATGATTTCCTTGGCAAAACTACTTTTGGCCATATTAAATTCTAGACCCAGACTCTCTCTACTGTTGTATTTATTTTAAAAAAGAACAACAACAACCCCACAACACTGGGGAAATCCAAGAGTTGTGCCTTTTGTTTCATTTTGATCTGAAATCCATTCTTAGGGAAGATACCAATAAAATTCAATTTGCAGACTGTAATTTCTGATTTGAGAGCAGCCTAAAAATGGTTACAGTAGATACAGAATTTCCTATTAGATTGCCTGGGTTTTTAAGTTTTACAGATTCCTTTTCCAACTCTTGAGAAGACTGTTAGAGACAGGTTAAATGGTTTTTTGTAAAAGGAAGGATTGTAAAAATTTTGGTTTTGTGGGGTTTAGATTCTTCAAAGATTTTGTCTTGCATATCACTTGAACAAACTACCCCTTCCCAACACAAATTCTGATCCCAGGGGAGAAAAATAAGACAAATGTAAGGAAAACTTTGCAGCACTAATGTGTTTATTTATTCATTCATTAATTTATTTATGGCTGCATAAATAAATTTTTGAATTTCTATAAATTCATTGATACAAATTTCTATAAATTCATTTATATTTAAATAAATGAATTTGTTTATTTATTTGGTTTTTAATTTATTTATTTCTGGCTGCAGTGATGCTGACCAGGGTCAGCTGGGGTAAGGGCACAGTGACACCAGGAGCTGAGCTCAGTTATTCTGGGAGAGAATTTCTTCCTACAGAAGCTGCAGTGGGTGGAACCAAGCTCAGACCTGAGGTGATTTGTGCTGCTGTAGCAGCTGAAATGGGAGAAAATGACCCTGGCACATTTGCAACACAAAAACCCCACAATTCTAAGGGAACCAAACATGGATGAGGACATTTTCCAAGCAGTAATTTACTGACAATCACTTTTTAAAAGTACAGATGCATTTGGGGTATAAACACACCTTCCACAGGAGCAGAGGGAACCCACAGAAACAGAGTTCAGCTTCCAGCAAATCTGCACTCGGGTCATGTGAGCACATGTCCCTGTTAGTGTCACTGCTTTCCTCTTTGGCTGGAGCACACTAATCCTTGCTAAGGCACCCGAGATTATCAGACAATGCTGCTGGCCACTGCTACTGCTCCTGATGTGCAAGGAAAACATTGGAAAACATTTAAAATACATTTAATCAGTGTAAGTTCCTTTTCTGCAGCCTAATTCTGTTGGCAAAGTAAGAAGGTTGCAGTACATCTATTCTAATCCCAGTCATTTTAACAAACATCTGTCCTGCATGGTTTTGGGAGTGGAACAGCTGGCCACATCCAGGCCACTGGAAATTAAAGCATTCCTCACCAAAATATCTGTTTGGGCACTGTCAAATCTATTGAAGGACAACTGCTCCTGAAGGGAATCAGAGTACCAATTCCACAAGGAGACAGATGATTGCACTTTTCAGTAAAATATAAAAGGAAAAGAAAAAACCTCCAACAACAAAATAATCATCCTCACCCTCCCAAATTCAGTGCCAGTTTTGCACAGCTGAAAATGCACATTTCCTGCTTTCCAGGTAAAAGAGCAATCCATTGACATAAAGCCTAATGAATGAAATAAGAAATGCAAACTTCTCTTTTGTTTGAAGGCAGCATCTCTGTCAGGCATGAGACACATCCTGGGTATAGGAGCACCAATGTGCACCAGCACATTTAAACCCTGACACTCGTGTGTGCATGCCAAAATCTGTAGGTGGGGAGATGTGTCTCTTAGGGTCAGTTCTCAGAGGCACTCCAGAATGTTCAATTTCTGGGTGTTTAAATAAATATTTAAAGCTGAGAATTAACCCAATCGAGCTGTTTTCTGTGCTGTAGGAAGCAGCAAGTGGATAACAATACCCTGCACTCTGCAAAACCAGCTGCAGGTCAATACATGGGTCTGCTGTCCCAATGAATGGGTTTGCTGGCCTTCAACTTACATGCCCAAATAACTAAAAAAAAAAAAAAAGTCTAATGAACAGTATGTGGGAGATAAAATTTTAGTATTTTTGATTTTTTTTCTGGTTATATTCTTTTTTTCCCCTTTCCTAGAATACAGCCCCAGAACTGTCCAAGGTCTGAAGCTCAGTCAGTCATTTACAGCTCACAGGCTCCTTCCCCTCTTTTACTGAGATGCTCAAAACACGAGGTGAAGTTTGCAGAAGCCCTGGGATGGGAAATCTGTGTGCTTGGCATTCTTTCAAGAAACAAAGACCAAAAGGCAGTCAGTCTGTGCTACCTAAAATTACCATAAATTACACGTTTAATAATAAGTTATCATGTAGCAACACATTCATTTTTGTTAAGAAGCAAATCTTTTCTGAAGGAAGCAGAATTACCTTGAGGTGCATCCAACTGTTTCACTGGGGACTAACAGCTCTCTCCCTGGCTGGTACAAGGGCATTTGTCACATAATTACCGTGTTATTCTCACATAATTGGCACTCAGGAGCAGCACACAGCCCAATAGGTGTTCATCTGGTTTTGCCTGCTTTCCCAATAGTCAGGAAAACGCATCACAAATTGTTTAAATGCTCTGGCAGGCAGCAACGGCAGGACAGGTGTCTTAGGAGGGGTTTAGAAGTGACAGGAGCTCTTTAAAAGAGAAAGAGGAAAGCTCAGGTTTTAATTATTTTGTGTAGCAAGCTGTTAAGTTTTTGCAGGTGGAGGAGGGTAGAAGGAAACCTTCAATTTTTAGGCTACTCTAGTGATAGCTATAGATCTGAAGCAAACAATCTGACTTTTTAATTTGAAATTAATGCTAAATGGAAAAGGTGACGAGAAGAACAAAAATAACAATTAATAATAATAATAATTGTCACCATGATATTTTCTGAGAAATCCCTTCACCAGGATTTCTTCTCCTGGGAAGTTGAGAAGCATCAGAGAAAAATGTAAATAAGAATTATCTGATTGCTTCTCCTGTGCTTGGCTGCTTTGGAATGTGGCTGGAGATGGTTTTCCCACTGGCCATGGTTTGATTGGTTTCATGTAAATTGTTTTTATTTAATGACCAATCACCATCAGCTGTGTCAGACTCTGAGGAGTCAGTCACCAGTTTTTATTATTCATTCTTGTGAAGCCTTCTGTCTGTGTCTTTCTCTTTCTTTAGCACAGTTTCAGTATAGCAATATAATCTAACATAATATTATATATTATTATAGTATATAACATATATTATAATTTATAAAGCATTATATTATATTATATTATATTATATTATATTATATTATATTATATTATATTATATTATATTATATTATATTATATTATATTATATTATATTATATTATATTATATTATATTTACATGGAGTCAGATTCTCATCTCTCACCTCATCCAGGGGAACCTCACAAACATAATAATAAAAAATAATAATAATAATAAAACAATTATAATAAATAAATAAACCTACATAATTTGGGCTAAGGGCTTATCTTATGCAAAAATTCAGAGTACCCCCAAATCCACGGCTGCCATCACACAACTTCTCAGCTTAAAACATGGAATTAGTCAGCAATTCCAGCCTTCCATGTCCTTTTCCATTTCCCCCTCACAACTGGCTCTAATTAACCTTGCAAAGAACTGGAATATATTAATTCAAGTGGAATGCCATGCTCAAACAACTCTGCTGCTTCTCTGTGAGAGCAGTCACAGCCTTAATTGCCTCTCTAAGCCCTAATTGGGTGTTCAGACTGAGTATTCCAGGGAGAAACACCAACTTCCCCTTCCATTCAGGAGCACTATTTTCAGCAGCTCTTTGCAGCAGATTAGTGCATATATTTGTTCTAGTCATGATGAATATGCTTTCCTAATATTGGAAAGCTTTTTTCCCCCCTCTATTAATATTATCTAACTCCATTTAGAAGCTGGAGATCCAACTCTCATGTTTCTTACATCTTCCAAAAGGATAAATTGAGCTGTGGTATCTCTTCAGAAGGAGTGGATTAATTTGGGAAGGAAGGAGGTGAGGAGGATGCACTCTCTAATATTTATGTTTGGGTTTTTTTCCAAGGAGGGGGCAAAAGAAAAGCAAAAAATCTCATTACCAGAACTAAATCACTCCCTCTTTCCTTCTGCAGGCACAAGTTTTGGTGAAGCTTCAACACCTTCCACTCTGATCAAATTTTTTTCATCATTCAAGAAGTACCAGAGGGAGCAGGAACAAATCTCCAGACTCATCTCCACCCTCAGGAGGGAACACAACCCCTGTTTCTCCTGCCCCATGCTGGACATGGCCCTTTCCTGCTCAGGGCACTGCTGTGTCAGGGGGAAGGGATGTGGATTTTGTTTTTCTTTCTCACCTTCCACCTTACATGGACAATAAATTCCATCATTTTCTGCAGGCTGAGCCTGCTTTGCCCACAACAGCCACTATTCCCACTTTGCTGATTTCCCTCTCTCTCCCTTTCTTTTCATCTTTCCTTCCAATTTTTGGACAGACAACCTCCCTCCAACTCCCTTCCCCCCCTAATTTTACACCTCTCTGCTGATTGTTCCTTTTGTTCAATCCACTCCATTCTCACCTCCTAAACCAAACTTTTACAGGAATAAAACCTAAAATCAAAGTCATTGACCTGAACTAACCCAGCAGTCAGCCCTGCTTCGAGCAGGGCACCACTTCACCTCCACAGACATCCTCTCAATTATTCTATAGGATATGCACATATACAAAATTAGGCATGTACAGAATTCTTGTTTGACTAGAGCATATGTTCCACCTCACAAAACCAAAAAAAATGTAGGTTCACAGCATGAATTTCTGCTGGCCCAGAAAATGACCTTGGGTTGTTAACTCAGCCTCTGTTGCCCACTCCCAAGCAAGGTGCTCCTACTCAGGATTATCAAAACCAGTAATGGCCTTTGTTCCTGCAAGGATTTATTCATTGTATTATACAAGTATAACTTGTGCAGCATTTAGGCAGACAGAGGAAACAAGGCTCTAGCAAAGGAGCAATACCAAGGAGTTCTGGTCATCAATGTCAAGCCTCAAAAGAGAAATTTCAGTGCTGGAAAGATGAAAATCTGAACAACTGGCACTAAACAATTTCTCATTAGACGAGGAAAAAGTTCCAAAATGTGAAAACTTTGTTATAATGGATATGCTCTCTGCTGTTTGTTGCAGTAAGTTTTTTTAAGAGAGTGGAAAACTAATTGCTTCCTCACATAAATAAGCACTGTGGCATGTTTGAGAATTCACTGAGATTTCCACAAAGCCTGGAGAGGAAAACCAGTGTCCCTTGAGGAGAGAGGGTGGCAGTGAGAGTCTGCCCAGGGACAAAGGCTGCTGTCAGCTGATGTCTTGCTCCAAGTGCCTCTGGAGCCAAATCCAGACAAAACCACTAAGATTAATTCTAGCGTGCACAGTCCATTACCTCTCACAGAAAACACCATCAGCTGAGTTTAATAACTTGCTCCTAACTGTTTAATTGTGATGCCTGCAATAATAATTATTGATTATGTCCAAAAAATTACATTTTGTATAAGACGGCTGCAGAACACACACACAGCAGCCCAGTGCCAGCTGATGCTTTGCCAATTTGATTTATTAAGATTATGTATACA
Source organism: Haemorhous mexicanus (assembly GCF_027477595.1). Lineage (NCBI taxonomy): Eukaryota > Metazoa > Chordata > Aves > Passeriformes > Fringillidae > Haemorhous > Haemorhous mexicanus. The sequence goes on from NC_082354.1 coordinate 18,017,250, forward strand.
CAAGTGGCAGCAAATGTGCTGGCTGCCTTCCTGCTCTGCCTATTCTGTCCTGGTCCCTCCCCTTCAATGCTAATCAGAGAGCAAAGCATAACAAGGAGATAATTGCACATGGCTGCTGTTGGTGCCAAGAGCATTTATGTAAATATTTTTAATTCACTCTGTTATTTTGCTCTTGCTACAGGTTGCATTTTAAGGCAGGAGTTTGGGCTGACACCCCTCTTAGGCTCTGCTGTTCCATGATTTTCAGGCCATGCTTAAAATGATACTAAAAATTGCAATTATTTGTCCTTTAGATGCATAAACCACACAGGAAAGTTTGCTCTGCAGGCAGCAAAGTTGCAGAGGTGCTCCAGCTAAAGGAACTTTTAACACTGAGAGTCTGAAAGTGAATAAAGATATTCATTTTCTTCAGGGAAAATGTTGCTCAGTTATTTTGTCATTTAAGCCAAGGTATATGTTATGATGATGAGGATGATTTAAATATCCATCTGAAAATTGATTTTCTTCATCTTTCATTCAAAAAAGCTCACAAAATTTAAAAATAATGCCAAACCTTCTCAAAGTCAGTGCTCTGAGAAACTCTCAGAAAATTAGCATGTAACATCGAATATATGAATAAATATGACAATGAGTTTAGCTGGTATAATGTTCATTTAGAAAAGAAGCAATTAAAAAAAAGCATAAACAAGATGCTAAAGTCCCAGGCTATTACTAGAGGAATGTGTTTCCTTTCTTCCTCATTTAAATGTTAAAAATAATTTAGGAAGAAAATTAGATTCCGACTCCTGGCTTTTAAAATTATGATGAAATGAAGTAACTGAAAAAATAATTTTCAGAATAATTCATTTTAATTTGTGTGTGCCATGAACAACAAAGTGCCTTGGAAGCAGACCTTTCCATAAAGTCATTACAGTGCTGCTATTTCGATGGGCAATGTTTTTAATGAACCAATGGCAGCTTGCTGATAACAATTAGATGAGATGAAATTAAACCATTCCCACTCTTTAAAAGAGCAATGGTGCTTCTGATAACAGAGACTTCATCCTTCTGCCACCTAATCTGCTGCCTGGCTGGAATTTCTTTTCACTGCAGGTTTGGAAATTTAGTATTAAATGCCCGTCAATAACAGTGCGCAAATAAAAATCATGAAAGCAAACTGATTTAATGTCAAACTAATGAGACTGGAAGCTCTGCTTAAGGAATTACAGTTTAGCCTTTCTCAAATAAAGTGCTTAGAGGGGAGAGGGCTTCCTGGAATTTACTGGAGTAGGAGATTTCAGCGGTTAATGAGAGGATCAAGACTAAATGTCAAACTAAATAAAGTCATAAACTCTTCATTTCTGATGCTTGCCAATCCAGTCACCACCTTCTCATTCCCTGTTGTAACAGGTTCACTGACCATATCTGAACTTCCAGATAAATAGGAAAACCTCATTTATCAATGCTCAGCCCCTAAAACCCCAGCACACCAAAAAGAGCTCACTTAACAGCAAAACAACTGCACAGGGCTCTGAGGGAAACCACAATCCCAAATCCACAGTTACCAGCAGGTTCTTGTGGAAAATATAAGGAATATTTGCAAAAGGCTGACACAAATTCTCGATAATTTCAGCTTTTTGTTATCTTGAGAAAATCTGTAATTTTTGGAGATTTGACAGCCCTTGATGTGAATGTTGATCCAGCAACCAAACAAAAATTTGGTGCCCTCCAAAAGTGCCCTCCAAAAGTTTTCACAAGAGTTTGGATGAAATGCAGAGAGACTCTAGAGGGAAGCAGAAGTAAGGCCACAGCACGAGCAATATTTTTTGGATGAAGTGCAGAACTGACTCTTCTGCAGAACCAGCAGCACCAGCTCTCTCCATCAGTGAAATCCCAGTGGGAATTCCAGGAATTGAGGGGTGTTCAGCTCCCAGGCCATGGCTGACTGCCCCAGTAATGAGTGACTCCACCTCAGCGGCAAAAATGGGCAAACATTTCCACATAAACCACCTTGGAACTTTACACTGCTGAACTCCTCCAGCTGCCATTCTATTTCTCAATCATTTTCAAGGCTTTCTCATTTTTGCTGCAGATTTCCTCCAACCAAAGTCACTCCACAGAGTATTTTTAAAGTTGAACCCAGGATAGGCTGGCCTTTAGAAATAAATATTTTCAAGATGGTCAGTATAGGAGGGAGATGATGAAGAAGAAAGGAAGGAAAACTGGAACTTTCAGATTACCTTTAAAGCTATTACCTTCCAGATTACCTTTAAAAAAATTCCCTTAAATTAAGGAAATCTGAAAGGATAAAAAAAAAAATATTACAAAATGCTGGGGTTTGCCCTCTCATGTTTCAGCAAGGGATTCTAAATACCATCATGGGAGCAATCAATTTGCAGCAGCTGTGGACAGCCTTAAGGGCTTGAACAGCTTAATTGGAGAAATGTTTCAGAAGTTAAAAGGCCAGAATCATGTCAAGTACATGAGCAAAGACTCACAGATGCTTCTAAATGTATTCATTATGCAGTATTACAAAGGAGAGAGTCCACATAAGAAAGAATCCTCAAAAAGGATAATTAAAAGCTAGTTTTATTGATGAATTCTAATCAAATACCAAAAACATATGGATTCAAATTATACTTAATACATCCTAAAAAGTTCCATTAGTAATTTTTAAGAATTATCCTTAATAATAATTGAATGCATGGAAGAGAAGTTTTTAAGGTACTTAGAAACATAATAGTCACTTAATTAAAGCCAGGATTGAAATTTAACAGTTCTCTCAAACTACTCATCCCCTAATTCAGATTTTGTTTCTTTATGTTAAATTTAGTGTTCATGCAGGGAGGTCCAGCTTTCACAGAAGTTGAAGCCTCTGGCTTTTCAGAGCTGGAATGGATATTTCTCCCTTGGTTTAACTGCACTTTAAGGGCCTTTAAGAGTTCCTGTTTGCCAAGGAACTCAGGCCTCCAGGATGGAAACAGCACAGGAGGAAAATAATGTCCAGCTAAGCAGCAGCAGTTCCCTAAATTAAATGTGTGTTTTACCTTTCCCGTGGTCATCCCTCAGCACTGCTGCTCAGGAAGGACAAAAATGTTCATTACAAGCTCATCACTCCCAAATAGAGGAGATTCTTCAGTTACTGCTCTCTCCAGTGAACTATGATCTGAAGTGTGGGGAAATTAATAATTCAGAGGAAATGTTACTGGGCTGGAACTCCTGTAAGAAGAGTAGAGGTAAAGGAGGTCATGGAATTCTTGGGGTTTGGAGCCCTGCTTACACCTGAAAACAACTTCAATGTGCTGTTCAGGATTTACAATGGAGGTATGTGACAAAAAAAGAAAAAAAAGACAGAAAAAAACCAACCCACAACTAACCAACCAACCAAGCAACCAAGCAACCAAATCCTTCTTTCTCTTTAGTATAAATTTACAGCATCATAGAAAAAACAACAGCTGAGTAACCACGACTTAGGGCAGCAGATGTGCATCAATATTAGTAAGATTTCTGAATAAGAGTTAAGGAGAATTTATCTCACAAAAGTTGCTCTAAAGATGGTTAGGTTTGCACAGTATTTTCAGGTAGTTTTGACTGAAAACATCACCCAGAAGCTCAGTTCAAAGTGATGCAAACTGTGATATGCTCACAGGTCTGTTTACAGCTCCTCAATCCAGTGCCAAGCACTCTGCTATTACACAGGAATATTTTTCATTAATTACTCAAATATTGGTTTCTGTGCTCTGCTTCTGTGTGTTCAGGCTCCCTTGAGGCACCCTTCTGCACCACTGAGCTCCTTCCCCAGCTCCAAACCTCAGGAAATCACAGGAAATCACCCCAAATCCAGGCACCTCCATGGCTGCTCTCTACAGGGCTAAGAACTCTTGCAATATATTTTCGTGTCAAAATCAGCCTGTGATGCTGATAAAGGCCCAACAGCAAAGAAGCAATCCCAGTCACTGTGAAAGTGAACCTCTATTTTTTTAACTAGTAAAGTCAATTAATGTTTTACCTAATGAAATCTTCAATTCAAGAGACTGTTCCTACTCAGGAAATTTAGCTTCAGTCCAAATTTAAGTATCTGCCTAAATTCTGTTTTCCCATTGTACCAAGCCATAGTTAAGGCTGATCACTTTTATTACATTCCAATTCTTTTGTTTGCCAGCTTATCTAGTCCCTATAAAGGCCAGCAATCAAAAGCTTTAGTTTTTCTTTTACAATAAATAGCTTTGAAGCTATTTGTTATAAAAATTATGACAGTGCTGAAGCTATGACATATGAGTCCTCCACAACAAGAAACCAGAGCAAAAGGATGAATTTGTGTTTTAATGGAACTAATTAATGGAAAAGGAGATTGCAGGAAGCCCAAAACATTGACCTAATTTTGCAAGGAATGGCTTCTGGTAAAGAGGACTTGAAAAGAGCCCTCACCTCATGTTGTAATTATTTTGGCAAATACAGACCTGAATGTTGGGTCAATGTCCAAGTGTTTGCTTGTTTAAAGAAAGATCTAATTAATCATTTAACAACACAAAAGTCCTGTTGTGTTGAGCTTCCTGAAGTCCCAGCCTTTGTCAGAGACTCAGGCTCAGTGGTAACTGTGTGTTCTGTCTGCTGTCCTGGGGATGAACAGGTTCAACTCCATCACTGGCTGCAGCTTTGTACCCACACTCAGTCCAAAGCTGAAAAGATTTGGAGACAGCATCACCTCTCCAGGATGTCAGAACAGCTGGGGATACATCTTTAAATCCTTATTAATAAACCTATAGAAAATGTATAAAGTACTCAAGAAATTACTGTGCTACTCTGAGCTTCTCTCCTTGAAATTTCTCCTAAGTAATTATTTTAATGAATGATAAAGTATCTCAAGTACAGAGCTCAAACCAGGCAGTATTTCCATGCTGGCTGTGTGCACCATGTCCTGTCACACCTCCCCATGGCCCGTTCCAGCACAAGGCTGAAAGCTGTTTGGAAATAGCCCTGAAAGCTTTTTCCCCAAAGAACACCTTTTTTTTTTCCACATCTCATTCCAAGGAGCCTCGAGCATCTCTAGCTTTAGGGGTTTTTCTGCATTTAGCTTTCTCCTTGCTCAGAGATGCTGCAAAATATGCAACCTCAGAGCTCTGAGATGCACTTGCTTTTTTATCTTCAGTTCATAAAAATCAGAAAAAAAAACCCACCCTTTGCCTTTTGCTCAAGAGAGATGACTGCAAACAAGTGGCTGTGTTTGCAGTACCCATCACTCCGGGTTCAGACTCATGGTCCTGGCTGACAGAGGGTAAGACAGGAGTCAGCAGTGCCCTGGCAGGCAGGGGACATCCCTGTCTTGTCCTGGGGGGAATCAGCCCAGGGGGGACTGTCCTGCTCTGGGGCAGCCTCACCTGCAGTGCTGGGGCAGTTTGGGGCACCACACAATGTAAGAAAGATGTGGAAGTATTAGAGAGTGCCCAAAGGAGGGACACAAAAATGGGGAAGGGCCACGAGGGGAAGTGTGTGAGGAGCAGCTGAGGGTGCTGGGCTTGTTCACCTGGAGGAGACTGAGAGAACTCACCACAATTACAACTCCCTGGTGAGGGGGAGAGGAGGGTCAGACACCAATCTCTGCTCTCTGTGACCAGGACAGGACCCAAGGAACAGCCTGAAGTTGTGTCAGGGGAGGTTTAGGTTGGACATTAGAAGGTGCTTCCCCCAGAGGGTGGCTGGGCACTGCCCAGGCTCCCCAGGGAATGGGCACAGCACCAAACCTGCCAGAGCTCCAGGAGTCTTTGGGCACCACTCTCATGGATTGGGATTGGGATTGTTGGGGTGCCTGTGCAGGGCCAGGAGCTGATCAATGACCCTGATGGGCTCCCTCCAACTCAGGGTATTGTGTGATTCTTATTTAGCCTCTGCTGAGGCTGTCTCTATCCCCTCCTCAGGCACCCAGCCCCTGTGCCCATTCCCTGGGGGCAGGTGTGCAGCCCCACATGTGCAGCCCCAGATGTGCAGCCCCAGATGTGCAGCCTGCCGTGTTCTGCAGGCTCTGCCTGGCTCTCACCCAAGCAGAGCATGGCTGTGGCCACCCCTGGGACAATCTGCCCTCCTCCCTCCTGGCACAGAGGGATTTCTCTGCTGGGCTGGGGCAGCAGCAGCAGCACTGCCAGAACCAATGGCTCTCATTTACGGGCCCCTGGTTTATTTACCTAGTTTCAAATTTGTTACATCGTTTTCATTTTCTGCCCGCAATGCACGCAGGAGGAAATCTGAGTCCAAAAAGTCATATCAAAATAACCTTCCAGGTACTTTGTAGGTAGATGGAATAGTCTGAGATGGAAGTCCATTATTTTTCCATTTAGGCATTACAATATCCTGTAGCTTACTCCCATTCTCCCTGCCTAATTTGCCATCTCTTGGATGCCAGAATGTGCAGAAATCTCTGAGGGGCGTATCTCTCATCAGCAGAAAAGGAACATTGGAATAATGACTTTCAGGCATTGGTGGCAAGCATTGTATTCTCAGAAGCATAAAACCAGAAATGGGAAAAACTCCTAATAGGTCACCTAATCTATCTTTTTTCTGCACAAACTGACTTCTGCTTAGTTGAAATAGCTTCAATTTTGTTAAAAAGTTGCCTGCTTGGGATTCCATATGCAGATTTCTTGCCAGTAATACAGGCCCAGCTCTTCCCCATGTCCCCTGCCAATCTCAAGGAGGAGCTGAAATTCAGAATATAGGAGGATAAAGGACGAGAAGCTCAGAGAATTGTTACATTAAAACCACCAACTTAGCCTGACATTACCCAGAGTTTTGGGCTCTGTATTAACAGGAAAAATATTAGACTGGCATAACATTTCTGTGGCAATAATTACTTTCTAAATGTACTGGAATAAATTTAATCTTAATGAAATTCCATCTGATGCCAAGGCAGTATCTGCTGCCTTTCTAATGCACCACTCTAATTCTCATATCAGGAGGATAAAATCTCAAAATTCCTTAATAATGAACTTTCTTGCACAGTTAGAGGAGAACCAATATCTAAAGATCCACTTTAGCAGTTCCTCTCAGAAAAAAATAATGATCTGTTTGCAAAAGCTAATGGGCTCTGCGTTTGCTCTCAGCTGAGTTCTGCAACTTTTCAGTTATCCCAACACTTTGTTTGTGCTGCTGTCAGAAGTAGGAACTCAGATCATTAAATGGCCTCTGAACTGGGCACGTGTTTAATCAATTTTCACTATTCAGTGCCTTTCACCAGCAGAAATTCTGACAGACTATCTGCCCACACCCATCTGGTGCCATCAAACACCTCCAGAGCCCAGAGCACCAGAAGGTGTTGATGCTGTCAGGGGGTTTAGGCCATGCTGAAAAGAGTTCAGGTGGTTCCTGTGCCTTGAAGATGAAGGAAGGGAGGGAAGGTGAAGGAACTAAAAGGATAATCTTTCACTCAAGATCTGCTGGGTGGATCTGGAGAAAACACACACCCCACGTGCTCAGCAGAGCAGCAAACAGCCCCAGATGGATGGGAAGCTGACCTTCCAGAGCATCATTCAGCAGAGCTGAATTAGCACAGAGCTATAAATAACCAGCTATTAGTACTGCAGCAGAAGCAGCGACTCTGCCACACTGCAAGGCAAGACAATCAGATTTCATTATTTGTGTGTGATCACAGTTGCTATGGGGTAGACAGGAGCGAAGAGACAAATAAATTATAACCTTTTTGCAGAAGTAAAATCAAAGCAGTTTTGTGGAAGCATTTAAAGCAATAAGAGCTCTTCCCTAATGGGGCTTCTCGCAGCCTTTTGACAACAAGGGAATTTTTTTCCACATCACGTAAAAGAAAAAATAAAAAGGGAAAAAAAAAAGTTTCTGTCATAGCTTAAGTCAGTAGTTTTCTTCTAGAAATGTGTTTACAGTTTGAGGCTCACCAGGGAGGCATGTTTTGCATGTAAATAGCAGGTGGTTATGGAGAGTTCCTCTGACAGCTAATGTCTTGAGCTGCCTTGACATTGCTGGTCTAATAGAGTGGCTCTGTAGCAAGTGAACTTCCTGATGAAAAGCAACCAAATGAAGTGGAGTTTTTCATCTCTGTGCCTAGCTGGCTACACTGTGACCGTTCAAGGGGGAATGAAGAAATGATTAAAAAGAGATTGCACTCTGGCTCCGGTGGCAACTGACATAAATGAACTTGAAAAGACAAATAAGACTACACTAATTTTAAAGCCACAGCGGTTCTTCTTCGTCTGCAGCCCTGGAAATTGCCTTGCTGAGAGCAGAGGTGGCCTGACTTGCCCAGAAAAAAAGCAAGCTCATGCTGTGACAGAGGGGGAATGTCAAATGCACCCCAGAGAGAGAGGTAATTAAAGCCTTTGTCTTATTTATTCTTCTTTGTAGAGAATTAATAGCTACAGTGTTCATAATGTCTCCTGGCTCCCGTACTTAGGCTTAATTCACATTTTCTTTCTATTTCCTAAATTATAATCTCAAAATTACATTGCTGATCCCAGGAAGGTACATGAGTCTCAGTAGCAGCATCTCTGTGCCAGAGGACTGAGGAATCCATCATTTCTCCAGGCTGCAGCCATGGACTCTCTGCAGACAATGACCTTCCATGTGCACCCCATCTTGGAGAATCCTGGGACTCCTGCCCTGCTCCTGGCCAGGAGTGCAGCACCCTCCTCAGTCAGATGCATTCAAGGGGGGGTTCTGACTCCCTCATCTACAAAGCTTTGGACAACTCCACGGAATTTACAACCATAAAGGCATTTGTTTGTGGTTTGGCTCATTTGCTGATGAGCACAAAGGGTTTCCAGGCATTTCAGCCTTCACAGTCCAGCTACCCAACCCATTCTGGAGCTTCTGACTGGATCTTTGTGCCTCTGTGGCTTTACCACAACAAACCACACTCTTCAGCAGCACTTGAGGGGGGTTTGCTGCTGCAGCTGCTCAAAACACATTTAAAACTGAAAGTATTCCCTTCCCAAAATCCCATCTCACCTCTGGCAGTAGGAGCCATTCCCTGTGTCCTGTCTATCCATCCTAGTCCTTCTCCAGCTCTCCTGGAGCCCTCTGGCCACTGGAAGGGGCTCTGAGCTCTCCCTGGAGCCTCCTCTTGTCCAGGTGAGCATTCCCAGCTCTCCCATCTCCATCCTACTGCACTCAACTGCTCCATGTGGAACTGTAAACCCAGCAGAGTCCCACTTCTGAATAACAATCCCATAAAAAATAAGCTCTGCTTTGTCCATTGGGTTGCCATCCCATCAAGAGCTGACACAAGGAAAACCAGGCTGCAATACCATAAGACAGGAGAATTCCCTTAATGTATTTTTTTTTTTTTAATCTGTTTGCATTTACTAATGGTGATTTCATTGGATGCACCAATTGCTCTGTGTGGGCTCCATGACCATGTGGGCTCCATCCTCAGTGAGAGGATGTTGTTAACAAAATGTGAATGAAGCTCTTGGCCCACGAGGCCTGAAGCAAGCAGACCTTTGGCTGTGCTGGCTGTAACCTTTGCACAGACCCTGGCAGGATCCCTTTTATTCTTTTATTACTACATGTGTGTGCAGCAGTCACACAGTAGGACTCCCAGTGCCAGCTGGGGGCTTCCACTGCTCTGAGATAAATAATATATCTGATTAATAAAACACGCCAGAGCTGCATCAGTACTTCATAAGAAAATGGAAAATACACTCCTGGAGAACAAGCACGTACTTTACAATAATCCTACTTAGCATTCCTCTTTTCTTCTCATTTATAAACAACAGCAACAGGACAAAAGATGGCAATTTTAATTGTAAAGCTGCCTAATAATTTTATAAAGGGAGCCATCCTCCTGCTGTACATCACAGCATAATGAATTCCTTTTGAAACAGGAGAAGGAAGGGATAATCCCAGCAGCCCTAACAGATAAGATGAAATGCCATCCTAATGCAGTCTGCATCTTGCTCCCACAATAATAAGCAGCTATTCTCTGATTAGTAAATTGAAGACTGCATTGTTCCCAATGCCCGGAATGAGCGTGGATGGGGAAGAATCTGCTTACGTGGGAATAATATTTATGTAATTATTAATGAAGTTGTTTATTGCTCACATTGTCTGTGCCTCCTATAAATGCCTGTATTGGACATTCAGCAGAACTTAATACAAACCATTAGGCTGATTTGAATGGTGGGGAGGGACCAAAGAGATCAGAATATGGTTTCAGCAGCTTTCTGAGTTTTACTTTAATTCAGTGGAGTCCAACATACAAATCTCAGGTGATTTGACAGACTGCAAGTCTCTTATACTTATGCATCTCTATCTGACTTCATAAATCCTTCATATGTTTCTGCCCTGAAGTTTGTGACTCACACTTTAGGAACTGCCTCTGGATGAAAGTTATTCATGGCTGTCAGTATTCAAAAAGGGGGCTGAGTATGAAAAAGAAAAGAAGGCTTTAGTTCCAGGCTCTAAGCAGGTGTTTTGTGAGCCTACACTGCTACTATTCCAGGATAAGTTCCAATGGTTTGGACAATCTTTTTTTACTATTGAGATTTCCCCATCAAGTCTAAACGAGCTCAGAGCTCTGATAAAGATTTCATCCCTGCTGTGCCCCCACAAGAGCAGGTGTTTGCAGAGACAAACCCCAGCCTTTTCCAGAGGAGCTGGCACTGCTTCAGTCACTTGGGATTCACCACTTCAGAGTGGGTAGGTTAGAACAGCACGACACTAAAAACTCACAGTAACAAACTTCACCAAACTCTCTTCACAAAATTTCCCAAATTTTGCTCCAAGCTCACCTGTGGACCCAGCAGTGCCAGTTCAGTGGCCCTGAGCTGTGTCCCACTGGCCCCGAGCTCAGAGCAAGCTGCAATCCCACCCTGGGGAAGGATCAATCCCCTGGGCTCAGAGCTTTCCTCCCTGGGCCAAAATCCCTCCTGGCACCTGAAGAAAAGAATTCCCAGCCTGTTTGCTGCTGCAGCCAGGTGTGCCTTCCCTCATGGGACTGAGGGAGCACAGGGAGTGAAGGAGCAGCAGAACTCAGAAGTTAAAAGTCTAGAATCCACGTGACAAAATTTCACATTTATGATGCTCATATTGTGCTCGTTTGTGAGTTCATTCATTAAATTTTTCATCATTTATATTATTTTATAAACCAGTGTGAAAAAAGAATCATAACTAATATGCCTCTCTGGATTTAATGTGTCATTTCCATTCTTTCAAAAGCACACACTTTGTTAAAATTAGCCTTCACTGGCTATTTTAATTTTAAAATTTTTAGTTGTAATTGCAAAAGTTACAAAGTGACAGAGTTATTTTTGTATTTCCCTTACTTTCAAGGCAAAAATAATCTGTACGTCCTGGATAAATCAACACAACTTCCATTTAGACCTCAAACAATAAATAATTCAATGTTTGAAATTCTTTCAAGGGAAACAACCCCAAGCAAATAATATATTTTTCACCTTTAAATTTATTTTCAATATTTTTGTGCTTTATTTGCTCTCTCCACATGGTTCCTCCTGTTTCCTATTTTCTACTGCTCCTTTTCCTGACATGTAATTTCCTACTTGCTTTTATTTCACGCATTCTACTGGTTTTTTCATTATTTTTTCTATTATTTCATCTTCCTTTCTGTTTGTCAATTTTATGCAGTTTTTTCTTTTTTTCCTTAGTGTGGCTTAGTGTTTTGACATGCCTTTATTGTTGCATTTATTTTTATTTACTTTTTTGCTTTCACTGTTCTATGGATGAGACATTATGCCAAGCCAAATCCCTTTTCAAATTTCCTTTGAATAAAAGATGAGCTGCTCTGGAATCCTTCCAGATGGAGCTGCCAAAATGAACTGGTCCAGCAGAGCTTTCTCTGGATTATATTCCATGATAGTTTCACTACCACTGTAGCTGTGAGAGTAATGCAAGAACCTTCACAATGAATCTTTTTGTCATTTTTGCTACCTTTGATTACTTTAGTCTATTGAATTGCAAACTCAATACTAAGTAGGAAAATAAAAGACTTTCTTGTGCTGACTTTTGACAAACACCTCCTGATGGAGAACTTCAAACCCAGTTTCCGTGTGAGCAGCTAAACTGGAGGTGACTGAATTCTTGCTGCTCTTGTCTCTTGGGATTCTCTCTTGTCATTTCTTTGGGGTGTTGGCCTTTTGCTTGTTTATTCCATTTTAGTTTAGCTTGTTTGGGTTTCTTTCCTTGTTTTCTTTGTACCATTTTTGCTTCCAACTCACGCAACTTGAATATTTTTGCATTTCTTCCAACAAGTCTGTTGAAAATGTGCCAACAGGTTCCAGAGTTTTAATTCAGTGCTCTTCTCACCTATCCACTGCCCATACAACAGCTGATCTACTGAACACTCCTGACTCTACCATTAGAAACACCAGTGAAAAAGAAATGTGCGACAGGATAAATGCAGTAATTTAACATACTCCTTTCTAAAAGCCAAGCACTTGAAGGATAGGTTGAGAGCTTTCCTACTTAGAGAATTTGACTTGTGGGACTATCACCTCCTGATAGCACTGAAGGAAGAACTTATAAAATGATCTAACAGATTTATGTGATTTTTTGTAGTGACTGGCCATTATTGACATTCTTCAATTCTCATTGACCTTTCTGTTCCAGGACAAACACTATTCCCTGGAATAGCCACTTAGAAGAAAATCTAATGTGCTGTGCCTGAACATGGCATTTTAATGCTGCTTTAAAGAAGAAATGCTGCTTAACCAGCTAATTGCAGAAACTCTGCGTTGTCTAATGATAGCTCCTCTCTCCAGGAAACCTCCAGAAAATTAGCACTGCGCGTGGGATGGGGCAGTCCCACTGTTCTCTGGTAGACTGCAAGTGATGGATGGTCCTGGCACCTAGAAACCCTTTCACTTTGTTTCCCAAAAGCTTTAAACTCGTTAGCATCTCATCATATTCCTGCACGGGGCATCTGGGAAAAGCTGCAGAGCAGATTAATCACTGATTAATCACCCTTCTTCTGATAGGGGGAGAGCACAAGAAGGATCTCCCCACTCCTGGCAGCTTTGTGTTCTCTTCTCCTTGATCTTTACTCCCTCTGTCTGTTCTAAATAACATTAGCAGGATGCCCAGTTGCTGCTGCAGGAGGACACTTCCAGGGATTTGGCAGAAGTGGGGAGGTGAGTTTTGCCTTTTATCTGCAGAGAGGTTTTGCCAGACAGGACCTGTCAGGGAAGGGCCTCCTTTAGGTGCCACCAGCTGGGGTACCTGTTGTCACCCTTCCTGGAGGAGCACACAGTGCCTTTACTGAGCACAGGGACCTCCCTGCCACAACCAGAACAGAGCTCCTGGGTGGGATTTTGTCTCTCTCCTTCCACTGCAAATGCCACAAGGATCAGAGGATTTCATTAATGAGGAGTGCCAGTCAGAACCTCTGCAGAGGGGTGCAGACACATGCAACAACATCAAATAAAATCCTATATTTACTTGTGTTTTCTAGGTTGTTAAATGATGTATTTGCTACTAGTATCAGCTTTTTAGTGACTTTCCAAATGACATCATTAATGCAAAAACATTCAAAATTACAAGGAGGAAGAAACTGTCTACTTGATCCTGTCCACTGAGTTTTGGTTCCATTTCTGTATCATGTAAATTGGGTTTTCAGAAGATCCCTGTTCAATTTCTGTGACTATGAGCTGAAAGCAGGTTAATATCTTTCATCTCGATACAGAATTTTCATCACCAAATTGTGCTCTAGATGACATTAAGAAACTGTGAACTGGTGTCTGTTACAAAAAATCACACTATTGTCAAATGTTACTGACAGGAACCGTGCATTGGAAGAAAAAAACTGGCTGCAAGTTCTTTCCAAGCCTCCATTATTATTTAAAAGACATTCTAAAAGTCATGTAAATATGTCTTTAGAGTGTGTTTGCCCAGGAGTGCACACAACCCACCCAAACACAGCTCTGAAGCTCTGGGCTGTGCCAAGTCACGTTTCTGGGATGGGGTTAAGAGGAGAAGTCAGAACCCAGTAACAGTTCATGACCACGTTCTCAATCAGTGGGATCACAAGGACCTGCACTTTCAGAAGCAAAGACCTGAAATCTGTAAACTTCAGTAAAATTCCCTGAGAAACACTAAACAAGACAGATCACCAAATATTGTTTATCCAGCTCTTGCTTCCAAATGGCAACCACATAATTACTAAAAAAGCAAGGAAAGCCTGATGGAGAAATAAGATTAAATGATCTGGAGGAAACACAAGACAGCCAATAGCCCTATCTAATTTATGCTAAATAAAATTTTACCAAATGCTGCTTCCTTCCAGTCAAAACAGTTCACAAAATTATCTCTTGGAGAAAGAAAAGACCCTCTCATTTTGTGACATGCTTATCTTTAAGACTCCAGCCTTAAATTCAGAAGACTTTAATTAAGCATCCAGAATTAGACTGAGCAGAAGTTATAGCCCAGTTCCTCCCACACACTGCTCCTCCTCGTTCATCACCAGCCTGTTTCAGTTCATCTTCCCCCAAGGCAAACTTTCCAGAGGTGTCCTGTGGTTCCAGCCTGGGCAGCACAGCCTGAGCAAACCAAGGCACATCCCTAAACCTCAGAAGCTGACACTGCTGAGGATCACCCCAGGAGCATCTGCTGTAGTCTCAAGAATTATCACATCATTATCTGCAGAGCTCTTCACTCTAAAATACCTGAAAGGAAAAGCTAGCAGCAGTCCTTGGTGCTGGGCTTGTGTGCACACAGCACAAAAAATTCCTTTTGTTTTAAAACAAGAAAGGAAGGAGACATCCCAAATGTGCTAAGGTTTCTTTTCCTCTGTTGAGAGAAAAGGTAGAAGGCATCTTCCCTCTCCTGAAAACCTGTTCATTGGTTAACATTCACTTATTTACCCAAATGGTGAGCTCAAACTTCCTCTTAATTATTAAACAATAACAACAGCATTCATATTTCCTGACTCAAATGGAGCATTTGGCCTTTTTTTCCCCGCAGTAAAGCAGAAGCTACAGATCTGATAAACTGCTGAAGCCCCTGCCATCAGATCTCCCATGCCCCAATTATTTAAATTAGCTTTGCAATTTGAGGAGTTTCCTATGCCAGTACCAATTACAAAGAGCAAAAATGAGCCAGATCCACACCTACCATACATCGAGATATTCCAATTTACACCAGCTGACTATCTGACCTCAGAACACTCTAAATTCCAAGTCCCTCCTTATAGCTCAGAAAAAATACATAGATCCTTGTTTAGTCATTAGTGTTATGTCCAGCAGATAATATAAAAATAAAAATAACCACTTCTTAACCAGACAATTTCAAGGAAAAAAGGCCAGTGATCAAAGACAGTTTCACTCAATGATGCCTTTGCCTCTCCTTTCGTACATGCAAATAAAAATACCAAATCAAACACAAAATAACTAATTTCTAAATAACTGAAGAGCAAGTTCCTGTCATAAATAATTTTCAGATAGATTCTGATGAATAATTCCTGTCGTATTTCCACAATGGAATTCAAATCAATAATTTTACTGGAACTAGAAGCCAGTGAGTTGCCCTCCAGACAGACTAAATTCAAGTTATTTTCCAAACTGCTGAAGTCAGAAGAACAAAGTTATCCCATTATTAAAAGAGCCTGGTTTTACTAAATAGTGAATATAACAGCACCTGATCCTCATGTGTGTCTTTTTGAAGTAGAGAACTCTGATCCTCCAACAAAGTCAGGGAGGCAGAAACTGTAATCATCAATTACATCATCAGAGAGAGCAAATTACAAATCAGCCACCAAGGCTGAGTGAGCTGAGGAAAACTGACACT
Organism: Haemorhous mexicanus; assembly: GCF_027477595.1. Lineage (NCBI taxonomy): Eukaryota > Metazoa > Chordata > Aves > Passeriformes > Fringillidae > Haemorhous > Haemorhous mexicanus. Next base: position 18,032,988 of record NC_082354.1, read on the forward strand.
AAAAAGGAAACTGCTCCCTTCCCTTGCTTCCCATGCTGCACAGATAAAACAGGAATTGATCTTTCACAATTTAAATTAAAAGTAGGAAGAAGGGGAAATGCAGGACGTTCTGGGAGCATTCTCCTCTGACTCGGATTATGCAAAGGGTTTTACTCCCACATAAAACAGAGGTCACTCCTTGCACCATGGAATATTTCAGATGTGTTCAACACTTCATAAGTGTGGAGAGAGAGATGGTTGAGGCAAGATTTAAATAAACCATAAACTGATGAAAAAATAGAGAAAAGAAATATAATATATCCTTGCAGAGGGAAATACTCTGGTGTCTTTACATTACATGTGTCTTTACATTACATGGTTCTTTTCATTCCACTGCAAATCTCTTCAAATATTGGATAAATGAATTCATGGGATGAAGGTTGCTGTTAGCCCATGTTTTACCTGCTCTCACTTTAGCTCTGTGCTGGGTTGAGCCTGGCTGGGTGCCCACCAAAGCCACTCTATCACTGCCCTCCTCAGCTGGATGGGACAGAAAAGAAAACAAAAAGCTCTGGGTGGAGACAAGGACAGGAGGGATCAGTATCAGTCACCAGCTGCTGCCAGGGGTAAAACAGCCTCAGCTCTGTGGGACATGGGGGAGCTCCCAGCAGCCTCCCACAGAAACCACCCCACTACCAAAACCCTGCCACGAAAATCCAATCCAACCTGCTAGAAACAAGTGCTAGAATAAATGAGATTTATGCAAAGTGTGGTTTTCTATGGACTTTGTATCCACAGAGTTACACTGAGCACGTCAGAAGGAGGATGCTGGTCTACAGATGCACCACAACAGAGATTGTGCTGTAAAATTCTGGGATTACTGGAGTCTGAAATATAAACATTGACCTTTCCTCATTCCAAAACATCCTAATATTTTTCCTTATAGATCATAATGCAAATATTAGGTTAAACATAATGGCCATTATTTATTCTAAGTCTTTATTTACCTAATTTTGGAACTCCTAGCAGAAGCACCAGAATTGATATTTTATCATGCATGAAGCCTGTCCAAAAAACAAATAACACTTGACTGTTGCCATGTGCATCTCCCTTCTGCATCTCTGTCCCTCAGATAGTGCTGGGAAGTCTCCACGATGGCATTTCAGAAATACACATGTTTAGAGAAGGTATTTTAAATAAAAAGCACCAAGAACACAGCTTCATTTGGAGAGGAGCTGTGCTGTTTGCAAGCAGCTTGACTCCCTGCATGTGACAAATGGAGAGGCACTTGCTCCCTGCATCAATGAGTTCCTTGCAAACAAAGCATGAAGTGAGCAGGAGATGCTCCTGCCTGAGCTCTGTCAACCTTTGGGGGTTTTCTGAAATGTGAAAGAATGGGGAAAATATGGATTTAGAGCTGAGTGTTGAGCCTCATATGGCCAGGAAGCTCAGCTCTGTGCTGAACTGCAGCTAGCAGACACAGCCAGGCAAGATGCTGCTCAGCACAAGGCCTTGCAGAGAATTCAAGCAGACTGAGCTTGCTCACAGCTCCTGAGCAGCTTTTCTGGAGCTCAGACCACAGCTCAGTGATGCTCACACAATACCAGTTTGCAACCCTGCCAAAATGAAACTCAGCAGGGGAAAAAAAGAAACCCATTCCTTTTGCCAAACAAATGCTAAATGCATGAAATGCAAGTATCCAAACACTCACACTGACACTCAGAGCCAGCTGCCCCAGTGCTCCTTAGCAAGCTGCCTGGAGAAGCTTACAAAGCTCATTCCTCAGGGTAAGATATTTTCTTAATGGGCAGCAAGTTTTGCCAGGCTTGTGCTGTTACCCGGTATTTTCCCTGGCTGCATGTCAAAGAAAGGTTTTTAAGGCTTATGTTAAGAAATGATGTTTAGAATGATGCCAGGCCAGGCCATGAGCTGCTCCTAATCCTTCCTATGTTTGCTGACTCCTGCAGAGCTGTGCTAATTCACACCAGCTGAGCAGCTGTCCTATTCAAATACTGCTTTATCCCTAAATCTGAGAGGAGTTCTTCACCTAAAGCCATGTGGAGTCAGGCATGCATCTGTAAGAAATGAGAAAGGTCAACCCAAGAGCAGGAATTGAATTTTTTATTTCACTGTGGTAGTGTCAGACTTGGATCCCAACTTACAGCTTTGACCAGCACTGGAATCACTGTGACAGCATTTATCTGGGTGTGCAATCACACATGCAACAGATTCCTGACAGTTAAACAGATGCTTGACTATTAATTTCAAATATTTAATATGCCAAGCCTAATATCAAAAACTCCAGGCCCCATGGAGCCCAAAATCTGTGTCCTCATGGTCCCCCAGATCAGCTCTCAGAGGGGAGATCCTCTCTCATGTACATAGAATAACATCTGCCATAACCACTGATAATTTTGACACCTGGCTGAGACAGTGGGCTGGCTTGCACAGTGACTCTAGATGCCTCTGATAAATAAGGTAAAAAAAAAAAAAAGAGAATTAATTGAATTTACACTTCAAAGATTTGAAGCATTTACTGGAAGCCATGGGATTGAAAAACCTTTAATCTTTCCTTTCTAGGCTAAATATGAAACAATTCTTGTTGTGAGCCCTGTCAGGTTATGGGGTGAAGTCAGTGGAAGGTTCTAATTGACTTCAGCTGTGGAATACATGAGGGATGACGAAGACACTCAAATGCTACAAAGAAAACTGATGAATTCTGGTGTACAGATTGCATGACAAAAGGGCTTTGTGAAAAATCCTCTCACATCACTCTATGAAAAAAGAGAAAAAAAAAGAGAGAGAAAACCTCTGACAATATTCCTTCTCTTGACAGCAGCTGAATATTTGCAGCAGCCAGGAAGTGGAGCAGAAGCAGCTCTGTGTCTGACACACCAGATCTGAGTGACCTTGGGCACTCAGCACTTCACCTGGGCAGCCCAAAAAGCCAACCCCAGCCCTGTGGAGGGCTCTGAGAACTCTGAGACTGCTGCACAGAAGCTGCTGCAGGGGACAGCTGATCCTCAGAGCATTTCATTAATGAGCTGTTGGTCAGGACCTTGCAGCTTTCTGCCCTCCCTGGCCCGTGCACAGCTCTGCTCCCAGGGGAACAACCTCACAAACACCTCGTTTGCTCTCTGCTCTTTTCTCTGCCTGCTTCCTCTCCTCTCTTGGCTCCTCCTCAGAGAGCTGCTTCAGGAATTTAAAGTTACACCACAAACCTCATCTCTCCACCTCAAACCAAATCATTTTGCTGCCATTAAGATAGCACTTGGGTTTGTCTTTTTGCAACTGACCTGGCAGGATGATGAAATTCATAGCTCTATATACAGAAATACCCAAGGTGTGGGCAGAAAAACAGAAATAATGGAGAGGAGAAGTTCATGCCTTAAAACCATGCTGGCTAGGACAGGGAAAATCCTGATTTTCCACATGCCTACACTGAATAGAGTGAAGAAAGTTTGGCTGTGGTTTATGATGCTGAGTAACCTGGTCTAGTGGAGTTAGAACGTGGAGAGCTTTAAGGTTCCTTCTTTGGAACCACCCTATGATTCTATGTATAGTATGTCGATTTATTCAAATTATTCTGCCCTTTGAAAATCTTTCCAATTATATTTCAAATCAATATTTTCCTTTAAAATGTAAGAATATTTTATTGAGCCTTTTGGTATGTTTTTCTCCTCCTAAGTGCTTGACATTAATAACATCTATCTAGACAAACAGTAGAATGTTTTGCCACATTTATTGTGATTGAAAATAAGAACGTTTCCTGACAAAAATAGTTCAGGCCTTTCACAAAGAAATACCAGATCACAAATGTTTCTCATAAAGCAATGCCTCCTGCCTATGGAGAAAGGGAAATATCAGCTCCCAAAAGTCACGTCTTCACTTTTGATAAGTACAATTGTTTAGAATTAAAGCAGCTGACCAGAGATTTCCTCTGTGAGTGGGTGCACTGCTGCTGTTGTTTCTGAGCACTCAAACCCACAGATGATTTGAGCCAATATTGACCTTTAAATATCAGTTATAGCACTTTGAGATAAATGAGTGTTGCTACTTCAGAGCTGTGTGAGACACACAGTGACCTGGGGGATGAGTGGCTGGGTGGCAGCACAATCAGTGGTAGCTCTGATTAATGAATAAACACAGATGGGGAAAATGGGAAATACTTGAGATTTCTTTTTTTAAAAAATGTCTCAGTCCACCAAAGAAAACAAGGGGATGTGGCATGACATTTTAGCCTGAGTTCCATTAGCAGGGCTCCCTGAGCAGGGGCTCAGCTTGGCTGTGTTCAGGGCACAGTGAGGCCCTGATGAAGGTGATGGAGAGGATTTTACTGCTGCCATTTGCTCTGTCACATCCCACCCTGGCTGTGTCAGCTCTGGACACTCAGCAGGGCTGCTGGGTGCCTTTGCTGGCCTTCTCCTGGCTCTTCTGGGACTGACAACACTTTGTGGGAAGAGGAAAATAATTGGAGTTTCTGGAGGAGCTGGGAGCAGCTCCACTCCGTGCTCGTGGTGGCTCTGATGCCAGGCCCTGGCAGGGACATTGAAATCAAATGCACCACAGATTATTGCCAATTTCTCAAAGCATGTAAGATCTTGGATTTTCAGCAAGATTCTTTCTATAGTTCTACTGCCTACACACCTTAACCACCTTTTGTTCACTGCTTCAAGCATCTGAATTCCCTGTCTGGACAAATTGCTGAGGCAATTTTTATAAAGAAATGTCTTTTTAATGTGAGAAGAGTCCTTTGGTTGATATGGTGCAAAATTAAGCACTGAATTTTGAGAACCCAGCAACGCTAAAAAGCACAGCACAGTACAACAACCAAACCCAAAAATATCTGGAGTTCCAATAATGCTAAGTTTTAAAATAATATGGATTTTTTTCCCCCAATATTTGCTATTGAAGTCTATGTTTATAAAGGATATCATCAATCAGAAATACATTTCAGGAGGATATTTAACTTCTGAGTAATTAATGAAATTATTATTCACTTCAAACATTTCCTGCAGTTTTTTTTTAAATCTCTGCTACTGGTTACTACCACCAAATGGAATACTGGATGAGGCTGAGTCCACAGCTGCTCTAGCAAAGAAATTAATTTATACTTTATATCTGAGTACTGAAGTGAAATATGGTAAAGTACAAAGGTGATCACAGGAATGCAATTAGGAAATAAAACCTTCCAGAGCAAAAAAGAGCTCTACAAGATAATTGGTTTTGTGAGTAGAACATATTACACATAAAGTACTCCTACTGCTATTCACACTTCTGTGTTTAAGGTCAACTCATCTTTAATCTGATGTGACACATGGGTAACATGCAAATTCTCTAACGTAACGTTACAGGAATGCACATAAATATTTCAATATAAGTGGAAAGACAAACACAATTCATCTTGTCTAAACACACATTCTCTTTTCCCTGCACCACCCTCACTGGTTAGAGACTATGATCTACTGTAGACATTTCCAAGACTATAAATCTTGCAGCATTTGCTAATGATTCTCTGGCAGCCACAGAGAAAAGCAGAAATCTGCCTTTAAAAAATTTCTCTGAATGAAATGCAAATTCTGCTTTCTTGAAAATCAACAAAGTGCTCCAGAGATGAAACTCAGTGGACCAGAATGGGAGTAAGAGTGGAAACTTGCACACCATTAATTCCAACAGTTGAACTGGGTACCTATAGCAGGTCATGGATCAAAACTGTTCAGATTAATCCTTCCTCTGCCACCTGGATCCTTCTCTCCAGGACTAGGGGTAGGAGAAAGGCACCTGCTGCCATCTCTGATAAGAAGGGTTTGTCTCAGGATCATTAAAAAACCAAATCTTTACACACTGAAGTATTTAAAAAACTAAAATATATGTGCAGGTTTCCTAATATTTACACTGGACATAAAACAGGAACTGTGGAAAATTATGAGCTTTATAGTGGAGGGACTGAAAAATGCTTTTGGCCCTCAATATTCTGGATATGAGTGTGCACCACTGAGAGTCTGCAGATCTCTCTTCCCTCCCAGTGTGCAGGTAAATGAGGATAGTGCACAGAACTGGGGAGGCACAAGGACATGTTAACAGAGGTTATCTGCAGATGTTTCCCAGGCAAACTCAGCAGCAGTGAAAACACAATAAATTGTATTAGGTATATGTCAATCTGCTTTAGTTCTTGTGTTGTGCTATACCATCACTTCAAAGATAGGAAAAAGCAAAAACAACCTGTAAAATGTATTTAAGTGCAAGAATTCAACAGGACCCTGATTTATTAAAACCACAGAGCGATGATGCCATGCCCCACACAGGGTAAATATTCTACTTAATCCAGAAATCTGGCACACCCAACAAAATGGAGTGACTTCCTTACACCCACCCAACCCCAATGCCTGAACAAAATGAAGATTATTCAAATCCCACGGAATTGTTTGAACTGTGCTCCACAGCATTATTTTAAAGACAAATTATTTATCTCAAAATGCAATAAGATCTCTCAAAAACAACGCTTTTAAAAACATCTATTATCAAGTGCATGGTAGGTTAGGAATTCAGGGGCTGCAGATCTCTTGGTACAAGCTTCTGTCCCAGCAGGAGGGAGCTCCACGAGGCTCTGACAGTGACTAATGCTAATGTGAGGCAGGGGAGGACAAGATAAACTCCCATCCTGCCTCCCCAACTTTTCTTTTCTCGCTGCAAGAACTAATGTGGCTGTCACCTTCTCTGCTCCTCGGAAAGGAGCACAGGCTCCATCAGCTGCAGCTGATTAGCACTCCAAAGAGGGGGTTTCTTCTCTCTGTTGCAAAACAGAGGCTCTCTTTTAAACTGCACACGATGGAAGAGTGCTGGGTTATCAAAACCCTCCACTTCACATGAAGCAGCAGCTGCTGAATGGATGACAATAGGTAAGAGAGAACTGCTTGCATTTGGGGGCTCAAGTCAGGTATCTTAATAATTCAGTTGTAAGTAAAGTACATTATGGATGTAAGACTGCAATTACTGCTCAGTGATCCTCTATTATTTGTGTCTTTCATGAACACTGAGATGTGAATGCTGATATTCTCATCATGGAACTCGTTACTGCTGACTGCTTGGCAAAGGTAAGTTCAGATAAATAAATGTGTCTCCAAGCAATTTCCAGTAGAAGAGGAAGTGGCACGTTTATAGGAACTTGCTGCAGGCTGGACAAAAACCCCCAGCCATACAAGGGAAGGAATGTCTTTTCTGGAATGAATTTCTATGGTGGGTAGTGTGGGGAAGGAATAAAAAGAAAAAAAAAAAGGAAAAATAAGAAAAAGAAAGATTTTTTCATTTATAAAAGAAATTACATGAAGTTGTTTGCAATATGTGAAAGTGAACTTGATGGCCAGAAGATTCCAAATCCTTTCATGCTTGTTCATCTTGTCATTTAAAACATAATAAAGCTAGGATTAAACACAAATTACAAACAATTAATCAGAAGTTTTCTATTTGTGCTATCATCCTCAAAAAATATTTCCTACAAATTATAAATCCTACATAACTTTTCCTATACATTATAAGCCAGATCTTTGGCAGAGGACAACTGCAGAGAAAGTACTTCAGATTCTCAAGTTACACTGAAATGAAAGTAATCTATTCCCTTTATTACTTGCAATCCAAGCAAATCCCATCACCCCATGATCACTTTATTTCCACAAATAATCTGAAAAACCAACAATCAAAGGGAGCCACACACAAATAAGGGAACAAACCACCAAACCAAGCTGGGTGTCAGTATTTGAAAAATCTGTGTGAAAAAAATTGTGTTTACTGGCAAAATCAAGGCATTAGCTAGAAATCTATACTGAAGGGGTGATATGGCTCCATATTGCTTAAAATGACCAAAATGTTTCTAATTGTGCTGATTTGGGGTTAACATGCTCCAGAATGTTCTGCAACACATCCAGTGTCAGACAGATGAGCAGAGTCATCCTTCTGCTCTCTAATGGTTGCTTTCCCTTTCCTGTTCACATCTCATTTTTTCTGTCTTTCTGGTTTGATGATGTTCATCAGAGCTATAAATAAATAAACAAAGCACAATAGTCACTGATTGCTATTTTATATGCTGCATTTCTAAGATCCAGAATTTCTGAAACAGAAAACAAGTCAGATCTCCAGGATAGTACTTGTTCTATTTCTGGAGTAACTACCAATAGAAAAAATCACATTAGAATAACAAAGGCCCTGTTTTTTTCCAATGATGGTGAAGAAAGAAATAGTCAAACTCTTCTTTATAAAAAGTTTCCTTAAACTCACAGTTTTCTATGACACTGCTGAAGGAATTCTGAGCAAATGTTCCAAGGAGTACCTACAGTTCTAGAGAAAGCACACAGGGACCAGAAAAAAGGAGCACACTGGTTCAGCTTCCTCTTTGAACCAATAAACCCCAAAAGTGTCTTGGCATTTTCACCTTTTCTTTTCTCCTAACTATAGAAAAAGATTTGCTCTCTTTGGCTGCTGAGCCTTTGACATCCTGCAGGAAAGATGGCTGCAGTTTTAACACATTCCTCTGATTTCACCATTTCCTGGCTCTTTTGAACTGGACTGGTCACTGCTGCTCCATTTGTCCAGCCTGAACCCAGACCTTGCTCAGGCTGTAGCTGTGACCCAGCAGGCTGGGATCCCCTCCCAGGGGAGACACAGCTCTCCAAAGCAGGGGGGTACCTCAACTCTGACATTGCTTCTCCTAAGACACCCAAAGGAGCAGGGGCTGAGAAGAATTTTATGATTGTATCCAACTGAAGGAAGGAGAAACCAAACAAAACTATGTAAAACAGGCTTTAAAAGAGAAAGCAAGGCAAACTTTAGAGCTCAAAAATGGGTGAGTTCCCATGGGGGCCTAAGCTGTCCATCTGTAGCTGCAATCCTTCTCCCAAACCCTCCTTTTTACAAGGGGGAATCATTGCTGGATAAACTGCTGGAAAGTTTGGGGATGCTTAAGAAACTCAGGAACAACCAAAGCAAGATGATGGTGATGGAATTTTCAGTGTTCAGCCAGTGATAAAGGATGAGTACAGGGAAATTCTGCCTCCATGTGAAACCACATCTACTAGATCAGAAATCCTGACAATTATGATGCTTTCACAAGTTTATAATGATCAAAAGTCCTGAAAGCAGACCCTAATTTCAGGTTTGTGGTTAAGCAAACTTCTAAACTATTCATATGCAAAACAGGCATTTCTGAAAATCCCATGACTTAAATACTGGGAGTTTTCTTTCTGTTTTGTTCATTATAAATGTTCCACAATCAGCCTTTCATTTTGTTTCAGGGCTTTCCCTCTGGACTTTTTGACTTTTCAAACAGAGACACTGCTCATAACATCTCAGAAGTTATCTTGGATTCGGATCAAAATGACAAAAAATTTAGAAAGTCTGAAAGGGAAAAGAAACTCTCAAAAAAAAAATTAATAGCCTGTTTGCAGCAGTATTAAAAATGGAATTCCTTGGCCTCTGCTGGTGTTGTTTGGATATGTCACAGGCTGTTACATCAGTCATGTTCTGTTATGTTAATATGGTGAGATGAATCACAGCAAGGCCACAGCAGCCAAGAAATGTCAAACACCAACACCTTGACACAAAGTGAGAGCCAGCCCTTCTGTGTGCTCAGGCCTTTGATTCACCAGCAGACACTCCACAAAAACACACAGCCCAAGCTCCATGCACTCACTGGAAAGGGGAAATGAAGCCTTTTTTCCCATCAGATGAGTTTTGCTTTAATCAAAAGGACCCTACAAGTAGAAATAAGGCTTCATCTTCTCAAATCACCTTCCCATTTTAAAGACAGGTATATTTATTCACCCTCTTGTCATGAAAAAGCAAGAGACCAAATTCTGTAAGAAATGATGGGAAAACACAAGCATGTCTTGTCTGTGGGACGTGGCACAGAGGTTGTTACCTCCAACCTGGTAAAATAAAAACCACTGTGGAATTATCCTATTTCTGATAAACTATCAGCAACTGATAAACCAGAGAAGAAATGATTTGGAGTTTATACTCAGATATAAGTAGAAATGTACCTGTAATTTTAATATCATGTCAGGTCACTGATGGAGCTTTAATTTATTTAGAAATACAAGTTAAAAAAAGAAGCCTGTGAATAAATTCAGTGACTACTCTTATCTTTCAGTACCTTTCAACCCTGCTAAACACAATGGTTCCTGATATTGCAGCCATCCTCTGTGCTCTACTGGCACCACTTCTAATTTAAATAACATCTGACAAAGTCTCCTTTGGATCAGTTTATTTATCAGGTGATTTACATCTGTGGTCAGAGCATCTCTTCATTTTCCCTACTAGAGGATTAATACACTGATCTGTATTTTACTGGGCTTTTTATCTGCTAGCCCTGAAGCTCAGTTTCTCTCTACCCAATTTAAACATGCAGCCATGTAAATGTGATCCTCCTTTTGTAGCACATTTCTAGGGAACAGACCAGCAAGGAGTCCATGGAAAAAAAGGTGCAATAGCATCTTAAATTATTCCACTGCAAGTGTTAACCTCCCACTGCATTTACATTTGGAAAGTTAGTCCTCCTGAACTCACTCCATGCATTATAAAGGCTCAGAGGGCTGGATTTAATAAAAACAACTTGGTCAGAGTAGCTTAAATTTATACAAGTACAAAGGGAAGTCATTAGAGATGCAGTTCACATAAAAGCCATGCACTTATGCATTTCAATTCTGCCCCTTTTTCTACTTTAGCAGAAGTACATGAGAGGAAGAAAAAAAAGAAGATCAAAAGCTGTGGAAGTTCTACAAGAAGCCAAGTTAGTTCATAAGACCATGTAACAAAGTAATGTTATTTTCTAAGTCAATGTGGCCTTAAGTGCCTTAAATACGCCTCGAGCTTGCTGGAGGCAAACAACTCCTGCAGACCATCCTGCTCCTTGTCTACTTTTTGTTCATTCATTAGGAAAAGTCTTCCATCTCATGTCTTACCTACCTCAGTCTTCCTCCTGCTCTGAGAGCTCTTTTTAGTCACTTTGAGAGCCCATCTGCCAAACGGGCTCTGACTCAGCCTCTCCCCTCCCCCCTGCCTGTGCACGGGCACACCTGGACCTGCCTCCCCTGCACAGAAATGGGGTTTGCTTCATCTTGCCCTAAAACCACTGCTCTCGTGTGTGTCCTTTGCCTGTAGGTTTGCTGTGCTTAACAGGATTAACAGCTGTCACTAAATTCATGAGCAGTTCATAAATCTAACTGAATTCTTTGGACAGCTGTTCATCTGGGCATAAACACATTAATTCTAAGAGCCACATTAGTTCTACGAGTTTATTTGTTTGGTGGTGCTTTTTTAGCTTTCACTCTGTATAATTACTTCTGACACTCTCCCATCAAATAACTTTTTGTTGTGGAGAGTTTTCATACTTCTGTTTGTTTTAAGCCAAAACACTAAATTTTTTTTTCATAGCAGATGCTGTAACACGATGGACAGGCTGCCACAAACAGATGGACTTGCTCTAAATCCAACCTCCAAAAAACCATCCCATCAGGGATGAAGAGCTGGTTACCTGGGGGAGGCAGTCAATACTCAGCATACCTTCCCCAGGGTTGGCTCAGCAGATCCTCTGGGCAAATTCCAAACCAGAAGCCATGAATGTGCCAATGAGAGAGGGAAACAGAGGCAGTATTTTACCCAAAATACAGCAGTCAGCTCATCTCCATGCACAAGCTGTCCCTGCTGTGGGATATTGATGTGGCAGCAGGCACAGCATGGAGAGGAGGGAGGATAGCAGGGGAAGGAGGCAGCAGGTGAGGATTGGGATCACGAGTCAGAGAATGGCTCAGGGGAGGATCATGGAGCCAGGGAGAATTGTCTCTGTCTCCTGTGCCTATAAATCCAAAGGCAGCGAGATGTGCTAATCTACATTCTGTGCACAGAAGGCTTCCTCAGTGCTGAGGGAAACGGGGCAGGTTTCAGTTCTATTGACTCACCAGCCTTTAAGTGAGCTTCTGAAGCAGTTTCCTTCCCCTCCTTCCCGAGGGCTGCTCTGTTTCATGGCTCACCAGACCAGGAATGACTGCCTGGTATCACCCCTGGCAGACAGCACAGCTAACTACTGACCACAGCAGAGCCAAACAACCTCCTTGTTCTGCCTCCAAAGTCACTCATTTTGGATTCCTGGAGATTCTAGCAACTTGGCTAGAAAGCATCCACATGTTTCTTTATTTCTCTGGATTTATGGGCACCCTGAACATCTCCAACTCTGATGTACTTTAACAGAAGCATCTGAAATACATTGCTGTGTTCTTAAGTGATTATTTATCCCTTTCTATAAAATATACTACAAGTGCATAAAGGAGAAAAACATATAATTATTAACTCAATTCAGACACGTGATCATCAACCTGCCTCTGGATGTCACTGTTCTGTGAGAGCTGAAAACACTTTAGGGAAGAAAAAAGTGAAAAAACAAAAATACTGAAAAAAACCACCAGTTTTCTACAGACTTAAGATGTAGAACATTCTAAATTCTTAGATTAAAAAATATTTGTTACAGTCTTCCTTTTGGTTCCACCTCCAGAAAGGTTCTGTGGAGAGGGTGGGTATCTGAAAAGAGCTCTGTAAATTGCCTGCATCAAGCCAAGCAAACAGCTGCACTGTAAAAACATTCCTCAGGAATTTCCCAGGCATTATCTGAAAGAGATGGCACAGAAAAGAGCAAGTGGATTTTCCATTATTCCAATGCATTTACTGTGTTCTGATGGACTGCTGTGATAAGGAAAGGAGGCACAAATCAATTTGGATTTTACATTCCATTTAATTGCATATACATTGGAGTGTGCTGGGGCTTTGTGTGCAATCTGGGAGCTGTCATCAGTACAGCAAAGCTGCTTGTATCACTTGCACCACCACTACCAACTCCATTTATCTTTGCATCTGGGAATCAGAGAGAATTCTTGGTTGAAGATTGCTAGGCTGGAATCAAGATCCACTAAAGCCTTTTTTTCTAATCTGCCAGAAGGAAATGGCTTAAAGCAGGCAGAATTTTTCCCACAGAACTTCTCTGGTTAATGCAGAGATGAAGTAAACACACTGCACCAGTGCAGAATAAATTTTACAGTACTACAGGCTTGCCTGCCACTCTAGTTAAGCTTTGTTTTACTCTCCAGGAAGCAAAGCAATGCAGAATCTCCTGGTTTTCCAGCAAGGGATCTGGCAGCCACCTGCACAGTTCCAGAGCTCAGTGTGCCTCATCCATGGGAGTTCCACAACTCAGGAGAGGTTCCAGGCTTGTTCCACTCTCTGGTGTAAGAGGTGAAAAGCTGTGTCAGCACCAGGGGCTGCTCAGAGGATTGAGCTCTCTGAAAAGGGAGATTTTGGCAGGGATGTGGGTCCCAGCAGAGCCAGGGGACTGCAGTCCAGCAGGGCTCAGCACCAGGGGCACCAGGCTGCTGAAAGAATTGCCATAATTTGCTGTAAGCTCTCCTAGAGCACTCCTTGCCATCTCTGTGCCTGAGGTGGAAGTGTCCTGGGAGGTTTTGTGTGTTTTATGGCCTGTGTGGAGTCAAGGTTCATCCCTAACACTGCAGATCCCTGAAAACTTAAACTTTCAGAGGTAAGCAGTGATGAGGATCATTCTGCCTGTTCCCTGACACTCTTTTAGGCATCTCAACAGGATTAAATGCAGAGTGGAGTGACTGTGTTCCAAAAGTTTGAGTGATCCATGCATGGTAAAGGATGGAGCAAATTCAGAAGAGAATTCTGGAAAGCCTCCACTTGGGACATGAGAGAGGGAATAGTGTCACTAAGATAACTGCTGGAGCCTCCAGGAGTAACTTCAGCCTTGGGCTGCTCACCAGGACTTCCAGGCCTGCAGCAGAGGTGAGGCAGCTGTAATTACTGTGCTGCTGTCAGCCCACAGTCTCATAATTCCTGTTTTAAGCCAACATTTCATCTTCCAACTACCGAGAACATAATTTTCTAACTCTCATCAGCTCACAAATCTTCTACAGCAGAAGAACCTTCCCTTAAATCCCACCATGGCATACTCTAAAATATCCCTGGGTGACTGATTTTGTCAAGTCTAATCATCCTGGATGAGGCAGCTGAGATTTCAATGAGCTCAGGCGTGAGCTCTCCCCACTCCACAGCACCATTTACAAGGGCATTGTGTTGACTGCACAGGCTTGGTGATTAAATCACCTTTTCCAAGACAATTTCCAACTTTGCCAGGGAGACTCCCTAATCAGTGACCCATGTAATTACTTTTCCATGTAGACTGAATCTGAGAACTGTTCATTAATGCTCCAAACATATGGATATCAGTGTTTAAATACCCACAATCAAAAATATTGCCAGGAGCAAAATCTCCCAGTGGGTTTAGATGGACATAGTGTCCCAAAATATTCAGAAATACAAAAATATTTTAAGTTAGAGGACTCCCCTGAAGCAGGGAGGAAAAATTGGTGGGGCTTTTTATAGGGCTTGATTTCTACTGGGGACTTGAGGGATAACAAATGAGTGACACCCAAATGATCTCTGATCACTGGAATGTTGGTTGTTCTTGCTTCAGTGTTTTCTGAGGAAAGGAACATTTTGTAACCTATGAAAAGTAGAATACTCAAATGATTCCAGGACAAAAATATATAGACATAAGAAAGTCAATGACAAAAAAATCTAAAGCCTCCAAGTCTCTTTTTCCCCTCCTTGGACAGATAATTTCAATTTCAGCTCCCTTTGCTGAGCCCTGGAGACAGAGTGGTCAATGTGAGAGGCCAAAGTGACAAGCCACAGCACTCTGCCTTTCATTTGAGGTCACTGTTTTTGAAAAACCAAACACATTCTATGTCCATAGGAAATAACAAAAATGGTAAAAGCTTTATGAGAGATGTGTCTCTTTCATGTATTTTTTTCCCTAACTTAGAATCTCAGTAAAAGAAAGAGCAACCACACAAAACAACTGTAAACTTCTCAGCACTGCTAAAACACCTGGCAATTACATTTGTCCATTTTTATCACACTAACAACTCATTCACCCCTGGGGCCAGCATTCATTTTTATCTGTACCTAAATAAGATTTTAATTGGAGAAATAAAAGCCTCTACCTTGGACTGCTCATGCTGTTCAAGATTATCAACTGTTTTTTGGTTGGTATTTTTTTAAGGCAATGGGGATCTCACCCCATAAATTCCTCAATGCTCAGCCTGAGAGCATTTGCCTGTTTGATGTGATCTCCAGATGAACTGATGGGACTTCCAGCACCCCAAATATTCCTCAGCTCACAGGAATGGAAACAAAGCACACAGAAAGCAGATTCCCAAGGGATAAAAACACATTAACTGTGGTCACACAAACAGTGCAGAAGGGAGTGTGGAGCCAAGCTGATGAACTGCACCTTCAAGTCCTCCAGACAAGCTCAGGGATATCATCAGCACATCCTAAAAAAACCCCAAACAACCTGCCTGGCACAGGCTGGAGCTGGAGAAGCTTCAGCAGAACCATTATTTAAGCTTATTGGCTTGGTCTTGCAGCTTTTATGTGTACAAAGTAATAATACAATGCCATCAAGTGCACCTCTAATATGCCTTGCAATTATGGTACCAAGCACTAATTACCCTGTTATTGCTCATTTTTATGATGAGAATTTCACTTTTTTTTTTTCTTCTTAGTTCATGGGAATAGGAAACCTCAGAGAAAACCACGGTTGTAAATTTTAATTGCTGAGCCTTAATCACAAAAAATAGTGAGAGAGGGAATTAGTCAAATACAGAGGAGCAGAAAAAAATTACTTCTATCTGTGCAGTTTGTCATAATGACATCTGGGACTGTCAGGACTGACAGTTGAGATTCTACAGGATGAAACTTTGGAAAATATGCACATTCTTTAACTTGAGCTGAGCTTAACAAATTTTCTGTGCTTTTCTGAAGTCTTTGCAGCAGGTTGTAAGAGAAGAATCCTCCTCCCTCAACCAGGTGAAAATTTTCATGGTGAAGGTTCTCCCTCCATTAATTTAATGGGTGATAAAGAATAATCAGAATCAGTCCCATAAAGAATCAGTCCCAACTATCAAACATGGGTTTTACCAGATAATATTGGCTTAAATTTGACATTCAAAATGGAAAGTAACTGAGATATTTTGGCATTCATAAAAGAAAGCATATTTATACAAGAAACTGCTCTATTTCCAGGGTTTCAATTCATTTGACAACACTTTTTAAACACAATTTTATTTTTTCTACTTTTAATTTAGTGAGCTGCTTTCTGTGAACCCCAAACCCTGAATTTTATTGTAGTTACAGAAATGTGGGTCTGCACCCACTGTTTCTGGGCAGCATGCCACTTCATCCTTACTCTTTGTTAAATTCTAGACTAGACCAAAAGTCACTTTAGAACCATGCACAATATTAAGCAATATTTTTAACCTCTAACATTAACAAGAGTAACTTCTTTTTTCACATCTTCTAAAAATGCCAGAGCAATTTTAATTTAAAGTGCCTTTCCTGCAAACTAACAATTTGCTTTTCTCACAAGGATTTTTTTTTTTAGGAGAAATCTCCTTGGTACAGTTGAGAATTTCCTGTTTCCAAGGAATTCCTTAATTCGGAGCAGATTGAAAATTTCAGGAGGGAAAAAAAAATACAACAACAACAAAAACCAATGAAAAAACCCCATGGTTTAAGGAGGAGCCAATAAACAGAGCTAGAGAGGTATAAAGTCAAGCAGCACAGAGATTCCTGCTGTTCCTATGAGAGAGAAACTCTCCAGATGTTTGCACTGAAGGCAGTGCAGATGTTTTAGATGGATTTAGATGGATTAAGATGGATTTTGTGCTCCTTCAAGAGGAGCAATCCAGTATTTCCCAGGAGGGCTGCCCCACAAGCAGAGCTCCCAGCTCAGGATGCCATCACTGCCTGCCCTCCCCACACAGCACAGCACCCCCAGAATTCCCAACCATTTACTGACCCATCAAACCCCTGCCAAGCCTCATGAGCCTCACTAGAAGCAAACTGCTTCCTCAGTACTCATTCAACCTTTATTGCATCAACTGGGTGTTTCGTTTTTTGGGTTTTTTTTTCCTTTTCTTTAATGACTTGAATTTGGAGACACAGAAAGTCTTGCTCTGTTAGCAGATTTTATTTTGCTAATACGTTTTATAGGTAAGGTGTGATTAACAGCTGGAACAGTTCTACATAAAACTGCTAAAAATTTGCAAACTAATATTAGTATTATAACCACAATACTCAGGGCAAAAATGCTTGGAGGAATTATTTTAGTTAATTGCCTCACAAAGTGCCTTGAGGTTTTTTTAAGGTTCTTATACTGCAAAAGCAAAATAAAAAGACTTATGCATCTAAATGTTTTTCTCTATTAAAATCATAAAGAGGTGTGTTGGTTTTATTAGCAGAATCAGAGAATGGGTTGGAAGGAGCCTTAAAATTCATCCCATTCCACCCCCTGCCATGGCAGAGACACCTCCCACTGTCCCAGGCTGCTCCAAGCCCTGTCCAGCCTGGCCTGGGACATTTCCAGGGATCCAGGGGCAGCCACAGCTGCTCTGGTCACCTGGGCCAGGGCTGCCCACCCCGTGAAGTTTGTCCTTTTAGACTAGAATATATGACATTTTTGTTAATTTTAAAAAATTATCTTCAGGTACGTAAAAGGGATATTTACCACTTCCTTGTCCTGTGCAACATTCTACACATGAAGAACAAACACTAGAAGGAGGAGGGAGGTCAGAGATGAGACAGCAGCACTTGCTGGTGAAGCCTGAGCTGCAAATCTTTATCTGGGCTGCTGCTGTGCAGAGTTTCCCCGGTGTATCTGGAATCCTTTCCTCTCCCTTACTGCATTTCCTATGCATATTTTCATTACAACTGTTCAAGCCACTGAGGCTGAAGTCCTGTGTCCCTTGCAGACACTGCCATCTATTATATACCATCTTTTGTAATGCTTCCAGTTTACTCCTGAGACAAACTCTTGATGGGAGCAGGTACACAACCCTAAAATGAAATCTATTTCCAGCTGCTCGGATGAGGGTGAATTGAAATCCAGATGTACTAAAGTGCAACTGAATTTTGCTAGCCAAGTGATCAAAGATTTCTTTTTGTTCATTCCTAGATTTCCTGATATTTCTAACCCAGCTCAGCACAAGTATTTTTTCCATTTAGCCCATAAGAATTCTATATAACAATAAAAATACATTATTAAGCTGGATTAGGATCTACTCTGAGCTTTCATTTAACCTTCTGCATTTCTTCTGCTTCTCCATTGCACAAATTTAAGAGTAAGCCAAAAGCTTAGTTTCAAAGTTGTTAGTCCCATAATTCTACATCACAGCAAGAAAGAAACCACACAAAGATCAGAAGAAAAAACTCAAAAGAACTGATCAGAAGGACCAGAGGTTCCCAACCCGGCAGTATTTTACATTACAAGACAGGACATTGATAATGGGTCACAGCTGAAGTGGAGGTGGAGAATCCAGGCTGGAGTGTCAATAACAGCATTTCCACACCAGAGCAGGCAACTCAGCCACCCTCACTGGGCTCGTGCAGCCAGGAGAGGTCAAGGATTTGAGCTCTTACCAACAGAGAAACACCCTGCAAACACTGCTCTTTCCTCCTCTGCATGGGCAATCACAGCTGCAAGGGTGAAGGAATTCTTATGGATAGCCAGGATATTGTGAAAACACCATTTGTATCAAGTATTTCCCCTTCTCTTTTCTCTCACAGCCAACACACTTGCAGTTAAGGCCTTGGCATCTAAAGATATATCTCCTTGAACTACAAGTTATTAGAATAATACAATCTGCCCTGTCCTTCCTCTTTCAAGGGATCCAGAGAAGGTGTGAAAACCTTTTGGAATGTCATTGTTGTAAAAGAGGCCACAGAGGGGCACCTCCCTCACGTGGAAACTGATTCCACCACATCTGGGGGTGTGACACCTTTCTTTGGAACTGAGAGGGACAAGACTTCGAGGACTGGGTTTAGTTTTGTCCCTCTTGTATAGAATATACATGAGATATTCTCTATATCCTTGTGTGGAATGCCAGCTCTCTTCAGGGGCCACCCCTGAGCCTGTGAGCTCACACAGCTCAGCTCCTGCCTGAGCTCTGCCAAAACCATCATCTCAATCCTGCTCTGGCTGTGCTGCAGCCCTCCCACCTGGAGGACAGGAACACCACCCCATTCACTACAGAAATGCCACATCACCAGGTCACTGCAGCAAAATCTCAACATCAAACCCAGCCCATCTCATGGCTACTTGGTGTATTGCTGCTTTCAGCCTGGTGAGTAAAGCCTGCAGGGTCAGAATGGGAAATGCTCTATCTCCCTTCTCTGCAGACAGCATGGAGTTTTAGCTCCTACTAATTTCCAGATATTTATACTGCATTTACAAAAAGGAAAAAAAAAACAAACCACAAAACAAAACCCCCCATGCAATAAGTGGCTTCAACAGACCACAGTCAAATTTCAAACTCTATGAATCTCAATGCAATTTCTACCTACCTTAATTCAAAATGATTTTATTGGGTCAGTGGAATTCCAGTCATTTACATCAAGTGTAAAATGCTGGGGGACAAAACTGGGGAAGAGCTGTGCAGACCTTCAGGCCAGGACTTGGATGATCCTTGTGGGTCCCTTCCAGCTCAGGATATTCTAAGCAGACAAATCAAGCTGAACATGGCCTCACTGCACTTTGACAAGGAAGAGTTGAAATTCAGTTATTTTATCACTCTTACTCTTCACTGGAGTAAAATATGGATGGCTCATGTTAGAAATTGTTGGACTAAAAATTGGAATAAATTGGAATAATCCCTTTCCACTGTTGTGGTTCTAACATGGCACATGGAGGATCAACACAACGTGGAATGCTGGATATAAAGTGAGGCAAATGTAAAACACTTCTTCCACCAGAATAAGCCAGAGCTGTTGTTGTGCCGAACAGCTCCAGCAGTCATGGTGGCTTCTCCTGTTATCTGATGCCATGGCAACAATAATCCATTTTCAGACTCAAAGTAAGGTAATATATTATCATGACAGCTGCGTTAGACTGCCTCTCCTTTGCTCTTGACTTTACACAACAATGTTAAGATGTTTTTTAACCAAGTTTTCAAGTTGAAAATAACATGGTGTCAAAATATTTTCTCTGAACCAATCAGCACTATTGAAAAACATCACTGAGCTTTGCATTTCCATGACAACTTATCTCAAATGTTACAAAGCTGCACCAAATTTCCTTATGAAGAAAGGTTCTTACAAGAAAAATTGATTCATGTAAACTACTATACCTTAAAAACCTACATATGTTTTGTATGTTCATGACAAAACTGCATTGGTGATGTTTAGGTTTTCCAGAATTGTGTTTCTGGTAGGAACTTTTCATAAATGGCAGGGCCAACTTCTCTCTTTTAATAAAATATAGATTCAGCTGTGAATTGTTGATTACAAAGTAGATGCAAAAACTACAAACACAAGAATGTGAAAATTGAGAAATTATTTCCACCAACAGAGCAGGGCAGATTTTGGCTTGAACTGACAGCTCTACAATTAAAATGAAAAAAATAAAATCCCAAAACAATCCTTCTATAGTTTCCCTGTATTTTTCCCCTGGGGAACCACCATCAACAGCTGAGAAACCCCAAATCCTTGCTTCTTCTAAAGATAGCTCATCTTGTGATTTGTGTTTAAGGAAAATAATCCCTTTAATATAGTGGCAGAGATGTCTTATCAAACACAGTCTGCTATGGGATTAACAATTTATTATCAAATCTAAAATCACTCAGATTAGTGACACAGTGTGATTAGCGTGGAATAAACATCACAAAGTATTATAAACCTACAAGTAAATTTCATTTGTAGTGGATTTTCAGATAACCAATTACAATTTCCAATCCATTTACAATGGATTACTGTGTACTTTAAGGAGGTCTTTTATTAACAGTAGGATGGGGGAAAAATATTGGTTTTCCAGTACTATTTCACCTACCCTGTTATTGCAAACTCATAAAGCACAGAGTAAAATGATAATGAAAATGCTTCAATTAAGTATCCTTTGGCAATTAACTTGAACTCCTAATAGAGCAGTACCACCCTTTTCCAGTAACTCTGCTATCTGCATGCTCAGGGACTGTGGGAAGTGCAGAAGGAATCAGAAAATCCTGCACAGAATCAAGTGGAAAATCAAGGACTTAGGATAATGATTAACTTTTATATAGCTAGAGAACATTCTTCTAACTCCCCTTTCAGCAGATCTGACTTTCTTTAGCTTAAAAAAAAAATAATTTTGATGGTGCTGACAAATGGGTTTAAAGTCAGACACAATCTGAGTTTTAATTGGTTGACATAACCCAAACTGGGACTTTTTTACAATGTGGAGATCCAATCAAAAATAGATGTCAGAGAGTTGCTACATATTTGATTCTTTATTAATAGACTTTATTATATCTGCCATTTTTGTCCACTATAAACATTAAGGAAGAGTATTTTTCATGACTAAAATAGAATGAGAAAACCCTGAATTTGTGAGCTTTATCCAGAGGTTCATTTCATGAGTGGAATTGCTTTGAGTGCAGCAATCAATCTTTCAGAGAGTGCCTCTAGAAATGATGGTTACATTTCCCTCTGGCTAGGGAGGAAACTGGCAAACATTGCTGGAATCCCTGCTAACGATCCCAAACGATTTCTGTGTAAATCATTAAATGAAGAGAGATTCCCAAACCCTCCCATTTTCAAGTGATTTGTCTGCCTGGTTGACAAGCTCCAGTGAGAGACAATTCCATGGCACAGAAGATGATTCCAGTGAGCCCGGCTGTGATCAATCTAAATAAAGAATGAAATGCAAAATGCTCCTCTGTGTTGATTTCACTACATCTGGCAGTAATCCTCCCAGCCTCCTTGACTGACTCTGAAAATTGCAGCCCACATTTTTCAGAGTGACACCTCCCCAGCACCACAGGAGTCCTGGCACACAGCACTCGTTATTAAACATCTTCCAGAGAGTGACGTTCAGCCCTCATAAAAAATGACCAGACAAGACATGTTCAGGTTCTATCTGGGAGATGGAAAATAGCAACAACCCCCACAAAGGAGGAATTCTGAGGAAATGGCATTGTTTCCAAAGGATACAAGGAAGAATGTGCTGTTCTACCTAACTTGACTGCTGAACTGGCCTGGCTGACAGATGAGCACCAGACACTCACTCTTGGCAAAACTCTGATAAGGTTATTAAGAAATGGTATTAATTTCAGTCTAGCTAAGACTTTTGGTCCACAAACAGTTAATTATTTACCAAGTAATTAACACCAAAGCAGTGAGTTAGCTCACTGTAACCAGCTGTGCTGCACAGGTAAAAGAAACCCAGCCCACTTTTTCACACAACAGCAGCATCCCAGAACAGTGAAATTCAACACTCCCAAAGCTGACAGAATTGCAGTTTGAAAGTTTTGCCTTTTTCCCTACTCCTGCCCAAGCCCAATGAGCATGGCTTTTCATTGCTGAGATGCAAAAGCAACCACACTCACACTTCTACACAGAAGAAATCAGCCAAGAATCCACAACAACCTGTCAGGAGGATTTCCTGTGTCACTCCCATAGTATAACACAGTTTCCATTCTGGGGTTGGAAAGGATAGCCAATAGCTTCTAAAAAATGTTTTAACAAACCACAATAGTTTGGGATTTAAAAAACAAAACAAACAAAAGAGAAAAAGCTTTTAATTCAAAAAGTCTACCACAAGTTAAAAAAATTAATATTAATTTTCTGATACCTCCTAACATCTGAGATTCTTTTGGGGCATTTTCTTTTTTTTTTTTTTTTTTGAGAATTAAGCTGAAGTTTTCCCAATGTGTTTCAATCCTTTAATTTGGTTTACCAGGTTAATGATTTCAACAACAAAAATGTCATCCTCCAGAACCTCCTATGGCAACATGGCACCTGCTCCCTGCCCGTGCTGCCAAGAACAAATGTGTTGTTGTGTTTATTAATGCTACCTGAAGCAATCTGTTGGCCCCAGTGCCTCCAGCAAGTGGGCATGCCAAATTCACCAGAGTAATAATTAATTTAATGCATTCTCTTGTTTGGATCTCCATTTCAGTAACTGCCTCCCCTCAAAATCTAATAGAAGAATTTAACTCCCTTCCTAGCTGAATATTATAAGAAAGAAATGAAATTAATTAAAAGAAGGCAAATTCTTACAGTTCTTTCTCTGCCTTTTCAGCAAGGTACAGAAGCAAACAAGAAACTTTATTGAGGCTCTTTTAAAAGCAGATCATTAAACTACTCCATTCCTCAAATGCCCCATCTGTGCCCTTGCCAAGCCACTAAGACCAATTAAAGAGGGAGGTGCACATTTTCTAGGAGACACTTGAATATGTTCTCATGTTTGCCCTACATAAGACTTGTAGCACCTTCTCACAATCACTCTTTGAGAGAGAGCAGCACAGAAGGAAGGGCTGGGGTTTGGGTTTTGTTTGGTTTTTTCCTTCCACAAACAGCACTGCAAACTTTTTTTCACCATTTTGGCCAGACAGTTTGGTCTCTACCCACCACTACCTAGGATTATGTTTCTAATATAATAATTATTTGCCAGACTTACAACCACACACATAAAATACAAAGCCAGATGCCCCCTGGAAGATTTTATCCAGGGTTGCATTGGCTGCTGCCTGCTGTCCAGGTTTGTGCTTGGAAGGAGCTCCCACCCCAGAGCCTGCTCAATGCCATCACCTCAGAGCTGCCTCTGGAACTTGTGGAGCACAGATGGAATTCTGCAGAGACCTGGAAGCACACATGGAATAAGCTGAAATGAGCTTAATGCAGAAACAAATGTTTGGCAGGGCAAGATAATGACTGTGTAGCTTTTTGTGCAAATTAAGCACTTCTCAGGGTTGATTAGGGCTGCATTGGTAGAGAATTCCTAAAGACTTTCATGAATAAAAACCTCTTGCTGGACTTTGGTCTAGGCTAATCACTGTCTCTCTGGAGAAACAAAAGCAGAGGCAGGAAAACTTCTGCAATATCATATGTTAGGCATCTTCAACATTTTAAACTCAAAATAATCCTAATCCCACATGCAGAATCAGACCCACACTAAAGCCACTCTTCTTCTGCCTTTCTCAGGCCTTCAATTACAGCCAAGCAATTGAGAGAAAACAGCTTCAATTAGAACAATTTTTATAGGTGAGGTGTAAATCTCTGGAACCAGGAGTTTATAATCACAACACCCACACAAGTGTGACACAGCTCCACAAAGGTAAATCAGTAATTCACATTCTATAAATCAGAAATTTGGAATGTAGATCTCAGCACTTATTCATAAATCAGCAAAACTGATCAACAGTAGGAACAATATTTTGGCAGCAAATCACATTTGGCAAAGATAATCCCATGTGTCAATTTGCTTAAAGTTTTTTTTTTTTAAGGTTTTATTTTAGGGGTTCTCCCTGTGAGCCCCCCAGGCCAGACCCAAGATCCCAGAGAGAGATCCCAGCAGAGAGCTCTGCTGCCCAGGGAGGGTGTGGGGATGGTTCTGTCACTGAGGTTGGTGCCACAGTTTGCATCCAAAATAAACCCCTGAAAACTTGGGTAAAACCCCAGGTCCTGCACATTCTGCTCCACTCCAAAACCCAGGGCTCTGCTGAACAAACAGGAGTGACACCAGGATGGGATTTATAAAATAATGAATGTAATTAAAAAAACAACAAGGTGAAAGACAGAAGTTTTCTGTTCCTGGGTTTGTCACCCAGCCTAGTGTAACCTCATCTCATCATTAAAAACTACAATTTTCAAGTACATGTCAAAAGTTTTGCTTGAAAATGAAGGAAATTGAATGAATGCAAGAAGAATTCTGGCTTATTTTCTGGTTTTCCTGTGTACATTTGCCAATGGTTTTCTTAAAACAAACAAATGGGGAAAAAAAATCCCTGAGAAATTGAATTTGTGACTTGTAAACCCTTTCCTAGTGCAGTGAGAATGGCACTTTCTAGATAACACTCCTGCCTAGTACACACATTTAATGTGCTGTTCCTGAGTGAAAGCTGTTTATCTCTTCAGTGCAATCAGTAAACAAACACTTGCACATGCTATTCAGAGCATTTTAATAATGTTCTGTGTTTACTGAACTCAGAAAGGGTCATCTGGGGTCAAGCTTAAACTTCTCTTCCCTCCAGCCTTGAAAAAGGAGGGAAAAGCTATTTGTTTTGCTCTTCCTAAATGTTCAAGAAATTGTTACTGAAGAACACCTCTCAGCCTCAATAAATGGAAAATGCAGAATGAAATCAGTTTCTTTCCTCAGTGGGATTATTTATTGCCTCTGATCCAAACCAGGGCCATCACAGAGTGGGGCTGTCTGTGCTCACCTTCCAGAACTACTCTTAGAGCTGCAGTTTCTGTGGATGTGAAATTGAGATTTCTCCTGAGGAAATGTGTCACTTCCAAAAGTCATGATGCCACCAGAGGAAATGATGCACCAGAAGAAATATTTTCTACTTTTAACACAGCTGTTCCTCCAGTGTAAAGGGCTGAGGGGATAAAGGAACAAAGCCACCAACTCAGCTCATCTTCTCTCCACCCACCTGCAGCTCTGAAAAGGGACTGATGGCATTAAAAACACCCCAGAAGGTCTCTCAGAGCTCTGCACTGCAGGGGGAGATTCCAGGAATGAGAAAATGTTTGCCCTTGAAGTGCAGGCTCACTCCTGCCTCTCCCAGGGCACTGCAGAGGGGCTGAAGGAGCAAATGAAGGGCAGGGGGACCTGTGGGGACATTCATCCTAATAGTGGGGTTGTGCAGTAACCCACAGCTGGGCAGGGCTGGCAGGCTCCTTCTGCTCAGTCTCTCCTTCTGAGGCCCCTGCACAAGCAGAGCCTTGGCCATAACATCCCTCAGAACTGGTCAGGAATGAGGAATTTGGATGGGGTGTGGCAGCTCCCTGCCCCAAACCACTGCAGGTTTGTGCTCTGGAGGCAGGAGGAGGAGATTTCTGCACTGCAAATTGCAGGACTGATTTAACCAGAAAATTAATGCACAAAACAGATAAACTAAGCAGAATATCATGTAGAGTCCTTGTGTAATTACAAGTTCAGATAGCAGACACTGATTGGAAGTCCCTAGTTACACAGTATTTCATACTGGAGTTTTCAGTAGTGAGCTAACTCAGTGGATTCTGTTAAAAAAAAAAAAAACAAAAAAGAAAAAAAAAGTCCTTTTGTTTCTTTTTCCCTAGTAATATTCAGGAATGTGAATGAGATTCTAGTATTTGTAGTGTTTGGGATGGGTTTGTAAGAATACTTACACAACGTGAATTATGTTTGAATTATTCCACCTGAACAAATGACTGAAAAAGGGAGTCATAAATGGAAATCATGCTTTACTGAAGTAATTGAAGTTTGCTTCCCAATAATCACCTTCAATCACAAAGTTTGTGATATAACCATTCATTGCAAAGAATTTTTTTCAATGTCTTCCAGGTGCACTCTACTTTATAGAGATAGAAGATGTGAAAAAGCAAGCCCTGTAGCCAACAAAATCTTAATAGGTCAGGTTAATACAAATTTTATGGTAAGTTATGTTAATGTCTTTAAAACACTCAAAGTTATTTTGAAATGTTATTAAAATCTCTGCTTAAAAATGCACTTTAAAGATTCACAGTCTGACAAACAGCAAAAGAGTATTGCTGAGAATAACATTTAATTCCAAAGGGAATTTCAAACTGTGCAAAAGAAACCAAGTCTTTAATAGTTATTTGTTAATAATTATGCCCAGGCCTGTGAAGGATTTTAATAGCATGATTTAATGTAAACTATTTCTGCCACATAGGTATTTCCAAAGAATTCATCCAGGATTCTTGGCCAGTCTCTTTTAATTGAAAAGATTATAAAACTGCTTCTGAAGTACAACTGGAAACTGTTAAATGTAACTGGGCAGGCCAGACATTTCCTTTTCAAGCTCACTTCTCTAACAAAGATGGGATTGCTGCCGTGCCTGGTACCTTTAATACCCCAGAGGGGAATTTTGCAGTACAGCACCAAAGTTTCCATGCATGTGTGTGAAGGACAGAGGAAGAGGATAATAAACATGTAAACCCTCTGTCATCAAGGAGTTAACTTTACTTGAACTCTTTTTCTTTTTTTTTTTTTAATTTTGCCAAGTTATTCCTCCAGTGGTTTAAAGAAATTAAATACAATTTATGGAGGAAAACAAAACAAAACATAGAGCAACCAGAGTTCTCTGGAAATCAGATATTCACCTTCCCCCCATCCCTCTATGGCTTTGCTGTACAGGATACAGAAAGCTCTTGAAATATAATCCACATAAACAGATAAGAATTGGTGAGTTCCATTCTGAAAGTTCAATACTAAATTATAAATAAAACTCTGAGGCAGATGCAACTCATCTTCTCTGAATGTAAAGTGGGATAGATAAACATTGGTAAATGTTATGTGTTTCAAAACACACAAAGTTTAATCAAATTAAAGCTCTGCTTCACATTCTTTGGCTTTTATTCCAAGGAAATGTTCCTATTCTAACTAGCTGTATATTTATTTTAATATACAACACTGCAAAATATCATCTTACTTCTGTTATTTGCCTGAAGGAAATTCATTTCAAATATGAAACTTTTACACAATATTTACTGTTCAAGTATTGCAGCTTTTATTAAATGGGGCCAGACAGGATGCCAAGGGATTTAAAGAGAGAATTAATAACAACCATTGCTAATTTAGGCTTATGCACTTCTTTATTGCAAAAGCAAGAATGAGGATAGGAAACCAGGGATAATCCAATTGATACTAAACATTTTGAACCTATTAACTGTATTTGAACAAAGCATTGTTTAAAAGGCTACATAGCTAAAATAACATACATAATCCATCAGAGATAGCAGAGAGCATTTATCTTTTTCTTTTGAATTAGTGTAAATTTGCAATAACAGTGCACAAATCTACCTTCCTCAGCTCCACGTGATCTACACTGATTTAGTGAGATCACAAATGAAAGAACAGCTGTAATTCACAGGAGCTCAAACCCCAGATTTCAATTTAAAAATCTCACAGGGTAAGAACACAAACAAAAGCAGGGCCATGGGACAATTCAGGCTGAAAGGGACCTGAGAAATCATCCAGCCCAGCCTCATGCTCAAGGCAGGGCCATGGCTGGATCCAGCTGCTCAGAGCTTCGCCCAGTCCTGGTCTGAAACCTCCAAGAAGGGAGATGGCAAAACCTCTCCTGGTCACTGCTCCTCTCCTTAAATCCACTCAGAGATACAAGGACTGCAATACAGAGGTTCAGAATTCCTGAATTCAGGATTTCTGAAACTCTAAATTTCTGCAGTAAGATCCATTTGTATATAATATAAATGTATCTTCAAATAATATATAATTCATTTATACAATTAGGGTAAGAAACCAGTTTGGTTTCCTTTCCCAATTTAATGCAGCCATCTGCCACTCCAAGGCTCTGTACAGAAAAGGTGAAGAGAAACCCCAGGTTATTGGAAATCCATACCATTAAGGTCTGTCTTTCTCAGCAGACAGGGTGGATACACTAATTTTAATTCAAGATGTACATTCTGAATTCAATGCAAACTCTATTGACTCTATGCACTGACCATGCTGACTTATTCTTGTAGGATTATGTGTAATATTCATCAATGTAGTGTCTGACTGGTTTATAAATAATTAGTTAATTCATCCTCAGATCACTCCTCAGAATTTCCTGCCATACCATCCTCAAATATCTTAGACAAAACCCCTTAAAAATGGTGATTCCTAACTCGCTATGGAAGCTAAGAAGAATACAGTAATTAAATTTTTTTCCCTTTTATTCTGTACAAGGCTTTCCTTGTGATGAAAACATGGCTAAATTCCTCCAAGAACTTAAGCCCAACCTTCTACAGCAGAGCCACTGCCAGCAAGAGTCTTCAGTGTGAATTCTTAGAGATGGAAATCTATCAGAGAATGTCAGGGAACCTTCACAGCAAATGGAGCTACAGTTTTAAACCAGCACATATGCACTGCCTAATTAGTATTAATACTAATTGTGCAGCTGTTCTATGCTATTTATAACAGCAAATATATAGCTTAACCTAATGCAAAAACACACTAAAGAGATGCAAATATCCTTGCATTAAATAATGTCATGATAGCTGCCATCACAGGTCCAGACAATGCTGAAGAGAGCATGGAGGTAACTTTGTGTTACAATTCTTTATGGAAAAGATAAATTTTATGTATTGAAACCCAGAAGTGTGAGTTTTATGAGAAAGCTGCATAAAACTAACCACAATAGATGACAATGAACTATATAAGTTGGTAATGGCTCAGATAACCATTAGCTGGAGTCATGTTTGAAGCATCAATGAAGGCATCAAAGGCACTCCAAGCCAAGACACCTATGCTTAAAGTTTAGCATGAGCTGCTCTGAGCTTATTTTGCCAAAGTTTGGATGCAAAATAGGATTACCTGTCATAGTCTTGGAAAAAAAAAAAAAAAACTAATTTAAGGCCTCCAATCTGTAAAATCTTAATTCCTACACTGGTTCAAAGCATCTGTTTTTATTTTGTGAAAGGCAGGTTGCTCCCATCTTGTATAAAACACCCTGTCCTTCCCATTCATAGTTAAAATACTTTGAAAATCTCCAGCTCTCCAATGAAAATTGGTGGATGTCCAGTCAAAAGAACAACTTCACCTTTTCTAAATTTGAGTTGTAGCTGTTTCTCAAAGCTCCTCCAAACCCTTTGGAGCTCAGGGTGGTTTCTGTCACTGCCCTCCCTTCCCTGTCCCACACACCCACAGCACAAACACATGACTTTTACAACTCCATTCTTTCACCATTTACAGGACCCCACTGACTTTTCTGCCATGAGAAAAAACACAAACTTATCTTCACTACAAGTCTTTCAGAATAGGAATAATTCTCCAACAGTAAGAAGCCCACTCAAATGGGGAATATTGAGGAGGATAAAATTATCCTCACCTTGCTGCTCCGTGGAGAGGCCAAGTTACAGCAGAAATATCACTTTTTACACAGAGGGATCACTGACCTTTCAAAGATCTGCACACTCTCTCATTTTTCCTTCCCTTGATTAAATGGCAGGAAGGCAATTTAATAAGAACAAAAAAAAAAAAAGTCATATTAATGCATTAAAGCTCATAAAAATGCAGTGAAAGCAGGTAATCCCCTGCTATAATGTAGGGAGAAAAACCAGAGCCAAGCCAAACAAATAAATACCCAGCACCAAACAGACCAGCTTCTACCCAGCAACACATCGTTCCAAATTCTGCAGAAAATTTAAAAAGTAAAATTATAAAAAGTTAGGCAGCACTGTGGTCACCATCACAGGGACTGCAGGGTCCCTTTTTGCAGAGTCATTTTGTGATCCTCAGACCAAGAAGTTTCCCAGGTGTATATTTGGTTCCCCATGCTAAGAAATTCTGCAGATATTCCCATAATCAAAGACATCATCACTGAAATGACCACCAGCAATTACAAACCTTTTCTCTCACATTGTCCTCATTCCACAGCCTCACTTGGGCTTTTTTTTTTTCCCTAATGAGACTGCAAACAATTCAGTTAAAACTGATCTGTCCTTCCAGCATCCCATCTCAAAGTGTCTGCTCCTGGGGTCTCAAGAAAAAGTTCAAAATTTCAGCATGATCTGCCATTTTCCATTACAAATGTCATTTTGCTCAGTGTTTACTTTCCTTCCAAAAGTTTCAGTGACAAATTTGAAGCAAGTTAAAACAAACTGAGAACACAAATGAGGACATTCAGTGAAGACTGGTAGCTTTTTTTCCTTTAAAACTTCCTAGAAATAACCTGTGTCAGTTTTGACCATATCAGTGTGAATGACCACACAAGAAATTTGTATTTCTATGAAAACACAAAATATAAGTCCTTTCCTTTTCTTGATTAAAATGTTTCATGCAGCAGTTTTTACAAGCATAAACTTTCTTTGATGATCTTCCAGTCTGCCACCACGTACAGATGGCAAGTTATAATGGGGGGGATCATATACTAATTTGAGACATTTCCAGCTCAGATCATGAATCAAAGTGCTGGCACTCTATAACGAGAGATCAATAGTGTTTTTGTAGAAAGACCCTATAGAATTCTGTAAATAATGAGTGTTTAGTGGGATGTGCAGGCAGCAGAGAACAAATTACATTTTCTCCAGAGGGGTCTTTAAAACCCCTCCTCAAATGTGATAAATGTAGTGTGATGGAAAAGACTGCAAATGTGAAAATGCTGTGCAGCATAATGTGCTGAGAAATTAGAATCCAGAGCATTCACTTTCTTCTGTTAAATGGTTAAGCAACCATTGCATCAAGACCTTTTCTCTTTTAAAGCAGCAGCATTTCTCAAGGTTTTACAGATGGCAGCAAAACAAAATAATGTCTTTATTCCCAAAGGATCAGGATATTTGACATACTTGTAGTTTGTTGTAACGCACTGCACGTGAAACACGTAAATATCTTCTCCAACTCATTACACCTTTCTCCAGAGTAATGAGGTAATGGTCTTCAGCTCAGGCACCATCTGGGACTCCCAGAAATAGCTTTAATTACTGAGCTGCACTTCCTGCTCTTGGCAGGAGGGAGAGCACAGCACAGGCTCTGGGCCAGCTGGCGGCTGCACCTCCAACACTGGGGACAGAGCCTGGACACCTCCAACACCATGGATACATCCTGGACACCTCCAACTCCAGGGACAGAGCCTGGACACCTCCAACACCATGGATACATCCTGGACACCTCCAACCCCAGGGACAGAGCCTGGACACCTCCAACCCCAGGGACAGAGCCTGGACACCTCCAACACCATGGATACATCCTGGACACCTCCAACACCATGGATACATCCTGGACACCTCCAACACCATGGATACATCCTGGACACCTCCAACCCCAGGGACAGAGCCCGGACACCTCCAACACCATGGATACATCCTGGACACCTCCAACCCCAGGGACAGAGCCTGGACACCTCCAACACCATGGATACATCCTGGACACCTCCAACCCCAGGGACAGAGCCTGGACACCTCCAACCCCAGGGACAGAGCCTGGACACCTCCAACCCCAGGGACAGAGCCTGGACACCTCCAACACCATGGATACATCCTGGACATCTCCAACCCCAGGGACAGAGCCTGGACACCTCCAACACCATGGATACATCCTGGACACCTCCAACCCCAGGGACAGAGCCCGGACACCTCCAACACCATGGATACATCCTGGACACCTCCAACCCCAGGGACAGAGCCTGGACACCTCCAACACCATGGATACATCCTGGACACCTCCAACCCCAGGGACAGAGCCTGGACACCTCCAACCCCAGGGACAGAGCCTGGACACCTCCAACCCCAGGGACAGAGCCTGGACACCTCCAACACCATGGATACATCCTGGACATCTCCAACCCCAGGGACAGAGCCTGGACACCTCCAACCCCATGGACACATCCTGGACACCTCCAACCCCATGGACACATCCTGGACACCTCCAACACCATGGATACATCCTGGACACCTCCTACACCAGGGACAGAGCCTGGACACCTCCAACCCCAGGGACAGAGCCTGGACACCTCCAACCCCATGGATACATCCTGGGTACCTCCAACCCCAGGGACAGAGCCTGGACACCTCCAACCCCAGGGACAGAGCCTGGACACCTCCAACCCCAGGGACAGAGCCTGGACACCTCCAACACCATGGATACATCCTGGACACCTCCAACCCCAGGGACAGAGCCTGGACACCTCCAACACCATGGATACATCCTGGACACCTCCAACCCCAGGGACAGAGCCTGGACACCTCCAACACCATGGATACATCCTGGACACCTCCAGCCCCAGGGACAGAGCCTGGGTACCTCCAACACCAGGGATAGATCCTGGACCCCTCCAACGCTGAGGACAGAGCCTGGACAATTGTGACCCCAGGGACAGAGCCTAGACACCTCCAACCCCACAGATAGATCCTGGACACCTTCCTTGCCTTGAACGCCTCCAACACCAGGGACAGAGCCTGGAAATCCTCCTGGTTTCTAATCCATGGGTTTTTGCCACCCCTGCAGTTGGGAGGTGTTTGGGGTGACCATACAGAAACTGCAAAACTCATCCTCCCTTCTACCTTGTAAACGTCACCTCCCTTTTCTTCAACAAAACAACCAAGCCTCCACCTTGCTCTGGTCCCTCTCCTCTCACTAATCCAGCAAAGCAGGAGGAGACAGAAAGAAGAACAGAACTCAGAAAACTTAGAGATGGAAGTAACAAGTCAATTACTTCTTCACAGAGAGAAACTTCAACCAAACTTGCTCATTAATCTTGAAATGGTCCCTGAAATCATGAGCACTATCAAAAGCCTGAGAGAACACCCAGGTATTACCCTGAACTAGAAAACAAAGTTTAAGCCTCCAACCTGGGAGAAATTCCTGGTTTAGGGATTTTTTCTTGAGTGTTTCCCATATAGACATCCCAAAATACTGGTAAAAATCACTTCTAACTCTTAGATCTTGGTCTTGGTCCCAAAACCTTATGTTTTCAAGCAGGAAAAGAACATGCAGGAAATCAAAAAAGCTTTTCTACCATTTCAACATTTAATTCAAAACCTGTCAGTTTAAGAATTTCCTCTAATAAAACTCTCCCTTTCTCTAGAAATGGAAGTGTCTGTTGAAGGGGACAGGTCACAGGCAGGTCCTGCCTGAGATCTCTGTTTGCTGTTTCCTGTGTGCTCTGCCTCTCCCTCTCTGACTCCAGGAGCCTCTGCCCCCCGTGCAGGAGGAATCCTGCCCTCATTAGCCAGTCCTGATAGCTGTGCACACATTAACAGCAGATCACTGACCTCCAGGACAACCTTCACAAATTCACATTTTCAAATGGCACTGGGAAAGAGCCTGATGCTCTCTTGGAGCAGAATTTTATCAGAGAGCTTCAGGGGGTTCTGTGGGACGTGCAGGCTCCCTGGAGTTCCTCTGCAGGGATGTGCTGTCAGTCCAGCCTGCAGGGCCTCACAGTTTCAAATACTCAAGGAGGTTCAGAGGAAGTAATGGGTGCCTTTCTATGCCACCATAAATCTAGGCAAATAACAAATAAAAATAATGCTCTGCTTCACAGAGGTGAAGTTCTTTATACTCTTCTAATCAGCTGTAACTCAGAAAAATATGAATGCAAAGACCAACTCTATGTCTAATGCCTCCAGAAGATTTAAGTGGGGAAAAGAACAGTGGTAACCAATAAACAAGATTTACCTGCTTGCTGTATGGCAATGTTATTTAATGCACATCTGTGTTTAGAAGCAGAGGAACACAACATCCTTTCCCTGGCTCTGTCAAGGTCGTTGGAGCCATTCTGCTCAGACAGGAGTGGCCCACAGTCACACAGATAGTTTTAAGTTATTGCAAGGCATCGATGCTAATTCATCTAAATGAACACCTATTCATTTTGATTTATTTCTGGAAGGGACTTAGTCAACTTGGAGGCTCCAGTAAGTCAATAAATTTCATCAGCAGTTATAATCTCTTGGCATGGACTGAAAAGAAAAGATGAGGTGACAAAACAGAGTCAGTAATGTGAAGGTGTTACAAATCTACCCATCCCTACCTGCCTCGAAAACAGGACACACAGGCTCAGCTTAGCAGTTATGAATTTTGGGATCTCTGCTTTGCTGGGCAGAGGAACTCATGGGACCTTCTCCTCTCCTTGCATTTCTGAAAATGCAGCAAGCCAGGTGCAAAATTCAGGGAGTTAATGAATTTTAAAATCAACTAACTCTAGAATCAGTGGTTTATATCTACAGCTCTCTATGAGTATTTACACAGGAAGGTAGAAATATACCTAAGCACATACACTTAGCCATGAAAATATTTAAATAAATTGGTTTAGTTTGTTTTTATTGAGCCCCAAGCTTTGCTCTTTTCTTATAGAGGAAATAAATTTTACACAAAAAAAAAAAAAAAATAACATTTACTTGGGACTATCTGTCCACCTATTGGCAAATGCAACATTTTTATTTTTCCTTTTTTATTTTGTTTTAACAATTGCTGTTTGCCAGTCCCAGGGCTTCCATTCTAGGGACAAAAATCTCTTTTTTTGAGTGATCATGAGCTGAACACTCTGGTTACTTATCAAAGGATTTTGCTCATCCTCAGCAAAACAGGAAACCACATTTGTTTAGTGGGAAAGGAGGAGTAAAGGCCATAAGAAAGCAGTAGGGGAGTGTCTCTATTAATGCTGCTATTACCAGAACAGTACTCAAAAGAATTTGGGGAATTCATTTCATTATGTCCTGAATAATTTAGTTTAGAACATGCTCACAGACACACTTGCACAGAAAAAAATACCATTACAGATTTTATAACAGAAGCAACATGAAGTAAATAATGCACAGGACATTCTTATCATTGCTGTCCCATCGATTTTGATATTTGGTATTTATTCTATCTTTCTGAGAGCCTGCAGGACAGAAGAACTCAGGAAAGGGCAGAACGGAAATTAAAGTTATGCTGATGGGCAATAAAGTCCTGTGTGGGGGACTAAAATTCTGTTATTCCACACAGCAAAAATGTTGTTTAACTTCAAAAACAACAACAGCCCTTGCATAACTGATCTCTTCAATATAATTCAGGTCTAAACGGCCTTCACATTCTGTCCTCTCTCTAAGGGTCAGATCCTTTGACAGCTTAGAGCACTTTGCATCTAAAAATCACTTTAATCACTTTTTAATCACTTTGTACCACTAAGTACCTCTGTATTTCTAACCAACAGCAACCAAATTAAGAAACAGAAAAGAAAAAAACTATATTGAAAAACACATTACTGAGATTGCTAATTCACTGGATCTGTTCCAAGTTCCTAAGGTTGACAAATTGCAAATAAATGAAGGTTTACAAAATTTTGTAAAGATCAGAAGCTGCTGTACTCAGCACACAAATCTGGAATTGCACCTCCACCTGCCCCAGAGATATTTTATCAATTAAAAATATGAGACAAAAATATAAAGACATTTTAGTATGTGGAAAGAATAGATGTACAACATGCACGTGGCACCCAGAAGAGTTACTATACAGTAACTGTTATATTTAGACATTAAAAATTATCTGCTTGGAACAGGTAACTAACCCAGTAATTATACATACATATTTAGGATGGACATTTGGCTTTCAAGTTAATTAACCAGCAAAAAAAATTAACCTGTGGTGTCAGCAGGAAATATATTTTAAGAAATCTTGATGTGTTAGAAACACCAAGAAGAGCAGTCTGCTCCAAGGCTCTGATCAATTTCTTTTTTTAATCACTGTCTCACACATTCATTCTATTATTCATACCCCTAATGCATTCATCCCAAGTGCACCTGGGAAAGTGCTGGGTGCTGGAATGTTGGTGTGTTAGCTCTGGAGGAGCTGGGGTGTATTTATTGGGAAGGTTTGTGGTAAATAACTCACTGAGCAGTTCATCTGCTCTGGTTGGGATGGGCAGAGCTCCCTGGGCCCTCCCTGCTCAGCTTTAGCTGGATACAGATGTGACACACTCCAGGGAACTCCTCCAGCGCTGGAGCTGTTTCTGAACACACTCAAACTCACTGAGCATCATCTCCAAAGCTCCTGAATTCCAAGTTTTCATCAGTCTTTGAATCAGTTCCTGCAACCCATAAACATCCATTTTCTCTGAGTCCCTCTGCTCTCTCCCTGCAGGTCACTGTGGGACACTTCCCTTCCTCCCATCTGCTGGATAAAGCATAAACTGCATCAATTCTGAGCACATGAACATCTCTACTCTGCAAACTTGCTGCAATTCCTTTGTTTTTCCTGTCTGTGTTTGGGGAAAGCCAGCTGAGACATATCTGACAGGCTCCTCGTTTTCCAAATGGGTGAGGATTTGAAATGTGGATTTGAAACCAGGATATCAGATGTGCCAATGAAGTAGAACAGTTCATTAGACTCTCAAAGCTGCTGAAAGTGACATTTCCTTCTAGTCCCCAAATTCTCCTGCAATTTAACACAATCACCTTCTCCTCTCCTCTCTCCCTGCTTCCATTCAGAATTCTTCAAATCACATGGACTGTATTTTGGGTTTTCAAAAAAGAGTTTTACAAAACTCATGCCAAGGAAAGACTTGGTGCTGAGAAGGGGTTTTTCCATAGTTTATCAAGAATACATTTTGATGCAGGTCATGATTATGATCTTTGCTTTATTTGCCACAGGAGTGGGAGATAAAAGACTTGTACCTCATACAAGCACTTGCCCCCTCGTACACTAAAAAATAGTTTAAGCTTTTGTAAGATCCTTTTTCTACAATTCTCTCTCTAAAACCTAACTTCTGAAGACAAAACTAGGATATGTTTATGATTTATACAGAGCACTTTTCATAGAGATTGCAAATAAAGGCTGGAAAATTTCCTGACTGGCTCATTTCAGCAAATGGAGATCCAGATAAATTGTGAATTAGGAATTCTAAGACTCTAATCTTGCTACAAAATTTTTTGATCTCCCAAAGGGGAAGCAACTAAAAGCTGGAAGCAATTTGAAAATTAAGAGAGATAAATGTAGTTAATGAAGTCTGGAAAAAAAATATTTTAATTACTACATTTTATGTTTTGCCATTCATTAATCATGTCCACTAAGTGAACCAAATGACTTTTTTATTGGATATTAAAATACTCCTTTTTGCTTAGACAGGTCCATTGCAGGTGATTATTTAGTTTCAAAGAATTTAGTGAACAGCCTCTAAGACACAGATTAATGATGTGAACAGCTTCAGTATTTTTCCTTCAGAAAGGAATGAGGATTCCTCTGGAATCTGGCTGCTGCTGGGGGTTTTGCAGAATGTGCTGCCCAAGTTTCAAACCTTTGATCTGCAAGCCCTCCAGTAGTGCCATTGTGGAACAGAAGTCACTGAAATTTAAGCAGATTTTGGCATCCAGTCCTGCTCAGTCCCTTTTGCCCTTTCAAAGGCCTCATGTACAGACAGGCACCTGTGTGGGACCAGCTCTGCCAATCCCCCTGGGAAGGAGAAGGCAGCAATAAAAGCTGAGCTGTTTTATTTCACCTTCACTGGGGATTATCCAGGGGAGAACAAGGGCCAGAACCTTAACTGATGCAGAGAGCAGAACCCACCAGCCCCTTCCCTGTCCACATCACCCTCCAAACCAAAGATGGAAAGGCAAAATCGTGGCCAGAGGCTACTCAGCCATCATTCATCCCACCAAGCCCTGTCACACCTGCCACTTGGAGCACTTAAATTAAAAAATTCATCTTCCAACAGATTCTTTATTGAAGCTACAGTGACAGATCTGGATTCTGCATCCCTCCTCCCACTGGCTCAGGTCTGTTTGGGTTATGTTAAGGGAAGGCACCACATTGCAATTTGAGATGACAATTTTATAACCCTGACATGCACATTAGAGGACAGGTGCCCCCATGTTTATCACAGGTGTTTAAGGTGTGCTCACCACTCCCACAGGCAGGGTCAGGAACAGCTCCAGAGACACAAGCAGTGCTTGTCCCCCCTGCTCACCTCTCAGTGCTTTTCCTGTTATTCTCTGGATCCCTTTATTGCATACAAGCAAACCTCTCCAGAAATCAAGGGGCTGAATCATTCCCTACACAACCAAACCTGACACAGAGCAAATCCTTCTGCCCATATACCAGGGGACAGCAATAGGTCACACTGAGGTGAAGGCTCAATATTCCATTGTAATAAAATAATGCCAATCCTTAGTGGCCTTCCATCTCAGAGAATTTTAGAAGCAATTATTAATCTTCATACTTGGCTATGAACCTGCTTGGACTAAGTGAATAAATTCACTACTTCTTTCTTTTTGCATTTCAATGCCTTAGAATTGACTCCACAATGGTATTAGTCTGGTGGAGAAGCAGAGACTGTAAACTAATAATGGGTTATTAGTTATTTTTACAGATATTTTGGGTCTTGCAGGTTTTAAGGCAGAGAAGACCAGAAGAAGACCAGAGAAACCCTAAGTTATAAACAGTCCTGTGTAGGTTTTACCTGTCACATAATTTTTGATATTAAATACTGAATTATAAGAAAGCTAATTATGAAAATACCAGCATGGAAAATAGATCAGTAACCCAGTAAAGAAGGGAAATAAAAATCCTGCAAAATCAAATTCTTATTTGTAGCTTTAAAAACGTATATAAATTATTTTTATTATTCAAGAACTAGAAGATAGGTAGGAATAATAAATGGCAACTGCTGTTTGCATGAGATTTCAAAGATAATTCCACATTTTGAGAATAAAGAATTGAATTCTCTAAATGATAGAACAAGCAACAGAAGTTTAATTTCCTTGAAACAGACCGACACACAAACCCCAAGCATTATATTTCAAAGAATTTTAATTAAATCCATATAACAAAAAAGAAATGTTTCACATCTTAATTGAAAAATCACCAGCTAGAGAGCCGAGCCAGTGAAGCTGTCTGGCAAGCCCAAAGATATAATTGAAGAAAAGAATAGATGAGAATATTTCAGATGGTCTCACTAGTCAGCAACCAGTGTAAATACTGCAATCCAAACAATGTCTGAGTGATTAAGAGAAGAACTAATTTCCACTCCATTGCTGCTTTGCTTTGAGAATCACACCTCATCCTGAGTGACACACCAGGCCCTGACAGCCTCCAGGAGGCTCAGGGCTGGCACAAGCAGTGCCCAGCAGGGCAGCCCACCCTGGCTGTGGGGTGAGCAGGGACTCACCCCCACTCTGCAGCTTTCACCTGCAGCACAGAGCCCCCCACCTCCCCAAGGGTCCTGGGAATGCACATGGAAAAGTCTGGGAATCTCTGCTGGTCAGGATGACCCCGAGATGGGTTAAAGTCTCTTTTCCCAGCCCAGCAGTCGAAGGAGGAGTCAGGACTCCTCACCTGTGATTTTCAGGGCTGTTTAGTTTCTCTTATCTAACACTTTCTTTCTCTGGCCTGCTGAGGCTCGTTCAGCAGGTCAGTCAGTGGCACACTGCCCACCCTTGGGCTGGTGTCAACATTGTACACTAAAAACCATGTGCACTTTATTTACAGTTATTTCCCAATACCTATCACCTGTGTTAGACAGTCTGTCTCTACTCTAAACCAATCCAGAAGTGCCACCATCACAGAGAACATGGGGGCTAGGAGGGAGAAAGAAGGACAGGGCACACCCAAATTCCTCCATCTTGGGACCCTGAACCTCCCCTCTAAAAACCTTAAAATTCTACATTTTCACTCTGTGATAAATTCACTATCCTTCTCCTTAAACTCTTTTGACTTGTAATTCTTCACACAAAGGCTGGTAATTGTTTTTTGCAGGGTGGAGGGCACAGTTGTTTCTGACTCCGTGCCAAGGTCCCCCTGCCAGGGTCCCGAGTCCTCCAGGGCAGCCAGAGGAATGTCCTGGGTTGTGACAGAAATCAGGGAATGGGCTGGTGTCAGTGCAGCTCCACCCAGGGCAGGGCAGGGCTGAGCTGAGCCCGTGGTGGGAAATGGAGCGGGGGAAGTTTCGAGGCTCTGCCAAGGCCAGATGGAAATCTCAGCTGTCACCATCAGAGG
The DNA here is from genome assembly GCF_027477595.1 of Haemorhous mexicanus. NCBI lineage: Eukaryota > Metazoa > Chordata > Aves > Passeriformes > Fringillidae > Haemorhous > Haemorhous mexicanus. The sequence continues at coordinate 18,073,474 of NC_082354.1, forward strand.
TCATCCCGACCTTCCCAGCACAAGGTGCTGTGCAAACCCTGTGTACTGTTTACACAAGTTTATCATACCTATTCTTTTTAATTTTAAATAATTTTATTTTGTATTCCTTTTTTGTTATCGCCTTGTCTTTGTTTAGTTCTACTTTTAATTAGAGGAGTCCAGCAGAGATGGCCCCGAGGTAATGTTGGTAATCTAGGCTTAAATTTCTAAGGGATTTGTTTAAGAGAAGCTTGGATAAACCTCAAGGAATCTTTGATAAGGCTTTGTTCTTTTAAATTACTTTAAGACAATGTTTTCAGAAAGGACAATTTGTGCTGAATTTGTTTGTGGATGAGACTTTTCTAGTGGAGTTTTAATGGCACAGCTCATAAAATATTTTTACATGGTCTATTTAACCCTCTGAAACTATAAACAGCTCTGATATTATCAAACATGCTGAATGCTGACAATGTTGCCCACCAGAGAAGCAAACAGAAATACCTCTTATATAACTAAACATAGTCATATACTTTTTTTTTTTTTTTGCACATTTCAAGTTCTTTGAATTCTGCTGAAGATATATGTAGGAAGAAAATTTTAAACAATACCAGTGTAGCACATGAAATAAAGAACAGCTAAGAAATGTGACCAAAAAATATTTCTTCTACTAGAAATAACTGAGTAATAGCCAAACCTGATTTAGATCTGAACAGATTAAATATCTGATATTTAATAATATTTAATATCTGATAAATAGAGGTACTGAAGTACCTCTAAATCCCACAGTCTACATTCAGCTACATGTGAAATTATAGGATCATTCCTAGATTTGAGGGATTTCTCCTTACTTCTTGTCCTCTTTACACCTCTTGGGCTCCATTGTACATGAAACCAAATGACAGCGTGGCAGTCCTGATGTGCTGCCAGACACCAGAGCCTGGAGTGGCATCAGCTGAACAGCCCAGCCACAAAAAATCTGCATGAGACTGAAATCCCAGCCCCAGACTAAGAACCCAACCAGTTTATTTCGTTTTGCTTGCCCAGGGGAAGTTTGGAGGGTTCTGCTTTCAAAGCAAGCCCCGATGCTGCCTGCAGGGGTGAGCACTGACCTTGCCCACCCTGGAGCCACATCCCTTAGATGAAGAACTTCCCAAAAAAGCTGTCAAGACAATTAAGCAGATGTGGGAGGAGGGATCTCTTCATGGAAATCAGGGACTTTCATGGGACATTTCCATGGGGAAAGCAGAAAACAGACTGGGAGCTCTCATGGAGGTGATGGCAGCTGAGCTGAGCTCTGCAAATCTTGTGCAGGATGGAAGAGGTGGGTAGGACTGGCTGTCCTCTCCCCTTTAGTACAGAATTGAGAAGGATTCAGAAGGTGGCAGCACCTGCTTGGATCCAAAAAATAATTAAAATAAAAAGGTGTGGGGGGAGGAAAGAAGGGGAGCTTGTCCCACAAGAGCTCTGGTACTTCTGTGCTGAAGGATGCTGTGGATGCTGCAGTTCCACACATTCTAAAGCCAAGCTCTGCTTTAAATGAAGTAATTAAACACAGAAATTAACTAAGTTCAAAGTTAGTGAGGTGGAATCAGCTGTAAGATGGTTGCTCTCAGGTGGATCTATCATGTGCTTGCCCTGCCTCCCTTTTCTCTAGAATCTTCTGTCTCTTTCAGTGGCAGGATACTGAACAAGGTGACCTGTGGTGACATTCCTGTATTTTCAGGTTTACTTCAAATCTTCTCGTATAAATTACTCCTCTAACTTGAGTAGGATTTTGTTAGGTCATTTTTAGCACAAAATCCACAATTATGCTCCAACCACAGGGAGCTCAAGCCCTGAAAATACCACACAAGGACAATTTCCAGACTAGGCTCCAGCAATGAGATGACACACCAGTAAAACATAGTAAAACCCATCCAAATCCATAAAATATTTCCTATGTTCTGCCACCAACGGTCATTTAATTTTTCTCAGTTTTCACTAAAATTGTTTTAAGCTGCACTAATACTCCTTTGAAACTTATCATGCATTCACTCAAAATTTTAGAAATCACTGAGCACACAAGGAATGTTTTTAACAATCAGACCCTTGGGTTCTGTCAAAAATATGAGGAAAGCAAAATTGATCTCCAACTTCATTCCTCGAGACCTGAAAAGTCGTCATAATTCATTAGAAATGCCAGAAAATAGATTTCCTGTTAAGAAATTCATTATTTGCTGGTCACTGGTGTCCATATATTTATCTGATGCCTGAACATCTGCATGTGGATTTGCAGTGTCTCCCTTTCCAGGTGTAAAGAGACACAAATCAAAATTCTCCCCATGCCCTGCTAGCTCACAGATGAAAGTGAAGAGAATGGCTTTGAAAACCCACTGGGTCAAAGGAAAAAAAAGATAATTTATCTACATTACCATATCCTGTCTGTCCTGCCACACAGCCAGCACAGAACAGTGTGTTACTAATTGAGTACCAGCTAAATCTTCACGTGGTTGTGAGAGGAGGAGAAGGAAAAGCACTTTGGATGAGTTGAAAAGCACAACCCATATGTTCCCTTGTTTTTAAGCATTTTGGCACCTTCCTTCTACACAATCCTGCATTTCCACCTCACCTGGTTAAGAAGCTGCATGCTCAAGTATCTGACCTGATCTCTTGCAGTAATGTTTGTGCCAACAAATTTAATTTATTTTTTCGAAGGCATTGCAAGGTTTGAAGCAAACAATCATCCCCCACCTCCTGACAAGGAAAGGGAAGTGAGCTGGGTGCAAACCCCTCTGTTAGCATAGCATTTACTGAAAATCAAAGAATTCATAGAATTTACTGAAACCCACCTTGCATCCATTTGGATGTGCCTGGTGGACAAGGGGTGAGGACAGACAAGAAATTCTGTCCATGACCAGAGCTATCTACCACAGTCACCACGAGGCACTGAGCTGGGACCAGACTGGGTTGTGTTAACTGCAGGGTTAATTTTTTATTCAATATTAGTTTCATAATTTCCTCTTTTCCTTTCCTTCCTATATGAACACACACTTATTGGCATTTAAACAACTTAATATGTCACTTTATAGCATTTCTACCTTTAAAAAAAGCCAAATAAAGGAGTTGCAAGCTGAGGGAGTGTAACATTCTGCAGAGGGCACCCTCGGTACAGTCAGAGCCCATCACCTTCTCCCACTGCATCCCTCCTCCATAGCTTTAACTCCATAATATCACATTTACAACTGTCAGGAAGGCACAATAGCAAAAGGCTTTCCCTGATGGCAGCAGAACAATGTCTGATGCAGACCTGAGAAAGAGAACAAAGTATGCCTACACAGAGAGCAGGCACTTCGCTTTTCAAAGATCAGAAATGCTTTTTGGCTTAATAACTGATCACGAATTAATTTGCTGTCAAGAACCATATACTCATAATAAAGACAGTGTCTATCTGCTATTATTATTATTATTATTCCATTTTCTCCTGTATTGTTCCTTTGAAGGCTTTTACTTATTCAGAGATACAGAGAAAATTCTCCACGAAGTGAAAGGATTGCAAGCAAACATGGGTATAGCAGCACATATCTGATATGGCATAATATTGAGACTTTTCACTGTTTTAACATTGAATTCTCATAAACAAGGCAGGAGATACTGTCTTCAGAGGTGTGGGAAAAGGCTCATTTAAATATCATCAAAAATCACATTCTCCCTGCATTTTACTGCTGAAACTCTTCATACCCCATGCTCTGTGCTTTTTGCTGACACAGCTGCTCCTTGGCCAACTCTACTGCTAATATGACCTGCTCTCTTTTTTTTTTTTTTTTTTCTCCTGCCTCCTTCAGAACCATTTCTGGGCAGTTTCACAAGAATTTTGATTGCTGTTGTAAAGTTTATATCACTGCCATCTGACAGCTCTTTGCTGGCCTTGGTGGAATGAGTTGATGGTCTCAGTTAATTCCCTAACAGGCAGGTGTTCACAAGTTCAAACATCACCTCTGCTGGCACAAGGACTCCCAGCCAACAAAAACAAAAGTACAGGCTCAGCACTGGGTGAAATCCATGCTTAAAGGGACACACAGAAGTGCTTTTGGAAGGAAAGCTGAGCTCTGCAGATGGATGAAAAATTAACAGAAAATGAACTCTGGTAAAATGTCCCATAACAAAAGATCTAAATAATGCCAGTGGATGATTTATCTTGGTGTAGAGAAGCCAGAATTACAAAGCATACTGGAGACCAAGCTGTGCTGATGGAGTTATTTCCATATCCTATCAGTACCTTTATCAATATCCATGAAATAAGACTGCTTGTGAGCTGGGGAGAGGAACAGACTCAGAAGAACCAGAACCTGAATACTCTATGTTGGGAACTTGCTTGCTCCCCAAAAACCAAAAAAAAAAAAACCCCAAAAAACCAAAAAAAAAAAAAACCTACCAAAAAAACCCCACAAACTCTTCATTTTAAATTAAAATATCTTCTATAACAAAGCAATTCATACAATTTTCCTTTGGGAAAACAATAAATTTTTTAGGTAAATTCCAGGAATTCACTGTGAGAAGGCAGTTTAAAGATGGGCACATCAGAATCATTTACCATTAGAAAACTTTCTAACCAGCAAACAACTTGTGGGGAGTATTGGATAAGTCATTTAAGAACATTGCAATCTGAATATTTGAATCCAGTTCAAATCTGACCTCTCCTCCAGAAGTGGCCAGGAGCAGAGTTTAATATCCCTACAAAACTCCCAGGATGGTGAATTCAGGTGACAACACAACTTCCTTAGGAGACCCAACCATCACCATCATATCCCTGATTCCATCTCACTGGAGAATGAAAGCAGCTTCACACTGACTGCAGAGCATTCCTCTGACAGTAACTACTGCTACTTAATTTTATTTCCAGTGTATTTTTCTCAGACTCAAGGAAAATTGCTCGCTCTTTGTTGATTAAATTGTGTCAGCAAGTGTTTTAATTTATGTGTTTTAGATAGCAAAGCAGAACAATTTCCATTCTTGGGCAAGGATAATCATAATTAAAAACACATTAGCTGATTATACCAAACATCCATCCTAAAAAAATACTTTCTATCATGATGTATAAATTATATTTTGTTGACTAACACATTTTGAAATGATACAACTTTACAAGCTGATGGATGGCTGTAGGTAATGCCCAGCTACACAGGTCTTGGAGGAACCTGGTGTGGTGAAAAATGTTCCTGCCCAGGGCAGGGGGTTGGAATGTGATTGGTTTGGGTTGGAAGGGACATTAAAATCATTCTGTGATTCTATGGAGAAGCTTCTAAAATAAGACTGAAATATTTGGAAGCTCAGGTGATGTTTTGTTCATCCAGGGATGGATGAATTTCCTCTGAAGCAGACTTGGTAGTTCCTATTTCTGTGTGGTAAAAATACCTTAGTGCTATAATGAGATTAATACCTCCTTGCAGATCTACTCATCTGAGCTCATGTTCAGGTTTTTGACATCCTGCACAAGCAATCATATCCCATACAGGGTGTATTGCTGTAACAGGTATTCATTTTACTGAGCTCCACTATAATTTCTTAGTCTTACATGATGCCTCAAGATGTTTCACACATTCTGAAAAGAAAGCTAAAAGGGAATAATTTGCATATATTACTTAAGTTGTACACGCTGTAAATATTGATCTGCTGATAGAGAAGAAAAAGTGGGGTTTTTTTTTAAAATTAGCATTTGTATTTCTGTAGTTTTTGAGACTATCTTTCAGGTTAAACTTGGTGAAGAGATCCCAGATCTGCTCACCCCTGAAGGCCATCTGACACTGCAGCCCATGACATTCAGGGTGTATTATGGCAATTTACAGGTGATGGAAACTCTGTACTTGCCTCTTTTGGAGTTATTACCAATTCAGCACAAACTGTTCAAACCTCAGCTGCTGCCTGGGTTATGCAGAGAGTGAAGCTGCATTTCACAGCTTTGACCCATTATTTCAGCCAACTCCCACTGACTCTCAAGGATGATGCACAGATACTCTTGGGAAATGTTTTGGGTAACTTTCAAGCCTTTCCTCCCCTCAGAAGTGAGAAGCTGTAATTTATCTAACATGTGAGAACAAAAAGAAATAAACAACTCTTCATATCCCACCTTCACACCAGCCCCCACTATCCATTTGGGAAAGGTTCTGGTAAAGAACTGCAAACCTCAGTAAAAAGGAATAAGGACAAAGAGAGAAGGGCTCTCATCTTCCTGGCATCCCTGAATTGAGGTGAGATTCTGTCCCCCTCATCTCTTTTAAGCACCTCAGTTCCATGCCAGGGCTGGGCAGCACTTGCTGGGTTTATTTTCAATTTTGTTCAAAATGCAGTGTCTCTGCTGAAAATGTCCAATGTGCTATTTCACATTACAACAGAACAAAACGCTTTCTTCTACCAGGGAATACTGTGGGGCCCAATTTTTCATTGCTTGGATTTCTATTTTTAAGGTTTTTCCACCCAAACAAATGCTTTTGCTCTGACAGCATTTCATAACAAGTTTGACCTTGGAGTGTGGAAGTTTAAATGATTTCAGAGAACGCTGCAGCAGAAAATCAGGGGCCAGGGATTCTTTTCCTTATTTGAATTTTATTATTTGGGGAGAAGGGGCAATCCCTTGTTTCACAGCAGAAATTACTTTTGAGCCACAGTGTGAAGACTTTTTTGCATGAGCACGTCAAGAGCCACAACTTTCCCTGCTTCCTGCACTTGATACAGAACTGTCACCACAGCCAAAGCAACTGGGCTGCTTCCCCCTGGGAATGTCCCTGGAAATACAGGAGAGAGGGCTCAGAACTGCTTCAGTGTGTGCTGGCAAAGGAATATTGCCATTCTCCTGGGAGCCAGGGCACCTTGAGCACCGTCCCTCCCTGGCAGCCCCGGGGGCTGGCACAGCTCTGTGGGGCTCCTTGAATTTTCCAGTTCATGTCCAGCATTCCCTTCCTCATTATCAAACCCCATTCCCAAGAAAGCTTTTCCATCTACAAGCTTAACCCATCAGGACTGCAGTTTGCTGTATTTCACGTGTGGATTAAACATTTTCAACTCTTGATATCTGAAGCACCAAATATGCAGGTATTTAATACAGATAATTGAACTCGCCAATAGAAGTGATCCTATTCACATATTTGAGGATTTTTTTTTATTTCTCCATTTCTTGTAAACACCCCACAAACCCTGAGGAACATTAAAGACACACAGAGTGACTACTCTACTTTAATCCTAAGCAAGAATGAAAATTAACTTTTGTTGCTGAACAGAAGAAAGGTCCTGCGGTGAAACAAAAATATTGTCTGAGTTATTACATAATTCAAAGATTAAATTACCTTTGGCTAGAGCTGTATCAGTCTTTTTTCTCCTTAAAATAATAATATCCTGAGTACAACTGTGTAGGTACAACAGTGGGACATGGCTCCTGACAGTCTAATCATTGGTTCATCTAATGATGCTCACGGGGAGCCAAAATGCTGCTGTTCAATCTCTGCCCTGCCCTATTCTAAAAAGCCACCAGGTGAGCTCTTTCAGTGGTAATAGCAATGGCAAACACAGAAAGAATTTATAGTCAACAGATCTGCACAGAAAAGCAGCACTGCAGAAGCAATATTGATTGCAGCAGGCAAAAAGGAAAAAAAAAAAATCAGATGTACTCAGCATTACCCTTACACAAAGCCTCTCATGCAATGTGGAACAATGTTACATTTCATGGATATTCATTCTCCTGATAAAACTCTCTCTAAATCTATGTGTTATTAATTTTCTGCACTGATCTACAACAATTTGAATCCATATAACATGTTCACTCCAATAACTGCTATACAAAGGACATTGATCTCCATAGAACATCCCTGGTTTGTTTTTTTTTTTTTTTTTCACAAGTGTACACAGATTCTGCAGAAAATTCTATTTCCATCATGTAAACTCATAAATAGGAGAAAAAGAGTGGAGAAAAATGTAAACAAAACCAAAGACAAATCAAGTAACTTCATCTTTTTGTTTCCTCTCTTGGAAAATAAAGGTGATGAAAGAAATTATGACCCTCTCATTGCTCATAAATCATCTCCAACCTCAACAATTGTGATTTACATTCAGAGTTGCAGTTTAACTGCCATTTATGGGTGTCATGGGTAAAAACATCAAATTTATAGTGACGATCACTAGGGATTTCCACTTCTAAAAAAAGGATTGCTTAAAAAATATCAGAAGCTTGTGCATTAAAAAATATTGACAAAGAAGTCCTAGACTAAACAAAAGGTATCAAAAATATTGCATTAAAAAAAATTGTAAATTCAGACAGTTGCAAAAAACATGAAAATTCATAGCTGACAACTATCAGCCCTTCTTGGAGCCTCAAAAACAAGTGCAAAAGGGCATTTTTAGCACAGATTTCCACACCCAGTCCCTTCCTCATGTTTCTGTGGAGTTTGTTGTATTTTTACAAGGTTTAGCCTCTGGAGCAGCACCTTCCCTCCCAGGACATCCAGAGCACATCCCCTCTGACAGTAATGGCACTTCATCTCATGAACAAGCCTTTCATCAAACAAGTATTGCTGTCTGCCACAGGGATAATTTATTCTTTATGTATAATTGATTTGTGCCTGCACTTAAAAATGTCTTTCGAAATCCATATTCTAACTGATATTGCCATATAATAAAAAGCAACACTTTTAATTTAAAGTTAATTATTTTCCATTATTCGACATTAGCCGACAAGGCAAGAACTCGAGCTTAGTGCCAGAACATAAAAGAAGTTATTCTGAACTTACAATGCATGGGTTTAACAGCTTAATGTCAAGAAGCAATACTGTAAATTAAAAACTGAGTAAAAGGATTGTGGTATCTCATATTTAGAAGTTTCACATGACTACAGATAATTAAAACAAGTGAAATATTTTTGCAGCATTGTCCTGAAATCTGCAATTATAGAGGAAGCGTTTTTATAGCAATGGCACAATAATCTGTGATAACACTTGATGGACAGAACATCCCTGTGGCACCTGAGGCTTGCAGCAATCCACTACTGCATTTCTCAAGGGTTGGAGAGGTATTTCTATTTCTTGCTTTCTTTTTGTCATCACTCCAAGACAGCTGGCTTCACCCACCTCGTCTAAACCCCAGCTGGAATTGGGAGCTCACAGGTGTGGCACAGAAAGGGAACCTCCAACACTGCAGCTTTGCAAAGGTGCCACTTTTGAGCCCTCTTTAAAGGGATTCTTTCAGAAATAGAAACCACACGTGGGCAACACACAATTCCTTGCAGCTACTTCACATTTGAAGAACAAGAAACACTTTGTAAGCCATGTGAGATAATTTTAGTGCTGGCTTTCTGCAAACAAAAGTTTTCAAAATGAACCAAACACCTGGAAATGAGCATTATCTCATTCTGAAAGAATCTATCCTCCAAAGAAAAATCATCCTCACAGTAGGCTAGAACTCACTAATATATTACTAAATTTGAGAGATGGAGAATTGCATTCCCTTATGGAGATGTTGGAAGGAATTTAGAGGACAGATTTTCCATGTTTGTGTGCTCCTTATGCCTCAGATTATGGGTATTCAAAAATCTCTGTCAAGAAAGTTCCCCTCAGGGAAGAGCTCTTCCTGGAAAGCTCCCATCAGAGAACACAATCAGAATTAATCCACAATCTGCATTTTTTGTGTATTTGGATGTGCACTGTCCATATTTTTTTTTCCTTATCAGCTTGGACAATATTGGCTTTTATAGCTGGCCATCTTTTTGAAGTCCAAACCCCCCTAACATCCCCATCCCCTCCAAGAAATGTTCTATTCTTCCCTTCAGCTCATTGTCAGGAACTCTCTGAATGGGAGAGAAAAACTCATTCCACTGACCTAAGGATGTGAGAGTGCCCTTGCTGGACAGACATCCCCAGCCACAGGCCCTTGTCTCAGTTAGATGGAGGAACTGCCCCAGCCTGTTTCTCCCTTCTGGAACATTCCACTGCACCTCAGCGTTCTCCCAGATCCCCAAACATTTATGATGTTTTTATTCTATATTTTTATTTATTATTTTTATTTATTATGCCCCCAGCCCTCACTGCTGGCTCTGATCTGCTTTGGGTGCCTGACTGGAGAGCTCTCAGGGATATTTAAAGAAACCAGCTCACATTTACCACTGCCAAAGCAGAAGCCTGCAAGTCCACGAGCCCCACGACATCAATCTCTCCATTTGTGACATATGGTTGCTTTTTTTTTTTGACAGAATGTGTTGGGATTTTGCAGTCAGTCAATCGATTCTCCCCTCACAGATTGCCATCGTTTCATACTCTCACATTCCACATCCAATATTCCACTGATTAAACAGCCAGCTACCAAAGGTTTTAAATCTTATTTTGAGAGTACTCACACACACATATACAGTGGAACAGACCACTGGCAATATGCTTGTGGAACTTTCAATCACATTAATTAACACCAAACAAGCAGCACAGCTCCATGCCCACAGAAGCCGTGGTGTCCCTGCCTACAGACAGCTGAACCATCACATCCAAATTCCTTCAGCAGGCACAGGAAATTCTCAAAATAATCACCCTTTAGTCATTACAGGACTACTTTTATTGTAATAGATGCTGGTGTGTGAAGGAGAACATAGAAGCAAATTTTATTTCTGAAATGTCTGTATCAATAAAGGTACCTAATTAAGGTATTCATTAAATATACAAAGTTAACTTAACAGGAAAAAATCTACAAAATATTATTACATTTCCCCAATAAACTAATTTAATTTGGTTATAACGCAAATTCTAATAGGATGATATTGTTAACCAGTTCAATTTCAAAATGTCTTCTCCTGTTTATTCTTATGATGTTACTAAGCAGAGTAGCAATTGACCTAATTTATTTTATTAAATAACATTTCTCAATCTGTTTAAAAAGGGGCAGTGGCCAACTACTGTCCATGGGCCCTGAGCATGCTGCCATTTCAAAATTCCAGGAGAGTTCAAATTTGCACCAATCTCACATACCAGCATTCAAAACTATGCATAATTTATTACTCCAATCAGTAATTTCACCTGCAATTACACAGTTTGGGAGGTTAATATCTATAGTCCCTTGTGAATAGGGAACAGGGACTATAGATATTTCAGCTGGGGATGCTGAGCTCTGTGCACAGAGCAGGGAGACAAAACAATTCCTGCTCCAGCTGGGAACCAAGGACAAATGACCCAAATCTCAGCCCAGGAGCACAAACCCCATGGGCTGGAGAGAGAAAAACAAGCAGGGTGGGAGTGCCTGGGCTAAAGCTGGGCTGGGACAATGAACTGCAAGGGGCAAATGGAGCAGAGCTGATCCCAGGGAGAGACCCCGTGCCCGGCCGTGCATTTTGGGGCCATTTTGGGTCATCTTGGGGGCAGCCCTGGCTGGACTCTGGTGCTGCCCAAGGTGCATCCATGGAGGAGATCCTTTAATAAATCCCTGCTTTATTCTGGGACTCTGCCCAGCCTCTGTTCTAGGGCAGCCTTGACAAGGCATCACTGCCAGCTGCATTATCTGCATTTTAACCTCATCTGAGCACTCTGAGTTCAACACCAAGAGCCCAAGAAAGAACATGCAAACAATTGTAATCCCTGCAAACTGTGCAAAATAACTCCTGACCATGGCTCTGCTCCCTGGCAGTGGTAATTGTCACCTCTGAGCCCTCCCTTCTCGCCCTGTTGGTGTTGGCATCTCCTCCCATCCCTGCACCCCTCCTTTCTCAGCCAGCTCTGCGTGGAGCAGCTCTGTGTTCTCTGCACTGGGGCTCATCTCAGCTGCCCAGCTCAGATCTGTTTCACACAGGGTGTGTGTCAGAAAAATCAATGCTGACAAATTTTGCAGTCCAACCTATAGATGTGGTTCAAACCCCAGAATGTTAGCAAGGTTTATGCAGTGCCAGACTAGGATGTAACCTAGTGGAAAACCAACTATTTCTGTGAGTAATGCACTAACCATTCTTCTCCCAAGACTTTAATCAAACAAACCAAATAAAGATGTTCTAATAGATTATATAATCATAACTGCTTGCTAAGAAAAAATTAAAATAAACATTAAAAATATTTTTACAAACCCCATAAAACTAAGTATTTGCATGAGCTGAGGTTGTCCACTATTCACACATTTTTAGTTCAGTGCAGAAGATCTCAAAACAAAACATTCTGGTCACAGAGGTCATATCAGTTTAAAAGCTTCCATCTGCTCTGCCACATTGATTTTCTAATGCATATAACATGTTAAAATGAGTATGGTCAATAGTTCAGCAGACCATACAAATCAGAGGCCAGAAATGCTACAGAGATTATCTCGATGCTTCACCAATCACAAGCACGGCCTAATGTCAGGAGAATAAAGGGATTTAACTCAATGCCAAGGGATTAAGTTTTATACTTTACTTGCAGTAAAGTTAAATACTACAATAAGCAATTACAGTAAGTGGAATATGCCAGGAAGTACATACAACTATTAATCCTGAAGAAAAGGGTATTTCAGTTGGAAGGTGGGTGTCAACAATTGACATCTCAGGCAATCTCTCCTGCACTTCCCCTGATGTGGGAGACGGGGGGAAAGGCTGACTGTGAATGGCAAAGAAGAAAACTTGTAACAAATCTCCTCACAAATCTGTTCATGAGCCAAGCACACTATTTTTTTGTCATCTGGTCCATTTGCTGTGGCTCATACAATACACCTACTACTTCCTGTCAGAGTCCAATTCCAAATAAAAATGTAAGAAGCCAACATCACAAAACTGTTTGAGCACAAAGTCTTAAACACCTTCTGCTACCACATGAATTGTTAATTTTAAATCCAAATAGAAATGTTGCTCAAAACAGGAATTACTTTTCTTGTTAGAAGGCAGGAAGGTGCCAGGACCAGAGCTGATGAAAATGACACGGCAGAGTTTCCTGGCACAAAGAAGCTCCAGCCCTCATCTCTGAAAGTGAGCACTGCTCCATCAGCCTCACTGCATAATCAGCCACAGATTATTTGCACATAAGAGATTTCATACTGTACTTATGATTGATTTCTTTTTGCAGCTGGGGGAAACATTATTATTTTTTCCCAGTAAAAGTTATTCCAGGTCTCTTTCCCCTGCTGTCACCTAGCTCAGAACAAGTATAATATAATGGTGGATATCTGATGACACAAACTTTCTTACTCTTCTTTAAGCAAAGTCTCCAAAGCAGCAAGATAATACCAGAACCTATGAAACAAATGATTTCACTTCCTCAACCCTGAATCTGGTTTAGCTATTAATTAACTCAGTGACTCTTACAGCATCCTCCTGCATTGCTGCTCATGTATCAATGTATGAGAAAGTAATGAGGGAAATTTGCTTGGTGCTGCATTTATCTGATAGTTCATTATCATCATCAGGGGTCAAAATATTCATCACCCTCGTGTAGCAGGAAAGGAAAAAAACAAAACCACTTGTAACACCAAATAAATGCTGGCAATTAGTGGCACAAGGATGAAACACCTGGATGCACAGGGAAACAATCCCTTGTTCCACTCAGACACCTGTGTGGGTAAACCAGAGCCCAGATATTCAATTTAAAATAAAGAATAGCGTCAATGATATCAAGTTTGAAATCAGAAGTGTAATTAACTGAGAGCAGCTCCTATTCTGTCTGGGCTGACTGCATGGATCTGCAGTTCCAACATTTGTCTTACAGCTTCAGGGCAATACTTCCAGGCCCTCCCCTGCTGTTCTGTCATGTATTACTGATGCTGTGGTCACTTGAGGTCCTGCTCATTTGTTTCTGCTTTTTTGCCCCAGCAAATGAGTGGATTCAAAATCTGAATTTACCTCAGAAACTGGCATTACATAGCTGAATACAAAAGGTGAATAACTTGCTCTTTTACTTTGCTATAAACCAGTACCAGAGTGACATCACTGCATGAGGAGGACTTAACACAAATTTCTTTGGAGATCATGGATGATCAAAACTCCAGTGAATTTCACTGGTGTGATCTACATGCTCACTTCCAGCAATGGTGGAATGAAAATATTTGCCCACAAAAATTTACTTGTGTGAGCCTGTGATGGACAACACCCATCCATCACAGCACTGGGTGTTTAAAACCTCAGAAACAAACAGCAGAGCCTGTAAAATACCAGAGGAAAAGAAGAAAAAAAAAATTAAATGCTAAAATGCTGCAAATGCTGATTTATTTTCACAGAGGGCAAGTTCCATATGGAATAATATTCATTACAAAAATGAAAGCTAGTTTTCCACAACACCCAAGATACAGCCAAAACAATGGAACCAGTAGTGGATGTTAACCAGAAGGTGTCAGAAATATTGGTTCTACCTCAATCCCTGCTCCCAGCTCCAAGGAATATTGGCAGAGGTGCTGTTTCCATCCCACAGAGTCTCTGTGGATAAGCAAGAGACGCGACCAGAAAAGGGGAAGGGCCAGGGAGTGTCTGGAGGATAGTGAGGCTATCACATTACAGTAAAATATTAGTAATGGCATTTCTATAAACTTCCTTAGCAGTCTGTGTCCAGAGAATGCAGTGGATCCAAGCCCAGTGCTGGACATTCTGCTGTAGCCCCAGCCTTTGCTGGCCCAGCAGAAATGCAGTTTGTCCCAGCAGCAGGGTCCATCTGTTCACAGAGGTTTCACTGCTCTGGTAATGCTCAGATCTGCAAGGCCTTTGTGGTTCCCCTGGTACGACCTGACTGGCAACTCCAGTTTCTTTCTGGAGTACTTTAACCCTTTAGTTAAAATAGATTTTAATATGCTGTTGGGTTTTTTGCCTGCAAAACATCTACTGCCTACAGGGTTGCTGCATTTTTTTCCTAAGTGTTTTATCTCAATGTGAAAAGAAGCCCAGAGAAATGGTTTGCTTCCAATTGGGAAGCAGTGATCAAAATATCTTTCTTTCATACTCCCTAGAATCTTGCCCTGTCTCTAATAAGTACTGGGAAAAATACTTGAAACAAGTAGCAGCAAATACTTCTTGTTGTTGACAAAGCTGTCAAGGTTTCTTAATTAAAAAAAAAAAATCAAAACAACACATACCTTTAACAAAGCTTTCTACATTGGAAACTCACTTCTTACCCTTTAGTGAACAATTTGTTATGGAGACTTCATGCTCCTGTCTTCTAATTGACACATTTTTTATATCCAGAGTGTTTTTCTCTTTCTTTGAATACATCCTGTCAGGCAGGACTTACATACAAAAGAAAATTAATTTGGTTGAAACCCTAATTTGATTCTGTTGATAAAGGAAAAATATTCTGTCAAATGACTCAAACCATTCTGTCAACAAAACATCCCTGGCTACTTTCAGATCTTTTCTGCAGATGCAATTTGCAAAATAATATCTTGGCTTGGAAAATAACTCCTAATTTTAAAATAGGTGTAGGATCCTTCTCTGCTGAAGTGCTGAATGCCTTTGTGAGCACCTTCACCTCCCTCTGAAGGCCCAGCGTTGTGCATTTTGCAGATTTATATCCTCAGCCATCACATGAATTACAACGTGCTCTGTCACGCCTTGTCTCAGGCTGTCTCTGGCATTTCTAGCTTTTATTACTCCATATCCTAGAGAAAGGTTTATCAGACAAAATAGACTCTGGTTATCTGTTGGTGGCTTTAAAATAAAAGCCACATTTACAAATGAGATAATGTTATCTATCTTCCTGATTTTTCTAAGAACTCATCATTCTTGAAAAATTTCATAGCGCCCTTCAGCTCCTCCAGCAAATTGCTGTTCAAGAGAATTAGCTCTGGGCAAAGCAGAAACTCTCTGGTATTTCAATATGGTGAAATAATTTCACAAAATTGCACTTGCAACATATTTGGGGGAAGCATTATTTATTTATTATTCACTTTGCTCTTATTTCTGCGTCAGAAATTCGTATCTGAGAGAGGAAATGATAGCAGGGATCAGTGTTCTGGTCATTTCACAAAGCCTGACTCTATTATTGGGAGTAATAATTTTCAGAGGAAGAGTCTGAAAAATGAAGCAAATTCACATCCACTTAGACACAGCTACAGTGGCTGTTCAGAACTCTCATCCAGTGATATTTTTATTTCTTGGGGTTTTTTTTCTTATTTTGAATGCCAGAAGGGATAAGCTTGAAGGAAATCTAAATATGAATATTGACTGCACAGTGCATTGGAAATCTCTGCAACCAAAATCTGTAAGAGCTCCAAGGTTCTTCAACTTTATTCACATCTACAGCACAAACCTATAGGATATATATAGGTGCCTTACACAGCTTCTAAATTCTTGTTCAGTTTTTAGAGTTACAGGTGAATGCCCTGGTATTTTACTGTCCCTTCTTCAGCTCAAAGTATGGCAGAGGAACCTGAATTCTGGCATTGAGAGGAAACACCACCCAGAGCATTTCATCCCTGAAATTTAATCCTGTCAACAAGGGCACCAAGCTCTTCACACCTGCCTGTCATAGGACTCTACACTTCCTACAAGTGACCAAATCCAGGATTTTTTCTCTTTAATCAATGTATTTTTTTCATTCTTTAAATAATTCTTTTTACAGGTCCTCAAATGATGAGAAACAAATGCCATGGAGTTCCACTCATGACTCTGTGCACTTATGGAATTAGTCTGTACAAACCACATTTACTAGAAATTTCACTCTTGCAAAGCTACTTTTGCCAGCACAATAAACCCTTCCATTAAAACCAAACAAACCTGCAAATGAGTCAAGAGAAAAAAAAGATAAATCTGCTGAGATAACAGTGCTATGTAAATCAGAGTTAGTGATGAGCTCAGTGGAGGAAAGCCAGTCCAGAGAAGGTAAAGATCTGCCTGAATAAATTGAGGAAATCAATCAAAATGGAGTGCTCTTGTTTTCTCACACATCATAAGAATATGATTTTAAGATCAGCTGACCTTATGCACTTAATTAATGCACAAAACATGTTTACAGTGGGGAGAGGGGAATGAGCCATTGATCTAGAGATGCTGAGATAGCTCCAGTTTGTCACTTCAGGCAGAGCTCTGAAGGACAGTCTGTGTTCTCCCAGCTCCACAGTGGGATACAAAGATATCCCCACTCAGGGCACAAGTTTCCTTTAGGGCTTTGTCAAATCCCAGATCCCCCACATGACTTTACAGAAGATGTCAAGACTTAGAAGAGGAACTTACACCCCCCTTTCACAAAGAAAACATTTGATTTCATGTTCTGCTGCCATGAGAAATAATGGAAAATAAATGTTCAGTGGAAGACAGCTGTGCTCTCCTCTTCATCCTCATCACAGCTGGGAAAGGGAAGAGAGAAATACACAAAAACACGTGGGAAATCTCTCAGGAGCTCCCAGGTGGGATTGGGCCTAAGATAAATCCTTACACAACTCAAACCAGCCTCTGCTTCTGGCCCAGTTCTGAGCAGCTCAATGGCTGCTGGGACACGGCCTGGGACATTAGAGTGACAGGTAACAAAAACTCTGATATTTCCTTCACCTCACCCTGTTTTATTGCAGGTTTCCCTGGGGATTTTTTCCCTGCTTTATAATTTAACAAATCTAGAATTAGTTGGTCCACAGGAATTGATGCAGTTCTCTTCTCCTCAGTGCATTTATAAAAACATTCTCCAAGATCATATTAAAAATATTTTTTATTTTAATCACACTTGGAGTTCTTTGCCTTATCTTTTTTCCTCCCCTGTATTTGAACTATCATTATCAACTCCATTAATAATGTATCATCAGACATCACCCAGTTTGCAGCATGCAGTAAATTTAGTGCCAGGGCTGTGCTCTAAGTCACTCCTTGCACAACAGCCACATTTATAACTGTGACACTTTTGTCACAGACCAAGGACTGCACTCATGAGGATTTACACTCACACCTTCAGATGGCTCCATTTAAAGATAAGGGATCAAAAAAGGCAAGCATTTCAGTGAGGGAGCCACAAAACCAGACCAAGGTTTCTCATGTTTCTTGAATTTATGGCCTGAAGTTTATTTTTATCTCAATCCAGGTATGCAGAGAAGGGAGAGACAAAACATCCTCTCTATTCCTGTGGCAAACTTTTCACAAAACAGAAACTGTTCAAGGGTTGTGGCAGAGTTCAAGAGCCTGAAGTGCAGCTCAAGGAAATATCATTGGGTTTGCAGTTTTAGACTTCATCACCAGACCATGCTACCCTGACCTAGAGGACAGGATCTCACTTCTAAGAGACTGAACACAGCTAGAGGTGAAAAAACCAAACCAAATCTTCAAAAAAATGAAATCTTCACTTACCATACAACCCAAAGTGCTTTCATTCAACTATGTATGGAAATAAAACTATTGATTTACAGTAGTGAATAAAACAGGCACAAGAGTTTTGCCTTTGCAAGCCACTAAAGCTCAAATTTTTTTTTTTTTTTGTCCAAGCTGGGTTGGAAACACCCATCATTATCATCACTGGATCTCAGGGCAGAGAACTAGAATTTTCTACATTTTATTTAATAAGATAATTTGAACACTGAGATTTCAAGTCTATTAATTTAAAAAAAAAAGCTTATCCAAAAAAAAAAAAAAAAGAGAGAAAAAAAAGAAAGGAAACTAAATGGAAACACTGAGTTCATTTTACATTATATCAAATCTTAACTTACTATAATGATTGGCTGGATGCAACTCTAAGTCACTTTTTAATGCAGAATACCAGAGCCATACAATTTAGTGTAATTTCTAGCCATGCACTGACTTTGTATCATACATAGCAAGATATTTCATGCTCTGTAGAGTAAAAAATGTAGGTCAGCACCCAGAGGCTATAGTCAAGCCATGCTGCTGTGAGTTTAACATATTATTCTTTGGGGAAAATAATGAAACAATTTAATTTTACCCACACGAGCCAATGATCTTCAAACATTTCATTTCCCTAAGAGTAAAAGGAGACTGACACCTGATTGGTGTGAAAGTCACCCTAGCAGATGCAAAAAGTTTTCAGTAGGGAAGCAAGTGGGAAAAGTTGAAGTTTTGCCTTGCCTGTAAATGAAAGGTGCTGAGGTGGGCCCAGAATATCCCAAGTGATGCCCAAAGCTGACAGTCAGTTCATCCACCTGTGTGCTGGGGGTTTGTCTTTCACCAAATCCAAGATCTGAGGTCAGAAGAGAGGTGGGAATCACAGAATCATGGAATGGTTTGGGCTGGGAGGGACCCTAAAGCCCAACCAGCACCACCCTGCCCGTGGGCTCATGTCACCTCCCAGTGTCCCTGAGCCCCATCCAGCCTGGCCTTGGGCACTGCCAGGGATCCAGGGGCACCCACAGCTCCTCTGGGCACCTGTGCCAGGGCCTGCCCACCCTCACAGGGAAGAATTGGTTCCAATATCTCATCTAAACCCTCTCTCAGTCAGAAGCATTTTCCCTCATCCTGTCACCACACGGTCATGCAAGTAAACAAATAAATGGCAAAGAAAAGAGAGGGAAGCAGCAAAATTCAGACAACCCCACACAGCACAATTTATTTGTTAATACATGTGAATATTGCAGCTCTTTGTTGGCCAAATGGCATTTTTTGAATGCTGGACATGTTCTGTATATTGGTAACAAGCTCTTGGTCTCACCTGCAGTACCTCACCTCTCAGACAAACACCTCCAGCAACAAGCACTGCAGAACTTGCAGGGGGGTCAGTTTGCATTAACCTTGCACTTCAGGAAAATCCTCATTTCTTTCAATAGCTTTCTGCCAGAAAATTGGTGATGTGGCAGCAAGGCCTGTACTAAATAACCAGCTCTGACAGGAAGGCTGTTGCTCCATCTTACAGCACACAATTTCAGTCTGGTTTCTCCAGGGATGACAGCTCAAGGGAGAACACATCCAGAACAGGAAGGTTTTCCTGAGAATTAACACTGGGACCTGCCTCTGAAGTTCTGTTTAATGCTCTTTTCTGCCTACCATTTATATATGGATACACTGAATATTTCCTGTACCTGTGAAGATCTCAGGGGGCAAAGATGTGCAGACATGCACAACAAGTAATGTTAGAACAAGGGAATTATTTAAAGATTTATTTTACACTCTTTGTGGCTGCAGCACATTTACACAAAGCACCAAATAATAAACAATATGCTTTGTTAATCAGACCTACAGAACAGAATATCCAGTGTTTATTCCATTACACCAATACAGAAAGATGGCAAATAACACCTTGGGTGTGGATTAATGTGCAGCATCTCCAATGCTGCCTATGCAAAATGCTTTTGGTCCAATCCTTCACCAGCCATAGTTCAACTCATGTGCACTGCAGGCAGTTTTAGACTCCATAAAATCAGTAAAACCAGCCCAAAAAATATTGCACACAAACTTGCAGCCTGTTTTACCAAATAAGCTATGTTTTTTGGCCTGGCAAAGGCTGTCTGTCAACCTCTTCTTTTTCCTAGCACCCAAAAAAGCTTCAAACCTCATGGACTGTGCCATCACTGTGCCTGTCCTCACATGGGTCACAGGCTGAGCCATGTAACATAATCAACAGAAAAATGGGGCATGTATGAAAATTTTCATTCTAGATGGCACATTCAGATCCTGATTCAAATTCCTGACCTGAATCAAGCAGATGCACTGCAATCTAAATAAACCCCCTTTGGTGAATGCTCAACTTCATCCCCAAGCTACTCAGTGGTGAGAAAATCCTCTTCAAATGACCTTGCACTGGCTTTAACTTCTAATGGAGAAATTAACAAAGGAATTGAGGTGTGCAGAGTGAACCTTGTAAAAAGTCTGTTTGAATATACAGATTAAAAGTTAAGTAGAACCTTTGTGGTGATAACCACTGGAAAATATAATGGAAAACAAATCTGTGTAAATAATGGAAAACAGTTGAGTTCAGCATTCATCAATAATAAGATATATTTGTCCTTTTTTTTTTTAACTCACTGGAGATGAGCATAAACCAAGAGTGGTGCAGATTACCATTGAAAAACTTAAGTGAGAGACTGTCAATGAAAGTAAGAAAGGCACTGATCATACAGAAAAACTCCTTTTCTACCTGACTCAAAAAAGGATTTATGATTCAAGTAATTCCTCATGTTTATAAGAAATCCCACAGAAAAGAGATTATAGGA
The DNA here is from genome assembly GCF_027477595.1 of Haemorhous mexicanus. Taxonomy (NCBI): domain Eukaryota; kingdom Metazoa; phylum Chordata; class Aves; order Passeriformes; family Fringillidae; genus Haemorhous; species Haemorhous mexicanus. The sequence continues at coordinate 18,094,465 of NC_082354.1, forward strand.
GAAAGGAAAAACAGCTCAAAAAAACCAGATGGTTCCATGTCCTCTTTTCCTTCAGTTAATGGTTAAATTCAGATACCTTTGGAATTCTAAACTTTTGGCAGATACTTCTCAGGCAGCATGGACTTATGAGACCTTGTCACACGAAATATAAAAGGTTTTCCTTCAGGTGTTTCAGCCAAATACTGCAGTGCATGCTGGCCATCAGATGAAATTAAGCATACTGCTCTTTGGCCATTAAAATGAGCAAGCTTCCCAATCTATCCACTCAGTAATTTAAAGCCACTTCATTACAGCAGTGCCTTTTAAAAAGTAATAATATTATGAGTGCTTCTAGTTAAACTATTAGGTTTGTCCCTTCTTCCAATTAAATTTACTCACTTATGAAGAAAACATGAGCACATCTGAAACTGAAATTATCCTCGTCCTAGGAACATTTACACAGCTCCTTTTCTGAGAATGTATTTTAACACTTCAACAAGAAAAATCTGCTCATGTGAAGATAAAATTCAACACCAGAGCAGCATGAACATGTGCAAGGTCACTGTTCTTCTGTGATTCAGTCAGAGCACTGCAAATTATTTGTCTAATGTGCAAAATGCTGAGTTGCTAATGGCAAGATTCTTAACACTTTGAAGAAAGGCAAAAGAGGGTCTCCAGTTTCCTTAGTCTGTGAGCCACAAACCACACTCAGATCATTGTCAGGCACTCTTAAAAATGTCACTTATGTGGACATCAGTCCTCAGGACACAGCCAATGATCTGACCATTTTCTGAATGCACAAATTTTAAGTTTAAAGCCATCCAAGAATAAAACACACACCAAAAACCAGAGAAATAGAGGGAATGCCTGAGGTGCTGGTTCCATTCTGAAAGATTAGGAAAGATTGAGGATCTTAAAATGCTTTAAAAAATAAGCTGTACAGATATCAATCCCATTTCACAGAGTCCTGGAGTCCATAAGAAAGGAAACCTTACTCCAACCCCCTGTAAATACAGAGGGGTTGAAATAACAACTAGATCTGGGGAAAAAAAAAAAAAAAAAAGCTTTACTTCCTGTCCTTTCAATTGTCTTGTCTCCAGTCTGATGAAATTATGTCAACCTCAACTTAAATGCATTTTTGCATTTAACAAAGTTCCTTTATCCCATTTCCTTCCAAATCCAGGTGGGCTTTGCACCACACACATTGCACTCAACACTTGGACATGAATGCATTTGCTCAAAATAGCATCAATTATGCATAAACATATGTATATAGATTTATTTCACATGTCAAGCACACTTAAATACACAGAATAATTTTCTAGAAAGATAATCACACAAGATCTCAAAAAAATTAATGGTTACTATCTGAAGACCTGACAGCATAAATAGAGAGACCTGCTCTTAGGAATGGAAGTATTTTTTAATGATGACTTAGAGTGCCAGAGGAATTCCATACAGGCTTTAAAGGAAAGAATTTTTCTTCCAGGATTTTTCAAAGCAGGATTAGCTTCATTTTACAACAAAGGATGCTGATGTGAAGGACATTAAATGACCCAGAAAATTTCTCATCACAAGTCAAAGCAGTAAGTAGTAACCAAGAGAGTTACAGAATCCACTTCTGTACTTTGAGCTCAGGTTCAAAATAACCATTTATCCCTTGGGAACACTAAGCAGAAGTGGGGGAAATTTAAAAATCAAACGTTAAAAACATAAGCAATAACAAATGGAAGAATTCACATTTTTTCAAGAGGAAAAAAGCTTCTGCCTGGACTGAAGAAAGAATTTTATTGAATGTGTTAAAAGTCAAACCCATAGAAATCTGCCTATATCCATGGATAAAATAAACACTGCATTTATACTGTTCAGCCCAAACTGATGGAGCTGCATCAATACATGGAATTCAAAGAGTCAAACACAAAATCACCTGAGCCCTGGCCTTTGGTCCAGAGCTTTGTACAAAGCAGAAGCCCTGTACTTCAGGCAGCTTACAGAGATGATTATTAGATAGAATTCATTATATCAAGTACTAATAAATTAATCATTTTATATCTCTATGTATAGATAAATCTTTTTAATTTCTGGACACATTAAATTAAAATATTGGGGAGGTGGAGATGACAGATCTACAGGAAAGCCTGAAAGTCAACAACCAAATCAGCTGTTGATGCAACAAGGCAGATCTGCTGACTGCAGCACAGTCTGGGCTGTGTTCATTATTTGTCTGTGTAATTATTGTCTAATATTATGCAGATGCCTGTTTTTATAAGCAGAAACTGGGATTTTCACAACTCCAATACTCTGATTTAAAGGGCCCAGTAATTCTTCCTAGGAAACAAAAAATCCCAAACTGACAATCAGTTTATTCCAAGCTGTTCCAATTATGGAGCATGAAAAGTTGGGATATGACACAAGAAAAGTGCTGGAAATGTTGTTGACAGGCTCCCACTTATGGGAAATGGGAAACACAACCACTGTTTTAGGGCATTGTTATGGAACAGCCACTGGAGTCTCCAGAGTCTTTCAGGATTCCAGGAAAATATTGGAAGGCTCAAACTTTCTTTTCTCCAGGGTTTTTATTAGAAGACATTCATTCAAATTCAAACACTCCAATAAACAAGCAGGCAGGCAGAGTTAGTTACAAGTCCTCAAGGTGCTACAAACCAGGAGTGTTCAGTATCTCAAAACTATCAAACCCAGCACAGATTCATTCTTTACTGTAATTTAATGAGTAATTACCCTCTTCCTTTTTTGCCTTTTACAATGCTATGAATACCTTTAAAGACTACACCCCACACAAATTTCTTTACACAGCAATAATTCTCAACCACTTTTCATTAAAGACCTCTCTGGCCATCCAATGGATGAACTTGTCCTTATTCCTTTACACCATTTTTATTACACACCCTTGTCGCCAACATTAATTTAAGCACTTAAGTAGTAGAGATGTGTTCAAACACATTTAAACAGAAACTTTGTCAATCCAGAGGAAATGTTGTCATTTTGGTGATGGCAGCTTCAGCACCTGCATTCCAGGTGTCTTACAATACACAGAAGTTATTGTAAATAATTTCATTTTCTATAGGAAGAGAAAACACATTCTGTCTTCCATAAAATCCTTTGACTGCTAATTTTAAGTGTATGTTCAAACAATTTTTGTCTTCTGTTTGAAGCTTCTGCATTTATAATGTTAACCACAGTTTTTCCACTTCTTCCAGATTATTTAATGTTTTTTTTTTTTTTCCATTTTCTGATGACGTTGCAACAGATATTTTCTTTTATTTGTTATTTAATTGATTCAAAGACAAACATCAGGTAGAACATTTGTAATGTTTTTTTCACTTTCTATTATCTGCATTTAGTTATGCATTTTCCATGACTTATTTATTTTGGCAAAAAAGGTCATTGATAAATTTCCTACGTAACTTTGAAGAGCAAGTCAAGAAATTGATTTCTATTGTACTAACTTGAACAGTGTATTTAAGATTCTTTTGTTCTTAGAAAAACTTCTGAAAACCATTATAAGACAAGACAATTTCAATATAAATTTAGAAATCACAGCTCTAAATACACAGAACTCATTGGGAAAAATCTTCAGAATTTATTCTGAGTTGTCAGGGCTGAAACAAACATCTTGATATATTTGAGAAGGGAAACAACTTGGGTTTCCATTTCTAGATGTGCTGCTCAGTTTTGAGTGCCTCATGCTCTCCTAGGGTGGGTTAGCAAAACATTTCCTGCCAAGAACTTTCCTAAAATCCCCCAGGAAGAGCAATGTGCACATATATTGGCATAGGGTAACAACAGCTAATAGAAGGATGAGGAAAAAGGCAAACAAGACATAAATAAAAGGGTTGGGTATGTATATTGAGTAACTGTTCTGAAACACTGAGAGCACTACAGAAAACAGACTTCAAATAAACAGAGCTTCTGTTTATTTTAGGGTTTCCAATTCTCTCCTTCTGCCCTACAGGGAGACCTCATTTTGGTGGTTTCAAATCTCTACCAAAATGCTTTCAATCTAAACCAGCTTTCTGGTCATAAATGAATAATTTTGCAAAATAGAATTAGCATTAAGCTTAGAATTGGAGAGGAACTTTAAAACAGACCTGCTGGGCTTTCCAAAAGTCCTTCCAGTCCCTCTGCAAGGCAGCAAGACAAGCACCTTTTTCTGCTTCATGTGGAAATAAAAACCGCAAGACTCATTTTCAAAATCACTTGAGTACACAACTGTGCACAAAGACATTTTACCTTCAAATTTCCCCTCCCGTGGCCACTGCACATTCAGACTGCAGCCAGCTGTCTGACATCCTTCTTTCTGATAGCTCCTCGTGAGGCAGCCCTGGAAGCCCAGCTCTCCCACTGTCAAAGCCATCTTTATCCCCCTTGCCCTGGTTATAATGCACTGGTGTATCACAGGAGCTGCCAAGGAGCCAAAGGAGCTTCTGGAATGAAGCACAACTCCCTAGGGCTTGGTTATGGATGAACATTGGGCTGGAATAACTCAAGATGTGAATTTAAACCATGGAAACAAAACCAATTTAGCACAATTTCCTAATTTCATTACGAATTGACCGTAAAAAAAATATTTACCTGGAGAAAATCAGCAGGTGTCACACAAAAATCTGTGTACACACGGAAGTCACCCACTGGAACACATGAGGTACTGCTGGTGGGTGGTTCAAGTGACAAAAGGAGGGCACTGCTTATTCAGATGGGTTTGGGCAGGCTGGAGAAGCAGGCTGTTCATGGAGCTCAGCACAGGTGAGGGCAAAGCCTTGGGTCTGGGCTGGAGCAGCCTCCTGACTGCTGGACAGCAGGGCACTCACTGTGACCATTGCTCTGCAGTTCCAACATCTGATTGTTCCTCTGCTGGATGCTTTTCCTGCTGGCTTTGTCCCCTCCCAGACTGGGTCTGTGCTGCTCCCCAGGTTGCTCTCCTTTCTCAGCCACTCACTGACCAAGCTCCTGAGCCATTTACAGCCCTGGGGTCTCTGCAATCATCTCCTGCTTGATCAAGGCCAGCCCAGAGAGCACCAAGGGACAGGTGACACCATGTCCTCAGGTAACCGTGCTGCAGAAATAAATCCACCAACCTGCAATTCCACTAATTTCACTAACTCCAAATGAAGCTTTTTTTGGAGCATCTCTGAATTCAGCCTTACACTATCAAGGTATATTCATCCACTAAAAGTTTTCCAGCCCAGGAAATGAACTTAACTCTGGTATCATATTTGAGATGATGCTATAATCATTCACTTCCTTGCATAATGTGTGGCTGATTACAAAATCCTGATTACAAGCAAGAACTTACTGAGGGCACTGCCTGAGCTCATGTACCAGCTCCTAAAAGGATCCCTAAACATGAGAACCTATCAGGACTACTGACACCAAGGAATGGATGAGTCTGGCTACACGACATGTGACAAGGACAAAACTTACCTAAATCTACTTTCTTAAAGACATTTACAAGAACAAAACTTTGCTTGTGAGAGAAATAGAAAGGGAACGCAGGAATTTTGGAAAAAAACATTTCAAAATCTAATTCCTGGTGTGAAAAAGAGGTGAGGGTTGGATTTGTTTGTTTTCTCCACTTTTACCCAGCACTGAAGGTTCAAAACACAAACTGTTCCTACAGGAAACTTGAATTGCAAACAGAGTTTTGTTGCACCTGTAAGATTTTCTGTCATCTCCTTTGGAATTGAAAATTCTGTTGAGACTTGTGCAGTGACTTAAGATCTTGTTTGATACAGTGCACTCCAGAGGCATTAAAAACTGGGCTGGTTTTCCATAGTCTGGGATAAATTCCATACAAGTCTGAATTTGCTATAAGATCATCGTGAAGTATCAACAGAGGTTTTTTAATCCTCCTTTAACACAGTACAGCTGACATGACCAGTGTTATGATCAGAAAAATGCCAACAGGCACATCTGAATATGTAGAAATCACTGTCTCAGTTTCAGATTCAACAAAATTTCATAATTTATAAATGTTATCTGATGGCTTTCTTGCATGTGAAGGGAGAACCAGCTAGCTCTGTTCTGCTGCTTCTTATGCCAGAACTGTTCATCATTACAAAAAATCATATTTATGCAGTAAACTATTTACTTTCCAAAAACTGCAAGCAATATCTCAATTTCAACAAGAAATTAATCCCACTTCTCACACCTGAAACTGTCAAACACAGAGGAAGACAGAACAATGTTCCTGTTTTCAGGAAGTTTTTGAAAACACACAAGAACATTCTTTTTTTCTGTGGGACAGAGCCACGAAGCAGAGCTGCCTGGTATGTACTTGGCAAAAGAATAGTCAGGGAAAACCACTCCATGGAAACAAGTAGTATTTCTTTTATAAAACAGGGGAGGTTTTAAAAACGGGCAGAATGCAGAGCAGAGAGTGCTGTAGAGCTTTTGTCAGGGCTCATTTCAGATCACCTGAATAGCTCATCACAGCCTGGCAGTCCGAGGCTGCAGAACTATTCCAGCAGTTTGCTCCCCTCCTTTGTGCCGTGCATTTTGTACTGCTCACTCTCTCCCAAGTGCAGTCAGTAGATAATAACTGCAGCTGGGTAAAGGTAACAATGCCTTTTCCCCATCCTGTGTCTATGAAGACAACAATCACACTGGGCCAAATTAGGAGCTCTGCCATAAATAGCCCACGAGTCTCACTGTTCCAGCTCTTCGGTGTGCTGGGCTTCTTTAATAAATTCAGAAGTTTCCCACCATTTGTGTCAAATGCAATATTTCAAAGGAGCCCTGCACTACAGAGCAGAGCTCCAAAAGGAAAATGTACTTCCCTGTGCAGAGAGGAAAGCGAGCCTGCCCAGTGCAGCCTGAGCTGGGCTTTGATGTAGCTTCATGCACTCCTCTCTTTCATTTACCCAAAGTTAACCAACTGATAAACAGAAAAAATGTATCAGGAAACCAAAGATTATTCACCGGGGAGAACAAATTACAAAACTGTTCTTCATGGCCGGTAATCACTTAAATCACAAACCATTAGCAGCAATCACATTGATCACAGAAAACAGCTCTCATCCCCAAGAAGGAGCCACTGTAACCCCTCAGAATGCAGACTGTGAGCAGGTGGATGATTTAGCACTGCTAATAAACAATAATTTCAAATGGCTACTTAAAAAAAGTATTGGTCACTTCACTGTGAAGCTTTGACTACTGAACAAAGCAGGATTTTAACTAAACCATTGCACTGCTGCTCCACAGATAATAAAGGTGTGGTAAGAATTTAGTGTGCATACACACTGCAAGGACTCTGGAGAAAATACATTGAGAGATAAAAACTTTCAACTGCAATTTGTGAATAAATATTCCACCTGAACACCACACAGTCCTGGTGATCAAACCACTCTCTATTAAACTGCCAAGATGCATAAACATACACATGTGGAATTTCACATTCACTTCAGAATCTCAAAAAGCCAGAGGACACAGCCACTGCCATTATAAAATATATATAAATATATCCATTCCCGTGGTATAAAGAGGTTTCTTAGGATTTTGAGGAATATCTAATGAGATCCTCCCCGGACAACCTTGAGAAATTCCATTTCTTTGCAATACTGACTTTCTGTTGCTCTTTAAATTGTTGGAATGATGGATACATGAGGTATCCAAAGAGATTACTAGAATTTTTAAGGTAACATCAAAGTTTTTGTCTCTTCTGTAGCTCACCCCTGTTCCTGGTGCCAAGAGCTTCCCTCTCTGCAGTGGGTACCTGAGCAAGTGCCTGAACTTAACAGCAACACACTTGATCAAAAAGGAAAGCAAGAAAATGGGCCTCAGGATAAGCCAACATAAATAGCTACAGCTAGAAATGAAAAATTGGAGGGAAAAAAGGTCAGAGGAGAAAAACAGCAGTAACAGATAAGAAAGAGTATTTGAAACCAGTTGGAATAACTACACTAAACACAGCATCTTCCTTTCTATCTCTTTGAATACTTTTAAATGCTTTAAATGTAAGTCTGCTTTTCCTGCAACCCACCAGATATAAATGAGCTGACATCATTTAGTAGAACAGTGTTTGAATGCTACATTCAGACACACATGGATATAAAAGAAAATAAAGATAAAACACATCAGGTTTGAAAACCATAAAACAATCTTTGAGAGTAAAAATGTGGAAACAAGTGGCTAAGATGAAGAAAATCCTACAAGTCCATAAATTATAATCATAGGAATCACTGCTTAATTTAGTGCCTTTGACATTTCTGTTATCTGATCCTGGTCCTAGACTGCTCCTCAGAAAACCAGAATTTAATATTGAAGATAAAACCAATAGCCTCCTATAACTACATTAAGTCAAATTAAATTGGTATTTCTGTTCTTCCTGGTACGTAGCCATTTGTTGCAGTTAAAACATCCATGGCTGAACACGTGGCATTCATTCTCCAGCCTCTGTAGCACTGGCAGAACAAGCTGGTGAGAGAAACAGACACCCAGCAGCTCTGAAATCTGCCCAGAACATCTGACCTTGACTGCAGGAAACACCCAGAGCTTTCCTGAGCAAGAGGGGCAGGAGCAGAAGCCCTTTGGGGGAGCACAGAGCAGCCCAGCCAGGTGCAGGTCACTCCCCCAGCACCACAATCCCTGCTCTGGTTTGCCCATGTTGGATCTGTTCATGAATTACCTGTCCAGGGGTTCCTTCCACCCCTTTCTGAACCAGCTGAACCCATTTTTCCATCTCCTATGCCCACAGATTTCTGAAGCTTTCCATGCAGGAGTTCTTTATAGGATGTCCCCAGAGGGGCTGTGGGGCTGCCCCAGCCCTGGCAGTGTCCAAGGCTGGTGGAGCTCTGAGCATCCCAGCCCAGGGGAGGTGGCCCTGCCAGTGTCACGGGAGTGGGAACAAGAGGAGCTTGAAGGCCCCTTCCAAACCAAACCAGCCAGTGATTTAACTCATGTCTTGCCAGATTTAATTAGTGCTTCTAGCTCGATTACTTTGGTTTGTTGAGTAAACCACCTCTTCACTTGACTCGCTGCCTTTATGATTCCACAATCCTCAGTTTTCCCCACTGCAACCTTCTGCTCTCCAAAGTGGAGAAATTCAGCCTTTTCAGCTTTTACCTACAATGAGACTTGCTCCATCCCCTGAATTATTTTATCTGGGATGTTCTATAACCCAACTGTACTGTGCCCTCCTCAGAACACTCGAGATACAAGCACAAGGTTTTAAACAGCCTTTATCTCTTCCTCAATACTTTCCTGATAATGCCAAAGACTTTTTTTTTTTGTGAACAGGTATTCACTGAGCCAGCGATTTCACAAACTGTTAGCAGTGACTCTAACTTCTGCTTTCTAAAATCTGTCAGCATCTTATCAGGTTTAGATTTTTTCTTTTTTCCTCCAGATTCATAACATTAAATGTATCTGCACAGAAACTCATAAGGCACTTTTTTGCTCATTCCTTACACTCTGTGTAGTCCTTTTGGCACAGCATTAGCCTACCCAAAAGAGCCTGTTCATCTGCAGCCTTGGAGCCCTCACTGCATACAAAATCACCAGAATTTAATTTTCTCCTTTGCAATTCAGTCTGTTTCTCTGCTAATTTTTATGACAGGCGCCCACTGAAGTCTTCAGCATTTTCCACAATTAGGCTATTGATTAGATTATGTTTGGATTGGAAATGACTTTTGAGCTATCTGCCTGCTACTTAGGCTCCCAAACCCAGCTATAACTTGTCCTTAGCAAACATTAAGTGCTGGAAACCACCACAGTATTTTAGACATCATCTCCCAGCTCTTTGTACCTCAGACTACCAAGAGGAATGAAGTGTGGAATTTCCCCCAAAATCAAATTTTTGGGATGATTTTACTGAATTCCAGTAAAAGTGAGGCCTCAAAGGTAACTAAGGTTGGGTCAAGACAGAGTCAAGTTATTTAGCTGAATATCTAAAGGCCTATGCTGGTATCACCCATGAGGAAATCTGTCAGCATCTGCCAGCCCAAAATTCTCTAAGTGCAATTTTTCTTGCTCTTTTCTGGATACTTAAAAACATCTACAATGGATCCATTTAAGATTGGAGAAGGTAAATAAATACATAATTTTTGGAATCAAATGTAGAGGCGCTAAGACTACACAAAAAACTCACACACAAATGAAAAATAAAGATAATTCTAGTGCTTCAAAACTGGTCTTTGCACTAGAGCCACAAGGAGACAAGGAGGGAATATAAATATATAAATACTTTCCATAACAGTTTTGTTTTCTCTTCTTGCATATTTCTTCTTAAAAATTATACAGAAAACTGACTTTAGAAGAACAAAAAATCAGTACCACCTTCTCCCTTCTCTAAAAAATTCCATAAAACAGTTTTCACAGACCTCCATGTGCTGGCAAAAGTTTCATCTGCTTCCCCCAGTCCCACAAACAGTCACAAATAAATTAGTAAATAGATTTAAAAATACAAAATCAACCAGAGGAAGTTAACACTTCACAAAGTATGTTTACTAACTGCATAGGAAGAACTATTCACAAGGGCAAAATTCATTTTAGAAAGCTAAAATTGAATTACTTTTCCCAGAATCTAATGCACTAAATCACTGAATTGTGTTTTGGCTCAGGGCTAAATTGCAGTGGAGGTAGACACTGCAGTACTAATCCTAACTTGAAATGCTGTCCTGAAAATTCTGTAGAGCAACTGATAATTTTTAAGCAGAACTTCCAGAAATGGAGAAAATTTATTTGAATTTCACCTTCCTGCAAACGAAGCTCTGAGCCTCTCCAGTGATGGAATAAAGCACAGCCCTGATGCAGACTGCAATGTCCACTGGAATATTTCTAACTCCAGCTGAGACAAGTGCTGGGGAATTATGGTCAGGATAACTGCAATCAGCTCACGAGTCAGCCTTGGATTTATGGCCTTCCCTCAACGATTGCTCATGGCCTGACACCTCACCCAGCTGCACAGAGATGCTGGAAGGAGCCACAGGAGCCAGGCATCCCTCAGCTCCTCCAACACTGCAGGGACAGGCAGGGGAGGATCCACCTCTGCCACAGCCACTTCCACTCAGTAATACTGCCCAACCTGCCAGGCTGAGGTTTTGCTTCCTCAGATCTCTTTAAAAACTCTTAGCTTGCTTCCAAGGTTTTGCTCTGTTTAATGGTGAAGCCCTTTCCTGCACAGAGATCTCAAGTGCTCTGTGGAAGGGAGCTCCCTGGAAGGGAGATGGCACCAGGATTTCTGTGCCTGCCTTTCCCTGGAAGGGAGATGGCACCAGGATTTCTGTGCTTTCCTTTCCTTGGAAGGGAGATGGCACCAGGATTTCTGTGCTTTCCTTTCCTTGGAAGGGAGATGGCACCAGGATTTCTGTGCATGGCACCAGGATTTCTGTGCATGGCACCAGGATTTCTGTGCCTTCCTTTCCCTGGAAGGGAGATGGCTCCAGGATTTCTGTGCCTGCCTTTCCTTGGAAGGGAGATGGCACCAGGATTTCTGTGCCTGCCTTTCCCTGAAGGGAGATGGCACCAGGATTTCTGTGCCTGCCTTTCCCTGAAGGGAGATGGCACCAGGATTTCTGTGCTTACCTTTCCCCAAAATCTATGCAAAGAAAATGAACCATAAATAAAGAGAGCAAAGATCCAAAAGCAGCTGGGCAGCACTCTGCCTTGTCCTGGCAGGAGATTTACACTCCAAAAAGGTAAAACTCAGAAGTAAAACTGGACACATTCAATGTTCGATGCACACACGTTTATCACATTGACATTCCTTCTGAAGAATGGTTGATATTCACCTCAGGAGTGTTAAATATTTGCTACAGGGTTTTTTTCAGTAGCATTAGAGTTGGGAGAGGGAGGCTCATGGGCCCTGGATCAGGAATGTCAGGAGCAGAGCTGGGATTAAAGCTGGTCTAATGACACCCGCGCATTGTGCAGAAGTCAAAGAGCACCTACAGAATCACAGACTAGATAGCCATGAGATAATTAATTAGGTCTAGATAGCTTCCCAGACCTAATTTGAGGCTATTAGAAGATGGAAAACACATGATTAATGCCCATCTTTGTTACCACAAATTTTGCATCCCTATTAAATCTCATTATTAAAATCAGACAAGGGACAGGAAAAGGACGACTGCAGAAAACCCAATCAGAGGAGGAAAAAAAAGAAAAAAACACATTTTCATTGTAAAGCACATACTCTCTCCAGCTGTCTTCCCTTCTGTGGTGCTACAGTGTGACAGAACAAGGCTCCCCATGCTTGGAGAAAAAAGAAAAGCCAAGGGCTTGCATCAAAAGATCCCAATTGTACTTGGAAAAAAGTATGCAAGGAGAAGACTTCATAATATTATTCAGAGACTGATCTAATCCCTTCAGAATAAGTATTTCAAATAATCTCTTGATTACAAAGACAGAAAAAGGAAAGTAATTTCTCTCAAGATAAAAGTCAGTTTTAATGAATGTTCTTCCTCCTCAAGAGGAAGACACAATTTTACCTGAAATGAAGAATTAGGCTATTAACAAAAAAAAAAGTGGAAGGAGGATAAAATAAAGAATTAAACCCATCTATATATTCCTAGAAGTGCAGCAGAAAAAGCAGGAAAAGCTATTTTACATGTTGCAAAGCAGAGGCTGTGAAAAGACTCTTGTAACCTTGACTTCAAAGTTAATGATCTCGTAATAGTGGAGTTATTCTTAAAACACAAAAAAAGACACAGCCCCTGCATGGATCACTTGTGTCACTCTTGCTTCCCATGCTGGGACCAAATGCTAGACAGAATTAGTTTCACAACACAGTAATTCATAAGCCAGACAGTCCAACTGTGATCTATCTCTTGTGCAGCAATTATTCAAAAAGTCTCAGCAACTCCGCTGTGACGTAGTGCAAGGAACTGATGGTCCCCAAAATCCAGCCCAAAACTCCATGTGAGGGGAAACACATTAGCATTCCTGTTGGGGAGTTATTCTTTAATTTCAATGGAGTTAGTACTGGCTGCTCTAAGCCACTCCTAATGACCAAGAAATGGAAATCAAACCACACAGTTTCAGTGGACCTCAGAAATGCACATTCCTCCTCCCCTCCCTGAGCGCTGCTTAATATGCAACTGCACTGCAATGTTTCTTGTTAGGCAGACAGCCTCAAATTAGAATTGTGGGAGAAGTGATTGATGACCTGGGCTCCCACAGCCCTTCCAATGAAATATATTCCATTTCCATTCCAAAATATGTTTATTATGAATTATTGGTTTGTCATTGGACCTGATGAAAGTAAATTTACACGAGCAACTCAGACCTCTGCAAGGGGAAACGCTTTAATCAGGTAACCTTTGCCTCAGTGTTTTCCATACCTGATGGAAACAGACAAGCCAGCTAGGATTTTATTCTTTGCATACAAAACTAGTTTATTGATTGAGCAATGCTTTCTTGTTTGGAAGCCACTTACTCAAAGTCTAAAAATGTTGTGACCTCAACCCCTTCTTCTCAGAATGAATCCTTAACATCAGTGTCTCAGGCGAAGTTTCACCCTATTTGTGCAAAAGGATGAAAAATCACATGAATATCAGCTAAGAAGAAACATTTTTTTCCAAGACTTCCTTATGAAAGAAAAATTTCATCAGAACGGTCATTCAAGAAGAATCTGGTGGAAAAATTTGGGTAAAATATGCTTCAGTTTAAAGAATTCCAGTTTTCTAAGCAGCTCAACTTTGAAGTCTGCTACTCACAGCCAACAGAAGAAGAGGGAACATGTCCTGATGAGTGACACAATCACTGAACCACACAACATTCCCTTCCACAACACAGCTGCCACACTCCTGTGCTAAGGACCTTGTGTCACAGCAGAACATGGCTTTTGTCACCACATCTCAGCCACCAAAAGAGAATTGTGGCACTTCTTTAACAAACCAGTAGAAAGTGATGGAAATGTTTTCCCCTGTCTTACACAGCACTGGGTATGCAGGGAGGAGGGTTTGGGTTTTGTTTTTATTTTTAAAGCAGCCACAGTTACCCCTGTCCCTCTTCACAGGGACCTTCTGAGGGACATTCAGTGACAGGGTGGGAACATTTCACACACGAGAGCCCCTCAGCCATCACCTTAAACCCCCCCAGATTCCTGGCACCAGGTGTTAAATCAGGAGTTTGGCTGACCATAGATGTCACTTCAAGCAAAAACCATTCCTTGCCAGAGGCTGATGAAATGATTTCAAGGCCTGTAGCAAAAGATAAATTAGTTTGCAATTAAAAGCATGCAGGAATCAGTAAAATGCTCCCTGTGGAGAAATTAAAGGAGCTTCTGAAGTCTAAGGTCATTGCACAGTACTGAAGGTCCATGTCAGCACCAACACTGGCACATCCTCATTCTCCTGGTATTTTAACACAGGCTTCTGCAAACTCCCCATTCCTTCTTCTGGTGATTGCTATAGCCAGGACAACTTAAAAACCAAGTTCTGAATCCAGTAGCTGGCTGAATGAGGCTTTTACTTCCCTGAAAATGGGACAACTTGCTGGATTTGTGCTATTTCCTGACAATCAGACAGAAACTGATCCTACTTTATTTTTCCAGTAGTCTTCAAAGTCATTCTGTCTACTAAAATTGTAGATATGTAGTGTCTACAGAAACATCATCTAAATTAAATAGAATTAAAGTAGAAATACACTAATTATTCCTTTTTTTTAAAATGGAAAATGGTCTAGACCACTCCTGGACAGCATGCATCTAGCTCACAGGAACAGCAGAAAGAGATTCTCCTAGAAAGAGATTTTTCCTCAAGTGTTAATATGGATTTTCATGTCATTAGGGTTGCATATTACAGTTTCTGCTTGGAGATGATTTGCTTGAGCACACACTAGAGGATAGCCAAGGCAAAGAACTGCTTTGAGAGAGCTACTAAATGGTCCAGTAATACCCTGAACACTGGCAAAGTGGACACAAGGAATAGTTAATAGGGAAGCACTCATTCCACAGACAACATGACTTTAATTTGTAAAAGCATTTCTGATATGGAAGATTCTTGTAAAAGCATTTCTGATATGTGTCTTTATTCACTGGCAGGCAAACAGCTGCTCTCAATTAGCTCAATAAATGTGCAAAGTCCTCCTCTCTCCATGACAGCACAGACTGATATCTCACAGGAATTCTGCTCCATTCCTGAAGTTACTGAGCTCTGCTTCCCTTCCCTCACTTGGCTCAATGCACGCTCCCAAACCTCCCAGACAAAGCACACTCACACTCAGGAAGTCACAAGGAGCAGAGGGATGGAGAAAATGGGAAATGGTGATCAGAAAGGCATAATTTCCTGCTTCCTTGAATTATTCATCTGATTCAAACACATGCATGTGGATTAAAGTTCTCACTCCATAGCACAGGCCAAGTATGGAATCTAATATTTTGTCTGGCTTTGCATTATTATGTACCATTGACATGCTGGATTTCAGCTGCCTTCTCTCATGGGTTTCTGGCTAGACAGTGCTAGTAACCTGATTTACTCCAGAGGGTGATTTGTAGATTTCTAATCTTATTGCTGTAAAAACTGAGTGGTGTGTAATTTTATATCTTCTGTGCTGGATGCTAGTAAATGTACAACTAATGTGATATTCCATACCTGCATAGAGGGGCTGAAACCTCTGAATACATTACATTAAAACTACCTGTTCATTAGAGCACAGAGTTCAAACAATTGTGCTTCCAGGTCTACCTTGTCATCATTCATCCACCAGAGAAGCACAAAAACAAAACCTAAATCTACAGCATTAAAAAAATATTAGAAAAACGCCAAGTAAAATACAATGTTCAAAATAAATTGTTAGATAACTTGATGCATGTAGAGATGCACACACTGTTTTTGCTGTGCTGTTTTACTACCTCTAATCAAGGGTAGTTAAAAGGTAGAAGCCAACCAGAAAGAGGCTCATGAATTGAGAAAGGCAAAGTCATGGAAGAAGGAATGAAGGAGTTTCCTATCTCATATCTTTAATGTGTCCTTATGTGGCTTCCAACAAAAGATACCCAAAGAAAGGTTTGATTTCAGTTTCAGGGGGCAGTGTTAACAAACATGTTTTTCTCCAGGTGTATACAAGACTTAGGTGAACTAGAGTGATGCAGAAGCAAAAGGGAGTTGATAGCCCTGAGAAGAGTATCAGCAGAAAAAAGAAAGCAGCATTTCCTCTCTGTTTTGGGTTTTTTCCCCTCTCCAGCAGAGCATCACAGCTATTAGACAGATTTATTGATGGCATGCATGATTATTTCAGCAGAAAGGGGAGGGAGCCATGGATCAGCACTCACACCTTGTCTCCCATCCCACCCCTCCAGAGCCCCCGACCTCTCCTGCCATGCACTGAGGGATGGTGCCAGACAGAGAGCAATGCCCACAACACAGATATTCCTTCCCTCACTCTGTCACAGGTAGGAGCATAAATTTGCTCCCCATATGTACAGAAGTGTTTGTTTGCTCTGGATGTACAAAGCAGCATTGCCACAGCTACCATCTGCCACTTTTGTCAAGGCACAGAGATGCAGCTGTTGTTTTTGCCTTTCCATTTTGGTTTGCAACCTTTTCTTGTGAATTTCATGCAACATAATGTAAACTACTACTAAGTGATTTTCCAAGTCACAGTGAGCAACAGTTTTATTTTCAAGGCAGCCTCCATCTTTCATGGTAAAACTTCAGTACCCAAGTAAACTCTGCAACTGAAGTGTCCCCACGCAAAAGGAATGTTAAAAAGACCAAGTGTAGAGATTATCTGACAATGCAAAAAAGATGAAAACATAGGAAATCAAAGAACTGATAATTCCTAGTTTTATATGTAACTGGCTTCTATGAATTGAATTATTTAATTTAGAACGCCTCTCAGGGAGAGCTTTTTACAATCTGAGCAGCATCTGTCAGGAAAAGGTCCCCAGTGAAACAAAAGGAAGGTTTTAGGAAAAGGAAAAAAAATAGTTTTTGTGTGAAAGTTGAAGGAGTTAGAGCACAGGTCAATGCTGTATCTTTGAAGTATCACAGTTATTCTTTTCACTTGTGGATGTTATGTTTATCAAAATACCTTTTTCATCACCCCAGTGTTTGGCAGAGACATGAATTAAAAAGAGGCACCTTGTCTAGCCATACTAAAAACTCATACACATATATCCACTCCCATCATGAGGAGGGTGAGAGCAACAGTCATTCAATTTTAAGGGGCTCTATTCATAACAGATTTCTTCTGACAAAAATTTCCTTTAGGAAGAATGGAGAATTTCTCCCAAGGGAAAAAATGCAGACATCCACCACACCAGCAGCTTCATTTTCATCCCCAATCTACACCCTTCAGGTACCCCCATCCATTCATTTCCTTCCTATATAAACATTTATGGAGTACATCTCTCTCATAAATGAAATCCCAAAGCAATGATGAGCTTGCTATAAGAACAACTTGATAAAGATTATTATTCTGCAAGGATACAGCCAGCAAAATAAAACCATCTTAAAGCCAGCATTTGGCAGGGGCTATCAAATCCAGCTTGTTACAGCGTGTTACCATCGTTTATAAAAGTGCACTCTAATTAAGGTAAATGAGGTAGCAAGAACACAGTGACATTGGCAACTTAATGACCCATGGCCAATCTATTTAAAACTTCTTTGAAGTTCAAGTTAATTGTAATAGATATAATATGGAAGAATTTTTAAAAGCTCTGGATGCCTTGTAGAGTGACCTTAATGATCTTTTTCTCCTCTCCTGGATATTCTTGGTGTTTGTGTGCATGTTTAGAATACTGCTCATAATCCTGGTGTTTAGTATGGAAGTGAATTCCAGTTTATAGCTGGTGTCATCCAGGCAGTAAAATGACACCCATGTTCTCCAGGCCCAGCACACTGCCATATTTTAAACTAATAAGGTACAAGAATTTGGCAGTTATTATGGCAAAACTGGGTTTTGACCAGATTTCCATTCTGTCAAATGAGATTTTGTCCATGCAAAGCAGAATATTTTTCCATAATGTAAAGACATGCTCTGAAAAAAAAAGTTCTAAACACAAAGCATGCAAAAAACACTTTAAATTAATTACCAACAGAACTTGGTATTTTGCCTTGTTGTAGAAAGCAATCTCAGAAGCACCACAGTGTACTGTGGGCTTCCAACCAAAAAAAAAGCCATTTAAAAACTAAGCTTTACTGCAAACAGCAGTTTAAGCTCCTCTGGAGATGAAGAGCAAAATCCAACATACTTTATTTTTCTTAGCTGAATTATGAGTGCACTGTTTTCATCTGCAGACTGAGACCTGATGTCCAATATGAATTTGTTATAAGGCAGAAATAGGCAGAACATTTTTTTCCAAATTATTTGATTATGAGTTCCAGAAGGAGAGTTTTACTTCCCACACATTGCAGAACACTCAGATCTGTTGAAGGCCTTTGGTACAAATCACAGAAGAGATTTGGAGCTTTCAGAAAAGATGGGCATGTTGTATTTCCATAGTGGTTATCAGAGAGAATGGAGACAATCAAAATCACATTTACAGCAAGCAAAACACACGTTGAAAAAAACCCAAAACCTTCAATCAGCTCAGACTGCAGCCCTGTGGTGCCTGACTGGAGGAGAACTCCTGCACACAGCAAGTTCACCCAGTTATGGAACTTTCTGTTCATCACCACATCCTAGGGCTGGGGAAGGGCTAGGATGCCCTTAATACCTCTAGAATGATCTTTATTTCACTCAAGTCAATAAAAAGATCTGGTGCTGCTCACAAAATCCCTCTGCTACCGTCACTATCCATCCTCATTTCCAGACAAAGAAATTAGTGGGAATGTTTGTAATCCTCCCACCCCCTCCATGGTGTGGGTGCTGATGTCACCATTGCATTTTAAATCACCCCAAGCTTCAGCCTCAGCGTGCCAAACACAACAGGCAGGGGAGATTCAGCTTTAATTCTGAGCTCAGGCCTATTTTGCCAAGCTGAGTTCTACAGAACAGGGTTCAGAAAGATCAGTGATGGGCTGTACTTAACATTTCACAAGTTACCACTTTCATCCCTGTCACAGCACAGGTTTTTCATGCTCTGCCTTGTTAATGAAAACATCTTTCCCCCTTCTCATTTGAAGGCTTCTTGAAGCATCTCTATTTTATTTCTAATCATGTCTTATTCCTGAATAATTTCAACACAGCTCAAATCCACAGCACTGCATAGCAATTTTCCCCTCTGTAACATTGCTTTAGAGCTGACCAGGGGATTACAGGACAAAAATACTACCAGTGAAAAGGACTCCCTGGAGCAGCAGGCCAGGACTGTAAGAAAATTCATCACATTGCTTAAGTTTCCCATAAGCTGATCAAACTGCATTCAAATTTAACTATATTTAGTTAGATCATCTAACTTCTGGTTAGATTTTACTTTCTGACACTTGTACAAATTATTATTCCAGAGCTGTCTTTAATTACCATTATTTTCTTGCATGACAGAATTTATTTTAATTTCCTCTGAAACAGCCATATCCTAAAACCAGAATTTAAGGAGAAGCAATATGTGCAGTGAGGAGACAGCAGCCCAAAGTGAGCACAGCCTGCAGATCACATCAGAGGCTCTGGATTTGTGCACAGGTCACTGCAGCTCCCATTGCTCAATCATCACATATTTACTAATGCCAGCTAAAATGGAATTAGCTGGGATTTGCTTACTTACACTGTTAATCATACTTCCTTCAGCCACACAGATTACTAAATTGAGCCTTTTAAAGTGTAATTTTTATTAGAAGTACATAGCAAATGCTGGGGCAAGTGGCTTTTTCAGCAGCCATTTGGAGGTTTCAGTCCCTTGCCACTGTCACAGACAGACAGGAAATCTCAAGGCTGCTCTCCTGGGCAGAGGGGGCTCTGATCTCTGTGGAGCTCCCAGACTTTTATTTCACACACAAAGAGCAACATTTCCATGGACTGATGCAACCTTTCAGCTATAACTATTAATGCTAAATAAACAACAAACAAACATGTGAAAATGCCTCTTATTGGCTAAAGTAAAAACTGACACGGTGAATGTATTTTAGAAAACCCACTTGCTGCTTTTCTTTGCAGAAAACCTGGCCAAATCTAGCCCCAAATCCAGTATTACCTCCATGATGACTCTGGAGTGTCCTCTGTGTAAGTTTCCCTCAAAATTTGGAGCTAATAAATGGAATATTCCCTTTGCTCTTTCTTCCCCAATCAGTCTGTGGCAGTTTTAGCTCCAAATTTGACTTGGGATGTTTTTAATGCTATTTGCAGATTAATGCAAGCAGGAAATTTGTGCTGCATTTAGCAGAAGTAGAAAGCAATAAAAAGGCAAAAGCAACCCCACTGTGTTTGTGGTTGGGATTTTTTACATTTTAACCACAGAGATTCTCAATCTTTCTACAGTCAGCTGAGAAAGATAACAGATATTTACCAGCAGTCTCACCACGGTCTTTTCTGATGAAACCAAGTGAATTTCCTAAAATGCCTCTCTTGGAGGAAAGATGCTTTTTGAGAGCTACTTCTGGAATTTTGTAGAGACAAAGTACTTTGTGTGCAGAGAGCCTTATCATTAGAGGTGAAACACAGGACAAGCTAACACTATGCTGGGATTTCTGAGACAAAAGCAAGCTCAAAACTACTGCAAACAACTTAGGGATCGTTTTCCATTTGCAGTTTCAACTCAGATGGGGAAACTGCTGTAGTGCTGGAATGGCCTCATCCTCTTCTTAGGTATTTCAATGTTATTTAAGGTGCAAACACAGAAAGAGGGATTTGCCTTTTGGAGAATTCCTGCTGCAGTGCTGGCAGCTTCCCTTTGTCTTTTCACAGGGTTTGTACTTCAGCAGGGAGAAGCCTCTCACGTAACTCAGAGTTTTCTGCTGGGCTAATAAGTGTGAACACAAGACTGGGTTTGTCCATTAAGGAATTGCATGTAAATAAAGGGACTGGAGCTCCTGTTTTCCAGCAGATCCTCCTCCAAAACAGTCAGAGAAGGATGTTAAAAGCCATCAATATTCATTTAAAACAAGGGTCAGGAAATGATAAAATCTAGGAGATATGAATGTTATGGCTAAAAAAATGCATTGGTACTGATGTATGGCACTGAAACAGAACTGAACTGAGGATTTGGGGCATTTGATTCCTGTGCACACAGTGACCAAAATCAGAGCTTTCTATAATTAATATAAGGCAAATCTCATTGCACCTAAACTTCTGCTGTTCCACAGAGAAAGCTGCAGTGCATCCAACATACTTGGGTATATTTCCATGTTTCAGCAAACACTGAAATACTCAGTCATCATGGTGGAATCACACTGGTATTTCCTGAAGCATGGCTTTTGACTGAGGTTAAATGGCATTAGCTAAGGCCCATTAAAAGCAGTTACAAAAGCTGAATAACCCAAATTTTTGAAGGAATCATTTACACCATAGCTGTTTCTTCAATCCATCTGTTCTGTCTTGAAATCCCACAGTGACCAAACCAAATACAATCAAGGCAGAGCTGCTGTGAACTTGAGTGGTAACTTTACCATTTATTCCTTTTCCAGTGCATCTGGCATTTCAATATCCCCACAGCAGAAGGGAGCAAAGGGCTCCTGATGGCTGAATAAAGCCCAGGGAGCATTAGTGGTAACACATGTGCATTTGCACTCTGATTTCTAACATCACACTTCATCTACTCCTGCTTGAAAACTCTCACTCTGAAATACTCAGGGGACTTGTTCTCCTTATTTTCCTGAGCTGGCACAAATCAGTGTTATTTGTTAGGGCTGAAATGCTCTCTGTTGTAAAACCTTCTGGAATTTCATACTGTACATTAAAATTTATTTCATATTCCTTAATCTAACAACTTAATTTGCCTCATGATTCACTTTTTTAAACAAGGCCTTGCTGGATATCTTTTATTTTACTTTAAAATTTCATTTTAAAATACCAATATCCCTTTATATGATGTGTCTCTGCAGCCAACATGTTCTGGCCATTGACAGAAAAAAACATTTGGGATGATGGTTTTTTTTAACTGAATGCCAAAGTAATTTTCAGCCTATTTCTACAGTAGAAACCAGCAAAAACATTTAAAAAAATAAAATCAGAGTTCACAAACAAATGCACATGGATATCTAAAACAAAGAAGGCAAAATGTAATCAATGCTTATTAACTTTCATATAGGATCTAGAGACTTTTTGCTTTAAATTTGTTTTACACTGACATTATAATTGGCTTCATTAGTCTTGAAAATTGTCGCTGCAAGTCAGACAGGCTGACTGCCTGGCTCCTGCAGTTAGAAAATAGCATTAGAAAATGCTAATTGTTAAATGAAATTTCAGGCTAAAATACCCTACATTGAAACACATTGCACTTCAAACACACAGACAGAGTTTTAGAGCAGACAAGTGGAATGGGCATTTTAAAATACAAACTCAAATCAAGACCAAAATGGAAAATGGGGAATATTGGAGTTTTTAAGGTTGAGGTTTATTTGAAGAAACACATACACAACATATGCAGGAAACACTACAGCTTCCAATAAAATAATTCAATGAGAAAACAAACCCTCCATGATCTGCTAAACAGTTATTTTGCACTTCTCTATTTTCTACAATTTGCAAGAAATAATATACAGCACAAACCTGAAGGAAAACTTTCTGATTATTCATAAAGGCATTTATTGTTAAACAGCAGAAGCAAGGGAAAAAGGCTTTTAAAAAAGCCTTTTTGCTTAACTTAGTAGTGAGAAGTTCCACCAATGAATAAGGCAAATAATTTATTGGGAGCAATGATGGAAGAAGCAATACTGAGACATAACTTTAATAAATTATTTGGATTAGGTCTTCCTTAGGCAGAGATTTAGGTCTCCATAGACTTCTGCTATTTTATTAAATACTTGGGCATTCAAGTTTTCCTCTATTTGTCATCATTTTTCCCCAGTACTTCCCCATTAAAACATTAGCAGAAATTGAGAATGTTTAGGGAAAAAGTAAAATCCTCTTATACACAATGGTCTCTAAAATGGTCTCCTTCACCTTTTTACTCCTTTGAGGCTTCTTTAGACTCCTCATACCAAATTCCTGCACAGCAGCATCCTAACACAGGAGTTGCAAACTTGAGAGAGAGCTACCTCTAAGTGAAATCCAAAACTGAATAAATGTAAAGAAATAAGATCTTTAAAATTCACTTTGAAATCTGTCATTTACTCAGTTCTTCAGTCTCATCTAAAAGGAAAGGGAAAAAAAAAAGACTGGAGGAGGAGGAGGCAGCCTCCTCTCTCTCACAGGGAAGAAAATGCATGTTAGCCAAGAAAAACTTCACAGGTCTGCAGAGCTGGTTCACAAAACTTGACAGACTTGCAGAGCTCAGCTCCAAGTTCCAGATGTAAATGCCATGACAATCTTGGCTAGGAATTGACATTCAAAAACCTGCACAGAGATGGGTTTGATTAGGGTTGAAATCTAGAAAGCAGGAGGGGAAATGAGGGAAGCAAACAGTGCTCCTTACTCCTCCTCCCTTAGAAATGTCTGAGGGAACATCTCTTAGAACATTCCAGTGAACATCCATCCTGTCAGGACATTCCTTCACATCCACAGGGCCCTGCTCCTCCTAAGTGGATCTGCCAGCACAAAGTGTCACCAGCTATGGAATATGCAGAAAACCAGAGGTGGGGAAAACACAAATTTCCTTAAGGTTGCTCAGGAAATCCAGCCTGGAGACAATCAGAATGGTGCTCACTCAAGAGGACAATTTCCTGCTTTGCCCAAGCCCCCAAACAAGCTGTGATCCTGCTTTGTCCATCTGAGCACATGAAATCAGAGCTGAGGTCACACTGGGGACAGCACTGCTCACTCTGCTCCCAAGGGCACACACAGGAGGAGGAAGAGCAGCCAAGATGAACTCGTTACAGAACCCAGATGGGAGGGAAAACAAATGGGTTCAGAGACTGAGATTCTGGCCAAGCTTGGAGCAGTTCACAGCAGCTGCACCAAGGATCTGCTCCCTGTAGGGAGCCTGGTACCTCCAGCACGGGCAGATACAGCTCCAGGAACCCAGCTGGAAGCAGGGACAGCTCAGGGGCTGGGATGTGTCCCCTCACCAGGACCAGCAGGGACAGGAAGCATCAGCAGAGACAGCCAGCAGCCCTCAAAGACACTGTCAGGGCAGGGAGGTGTCACCAGCACCCTCCAGTCACTCCCCCTGCTGTGTCACATCCCCACCACTGGGTGACAGGGCAGCAGGGGGGTTTGGGCTGGAGATTCTGCTCCAGGTGATCTCCAAGCAGAGATTTGTGCACTGGTACCTGCCCCTAGTGAGGAGGAATTATCCACACACAGATGCACTGAGCCATGGAACTGCTGAGGAGCAGCCAGGATGCATTTGTCTGCTGGGAAAAGCCATTGAGCAGCAGCACCTTTGACACCTCTGGAATAGTCTGTGTTCAAAAGATCACAAAGGAATTCACATTTATGTGCTAGGTAACCATAATCCTGCAAGATTCTCCATATTCTCTAAGAGATAACAATTACAAATGCTATTTTCTCTTGTAAGGCTAATGCAGTTTTTAAAATAGTGTTTATGTATAACTACAAGATAGGTTTTCCTGCAAGTGCTCAGATAGCTACTGGAGACAAAAATTGTTTCTGCTTATTCCAAGATCCCCAATAAAATAAAAAAAAAGTCATCAGCAGACCATGATGCTGTGCAAAAGAACCACTCTTTTTCTGCCTAGCCTTAAGAAAGTTGTAACATCTTTGTAATATTAAAGTTCAGCAGCAGCACCACAGAGTTTGGAAAACTGGAGTCTCTCCTACAGCCTATGAAGACTAAAAGAGGCACTGAAATTCAAGCAGTACAGCCTCTCACCACAGAACACTTGTCTCTAACACAATACCTTTTCCTTCCACTCTCACCTTTGATAGATGTTGCTGGTACGTCTAAAATCAGCTGACAATGAGTGTAAAACCTGACATTTCCCTAATTAATGACTTGCTAAATGACTTCATAACTTCCATATGAAGTGTTGGAGGGGGAAAAAAAGAAAAGTTTGAATTCTCTCATGGGATTCATGTCAGCAGGCAGGAGGATCTTGCAGGGACTGTAAAAAGCTTTCAGAGCCTGGTGAGAAAAGTTGTTGAAGTTTTAAAGTACCTGACTAGAATAGTGTGATAATTCTACAACTAGTAATGTAGACATACTAAAGATAACTAACCAACATCACTATCTCCCCTGAATTATTAATCCAGAGGATTTTTAGTTTTGTTTACTCAATTCTAGCACTCCTACCCGAGCTAGCTGCTCTCCTGGTGCTTTCATACTCCTGCCATAACTCCGGCAGGACTTCCAAAGACACAAAGTGCTGACAGAGAGAGGAAATCAGTTTGAGACTTCACCAGGTAACAGCTGACTACATCCTATTCATACAGAAAACAATAAATCCAATTTTCTCTTACAGGCAGCTCTAAAATCTGATGAAACTGCTGCTTAAGATGAAGCTCAGACACAAGTAACCAGCCCAGAGCAGAGCTGGGCGTGAGCTGTGCAGCAGCTCAGTTACCTGGGGATGCTCCTGGGATCCTTCAGGGAAGGCAGAGCACTGAGAACTGTCCTGACAGGCTGTCCATAAAAAAACCCAAGATTCCTTTGGCACAGGGAAGGAGTCCCTGCTGCTGGTTAACATTCTGACTCCATCCTCGAGAGGAGGCACCCAGGCCACCCCTTGATTTGGGTTGATGCCTGCAGGCTCAAGCTTGTTTTGCACCTGGCCAAGGTTTTTCACTGCACCCAGCTTAGAGGTGCAAGGGTTAAGTCAGAAGCTTTTCAAAGGGTAACAAAAGAAAGAAAAAAGATATCAAAAAACCTGAAGTCACCATTAAAGGTATGGCTACAGAATAGACAATATTTAAAAGCCTTCCTAGGTGCAGCTGCACAGTTTGCTCCTGAGAAGGTTCAGTGCCCCTCATATTTCAGTTCTGTTTCCATCTCTGTTCTCCCCCTGCATGTATGTATCAAATGAATCAAATTTAAAAATATGATTTGTGACTTCTTGGTTTGATTGTTAGACAAAAAAGACCAACCAGATCCCATTAAAGATTTCAGCAGGCCAAGGGTAAAAGCCAGAACCTGTTGTTTCCTGATATGATGGCCTGACAATCCACAATAAAATTTATGATTACTTCTGCAGACTGTCTATAGTTTAAAGCATTTATCAACTTATTTACTCTACATTTGGCATTGATGCCACACCTTTCACCTCTGTGATGGAGAGCTTTGCAACCCTGCCAGGGAGGAAGCACAGCTTCAAACTTTGCAGCACTAAATATCTTTACTTTGGGGCTCCCCAGTCATTAACATCAGAGTATCAGCTGGGCAGAGAGCAAAATTACCTGGGACAGGTAATTCTGCCCTGGGTTGGAGAGGGCAAAGGGGCCAAGAGCCCCAAAGTCTGTGTTTTATCTGATCTCAGGAGCTTCCAGCACTGGCCTGGGAGCAGAGCACAGCTCCCAACCTCCCTGCCCAAAACACAGCAATGCAGGCAGGCTCAGCCTGTCCTCCACCTGAAGTAGCTCCTGAAAGTAGGTTAAAAACCCCACGAAATGTTCATGGACTAAGGGAAAACTATTTCTCAGCGTGAAATGGATTAGTTAAGCACAGAGATGAAAATTTCTATCATGATTCTGACTGCTTTATTGTATTTGGCCACAACTTCACAGTAGCATTCATTCAGTGGTTTTTACTGACACATGAGAAAGGCATGAAAAGAGGCAGCATTTTTGTAGCATTTAGTCATGGAGGGCCCATAAGGTACCAGAACTGTGCAGATGAAAAAAGGGAAAAATATTAACCTAAAAATTAAAAATATATCCATTTATTTTTCTGATGTAATACGTTTCACAGGTACAGCACAATACCTGTCACAGCACTGTGTGAAGAGCCTGTAAAGGCTTGAAAACAAACCTAGAGACTGAGGGACAAAGGGACATTTTCAAGTGTTCACTTTTTACTCCTTCAAAACCCCACAGGCACTAGCACAGGGAACAGCACCAGGGCCCTTACAAACTTACATCCTAGTATGTCTGTGTTTTAATTTTTTTTTTTCTTACTTGTCCTTCTTCCCAGACACTTTTGAAATCTATTATTTCATATCACGCTGGGTCTTATTTCAACAAAATCATCATGTGCAAATGCTATTGTACCTCCATGTGCAAATGCTTTCAACTCCCTTTTATTGCAGCAAAAGTGGCCAGCACCTACAAGCATTAGCATACTCCTTTCTAGAATAACTCTACACACACACAGAACTGCTGTCACCTTAGTGAGCAGCTCCAACACCAGAGTGCTGCTCTTGGAGATGAAGACACAGGATTGCTGCTGAGAGCAAGATCTCAGCACTAGAGCACATCAGATTCTGTCCAGATTGGTTGCATCATTGAGTACAAGGAGTTTTCTGAGATAATGAGACAAGAGGGTGACTAAAATATCTTCTTTGGCAGAGGGAGACACGGAGCAGGGCTGTGCTCCTCCCTGGCTGTGGTTTTAGCTCCCTGTTCACTGGCAGCAGCCCTGAGCCAGAGGGATGCTAAAGTTACTGCTGGGAACTGGAGGTGATGAGCAGCTCAGCTCTGCTCCACCTGCCCTGCCAATCCTTCCCCACACAGGCTCTAACCTGAGCAGATGATCAGCCCACGCTGAGCTCACAGATCTGCTTCTCACCTGAGTGTCAGGCAGGGGGAACTGGTGTGAGTGGGATCCAGGAACTTCTGTCAGCACCAGGAGCTCAGTGCTATGAGGTCAAGGTCACCCCATCAGCAATTTCAGCTGTCCTCAGGAAGCTGCAGAGCAGACCACAGAGCTGGAACACAGAGCTGTGCCTACTACAAATGATGGGCTGAAATTTAATTTCTGAGGCTGCTAAGCAGTTTAGGAATTGCCTATTACTTACTGCAGCTTTCTCTATTTGGTGTGTAAAGCAGAGGAGTGCGTTCAGAACCACCCAGGAGAAGGAAAATGAAGCACCTTGCCCAGCAGAATGCCTGGTGCTGCATTAGTGGTCAGGGATGGAGAGTTTCCTACTCACACTGGCCAGGGTGCAGCCTGCTCCTAAAACCAGTGATTTCTCAGGGCTGAGAGTGCCCTGCAGCAATAGAGAAAAGTCCTTGGTGTTCAAGTGAAATCAGGATTCTGCCTCTAAGGAAACAAGCACCCAGCAAGGAATAAACAGACCATCATGTTCTGTGTGTTTCTAGGAATCCTTTGGGGTCATCTGTGAATAAGGAAGGAAATAAATGAACAGAACAACAAAGTCTCAAAATGATAATTTTCATGCTTTTGATAGTGCTGTAGAACGTTATAGATCATTACAGAAAGATTCCTACAAGTGGTGCAAAAAATTATCTTAGCCTGACACAGGAGTAGGGATTTTTATTTGAACTAAACAAAGTAACACACAACCCTCCACAAAACTAGGTTAGAGGAAAACTTGAATTAAACCTAACATTAGAAAAAAAACAACCCTCACACATTTTTGATGCTTCCTCTATCAACCACGATGGCCTGCTGAGATAAAGGTGACTTTTTTCCACATGGACTGGCCGGGGCTGTGTTTGGATTTGTGCTGGATGCAGTGCTGATAGCACAGGGCTGGTTTTGTTATCACTGAGCAGCACTTGCACAGGGCCAAGGCATTTTCTGCCCCTCAGGGTGCACAAGGGGCTGGGAGGGGACACAGGCAGGACAGGTGACCCTGAGTGACCCAAGGGTGTCACAGAGAGCACGGAGGGCTGGGGCAGCAGGAAGGGGAGGACAGTGCTGGCATTTCTGCTCCCAGTTCCCAGCCCAGAGTGATGGAGCCCTGCTCTGCTGGGGCTGCTGAACACCTGGTGCCAGTGGGAAGGAGGGAATGATTTCCTTGTTTCTCTCTCCTCTCCAGCACAGCTTTTGCTTTTCTTAGTAAACTGCCTTTATCTCAGCCCACGGGTTCCCAGTTTTACCCTTCAGATGCTCTCCCCATCCCACCAGAGATCAGCTGTGTGGGGCTGAGTTGCCAGCTGGGATAAAACCACAGCACATCAGCAGTCCCTCCCCTCTGGGCTGTGTTTCCCTACCATCATCTCATTGTAGCTGATAAACACGGGGATAATTGGACTCTGGTTTGGAGCAAACTCTTCAAGCCTTAGCCAGGGGGTGACTCAGTCCCCATACTTTTAACTCCCTGCACTGCTCTAAACTACCAACAGCAGTGCCTCAACCCTCAGTGCAAAAACACAGGCCATAATGAAGGGAAAAAACCCACAAAATACAATCAACAAAAACAAACAGCCCACAACCAAAACCCCTAGAAGTACTAAAAAAAAGAACATCATAACAACCAGAATTAAAGGATGCCCAAGAACAAAATCAAAGTGTCACCTATGTTAAGCACTTGCAGGGAAATCAGATTTCCCTTGCCTGCCTATGAAGGGGGGAATAAGATGTTGCAGCTATTTTTTTGCATATGTTACACAAGGTAGAAAATAAAACACTTGATAAAAAAGTGTGTTCTGGATAATTTAAAGGCCTCCTTTCTTCCACACACATTCAGCTGTCAAATGTGACAGACTTAATGAAAATTTAATGAAAAAACAAATCAGTCAACATGGGGTGAACCTTTAGAAAGTTACCAGCAGTAGAACAGAGCTATATGAAGCCCCTCAAAATACCTTGAAAACAGGACAAAAATATAAAAGAACTTTCCCCCTAAAGATTTTCAGAGCTAGCAAGGGGGAAACAAGAAGAAATCCAGTTTGAAAAATGGCAACTGTAACTGCCAAAATTCACGAATTCTTAGGCTAAAAGGCAAGACCAGCAAGCAAGGCTGCTGGAGTCTGCAAGAACCCCCATGGGTTGCTTTCCAACTTCCTTTCTCTCACATGTCAGTTTTGCCTAAAACATCCCTAAAAAATAGCTCCTGTTATTAAGCATCTTTTATACTTGGAGAAATTATAAAAGAAAATGAAGCTTGTGACACCAAAGACGTTGATAACACCTGGCAAATTAATAGCCATCAAATAAAGGTTACAGGTTCCAGCTCTAGTCTGGCAAGGTCCTGTTACACTTTAATCATGCTCTAATGAGCTTTCACACTTTGAGAGTCAGTTCAAATGTGAATTTGCACTGGTTTTCTAAGTATATTTAGAATTAGTGATAAAATACATTCCTGTCAGACTGCTGTGCCTTGATTCCCAGCAGTCTAAAGATGTTCAAGTCTTCAGAAGACCAAGGCAATTTTCAATATGAGAACTACTGGAAACTGGACAGTAAAGGCTCTTGCAAATGGGCTTCACCTCCTGCATTCAGGCCCAGCTGTAAACCATGCAGAGAGGAATAAGCAGATTCATCTGAAATTGTCCTGCTTTCACTACTGGATTGACTGTAAAAATGAATTTTCACACATTTTTCTGACTAGCAAGCACCTGCACTGCTTGGCCAGCCCGAGCTGTTTCCATTGGTAGCCATGGGAACCCTGTCACAGATCTTGGTTTTTACAATGGCAGTTAACCTAACCTGCAAGCTTTCTTTTACCTGCAAGAATTAAGAGATTATTCGGTGTGGTTTTGCCATTCCACAACATCTTGACCATTTTTTTGGAGGGCGGGAGAGAGCTGGTTTTTTTTTGGTGTGTGTTTTGCAGGTTGATATTGGGCTGTTTTTTTGTTTCTTTTTTTTTTTTGGTTTTGGTGGTTGGGGGGTTTTTTGGTTATTTAAAGAGAATTTGAAAGATTTGTTCCTATTTTGAGATGTGATTCAGCAGCATTGTGCAAAGCTTTTTCACAAGTGAGTTAGAATTCTTCCATCCCTTTTTAGCAGAAGAAAGGGGCCGTGTGGGAAGGCATGTGGAAAGTGTGGGAGTTCAGAGAAGGTTCATTACGTAACTCAGCAGGGAACAGAAACTCCAGGAGCGTGGAGAAGCCAGCAGAGTGAGCAGTCCAGTGAGCAGTGGGTAAGACACAGCTACTGCATCTTCAGAGGCTCCAAGTTTGGTGTCCTCCCTCTCCCCCTTCCCAAAGCTGCCACTGCCTCAGATTCAAAGCCAAGAGGGATCCTTACAAATCACTGAAAAGGTCACACTGGCCAAACATGAGAAGTACAAAACCATCTTGAATATCTTGCATTAATCTTTGAAAACTGTCCCTGCTTCTCCAGGCTGGCTGCTCAACTTGAGCTTATTTTAGCTGGATATGCATTCGCTGTGATTCCAGGAAATGGAAAAATCTGGATGCCATTTCAATATGGATCCCAGTTTTATAATCAGAACTGCCTTAATTATAGCAATGTACAGTAAAACTGGGATGTGTAAGGAATCCTCAGCAAGTCAGAAGCTGTGCCAAGTGCAAATTGAAATGTTACCTAACTTCACATAGAGCAGAAGGAAATTTCTTTCTACAGGAGCATTTCTAGTGAGCCCAGCAAGATTCCTGAATTAACAGGAAAAGCATTAGCAATTGATCTGGATGAATCCAGTATCCTATGGCTGCTCAGCTATGGAGTATTCCAGGCTTGTGCACATCAAAGTCTATTGTGATAAAAAGAATGAACCAAATGAAACATAATTGTCTTTTGAACCACGATGTGCAGAGGGAGCACAATGCATTTTTACAGCTGGAGTAATATATTTGGTCAAAATTAAATATTCTTGATTGCCTGCAGAAGAAATTAACTCCCAGAAAAAGAGGCAGAATAGATCACAGGGAAAACAAAAAGAAAAAATAAAGAATTTTCTCGCTAATTACAGGTTGGAGTCCTGGAGGTTCCCCACCCACTGAAGCATTTGTGTAATCACAAACATGTTTGCATGTCAATTCTGTGACTTGAATGGGGCAGGGGGGATTGGAATAAAAAAAAATATTTAAAAAACCCTTTTTTCCTCCATTTTGAAAAATGAAAACCCCATATTCAAAGAACCAGGCTAAAATCTGAGATCACAACTTTAGTGCCTGTTTTCTGGAGCACTGTGAATGTTTAGCCCACACCTGAGAAATCCCCATGGAAATATCACAGAGCTCTCCACCCACACTCATAAGTAACAGCTCCCTGTCAACTTCAGTACCTTGCTGTGGGAAAGCACCAAAAGCTTCTGCATAGACAGAAAATTGCTGAAACCAATCTCTTTTGTGTTTGGGTTGCTAGAAGGAGACACGATGAGGGGTTTGTGTCAAGGTTCTGCCAAATACCATCAACATGGCACAAGGGGAAATGGCAGGATTGGCAGCACGAGTTCAAGTGGGACATTTCCCATTCAAGAGGAATATTTGCTATTTTAGCTAAAACACTGGAATCCACCTGTCTGTGATTTCAGCTTAAAACAGCAAGATGGACTTTAACTGAATAACCAGGGCATACTTCTCTTATTTTCTTTGTACTTTTTTTTCAGTTTTTATCATTCCTGTCTTGGATAAGTTTTGAGCTGCTATTCATTCACATTCCAGCCCTCAACCTACTCCCACATACCCCTTCCCCTCTGTTCTTCCTTCCATCCTTCTGTGGGATCTCCTCTCACCAACATTTGCCCTCATTTTCTCATTTATCTTCCCCCCACATACGCTGGGTTGCACACAACAGCATTTTGCTAAAGCAGATTAACGTGCTGCATCATTCATGGGGTTTTTTGACAGCTTCCAGAGAGTCACAAAACACATTACAGGAATCATCATCATTTGGTATTTCAGCCACAGAGTTTCTCACTCTCTGCTGTTCTTACAGCTCTTAACAGATGTACATTAGCACCAGGACTGTTGATTTGCCCTCGGGCAAATTGGAAAGACTCAGCTGGAGCAGACCATGCTGGATTTTGGAGTGATGCTGCTCCGTGGCTGAAGACACTCAAGTGTTAGCTAAGTTCCTCCCAACAGGGTTCCTGCCCTCCCTAGATGTTTATACAGAAATCATTCCACCAGCAGGGCAAACAGCATCTCCTTGGACAACAGTTTCAGTAAAGGCCACTGCACAAAAATAAAAAATGATCCAACATGAAAGTCCTAAGGAAGCTGCTCACAATTATTTCATTAACTGTAGAAATTACTGGTAAAATCTGCTAACTCTAAAGAGAAGTTTTATTCAAGTTTAGAAAACACTGAAACACTGTTATACAATCTAGTTTAAAAATAACTCTTAAAAAAAAACAGGCAATAAAACTAAAACCCAACACCCCCCAAAATGCACACACAGTCAATGATAACAGCATGAAAAAAACCAAAAAAACTTTCAATAACCACATATCTGGCGTTTTCCTTTATCTCCCTCCTGGCACCGTGCAAAGTCAGAATCTAAAGGCACTCCCTTCTCAGCTGAGAGCAAATTGCATTCAGTCACTGATTTTCTATTTGAGTTGCAAGCAGTGTACAGAAATCAAAACATTTAACAGAAAATTTAGGCTGCCTCACTTTGCTAAAACAAGCAATAGTTACGAGAAGCAAAATACTCTAAAGTGGAACAATTCACTTCCAGCACTTAAATGCAGAGAAAACGTGGAAGCAAACACAGATGAATGCTGGAACAGAGAAGGGGTGGGACAGCTCTGCTTCCTTGCAGGAGATCAGGCTCCAGAGTTAGAACATGCTCAGCAACTGTGAGCTAAATCTGGCTTTTCTTCCTTTGCCTGCTTAATTGCAAAAATTTCAATCAACATTTCTCACACAGGCAATCAGGTTCTGGAATATGCTGGACTGACCTCAGTGTCAGCCTCTGGGGTGTGCTGAGGGCAGACTCCTGTGTGCAGCAGCAAACTATACTGCTCCACTTGGTAATAAAACAGATATTTGTGCAATAAAACACCAGGTGTGATTTCCTGATGATTTGGACAGTCATCTATGAATCAGTGGACTGAGGTTGTCCATAAAGGGTTTGTTTATGCCAAACAGAAAAGAAATTAAAGTGAAAGAATAAAAGAAAACATCATCTAGCATGGAGGTCACAGAAGTGTCATAAACAGAAAAGATTAACAGCTCAAAACTGTTCAGGCAGCAAGAAACATCAAGTACAACTCTTGTGTTTGAAAGGGTTGCTCCAGTCCATGAGTGAAAAGAGAAATCCCCACAGCCCAGCACCAGTTCTGGCCGTTTCCCTGGGGAAGAGCTGAGTTCACACAGAGCACAGAGAGGAAAAAATGAGCAGTGAGTAGGCAGGGACAGAGTCCTACTGCTGTGATCCATTGAAGATCCCTGGTTCTGCAGGCCCACTGACTCACCAGATACAGCTCAATAATTCAGGGACACAGTTATGGAGTAGGTTTTGTACCTTGAAGGCAGAAATCCACAGGGGTTACACAATTCACCCACTTACACGTGTGACAACACATCCACGTGTGCTGTCACTGCTGCAGCACTTCCTACATCCACCCTTTGGGAAAGGGCTGGGAATGGAAAGGAGCTTGGAAGTGTTACTAGTTCAGCTTGTGCTGGAGATGGGTTTGTGCCATCTGTAACACCACCCTGGGAAGAGGAATTCCCCTAAGATCTGACCTGCAAACCTAAGAAATGGCAAGGGAGAAGCTTCTCCTAGAGGCTGCTGGAAGAAGCCACATATTTTAGTTTGAGAGTAAATCTTACATTTAACAAACATGTCATTCTGGGAAACAAAATTAGCAAAGTGCACGTGCCCAAGATGGAGACAAAACCTTGTATGGACAGAAACAATACATGCATAATTTCCATTGACATCAGAGTGAAATGTCTAATGTTAGAGTGCTATTAACCATAGCTGACCAACTCAACTCTGAAACACAAGAAAGAATTCTCAGTACAGCATTGAGTACAATTTTCTGGGTTCAGATTGTTCAGAACTCTCCCTTCAAAACATAAAATAAAAAGCAATTTCTGCTGTACCTCACTATCACGATGCTCTTCAGATAACTAAATCTCCACTTTCCCCAAAGAGCAATACAGATAATTGCCTTCTGCTGTTATTAATACAGAAGCATTTGTTTGCAAGTATTTTGGTTTGAAGATACATTTTGTGGCTTGCCACTGAACTGCTACAATGGGAGTGAAATTCCAAAACCAGCTTGCCTAGGCAAATGTTGGGCAGAAATGGATTTCCAGCAAAATAGTGGCTGCTTCTACTTCTGCTTGCAACTATTTACACTTGATGGTATTTTTCTCAAAATGCATTCCAGAGTGCTTGATCACTCTTACTCTATTGCATTCAGAGAGATTCTGCTGCAGAATTCAAGACAAAAACATCTGCCCAGTGAAAGATTGTTCCTGAGCAGCTTGGACTGGTGCACATAATAAATCTCTTCACTGAAGCAGAATTAGACTTCAGCACAAAGAAGGTCCAGTCCATGAAATAACTTTAGCATGGACAGTTCATTTGTGAATGAGCAAAACAATTAAAAACTAATTTTAATTTCACTAAATTTCCCAGATTTTTAAATTTCTAGGCATTACCACCACTTTACCCACCCCTAACAACTTCTGCAATATTTTCCAGCTACGTAGCTAGAAATTCTTTAGGACTAGGAATCAGCTCCAAAAAGCTTATTTAAAGGGTGCAACTCCTAAACAGTAATTTAGTGGTAATATTAAACAGTTGTCCTAAAAACAGCATCCTCCCATGAAAGGCAGGACATGTTTCCTCTTACTTTCTTCTTCTGGTGATAAAGCTGGAATATATTAATTTGGGGCATTTGCATACAACCCAGAATTAGCAGAACCAGGACTGCTTAGTGGCAGTAGAACAAAAAAGAAAGCCACACTCACAAAATCCTAAGAGTGAGGGATAAGAACAGCAAAAAGGTAAGAGCAGGGAAATGCAGCCTGACTCAGGCTCCCTGAACAGAGAGCAACTGGAAGGGCATCCACACACAGAATAGTTATCAGGCAGTAAGTGAGAAAAAAAAAAACCAGAATTAGTGGATAAATCACTCATAGAAACATCTCTGAGCTTCTTCCACTAAAATAATTTTCTAGAAGATAGTTGTTACAACTTTGCTATCAAAGCCCAAAGGTTTATCTAACCAAAGGCATCAGGATCCTTTGATTCAAGCACAGGACACCTTTCCACCCCCCAAAGTCAGTCTGCAGGGCCACTCCTCAGGGAGCTTTTACCTTCAGCTGTGATTCTGAGCAGGTCCAGGAGGTCACTCACAAACAGCGAGTTTGACATCTCTGCACAGATATTACAACATGGCCATACTGTTTGTTTGGAGGATCTCAGACTGAGAAATCTTTGTGCATTAAATTGTGGAGTTTGTGAGTGTGCAAGAGTGCCCAAACACTGGCAGGCAGCAATTAAAGTAAAACATCAACACCTCTCATTTTTTGCACTGTGTATCCTGGCCTTAATTACACTCCTGATTCTTCTCACCTTTTTTAAGATGATGAAGGTGAAAAAAGTTCAAAGGAAGAAAAACCACAAATCATTTATTTGAGATCAGAATTTAGCAGAGGCTCAAAAAATCATAGCTGCAATACTTGCAATTTAGTTTATTACCATTGCAGAGTTTTTGTTTCACCTTCCAGAAGTGACCAAGCACCTGTGTTCTTACCCTATATCAATATACCTGCTAATAAGTTAGCAAATTAACAGCTCTTCTCAAAGACAATAGTTGGAAATACAGAATAATGAACAGAGAAAAGAACAGGAAAAAAAAACATAATATAATGAGAGAGCCTCAAACAGTAATTTTTCATCAATATCTATTTTTCATGCAGTAATTATAATGCTAATCCATTCTTCTGTGACAAAAAGGCACCTCCACATTATTAATGACAACTAATATCTATAATATTAATTTTAAATAAATAATTCATGCAATAATTTATATACTAATAATGTAATTAGACCAAGGTTATGATCTCTGAATAGTAGATCAGGGCTCAGTTCATGTTGGTATCTACTCTCCTCTGACAATGTTTCTGGAGGCTTAATTAAAGCCTACAATATGTTTCAGCCTTTTTTCATTACACAAATTTTCTGCTCCCTCTCTGGACTATTCCTGCTCCTTGTATTTAAGCTTTTGGCTGAGCACAGCAGAGGTGCAGGTGCACACCAGGAGGTAAATACCCACTGTGTCCTCTGAACAGCAGGCTGGAGGTGTTTCATCTTGGCTAACAGCTTGGTTTTAGAAGAGCTTTTCCCTGACCACATCAAGCCCCCTGCAAAGTTACCCAAGGCTCAGGGAAGCTGTCTGAGGGCAGAAAGCATCCCCAGATGCTGTGGGAACAAGTGACACTTTCAGCACAGACATCACCTGCACCAGGGGCCAGCCTGCCCTCTGTGCCCTGCTGGGATGGAGCTGAGCTCACAGCAGAGCTTTCCTTCTCTCTGCCTTCCTCCTTCCTCTGAACTCAGGGTGGTTCCCCACAGTCACAGATCTCTACAAAAACATACCCAGCTCCCAACTGGCCAAGTCACCTGGACTTGTTAAACAAGCTGGGGGGAAACACTGTTTGTTTTCCTGCTTTGGAAATACTTCTTGGTTTGTAAAATGTGGGGGTGGAGAGGAAAAGCATGAGAAAAACAAAACAAAAAGAAAACTCCCAGACTGAGCCTCTAATTACCTTTTCTTAGAAAGGCTCTTTAGGCCCTCCCCTACTCAATGCCATTAACTAATTCTTGTTCCATAGACAAACCCCATTAGCTGTTTAATTAGTTCTGATGAAGTTTGGACAGGAGCAGCACCACACAGAAATGTTTTCTCAGTGGCCCATAATGGTTGTGGTGCTGCTCCCTTCCCAGACTTGTGTCCATATCCTGTAGCTCCACAATTCATCAGGAACCATCTGTGCAGCTCAGACTGCACAGGGCACAGACAGGAGGAGCTAACAGAGCAGTGTTTGCCCTCCTTATCTGTGCATCTCCCATTTGCTTCCTGGATAACTCTTGGCTGATTATTCTCCTCCTGCTTCCCAGCAACAGGAACCAGATAATGCATCTGCTTTCCATGCCCTGGACTGACCGTGCAAAAAAGTATTCTTGATTGTCTGAGAGCATCCCATCGTGCTGAAATAATGCAGCCACTTAGATGACTCTGGAAACATGCCTCTGCTACAGCTCCCATTTCTTAGGAGAAATGCCTTAAGTGCCTTGGGTGTGGTGTTCAAGACTGCTTGGCACCGATTTTCTTCTTGCCACAAGCCTATCAGAGTAATTTGTGATGGGCATTTGGAAGACATTTCATATTTACAAACTATTCTAAAGAAGAAAACTGGAAAAAAAAAAATCAAGGTTTCTGCATCTCATCTGGTGCTAAAGGACAATCCTACAGCAGTGGCTGAACCAGCTCTTACAGAAAACTCATTCAGGTTGGACCCCTGTGGAAGGGCAATACTGAATGCAAATCCCATTCATTTCCCAAGATATCCACACAATTCTTCAGGACCAGCAGCACCCTGTGAGCACTCCTGCACACAGGAACATCTGATATTTACCCTCTTCTCACAGCACCACCACCTCAGTCCTAAAACCTTGGACCAGAACAACTGACAGGTAAGAGACTTGCAGCTACACCGAGAAAATCCAAGACACTCAACAGCTGCACAGTTTACACACTATTTTATTGTTTTTTCCTAATCTAAGGGTTATTGATGTGTTAGAAAGCCCAGCAGAGATCACTGCCTTTCTTTAGTGAGGTGATTATGTCATTTGCTAATGACTCCTGCTAACACAACTATCTCTGAGGCTCTCATAGAAGCAGCAAGCAGAAAACGCCAGTGCAATCACAAATTACTTGCTTTTATAAAGCCCAGCATATTTAAAGACCTAAACAGGGGATTATGTTGACTAATGCATTAAAAATGGAACAGAGAGGTTGCAGAAGTCACTGTGTAGTAGGTCTGGTAAGATTTCACTTAAGAAAACACGAGGAAGGAGAAGAAAAACAAAGAGGCAACTGAAGTTACATAATTACTTATTGACAGTGACAAGTGCAACGTTAAGGGTAGAAAACCACACGTTTAAACAAAATGAGTAATTGCTGTACACATCCATTTAGCAAGCATTCAACAACAAGGTGAACGAGAGGTCTCTTCATTCCAGCTAAAAAGTCTATTAGCCTAATTTACAATTACCCACACAAGAAAAAAGCTGTCAGGGCACAGAAATGTCACTGGTGACAGTTTACATTACACCAGTGCTCAGATCACAATGGAACTGTTAGCTGCAAATTACCATCAACTCAAACACACAAGTGCAAGAGTTGGAACAATGTAAATCAATCTTCCAGCAATTCCATTTTTTTCCCCAGATGTTTTTTGAAAGCTCAAATAAAGTCACCCAATGCTAATGCATTCTGGTTTTAAAAAGGAATCTGAGAAAATTTAAACATTCTCTTGGTTTTTTAGTGTAAATGCACAGAGCACGTTTATATAGGGCACTCTTGCACAGGAAATTACACACAGAAGTCATTTTATAATTGAAGTTACCTAGGAAAAATTTTAAGAAATAATGTTACTGATTTAGCCTGCAAAACCTATTGCAACTCTGCTTTTATAGAAATTCTTCAATCTAAATTAAATATCTATCTAAATGTACTGTGATCATGTTTTCCTGTTCCCCACCTTCAATCATTTTATTCTAGTTAAAACTAACCATCACCTTTCCTTCTTGAAAGCAGGGCTGATTTCCTGCTGCCTGTGGCAAGTTGTGGTTTTTCCTTTCATATGGTACTACTGTAAAATAACATTATCAGGTATGCTTATGCTGCACATTAGATTTTCAAGAGGAGGGAAAAAAAAGAAAAACTTGCACCCACTCAAAAACTGTAATGGTTTATTTTGTCAAAACTCTAATGGAATTATACAGGATCTCCTTGCAAAGCTGAAATCACACGACATTCAAAGCTGGCAGTCAATAAACAATATATTCCATTGCTACCCTAAGGCCACTGTGAAGCTCATGCCAAGGCTGCTCTCAAAACTGATAACAGAGTGGGCACCAGGTTAAAAAGTGAGCACTTCGAGTAAGTTTGCTAGCATCCATAGGAAGTTCCATTTTAAGTGTTTCTGAACATTAAGGTCAAAGTCAAGAGCCTGAGTCAACCTCCCAGGGGAAAACTTCCCCCCAAGGACTATTTGTCCAAGTGAAAGTAACTTCTGAGTCCCAGCAATGGAATTGAACAGGCAGCACCACTCCAGCCAGTAAAGAATTCAATGAGGACATTGTGAGGAGGGAAATGTTGAAGAGATGCTGCTACTTCAGTGACAGGCAGTGAAAGGAAAGGTCTGCATTGTGAGAGAACTGGGGTTGTGGTGTGGGGGTGCTGCAGCTGCTGAAAGTTACAGAAGAGAAATAGAACTTGAAATATTTTGAGAATAATTAACCACAGTAAAAGAGTGAAGGGCTTGGTGCACAGGATATGGAACAAGGGTAAAGATGGAAGTGACAAGCTTTATTAATTCCCAGCAGGGGAAAGAAACTGCTGTGGCTTCTTCTCCTTTACTCAGCCAAAGCAACTGTCCTTTCACCTTTCTGAAATTGAATAAATGGTTAAAGTACTTGTTCTCATCCCTGCTCAGCTCTGGGGCAGCCTGCCACTCTCATAACCCTTAACAGCTTCATTGATCCTGAAAAACTTATCATTTTGGGAAATCATTAGCATAAAAAGATATTTCTAAAACACCTGCTACCAGCCTTGCAGCTGCTGGCTCAGCATTGCAGGAATCAACCCTGCCTCAGCAACTCTTCACAGTAACCCAACCCCAACCGTGGAGAAGTTTGAGAGTTCTCAAGTATGAGCTTGGCTTTAGAAATCAGAAAGAAAAGTCTGTTGTAAATAATTATGGATAGTCCTTGGCAGGGGGAACACTTCCAGATGTTCTACAGGGGTGAACTCTGACAAGTCTGGGCAGGAGAGGGTCCTACCACAGCTGTAACAGCATCCAGCACCTTTGGCCATGACCTGTAGCTGTGCTCTATTTAAACACAGTCAATCTGTATTTCTTTCCTGTGAAGACATACTTGTGCTTAGAAAACATCACTATTTTTAATGATCATGGGTAAAATCAGCACTCTAAATCTCAGTTTAAGGCACCCCAGCATGAAGGCATCTGCAGCCAGGGCCTGCAGCCCACAGAGCCAGAACAGAACCTCAGGAACAAGCACGGCAATAAAGGGAATTAAAGAACTTGGTTTTTAAAATAGAAAGCTGCAATAAAAGCAAATGGATTAAAAGTCTAATGGTGGAATGAGAATTATGTATTACAGCCCTGGGCATACAGATCAAGACAGTAACAGCTCACTAAGCTTCTTTATCTAGAAACAATCACTGCAAAAGCATGTCCACAGTGGGATATTTGTGAGTCAGGCTGCTCACAAGCCCTCTGTAGCACCACCACCTTCTCTCAGGCTGTTCTGACCACTGCTGACAAACTACATGCTGCTATTTTCCCCTCAGCTACTCCCATCTCATTTCTTCACACTCATGGTGCATAGCTCCGTTAAATAATCTGCAATTATCACCTGCTCCATCTTGTCTAGAAAACACTGCTACTCCACACCTGCCCAAACTGCAGCCAAAGCCTAAGCAAACTGAACAAAAGCCTCCGTTTGCACACACTAAATGCTCTAGGAGACCTCATAAAATTACAGCTCTGGTGACTTCCACCATTTCCCTCATCCCATGAATTACACTGGCTGCTGGCTGGCAACAGAATTTCCAGCATGCAGCTGCTGAGAAAAGTATTCAAAGATGTGACTCAAAGTTTTTATGTAAAAAGCCCGAAGTCAACAGGGACACACTGAACTATCATAGCTCCAAAAGCTGTGCAGGCATTCAGGTCTCAAACATTCCATGTGCTGCAGAATTAGTAACACTGGTGCAGAATGAGAAATAGAGGCTGAGAAAAGATGCACTGCTGCAGCAATGATGGCTTTTGCCAAACCCATTACAATTCACACACACAGGGGCAGGAGAAAGGCCAGACCTTGACTTTGTTATTTAAGTCCCCTTGTGCTCCACAATTAAGCTTTAATAGCCATGTGATATTTTTAGCAGTTTTGAATGGACTGCTGTTGCTATTTTTACAAGTACCACCATTAGCCTGCTCAAAGTGTTGGGATGTAAAATGCAATTTTGCCTCTACTACTTAGGGTAGACTCTTCACATTACTTCAGGAAAATTAAGCATTAGAGACAAACATCTACTGCTGCTTTGGGATTTCTTTCCTCACATTTGATAATTTATGGATATAAAACTAAATGCAAACAAAAGGAACATAATAGTGCCAGTGTTCAACTCCTCCTGGGAGGAGAGGGGCAATACAGAAGTGATTATTAAATCTGGGGGGGAAACTCTTAGCCT
Organism: Haemorhous mexicanus; assembly: GCF_027477595.1. Lineage (NCBI taxonomy): Eukaryota > Metazoa > Chordata > Aves > Passeriformes > Fringillidae > Haemorhous > Haemorhous mexicanus. The sequence continues at coordinate 18,136,623 of NC_082354.1, forward strand.
AAAGAACTTATTCAACCTTGAGATACCCACAAGAAATCAATTTTTGTTGGAATTGTGGCTTAGTTAAATAGTAACACAAAATATTACCAGCTCCAAAGAAAAAATGATAAAATCCAAATGTTGCATCTGTGATAATCTTGGTTCTTTTTTTTCTAATACTGGTTTTAGCATGTTTATGGTAACATTTTTCCTTGTGCTGAGCAGCTGAAATTTCTGGTCTGCCCTACAATCTGTCCAACTTCTTAAAGTCCAGCAGGATGGCATTCTCCACTTCCTCCTGCACCTCTCTATTCTCCTGCTTTATTTCCAGTATTTGATGCTAATATTTCCTAAAGCATTCCTTTGCTTTTTATTTACAATTCCAGCTTAAAATCTCTCATTGCTCTTACCCTGTGTGTGGGCAAATAACTCCAACACCAGCACAGCCCAATTACCCATCCTGACAAATTTTAAGCTACCATGACAATTTTAATTTAGAGTTTCACACCGAGGCAGGGACGTGAACAGTTGGAGTGACCAGCCAGAGGCCTGGATTCCCATTAAAGTGTTTTTTAACAAAGGCTTCAGTCTGGGGGTTGAGCAGGACAAAAACCTGGTCCTGTTTATAGTCACACCTGTGCAATTACTCACCTCTCTCAACAGAGCCTTTTGCAAGCCACAGCACACTCCTAGACCAAAATATTCCTTATTCCCTGAGAAAATTCCTCTCTGTGTATTTCCTTCTCCTTAATGTGGTTACTAGAACCCAGAACTTCCCACTGCTGTCTCTAGAATTATCCAGCACAGCTCAGCCCTTGGTTTGTTGCTTCACCTGCTGTAGTTGAGGGTGTCTTTCACAGCCTACAATAATTATTTTCTCCTTTTGATGCACACAGACAAACCGACTTTCATGGCTGTTCTGAATCCAGGGTTGAACCAGGAATCAATGATTGTATGTCTGCTGATAGCACTTGAAGACATGGATGGTTTTGACCCTCTAAACACACACAAAGTGAGTTCCTGGACTCCACACACTAAATAAAGACAAAGTGTTGCTTTCTCTTGATGCACAATGAGCATTTCCATGAACTGAACCTTCCGTTTTGATTCAAAGCAACTTCAGGTGCTCACCTTTGTACAGTTTAAATATGTGCTTTTCAAAACAGCCATCAGTGGCATAACCCCAAAAGCTGAAATTTGCTCCTGCTGACAGTACCCAGAGTTTGGGGTTGATTCCATTAGTAGACACTCTAGTAGAAGCAAATTTCACACCTAGCATACAGAAACACCTAATAACCCAAATACTTTTAGGGAAAATGTTTAAGCACTTGGGGTTTAAGTTCCATGAGAACAATGTTTACTGTTCTAAAATACAACCTGTACAGGGATCCAGCAAAAAGGCAGCTGAGTCTTCCCTCCTGAAGAACACCCAACATTAGGAAAAAGTGTAAGGAACAGACTGAGTTTCCCAAGATCACTCTCTCAGGTAAATGATGTCAGGAGTCCTCCAGAGGACAGGTGAGATTTCCAACCTGAATGATACATCTCCCATCTTTTCTTTAGTGAAAAAAAAAATAGAACAATTGAAAAATTCTCATTAGACAAACTATTAGCAAAGTAAAACAAAACCTTGAGGGTTTGTTTTGTTCCAAAGCTGTTCTGTTATCAAGTTTTTGTGCTCCACATACAGCAAATGCCTGCAGTGTTATGTAAGAGGAACTGTTCTGCAAAGAGGCACCAGGTTGTCATCAATGCAGTTGGCAGAGAGGTCTGACAGACTGAATCCCCTCCTTGCAGTTCTATTAATCATGCATTCTGTATCACACAATTGGGTGTTTCAGGGCCCAAGTGTGTTCACAGCCCTGCTGACTTTCTAACACTTCGCTTACTGGCAAGAATATTCAACCCAGTCTTGAATTACCAGCAAATGTTCCTGAAGAGAAATTGGGGAATTTGCACCTGCACCACAATTCTGAGAGTGGGAGTTACACTCAGCCTGGGAAGAGCATCAGAGTGCCAGCCTGTCACCAGAACCTCTGATCAAAAAAGCCATTGTTAGCTGACAAGAATATCAAATTAGCACCCAGAAAGGCAGAAGCAAGGATTGCTTAACATGCAACAATTAATATGTTTCCAATGACAGTTTACAAATTAAAAAGAGAGCTAGCCAAAATTTACCTAACACAATTTGGAACTTGTTTCAATCATTTATTCAGCTCTGACAAAGTTTAAGACTTTGTTAATTAACAGTGATACATTCCATATATGCCACGGCTGTCATTTTCCAAGTGTTCTTTGTGCTAAGAAAACAATGAACAAACACACCAAGCCCAAGTAAAAGCTTGTAAGTGGAATAATTGTAGAAACAGAACCCATATACAATCATTATTTTCATGCTGACATATACCACAGTATTTTAGGACAGTCTCCCTCCAGTAGAACAGCATCCACCAGAAACAGTTTCTCTGGAAGCAGATTCCTTGTGCAATGGAAACAGCAATCCATGACTGCAGTTCTTGTTTGGTCCATGTGTAAAGCTAAGTTGGAGATGTCAATGTGAGCTCCAGATCCCTTATTTCCCCCCTAGAGCTTTTTCAGATGCAAAAGTGCCTATTATCAGCTCCTTGGACCATCTTCCAGAACAATTCTAAAACCAGACCCCCTGCAGCTTAACTAAAGCTGGAAATGGAAGGTTACACAAAGAAAGAAAATAATCTCAATTTCCATTTCCAGGAAGTGCTGTAACACCCTTCCTCCCATCCCAAATCAAACATCTCAGCTGTTCAAGCCAGCCAACACCTTCTGGACTGCCCAACACCCTGGAGCAGCCTGCACCAGCTGGACAGAAAGTGCTCTCCAGCCTGTCCCTGGACAGCCCTTGGAAAGGGAAGGCACAAACCCATTTATTCCTGCCCAGGAGAGGAGGACAGCACCGAGGGGGCTGCACCCAGCCAAGGAACAAGGGGCTCTCTGCACATTGCCCAGCCTGACTGGCTGCTGGATTTATCACACTGCAGATGGGTGATACTGGAATTAGCTATGACAGGCAGAGCAGAAAGGGCAGACAGAGAGCTCAGGGGAAGGCAGACTTCTGGGGAAGGGAGAGATTAAAAACCAGGGGGAAGCAGCAGCCCACCCAGGGAGACCTTCCAAAGCACCCAGCTGATGCTGGAATGCAAATCCATTTTATTTCCCACTAAAACTGATGAAATAACAGCCCAGTTCCCTAACTTCCACAACAATAAAACTGGCTTTTATGAAGATAAGCTCAAAGAACTCACTTTTAAAAAACCTATCATAGATTATTTCCCCTCATTAAAGTCCAGAAAACTGAAAAAGTTATTTCAAATGGACACAGCACAAGAGAACTTCTTTCACAGAAACACAGACATGTTCAGGAAAGCTGGAAACATGGCAGCAAGACCAAGCACTATTACTGCTTTATTTATGCTCTTTTTTTCTGTTTAACACATGCATTTTTAGGTGAAAAAAAATCATACATCATTTACTTTAATATCGCTGGGGAATAAGTTCAAAAACAATGCAAGAAAGTAAAGTAGGAGGTTAAAAGATGAATGGAATTCAAATATAAGCTAAAAAATTAATAATTTTGAATTAAGATCAGCAATGTTTATAATACTTTCTGCTAGAAAGTCTCACACTGGAACAACTTTACCCCATCTACACATTTGTCTGCCAGGAAGATCCATTCAAAGGGGTTCTAGAAGTCAGTAAATAGTCACAAGATACTTTATAATTTCATATATACTTGATAATATTATAAGTATGCTACTATTACAACGTCCAGCTGAATATCAAGTAGGATGCAGGTGAACCTTGCTCATTTCAGATGAAGTCCATAAGTCACCACCAGCTCATTCAATTTTCTGGGTATTCTGTTTTGCCACACTATCTCTCCTACTGCAATAGTTGTACTTCATATACATGAAAATAAATATCTCTGAAATAAGGAGAAAACACCAGACAAACTTCCAAAAAAGGGTCTCAAAGGCAGGCTGAGGTGATGCTTCTATTTGAGTACTTTTTTTTTTCCCAATCTGAACATTACCAGTCCAGTTTATCCAACTAGTGTCAAAACTTAATTAAGGTCTGTCACCTTTCAAAGCAGTTGTCCAGCTTAAAGCTTTCTGAGGTGGGTTACCTTCAGTTCTTCTGAGAAGAATGGTGCTACTTGATACAAAATCCATAAACACTCATTTCAGGAAGACTAGGGAATTTGTTTAGGATTTCTTGTTAGAATTTCTGCCCAGTCCCTCTCCATCATTTCTGCTAATGAATAACCAAACAGTTAGTGCCCAGGTACACCAACGTGGGGATCAACAATCAGAGTGAGGGCAAAACACCCTGCTCTGACAGCACTGCAAGGATCCTTTATGTTCCCCTGAGAGCAGCAAACAGGTTTTCTGTCGTTAGGGCAAAGCAACAGAAATCCAATTAGGGTTTCAGAACCACATTTGATGTAAATCTGTTTACCCAAAGCCATCTTTTGCCTGGACTCATTACTGTTACTTTACAAGTCCAGGGGCTAGAGATGGCTCTAAACTGATCCTGAGGCCAATCCTTAAGTGACACCTCATTGTGCAGAAGGCAGAGGTGAAATGCATCAGGCAGTATCAGCTCCAAGACATACAGCACTAATAATATTAAATATAAATTCCCCTTCTGCTCTTAAACTTCTTTAAGAGGGATTCACTTTCTTAACTTTAGATGAGAAAAATCACTATTTATTTATTTATTTTTTTTAATCACAAGGATAAATGTACTTTTTCTTGGTAAATAATGGCTGGGTTTCCAGAAACAGAGATCATTTTCACCCTGACCCCAATTCCATTAGGAATAGCCTAGCATTTCTTTATGGATACTGGGAAAAAGAGACGCAATAAACCCCTCTAAATACCGATTCATTTGTAGAAATAGCCTCACATGGCTCTCCTGGGACCACAGGGAGACAGCACAGTTTAAGTAAATAGTCTCTCTCAACCCAGCTGAACCATTTGCTGCCCATTGTCCTTTTACCACAAATGTCTGCAGATCTACTCCATTTGTGTCAAGCTGACACAGCTCTGGCTCTCTGTGCTGCTATTTCCAGCCTTTTCTTCCCCCATCCTTGCCTCAGCCTTATCTGCCTTGTATCATCCTCCATGTGTTATTTTTCATGTTTTCAGTGTTTAACTATAGCAAGTTTCTCTACCACCCTCAGTTTTTGTAAAAAACAACACTAACAATGGTAAACTAGCAATAAATTTCCACAAGTAACACAAGTTATTTCCCCCCCCAATATTTCTTTTTTTTTTTAGCTAGGTAAGATACTCCAGTAGTTACAAGAAAATATATATAAAGATAACAAAGTTGACAATGAAATAATGATGTGTCTAAAGTGACTTACCCTAACTCCTGTTTACAAAGGTGTTTTGTATAAAAGCAGTCAGAGCTACTCAAAGCCATTAAGATTATGGTTCCCCACATTATATCTACTCTAAGAACAGCTTATCAGCATAACAAATCACAAGTGCCCAAGCTGAATTTCCTACAGGCACACAAGCACCTCCCTGAAACAGCATTGCTGATATTTTTAGTATTTTAAAGAGCACCAAAAGTCATGGGCTTGATTAATTGGGGCCAATCATCATGGTCTTGATTAATTGGGGCCAAGCTGCTTCCAGATCTCTCACCATTTGGATGGGAAACCCCTGCCCATTGCCATACAAATTCATCAGCTGCTAAAAGTTAGCTGCAGCAGTGTATTTTTATACTCAAAATACGTGAGTCTGTTAATTAGTCATATAATTTAAGCTTTCAAGTGATCTTTCTTTTAATTTGATCTGAGTCCCTGTCCTACTGTCAAAGAATGTTTCTATCACACACTTCTATTACTTTGGGAAAACCAGGATTCAGGTGGGGTGGAGAGCAACAGTAAATGGGTACAGACTCCCTAATGGTTCTGCTTGTCATTTTTCCTTGCTTCAGACACACTCTTACAACTGTGACACATTATCAAAAAATTAAATCAAAAATTAAAACTTCAGGGAGCCTGAATGTCTGGTTCCAGTGACACAACACCTAGTCAATATCCATCTCTTCAATTTGCCAGCAGAGCTTGCATTTTACCTCAGCACATTTAAAGGCTTCCATTTTGAATTACTTCCAAATAGAAAAGGCCAGAACAACAAGGCTGCTTTGTAAAGTAGAATTTGCACCCCTGGATCCACACACAGGTCGGTCAGACCATCAGTAAATCACATGAATGATGCACTGATATTTCTTTCTTCATTAAGATACTCCCTGGCTCTGAGGAGAAGAATTTCAGATGGCATTAAAGAGCCTTATGGTACCACAAAAAGGTCAACACAAATGCAGATATAAAATGGATACTTGACTGCCCCAGGTAAATTTAATCCCAGTAACAGAACCTTTCAGAGTTACGTGCACATTTCAGCTGTGCAGTGCTGTTCTTCTAAAGTGCTAAAAGCCAGGGCAAGACACCCAGCTCATTGTTCCTCCTCCTCCCAGGGGAGCTGCAGCTCCTTGTGCACACACAGGGGACAGTGGGGGAAATTCTCATGTAAAGTAAGCTTTAAAAGACCAAGTAATACAAAGACAAAATTCTCAAGCCAAGTTTAAATGGTTCTAATTGGTAACTTTCACAGAGAGACGGGCTGGTTCTCTAGCCCTGTATTCAGTTCTCTCCATGGCAAAGAAACTCAACAGGAGTCTTTTATACCAAAGCCAAGGGAAGTTTAAAATCAGTAAATCAATAAAAATGGCTCTAATAGGCCACCTTCCTCTATAATCTTTTTAACTTCTATTTTCAATCGATTCATGCTTTCTGTGATATGTATAATTATCTAACATGCTATTTTGCCATAAAAAACTATGATTTAGTTACTCCACAGTTCTGCTCTAACAAGCTTTGTGTGACCTCTTAGCCACTCCCAGGAGCTCAGCAACCCCAGCACAAAGATATAATGGCACATACACACACTGCACTGCTCTGAACAAGCTGGACCAGCCAAGAGTTAATTCTGGTCACACAGACTTTGTGAAACTTGCTCTCTGTATAGGCTTGGCGGGGTTTGTTTTTGTTGTCCTTCAGTCTGTCATGTGTGACACACAGCAAAACTATCTGTATCCATCCGAGTGACACACTAATATCTAGGGATGAAAACATGACACGAGAACAAGGTCTTCCTGTCCTCCTAACTGAGCTCTTTCCTGGCCACAGTGATAAACTGCTATAGAAGGAGGAAGATGAGAGACAGAGGCAGAAAAGCAAAGTGCTCCACTCAGTTTAGCCTGATTTATAGCTGACAAATGACTCAAATCATACTGAATCACCTCAGAGAAACCAACAAAAGAACCTCAAACCAAAATCTCAAAACTCTACTAAACATTAGCCCTGTGCCACAGAACAAAATGTGGTTGTGTCCCCCCACCCCACTCAACTTCATTTTGCACTTTTGATCACTACTTAAGGGCAGACAGCTTTATTATCATAAATTTAGAAGTCTTGTAAATTTCAAAGCAGTATTTCAACTAAAATTTCTAAATCAATATTTAAATGCTCACAGACACTTTTACCTTCAAATACCCTGGGCATATTGAAGCACACAAATACATTGTTTGCCATAGTTATGATGTCACACCACTTAAAAATTAAGTCTGAAATGCAGTGACCTCACACACCTTCAAATGTGCAATTTTAGATATAAAGTGTGGAAGTTCTAAGGCTGTGCTTAAGTGTCAAATGCAAAAAAAAAAGCCCTTTTCCCTCAGCTCATGCAAAAATAGGAGCATTTCCCACAATTACATGAAATTAAAAACCACGTGGCATTTGTACATCAAACACATCTGACACATTCAAGCCAACACTTGTTCAACATTGAAAACAAAGCCAGGTAAATAGACAATTTCTGTGGCATTTTGCCACAGAACCTTACTCAGTGTCCATCTGACTCTGCAGAAAGACTCCACCTGGAACAAAAGCAGGAGATGAAACCCAGACAAGCTTTTCATAATGCTGGATCACTTCTGTTCCCTGGATTAACCACTTAGTTGGGGAATAATGGAATTAGGCTAATGGAACATAGTGTTTTCTGTAATTGTATATTGTGCAAGCACTTTGCACATTTCCAACACAGACTTCAGCCCTTCTAGTCTCTTATTGTATCTGCAAAAACACCATTAAGGAACTGCTCTCTTTGCTGCTCATCACTCCAAAGAATGCAGCACAATGTCTGAGAGAGGCAGACAGCCCTTTCACTTACTTTCCTCAAATTGGATCTCATCCACTCTTGGTAAAATCCTTAGAGCTTAAGTTACCTGAGCCACTTAAGTGTTGAAAACCAGGCTGGCTGTGTCTGTCCTCAAGAGATTTCAGGGTAAAAGTCCTACTACTTTGGGGTTTCCAGCACTCAGAGAAGAAAAATAATATTTGTATGTAATATCAGGTACTGCAAGACCTGCTATAATTGCTATGTATTTTGTTATAATTTAGAGAAAAATTTCTGGGAAGGTTGGACAAGAACAAGGAGAAAAAAATCCAGCAGCAAATGCCTTTAGAAACCAGATCCATAACAAACAGGTTATTTATCTTGGTTTTCTCTAATAAGACCATTTCATCATGAAATTTGGCAGTACCTTACACAGCATGCACTGTCCCTGTAATCAACAGAGTGACGTTTGCAGTGAGGGGAATGGATCCACATTCTGGGGGCCAGTGAGGGCTGACAAGGAGTTCCAGGAAATTCAGCACTGAGGTACAATCTTTTTTGTCTGCCCCACTCTCCCACCACCTTAAGATCACGTCTGCCTCTCATTAGAGAGTCTGGAAGTTATGAGCACCCACACTGAGATTAGAAAATGCCCCTAAATCCACAAATTCTTCAAATAATGAACTAGAATGTGAAAGGAGACAACAAAAGGAAAAGGTAGAATCCTGCAGGGACTGGACAGAAGTTTGCCTAGAGTAGCAAGCCCTACTGAAATTCCCTGCCAAGCAATCTCTACCCACAAGAGGTGCATTCCAATACCTCGGGCTCCAGTGTCTTTTAAAGTCAGAGCTCCTGTCTTGCTGCAGTTTATGGCACATTTTTACTGGGTGTACTTAGGAAGCAAGCAAGGCTGACTAAACAGATTTCCTCCATGACCTTTACTACCATCAGCTGAAAACAATTTAGTCCATTTTAAGTCATTTGAGAGCACTGTAAACATTATCCAAGGGGCTTAGGACTGACTGCCTAAAACATGACCTTTCAAGCTGATAGCTGACAAAAATCCCCCATTTTAAACCATTTTAAAAGATATGATAAAGGTTCTTATCCTGCTGAAACAGAAAGGAATTTTCCTTTTGCCACTAGAGAATAAAAATGCCTTTCATTCCATTTAAAAAGTCTTGGAGTTTTGCTTTGCTTTTTTCTTTCATGGAAAAATGAAGGAAATAACCTAAAGTACTCAGATCCTTTCTCTCTTGAATAAAAGTTCAATCCATCCAATTAATATAAACCAAAAAGTGAAACAGAGACAGTAAGCAAGCAATGAAAGAGACAAACCATGCAGAAACAGAAAATCTTAGATAGGCTGGAATAGTTTAGCTGGAAATGAAAAGAGAAATAAATAAATTATGCAGTTTTATTAACACCTGGTGTAATACACACCTGTTTAATTCATTTGTACACAAGGGAAGAGAGACATGACTTTCCACACAGCCAATTTGATGTGGGCAAAGCTTCATTTTGATGCTTTGGCTATTTCAGGTCACAGGATCACTCTGCTCATCAACCCAGCTCTGTGCAGAAGACAGCCTGACTTAACCAGAAGTACCCAGAGAAAGCAACATATATGATGGATTCCATTTGGCAACACAGATGATCCCATTCAAATGAAATTAAATGGATTTCAGGCTATGTAACACAATGAAAAGTATTCCACATTTATTTGGCCTTGCCATCTCACAGGACTAAAAGGGAAAAAAAAATTCTTATGAAGAAAGTATTCCATTATCAGCTTTTAGAAAACGTATAAATGTCATGACTACCAGTTTAGAATCACCCTGCCTTCCTCTTAAAACTAAAATAAAATCAAGTGCAAACAGGCTGGAAATATACAATGACATAGCACTTACTTCCTGTGTAATTGCAAAATAATTTTGAAAACAGCCAAAAATATTTTGAGATTCACCAGACATTCTGCTATGCAGATTTACTTGACACTCCGAGGCACCAAGTAGTTTTACACAAAAAACCCTAACAGTGAACTAAAGCAAAATATAATCCCTATTCAAATCATCTTTTTCCTTTTAAAGTTGCTTAGTTTGATACTGTACCAGTCTTTGCAGCAGCACCCTGTTGTGTGTGCTGTCTAAAGCACTCTAATCAGCTACACACCCTTTGTTTAAATCCTAATCTTCCCCAATTTTTCCCTACCTGCTGAACACCCACCAAGGGCTCCCACAGTTATCCTTGTGACAAGGAAACAGAAAGGATGGGACACAGTGTGTGGGATAGGAGGGATGCACACATGACTGAAACCTCAAAGGACAGCCACCCTGCCCGTCTGCATTCTTCCTCTACCCCATCCTCTGTGAAAAGAACCTCAGAAGATAGCAATGAATTGTTTTATGGGAGATTGAGTGAATAAAAACACATCTCCATCACTGAAATAACAAGCATCACTCACTTAGCAGGTAAAATGAAGGCAAGAGAGGAATACCCATCTGCCTCCACCTGTCCTTCACTCATTACACACTGAATTTCCAGCGTGGCCCATTTTTTCAGGTTTTAATTCCATTACCTCTCTCATACTGGGCACTGTTTTTTCCTCTGCAGACATCCAGCCTCTCAAATAGAAGGATTCTACCCTAAAAGCAGAATGCAAACACACTTCTGGAGAAAAGCTTTATCAGCTGGCACATCCTCCACAGAACAGTGGGATTTATCCAACCACCTTGCTGTTACAAAACATTCAGTCGCTTCAGGGCTTTCAAAAGCTTGTTCTTGTCTCCTGTCATACCATTTTAAGCTACTTTGTTCCTCAGAAACAGCACAAGAAACATCCTTTTCCCCCCATTCCTCTGGCACAGCAGCACTGCTGGACTGACACCTCTGCTTCCCTCGCCCTGCAGGATGAGCCAGGTGCCCTGAAGTGCTCTAGGCAGCCCCAGGAGTGCACAGGACACAAACACAAACCACAAATACCCACAAAAATGCTGCAAACAGCTCAGATACCAAACAGCTCCGTGGGTCATCTTGTACAAAATTACACCCATTTCTCAGAAAGCTTAAGATTGGTTTGATTTCATGTTCAGGAACCAAACCAACTGAAAAAGAGTTCCTTCACTAAAAATAGAGTCAGATTATCCAGCTTAGGATTTATTTGCATTCAATTCTTTCTTAAATTCTTATTGATTTGATGAAGAACTATTCTCACTCAGCACACTAATTTATTCAAAAGCAAATTCTTTATCCTAAATACAGTCTGAAAGGGATAGGGAGAAGATTCTCATCCCATGGTAGAATTTTTCACCAGGTCTTGGTGGTCTTGCATGCAGAAATACCATTATGATGGATTTTCTTTCCTTTCTTGCCTTTTTGTCTAGGCATTTCATGTCTCTAAACACATTATGTGAACCACAGAGATTTTCTCTTCATTCAAAATTCACAGGTTTTGAGAAATCCAATGAAATCTAGAGAAGTTCCAGATTACAGATGGCAACTGTCAATTTTGCTTATGTTTGTAAGGCTACCTTTAAGAGAAACATTCCTTAATCAGATTTCACGTGCTTTTGCCCATTACATCTCTGCAGTATTGCTGATGTGGGAACTCCACTGGCAGGAAAACCTTCTCCTTCAAACACAAAGTGATTTTTTTAAAGTTTTTGGGGGATTTTTTGGTTTTGTTTGTTTTGTTTTTTTTTTTACACGAAGTTCCTTTGTGTAAGCTGTACAACACAAGCTTTTGAATGATGGCAGAACCTTCACAATATTTTTGAAAACACATTTGAAGGGATTGCAAACACGATGCTACAAATAGATTGCCATGGAATCTGAGAACAGCCTGGGGTGGAAAGGAGCTTCAAGACCATCTAATTACAGCCCCTTTCCATGGGCAGGGAAACCTTCCACTATCCCAGGTTGCTCCAAGCCCCATCCAACCTATGGACACTGCCAGGGATCCAGGGACAGCTTGTGCCAGCTCCTCACCCTCACAGGGGAGGATTTAGTCACAATATCTAACTTAAACCTACTCTCTTTCAGTTTGAAAGGCAAGAGGATGGGCTTCTCCATGTGCAGAGATAAACCAGGGGAGTGCAGCCTCACCCAACAGGGGACACAGTTCCACAGGCTGGAACAGGACACAGCTGGGAGAGCAGAAACCTTCCCCAGAGTCCAGACAAGGCAGGGTCAGAGACAGGACTGGGCTCAGGCCAGTTCAACCAATGCCACCTTCCTGCTGGAGCAGAGATAAACCTGGGACAAGGAAGCCACAAGAGCCCCGAGGTTCTTCCAGGAGAAGCTGTCCCTCAGCCAGGAGAGCAGGAGATGTGCTGGGTTCAGGTGTTTCTGTGGCACAGCACAGGCAAGAGCCCCAGAGCAACAGGCCCCAGGTTATTCTGGTCAGGGCAATTAAAGCTCATTAGTGCAGCCCTGGCCTGACACAAAGCAGCCACGCTGCAGCCTCCAGGGCACTATTTAAGGAAAAGTGAACGTGGAGCAGGGACTGTTCCCTGTTTCCCTGGCCCTCACACCAACATCTGTTTCAGGTTAAGGCTGTGTCAGTTTCCATTACCAGCACTTTAACTTGGAGCTCTTTGGTAGAGTTCAAAAGGAGCATAAGGAAACTCTTAGCATACTTTTAAGAGCAGACACTTGATCAATCAGAAAACTAATATAAATTACATAACTGGACAGGAAAACAAATTCCAAGCATTATAATTTATCCTGCAAAGGATCTTTAACACACTCGTCATCACGAGCCAGGGGAAAGAGGAAAGCATGACTCACTCCCCACTGATAATATCTCAAATGAGGATTGAGCCCAAGTAATCACTGAGGATGCAGAGCAGTCTGAAATTTTAAGCAGAAATGCTATTTTGAAATTATACAGTACTAACTGCAGCTGACCAGCCATTCTACTGCTCACACAAACTTTCAGTATTAGCTTTTCTACAGTATTTTCTGTTAAACAGCCTTCTACAACAAGGAAGGAGAATTACACACCAAGCAGCACAGGTGTGTATCCTGCTAAAATATTGTTATATGTGGAAATCAATTAACTCATTAGGCAGAAAAAGTGTGTGAATCTATGATGACCATTTCAAAGCACAGCTGTTGTGGTAAGACAAGAAAAAGCCAGTTGCAAAAGAAGGGCTTGTTGAGGATATCTGGCTACCCAAAGAGTTTATAAATTAAGGAAAGCAAGAAGCATCCATGATGGAATGGGCTCATTTTGCTGTCTTATCAGTGGAGAAGGTGGTGATTATAAAAGTCCAGGTATCAAAACAAGCAACAGCAGAACATTTTAATTCTGTGGCCCCCAGACAGATGGCTTTCATGCAGACTCTTGTTCAGTCAACAGGTAATTCTTGTCCTCACACAAACCAACCTCTGAGCAGGAGAACTGGCCCAGCTGAAGTCCAGCTCTCCAAACAAAGCTCTTCCCCAGGCCTCCCTGTGGTTTCCCTGCCTTTACAGCCTCTGTGAGGTTGTTGGAACACAATAAATGCTCCTCTCAAATCCTTCTGCTCCCTCAGTCATTCACAAAGGATATTAACAAAGACATTTCAGAAAGGGTGAAAGGGACAGTTTGTAAGAAAGATGCTGGAGAAGTAATACAGTTTATCTACACTTTTGCAGAGCTTTAGAGGCAGTTCATCATAAAGAGCAAATCTACAAAGTTACCTTAAAATATCTGAGTTACTGGAGTAGATTAATAAAAGCAGATTTCAAATCAAAGGAGACTTGCAAGTGGGAATCGTTTCCCAGGAGGGCAGCAAGTACAGGAGTGCCACAAGAATCAATATTAATACTATTCCTTTTACTATCTCTTAAGATTTACACAATGCCACATGGACTGTAGTGACAATACTCACACAAAGTACAAAGCAGGGGCATTCAGCACCAAGCAAGGTTCACAATTCACATGCAGAGAGGGCTCACTCTGCTACAAAGGGGACAGTGATGGAAAACAAAAAGGAACACAACATTTTAATGAGTTATATCCTACAGAGATGGGCAGCAGAAAGAGCTGTTCCAAAAAACAGCTGTATTATTCTTCTAACTTGATTATTTAGTCACCAAATTCTTACCAAAGGGAAAGAACATTTTGTGATACATTTGTGAAGCTCAATTTATATAACTAGTTTCTTTGAAATAAATAGATTAGAAGTCAGGAGAGCATAATGCAAGAATAACAATTAGTACATCAATTTTGTAGGAGAAAGAAATGCCAAAGAATTAGCACTTAATTCTTTGTGAGAATACAATTTATTTAGGAATCATGCTGGATATGTCCTACCTGAAATGCTATACCTTGGATTTGTTATGAACTTGATAACCATTGACATCTAGACAGGATTGTGGTTCATATTCACAGCTTCTGGAAGCAATAGACTCATGGATAATGAAGGGTCCATATAAAAACTTCTTAATTATAAATTCAGTGTACAGTTTGATAGGCACACAGAACGTATGGAGGGATTCAATGGAACCCTCATGCTGCAGTTACCTGAGCTCTCCCACCATGACATACACTTCATTTTCCACCATCACCCTCAATAGCCATTGCTCATGATGTTGAGTGAACTCACCTGTTCAGCATACAGAAATAATGACTATGGCACCATCAAACAGCAGCAGCCAAAACCATACATCTGTTAAATTCACCAGTAGCATGAAAACCCTCAACTTTAAGCCTTGTTTTCTAGTCAAGTAACTCTTTTTTTAGCTTCTCTTCCTTCTGACTGGGATGTCAATGATCAAAATCTTCAGCTTCAGCTTTACCATTAATAATGGCCAAAAACCACAGTTCAACAGACCACAACAAAATGACCTCCTGGACAAAGAAAAGCACACATCTTGGGCAGCAGCCAAGAATCACACATTTGTAAAATTCACCTCAACTTTAAGCCTTGTTTTTTATAGTAAACAATGTTTTACCATCTCTTCCTTCAGACTGAGATTCCACTGGTCAAAATCTTCAGCTTTACCACTAATACTGACAAAAAAAAAAATCACAGACCAGACCAAAAAAATACCTCCTGGAAAAAGAAAGGCACACATCTCGGGCAGCAGCGGGCACCGAGGCTGGAGCTCCGCACGCCCCTTACCTTTCCTGGAGCTCGGAGCCTCCGGGGGCACCTCCTGAACACTGGCATTCCTCCTCCAGGGAGTGGCCAGGCACCAAGCAGCTCTCGAAGCCCTCGGCCATGCGTTCACACCATGGAATAACAGCAGCGTGGGGCGGGAGGGCTCTTTTGTCCCCTCCCAGCAGCGCCCGAAGGTGTTCCCGGGTCCGGGCAGGTGTTCCCGGGTCCGCGCAGGTGTTCCCGGGTCCGCACAGGTGTTCCCGGGTCCGCGCAGGTGTTCCCGGGTCCGCGCAGGTGTTCCCGGGTCCGCACAGGTGTTCCCGGGTCCGCGCAGGTGTTCCCGGGTCCGCACAGGTGTTCCCGGGTCCGCGCAGGTGTTCCCGGGTCCGGGCCGGTGGCAGCTGCGGGTCGTTGTTCCCAAGGATGCCCCAGGTGTGCGCAGGATCTCATCACTGCTCCTCACCTCCCCGAGCTCAGCCGCAGCCATCCACCCCCAGCATCCCAACATCGCGTGCTTGCTTTAGCCTGCACGTTTATTGCCTTTCTTTTGGGGCCTAAAAGGACGGGTTTTCCTCCTTTTTGACCTGGCTGTATTGAGATATATGGGATTTGTCTGAATTCACAGCATCTGTCTGGATCAGTGACCTGGCCTCTTCATTAGCTGTCTTGGTGTAATCCACAGTAATTATCTTGGATGGTTTCATGTTTTCTTCAAGCTCATTGATAATGTGTCAAGCAGTGAAGGACAAAGAACCAATTACATTAGGATCCTATCAGAAAGTTTTCAGTTGGATGACAATTTCCCTCTGACTTCCCAGTTATCAATCCCTTAAATGTATTGTTTTAATTCCTTCATTCATCACTGCCTAGAATATCATGATTCCTCATTAGAATATTTTTCTCTGAATTAAAGACTCTTAAATTTTACTCATGAACTGCTGGAAAAATAATTTTAAGAATTATTTTTTAAAAAATCTGATTTCTAAACTTATCCCAAAAACTGTTATGATGTCACTTATATTTTCTTTTTTATAGCTTGTTGCAATTGATCAGGGATTTCTTATTAATTATGAGAAGCTTGTGATTTGTAGCACACAGCTGAATATTACTGTGTCCTACTACTAATTTTTTTATTATAACTTTATAGAAGGCTGGATCAGTTATTGTTTTAACAGCAGACAGACTATGCAAGCTAATGAAAGAAATTTCCAACACTTCATGTAAAGAGTGAAATAAAAACATCACTTACAATGTAATAATAATCTGTTTAAACCCGGACTGATTTTTCCTGAGGTTGCATGATACAATAATTTTCCATAGAATGAGGGAATATTCATTATTTTTAAAAAAGTCAGGCAACAAGGTGGACTAAAATGTGGCCTAAGAGGTGCACTTGTCCACATGCTAAGGTTGAATAAAAATGCCCTCAAGATCATTGTTTCAGGGTTATTTCCAAGTTAGCAGTTTTATATTTCTCTTTCAAGTGTGTAACTCATTATATCAAAACCCAGGACTTTGCAGGACACCCTGATGGACTGGTGCAACTATTCAGTGCCTTCCCCAGGGATGGAATCCTGTGTGAGTGTTTGAACAGCAAGAGCAGGAACAAAAATAGTAGTGATCAACATCAGAAGTTTATAAGTTACATCTACACACCCATAGTTCTTTGATCAAATTCCAGTTCCTGCAACACAATAGACTGGCAGTAACAAGATAAGTAAGTGCAACAATAAACATATTCATTTTTATTTTCTTTTAGAATGAATCACATTTTAAGTATTTTGTGTTATTTCTTGTTATGTGAAATTAAAAAAGAAAGCAAAAGAAAACGGTTAAAATTGATAACAAAAACATCCATGCCAAATATTGTAGCTTTCAGTTTTTGACTGCTAATTTTTTCCTACCTTGTGTACAAATGTTGAGTGTAGCATCTGCAAGTGCCCCACAGGCTGTTTTCTCAACCACTTCCCCACAGAAACCACTTTGCAGATTTTCATTGACATGAGTAGATTTTTCTTCAGACCCAAAAAGCCTGAAGGACCAGACCTGTCATCTGCTCAGAAATACCATTTGGTTTTTCATTCACAGGGACAAAGTGTGACATGAAATTACTGGGAGACAAATCCATACCTCTGTGGCAGCCCTTCAGCTGCTCACTGCAGGCTCAAAGGATGGAGCAAAGGTTGGGCAACTCCTGTCTTTTCCACATTTCTCAGGCACAGAGCAGAGATATGAGGGGTTTGTTTTCTACACAAATGTGTCAGCTAACAGAGAAGGGAATGAATACAAATTTAATATGATTCTGGTCTAAGCTCAGCACAGACCCTTCTCCTCCTCTGTCCATTAAAACAACTAATCTTAGGTTCTCATCTCTAAAGAGAGAGAGAAAAAAAAATGAAAGTACAAAGTCATGGTACCTGCAATAATATTTAAATTGATTTCAGTGTCTTACTCACAGCATCATGTTTTAATTTGTTTCTGCACTTACTTGGATATAACTGTTAACCAAATTACTTGTAAAGAAACGGTGAATTTTGACAGATCATTCCCTTCAAAATCCATTGTAATTCAGTTTGTTCTTCATGAAGACCATAAATTAGTATTTACTTCATTTTGGGGGGGGGGAACAAGGAGCAATGCTTTTAATAATCAACGTGCTTTCCTTCACATTTTGAAGTGCAGAAATACATATAGTGACAGCCACAGAGCAGCAGGAGCTTTATTCAGAGTGGTGGTGGTGAACCAACTTACATTTGTTTCTTACAGTTACAAGCAATGCAGATTGCAGGTGTTTGCACTGACATTTGCTTGATATGAAAATACACTTCCAAGCAAATATGCACTATCAGGCATCTTTAGCAGTCACTCTCACCATTTTCTTTCACATTTAAACACTTGGGTGCAGGGAAAGAAAGCATAATTGAGCCATGTTAGCAATCATTTTAAAAATGGCTTGGATGATGAGGATGTTCTTTGGCATTTTCCAGAAGAGCTCGTTCAGCAGCAGAAGTCAGCAGTGCAGTTCACAGCTGGCTTCTCGCTCTGCTC
Organism: Haemorhous mexicanus; assembly: GCF_027477595.1. NCBI lineage: Eukaryota > Metazoa > Chordata > Aves > Passeriformes > Fringillidae > Haemorhous > Haemorhous mexicanus. Next base: position 18,154,972 of record NC_082354.1, read on the forward strand.
CTGCTTCCTCCTCCTTGCACACCTTCAGCTCAGCCCCACACAGGATCTTCACACCAGCCCAGCCAGCCAGAATTCTCTCTTTGTTTTCCTGTCGCTGTGCCACAGCCACAGATGAGATCCAGGTCTCAAGTGACACCATGCAGAGAAGTGCTCCTGTCCCAGTTCCATGCACAGCACTCTGCTTCAGACATACAGGCACGCAGAAAGCCAAAGAGGAAGTTAGCAGTTTAAGGGAAAATTTTTGCTGTTATTTCAAAGCAGTAATGAATTGTCAGTTTTCGCCCAGTTTTTCATTACATACCATCATTAAATGTTGTAGTATTTAGTGTAGTGATGTGGTTTTTTAAGTATTAGACCATGCAGCCTTACAGTGTGAGCAAAGCTGATCACACAGAGCAGAATTTTAAGCACAATTCTTTGCAAAACCTGTCCCTTGGCAGAGTAACCCTAGATTTTTCTTTTCTGGAAGATACTATGATCAAATTATTATTTTTTGCTCCTTGCTGTACTTATTGTACCTTGCCATCTGTCTTGTCTTCCACATCTGTCTTGCACCCTAGTTCCTACTCCATTCATTTACTACCTGTTCTAGTGGTCCCATTTGCCCTTACTCTACTTTTTCATTCTCTTCATGTTCTTGCTTAAGTTCCAGCACTACCTCCTTCTCTAACTAAGAGGATCTCAAGTGGGTTTAAATCATTCTTGAGCACATCCCTCTCCTTTTCTCTGAAATTTGGCTTGTTTATTTAGAAAAGACTGCTTTTGCTGCCCTGTCATTTGCATTATTTTTCATAACTTTTTTTAACATAGAGCACGTTCTAAGGAATCAAATAGAAATCCAGCTTTTGATGCAATGGCAGGTTTTGTTTTTAATTTGTACCTACAGACACACATATGTAAACCTCTCCTTCACAAAATCAACTGGCAGAAGCAAACAGCTCTCCTTAGTGCCATTGCTTTTAAGATCCTTTTCCATAATGGAGTTGTAGCAGAATTTTTTCACAGAGAGTGAGAGAGACAGCAGCATTTTTGCTATAAAGAGACCTTTATTAGATTGGGGGGGGAAGAGAAACTTTGGCTGGTACACGATTTGGAGATCTCAGTGCTCCTTTCACAAGAATGGAAGATGATAACTGATGAAGGGACCTTTGAGGGAGTCCAGAACTGTGTACACTTCTTATTTTGCCTTAGTCTAATAAAAGTGTAGCTGTCGAGTTCAGTTGACAAGAAGTACATTTTCCAATAAACCATTTCCTAACCTCTTTTGATATCAATTCCCTTGTGTCAATGATAGGTTTCTGAAAAAGCAAAAGCAAAGAACTCTCCTGGGCAGTTTTTCAGTAGCAAGTACCAGACACAATGGATCCCAAACGCTGCTGGGCACTTTCCACTACCTGTAACTATGTAGTATCCTCAGAGTAACAAACCTCCCAGTACTGTGCTGGCTAAGAACATGACACAGTGTTTGATGTACCAGCTGGAGCAGGGGGACCTGAGTCTGTGCTGCTCTTGTTCCACCATGTGTGGCCCAAGCAGGTCACTTTGGGCCTGCTTCCTGCCCTGCTCCCCACCTGCTTTGCTTGCAAGTTTTTCAGAGGAAAAAATGTGAGACACTGGCACTATCACTCACCAAAGTGAGGCACTGGCACTGTCACTCACCAGTGTGAGGCATTGGCATTATTTGAGAGCTGCATTCTCTTCCACAGCATTGCTGAGTAATTCGGGGCTTTGTGTACGAGATATATTTCTTACCAATCTGTACAAACTAAAAGTTTGAGTTGTGCACAGGCACCACTTTTTAATGCCCAGCTTGCTGGGCTCTTCATCCCAAAGTGATGCCAAAGGGTGGCAATTACAGTGGCATTTGGGACATTTGTCACCACTGCTAACATTTCATCATTGTGTATTACCAACCATCACAGAATTCCAGCATGAGGGATTTACCTGGGTTTTTTTTTTTTTTTTTTTGAATCTGACACAGTTTTTTCTCCTAAATTTGGAATGAGAAGTGAGATTTCTTTAATTTGTAATAGCATTTCCTTGGTTTTTATGTTTTTATCGTGTCTCATACATGGGAGCATCACCCAAGTTTATACAGAGACTTTTTATGAGGGAATGGAGTGCCAGGACAAGAGGGAATGGCTTCAAACTGACAGACAGAAGGTTTAGATTGGATATTAGGAAAACAATTATTCACAGTAAGGTGATGAGGCCCTGGCACAGGGTGCCCAGAGAAGCTGCATCTGCCCCATCCCTGGAAGTGTCCAAGGTCAGGCTGGAGGGAGCTCTGAGCACCCTGGGATAGTGGAAGGTGTCCCTGCCCATGGCAGAGAGCTGGAATCAGATGAACTTTAAGGTTCCCTCCAACCCAAACCATTTTGTGGTTCTGTGATTCTCTAAGGACCTTATAGGGAGCCCTTCATCAGGTAACTTCAACCTTCTTCATTCACATATACATAAAATATCACATTAGGCCTCATCTAAGAGTATTGCAAGCCTTAGCATATCAGAAACTTTAAATAAAAATTATCTGTAATTGTCATTAGTACTAATTACTTTACTTGGTCTTGTAATGTCACTCATGCAGTTCATTCGTGACGCGTCCATTTAGATGACCAAAATTCAAGGTTGTTAATGGAATGACTTTCTCAAAAAAAGCCTGTAAATAAAAGTACACAGTGTTTTATATTTAGAACAGTATAAACCTGCTGTCATCCCATCAGTCAGCTCAGTATAAATATGCTTTTCACGTAAGGTTTAATGTTTGGCATTGTGCTGCCTCCCTTGCTGACCAAGGAGTACTTTTACATGCATTACGTGCCACATTCATTGCAAGCTAATGCATTATACAAAAATATTTTTTTCAAATTAAATATTTACATTCCTTTGAAGGTTTAATACCAGATATCCCTAATGGCTGCATTTTCTCATTCCTGCATTTTATAGTAATTGCTTCCCTAACCATGTACTCTTTGGTGATTTTCCAATTAATTGCCAACCCGTCTGACCACCTTTACTCTGTGTTTTATTTCTGGCTTATAAAAGAAATTTAGCAGCTGTTAAGAACATCATGGTAATGTTTTTGACTGCTTATGAATCTGAAAATGCTAGGCAGACATTAATTAAGTCACATAATGGTATTTAACAGACACCACTATGATTGATGGCATTACTTTGTGTGCTGTATATGTGAAGGCAATTCAAAGCACAGTTTCATAGGGATTCCCAAGCCTGGGTTTCACTGCTAAAGTCCACTTAGGGATTAATAGGAAATTTAACTCATAACATCAACAATATGACACAGTACCCAAACCCTGTGGCAGAAAATAAATGGCAGCCTAATAAATGTTAAATGGTACAAAAAGCTACAAACATTAAATGACACAAAAAGCTACAAACATTAAATGATACAAAAAGCTTCGCTTTCCACTGAGTCTTCATATGCTTTGCATGTACAGACTTTACTGTATAGGGGGTTTAAAGCTACTTTTCTCTTAAAAAAACAGATTTAAGATAAGGAAGGGCATCATGCTGCAATGCCTTCCTGAAGCACAAAAAAAAAAAAAAAAAAAGAAAGAAAGAAAGAAAAATATTTCAGCTGTGTTGGCTCTGTTTGGTAGGGTTTCATTTGAGGCCCTAATCGCAGGAACAAGATTTGTTCTAAATTGTTTGCATTTGCTTCAGAATATCTGGAAATTTGCTTGTTAAGTGTTCAGGTGGAGGAAAAAGCCTTCTCAGGTGCAGAGAGAAGTAATGCTGTGCAGTCAGCGGAAAGAAACATTCAAACAATTATACACCCTACTGCTCCAAGTCATATTAAAACAATCTATAAGCTAATTCAATGCTAACACAATGTCTCATAAATGGTAAACGGGCTGGATGAACATCCTGGCTGAGCAGGCTGGATGAACAACCTTCCAAGTCAAGAAATGCAGTATCATTGCAGTGTTCAACAAGGTTTTAACTGCCACTTACACTTTATACCTGCTGCATTTAATCAGGGTTGCCAGCACAGATTTGTTTCCAGAGTGTGTGAAGGCAAGCCAATAACTAGCAAGAAAGATTCTGAAGTTTGGTGATCTTTTATTCTTCTTATTTCATTCCCATTTTTTCTCATACCAGCAGATCAGTAGAAGCTAATCAAAGAGATTGAAATGGAGGTTTAAGACAGTTCCAGGATCAGTCTAACCTCCAATCCCTGCTCCCCAACTCTACAAGCTCCTCCCATTATTTATGTCTGATTCTTCAAGGTGAAAAAGAGTATTTTCAAGGTGAATAGGTACTTTGGAACTTCCTGACTTTTTTTGTTGTTTTTTACTTCTTTCCTGTAAGGCAAAATTGTTGGACCTAATAATCAGAAGCACATTATCCACTTTTAGAATAAACAGGGGAATTTTACTGCAATTCTAAGAACTAATGGGAAACTTAAATTTGAAGATGATGCTTAATGCCACCTTGCAGGCTTAGTAATGAGCACTCACAGATCTTCTGATTGAAAATTCAGCTGGCTGCCTAGTCCCTGAGATAACTTTAAATTAATAAAACTTCCAAATACTTTTTTCTTCTTAATTTTTCATGATGTTTCTATTTGATGAAAAGGTAAAGCAAAGCAAACAGTGAAGATAAAGGTAAACATGAGAATCCTGAATGCTGTAAATCAAGGAGCATCACTAAAGGTTCTCCAGATATGATAAAAAATTTTAAATATAAAAATAAATAAAAGTAAATTTGGAAGAATGTTTGAAAAGGGGAAGAAACTTTCAACTTTTTCATACGCAAGCCAAAGTAAGTTCATTTAGCTCATTTCCCAATTTCTCCCTCCCCCCCCCCCCCAAAAAATTTATTTTAGGTCTGAAATATGTCTTGAAAAGCCAAGAGACAAGAAAAGACTGCCCAAAAAGACAAGGTGGCACATACCATCTGTCATGCCTCCCCAATGTTAATTACTTATGAGTAAGATTTGAGATCAAAATGGAAATGAAAATGATCTTCAAAGTGCAACTGAAGAGCCATGGCTGTAATTCAGCTCTCTGTACGCCTTGATCCTCCTTTTCTCACACTTCAATTGAAGCATGATACTTGGACTTTTCATAGAATCTATACTGCAGCACACGTTACTAATCTGGTACAAATTTCTGCAGCACTAAAGGGCAATATCTATTTGGAATGGCTGCTGCAGGAAGTTTTGTATTTATAGAAAATTCAGATTGTAATTAGAGGTCTTTAAATAGGCTTTTTTCCGCCACTTTTGTTACTATGCAAAAAAGAAATAACAGTGAATTTCTTCATATTCCATTGATATTATTAAACCTATAGAATGGCGGGGGTAGAGAGAAGGAAGACAAAACTATTGATCTAATTTTGAACCTCTAGATGTGGAATGTTGGATACAAAGCAGCTCAGTAATTTTTGATTCCAAGCTACATCCAAAACCGAACAAAGTCTATTCTTTTACCCTTAAGATAAAAATATTTTTTTTGTAATAACTTCTGTTCACTGAAGATTTTGCCCTGAGAGGAACAAAAGCATCACAAAAATACCTAATCTTCAGGGGTTTCTATACCTTACAAGGGAAAATTCCTGCACAGAGAATTATCACTTGAAAAGAACTTATTTACTTAGCCCTCAGGTAGAAAAGAGTTTATGCACACACAGAAAATCCAGATAGTGTCTTAAACAGAGTCTTGGCTATCTCACACACAACCTCTATTCATTGCTTTAGAACTGAGTTACAGCTTCAAAATCGCTGTTTGCCAGCATCTCTGGGGGAGGAGCTGAAGCTAAGCCCAGCTACAAAATGCTTCCCAAAAAGACTAATAACATTTTGCAGTGTAAGAATGAAAATCCTAATGTTCGCCTTTTCTTCGAAGAACAGTTTCTTTGTGTCCTTTGCTCCGAGAAAGCGAAGTGGCTGTTCAAAGCCCCTTGTTTTGCTGAGGAATGTTTTTGTTGTTGTTACTGCCCCGCAGTGGCTCATTGGAATATGTATGCAGGGTGGTTGTTTTTTTCTGCCTGAGCAGGCATTTGGAGACGGGGAGAGTTGCCAGGGAATCTTTTATTTTCCCTCAGCCTGCCTTGCAAATGATCTACAGTTATAGGCAAATACAGCTATAATCCAAGAGCACGTTTTCTTTCACATCCTTATTACAGAGCTAATGTATTCCTCGCCCCAATGTACAGATTATATTTTGTGCTTACTGATGGTTCTTTAGACTGGATGAAATGGAAAGATTTAGTAGATAAATGGGGGACTGATTCGGAGAACAGGCGTTTCATTGAGTGCTCCCGGTGACAGTGAATCCTGCAGTATGCCATGAATGGCAAAAACCTCAATGAGTGTAAATACACATCCGTGAGTGTAAATACTCCTTTCTCACACACTGATCCTCTGTACACACTTTCATTTAACATGACTTATTCTGATAACAAAACCAAAACTACCTTACAATGCCAATAAGACTTGTTCTGTATATTTAAGACGTGAATTTAGCAATCAGGAGCTCCTTTTTAGGTTAGTGGTCTGAGTGCTTCACTACTGCTATGATTTGGCACAGTGAACACATTGCACAGTGACCCAGATTTTCCCTGTGTTCTGTGGCTTTGGACTGCTCTGCCAGCGTCATCCATCTCCCAGAGCAAAGGGGAGCTCCAGTCACACATTCTCAGCCCAATGTAACTCTCTGCTGGGACTGTAATCAGAAAAAGGAAGGGTTACACACTGGAGAATTCCAGTGCCAGCTCAGCCTCCTGGCCCCTTAGCCATGGACATGGTACCTCAGTTCTGACACTGGCCTTTGTGCACAGCAGCAGCAGCACCACTGTGATAGTGTAAGAATAAAATTACTTTTCTTCGACTATTTTTTCTAACAGTTCCTGCCTGTTTGAGTTTAGATGCACTTAGTTCTGCAAATACATTTTCAAATTACTATCAGATTAAAAGAGCAAAAAGCATTCTGGAACTCACGATTGCTTTCAGTCAGTGAAGCAGGGAGAATGTTACAAAATACGAAGTCACCCTTCAGTCTGACCTTGATTTGCAATCTACAATTTAGTGAATCTCACATCACATCAGATGTTCACTGGGTTAAAAAGATCAGTGAGCTTACCTGCCAGTACATATGTAGCTTATCTCTTTGTTTGGAGTTCAGCTTGTCAGCACACTAGTGATCTGTGCTCCATCTGCACATGGAAGCAGAAATATTCTGGTCTCATAATACACAGGCTAGCACTGCCCTGTGGTTCTTGTTTCAGCTGAGGAATGTTTATGGGCCTGAGCATACTGGTGCTGTCATCCTAATTTTTCTACGTTGTTATTGTACCAGCACAAAGTTCTTGCAGTGTGTGGTTTAAAATGCTGGCTGCTCAGCAAATGAGCTAGTGCATGCAGCATTGTAATAGCACAGAAATCTGCATGTTGAATTTCAATTATGCTTTAAAGCTTTTGAAACAGAATGCTTACACTTTCTTTTCAACATGCAATGAAATGCATGTTAGTTGGTTGTTTATTTTTTTTCCCCATTCTCTACAAGCATCAGCACGGCAGGGCACTAGAGAGTTTCCTTCTATGTAAATGATTGTTTACTCCAGCTCCTGTGCCCTGTGGAAAGCCTGCCTAGTGAGTGACCATGCTAGAAAAGAGGCTCACTCTGTTTTCAAATCAGTTAATGCCTTATATCCCTCTCATGAAAGAGAAGAAATTAATTCTGTGGAATGCTTTTTACCCTCCCATGTTTAAATAGGCAGTGCAGTAAGCATTTTGGGGTTGGTGCAAAGTAGAAGGGTGCCCAGTGACGAGATTTATTTCCAGGAATTTGTCACTGGTGCCTGCAGTCAGTACATGTAAGGGACCAGCTGCTTAGGAAATAAGAATCATTATTTCTTGAAACTGAAGTTTGCAACTCACTAGCAATCATCTTATTATTCTGGGAAGTGTTTGGACTCACCACCCTCTGTCAAGCTAGATTTCATGGTCACTCTCACAGTGCCAAAAGAACATCTTTAATGACTTTAATAGAACATAAAGTGAAAATAGTGCAAGGCTGGATTCAGCCATGATGGCAGAGAGGAACTGGGAAGAGTTTCTACTGTAACGGAACATTCTCATTGTCACAAAACATGGTCACTGTCAATTTAACCTTGGAATTGCAAAGGAGTTCCCGCAGCCTAAGAATAAAACCTGAAAGCAATAGAATCATGTTAGAGTGGCTGAATGCAATCATATCAGTTTGAAAGGCAGAGCTAATCTGCCCAGCTGCAAATTTTTTTGATGAAGCCTCACTGCTTGAGGGAACTCTGCACTCTGCTGCACTGGTCTGTAGAGGGAAGTTTGCCAGGTCAAAGTAAGCTGGGTTTAGGTAAGGGCATCTCCCTCACCATGTGGCTGGAACAGGAAAGTGTTTTTAACGTTAGAGATAATGGAAAAGAACAATTGCAGGTTTGAAAAATGTGTAAAATAAGAGACATAAGATGCTAGTTTCTCTTCTGTAACAGTCTAAAACTTTATGGTTCTTCAAGGTAATGGACAAAGAAACAATGAGAACCAAGGTTCTCATTAACAATAATCAAAGAGAAGAATGAAGTTGTAAACTCTGAGTAACTACTTCATAAACCTCATTTATAGAGGGGTGCAATTTAAAGCCACTGCTGGTTTACAGCACAACATAGCCTCCAAATGAAGCTCCAGAATATAAAAATCTCATTGCACATAGTTTTAAGAAAATAGAAAGAAGTACCACGTACCCATGGTAGTTGTATATTGGTCATGGTACCCATAGCTGGTCTCCATGGTGACAGTGAAACAAGAGGTGGAGGAAAAAGCAAAGATTTTAACTTTCTTCCTGCGCAACATAAATTAAAAATGTGAGTACTACAGTATGAGGAAGGTTCTAAGTACATTTCAGGGCCCCTAGTGACAGAACTAACCACTCTAGTTCTGTTTTTCAGTTTAGTACAATGTCACTGGAGTCCCTTGAGCTGAACAGCTTCATAACCCACAGAAACTTCCAACACTAATTCTCAATTTACGCATGCATGCACTCTGCTTTTAGAAAGCAAGGAAACTAAGAGTAAAAATTTGGATTTTTCATAACTAATGAATCCAACAGTAGTCTTGAAACACTGCAATAGAATAAGGTCTGTATCTGTTATGTTTTAATATTTAATCCATTGGCACAGCTATGATGATGATAAGGGGAAAGGAACTGCTCCCCATTTTCATAAGACAGTACCTCCAAAATTAACACTGAATTGTGATCAAGCCTCTTCTTACAGCCAAAAAGACAATCACGGTACAGAGATCACAATCACAAAGATTTAAAATATTATCTCATATTTTCAAGTAGAACTTGGCTTCCCGATCAACACGGGTGTCAAAACAAATGACACAAGGAGCTGTTTTGGTAGCAGCCAGATTTTAAGATGAAGTGACAAAGGAGAAGACCCCAAAGGAAAAATACCAGTCTAGCCAGTAGCAAGAGGGAAGAACAGGACCTGGTCCCCAGTGAATACCCTGAGACAACAGAGCTGCTTACAGCAAAGGGCAACAGGACATCACTGCCCCTTTCTTGTGTAGGCTTCTCACTTCTCAAACTGTGCATTTCCAGAGAGATTTCTTTGCTGTAAATGCCAAAACAAGGGAAAATACAAACAGATATTAAAGATACAGCATTGTATTTTGTGATTCTTCACTCACATGCTGATTTTTTTGTTGATCTCATTCAAGTATAACTTCCAGCAACAGACTGTGCAACACTCCAGTGAGAAACTTTACCCTTTACCTTTTTTTTCTGTCAGAGATAAAATTGACTCTAGTAGTACTTTTTTTGTGTCCTTGCTATTCCAGCAACATGAAGCTGCTTGAAATTTGCTCCCTGCTAAGGCAAATGTAGCTCTGTAGAACAAGAGGAAGAAGATAGAGCTGGTGATTCTCAAGTGTTCTGAGGCACAGCTCTGGTTCTGCACGTGTGAGTAATATGACAAGCATCTTCCAATCCAATATTTAAAATTAGTAGGGCTAAAATAACTGTCTGTGAGAACACAGTATTTGTATGGCTAGTTCCTAATGTCCCACCAGCAAGAGATATGTTAAAATGAATGGGAGTGCCTGAACAAGACTAATTCGGGGTCATTTGTTTTTGTCACTCATACATGTAGGTGTCAGTGGTTAGTGATTCATTTTTGAGGAAATGACTGGTAAATATCCAGTCCAAATGACTGGAGGAAATAGTAGATAGAGAGGAAGACAGCAATTTCTCATCTATTACAGGATTTTAATGTTAGGGGGATTTTGAGTGCTGGAACACAGAGTGCCATAAATGGGGTAATACTTGGTTTTGTCTTATTAATAGGCAAATACCAAAAACGTTCTAGAAATCTATCAAATAACTCCAGAGGAAACTTAAAACTAGTCTGAAAACACACTCAGCTTTGCTTTCATTTCCTATTAGTCATTGTGAGGACTGTCTTCCGAGATACTGAAGGTATTATCATGGTTGACTAGGTTACACTTAAAGCCCTCAGGGCAGCACTACACTTACCTGTGCATAACCTGCAATCAAGTATGAAAAATAAATATTAAGGCACATTTTGGAATCCCTGAGGCCTTGTTTGAGTGGCTTATGCTGTCGACTTTGGTTTATATCATGTTTTAAATTTGGCGGACACATCAACAGCAACGGATACTTTATTTTCAGTTCAGACAAACCATTTTGTTTAACTATGGCTGGAAAAAGCCCTGAATTGCATGGCAGTACAGATTGAGCTTGTTTCCCTTCATAGAGCAATGTGAAACATTTTTATTTCACGTCTAGCATAGACCACAGACTCTGGTCTTCATTTGCAACGTGGTACAAAGAAATTATTAGAAGCAGAAGTGTAAAAAGACCACAGTAAATTGCTTTTGCCTTTTTATATAGTGACCCACGGCTGTGGTCAGGAGAAAACAATATTCTCTAAAGAGATCTACAGTTTATTTCTCTGTTTTACATACTGAAACAGTGCAGAGCACTGTGGGAATTGTAAAACAAGGCAACGTGCAGTTAAAATAAAGTTAGACAGTGCCATAATGTATATGCTCAGGTGGTAATCATCAATCTGGCATTTACTGCTGCCATGCCTGCGTGGTTTTTCATTAGGACACAAGTGCCCATGGTGTAGCTGGGAACCTGGCTAGCTCTGGCTTGCATTAAAGGATGACTCCTGAGAACCTGAGGGAGGTTTTCTCGAGATCAGCTTCTGGCTTTACTCTCCTCTTACGCCCAGTAAGTCTGACACATAACAGACATTCCTATTATCAGTGTAGGATAAGACTGAGGCTTGATCTCATTTAAATTTTATCAGCATGGCTGTTGATCAGCTGTTGTTATTCACACATCTCTCCCAGTCCTAGAGTTATCTCTTTAACTGCTGTTGTACTGATGCCAGGGAGTGCCAGTAGAAACATTTTATACCTGTGTAATTGGATCTACACTAAAGTGATGGAAATAATGATAAAGCCAAAAGCTGGTCTTGTCTGTGCAGGGAATTTGATGACAGAAATCTGTCTCTATAGGCAGGGGTTCAGGCTACAAGTGACTACAAGAGCAATGCATGGAGGCACAGCACCAGCTAACCCATGGCAGTTCCTGCCCGTGTGTCCAGCCCCTGGGGACACAGGACAGGACAGCTGAAGGTGATGGAGCCACCAGGCCCTTGCCACGGGCAGAGGGCACTGACTTGGCCACCTGCTCGGGTCAGATGATGGATTAACTTGTTAAGCTTCAATAACTTGTGAGTGACTCTGAGTCCCCTCTTTATGTTTGCAGCAATTCTGGTCACCGTGTGGAAATGCTGTGAAGGAAGAGCAGCTCTTTTCTAGTTGGCCTTACCCTGACTTTTCCTTTATTGGAGGCACACAAAGAAAACTTATCAAAACCATGGCAGTGACTTTCAGTAGCTCCCTTCTCTACAAAATTAATGTAAAGAACACAAACATAAACATTTATTCCTGACAGAGAATCCAAAATATGTGTTCAAATTAGCAAAAGTTCAGTAACTGAAATAGTGGTGTTTAGAATAAATGCAGTAATAAAGATCTAAGCTACCCTGAGGAGACAGGCATCCTAACCCCTAACCCTAACCCTGAGCTCTTTATTTGATGCTCTTGATAATGATAATGATGATAACAATGATGATGAGGATAAATATCGCTGGATTATTTTAAAATTTTATTCATGCAGATTAAGTTTGGAACTCAAGCAGAGGGAGTTTTTCAGGGTTGTGCCCAAGATTCCTTCTTGGTCTGGACACAGAACCTGGCTTCTGCCTTATCAGACAGTAAAACTATTCTTCGTCTCAAATTATGACCCAATAATGATATATATTATTGGATATATATAACCTGATACCATTGGATCAAATTATGTTCCTTCAATAATATAAAACTAGTGTAATACATAAAATAAACAAAATTATAAATATTCTGTTGTACTTAGATTGCTCAAACTTCACAATAAAACACAAAGGGTTATTTTGGTTCATGAGTTTACATGCCATAGAAAAATGAAAATATCTTTAGAAATGTTAATGACCTAATTTGTGATCATACCCTGAAAGGTGTGGTCTTGAAAACTCTAAAATGTTTCCAGGGAACACAAGTAAGAATATTAGCAAAAAACCCTAGCAGCATGCAATGCAAAATATTTGCAGAAGTATGTTCTCCAGGATTGTATGCTTTAAATACATAAAGATTTATTGGACTTGGAGCATGTATGGTATTAATGCATTTTTGCCAGTCCCTTGATTTCTAATTTCTTTGCCACACAATTTTGAACAATGGTGATGATTTATCCTGGCCCTCTGTAGTTCTGTTTTCATTTTTTAGTTCAGTTTCAAGGGAAATTCATGAAGTTTACGGTGCTCTTGTGCCCAAGTTTTGCAATTTATACTGATACAGTTAAAATGTCAAAACATAACAATTGATTAATATTATTTTTAAAACAGTTATAAGAGTTCAGGAGGGTGAAATCTCACTCCCATAAATCCGCCTTGCACCAGGTCAACTACAGCTTTTATTACCATGACCAAAGCCCTTACTGCCATAGTAGTGCAACCATTTATATCTATTTTTATACTGAATATCTAAGATACTTAAGAAAATGTCACCTGTATATTTTTGGTCCTGTGTTTTTATCAAGTAATGTGCATAAGTAACCTAACCATCCTTTGAAGCAAGCTCTGCCTCACCACTAAGCACCACAAGTACAAAGTTGCTTGCTTCTTTAAATTTTATTTATTATGACCCTCTGGAATGGAATGCACACTAATTTCACTGGATAAATGGAAATTTGAGCCCTCTGGGCTCTATCCATAGCTACTACTTACGAAAAATAATAACCATGTGTTGCAAAAGCCAACAGAATATTTTGTTGTCAATTGTCTTACTATACATCAAATGCATTATCTGCAAGCTGTCATGGTCCAGTTCTGTGTATTATTTCATTGTATTTCAGTATTACTAGGAGCAAGCATAAGAAAAATATTTAATCTGTTTTGGTTTTCCCTTCAAATTCTTCAGTCTGAGAAATTATGTGAGCGAACAACTTGGTTTCAGCATGGAAAAGGTTTAGGACAGCAAATTTTTTATTCATTTTTTCCGCAAAAGGGATTTTCTTTCTTTAGCAACAAGAAAAATGCTATATAAGACTTGAATGAGTTATCTTCTACTGCACTGAAATCTAGATTTTACACTCAAAACCAAAGGAGACCTAGGCTAAGCTTAATTAGACACAGGTGTGTTAAGTTTTGACAAAACTGATCAATGTATTTTAAGCTGTTTTTAACTTTTTTCTTTTGCTCTGTAATTCCTGTGAGTAAGCAACCAGCATTTCCTGTTTTTCTTTTTGACACTAATTGAGAGATATCTTAATTTGAAGCCTTCTGAGGGACGTTCCCTGGCTGAGGTTGTTACGTGAGATCACGACTTGCGTCAGGTAGCTCGCAAGGTTACAGCAGCCTCCCAAATAATCAGTAACTAGGCAGCGAAATTAAGTTGCAGCGATGAAAAATACCGCGTTTTGTTGGTTTTTTCCCCCTGTTTGACTCTAAAAAGGAGCTTTTTTCGGTAATTTTTGAGTCGCGAAGCTGCTGGAGGCCGTGAGGGAGTAGCGCTGCCTGGGGCGCCCTCTGGCGGCGCCGCTGTGGGAAATGCAGCCAGGCCGGGAGCAGGCCCCGGCTCCTCACGGCAGAAACGCGGCACCGCCGAAATAAAGGATTTATAAGGCGGCACCGCCAAAATAAAGGATTTATAACGCCTGTGGGATTGTCAGCGCCTTAAACAGTCAGCAGTGGGGTGAGATACTGTACAACAAACACCGTTCTGAGAAATAGGTAAAGCATCTTCTGATGCAAGGAGCCTTCCTCCCTTCTGTTTCATTGAGAATCCTCATGAGCCATGGTCATGACCATTAGCAACAGGCGTCATTTTGATGAAAAAAATGTATCTACACGCAATTCTAGACTTTGATTGGAAAACATCTTTGTCACGAAGTAGGCTTAAGAGTCCACACATAATAGCCAAAGCTGAAGGGAGTGAACGCAATGCCCTACGACGCCAACCCAACGCCCAGCTAAGACCGGCACATCCGATACCTCAGTGCTCTTGTCAACAAACCGTTCCATGGCCCGGCTGTGGGAGGAAGGTCTGGAATGTTACATAATCCTGTGAAAACCTTAATGCTGAATGTTTTGTTCTCCAAACTGAAGGAAAGGAATCCACATCCCTGTGGCACGCATTTCTGCATAAATCTTTCTGCTCAAAACAATCCCAAGCATTTTTAAATGAACAGCTTCACTGACTGCTGAGATACAGCAATCCCCGGAATGGGAATTACTAAGCCCTTGGCAACATTACATAGCTGGAAGCATCCATGGCCATTCTCTGCTATTACTTTGCCCCTGCAGCAGATGTTTGTTCAGCAAGTCCTGCCTTGTACTTGCATTGAATAAATAAAGTTCTTGATGGGGTCCAGGTAAGTGTTGTGTCTCAGAAACTCTGTTTTTCAAAGCAATTCTTTCATTCTCTAACCCATGAGGGAGTCAGTTCTTCAAAGTCAGGGTCAGAGAATTGTGAGACTATGGACATGAGTTCCTCTGTTTCTCTGGTGGACAGTTTTGATACTCAGATTACAGAGCATGGCAAGCCAGGGAATATAACCTCCTGCAAATGACACACAGACTGATCTCTCTTTGGTATTATATGGCCACCAATACCACTGGGATTAAGGTGATGTCAAAAAGGATCCTAAAACATATCCTGTTACTAAATAGTAATATTCTTCACTTTTGCAGAACACAACATACTCAATATGTTAAGAAATCCAGGTCTGATGATGATTTAAAAGCACTTTATTTCAACAGGTGATTGCTCTCTCAGCAAGACAATACAAGGAGATCTAGGCATGCCACATACTCATAAAATCAATTCCATTTCTGAATGTAAAAATTTTGAGCTATATCAAAAAATATCTGCATATGTTTTTATCCAAACATAATTTGAGCAATATTTAAAATATTTCTGCTACTGACACATTAATTTTTACATTAAATAAGAACCTGTCAGGCACGGGAATTAAAAGACTTGCCAAAAGCCAGATTGAAGAGAGAAGCCTGGTGGAAAAGAAAGATGGATTTTCCAAAATCCAGATCAGTACCTGACTTACTGCACTCCTGTTGTTCTCCAGTTACAGGTATGGTCAGCCTAGGTATCTACCTGCTTTGTTATTGCCCTGAACAGTCTCATGGGGAAAAACTCTGTACCTTGGCATGGTCACTTCTGTCATTTCTCCAGAAGAAACAGCTCTTTTCTACCCTTGTGGTCATAAATTCAAATCTCAGTCTTGACTATAGCTGATTATTCTTTAATTGCACACACAATTCAGCTGAAAGGAGAATGAATAAAAACGTATTTATTAAAGACCAACCAGTATTTGGAGCCCTATAATGAATATTAAGTAGTATTTAATAATATTTATGTGTTAAAATAGGTTAAACAAGCCACTAAAGTAAGGAGGGGAAGAAAAACAAAATGATGTGACTTTTCTTGCTAGTAAGTAAAATATCCTGCAAAATATCCTGAAGGTTTATTTTTTCTTTTACAGGAAATCACTTGTAATTGCATTAAGTTGGAAGGAAATTTATTTTTATTGTGGCAGGTAACAGAATAGCCTTTTAGTATCTTTTGTTTGGAATATTTGAATAGATATGCAACCCTGTTAGTGTGCATCATTCTGAAATTTATAGCTTTCCAGTAGAAGCTAATTTAAAATAATGAAAAAAAATATTGTTTATTCTAGCATTTTTACATGTCTAGACTGCTTCTTAAACACAAGCTGTGCTGTAAAGTACAGCTAAAGACACAATATATTTCAGCTTTCTTAGTTTGTTTCTATTTTGCAAGACATAAATCCCCAGACACTCTTAAAGATGCAAAGAACAGCACAGTGCAACTTGTTACGTTTACAAAATGTATTTAAATGAACAGTTTCTGCAGATTCCTATTACTCAGTTTGCTGTTATCAAGGACAGGTATTTCATTAATTCCTAGCTGGAAGACTGAGTCTGATTTTGATCTTATTTGAGTCATTTTAAGCTGCCACCTGTATTGTCATGGATATGATTGCTGCTGGCTCCAGCAGGGAGCTGGGACCAGGAGCTTGGCACAGCCCCTGCCAAAGCCCTGCCCTTTAGGTGTGAGTGCAGCAACTCTCAAAGAAGAGCATAAAATTTAATGTATTTTATACATAATTCATGGCATTTAAAAAACATTGTCACTTGACAGCTGAGTCGATAATAAAATTAGTTTGTTCTACCTCCCGCTGTTAGGTATGAGACTTCCAGAGCTCTGTGTTTTAATGGTTCTGGCAACACCTCTGTGAGATGATAACCACCACTGGTGCCTGGCTCTCCCTCAAAAATCTGTGTATTTAGAAATGGAGACCCTTCTAGAAATAATGCAGTCCAAACTTCCTCCCTATCAGCAATAGGTGTCTAATGTCTCCAGTCCTGGAATGAAAGGAGTAGGGTGTCACATGGACATGTGACAATTGTTCATCTCGATTTGTGGCTCTAGGGTTTCTTTTTTTATACATCTGTGTCACTTCTAGTTATTGTTGTGTATGACATAAAGTGAGCTGACCTGATGTTATGCCAGTTTCTTGGCCAAAAAATAATATTTTCACAAATAATTTAGATAAAAGAAGATCAGCCACTGTAATTATAGAGAACTGCAAAGGGTTGGACTCTAAGAGACCCAGACCCACTGTTTGTGTTATTAGCAAATCCAAATGCAGGAAATCTGGCATTTATGGAGCATGGGGCAAAGGAGATAAACATTTCTCCCAGAAAAGGTAAAACTTGGGATTTCCACTATTGAGAAGCAGAAGTAAAATCCAGGCTAGTGCTCAAAAACCCGAGTGGGATTTATTTTACATTTCCACTAAATGGGGATGTGGAAAAAGGAGACAAAGAAATTGTTGTTCACACAAGTACACGGAGAATACGAGTTATATTTGGGACTGAGGCAAAATCCTAGCAAAAGCTGTGGTATGATGTGGTTGCAATTTGTTCTCTGAGTTTTTCTGTTGTTCTGACAGCAAAGAAGAAACAAAGCAGAACTCTGTGAGGCCTTCAGCAGAAAAGGACCTCCAACCTTATCTGCCAGGCTGGTGAAAGTAGCTCCTCTTTGTTCCCTGCACCAGTCCCCACGCAGCCTGCATCCCCAGCACTGAAGGGAAGGCTTGTGTCTCTTATTTTCTTGCATGGAGACATAAAAGTGAATTACAATCTTTCTTTGCAGCTGTCATCATGTGGCCTCTCAATGACTTATCTGGCGACCAAAGTAAGGCTACTCAAGCAATATATTTTACGTGACCTTTGCAAAAATGCTGAGAATTCGTCCTACAGGCAGTGCATTTTTATTAACAGGTTTTTCCATGACTGTAAAGCCAGGAGTTGTATAATATCTGCGAGACTCTTACATTTTGAGAAGTTAATAAAAAAACCCCTGGCATCTGTGGGAAGAAGAAGCACAATAATTGCAATCAGGGGAAGGCAGGGGCAGCCCCTGCTCTGCAAGGCAGCAGCTCCCTGCAAGGCAGCCAGCCCCAAAGTCTCAGGGACCTGCTAGGACACAAATTGCTCTTAATCAGCCACGGTGCTTACAGCATCCTGAGGAATGAGCTGAAGGTGCTCTATGGAAACCATAGTTCTGAGAGTTTGTCTGTTAAGTGCAAGTTTTAGAAAGAAAGCAAGCTTGACCTTCACAGTATGCAAAACTTTGGCTCTGGTCCTAGCTCTTTTCACATGTGAATAGTTCCTGTGGGGCCTCTTCATGTGCTCAGAGTAACAAACAATTTCAGGATTTAGACCTTGATCTGAATCAAGGGTAGCAGCAATACCTTCTGATGAACAGAAGTATTTTGTTTGTAGCATTTTCTGCATGGACAGAGTTAGTCTGACTCAAACTCTTCAGTTTTGTGATGTAGCTGCTCTGGTTTGTAAAGGCTTCTTGCCCTTTTCCAGGGTTTCTCCCCAATATCTGTTAAATAAGCCACCTACTCCTTACTCTTTCTTTTTTTCCTTTTTTTTAATGAAATAATAATTTTTTACTAAATTTGACTTCTGGCTGTGCATTTCAAACACAGTTGAGACACAATACTGGATCCACTGTAGCTTAGACACCCCTCAGAAAGCTGGACAGGTCATCCCCCCCAGGACATGCCCCTCACTTTCCTTTCTGGACTGGCTGATGCTATCGCAGCTGATTGCTCTTGCACAGGACAAACCATCCTGAAGGTCACTCGTGTCCAAGCCATCCACAGAAATTCCTTCCCCAATTGCCTCTTCTTAGGAGTAAAATACAATTGTCCATTATGGACTTTGCTATTTCAGAAATCTTCTGTAACAGCAGCTCGGTGAAATGGATATTAACAGGATAGATAGACAGTCCTCATCTGTATGCCCCCATCGTGATGTAAACCAAACACGCAGAGCTGCACTCTGCTTTTTATTTTTTAGTCTTTTGTAGTTTCTGTATATCCCATTTTATTACAAACTGTTCAGGAATGTTGATAAATAAGCCTCACTGACTGGTAGGTGTTACTCTCAGCAGCGTGGTGCACAGCAGCCAGGACATGAACTCTAATTTGTGGGTAATGTTCTGTTTGTACATAACAAGGCACCTCTGCCATCTATATGTATGTAGGACAAGAATAATGAAGTCATAACTTCACTAAATTCACAGAATTTAGCAGTCCGTAGAGTAAAATACAATGGGCATTTGGTTAGAGTCAGGCGACTGAAATACGATATGGAAATATGACCTAGAAGAAAAGGCATTACATCTGTTCTGGAGTATTTCAGCATGGTTAATGGCCATGCAATTGTTCATTCCAAGTCCATACCCAAAGAATCTCATTTAATATATGAGTTAACAGGTAAAATGGAGACAATTCAGTGAATGACTGGGGATTTTCAGAAGCTGGTTTTAGAACTTGCTCATCGTCTCACTTATATACCTTTATTTCAGAGAAATTCTGGCATTTAAACTATATTTAGCGATAAAAGTGAGGCATCACCTACGTCTTGCTACAGTGAAGAAGGTACATTAAGGTTTTCACAGACATTTTCATACTATTTTTAAAGAAGAACACAAGAAAAATGTGTGCTGTTAGGGTAAGTGCAATGGCTTCTCTTCATCAG
Organism: Haemorhous mexicanus; assembly: GCF_027477595.1. Classification (NCBI taxonomy): domain Eukaryota; kingdom Metazoa; phylum Chordata; class Aves; order Passeriformes; family Fringillidae; genus Haemorhous; species Haemorhous mexicanus. The sequence goes on from NC_082354.1 coordinate 18,174,706, forward strand.
AAGAGTTTAAAACTGTCTTGTCACCCAAGTACAGAAAAAGTGCTCAGTTATTTACAAATAATTATTGTGTTCACTGAGAAGTGCCTACTGCAGGCATCTGGCAAAATACTGCAAATAATACAAGATCCTCAAATTATTAAAATCAACACCACAAATTAACTATTAATTAAACTGTATTTTCACACACTGAACTCACCACCACAACCTCACTGTGCCATCACCGATCTCTGATCACAGACTGAACTGACTTCACACGGCCACCAGCCCCCATCGCCGACTGCCTTGCCCCGGGCATTGCCGCAGGCGGACCCCCGACCCCTGCGCTGCCCCTCCCGGGGAGCGGGGTCTGGCTCGGGCGGGACAGCCCGGCCCTACGGACACTGGAGGCCGCCCGGGGGCGACCCGAGGCCAGCGCTGCTCCCCTCGGCGGCGGGTCCCCGCCGGAGGCTGCGGCACGACCCCCCCGCCTCTGTCGTGGTCTCCCGCATCCCCGAGCTCCGGCCCTAAAGCGGAGCCGAAACGTGCGGGACACCCGCCCCACCCCGCGCCCCGGACACACAACACCCCCGAGCCTGTGCACCCAGCATCCCCGAACCCAGGCACCCAACACCCCCGAGCCTGGGCACCCCAGCATCCTCCGAACACGGGCACCCCAGCGTCCTCCGAGCTCAGCACCGAACACCCCCGAGCCCGGGCACCCAGCACCCCTGAGCCCGGGCACCCAGCATCCTCAGAACCCGGGCACCCAGCCCCGCCGCCGGGAAGATTCCGCTCAGCCCCGGGCGCTGTCCCCCCGCCGCCCCCGCTCGGAGCCTTCTCGCGGTGCCCGCTCAGCAGCGAGAGCGCGGCTCGGCCGGCGGCTGCTCCGCTGCCATCCCGGGTTGCGGCGGGGGCGGTCGGAGCGGGCACCGCAGCACTGATGGGCTTGGAGGGCGGAGGAGCCGGGGGCAGCTGCTCTTCCGTGGGCACGGGCGCTCTCCCAGCCGGGGACAGGCCGAGGGGCGATCCTTCACATCCCCTCTTGCTCCTCCGCCGCGGCGCTTGTGCGGAGGGAGGGAGGAACGCACCGCCGATGCTGAGCTGCCCGGCCGCCCCGGGCTGCGAGCGCCGAGCCCCGCTCCGGTCCCGTTCCGACCCCGAGTGCCGGCTCTCCCCGCTTCTCCCCTGTCTGGGAGCCGCCCGCCGGGCAGTACCGGAGGGCGGGGGGCGCCGGCGGGGACTGGGGCCGCCCCCCGGCGAGGCGGCGGAGCGGCCACGCCGCCGCTTTCGGGGGATTCTCCGAGAGGAGAGAGCAGGGCGGCTCCGGGAGGGGGAACCCCCCTCGGCCCGGCTATTCGCGTCCCCGGCGTCGCTCCTCCTCCTGGCGCTGATGTCAGCCGCGGGGAGGGCCGGCTGGCAGCGGCAGAGCGGGGCGCGGGCGGCCGCGGCAGAGCCGAGCCGGAGCCGCTGCCGCCGCCGCCGGGACAGCGCGGGCTCCGGGGCGCCGCCGGCAGCGCAGCCCGCGCCCCCAGGGCCAGCCGGGCCAGCACCGGGACAGCCACGCCGGGGCCGGGCGAGCGCCCAGCGGCGGGGGCTGCCCCGCGGGGGGACCCGGCGCTCCGGTGTCCGCAATCGCCCGGCGAGGGAAGGGCTGCCGGGCTGCGCTGCGGAGCCGCACCGAGTTCAGAGTCTCTCCGCGCAACTTGGGTTACGCGGCCGGACCTCTGCGGACTGGTGCTGGGCTTCCAGAGCGCGATTGCCTTTCCGTCGTCTCGCGGCTGCAAAAGCAGATAATTGACTAAATCCAACAGAAATAAAACAAACTCAGGCTACCTAAAAGTTAGGATACCTTTTTTCCCCCCTCCCCGTTTCTTTTACAATTTTATTCCCTATGTGGAAGTCGTGTGTGATTCGCGCTCGGCACACTGCATGGGAAGAAGCGGCTGGTGCTTTGGATCGAGGATTTGCTATTGCAAAGCGGTCTAACTTCCATGCAGTGGGGCAGCCTTCGCTACTCTGAACGCCTTGATGATGTGCTGAGGAGCCCATGTAGATTGGCATCTTGTGCAGAGAAGGCACTTAAGGTAAGAAGGGGGCTTGGGGAAAAGGGGGATTTTTGTATGCTTTTATGTGATATCTTTTGTCCAGCATCCCTCCCCCCCCCCCCCCCCCCCCCCCATGGAAGCAGAGCCTCAGCGGCTCATCCAGAGCAGGATGGATAGGCTGCAACCGATCAAGTAAAATGAAAGTCTGCTCCTGTGAAAAGTGCACGGAGCTCACAAGTGATTGCAAAAGCTGTATTTATTTTTAGTCTGGTAGCACAGCACGGCGAGGATGTGTGCTCACGGCGCGGACAGTGAGCAACTCGCCTAGCTCAGGAATGAGGAGATCCACGGGCTCAGTCTCCGATGGGCAGTTTGCATTGGCTGCTGCATTTTGTTGAATGTGTACCCCCCGCTACCTCCCTAGAGCATCCCATCAGCCTGTTTGATTTGTTGTTTTTTGCAGATATAGTGCCTACTATTAATGAGAGGGGGTGAGGGATGCGAAAAAAAATAAAACAAAAAACCCCATATGGAACATTTTATTGATGTGATCATAATCCTGTAATGGAGATTGCATTAAATGAGGATTGCATCAAAATGCCAGGCTGCTGTAGAGAGCAGAGAAAGCAAAAACTATGCTGGATTGTAAATGAAGTTCTTTGATTGAAGGATTGTCTTGAACCATGAAGGGATGTCTGTGAGCTTAAAGTTGCTGTGTATGTGGAGTACTGGAATGGGATGAAAACCAGATGAAGCTGAAATGTGTTTTAATTGACTCAGGCTCTGGATACAGTTAGAATTGGGTAGAGGCATTGCAGTGATGCCCAGTGAATTCTTGGTTTCAGCTATGGAGACCGCAGAAAGGCAAGGAGAGAGCAGAATACAGAAAGACAAGGATAGAATGTGATCATTGGGGAAGGGAAGGATGGTTTGTGACTTTTGCCACCGTGGTGCAGATCTTGCAGCCTGCTGGCTGCAGGCAGAAGCCTTGCTGGCAATGTGGAAGGCAAAGGATTTATCTCTTTACTCTCCTTTTGCAGCCTGGGTGTAGTTGCCTGTAAAGTAGCTGCGAGGTCCATGGCAAGAGGCAAGCAGGGACCTATTTGCCCTTCTCGGACACTGAAGGAAACTGAGGTTGGGAGAGATGCAGTCGGCTCAGCTGATCCTGCCTTTTTGAGCTTGAGTTGATAATACATTTTGAGTAATTGTTGCTGTTTATCTCAATCGGCAGAGGAGGGAAGAAGAGATGTTCAAGTTTATTGAACCAAAGCAGAGCTGAGGACAGTAGATACTATCAGCTCACCCTTGCATTCTTTTTGTGCTCAGTTGTATTCTGGCGTAGGGAACTGAGCCACAAAGAGCACCTTCTTCAAGCCCTACTGAAAGGAAGCCTAAAGACAACAAAAAGATTAAGTGAAAGATAAATTGTAACTTTTTGCTTGTCTGCAGTGGAAGTAGCTTTGATCTGCCAGATTGCACAGGTCAAAAGAGGTAAGATAAGGAACAAAGATATTTATTTATTTATTTATTTACTCACATTCCCACACACACAAACAAAGTTGGCGTGCGGAGAAACATCCCAGAGCGCGGATGCACCATGGCTGGGCACCACCTAAGAAACTGACATAAACAGCAGAGAAATTCCTGTAAGAATCCTCAACAGTCCCTATCTGTAACTGCAAAAGAGTTGGTTAAATGCTAATTTGCAAACCGACCCTGAAGAGCTGATGTTCTCAGAAGGAATTTGTTTTCCCATTTGTGTACAGAATCTCAGGTAACATCTCCAGAACTCAGTCTCTCTCTTGCTCTGTTTTTGGCATAAAGTTGAGACGGAAACACTTATTTTAAATAAAATGAAGAAAAGCAGTATAAGCATGTTGAATTCCTCTTAAGCATTTTATTTTGGCAAAAGGCAACTTTTTGTGGATTGTAAGAGATAGGTTTAGAATATTCATGGCTTAACTCCAGGGAGCTTAGTGTTAGCTCAGTAGGCAGAAGGTTCTTTCTCTAAAGAGGTATCTGGAAAAGGCATGTTTAAATTTCAAGCCATATTCAGTAGAGACTGTTGGTTTCCACATTTTAAAATCATTTTTTTATGCCTCTTAGGGGAATGATGCTTAATCTGGGCAATAAAGCAAGTATTCCTAGCTTGCTTTTTTAATGGAAAGAGTGTGCTCCAACTGTACTTCTGTATGTCCAATACTCCAGATTTTACTCTATTTTTTATCAAATAACAGCTGTGGAAGAAATTTTGTCCTTTGAAACCATGGTTATCCATGCAGATCTTGGTGTGTATTTTTGCTAGAGAAGAACTCTACTTCATGGCTGCATTGTTCATTCTTGAAGCATTTTTTTAAATGTGAGCCTCTCTATAGTTAAAGGATAATTTATATTCAGTGTAGTACTGTCTGCACAGTGGAATTGGCTTTATACATCACAGCCTCTGCAAAAAAAAGAGATCAAAGATCTGAACCTGTGGTCCTGTATTGCATTTGTATTCTAGGTGGACTTGAGTAATCTCACAGTGGAGCCATTCACGCTCCCACAGTTAGGAGTGTGTCAGCCTTTCCATTAAAACACCCATTTGCTTAGGAATTTAATAGCTGGTTTTAGGGACTGGCTCCAAGCTTAAATTGGAACATTCATACAGTCAAAAGAAAAAACAGATATCCAAAACAATGAAGTCCAATAGCATTTGGTACTGTTGAGTTTATGGAAAGCTTAGCAGGAAACAACACCTGTATGAAAAATTGAGAGGTTAAAAGAGGAAGAAAACCTGGAAAACCTTTCAAAAGGCCCTTTTGGATCCAGGTGAGTGTTTCTACCTGAATTTGAAAGGACCCTGCGGTTGTTAAACACTCAATAGGACGTTTTTGAAGGAGGACAGCACTGGCTCCAAGCAGGAATTAGTCAGATCTCAGTTCAGTTTCACACCCTGTCAGAACTGATGCCTTTGGCAGTCATCCAGGTAGTTCTTTGGAGGGTTAAGTTGCAAGAACAATAAACCCCAAACCTTGCATTGTAACCCATGAAGTTTTCCTTTCAATGAGCCAAAGAGAACCTTTCACTTTTGAATAGTGCTGCTTGTCTGACCCAGGTGTTGGAAGCCTTTGGGGGATGCTGCTGCTAGCTCTCACTTGCCAGGTTGCTCACCTGAAACAGCCAGCCCGGTAATCCTGCTTCCCTTCAGCTGACTGCCAGCGGGGACAACGGCAGAGCCCTTTTGTCTAAAGCATCCCAAAGCCTTTTCCTGGGATTACAAATACAAGTGGATCCAGGAGTGCAGTTGTTCATGCTGTGTAATGCCAGTGTTCAAGATGCAGCTTCCTGTATTCCAAGTATTTTGGACTGGATGAAATAAACGAGTATTGTTTGCCATTTACATAAAAATTCTTAAGGGAGATTAATATTCTTCTGTCCCAATTACCTCTTTCTGCAAAGAGTTTGCTGAGGAAATTTGTGGCAGTTGTCTTTCTTTTGTGAAGTAGCAGTGACCAAATATGTCTTGGGTCTTTGAAAACTCATCCTCCTTACAGATACACAGGAGGGTAGTGTGATGTCAGGAGAAGTTAATGTGAAAATTAAAATACAGATGAAGAACACTGTGGGATTTAATCTGTGGACACAATCAAATCATGGTAGTTTTAACAGTAAGTAAGAAACTGTGTCACAATTAAGTATTCTTTTCCTTTGAAGTCTGTTGTCATTGTCTTTGATGAAATCCTGTTGGAAATTATTTCTGACACACTTCAAAAATATATGATTTCCCATAGATTGTGCAAGATTTAGCCTTCCTGATCCAACATGGCCTGAGCCAAATCTTCTTGCAATCTGTGAAAAAATCCCGAGTGGAGCAGAGCCTTCCATAACTGCTTTTTTGCCTTACATTATGAATATACTTTAACTTCTGCCAGTCCTTCAGGAGTTCTGCATGTCCATGTGGTATTGAAAGCATTGCTGTGGAGCAGTTTTGCTTGCAGGGGTGGCAGAACTCAGCAGTTTAGCAGCAAATGCTTTACTACCTTTTCAAGGAAGCTCTTTTTAAATGATGGTTGTTTTCTTTAATTTAAGTTGCAAAGGGAACCTAAGTAACCACATCATCAAAGAGCCAAATGCGTTGTTAGAGAGACAGATTAATGATGAATTCACTGGAGACTTCCAAATTCAATAGTGAAATTACAAGCAGAGGTGCCCACTGTCTTTAAAAGCCATTGCTGGGGGGTTTAATGTGGCAGTTCCCTTGCTCAGAAACTTCTGCTCTGTCTTCCTGCCAAGGGAACATCTTGCCTTGTGTTCTACTTTGATGTGATTTGGTTGTTGTGGGGAAGATTTTCTTCCTCCAAGCCGGTCTAGAAATAAGATGTCACCGGTGATGTAGTCTGTTTGCATATCAGTGTTTATCTGTTACATCCTTAAGGACATAGTTTTATTATTGTTGTAGGAATTTAATTAGTAATTATGCACGCTCGATGCTGTCTACTGAAGTAGCAGGAAATACATGCTGAAGGGGAAAAAACCAAGTATAAGTTTATAATGCTTATGCACAGCATATTTCATTTAACCAACTGTGCCATCTTGTTAAATAAATAAATGTTTATGTATGGAAATGTATGATCTGCTGGATACGTGCTCTCACACGTGGGCACACTGCAGCCACATGCACTCATGTTTCCAGCTGTAGTCCCTGGCACAAGACGCAGGCATGCCCACCCCAAGGAAGGTATGAAATGCTTGGGGGATGACTGAACTGCATCAAATGGAGCATAGGGAACAGTTATAAAAAAGCCACTGTCTCCCTCCAGCCTGAAACTCAGATTTCAGTAGGTCACTTTTTTTAAATAATCCTCCTGACAAAGGAGGTTTCATGATTGAGTTTCATCTCTGCTAATGGAAGGAATCATTTAAACCATCTTTAGTCATTTGTGCAGGTTCTGTGATTGCTTTTGCAGTTATAAAAGTTTGTATCTTCCTGTCTCCTGACGGGTGTGGAGCTGTGTGTCCTGACAGGCACACAGCTACCAGGATCTTTGGTTTTCCATGGGTGTGATGGTATTTTTCTCCCTGAAATGGAGCATAGCTTCAGCAGGAGGCATCATGTCAAGGTGCAGGTTGGATTCACAAGCTGGAAAGAGATTTTCCTAGGACTTGTGGGATGTTTCTGATGAAAGACCAAGACTTGTTAAATAGCCAAAGAGAGTGCCATAGCATTCCCTAAAGAAAAGTGCAGAGGAACTCTAGTGGTTGGAAATTCCATTGAGTGGTGACTTTTAGAGAACTGTAACATACATACGTAACTCTGAACTCAAATGATTTAGGGCCTCAGAGTAGTAGTTTGTTTAGATTATAGCTGCTGTCAGTAATTTATAAATATATGTAGGATCCAGGGATGAAACTAAAGCTATCATTAAAGGGAGTAATGGCTTCACTCTGTCAGCCATTTAATTGACCCTTGGAAAATGTACGTGGCAATGTGTTGTAAATCAAAATCAGGAGTGCAGTGCAACACGGTAATAATTTTGGGGATGGAAATTGGGAAAAGAATACGCAAAATTCGTTTTCTGTTCATCTTCCTACCTTGTCCTCACTTTCCAGAAGGCTTTCCAGAAGGAATGGATTCCAGTGAAGAGTTTTGAAATAGTTTCTGGTAATTAGGACTGTACTCCAGGAGATCAGTGCAGAGCTTGTCAGCTGAGTGTGCATCCAGAGATCTCTGTTGAAAATTCGTGTTCAGGAGACCTGTAATTTAATGACTTATTGAAGAAAATGTGATATATAAAGTAAATCAAGAGTTTTGCTCTCCTATCTTGTTACAGAGGTCTCGTCCTCTGACCAAGGGGAAGCTCAATTGGCAGTTATTACTTCTTTATCTGCTATGATTCCACCAGAAACTTCAGGGGAAAAAAAAAACCATACACTTCTACATGTGCAATTGTTTATGGCATTAGTGAAACCTGAGGAGTGAAAGTTACAGAAGGGTCCTTTCATTCTGGGAAATAAGTGTATTGTATGTAATCAATCTGGAATAATGATGACTAGAAAAGTAGAACTATCATGACATTTTTTGTATTTATGTATTCCCCCACCCATATATAAACCCTTTAAATATATCTAGGAGAGCTCCATGAACCACACTTTCTTAGCAAGAAACTCCTTTAAAACCCCTCTTTAAACAGTTACAGAATTGCTGGCCATCAGTTACAGTTATTTGTTTTTTGACAACATGCTCATTCAAATATCAGGTTGTATCTTACACAGTTTAGATTTATCCACATAGAGAAAAAAAACATTTTCATGAACTGGGAGTACCCTAAAGCAGAATGCAAAGTATGTTTGAGATCAGTTCACAGAACATTAACTGGAGGTGTTTCAAGCTAGAAAGGGTGAGAAAAAAGACACTTGGCATATCATTAAAAAAAAAAAAAAAAAAAAAGAAAAAAGTTGACCACTTTAAAAAAGTCAGAAATCAAAGACTTGAATGCTTTCAAAGAAATGTCTCACTTGTGTCTGTGGTCAGAAGCTGTTGTGTTGTAGCTGAGGAATGAGGTGGGATGTGCTGAGGGCAGGCAGCCCTGTGAGCAGTGAGCCCTTCTGGCTGTGTCTGGGCTGAGCCATCGGCGGCTCTGAGCAACCTGAGCTTGTGTGCAGGAGGGAGAGGTCCCTGGTGCCTGAACACCAGGGGCTCTCTGCGGAGTTTTGAGTGTTTTAATGGAACCACTTAAAAATCCCTGCTTTCTTCCATCCCTGAAAACAAGGTAAATTGAGTTTACTCCTGCTCGCTCTTTCTCACCTTCTAAATTTGACTCAACTGTCTTTGAAATAAATTTCTTATTTGAAGCTGAAAAGTTGATGTTTTGATGGTTGAGGGCCAATTATTTCTTATTTAACATTCTGTGTTTTGTGGCTCATCAAATGGTTAAGCACCAACCAGTCAGTCCAGGTAACGCAGTGGAACCCTCAGCACTGGAAAAAGACATGGTTATATATAGGATAATCACACTAAACAAAAAATACACAAAAAAAAGATTCTCTCTACTTTCTATTAATCTAAAATTAGACAGCAAACAGAAGTTAAAACACTGAAAGAAGTTTATAAACAGGAAAAGAACTGGCTGAAATTTACCTGAATTTATGATGAAAATAATTTACTTTTATTCATAAAATCATAGATTTCTTGTAGAATAGTGGGTTAAATCTGAAATCCATTGTATTACCCATTATGTTGAAGAATAAGGTAAATGTGCTGGTAATTTTTTTATGCTAGGACAGTATTTTTGTGATTGTATTGCCTTCCACAGCTCACATTGAGTAGGAGGTTCCTGACAATATGAATGGAGTTTGACTCCAATTCCGTGATTGAGTAGTGCTCTTAGGAATCACTGGGTAGGGAACTTTTAAAATACAAAAATAAATCTTAATTAAGCAAGTGTTATTGCTCTTTGGGGCTGCTTAACATCATATGCTGGGTCAGCTGTCCCGTAGCTTCTTCCTTTTGCTATTTTTTATCTTGCAGGTTTCGGGCTTTGGTCATTGTTCAGCATCAGTGGGAAGACATAAACCCCAGAATATTTGCCTGTTAAGTTTGATGAAAACTTTATCTGGCTCCATTAAAATGCCATTTGCTATGAGTCCCCTTAATGTCAGTGTTTGTGCTTTTGTTGTAGTGCACTTAACAAGAAAAGAGCATTTCAAAAGTAATGTCTGATCCAAAATTGTGCAACATGCCTCTGCAAAAAATGTGGAGAGTCTCAGTTCCTCACATGTAATTCATTTTTCTGGTACAGTACTTTTAGGCTCTATTGTATTATAAATACTAAAAAAAAAACATTGAAAGGAATAGTTGTAAAAGGGTTTAGAGTAAGTGATTTAGAAGAGGCTGGCAGGTGGTAGTGTGGCTACTGCAGGATTAACTGAATTCTGGAAATGCAGTCACTTCAGAGTATTGGATCTGTGTCTTGATTCAGTCATTACTGAAGCAGAAATGACTTTGCTGATCTGCTGAACTGCGAGACACTGGTTGATGGAGATACTAAGCAGCCAACAGAAATTGCTTTCTAAAAATTTGGGATGCTCCAGTGATTAAAGGGAGAACTTGGTCAGGACACCTCTTTAACTGCTGTGTAGGTGGTTACATGTACATATGAAACTTATGTAAAACCCTGGCACTACAAATAGGTCTTTTGGAAACCTCTAAGGGAAGTGAAGTGGAAATGATGAAATTTCAAGATGCTTTTGGAAACAGCTTCAGTGCGTTACTATGGTAGTAAAATACCTGTTGATGAGCCTCACAAAAGTTAGTTGTGCTCAGATATTTCTCAGTCTGAGGGCTGAGGGAATTAACGTTTTTAACAGACTGTTTTGTGATGCATAAGACCAGTTTTAGGATGATAGCCATCATTTTGTGAGCCTCATTTATGGCAGATTTTCCTCCTTTCCTTTTCTTTTTTGATACTCTCTGACTGATGCAGTTTTTACAACCTCAGCCACAACAGTTTTGGAGGGAGAAATGTCAAATCCTTTGTGGGTTGGCAACAGCTGCTTTCTTTCTCAGCTTTTGAAGGTCCTACTCAGTTTTGGGAAGGACTCTGGAAATGGGAGCCCTGTTTGGAGTCCCATATTTCCATCAAAATGAAGAGTTTCCTGCTGTCCTTGATATGAGTGTGATTTTAGGCTGAGTTCTACATGCTAATTTGCACTAGATCCTTTGCCATTTTATGTTTCCTGAATGTAAAAACTCTATTCACTGAGTTTCCTGGTGATTGGAAGTGCTGCAAGCACATTGAGTAATCTTGGTAGTAAACCAAAAGAAATACTTGAAGCAGATTCTCCTTTTTGCTCCCTACAAAAATGTTCACTTAATATACAGAAGTATCCTTGGAAATGTTCAAAGCTTGACCCAAGGCCCTGAGCAGCCTGATGTAACTCAGAAGCTCGGAGCAGGTTTGGCTAGACAGATTCTCTAGAGGTCTTCCAGTCTGAACTTCCCTGTGGTTCTATAAAAAGACATGGACTCCTCTATGTAGGTCACTGCTTTTTGCCTTGTCTCAACTGTGATTTTTCGCTCAAATTCAGGAGCTTGCTCTGTCCTTGCTGTTCTGGTTGTTCAGGTGGTGGAGAGGAGAGGGGCAGGACAGGAAGAGGAACCAGCTAGTGAGCAGAGAGCTGTTATTTTTGGGTTGGATCTCAGCACTGGTTGCTATTCCTGACTCACAATGTGCTATTTGGTGTAATTTTGGAGGCCTCCTTCAGCTGAGGTTATAGAGACAAGGCTGCCTTCAACAAGTCATCTCTTCACTTTGTGCAGGGCCCTTCTGAATATAGGTTGAAGCACTGCTTTTGATCTATAAAATTCTTTTTGGTTTCCTTTCTCTTTCCAAGGAAACCCTGCTGTTCGTTTTTGTTCTTCTTTAAAGGCCAACTGGAAAGCAGAAGCCTCAGCTTTATTAACAGAGCTGAGGGCAAGAGAACCTGAGACTGCTTCTTTTCCCTTAGCCCTACAAAACTGAAGTTAGTTGACATTCAGAGCTGTAAGACAAACTTGTTAATTCAGTTTTTCCTGAGGGTTTTCTGGGGTGGACACATTAGCTGGAGTGTAATTTTGTTTGTATTTGTGAAGAGTGTTCTGCTGATGCTTCATGTTGATGGTTTATTGCTCTTGACTACAAGAGTGACTGGAGGTTGATTGGCAGATTCCCTACAGAAAAATGCAAGAAATGCAGTTTCTAGAGAGGGACTTAACAGTGTGTGACTGTGAGGATATGAGAATAAAATCAGTTTGAGAATAGACAATGCTTTTGTGGGCAGAAATTAAAGTCCTTTGGTTAAATATAATAAAAGATTCCTACAAATGAGACCGAGGATCATACAAATTCTCTAAGAACGATATTTATGGTTTTATTTGTTGTTTTATCATTGAATTATTTGTCAAAACAGGCAGTCAAACAAAATTGTTCGCTGGAAAGCAACGATGAAGGTGCATGAATGTAAACAAGCATTCCATGATTTTTGTTGTTTAAGCTTCATTTCTTGTACTTTCACTTACTTCCCATCCTGTCTGTCTAACATGATGTCATTGGTTTTGTTTTTTTTTTTTTTTGGTACATCTAAAAGGATCATAATACTGCCTATTCTAAATTTAGCTGAAATTTAGATTAAAAATTACTTCCGTGGCTTTGTGTTGGTTTATTTGGGCCAATTTTCACTGAAAGCTCAGCAGAATACTGCAAGTACTCATTCAGTATTTTTCATCCTTGACTCTTGCTGTACCATTTTGTTTCTGCTGTCTGCAAAAAAACATTTTCCCTTAAAAAATACTTGGGTGTTACTAAATATTTCCATAAATGTCTGCTGCATGCAGTTGGTTGGACATTCAGCATAGTTGTTCCACAATTCTGGACTGTTTCCTTCAGATTCCATTGATGAAAGCTGCTTATCCTAATTATTTGTTTATCTTAATGAACGTGTGGTAAAGGCTGTATTGCATTTATACCATTAGACACTCTCAGCCTGATATTTTCAGAACCCTGCAGATGTGGATTTTAAATAAATGAAAAGAGCAGATGGCGTACAGGGAAATCTTTGGTAGGCCAAGAAGCTAAATCAAAGTTTCCCTGAGTTCCAGGAGGTACTTTATGTAGGGACTGCTTTTCCATTACTAGAAAATTTAATAATAAAGTGTTGATCTACAAAATGTTGTAGAACCTCCTAAATATGCAGAATATTCTTTAGGGAAAACCTGAGCCGTAGCAGGAGATCTGCACCGTGCCCTCTGCTTTTTAGAGTGTACTTTAACGTGGGGCTGAGGCTTGCTTTGAGACAATCAACCCTGATGGTGCTGAATATAAAAAATGTCAATATAATTAGTCATCTCCAGCAGAAAATAATTTTTTCCCATTTTTTCCCTGTGTGGAGGAGGGGATGAACTGGTTTTCAGTTACTCTTTATCATTTCGGTTTCTATTTTTGCCGCCGACTGGGAACATTTACCAATTATTTTATTCCATCTTGTATTTAGAGATGGGCTATCTTATGAGATAAAGATTTAGAACTGAAATGCCCTGGTGAACCAGAATAAACTGATGGTAATTCAGCAAAAGCTGCTCCTTGTCTGATGGTCAGGAATAGGACACAGAGCTGTCCATGGTCAGCTTTGGGTCCAAAGTGAGCTCTTACACCACTCCAGTCCCAGTCCACACTCTCTTAGTTAACACATTGCAAGTGCTCATTGTAGAAACTTTGTATTAAATGTTCTGGGTGAGGTACATATATATGGACTGTTTCTGTTTTGTTTTGCATTGGTGCAACTGCAGTAAAAGTTATGCAAATAAAAGATGGTGCCCAGAAATTCAAAACACAGATAGTTGTTCTGATCCTCCCCTGATTTGAATTACCCTAAAAAAAAATTCAAATATCCATAATTTCAAGCATATCTAGGCAAGAGAGTGTAATTTAATGTATAGTTACCATCAAAGATACCATGTATGGGCTCTATAACCACAGGGAAATCACGGATTTTCAATTTCCCTTGGAATGTGTTCATTATTAGAAAGTGTTATCAGAGTATTGTTTGTTGTAGGAGAAGAAAATCCTGTTCAAGTTTTTAATGAATCTCTTGAGAGAGTCATCAGATTTACAGGTTAAAAAAGCTGTAAACATTCTACTGGGAGCAGTCATTAAAGGGAAGATGAATGTGAGTGATCTGCACACTTCTTCTGAAGCAGAAGCCCTGAAGATGATTTACAAACCAAAAAGCTGTTTCTCTTTAAATGATCTGTGTTGCTGCATTGTGCAATGAAATACAAAATAAGATTAAAGTAAGTCTGTTTGCAAAATCAGAACCAGGCTCACTGTTTGGAGAATTTTTTAGGTGAGACTACATTTGAAGGGAAGAAGCCTGAGATAAATGTTTCCTTCATTTCTAGATTACAAAAAGCAGTGAAGTGCCAGAAAAAAACCCTTCCTGCTCATATAATTAATTTGGAGGATCTTGTGTTCTGATTTCCTAAATGAAATAAAAATGAATTAATAAAAGGTTTATCGATTAGATAAATAAATTTAAAAAAAAGGAAAAATAAAAAAAAATCAACACCTCAATCCTCTGATGAGTTACAGTTTTTGGTAAATTGACAAGTGACAGCAGAGGCCTGGGTAAAGGTTTGCCTTTCCACAAGGCACTCCATCCCCTTGACTACTCGCTCGAGCTTGACTGACCCAGCAGCAATGCTGTTAAAAACTCATCATTTGTGACTAAACTGCTTCATCATTTTTTCTTATCCAGAGTATTACAGGTGCAATAAAGGGAATGGTTTTGAATATACCACTAAAAGATAAAAGGCAGATAAGTATTTCTAAACTTATTTGTCAAAAAATTTGATCCTTGAAAAATTTTAATTGGTCACCTAAGATTCTGCTGAAGATGTTTTGTAGCCAAATATTTCCTGTTTCTTCAGAAAACTCCAGGAAAAGAATGGGAAGGACAGCTTTGTTGTAGTTGGGGTGAATTCTGGCATTGGTTTTGTTTGGTTGATGTAGCTCCTCGATGAAGCACAAATGCTCTGAAAACCTGGAGAATAAGGAAACGTGAACTGTGTCCCACCCACATCTGTTGAACACAACACCAGTGGATTCACAGTCACTCAGCTTTCCAAGAGGTCACCCCCTCTGCAAATAATATGCATAACACACTGCTGTATTCACAGAGCCTCATCATGATGAACAGGGTGTATTTCAGCTGACACTGCCATTCACAACATCATCTTACCACTTTAGTGCATGACTGCCAATCTGAGTTTATTGTCACACTGGAAATAATCAGGGCTCCAAAGTAAAATCTCCATCACACCAAGAGGATTGATGCTTCTGCTGAATTTTCTTAATATTTTGTCAAGATTATCTGCTGCTGAGCAGTTTTATTCAAGATGTGTGTATGTGCGTTTTATTTCATTCTTTTTTTTCTCTGTTGAAAACCTATGTGGGCATATGTGTATAGATGGACATGCTGTGGCCATAAAAGGGCATGATTTATGACCTTGGTCTAAGCTGGATGTTAAACTTTCATGTTTTGGGCAAGCTTCTTCATGAGGCAGACCCAATAAAAATCCATCTCTGACCTGGCACATGTGCAGAACCCACTTGAGCCATGGCATTTGTCACAGCGTGGCTGACCAGAAAGGCAAATCAAGACAAGAACAAAGACTTCAGGTCTGCTCTTGCTTAAGACTGAAATATCACAAAATGTAAAGGAATGCACTCTTTCATGCAGAATCATTTTTGTGATGCAGCCTGTTGGTGGGAGGTTAATGAAGAAGCCTTGTGACGTGTTTTGTACTGACATTGTGTTTGGGTATATCTTAAATATCAGTTAGATCTTATCTTCTTTACATTTCTTTTTGCAAGAATTTACTTGTGGACTGTCATTTCTCTACATGGCTGGAAAGCATTTTGCCAATTTTCATTTTCCACTGCCACCTTTCTGTGCCTGTCTGTCTCCCACTGACTCCTACTTTTCCACAGACATGGGCCCTAAAAGGAACGTTTCTTGCTAGTAAAGCTCGAGGTGCCAAAAGATGATTTGCACTCCTAGAACTATTTGCTTCACAAAGGCTTGCAAGATTTTAGGAAAGATGCCAGCTAGTGCACAGACAGTTTGGCTCTCCAAGCCCAGCATTAAGGTTAACAAGTTGTAAATAGCTGCATGTTGCCATTATCTGCAAACCCCGCTGCTTTCAGGACACCATGAGGGCCATAATGAGAATGTTCTTCAATGCTTGTTGTATTTTTCTTCCTTCTCTTGCCCAGCACTTACCAAAGATAAGCTTTAAAAGTTGGACAGCTTGTGATGGGGACTTGATGTGATTCTTTCATCTCACTGACCAGTGATTTACTGGTGGAACTCTAACAAATGGATCACTGAGATGAGGGGAAAAACTGGACCCAAACCTGTCATTGTTTTTTTAAAGAATTATTTATAGGAAGGAATCTTGGAATCAAAAAAAAAAAAAAAAAAAAAATTTCCCTACAAAAATAAATACAGTGTTAAGAGAGCTGAATATATTTACAGTATCTCGTGTAAACTTTCATATATGTGTAAGGCTTTCTTGCAGCTATATAAATCTGCACATCTTGATTGATGTCTTTTGAGCTGCAGTGACTTATAAAAAACATGGATTGTATCTAGCATATGCCACTCAAAGCTACAGTATCTCCTTTTTCAGACACATATAAAAATTCAACTCGGTGCATTTAATGAAAAAATATTTTCAGTGTTTAGGAGATGCTTGCTTTGCTTTGAGAATGTCTAATGTATTAACTGTTCCATGAATGCTCAGTGAAGTGGCCAACTTTGAAAAAAAAAATTGATTAATTAGTCTTTAATAGTATATTTTTTTCATGCAACAATCATTTCCTGCCCCAGGAAGAGTTGTTCTGTCGAAGTGTGGGATTCTATGTGACTGTTTCTTTCAAGCACTGATCACTGAGACACGTTGGCCTCAGATGTGCTGTGAAAGAAATGAAGCCTGATGTCACTCCCCTGTTAGTGTCCTCTGTCTGAAAGCACAGAAGAACATTGCATGGTTTGGTTTGAAGAAGAGTGAAATTGCTCCACACAGACATAAAATAATGCCAGTAGTAACAGGAGTGCTGCACCAGCAGTACTGGTGGCAGTACCACTGGACAGCTGACCCAGCCAGGAGCAGCAGAATTCCCATGGTGGTTTCTTCCCAGGGGTTTTGGATGTATCAGAATAACAGAGAGAGAACAAGCTGGGCAAACCTTGGTGCTTTAACTTTCTGTGTTAGCAGCTGATGATTGTTCATTCATTCATTCATTCATTCCTTTTTGCCCATTTATTTTGGAGAGGTAGGAGGGATGGAGGAGAGTACGTCGCATTACCTGGGAGCTGTGTTGAGTGTCTGAGCTGTGTCTGCCCTAAGCCTTGTAAATGTACAGAGGGAAAGAACCAGAGCAGAGTCTTGGAGGAAATCTCCTGGATGTGATGACTTGGCTGTAGAGGTGCATGGCTGGAACTGCACAGCACTGAGATGAATATGCTGCAATACGAAGGCAGAGTGCCAGGGTGAAGGGAGTGTGTTCAGAGAAAGTGTGGCATTGGAGCTTCACAATAAAGAGAGGCTTTGAGGCAAGACACTGAAGTACTGAGGAAGAAATCAAAAAGCCTCAGCCGTTTTGCCAAGCTATCAGGGAACACAAACCAGGATGAAACACTAAATACTCACGGAGAAGCACCCAAGAGCTGAAGGAAAATGCAAAAATGTGCAGATGAAATTGATGTTTCCTAATGCAGAGTGCTTAAGAGGCAAAAGCAGAAGTGCAGAGTTAAATAATGTTGAACAGAGAAGCTGTTGAACATGGAAGCTGTCAAATTAGTTTTTCTTTCTTTGCAACTAAGTTTTTGGGGAAGCTGATGTTTTATTCAGTCTGGCTTTGATTGACATCCTGCTTATGGCAACATCAAAGGATTTTTTGGTGTTTTGGTACAAATGGGAAACTTTACCCAAAGCACAGGACAGGAGTACAGAATTCTTGTACAGAGAACTACTGTGTTTTTACTATAAAGTTATATCAGGGATGCAGAAATGTTTTGCTCTACATAAAATGCAGAGGGGGAAATTATTTTGGTAAGAATTCCCCTTAGGAGGATTAAATTCTATAAAATCCTACCCAATGATACCGACATAGCTCTGGTTCAAAGGCTGACATGTTTACAGGTTTATCATGTATGAATCCTCCTGTTTCTTCAGGAAGGTCTTAATGAAAGGTTAGAATAACCTACCCCATTTAATTTAATTTCTGTAAAGTCAGTGCGTACTAATTCAAGAAAAAGGACTTGCTTTTAATATGTCAGAAACGTACAGTTTCTTCAATATTCAGCTCATGAATATTCATGTATTTTTGTCAGTATGTCTTCCTTTCAGAAGTAGTTAAGGGAGGGTAAGATAGATGGTGTCCTGTGAGTGGTGTGGAAATTTGCTGAAGGGAAATGAGATGCAGGGTTTAACAGAATGGGAGACACAGCCCTTCCAGCTTATTTTCAGGCAAAATGTGATGAAACTGTAGAAAGGGCGAGACAGGTTCAAAATTCACAGGGACTCAACTCAGCCCTGAGTAAACTTGTCCCACTGTAATAATGGCTGAGGAACCAGAGTGATGGCAATTTGTGTGTGAAATTGTATCTCTGTAAAATAATGCACATTTGCCATGGTTCAGTGCACGCTGTAAGAGAACGCTGCATGTTCCACACACGTGGTGCTGCCCATGGAGTTGGTTAGAGGCCATTTCACTCTGTGCTTTTACTTTCATTAGAAATTGCTCTGTCTGCACTTGTATAAACCATTGCTGTATGCAGACACTGCCCCAGAGTGCCAGCAATGCTTTTTTCATTGTTGCAGAGCTTTTCTGTAGAGATAAGGCTTTTAGTTTGATGTTAAGAGCCAGTTTATTCTTTTATTTTTCTTTAGTTTAAAGGTTTCACGGTTCTGATTAGAGTGCCAATTACGAGGATGACAGAAATACTGCCTCACCTGCCACCACCAGGGTTGTTTCACTTTTCTTCACCTGTTTATTCAGATAGCAAATGACATGCACTTCCAGAGGACACAATATCTCGTGTTCTGTGCACATTCTGACAGATTGATTGGACAAAACATAGAGCCCATAGGAAATATGGAAAATGTATGTTGATTGCCATCTCCCATGATGTTCTTTTCATGGAATGAGAGGAGAGCTGCCTGGTGCAAGGTTTTCAAACGTTCAGATGCTGAATCACACAGATGTGTATGGAAGGATTCCTCAGAATGGAAAAGAATGATGTTGGAGCAGCCAAATTTTTCCCTTTGTCCTTCGAGTGTTTGCAGTGTTGGTGTGTAGCACTGAACACTTTGTAACTCCATAGGCACTGGAAATTTGGGGGAGAATTACTGGAGATTCAGAACAAAATTTGTACATGATCCAAGTCTCCCTTGGGCAAATCCAGCGTGTTGGAAACTTGGGAAGAATGTATGTTATGTAACCAGGCTCAGTTTCACAGCTGATTTCGAAAAAAGGGCATTTTGCTTCCCAGAATGAGATCTGGGGAAAGAAATTTTATCTTGATCAAATGCAGCAGCTGCTGCAGTTTATATTCAAGTGTGATGCAAATCAAGCCCCCTTTTCTGCTCTGTTCCGTTCTGCCCAAAGAGGGAACCATTGTTGGTTCCTTTTTTTCAGAGAACTGGTCTGTGATTTGACCTCAGCAATTACAAATGATTAAAAAAAAAAAAAAAGATATACAAGTTCTGGAATATTGTAATGAAACATATAAACAGTTTAAAAATACTTAAGTGATGATTCTGTGTTGTAAGAGCCAGCTGCAGAGTACTTATAACTGGAGTATGTTAAACCATTTAAATATTCCAAACATTATGTACAACAGATCTTGTACTAATTCATTATGAAAACAGCAATTTCATTTAATCATTTATTAGCTATTTATAAGGTGTCTGCATATCAAGTATGCATACAGATTGTTGTTCTACCTGGCGACCAGTATAATGCTTGCATGTGCAATCACTGGTGATTCTTTTTGGGGATCATTGTTCTCAATTCCTCCTCACCAGCACGTGTGCTTCTGAGATGTGTGTGTTTAACAGAGTAAATGAGTCTTTGTCCCCCCAAGAGGGGAAAAACCCAAGAAACTGTTCAGAACAACACCCAGACTTGAATGTAAGTCATTCATTGCTCATTTCTCTTCACTTCTGGAATGTGCCTTTGCCACTGCCACCATAAAGACAGCAAAGCAAGCTGTCCAGAAACTCTGGATAATCTCTGTCCCCAGAGGTTGCCAAGATCCAACTGGCCAGAACCTGAAGCAATCTGCTGAACTGGGTACTGATACATATCAGTGCAGGAGGTTGGACTGTGGCCCTGCCCAGGGCTGTTCCAACGGGAAGGATTCACCCACTTCCTAGGAAGGCCCAGCGTGGGGCAGAGCAGAGTGCTGGTAGCTATCTGTTGTGTTTCCAAGGCTGTTAAACTCAGTTGGATTGCAGCACTCAGTGTTGGACCCTGATGAAAAAAGAAACACATCCATACTGCAAGCTGTGCAATTCTCTGTCGTTCTACCATGGTGTGTCCTGATCTCTGGTATTTTCCTCACTCTGCTGCAGTGCCTTGGGGTTTTTTCATGCCTGGCACGTGAGTTTCAGCTTTCCCCTTGTGATAATTAGTTTCTTTGATGGGTCTTACTCTACTGTAGGTGTAGGTACCACAGGATCCAACTCTTATTATTACTTATCTTACATCTACATCTGAATTGTCATCATAATCTGATCATTAAAGCCTTGAGGACCTTAATCAAGAATTTGCCCCCAAAGTTAAAATATTTTCAAGACTCCCGAATCCTAGAGCCATGACTCTTATCTATGTCCCATCAATATTTACTATTTAGGAAAGAGCAGTGTATTTACAATCATGTAATGCAATAAATGCACAATATGCAAAAGGGAACATGCAGCCACCTTGCTGAAATGCACCTGAGGAGGTTCAGAGAATTCTTTTCTGTGGCCATGACTCTCTGCCTGCTGCCCAGACCAGGATGGGCACTAAGCTAGGTGTGGATTGAGCATGACTGGTGAAATTCCTAGACACTGGTGAAGTTCTCACTGATGGGATTGTTTATCACATCTGCTCTTACCCCTGAGATGAGTATGTGAAGACTGGAAGAGAATTTGTAGGTCACCCCACTATATAGTCCTTTCCATAAATGCACTTACAAACCATTTAATCTTTTAAAGAGTGTGGAAAAGGGATAAGATTTTATTGCAAAAAATAACTTTCTCACACACCTCAGAACTTTCATTTTTTATTTTTCCCTTTCCAAGAAGATAAATGTAGAAATTTCTCCTGCCAGCAAAGAGTTGATAAACTCCTGAAGACTTCAGATTTCCAGCTGATTTTCATCGTGATAGGTTGCTTTGTCCTATTGGTGTTAAAATCCTGGATGCAAGTTTTTAGCACTGATGTATTTGAGGACAGCTATACCATGCATTTCTTGTTAGGTGATTCTCACCTAACACAATGAAAATGTGAATTATTCACAGAGACTTGGCATTGTTTGTGTTGCTCTATGCCAGTGCACCTGCATTAGCTTCACTCTTTTTAATACCTGTGTTTTTATCACTTTTAAATCTGAGTTTACATTTTGTTGTGCCTGCATTCATGGTTCCAATTGCCTTTTCTGATCTATGGATACATACTTGCACATAAAAAGTCAGCGGTTGTTAAAATTAAATGGCAGATAAGGAAAGCTGTGAAAAGCCTGAATCTCCAGTTACCCATCAGTACCTGTGGGCCTTCAAGAAGGTGGCACAAAGTGGCCTTCAATCAAAATTAATATCATTACAGCAACAGCAATCGAGCTGATAAAGTGTTTCAGGGATTATTGACAGACTGAAAGGAACTGCTGCTTACAGCAGTCAACAAAACTAATCTGGCTATTAATCTCCAGGAATACCTGCCATGAAATCCTCATTGCTGTTATGACTTGAAATTGTTGGATACAATGATGTAGATTCTTTTTGCATAACAAACATTCATTTGCTGTTTAATAACTTTTTTTCAGTGTTTGCTCCTGAAATATATTTCCAAAAATAGCATAGAGGAAGGAAATTATCTAAAATTGTCTACAAGGGCTTGTATGAAGCGCTGCTTTTGCTGCTGCCTAGAAGAAATATGCCAGTCAGTAACTGAATCCCAAACCTGGCCTAAAATCAACAAGAATCCAGCAATGATGATACCAAGCAAAGCACAGCAAATAAAAAATCAAGGTTCATAAAAATATTTGTGTATCCACTTGCCTGGCACCCTGAAGAGAGCTTTCCTGGAGAAGTAATGTCATTTCATGTATATTTTGGTGCTCAAAGTTTGATAAATTCATTCATTTATGCTCTTTTTCCACCAGTGCACTTGCAGTGACTTAAATGAAAACTGTCTTTAGTGTTACTTGGTGTGCCATTAACTTCCAGAAGCCCATTGCCTGAATTCAGAATGAGCTGCTCCTTGAACGTGTGACTGCCATGAACTGGCAATATTTGTTGTGGAAATTATGGAAGGAAAAGCACAGAATGCTGAGTGCTGAGATCCTACAAGTGGAGTTTGGAGACCGTTTCCAGGCAGTGGGACTGGCTCCCAGTGTGCAATCCTGTGAGCAGGAAAGCCAAACTGAGTTATGATCTTGTATTCCTTAAACAGCAAAGCAGAGGGAAGGAAAAAAATCATATTTGTTACTTGAACAGGCCTTGGAAATCTCTCACTCCCACAGTGTGGCCTGATTCTGTGTTATCACCTGGATATCCTTTTATGTGCCTTACCAAAGTAATCTCTCTAAATTCCTTTTCAATTTATGCTTAACCAGGCTGATTTGCATGCATGTAGAAAAGGAGATGAGAAAGTTTTAAACCAAAAATCTGTATTCGTAGAATTTGATATTCATGTACATTTTTATGCATGGAATTCCCATTAAGATTACAAGCAAGATTTACCTACAAATCTTCCATTCTGGAAGAATGATTAAATTCCCAAAGTTTTACGAGGAATAATGTATCTTGCTTTTCAGTTGTCAGTTAATGCTAATGAAGGTATGAGCAATTATGCTCTTCTGTGTTTAAATTGACCAAAAAGCTTTGTGTGAAGCTGGTTTGAAAGCCACAGGTGGATAAGAATCCATGAGTTATTCATGTCTCAGAGGAGATACTTTTTGGGTTGACTTTTGCTTCAGCTGCCGAATAATTTTTATTTTTTTTTTTTTTCTGCAGGAAAGACATCTCTAATAGTAATGTAAATATATGTGTGTGAAAAAAAGATTATTGCATGAGTATCTGCGAAAATTAGTATCACATTTCCCAAATAAATTGTAACAGTTTAGATAGCAAGCCTTTGTTTTTTAAGGCTTCTTTTCAATTTAAGGAGTTAAAACTATCAGTTTTTCTGAATGTGGTCTGTTGTGTGTGATGCAGCAAAAATTCCCATTCCTATTTAAATTAAAATACATTTCAGCTTCAACCCATCCAACCACAAAATGTCCCAGAACCTCGCTTCAGCTTCTGTTTCTAGGGAAGCAGCACGGAATAAATTATTCCAAGTTTCAGTGCTGCTCTCCAACTTGTGGGAAACATTTGGTACATCATTTTGCCAGACATATTATACCAGAAAACTTGAATTGATAGAGGCATCTTGGTCTGGTAGTGATGAAAAGCCCCAAGAAAGATCTGCTGGTTTTGTCTGAGCTGTTGCACAGTGATATACTGTGCACTATGCACTGTGCAGCTGTTTGAATCTATGTGCTGAATTCAGAAGGAGTAAAATGGGAAAAGCTCTGAGAGGCAGGATCAGGATGGCAGTGCTGGAGCATGAATGGCTGCATTTTTTATCTGGGACAATTAGAAGAATCTTCATTGTTCTTCATGGTCTTCTCTTTGTACTGTTTCTGAGTGGAAAAAAAAAATCTAAAGATTATTTTGCATTTCAGGGCAAAATCTCTCCTTTCTACCTATAGGTATCTCCAAGTCCAAGGAAAACATTGGCAAAAAAGGGGTTTGATTTTATTGGTTACTTTCATACTGGCAACACAAAAGTCATAAATTGCCTGAAATCCATCTAATAAATCCCGAAATTCATTTACAGGTGTGAATTCAGGTAGCACCAGTGCTTCAGCATAGCTCTTGTGTTGATGAGGGATGAGACACTGGCAGTGTGTTCAGTTTTATGCAGAGTGCTCCTGTGTTGTGACACATACACATGCCCTGTGGAAGGACATTTTCTCCATGAACTTGTGCAACTTTGCAGCTGAAGGGGTTGCTCTGCTTTGTCAGTGCTGAGCTCGAGGCACAGAGATCCTGTGTGAAGGCTGAGTGTTTGTGGCACAGATCATGAAGCAATCTGCCATCAGTTTAAATTGTCAGCTGATTTATAAACTCCCAGTTCCCTACTGTTTCTATAAACTGTAGCTAATTTTCGTTGATTATCATGATTCTGACAAAATGCATTTTTCTCTAAATTTTATAGGCACAAAGATTCAAATATTTTGCTCCTTTTGTGTTCTTTGTGCTATTTTCAGCATTGATGTATGTTGGGAATGGTTTGGCCAAGTATTTTACACAGAGCAGTTATTGCCTGTTTTCCATTCTAACCACAGGCTCTGCATGGAAGAGAATGTTCTGATTTAGAAAAAGCCAAACAGTTCTTTCCAGAATCCAGATTCCCAGAGTAGCTTCTTTTATATTGTTATACATACATATAGATATATGTATATATATAATATTGTGTTCAGGATATTGTGGATGGCAGTAACATCTAGAGATTTTCTTGTCTGTTACTCCTGTGCACATTCATCTTCCTGATTTCCATAATTCTGATTTGCCCTGGCAACTGAACACCAAGGAGTGTGGAATCAAGAATTCCAGAAATATTGGCAGAGCAGGAGAATTTAATCATTCCAAATATCTTTATTTTTACTTTTTCTTTTAATGTCTAATGCCTCCTGCTTGCATTTTCTTGACTTCCTAATTACTTTTAGTGTTGCTTTTTTTTACCTATAAATGAGGGATTAAGCCATGAATTTTACAGCAAAAGAAAAAGCAGCCCAGATTAAAAAGGAAAGAAGAAAAGAGAAAATATAATTGGCATAAAAGTTGTATAAATGAAGTTTCTTATATTTTTTTCTTTAAATAGTGAATCATTCAGTATTTTGGTGTTAATAATTTAACAGAACCCGAAGTAAGATATCAGCAGGACGTGTGTGGGATGGGTGGTAGCTCAAGTTTGATCTAAAAGCCTTGCCTTTGTATTGAAGTTGGGCTGAAGCTTTGATCTATTTATAATGAGTATTCTAAGGGTTTACTAATTATTTTAAACCTGAAGAGAATCTCAGAGTCCATTTTTCTGTTGGAAAGGAACCAAAAATAAACCTTGCTGGAAGGTAAAGGCAGAAAGTCATAAAGTTGGGGCATATTTTTAAAGTTACAGCACAACCGCCTACTGGCTATAATTTCTGAAAGATTTGGGGGAAAGTGTATTTTCTGTCTCCTTTATACATTCTGTAGCATTAGGAATTTTCTGACTAGAGATAAGGCATCCTTTATATATCCCATCCATTTAAAAAAGTTTGCAGCTATAAAGTTGAAATGTGGGATTTTTTTTGTTTCTTCGGAATTATATTTAAATTTACAAATGTACACCCATTTATGCTACTTACAACATTTATTCTCTTTACAAACTAAATTAGCATACATATTTATGAGAGATTGTGGGGTGCTAATACATTTATCAAGGGAAACTGTATAAACCACTCATGATGGTACACAAGTACAACCTTAAAAATAAATCTGAATTTATATCTCCTTAGAACATTGCTCAAGATTTTGGAGCTTTTTTTGAAAACCATACTTGTGTCTGATCCATGCTTAATTCCATCTTTAAAGGAGAGATCCTTATTCCCCTTTGTTACAACTGCTTTGCACAATATTTTTGTCAAATTACAGAGATCCATACACTGGAATTAAGTGCTGTTAACATCATGTGAGAAATTTTCCCCTCCCCAATTTTCTAGGATTTTTTCCAGTTTTAAAAGGGTGCTGACAAGTTTAATGAATCCATAATGTGTGCAAAACAGTTTCTCTCTCATTTTTTTTCTTCCATTGACACAGTGTTTGGGATTAAAGGTGAACCTCTTTTCATGGTTCAAATCATTTTCATTAGCAGGAAGGAAAAAACATGCCCAATAAGCCTGGTACTGCAAAATTACTTAAAGTAGTTCTGCAGAGCAAATTTTTGCCTTTTCAATTATGCAAATGCTCATCAAGTTTTTGTCTTTGGTAATCTTTGGCTCCTACTAAAAACTGACAGAGACTTTTTGACCTGACACAAATGTGATTGCTGTGAAGGTTTTCTCCTGCCTTTGCCCTGGCACAAGATTAAAGAAATGTGAGTACTGCATTCCAAAATCAAACTCATACTTATACCTGTATCGTATCCTTGTGATTAAATTTTTATGGAATCAGAATAATTCACATAGGAAGGAACCCTGGGCGTTTCTAGTCCCGATCTCTGTGCTCAGAGCAATGTCAGGAGTGAATTCAGATCTGATGGCTTTAGGCTCTGTGCAGTCAGGTCTTAACCTGCACACAACCTGCTCCAAGCCTTCAAGGTTTCATTGTCCCAGCTGATGGGGTTTGGCCTTAATCTGCAGTCAGAACCTTCCTCATCTCAGTTTTTGAGGCTGTCCCTTGTTCTGCCACTGTGCCCCTCTGAAAGAGCCCAGCTTTTCCCTCCTGGGACGTTGGTAGTTCCTTCCCTCCTTGAACCCCACCTTTAGACTCAAAGACCTTTCTCTAAAAGACTGAGGCAGAGTTTATTTCTTTGTCTTTCTTCAGTCTCATGTCCTGTGTGTGGATGAGCTCAGCCAGGAGCTCCCTGTGAAGCCAAGGCCTCCTGGTATTTCTGCTGATTTTCCCAGACATGGAGTGTTGTGCTTGCAGAAGATTGCCCTGGCAGGGCTTCCAGCTCTCTTGGGATCCTTCTCTTTTCAGAGTTCCTCACACAGGATCTCCCCACCTAAAAAATCCCTTCCTAAGCTGAAGTCTGTCCTCACAAATTCCAGGGTCTCTGCTTGGCTACTTGCTAAAACAATTTTTTTCATAAGTGTGAATAATAAAAAGAAGTATGCTGGAAATATCTTTAATAGCTGAATAATCACATTTATCATTATGTTTTTCACCTATAACTAGACTTCTAGAGTGCCATAACTCAACAAATAATATATGGGAATCTCTTCATTAGCATACTCTTATAACTTGAGATATTTTGCCAAATTCAGTGAGGTGTAGGTACTTTTTGTTAATTAATTACTGAGTGATCATGTAAGAATCTGTCACTGGGACCTAGAAAGAATGGGTAATGAGTCTGCTTGTTACAAAGTCAAATGAATCTAGATAGAAGTGTACAAGAAAGAATATTAGAATTACACCTAACTGATCACTCCATTGGCTGTACCAAGTAAAAAGCTGATAAAGAAGAATTTACTCCCAGAATTTCACTTCCAAGGTGCTGTGTTTTAAGGTAAATAACACACATGCTGTCCATGACTAGTGACTGCAGCAAGAGTTCTTGTCCATTGCCATCAAATAAATCATTTAGGGAGCAAAACTTTTAGTGCCACAATATTAGAGAGAATTGATGCCTTTTAAACAAGTGATTTTTTGCTGTACAAATGTTATTGACTGATAGAAGATCTGAAATTCTGTAACAGTGACACTTTGACAATGTCAAAATCAACAGTGGCTCCAGTCAAAGTGGGGCCAAGGAAGTCTTGTCCAAGTCACTGGATGATCAGTACAGAACAAATAATATAATACATGGGCATACTGTTCTTTTGGAGTAGTTATATCTCCATGCTACCTGGTTTCTTGGGATTATACTGTGATGGAATTTGGCTTGGTTTGAAATGTTTTGATATTTAAAATATTTTTGAGTTTAGAATGTTTTTGTATTTATAACAGGAAGGTGATTGGAGGTCATATGGAAAAAAATGAATTTCTTTCACTCAGTTTTTGCATCCTTTCTGTTTTACTAAAGTTGGTGGAAGAGGAGATTTATAAGAGGAGGATTTCATGGAATCCTCTCTGGCATGTAACTGGAGACCAAATATGACAAACCACAGTGCTGAGCAACCATAGTTTATTGTGTAAAATGAATAATTAATTCTAATTCATTGTGTTAGATTCTAGTAATTACTGAGTAATCCACATATGGTGTAATAATCAGCTAAGTAATACACAGTAAACCAGATTTTTTTATTCTCTGCTCCTTATTTTGCCAACACAGGTGATGTAGAGGAGGACACGTCACTTGTTGCTTGTACACATTTTTGCTTTGGGGTTGTAATTGAAGTCTGACAAGAACAACTAAACACAAAATATACAGAAGGTCCCAGTAGCTAGGACATGTGCAAAGGCCTCATTCAAAACACATTGAGTTATTCCAAATGTTTTAGTTGATCTTTTAAGCCATGTTTATATCTGTTATTATAGAGGGTGTGGTGGCACAACAGCAATTTTGCATAATAACATATGAAATATTTAAGTGTTTATTCTTTGTCTCAGTGCAAGAACACATTTGCTCATAGGAAAAGAAGAATTGATTCCATTTTTTCACCATGGCTTAAACATATTGTTGATATACATGAGATTTCACATGTTCACTTGGTGAACATGGGAATATTTTCTGAGTATAAAAGGGAAACCTTTTAAAACTTTTAAAAGCAGGAAATTCAGAAAGAACTTTGCTTTATTTCTCATTATTTAGCAAAAATAAAAATACTTCTGTGTAGCAAAAAATTAAAAGGGATAAAAAGAAAAGAAAAGAGGGATACTTGCAGGCCACCAAGGACTGGAAGTGTAAGCAAAGTACACAAATAACTTTCAAAAGCCCAGGCTGCTTTCTCTCAGTATTTACCATGTTTCAGCTCCCTGAAGACTGCCATAATTAGTTTTCTCCCTTACAAGTAATTATGAGCACCTGTAATTTAAAAAAAGTGAATTGGTCTCTCAGATACAATCCCTTGGGTATTTTTCTTTTAGATCCTTCCTCATTTGCTCTTAGAAGTTCTTTTCCACTAACTTCTACTCTTGGGATACTTTAAATGGGATGAATTGTTCCTCTTCAATTACTTTTAAAACCGGGTGAGGGCTGAAAAAATCCACCTTCTCAAAATAGCAGTGTATCACTCTGGAGGGAATTCTGCAGTGCCACACAGCAGGAGATCCCTTGGAGAGTGAAAAGCCCAGCATTCTGTTCCTCTCCCCTTCCTTCTGCTCGGAGGTTTCACAGGTCAAACTCTACAGAAATTAATCTTCCATACCTGAATGTTGGCATTAGCTTTAAGCCAGAAGATTTCCTCAGAAAGAATTATTTAAGAGTAATTTTGCTTAATGCGAGGAACTGACAGGATAAGCCATGAAGTCTACAAAGAATTGCCCATTAATTTGACAAACCTAAACCGCTGACTATCTGGGAAAGGAATTTGATTCAGTTTTTATTCTAATACCGTATTGATCTCAGAATGTTCTTGTCATTCTTTTCGGGGCAGTTGACCACTGATTAAATTTTGTGTATTTTCCTTTTCATAAGATATTTTGCAATTTTTCTGTGCACTGCATCACCAGTACAAGCTGAGGGAACTACTTCTTCAAACAAAATTCTCTGTGATGGGTGGAAATCACTGACCCCGATTTGGTTTCAAGAAGCACTTAGGTTTAAATGCAGTTCACATCCCTCCATACATGTAGGGGGATAGAATATAAGAAAATAAAGATGGTGTAGAAAGAAATCTCACCCCTAAGGAGCTGCAGCTGGGCCAATTATCAAAGATTAGGAACAGGCATGACTTTAACAAGCCACAGCTCTAACCCATGAGAAGAAGAGTGCTATAAAAGAGTGGGGTGGGGTTGGGAAGGGAACTAGAGTCAGTTGGCTGCTTTGTGAAGAAGAAACAGTCAGTGCTCAGAGGAGTTGCCCACATGAAACACCAAGGTATGAAACTTTTGTGATGGGTAGAGAGCAGTATAGAACCCCTGCAATAAGATGACAACACGTACAAGGATAGAGACATGGAGCCTAAGATGTCCAACTTGTGGGTAAATTATAAAGTACAGAACTATAAAATCATCCCAGGTCCTGGGTAAAATGTCTATTACTGGGAATTTTCTCAGTCTGATAAGGAATTTGGCCCTTTCTGTTTTTTGGATCCACCTTTTGTAGAAAGAAATTATCCTTGTACAAGTTTAAAGGTGAGATTACTGAGGCTGACTGGGAGAGCAGGAGCTCCTGTTGTACAGCTCAGGAAAAGCCTAACTGGCTCTAGTTTTAATCCTTCTTAAAGACAATGGAGACAGTATGTTCTTGGAGGGCAAAAACATCCACTATCTTTGAGCTGTATCAGCTTCAGAATTTCTCTTCCTTTCTACCACATTAATATCAAACTAAGAAAAGGTTAATTAATACAGAACCCAGAAGTATGGTGTGCTCCAGAACTCCCTTCTCTTATCCTGTCATACAAATACTTTACAAGAATGGTATAAAGCTGTTTATGTGAGCCCTGCACTTGGCTCAGAAATTACCTTTAGAAGAAGGTCTTTTCAAGGAGCAGTGCCCATTCCCTTTAAGGCTCCTGAATGTTTTTTTTTGGGAATCTGCTCCACTTGGTTACATTCGACCTTTTGAAAGGCCTGCATTCAAACAAAGGGAAGCTAATCCAGGTTTCTCAACAAGACTAAAAATGAAAGCAATCACTGGCTTTTCAAAACTTGCAATGGTCTTGGCTGGCTGTGCTCACCTTGTAATTGTATTTTCCTCAAGAGCCTTTCTCCCAAATAAGAGGTTGGGATGCTATTGTAATGTCAAATCTGACTCACTGTTACAGTTGCTATTAAAAGTTAGCAGCTGTAATTAGGGAAGAATTTTGAAGCTGCAGTGTTGTATTGTCAGTTGTAACAGCTTTTAATTATCTTATATTTTTCTTTAAAGTGATCAGCTTTGCTGAAGTTGAATGTGCTTTTATCATTTTTGCTCTGGAAATGAGCTGACACATTTAATATAATTTAGATAGAAATACTGTTGCAGCAGAAAACAATTGGAATCTATGAACTTTTTAGAGGATTTTGAGCACAGGAGACTGCCATAGTGCTTAGAGGGATTTTGCCATCATCCAATTAAAATAGTCCTCCATTCTTTCTAATACCATTCTATCTGGTCTTAAAATGCGTAAGACTAATTACATTAGCCCACAGAGGCTTGCATGGCTAATACTATTGGCCATTTCCTCAAATAGAAGAATTATAAATGATTAAACACTCTGCAAATAATGGCAGTTTTGCTGCAGGACTCGATGGCATCCACAGATACTCTGTCATCTCCCCTGGCTGGCTGCAGCCTGTGCTGCTCAGCCCTGCAGCAGATGCCAGTGCTGGAATTCCAGCAGCCAGTTCCATTGTCTCCTCAGCTTACTGGAGTCCAGGAGGAACCCAAACCCTTTTGTTTCTATTTCTACTCTGGACTTATGCTGGGGATAGAGGGAATAAAGACAGAGCCTTATAGATTAGTGTGGTAATAGGACATGCCTTGTTATGCCTGACTTCGCTCCCTTTAGATCCTTTCAGTTGTGTTGGGGAAACAATTAAGTTTTCCAGGGAAGGATCCTGACTCTGAAGGGCTTGGAAGAATGCAGCTGGTGTAGGAGCTACAGAAGAGTCTGGGTGAGCAGCAGCCTCGAAGGGCAGATACAGCTCAAGAAATGCTGCTCTGTATTGTCATTTTTGGCAGGCAGCATCCTTGTCAATATGCATGAGCACTCAGCAGAGTGAGAGAACCTGTCACCCAGGGGATGTTACACACTGATGACAACAACCAGGCACAGGTCCTCTAACATGTACTTAGATTAAGTTCATTTACAGTTGTCACTCCCAGAGAAGGAAAACTGCTAGGCAGGAAAGGACAAGCAGCATTGGTGGTGCAGCTGCTCTTCCAGCCAGCTTTTCCACTTTTTGCCTCCTGCTTCATAATTGATTCTTCAAGACTGGGAAAAGTGAAAATTCTGTCTGCTTCAGCAGCTCCAATGAACCTGAAAATTAATCCATATAATCCTTATATTATGATGTCCCCATGAGGGACCAATTTACCCATGACCCTGGTGGGAATGCTCTCTCACTCCAGCATGTTGGCATTGGATTGATAAATACTGATTGCACTTTAACGTTCATATCCAAATAAAATCCACCATGGGAGAGATTCCTGGTCATGTCATGATCTTGTTCATGTACTCTTTTAAACTATCCCAGACATTCCTGGCTCTGCCACGCAGTCACCAGATTATTTGGGGCAGGGATTAAATATTTGTTCAACTTGTTCTGGTTTGGGTGTTTTTCCCGTTATTAATGTTTGAGGAGGTGTGATGCCTTTCAGATCCCAAAAGGAGGAGTTATCAAAGGGGTGTGGATGGATTTGTCCTTCCAATACTACTAATACTGACTAGTAGATATCTATCTATCTACTGGCTAGTAGATATCAAGAGATGGGTATTAAACCTATAATTTCAGAAAGGATAAGACCTTCTCCCTGTGAAACTCCAAAAGAGCTCACAAAATGCTACAGGGGACTTTATTGTTGTGAATCTACATATTCCAATTGAAATCTGGCATATGGGAGCATTAATTTATCACAGAGGAGAAGATTATTTTCTTTGAAGCACATTCAGAATTTAATTCCTGTTCTAGGCAGATGCAACACCTTGGCCTGGATTTTTGTTTGGGTGTTTGTTTTGTAAATATAAATGCCCATCACAGTAAATCTCATCAGTAGGAAGTGCAGTGCAATGTAAATGGTGTTGCAGAGTTTTGGGCAGTTTTTGGTCACAGTTGCCTACAGAGTTCAATATCTTGGGGAAAGAAAATCTCTATTACCTTGAGCAGTTTTGTAAATAGTGGGAATGTTCTATTAAATGTTTCTTTAATGCTCAGGAGAAGTTTATTCCATGGAATGCTTTTAGTTATTCCTTTTCCATATAAGCACTGCGTGTATACACACATCTATAGACACATAAATCCTAAATAAGTTCATAAATTGAACCAGGAGATTCAGAGCATTATGCTTTCCCGAGTAAGTAGGTTTTTCTCAAAAATATTTAACTTTGGCTTTCAGAGCACTGGATGAGATATGCAGCATTGGATACACATTTCCCAGTGCTGGGGGAGCCCAAATTCCACTGAATTTCAGGGGGACCAAACCACTGATCCTGATTAAACTATTTGTGATCTGACTTACTTTCATGGGCACATGTCAAATGAGGGTATTTGAAAATTAGTCTGTAGAATGTGAATAAGAAAATATAT
Source organism: Haemorhous mexicanus (assembly GCF_027477595.1). Taxonomy (NCBI): domain Eukaryota; kingdom Metazoa; phylum Chordata; class Aves; order Passeriformes; family Fringillidae; genus Haemorhous; species Haemorhous mexicanus. The sequence continues at coordinate 18,207,661 of NC_082354.1, forward strand.
CCAATATCTTCTGATACCTTTGAGCACAGCCTTTCCATGGGCTTAAAATCTCACTATTCTGAGGAAAGCACTGAGGGTAATTTAAGTTTCAGTGAAGAAAGAAGCAGTCTTTTTTACTTTGAGGGACTATTGCCTGCTTCTTGAGATTATTGAATTTTCATTCCAGTGTAGAGAGGAGCAGTATATCGCCAAGATGAAACAGAAAGCTTAATAGGCACTACATCTCTTGATGTTTATAGAAACTTAGCCAACAATCTTAAAAGACACCAAATTGGATTCTAAAATCCTGACACAAATGAATTAGGAGGAAATGGCTCTTGCAACAGTACTGCCACATGTGCCATTCATGCTATTAAAATATGACATTATTCTTAATTTTGTTATATTAAATTAGAAATTACATGTGTTGGAGGATAATGGGAAACCACAGAATCACGGAATAAGCTGAGTGGGAAGGGACCCACAAGGATTGAGTCCAGCTCCTGGCCCTGCACAATCAGCAATCCCAGCCTGTGCATCCCTGGGAGTGGTGTCCAGGCTCCTGGAGCTCTGGCAGCCTTGGGGCTGTGCCCATTCCTTGGGGAGCCTGGGCAGTGCCCACCACCCTTTGGGAGAAGAAGCTTTTAATTAAAAAAGACTGGAATTTAGTTGTTCAGCAGCAGGCTGCAATAATTGAAATCTTACAAGTAGCCAGATAATCTACAAAACGAATTCTCAGAGAAAATCACATGACCAAGATGTGTATCTATTCCACATTTAAAATTGTGAAAGGAAACCTTCACAATTCTGCTTGGGGGCAAGGGAGACTTCTCTATTATTTTTGCAGAGGGTGAGCTTGGCAGCACGATTTTGCTGTCCAGGTGAGTAAGTGGTGCTACTCCTTGTGAGCACGTCAGGTCCTTGCAGAGTACTTGTTATTGTCAGGCACTAGGTGGCCTGCTTGCTAAAACATCGTAATGAAGCCTTCTGCAGACCATTTGCAGAAACACTGCCTGAAAAATGAGTAAACAAAAATTCATCTTTAATTTCTAATAGAGCCTGAGGCAGTTCACCTCGCTGATGCCAAGTTCCAAACAGGTGGAAGTCTGCAGGTGCTGTAACCTACCCAAAACTCAGCACACAATGATTTTGTTCTTGTCTAGCAGACAACATTTAGACAAAAGATCAAAGTTTTCCACTAAAAATGGGCTGCTGGCCTGTATATTCTCTAAATCAGAAGCTCTTAGCTCCTTTGAGGGAAGGTAAAAGCTGACAAGTGCAATACAGTGCAGCATTTGTTTTAGCACCCTGATGGTTTGGTGTGTTATGCCCAGAAACACAAAAAGGATCAGTATTTGTAGCTTCTAAAGGGCAAATATAACACTGGTGCTCCAGGAGTTGGTTGTTCTCAATCTGATCTACAGAAAAGCAGAATGAAGACAATGTGCTTGCAAGCACAGCAAGAACTCACTGGTTTTCTGTTTTGATGTGGTTTGGAGAGCTGGAAGGCTGGAGAAGCCCTGTGGTCTCTCAGTGTTGCCACCTGAGTCCTGTGCTGGTACAAACCACCTTAAACTGTGTTTTTCAGCAATTTTGAGGTTTTTATTTGTTGCTCTGTGACTCTTGTTAGTGTCAGAGGATGTGTGGTGATCACTCAGTTTGAGCTTTAAAAAGAAAAAAAATCTGTTTTATTTATTTAAAATGCAATGAAATAATAATTTCAATAACAAGCCTTCATTGACATAGTTTTGCTGTTGAAGTGAATGGATAAATGATTAACCACAGAATGATTTCAATATTGAGCTTCTTTATTTCAGGTTAAATGCAAGACTAATGAGATGGCTGGGATTGCAAAAATCATTTTATCTACCTTTGGTAGAATTGTAGAATATTTGTGGTCAGGAAGGGTGCAAATTTCTGCTGTTCTGCAGAGACCATGTGAGAAGGATGTGGCTGAAGCCAGGGATGAGCATAATCTGCATTCCACACAACTCTGTTGTGGTCATCTGCTTGGAAATGTATCTTGCACACATTTTTCAGCTGAATTCCCCTAATGTCTCTGTTCTACACCAGATAAATGAACAAACAAGAGACAGCTCCATTGCAGTGATTTCTAATTGTACAGGAAAGGGCTTTGTGTGGCTCGTGTAATTACAGGTTTTGTTTTCTCCTGAAATCACACTAATTAGAACAATTGATTCAGGTAATTGGTCATATTTTTCTAGGACAGGAAAGATGTTTCAACCTGATATTTGTGTCCTTTATTCTGAGTAAGTGTAGAACACATATATGGCAGAATATGGTGTGTTCCAAGAAAATGTCTAATTTTTTTTTTCCTTCCAAGAAAACATTGCATCCCAATAGAGGAGGAACTATAAGAACTTGTTTTGTGATTTGATCAAACAAGTGTATTCCTCCTTACCCCAGCCAAGTCTGAGCATGAATCTTGAATTGATTTCAAAGACAGCAGGCTTGGCAGGATCCCTCAGGTTACAGAGAACCATTCTCCATTTAAAGCAGTGCAGCATCCATCCACTCTGCACTGAGAAATAAAGTGCCTCCTCAAACTCTGCCAGAAAGAGACAAAAAATCTGTGATTTGTGGCACATACACACTCACACTCACACACAAATCCCTGTCACTACATCTTGTAGGAGAAGCAGGGAACAAATTACTGATGCATAGAGGAATATCACTGTGAGATGTCAGAGTGCCTATAGGAATTCATCATGCCTGCATATCAGAAAATAGCTGTGATGTACTGCATCTCATAAAACACTGCAGAATTTTATTAGGAAAATAGATCTGCAAGCTTTAAGGTACTCTTTATGTACTGGTATATTTGAAAAAATCAATGTATCTTATAATGCTTTACAGTGTCCCTGGGACCAACACCAGGATTTGCAGTAGGAATTGCTCTGCTTTTCAGCACCACAGCACTTCAATGCTTCCAGTTTCTGTACCTGTATAACACCTTGTCTTAGGGAATTTTGCTGTGGTGCATTTAATAGATATCCTATATTCCACACAACTGGGATCCTAACAGGTCTTAGTAACAGAACACCAAATTTCCTTTTCTACACTGGATGTGACTTTTGTAAGTTCTGAGCTTTTATTTTACTGGAAATCAGTAGGACTTCTGACTGACACATCATCAGACATTAAAGATTTGAAATGTTATTATTTTCTCTATTCATTTAATCACAAATCAATATTTCTGCTCCTTACACCAGTAATTGATGGAGCAGTTAATCTTGTCACTGTTGTTCTTCCATCTTGTGAGACAACACATAATTATGTCCTTGTGTCACTTGTGGTGATCTTGTTTAAGAGATTCAAAACAAGCTCTGCATAGAAAGGAAAACACCAATTTTCTTGGCAGGTCTTGGATGTGGAGGCATAATTAGCTGATGTAAAGGAGCAGTCTATCAGTTGTGTTTGCATGGCATTTCTATTACAACCCTAATACAAGTGTTTAATTTCTAGAAACAACCAAAATCTCTTTGGTCATTTTTAGTTTCTTGAAACAGAGAAGTAACCAAAATGTGAAGCATGATAAAACTGACAAGCAATTCAGGATTTTGTACAACATCACATTATTAAAAAAATTCTCTATGTTGAGATTTTTTCAGCTAATAGACCAGTTTGTGTTTTGTGATATTTTTAGTACCCTTTTCTGACTTACAGCTAAATCATGAGCTGTTATCAAGTGGAGAAGTCACTCCATTTATAGCAAAATTAGTTTTTTCACTTGGGTTTGTGGAGTAGGAGCATGGCTTTTACACAAAAGAGAGGAAGAAGGATATATCTCTATTTGAAACTTTAATCATCGTTCACACTCCTTTAAATTTCTCCTCATGCAATTTCTTCTTTCAAGAACTAAAATGTGATTTTCCTAAAGAATGTTCTGTGCAGTGTACCAGTGATGGCAGAATGCATCAAGGCCCTGTGATATTGGGTGGGAAAATGGGCTTCAGAAGGGTTTGTAAAAGCTTCTCCATGAGCAGGGGGACCCCCAGGACTCTGGTACCCTGCTCTCATTATTAGCTATACCTTTGGAAGCTGTTTATCCTGTGTCAGAAGAAGGAGAATGGGTGGGAAATAGCATCCCAAATGTTCCAGACTCCTCTGGTCTCCATTACAAGCCTGAGTCTCTGCACATCACTTGTGTCTGGAGGTCACTGACAGTGGGTTGGCCACACCAAGTCAGTGAAGTGCAGATTTCCAGCCAGAAATGTTTTGCCCACCTTGCAGGAGCTCAATTGTTGCAGGATTCAGTGAGGAGGCAAGAAAGAAATGCAAAAACCACATTTCCTGTTATTTGAGTACAGCCTATGAAGGAGCTGCAGTGTCTTTGTGAACTTTATGGCTCTGGGCAAAATGTTAAAAATCAGATTTTCTGGGCTTGTTAAGCAGCAGCTTTACCATGACAGGCTTCAAGAGCATGGCCTGACCTTTGTAATACAATCTAGAATTAAGCATTTAATGCTGACACACAACAGTCTATGCAAATATTTAATAAAGGTCTGTTGTTGAGGTGTGTAGGCAACTTAACTTTTTGCTGAAGTTAAGGAATTTTATTTCTAGAACTATAGTTCCAGCAAACTGTGTAAAACATGGAGAAGACTCCAGTGGTTTCAGTGGGCTTTGAATCAATTTAATTGTTGACCAGAAGCTCCACTTGTTAAACCATATTTACTATAAAGGTTAAACAAAATTTAAAGAATCAGTCCCTGCACATCAAATTGCTGTAACACATTTTAAAGTACCCTTATAATTCTGATTTATCCAGTTTTGTGACTCTTCTTGCTGAGTACTTTTTGTACAAGCAGTTTGACTGGTTTTGGGTAGCTGCTTTCTCCTAAATCAGAACAGCTCTGCTCCATCATCTCCACGGGATGATTTAATTTTCAATCCCCTTTCCAGAATCACTTCAGTGTAGAACTCTCTGTGGCACAGACTTTGCTTTGAGAAACAATCCATGTGTTTGCCATCTCTGCAGAGTTTGGGGATCTGTCGGCATGGGGAATGTTCCACCAGAACAGAGATTCTGGTGTCATTTTGATTTTTGAGATAACAGAGGAAAAGACTTCCCATTTTTGTGAATAAATGATAAAATTAAAGAAGCATTTTTGTTATTTAAAGAAGTATTTGTTATTTTTTTATCAGGCCATCAGCTGAGGAGCTGCCACTGGCAAGCAGCAATTCCCATCACAAGGCTTCCATGGCTAAAGATGATGATTTTTCTTTGTGTTCATGGAAAAAAAAAATATATATATATATATTTCCTAGGAGCTGGCTGAGGGTCATGGAGGGAGTGAGAATCCCCTGACCAGGACAGGGGAAGAACCACCCTGGCCCAGGGCAGGAAGGGGAGAGGCTTTTAGCATCATCAGCTTTTGGTTTGTACCCTGGTATAACCAAAAACTGATCTAAACCCCAAATTCTGACATTGTTCAGTCCTTGGAAAAGCCTTCCTCTCCCATCACCTCCTCTTAGGAGGTGTTTTTATCCCCACTGCCATGTTTTATTCATGTGCTGTGTTTAGGTAGGGCCAGTTTGCTAAAAGTGGTGGTGATTGCTTCTCTGCTCAGGCCCAGCCATAAATGATGAGAGAATTCCTTCCAAGGTGTGCAAGTAGTTCTCAAGTTCGTGGCACTCCTGGAGCCTCCAGAGTTGAGTTAATGATTTACAGAGATGTTTTCTCATGTATTGTATCCACAGGTGGCATGTGGCCCCTGTGGGCAGACGTGGTGATTAGGCTGTTAATTGTGTTAATTGCTGAGATAGGTGTAAGGTAGACAATCTGCAACTTGTGATGTGTTTGATATTTTAAACTCCTCACTAGAACCTTAGAGCTTGATTCTAATTTACATCCAAGATGTCTTTAGGAAGAACAAAAAACCCCACATGAAAATGAGCAGCTCTGCTGCTACTGGATAAAAAACCTGATGTGTTTTTTTTTTTTTTTAATATATATTGTGCTAAGGCAAAGAGAATCTGATGAAAATAGCAGAGTTAATCCTTTTGGAGTCCAATATATGTATTTTGGCATGCAGAAGAACTTTTTTCTCTTTCAGAAACTGGGTGCAACTAGTGCAAAAAAACAAATAACTTGAGTTTACAAGAATTCCAGAATATAAATAGAATATTTTTTCCTTTTAACTCATGACTTTTTAAACAAAAGAAAAATCGCAATATATTGCTATTTTTGTTTCTTTTTAGAACTTTTGTTTCTTTTTAGAACTTTTGTTTCTTTTTAGAACTTTTGTTTCTTTTTAGAACTTTTGTTTCTTTTTAGAACTTTTGTTTCTTTTTAGAACTTTTGGGAACAGTGCTCTCTGCTCTCACAAATGGTTAAATGAGAGGTAAATCCCTGTGGTGTCCTCAGCTGTGTGTGTGGAACTGGAGGGGTTGGAAGGAGGTGACTGATTCCTGCTCCTCTGGAATTCATGGAATGTTTGTGCCTGGGCTCCTGGCAGGTTTGTGTTTGGAATGAGCAGGACAATATAACTCAATGTTAACAACAGAACAGCTTCCCTGCCCTGACTGACAGCCCCTGGAACTGCTCAGCAGACACTGAAATGTGGATTGCACCAGGGAGAAATGAGAACTGCTGACTGGCAGTGAAGCCAAATGCATTCTGTATGAAACAGGTGATCCTGACTATTGCCATTCCCAAGGATGTGCCACAAATGACTGAAATCAGATTGACTTTCATTTTCTAACAAATAAAAATGTGTTTTACTTGGGAGTGCATCCAACAGCCACACACATGGTCTCACACAGTTTCTTGTTGTGGTCCCATCTTCTCTTGCCACTGGTTCATAGATGATTTCCCTTTGGTTTGTTCTAGCAGAGATTTAATTTTCAGATTTGAGGCATGAACAGATTTTCAAGTACCAAAACCAGAGCAATTTCCACTTGATTGGTAAAATGTATTCATGTAGTGCAAACACACCAACAAAATGCAAAGAAAATGACATAATGAATCATACCATTAACAACTTGATTTTTGTAATGTGTTTAGAAGTCAGCCATTGAATTATAGGGAATATATATTTGAATTTGCAAAGCAATGTCGTGTTCACTTTGGAGTTGTAATGGTCTGCAGCTTTGCAGGGGGTTTGATGTTGGGTTTGGTTTGATTTTTTTTGGTTTTTTGCTCTTTTTTCCCCCCTCTTTTTCTATTTGTTCAGGCATCCCATTATTTCTTTCTAAGAAAATTTTAATGGCCATCAGAGAGATCTTCAGCTTTTCCCCCAAGATTTCTGTTCTCAACCTTTAGCTTTTATGCAGCTCCAATGCAAAAATGTTCTCCTGCTAAAAGCTGGACCATTTCCTAGTGTCACTGGTATATAAATAAATTTGACACTGCATATTCTCACAGGTCTCTGAAATAAGTTACAGGATATTTTTAAAGTATTTCCTGGGTGGCTGCTAGATGCATTTTCCCAAGTGTGGACTGTACTTACTCTTCTGGTAAAAAAGGGACTTCAGCTTTAAAGGGATTAATTTGCAACAATTAAAATAAATTACTCCTTGTGCCATATATCAGTGTGATTGAGTTTAATTTGTTCAGCATGCTCACTGCCTGTTGTGTATTTATAATTCTGCTCGCTGTTTCCAGCATTTTGATACAAGTTTTAATCAACTCTCTTCCTATTAGTTGCAGATTACTATCAAGAGTAAAGAATTCTATCTAGGAATTTATCAGTTGCTTGTTTTCCACACCTTGGCTGCTTCCTGTGGCTTGAAGAACCTCTGTTTTGGTCATTAGCTTTTTATTTCCTCAAGTGAAGAGCATTTCTTACCTCTCGTGATGGAAAAGCCATAAAAATAACTAAAATTACTGTATTTTTAAATAGAATGAGGAGAGCACTCAACAGTAAGCAAGCTGTGCCTCTCACTCACTTAATTCTTTTGTTGACTTAAATGGGTGTGGGGTGATGTTTTTTCCTGGTGATAAGAATTTCCAGTTTCATTTTGTTCATCACTGAAGAAAAACCAAATTAAAGAAACCTCCTTGAAGTCAATACCATCACACTCATAAAAAATAGATCAAAGAATGAATCAGTCCCTCCGTGGATTTAGAGTAAAATCATATGAGGGAATGAATTTGAAAGCCCTGATAATATAACAAATTGTCTGTTTCTCTTTGAGGTAGGTCTTTTTCTTTGAGTATGATAATGAAATAGCCTGTGTGGGGAGTGGATCCTGTGGATAAATATTGATGGCTGCCAATAATTTATGTTTGAAACACTGTGGAGAGTGACAGTGGGCTCAGGCTGGTTGGTGGCATTTGTGCCTTAAAAAAAAATGAGGGGGATTTCGGTCAGGCAGCAGCTTTGTGGTGTTTTTATTGCCACCAAAACCTGTAAAACACCTGTAAATTCTGCACCTCTTCAAAAACCAGTCCCATCAAACCCAGCCAGTTCCTCAAATGGCACCTGGGCTGTGGTGGCAAAGGGGAGACCTCGCTGTGAGCAGCCAGGCCAGGGGCTGATGGCAACAAAACCTAAAACACTAAAAACTTCCAGCATCAAAAATTCCCACTTTGGGGTAAGGCTGAAATCCACATCAGCATGCTCCAAGGATTCAGAGCCTGTGCAGGGCTGCCTGATTGTCAGTGGGCACTTTGGAGGGAGCCCCAGAGGAGTGGAAGAATTGCCAAGAGCTGCCTTGGCAGTGAGATAACGTAATAATCGTGGGGTTGAGTGGCAGCTGGAGCTGTGTCATGGGGATCTTTTTCTCTGAGAAACACCCTGTTAATACAGGGATTGAAATGCTCCTGTTTAAGGAGCCCTTGGTGGATTAGCAGCAAATGAAAAGGATGTGATATTGAAAAAAGTGTGGTGTGCTAGCTACATTTGTCCAAGTAATTAAAATAGGTTCAGGAATCTAAAGATAAGAATGGGAGTGATATTTTTAGGATTTCTTCTCTACTATGATTTTAATAATTGGATATTGATGTAGCTTTGGACTTCAATATTCCTAATTTTTAAGAATATGATACCTTTTTCTTTGAGCTTGATGTGGCAGTTACTAAAGATCACCACAGCGTGTTTGTTCTGTTTGTTCAAATCTGAATCCAAGTATCAAGAAAGGGTGTTGTGTTTCTAATCTGAAACAGACACCTGAACTCTTCTACTCCCTTTACAACTTTTCTGAGATCCTCTTAAGGAAGGAATAACAAGTTCTGTAATAAGGTAAAGGCTCAGGTGGAACCTTGTGTATAAAGAGCAGATTTAGATTCTACCTTCACATCCTGCTCCATTAGCTGGTTACAGCTTTTATATTCTCTCTCCTTTTCAAGGTGTGATTTGACAGCTGCTAAATGAAGAGGATAATGAACAGTGCTAATATTTAAATGACACCATTAATATTTGGTGTATTGGACAAAAAAAGCAGGTGTATTTGAGTGTATTTGAGTGCATAGCCAGCCAGATGAAGAAAAGCAACTTTAAACTTCTTTTTCCCCTCCTCCCCTCCATCTTGTCCATCTGGGCCATTTGCCTTCCTAGTTGGGAAGTCAGCAGCACAGACAGCAATGCATTCTCTTGAAAGCTGGGAAAATGGCTTGGCAAGCTCCCTGTTACCTTCTGTTAAACAATTTGATTTGTTCTGAATTTGTTGATTTTTTTCCTAACCTCCTTAAAAGCGTGAGTGAGTGCTGGAACCCATGAAAGGTCCTTCAGACTGGAGCTGCTCTGTTCAGCCTTCTGTGCTTCCTCAGTGCTCCAGGCTGGAACACTGTGATTCCATGCATGCCTGGAAGTGCCTCTTGCACTGTTCTGTGCACTGCAGTTGCCATAGTATCCCTATCAGAGCTGTGGCACAAACGACAGGCAGAGCACAGCTAGGACTTTATAAATAGGATTCTGGAAGAACAGCACTTGCTCACAACAGAAGATATTCTATTCCATATCCAGGCAGCAAACTTGGGATTTTTTTTTTCTCCTTGAAGGCTTACAGCTCTGGAACAGAGCTTCAAAACTGTTACTAGAATTATTTAAAAACCAAATATTTAGAAAATAGTGCATTGTACTGAAGTTCAAGCATTGTAAACCATTTTTTTTTTCCCTGCTAAACTAACACTGTCTATTACATGTCTGTACCCTTTAGTCACTCAGGAAAAGTCACCACAAAATTCATGTTAGCATTTACCTAACGTGGTTTATAAGTGTGCTGTGCTTTTTTTTCATGCTTTGAAGTATTTTCTTTACTATGACACAAGAAGAATTTCAATAGAGGGGTTCAAACTTGGTTTAAAGTGAGTAAAAGTATGCATAAGAATGTCATGCCGAGTTCCACCCTGCAGTATTCCTCACAAAACTCTTTGAGTCCTGCTGTTGTTATTTTCTAATCCCTGGAAGCTCCACTGCAGATGAAACTGGGGTTAAAGGCTTATAATTTAGTTTGAATATCAAGTATCTCCTGGCATGATCTCAGCTTTCAGAACTGGTGCAGGACTATTGTTGATGAACTCTTTAGATTGTTGCATTCATGTACTCATTTTCATGTTGCTTTGAAAAAAACAACCCTTAATGCATTTATTTGGAAGATTTATATACCTGTTTATGCAATATTTTCATATCATTATCATTTATAAGCAATACTTGCATTAGTATTGCCAAAGAAGAATTTGGGATAGGGGCTAGGATTTGGTTTATATTTATGGTTGGCGTTGGGTTTTTTTCATTTCCTCCTCTCAATATGTAAATTTAAAATATTATTCTATAAACATCAGAACTTGAAGGGTTTTATAACTCTGTTGTGTTATTTTTCATTTAAATTTGTAATAGACAGGAAGAAGTGGCAAAGTATTTCCTTCTAGTATGCACAAAACATGCAGCCACTGATTTTTTTTTTTTTTTTAGGGCAGCATTTAAATATCAACTTTTTACTGTAACCCATACATTTCTATTTGTGTTTTCCATAGGAAACAATGTAAATATATTTATTTCACTAATAATGGATACAAATATGTGCCTTCCTGAAGCAGGGCTCTCTGCAGGTTGAATGTGTGTGGGCAGTTGCTTCAGTGGGATGACAATTGCTGGAGCTGCATTAGAATAGATGCAGTTAATAAATCAAATAGTAAATTATAAATATTTGGGGTTTTTATTATATATCTATAATAGATATTAATAATATGTATTATATATTATATAATATATATTATTTATTATGTATTTATAGTATAGAATAAGTTAATAAATCAAATAATAATCAGGTAATAAATCAAAGTTATTAAATCAAATTATAACAGCCAAACAAATCCACTTGTAGACTATCACCAGGTCATTCCCTGGGCTCCCACTGCTGCCATGGTGTTGCCATAATGATGAGCAGGAGCTGCTGGAGAACTCCTTATTTGCACATTTAGAATGTGATGTTGTGATGGTTTATGAAAAGCTGTTGGTCCATTGCTCACTCTGGGCACCTGGCTGGTGCTGCTTTGGGTGGTGAGCACCCCTGAAGCCCAGTGAGAAATCAGGGAATCCCTGAAATGCCATCCCTTGTCAGCAATCCCCTCCAGCTTCATTGAATTAGTCAGGGAGCAAAGCCTTTTTCCCTAAGTGGGCACTTGCAGCATTTTTATTTCATGTCTAATCACAAAAATGGAATTATTTCCTGCTGTTGTGTGATCATGAAGCCAGAAAATGCTGTCCAGTTAATGGTGCTGATGTGGGGATGCACCTTGCAGGTGGAGCTGGAATGTTCTCTATCTGTCACTGCCTTCCAGCCCAAAGCAGTGTGCAGTGCTTAAATGGAATAACAATCTTAACTGTTCCTAATTGGTTTCACTGCAAAATCAAAGCTTTTGTCAAAATTCCCCTGCAAGTGGCACTGCTGAAAGGCAGGGACAAACAGGTGGAGGCAATCACTGGCACCAGGAATTTCTTCAGCCCCTGCAAGCTGATCTGCAGAAGTAAATCAATCTGTGCTATGACAGGGAGAATAAAATGAGAAGAGACAGGGAACAGAGTTACACTTTTACCTGAGCAGTAAAAGGAATGTAGATGTGTTGGCACAGGTAGATTTGGAACAGATGCTAACCTAAGATTTCATTTACGAGAAAAATCACTTTACATGGAACTCTTGAACATTTACCTTAGAGAAATGCCATCCTAGCAGATCCTAAACTCTGGATGGCAGAATTATGTAAAGATTAGGCAAGTATTCTATACATGGAGTTCAAGAGAGTGATTTATCTCTTAAAAATTCTTGGCTGAAGGCTGTATGCAGCTACACAGATATCTGTGTGCACCTCTAAGTCCTCCTATTCCATTTCCATCTTTCTCGGGGTTGTTAACAACCTCAAGGCAAGAATATATTGTTATTCAGACACCAGCTTGGAAAGCACAGATTTTTTTCCAACAATTTTGTGTCTCCCTGTAAAGGCATTGGTGTTCCAGAGCGCTATGAACAGGCATCACCAAATTTAAAATTATACAAAATTTTTTTTGCAATTCACTAGACAGATTTCCACACATTGTTGGCTGAAGTTCACCAGGCTCCATTTAAATAATAACATTTTCTTGCCAGTTTAAGTTCCTGAATTAAAAATATCCAGATTTCTTTGTCCTTGTTAACAAACATTACATAATTTTGTCAGTGCAAAACTTGGGGGGAGAATTAAGACAAGTGTTCTTCTATTCCTATATCTAAGCAAGAGGTATAAAAAGATCTGGTTCTCAGCAGATGGTTGCTTGCAAACTTCTTGCCTACTTTTTTCTTAGGAAACAGAAAAAAAAAAATGAGGACAATGTGGCAGAGAGATCAAAGGAAACCATTTTCCTAAGGAGCAAAAGAAAATCTCATGCTAGAAATAGGGGATTCCTGTACTTATTTCTTCGTTCTATATGATCCAGCCCTAAAATTCTTACCTCAGTATTTAGTTAAGAGTTTCAAGTGAAAAGTTTGGCAAGAAATTTCAGACATGTTTAGGAAGGATGGAGTCAAATGTGACTTTACTGATGAGGCTTTCGAAAGGTTCACACTGCTGTAGCAGGACAGGAGCTCCTTTAGCTCTTGTAGCTTTAGGAACACAATATTCTGTCTCCCTGTTTTTTCAAGTTTTTCTGAGCCTTCTGATGTTTACATTCTTGTAACAAACTTTCTCACACACTTTATGTGAATAACGTTTTGTCTTGCATTCTTTTATAGAAAAAGAGAAATTTGATGGACAGTTGGTTTGTCCAGTGTCATTGGAGAGGTTGCACTGTCATCCTCCAATCCACTGTCACTTTGGGAAATCTATAAATGCTGGAGTCAGAACTCTCTTTTAGCTCAGGAACTCCAGTGTCCGCGTTGTTTTATTTCGTGTCCTAGAGCGATGATGTTCTGTGACTTTTAAAGGAGTTTCCTTTCCCTTTTCCCAGCTCCTCCTGGCGTTCTCCACGGACACTCATTAGTCATTCTGGAGATGGACTTGCTGTCTGGATCCTACCTCCTGGCAGTCCTGTTGGCCTGCATCGTGTTCCAATCTGGCGCGCAGGAGAAGAATTACACCGTGCGGGAAGAGCTGCCCGAAAATGTCCTCATTGGCAACCTGCTCAAGGATCTCAACCTAACGCTGGACCCCGACGTGCCCCTGTCCTCCCCCCTGCAGTTCAAGCTGGTGTACAAGACCGGGGACGTGCCCCTGGTGAGGGTGGAGGAGAACACCGGGGAGATCTTCACGGCCGCCAACCGCATCGACCGCGAGAAGCTGTGCGCCGGCATCTTCAGCGAGAACCGCTGCTTCTACGAGGTGGAGGTGGCCGTGCTGCCTGACGAGGTGTTCAGGCTGGTCAAGATCAGGTTCCTGATCGAGGATATAAATGACAACGCCCCCCTTTTCCCCTCGACAGTCATTAACATCTCCATCCCGGAGAACACGGCCATTAATTCCCGCTACTCTGTCCCGTCTGCCATCGACCCGGACATCGGCGTGAACGGAATCCAGCATTATGAGCTCCTCAAGGTGGGTTTCTTTCATCCTTCTCTGTTGCTGTCTGTGTTACCGTCCTCCCACGAGTGCTGCCAGTCCTCACCAGCCCGTCAGAAGCCCAGAGCTGTGTGCTGCACGCAGTAACAGCAAGGCAAAGCTGCGAACTGCAGTTGTGCTACGGTGCAGGTCCGTGTCAGTGTGTGAATCCACAGCCCTGAGTTTGTTCTGGTGCATCTCACCCTCACTCCGTGGGAAGCTGTTTATGTGCATGTGTAGCAGTGTGAGGAAGCCCCCATGAGCTCTGCACCAGCACTGAGTGTTTGTACATTTGGGCTGTCAGTCTTCCTGGACCATTTAGAATGTGTCCTGACTGCCACTGACATGACAGTGCCAAGTGCAGAAGGGTTTTGTGCTGGGTTTATGCCTCCCATTTTTATGGAGACATTCTTTGTTTATGCCTCTCTTGCATGACTGGTGGACTCGAGCAGTAGAACTTGGCCCAGGAGCTGATGTGATGCTCACCTGTGTATTGATGAGCTATTCCAGAGGGAAGGAGTCTGTTTGTCAGAGCAGCTTTGTAATGTCTGGGCAGGAGCAGCTCCAAATGTGCATGAGTGCAAGGAGAGCAGTCCCAATGACCTTGTAAGAGCAGATATTTCATATTCTTGCTGTTTTTATTCTTTCTAGCAACTAGCAGGGGAACTGGGATTAGGGGACAGAAGAAAAACATAAACATGTGATGTTTATATAAACAGGAGAGTGTGATTGCTCAATAAATGGTCACTTTCATTTGAGTTTACTGAAACAAACTTAAAACAGGAAAGAAATTTACCCTGAAATGCTGGGGGGAAGCTGAAATTGCCCTCACTTCCTCTGATTTGGAGTAGGGAGCTGTTGTGGTTTGGATGCTCAGCAACCAGTCTGACCCTCCTTAGTGCCAGAAGAACATAGATTATATTATCCAATATATTGCCTGCCTGACTGCATTGCTGATATTCACTGATACCTCTACTTACTAGCAATTTAATGAAAACAAAGCTCTGCCTTTTTTTAGCTCTTTTAAATTGCTTGGAACCTGAAGTAACTGTGGCAGTGTGGGTGCTAAGAAGTGACAAAGACATAAAAATCTCTTTCAGGAAGCTGCATCCCACTGGGCATTTTTGGCTAGCTATCAAAAAAACAAAAGGAAAAAAAAATTTAAAAAATCCCACACATGTTTTTCTGCTCTCAGTGCAGCCAAGGAACTTAAAACTTTCCAAGTACTCACTCTAATGTTTGAAGTTTTTGCAATAAACTCTTTAAAACTTTTCCTGGGTCGTAGGAGAGCAGGTATAGCTACATGTCTGGGTTTTGGTTGGGGTTTTTTAGTCAGCTAAGCAGAAGCATCCAGTAGGGCAGAATGTTCTTTGTGAGGCATATTCAAGGAGATTTTGGGGAATGAAGGACAGCATATAAAATAAATAACAGTAGGAGTAGAAAATAATGAAAAAGCCAGGGTTGCACACAAAATGGGGCAAAATAATACCCAGTCTGAACAGAGAAATGTGAGTTAGAAAAACTGTAGAAAATGGCAAAATCAGGAGTCCCTGGGCCTGATGAGCAACAGTTCAGGTCACCACAAGAACAGTCTTGGTTTGTGAGCTCATTTTTGGCCTGGGCATTCAGAGAGAGAACGTGGCAGATCAGCAGAGTGGGAACACATTTGTGTCACACCAGTGGGAGCTCGTCTGAAATCCAACCTGCAGCTCTGCCCAGGGCAGGGCACAGGGCATGGCTGGGCAAGGTGACAGGGTCTGCATGAGAGGGTTTCCATCAAAAACTGTGCAAATATTTTAATATTCTGAAATATATTTTAATAATCTTAAATATATCTTAATATTCTTAAATATTAAATATCTTAATAATCTTAAATAACAAATATCAAATTGTAAATGTTTTAATTGGGGGAAAATCAATAAAAAAGGATGAGCTGCATGTTTTTTTCAAGCATCTCTGAAAAAAACTGCTTGTGCCACATCATGGGAAAGAAGGTGGTGAGGTTGAGCACACACTGGTATGGACTGGAAGTTCTGAAATCTTGTGCTGCATGTGCTGCAAACAAAATAATTTGTGAAATCACAGCCCTGTTGGCAGATCTGCTGAAAGAATTAATTGCATTTTTCTCTTGAATGCCTGCTGGTCAGGTATTTTTGGAGTTTTGGATCTACTGCCTTTAAATGAGCCAGCAATTTCACATACCTTGGAAATGATCTGTAAAAACCAAAAAGAAGTTTCTGACAGCCAGAATATCCATTTGGAATAGTATTTCCAGATGTTATTCGACTGGTTATTTTCAGAATGTTAATATCAAAAGTAATTATAAGAAGGATTTTAAAAAAACCCCAAAAACCAGTAGAAATAAAGGATTTTGGTGAGCAGGCAGGAAATACAGCCAGTATTTCCTACAGCAGGGGAGGTCCAGGAGGATAATTAGAGGGATTAAACACCTTTCCTATGAGGAAAGGCTGAAAGAATTGGGATTCTTCAGCCTGGAGGACAGAAGGCTCCAGAGTGACTTTTTGGGGCATTTCAGCACCTGGAGGGGCTGCAGGAGGGACTTTGGACAATGCCTGGAGAGACAGGACAGGGGGGAGGGCTTTGTTCTGACAGAAAGTTGCTTTAAATTGGATATTGGGAAGAAATCCTTCCTGTGAGGGAAGGGAGCCCTGGCACTGTCCCAGGCCAGGCTGGACCTGGGACAGTGGAAGGTGTTCCTGCCATGGCAGGGGTGGAACCAGGTGATTTTTAAGGTCCCTTCCAACCCAAACCATTCTGGGTTTTGTGATATCCAGAGATGCATCACTGGGGAAAGCTGGGGAGATGGAGAAGGAAAGGAGGGCTGGGCAGTGCTGAAACACCAGCAGGAGGTGGCAGGACAGGCACACGAGGGTGGTGCTGCTTTTGCTGCCCTTCCTCCCCAGGTGTGCTCTGTGTGCATCGTCCTGCTGTCTGGGGTGGGCTCTGAAGATGCTGACATCTCCTGGCTCCTGAGAGTGTTGACCTTTTCCTTCCTTTGACAAGCAGCAAGCAGCAGGGACTGCAGCACAGGGAGCTGCTGTGCCCTCTGAGCAGGATTCTAGCAGGGCTGGAGTTTTGGGAAGGAGTTTTGGGAAGCCCCTGGTATGATGTGGGTGGGCAGGGCAGCTTGGAGGTGGCAGAGGAGCGAGGGGTGAAATCCCAGAAAGGATTTCCACCGAGGAGTGGGGGCTGATAGGATGTGGAATCACTTCATAGAAGCAGAAAAGCTGGTGCTGTAGGTGCAGAAACAGAGTGAAATGTGTTGCTCTGTAGTTTGGACAGAAAGGAATCAAAAATGGACAAACTGTGAAATGAAGAGAAAGCTTTTCAGTTGTAGTTGGTTTTTGAAACACATTTAGCCAAGTTTTTCCTATTGCCTGTGTGAAGCCAGGCCTATTCTGCCCAAAAGCAGATATATAGAGACTTTGTCCATAACAAATTCTGAAAGAGAGGGAACTTCTCACTAGGAACTGAGCTGACTCCTTTACAGGTATTTAACACATTTTCAGCACCTCTGTAGCTCCTTGGCACTAACAGTCATGTGTTGCAATATTTCCTCACTTTGTTACACTTACCTTACTGCCCCTCTCACGGGTGTGGAAAAGGTTGAATATAATTTTTGCATTTGGTTTCTTTTGCAAACTAGATGAGAAATGATAAAGTCTTTAAAATAAATGACTTTTTTTTTTTTTTTTTTTTAATCCTGCCTCTCATTAACACCCCTTAAAATAGTAGAAAATGAAACTTTGTAAAGAAATATATTCTTGTGTTTTGGATTCAGTGGAAGCTTTGCAAAGCAGGATTTGATTTATTTAAAAGAAGACAGAGCTTTAATTACCACACTGATTAACACTCATTTTTGCCTGCCTGCATTTTATCAAGGTGTACCTGAATAGAAAATAACTTCTTTATATGTAACTGATTCATGGCACCTCATCCTCTCAACTTTCTGTGGCTCTGATTTTCTCAGCCCTGTTGGAAACACATGAGCTCTAAAAAGGCACCAGTTTTACTGTTAATAGAAAAGAGGAGACAGTCACGCAGAGCTTCTTGCTGCTCCCAAAGCTGCTGTGCATGGCATTATAAAAGATTGTGTTTCTCTGCTGAGATGCCCCAAGGTGACCATAGAGGGAGTGACATTAAGGTTTCACATGATAAACAGAGTTTGTTGTGAGCCAGGGGAGGAGGGAGAACTTGGATATTGTTTAACAATAGAAGAAAATTCATTTAGAATGAGAAATAGCTGGATTGGGAAGAGGATGGTGTAAAACTGATGTAGAGAGCTGGTAGGTGCAGCTAAGACAAGAAATAAATGGCCAGGTGGAAACCCAACCATTCTTGTCTCAGCTGAGATAACTAAGTATAAAAGGGAAATGATAGGGAAAAAGAGCTGGGCATTCATACACAGAAGTAGTTTGTGAAAACAGTGGGATGCAAGAGCAAATTGGGCATTGAAACCTTAATAAACAGTGATTTCTGATTGGGGATGGAACTACAAATCCTCATGTTCTGCTTGAACCCAGGGGGCAGCCCAGCCTCCAGGGCTTTGTTCACCTCTTCAGGGCAGTGCCATTGTTTACAGACTGACATAAAATGTGCATTGTGTCAGGCAGGGCCACCACGGTGCCATAAATACCTGCTTGCTGCTGGTGATTACACTGTTCCAGCACACTTACATCTGAGCTCTAGGCAAGCTGATATTTAGCATTACCTGATTAATACACTTCATGTTTATAGGTGTCACAGGCCTCTGCTTTGACTGCAGAGATTTTAGTGTGAAGCATTTCTTTGTTCTCTTAAATGTTAAAAAGGCAAGCTGGTTCAGAGCAGGTTTTGAATAGAAAAGGACTCACACAAGAGCATGTTTTAAATAATACTTTTATTAATTGATTGCTTAGCATTTCTTGTCAGCTAAGTATACCATGCACACTAGAGGCTGCAGAGGTGCAGTGGGAGCTGAACATTTTCTTGTGTGAGCTGATCCTGAGTGCTAATATTTTCTTCCTTTAATCCTTTGCAGTTTGGGGCAAATTAGATTGGTGTTGCTGTTCCATCACTCTTACCTGTTCCAGTCATTTTGCTGTATTTACCTATCAGAAGCAGCTGGTGCATCCCTTCTAGGATAATGTGATAATCTCTTTGTAGCTGTCAGCTCATACCTCTGTAGTCTGACAAAATAGATTCCTGCTCAGTCCCACGCCACGCCAGCCTTGCCTCTGATGAGGAGAGTTTCATCTGGCTGCTCTAGATCATCTTTGTGATGCCTTCCAATAGAAGATATCCCCTTCTTCTGATACAGTTTGTCAATTCCATGACCCATGGAAGATGGAAATCACAGTTCTTCATCACACTTCAAGCATCATATTTCATGTTTGCAACTGGTTATTTCTGAGCCTCGCAGCAGTCTTGGATCAAGTAACTCATAGCACTGTCAAGATCAAGAGTGGAAGATGTGTTTTATGCAGAAATAAATCTAGGAGGGTACTTGGAATTATAGACTGAGACGAGATTTGTAGTTAAGTGTGTATCAGAAAGTCATAGTAATGGAATCTTTGTTGATAGTCCTGTGGTAAGCAGGGATACAGATGTGAAAGTCACAGCTGTAACAGTGGTTGAGGCCAAAAGCCTTTGTTGTTTTGAATGTTTGTTGGTCTGTTTGGCCTGTAATGGTCTGTTTGTTTTAGTGCTGCACCTGTGGGGTTCAGTGCACAGAGAAAAAACCAAGACAGAGTGGTTAATGTCCCTGCACACTCAGTGCACGGGGACACAAACTTTGATTTTCTTAGCACCTGATCAACCTCAGTGCCCCAAACAGGAGCTGCTTGGACTTGTCATTCCTGTCCTTTTCTGGGCTCCCATTCCACACAGAGGGAGCCAAAGCAGCCACCCTCCCTTTGAGGGTGCTCTCAAGCCATGGCCCATGGCTTGTCCCCCTGGAATTGATGTGGATTTAACTAAGGTGGGTGATTCTCTGGGGGGCTTCAGCAGATGACAGGGCAGGGCAGTGCTTCACTGGCCCTTGGGAGGTCACAGGAGGCCTGAGGTGCTTACTGCCAACATCTGCAGTCTGTGAAAAACCTGCCAACACAGAGCTTTCTCTCTGCTTGTAAACAGATACTTATGAATATTGCCAGGTCTTGCTGAATACTGTAGTTAAACGCTAATACAAATAAGGAATTGCAGCTTAATTTTTCTTACTTTTTCTGTGAATCAAAAGTTATTTGTGAATTTATTGTAACCCTCTAATGGCAAAATATTCTTGCACTTTCTGATTTATTTTTTTTTTTGACAACCCTTTCTGGCAATTGTGCAAGGGAGATATGGCTGATAGGATGATGGCTACTCAGGATTCCAAGAATTTTTGTTTTACAGACTGATATATGCTCAGGAAAACACACAATTCAGACAGGAGATTTCTTGACTTCCTCATAGACAAAAACAAGATCTTTTCACTGTTTTTCTCACTCAGGTAACATTAATTGTTCAGTGATATTTCTAGACTAATTGCCACAAAAATAAAATTACACTCCTATTGCTGGTACAGGTAACAATAGTACTTAGGTGCCTAAAATGGAGAAATTATGTAAAACCAGATCCTGAATCTGACAGTGCTTACAGACAAGGTGACAATAAGATAATAAGATGCATGGTAAAAAAGCATTTGAGGGTTGGTTTTTTTTTTTTTTTTTAAATTATTATGGGTTTCTTTCCTTCTTGCTGTCATGTAGCTTAGACTAAACTTTTGAGTTTCTGCTTGGAGAGAGGATGGTTTGTTTTTCTTACTTCACAATCCCCTGGAAAAAGTCAAAGCCCACCTGGGTGTGATGATGGGGGTTGGAGCAGCCCATCTCCAGGGGTCCCTTCCCACCCTGGGGCTCCTCAGCACAATTTGCAGCCCAGGCTGATCCCTCCCTCACTGGGATCTCTCAGGAGGATTAAACTGCAGATATCTGGGGTCAGTGCTGTTTCTTCTTTCTCATTTTGTGTGCCAGCATAGAAGGGGAAGTTTATGGATCTAGGGAACTCAAAAATAGGTTTAGGAAGTTTTTTTGCTTTGGGGTTGAGCTCCAATCCAGCTCTAAGGTCACTCTGTAGTGCTGGTAATTTAATAAATAGGGAGAGCTGGACATGTTGTCTTTCCAAGGTAATTTTTAGCTGCCCTTTAAAAGAGAGGCTTTTTTTAGGACAGACAGGCTGTCTTTTGAGTGGTGCCAGGTACTTTTGTCCTAAATCCACAGTGGGGGAATAGGTCAGACCCAAAACATCTTTCCCTTTTTCATTTGCTGATAGAAGTTCAGAGTTTTGGTAAAGTTTACACATCTTCAGTTTTTTTCACGTGGATTGTTCCCCCTGCATGCTTTTCCCCTGAGATGTTCTTGATTATCATCTCAAGTTTTTACATCACCTTTGCAAAGTCTATTTTCATTATTTTATGCTGTAGCTAAAAATCCACCTCCTTCCAAATCCTCCACCCCATTTGCTCATTTTTCTTGCAATCCAAAATACCCAAGTACATGATTCTTCATGGAAGATTTTGTGCTGGAATAAAAATACTGCTCAGTGGTCTCTTGTCTAGAGAGATCTGGACAGACAAGTGGTCATCTGTGCAGATTATTTTGAAAAAGTCACTGGGTCTGAGCTTTAAAAGGGAAAACTGATTTGCATTCCTGCAGCTGTGACTTGGTGTCAGTGAGGAGATAAAGCCCTGCTCCTGCCTGGTGGTGGGGAGTCAGGAGTCAAGGTAATTGCCTGGTGTTGGTTGATACAAGGCTCCTTGAGGGTGCTTTATGGCACTCCTGCTGTAGAACTGTCAGCTCCCGTTATCCTGACGTCCCCCTGGGGATTCAGGGAGGACTGGAGGAGAAAGTCTGGCTGCAGGCACAGCAAGTTCAGTGAGTTAGGGTGAGGGACAAGCCGGTGTCTCTTTCTGCATGCCAGGCTCTGATTTTCACAGGAGCTGTCACAGAACAATAACAGAGAAGTTAGCATGTTTCAGAGAGGGGAGATGATAGACTCGGGCTGCGAGGCACCCATCTGTCAGACACAGAGCTCCTCTTCATCTGTCTCAGCTGAACATCAGCTTTTGCTGATGTCCACTCAGATCAGCTTTAGCTCAGATGTGGGGATGCTTTCTGAGCACACAGGGCTCAGGATTTGTTTACACAGTCCCTGTGTGTGGCAGCACAGAGAACGGAACATTTTCCCAACAGCCATTGAGGAAACAGCTGTTTTAATTTATAGGAAATTGACAATTACCTGATCTCTCATGCTTTCTATTGCTAAAAGCACTGAAATACCTCCTCTAAATGGAATTATACTCTGGTTTGCTCAGGTGAATGGTATTGGAGCTGCAAACATGCACTGCCACGTGAAGTTACAAAAGGGAATAAAAGTGCACTCAGGACAGGTGATGCTGCACCCTTAATTTTTCCTACTGTCTCAAAATCTACCATGTTTTAAAGGTGTCATACTTTTGTACTTCACTAAAGAAAGAGGTAGGGGGCTTTTTCAAATGCCAAAACAGCATTTCATGGTGTTGGGGCATTATTTTTACATAGTCAGTGTTTTTATCTGTGAATAGAGATGCCTGTCTGTGATCCTTATTTTATCTTTAAAGACTGACCTGAAACACATTTTATCTTTAAAGTCTGACCTGAATTTCAGACCAATTCTTTATAAATTATGTGAGTGCATCTGCTTGATACAATGGTCATCTTGTATCCAACAGCAGTTAAACTTTTTTTGGTCCTTTTTGTAGTTAAAAGTCAGCAATAGCTGTCACCACCCAGGCAAGTAACATTTTAAAGACCATTATTTTTTCAACCAAATTAACAACAATTATCACAAGCTCTTCAAGAGTACCAGCTAATGGTTACTGTATGTACTGTAAAAGTTCTTTGGAACCCCTGTAATTCTTGTTTCTGAATAACTTTGCAGGGATTACTTTTTTTTTGCTTCCTTTACTTATTGTAATGGATGCATCAATGCATGGCTTGCTTGTATTTTGGGTGGCTGTCCTGAGAAACCTTGAGTTACATTTCCAGCAGATAATATTATTCAGATCATTTAAAATTCTAAGTTTTTAAGGAATAGCTGTCTTTTTTCATGTGTTCGTGTGAGGTTATAAAAAAATTCTGCTATTTTCAAAATGCTGAGTAAAGAAAACAAAAATAAAAGGTGAATATTAGTTGCAAAAGATTTTTCTTTAGTCCAACTCACTTTTCTAAGACTCGCTTTTCATCCCATCTAGGGGGGATGAAGATTTGAAAATTTCCAATTTTTAAGATATGTTTTGAAAGTAAAAATAGTTTCAGTTTTTCCTGGTTTAAGTTGTCATAAAATATGCAATTAAAATATTTAAGTAGCAGCAATAATAATAATAATAGTAATAATAATGTGCTTCTGATTTTATATTTACTTTAGGCTTTCTAATGTTAGATTTTAATAATAGAGATTCAAATATCCTAGCTAGTTTTCCCCCAAATACACTGTATAGAACCCTTTCCTTCCATTTAAGAAGAAAGAGCTATCAAAGATTATATTTAAATCAAGTGTCAGCTACAGTTCATGGCACTTGACTGCATTAGTACAGTTATTTTTATTCCTGAAAGAAAGGTGCATTGCAAAATAATTTATATTCTCTAACCCAGAAACATAATTGGTCTGAACACTTAAGTCCTGTGGAGCTTTTGAAGCTGGGACATGAAGCAAAGGCTGTTTCAGACAATTCTGAAGAAACAAAAAGAAGCATTGCTAAAAGAAATGAGTTCTGAGTCATCAGCTCTCGGTATTGAAATACATTTTTCTCTCATTGTGCTGTAATTGCTGGCTCTATTAATGGGATGTGTTCTTGCTTTGGTTATTGCTGATGTTCCAAAGTCGAATAATTGTAGTTTTTTTTCTCTGCTTTTTCAAGCAAATTGACGTTTTCTGGGTTTTTCTCTTCTTTTTCTTTTGAGTCAGGATATTCCTCTGTGCTTTTCAGACTGGGATATTATATGGCTTTTTCACTGGGAGAATACATTTTCCTTTTCATCCTAAGCCCAGCCATATAATTTTCACCCTCATTTTCATTAGGGGTTTTTGAAGATAATTTATTGCAGCAGATTTAAAGGTATAAACAAAGGAGTAACTTCTATTTTGTTCCTCATCCTCTTCCCCATCTCATATCAAAAATACTACTCTGGCACTTACAGGACTTTTTTGTGGATTGGCATTTGTTGGGAAATCCATGAACTATTGTGGATACCAGAATTAGAAAGTCAGTCTTAAAAACAGAGCCTAAAATACTGACAGAACTTTCCTATCACCTTTTGTTGTTTTACCATAAACACTTTTATTGTTTTATGTAATCAAGTATTTGTCCATGTTGAATATCCAAGGTACTCCCTCTGCTTGTACAACATCAGAACCCAAATGAGTTCCTGGAAGTTTCCAGATTACCTGCTTCTGCTTTGTAAGATTCTACATTAGTGCTTATTTTTAAATTCTGAGCTCGCCCAGCCCCTCCCTCATAAAAACCTTCCATTTGAATAATTCAAACCTTCAACTGCCAGCATCATCCAGAGCTTGGCAGTGAAGTTCAGTGTCTGCGTGGACCTTTGGCAAAGCTGAAGAGAAAAACCTTAATATCTGTTTTAATATCTGCCTCTGAGATTTTTATTGTCTGGGTTTTGAAGTGCATTATGTGAAGATGTGGTGACCTTTGCTGGGCACCTCAATTTATCATCTGGACTGGGCTTTGCTCTTCTCAGTCTTTGCTTGTCTCTGTTTCCAGAGCCTGCAGCTTCCTCACCAGAGGAAGAGGAGGGGCAGGCACTGATTTCTGGGCTGGCCCAAGTATGGCCTGGCAGGATGAAGCTGAGTTTCCTCTGATCTTGGATCTCTCTCTAACATTTGATGTCAGATGCTTGGGAATCTCCAGAATACTTTCCCAATCTGTTCCTGAGCTTCTGCCAGTTGGAGGCTCACAGATTTCTTGCCCAGCAGAAGAGATTCTGATATTCTTATCCGTTGGGGTTTTTTTTTCCCATATGTGTAGTTGTAGTGGTATTTTGTATCTATTTTGTAAAAATTCTAGATTTTAAAGTTTGGGTGTTTAGAATATTGGCAAAGTTTTAGACACTGCATTTTGTGATGATCACTCCTTTTAATTTCTCTTTACATTGGTCCAGTAGTGGCATTCTTATACTATGAAAACATCATTTTGGGTGCAGTGATAAAATACTTCCACTTTATTATTTAACTTAAAAAAGTATACAGTTTTATACACTCATGGAGGAGCTGAGAAACTGTGCAAAGACACTTGTCACTAATATCCATGCCCATTATATTCCATTAAGCAGAAATAAAATTATTTGGTTTCTATTTTAAATGTGTATATTCTTGAGCTGAGGTGGGAAGTAAAGCCCAGAGGTACAACCAGAACTTGTTCTGCTGCCCCGTGGCAGAAAACTTTGCAACACTAGAAATTTGGTTTTCCCCTAAGTTTTCCTATGTTCAGGAACTGATGAACAGTCAAGCCTTCTTCAGAAGTGAATTTACCTTTGTGGAATTAAAACCTGTGTGGCTTTTATTGATTAAATTTAATAACAAGTTCAAAATGGTTTGATGATGGAGTGTATGATTCAGGGCTCCAGCTGGCTGAAAATCTCTGTCCCAGGCTTGGAACCTTTCACAGTCAATGCTGTGTCTGTGGCTCTTAAAATGCCAATGTAACATCCAGGGCCCTGGAAGAAGTGGTAAAAATATCAGACTCCTAATCTCTCGTGTGATATTCAAACAACACTGCAAGAGTTCCTGCAAACAGGAGTGAAGTCTTTCAGAATCTATTTTGAATATTGTTTTAAAGTTCAATGGCACATTTGTCACAGCACAGCATATGCTTCAGGCTACTGAGCTTCACTGGCAAGGTAGCAAAGAAAATTCCTTTTTTGTTACTCATTGCCTCTAACAAAGACTCGAGTAACATTCATGCACAGTGGATCTCCCCCTCCCCCCTTTTTTATTTCCTTCTTTCTTTCCTTTGTGTGTTTCTTGTGGAACAAGTTTATCCATCAGGACAGGTTTTAGTGGCTTGCACGATTCTGATCAGGAGCCTCTGCCACGATTTGGTTTGGAGTTCTGACCTCACTGTCCCTCAGGAGAGCAGAGCTGGTGCTGCAGTGCTGTGTGCCACCTGCTCTGGCCCCACTGAAGCTAAAGGTGCTTTACTGGAGTGTTCCTGGGAATGATGGCTGGGCTTTTCCTGCTGGGCAGCTCTTGGAACTAATCAGATTGTGCCTAAGAGCATAATAAGGAAAATCTTTAATGCTGAGCCCTCTTGGAAGCTCCATGGCTTCAGCTGTCACAGTCACTTTCTCTAATTTAGTTCTGGTTTGCTGTTTTGTTAAGAGCCATAATGCTGGGTTTCAAAACAGATTTCACTTAATTTTACATTTCACAATGGGTGCTTCCACATATAACCACAGTAGGCCTCTTCTTCTGCTACCAGTAAAGTTAATTGAGTGTGGAAGCAGAGCTTTGACTCTGTAGGTAGAATGCATAAAAAATTCAGTTTTATAGTGTCACCTTAGGATGTGAAGGTAGTGCTCTATTTTGAATCCACAGAACAACTGAAACCTGTTTTATTGTAGAGAGCAGTCCTGCAGATTTCTGTGAGCAATTGACTCCATCCTGTCTTGGAGAGTACTTGTTTTGTGTGCTTTCAGTGCCTGTGAACCTGATGAATAATGACAGATGTAGTATTTGGTAGAACATCCGAGGCAGGTTTTAAAAATAGTAACATGCCCAACTAAATCTTTGAATTCAGAATCAACTCTTTGTTTAGCTGGCTGCTTCATCAACATAATACATGAATTATTGTTCTTACCTTAATACCTCAGTGTGCAAGAATCCTAATAATATGCTAAACCCTCTAAGATAAAGAAATAGAAAATAATTAAGTGTACAAATCAAGGTATGGACAAAGTCTTTGTGTCTAAGTTGAAAATTGTTTAAAGACTGTTTAAGTTGAATTGTTTGAGCTGTGATTTATATTCCATGCTAATGGTCATTTTCCCAGATGATGGACATAAGTTATATTAATATATTTCATTTCAGGATGAAATACTTTAATGGGTTGGGTTTGGTGGAGTCACTTGTTTAGACTGTTTTCAAAGGCTAAACTTCACATTGAAATATTGGGAGCATCTTCTCATGCCCAGAGGGTGCTTTGTCCTGTCCCTGCTCCAGCCTGTGTGTGGCTGAGATGCTGTCCTAGCAGGAGGGGCTCTCTGGGCACTGTGCTGGGTGCTCCGTGGGGTTCTGCTCAGAGTGGGGGCTGGCAGGGCTCTGGGGATGTTCTCAGTCCAGCTTTGCCACCCTGACACCTTCCTGCCTGGAGTGGTGGCAGCTGCCCAAAGCTGTTCCTGTGTTTGGCTGAGGAAGGGGCCTCAGGTCCAATTTGTGTGTGTGCCTATTGCAGAGCTTTATTGTACCACTCACAGTGTGGGAGCTGCTGCTTGGGAACATCTGCTCAGGGCAGTGATTGAGTTAGGCTGAGGAAAGCACTCTGTGTGCCCCAGAGCTGGGAAAGGTTGGATTTTCCCTTTGCCTTGGTTATAGGAGCCATCACTGGGCAGAAATGGCTTCACCAACCTGTGCTTAATTTGCTTTTTCTGGAGTAGCACCCTTTGTGAGAGGGCAGTCAAGTTGCTGGATGACTCCTGAGCTGTGGCATTTATTCTGGAATTAACCTTGCTGAGGACCCACACCCTTTCACTCCCCTTACTCCCAACATTCACCACTCTCTGCTTTTTTCCCCATGAGTTGTGGGAGGGTTTGTCTCAGTTTCTAATTTATTGGAGGGCTCCCATTACCAGGTGGGGCAAATGTAGAGCTCTGCAGCAGGAGATGGATATTGTATTTACCTGCTGCTCTTCCTGCCTAAATATTGGCTTATTGTGTTCTATGGCCCCATGGTTTCCTTTGATGTTTTTTCCCCACTTGGAGGAAAAAAAATCCCTGTCCATTAGCTGTAATTTTTAGTGTATATTCATGAATAAACTGCTATTAGGAAATACAGACAGTGAACCAAGACTAAGCAGAAAGGCTGGAATGGAATGATGAGTGTTTGGTGTTTCCCTTGTAAACATGCCATTCTAATATTCTTAAATTTATTTTCTTTCTTACAAATCAGTTACATCAATTCCATCTCTGATTTTAAGACCGAGAAATAGCTCAAGCACATTCAATTAGAGTGAAATTGGAGTTTTATTTTTGTTTTTAGAAAGGAATATATTCTTGAGTAAAACTATATATTGAAGTATAAATCAAATACACTTCTAAGATTTTTTTTGATCCCAAACTCACAGGGAAGCATTTTCTCAGAATATAACTCATTAACTGGAAAGTCAGGACAATTTATTTGCTAGAACTTTCAATACACACAGGTAGCAAGAGATTTCTTCTCAAAATTGATTTTCAGACTCAAGTTGCTGCCTTACAGTAAGGGAATGTTTCTCCTTTTTTATCTTGCTCTTGTTCTAGTGAGTCAGATAAATAGGAGTCAGTAACACTGGAGGAGGAAGAAGTCAAGTTCCTGAGAAATCCAGCACCAGAAAATACATTTTTGGTTTATCCCCTACACTCCTTGATCAGTATGGTGAAAAGACTTCTATTTACTGAGTTTCAGAATTCTCTGGAACTATTTTTAGCAGTGTCACTGTCTTCTCAGCCACCATCTCCCATTATTACTCTGAAATTGCAGTATTATTTACCATCATCCCAAGTGCAGTGAAGTGGCATCCTGCACTTGCTCACGTCACACTCTGTTACAGTTTAATACGGGAGTCTCACTGTTATTTTCTGAGAGTAATAAAAAAAGGATAAGTTTTCATTCCTTGAAAAAGTATAGCTTTATTTCCTTCAGAAGCAAAACTGATCCCGTGGCAGTTAAATGTCACACGCACACTCTCTTTCCTGTTTTGATTTTTACAAAACCCTGCAGAGTGGAGGCCTTGAGAGAGGCTTATGATCAGGTCATTTCTGCAGCACTTGTGACAGGTCTAGAATTCCTAAAGCCTGCCTGTGGAAGCTGGGGGAAATCTGTTCCAAGTGGAGGATGTAAACTCTTTTCTGCTGGAGTTTATTTCTCACCCTGTTATATTTTTGCACACATGGCTTGTGAATTTTCTCTGTTAAGGCTGTGGATTTTTGAATCCACATCCATAAAGCACTGACACATGGACATTAAAGTGCTGTCCCTGCACATGAAGGAATTTCCTGGTGTTTCTGAAGTGTGGGGGGTTCCATATGTGTGTGTGAGGTGCTCCTGCTGTTCACATGGAAGTTTTTCAATTTTTTTTTCCTAGAAGTGTAAGCATAAAGGGAAGGTGCAGTGATTTTGCTCCCAGCTGAACTTGAGCTTTAGGGGGGTGTTAGGTCAAAGAAGACAATCTTGCTGAACAACTGGTTGGGAAGGCTGCAGCATCAGAGGTTAGAATATGGATTTTTCTTAATGGAGATGCCGTGCATTTAAAGATATCACACACACTGAATTTGTGTATGTACAGGAGGGAATGAGATAATAACTATACATTAATTTAATGAATGTTGATTGGCAGATGTTTGCAGTAAAGCACCAGTCTATTTTGTTCCAGTTTATTTTATTCCAGTCTATTTTATATTTTGTTGTCTCATTTGCCAAGAACTGAATCCACACTCACCCATTACCCCAGACTCCTCTGAAGTCACTGCGAGCTGGGGATGCTGCCCAGCCCCTGCTGCAGGGGAAAGGAATTTTCAGAGCTGTCTGGGATGTTTGTATTTCCTGCTGCACAAGTGGCTGTCAGGTTTAATCCCCTCCTGCCTGGCAGCCCTGATGTGCTCACCTGCAGGCTGTGAGAGGAGGGCACAGCAGGTTCACCCCTCACCAACACCTGGCAGGGCTCACCCCGAGCTCCAAATGTGCCACTGGGAGCTCAGGCAGAGCTGTGGCTGTCGAGGCACAATGAGGTTGTGATTTAGGAGCCGTTCTGAGCAGCTGAACAGGATTGTTAGTGCTTCCCTCCAAAGGCACGGCGCTGCACTGGAGCCTTGTGCTCATTTATTTCCCTTCCTGGCACATCCTCGGTTCTGTGCCTGTTCTCAGCGAGGAAATAGAGCAAATATGTAACTGTCACCTTGTATAATGCAAATATCAAAATGCACTTGTTGGCTGTATTGTTGCCTGATAGAAATCCTATTTTTTTTCCCTTCATTATATATCCATAGTGAGGGAATCCAAAGGCAGAAACGTCAGGTGTCTGGAGCTTTATCATGGGAATTCAGAGCAAAGCTCAAACATGTTTAATACCTTAATCTGAATATCCTCGGGGTGTTGAAAATGTAGCTTTTTGTTCAGTAGGATGCCTGTGAATATTTCTGAACAACTGTAATGGAGGAGATTAAGAGGGGAGGTTGCCTCCCTGGTTGTTACCTGCAGCTGTTGGTGTCCCTTGTTTAGGTCAAAGTGTCTCTAAATGAAAGAACTTTCCTTGAAGTTTGCAATTCTGGAGTTTAGCTCCAAAGGTTGCATTCTAACAGTGAGTTTCTAAAGTTTAAAATTCTGAAGTTTAATTTTAAACACGATCAGTAACTCAGAAGTGGCTGCCTTTTTCAGACCAGCTGCAAACTTTGGACGATGGATAAAAGTGTCTCTGTACTTCCATTTCCCATCTTTAGTTAGTCTGCAACTATTTACACAGCAGGAGTATTGTGAACATCAATTTCTTACAGGTTTTTGGTGCAGCTGCATGTTTTTCTGAAATGTATCATTGTATGTCTGCAGTGCATTGTGAAAGATCACTCAGGTGATGGCCCAGTTCCTTGAAAGGAGTTTCTTGGGAATTCTGTGCTTTGTTAATGCAGCAATGTGGGTTCACCATTACTGCCACCCTAGTTTGTAGAGGAGGATGAAGTGAATTTCTATTGAAATAAAAGATTCAGGTTTCTGTTTTGTTTCAGGTTCTGGTTTTCTTTGGTTTGTTTTTGTTTTGTTGTTTTTTTTTTTTTAATTGTCATCCATGTTTGAAAAGAGAAATTACATATAATTAAGAACCTGCAAACAACTCAACTTGAAACAACATTTCAAAGGCCAGAGATGTGCTATGGAAAGAGAACTCTCATTTTATTGATGAATCCTGGTGCAGTCTTGAAAATGTGAAGTTCGTGTGGGTTACCAATTTTCAGCTCTGCCTGTTCTCTCCCTGGTAAAACCTGTGGTTAAAAATATTAACACTTGCAAGTTAGGCAGTTTCAGGCTCACTTGAAGTGTGGACTGAAGAAATTAGGGCAGCAAAAAAGTAAATAAATCAAGAATCCTGTATTGACTGTCCCTAGCTGTTTCTCCTCAGTGGAGGAACATGCCCTAATAAACATGTTCTGACAGTTGAATGCCAAGAATTGAGTAGGATGAAAAAATATTCCATCAAAGAAAAACCACACCTATCTTATATCTACCTATCTTAGAAAATAATGTAGCCAAAGTTTAGAACACAACAAGATTGAAAAAGGCTCCTTAAAGAAGGGACCAGCTCATCTGAAAATGAGCAAATTATTAGGACTGTTTAAATTTTGTAATAGTAACAATAAATTTATATTTCCAAGGAAATAATTTCCTGTTTGGGTAAATCTCCTAGCTTTTTTTTTTTTTCCCTTTCTTTTCCTTTTCAGAAAATCAGTATTAAATACATTAATTTTCCTCTTCTTCATTCCATATTATACTTTTTTGCTGTTCTTTCCAGCTTAAAGTGGTTCATTATTATCTTTGAGTTCTAGTGATCCCATCCACAGCATTGTGCTTGCTGTTGTTTCAGGGGACAAGAGCAGTTTTGTGTGTGGTTGTGTAAATGGACAGAAATTATGGCAGTGTTTTCCATTTGTAGGAGCTCTTAGATAGGAGGAGGAGAAGGAGCAAGTTATGGTGCAGACATTGCTCCTGATATGATCTCCTCAACTCTTATGTAGGATTGGAGCTAATTAGGGTTCTGAACGAAGAAAATGCACTTTAGGTTTATTACAAATCCTACTTTTACTGTGGTTCTGAACCTGAAAGTTCAGTTTATTCCAAGCTAAACTTTTTTCTTGCTTCAAAGGAAACCGATAGAAACAGTGCGTGACACTGACAGAAAACCATAAAATGAACAAAAGCCTTAAAAATCTTGGCCTACAAATTAAAAGGCTGCATTGCTTTGACAAAGAGAGTATTTCAAATCTGTAAGCAACTCTGCATCTGCTGAGGTCTGCATTGTAAGAAATTCTTACCTTTGTCAAGTTATTTTTCTCCTTTGAAGTTCTGCCCCGGAGTTCATAAGGTAACTGCTGCCTCTAATGACACTTACTTCCAGTAACTTTGGGTTCTGAGCTGTGGGGTGTCATGAGAGGAGTGACTGTGGAGTCTTTATGCAGGACAGCTGTCCAAAAAATGGTAATTTTCTAAAATGCATGGGCAGCAAATTGCACACTGAGTGAGTAATGGCAGACTTGGGACCTTTATTAGAGCTGCACCACTCAGGGTGGTTTGGCTCTGAGTGCATTCACATGCACCCATGACAGACACACAGATCCAGTTCTGCCTACCATGAGGAATATTCTGTGTTTAAGATGTTAACTTGGCTTTGGCAATTCACAGTTTCACGGCCAGAGTATTGCCTTTGAAAGAAAACTGCAAGTTTAGGTTTCAGCTTTTGTAGAAAAACGCTGTCCACGCTGTGACTGTGGTCTGTTCTCTGCATTCAGAACTGGAGTTGTGCTGCTGTGCTCTCTTCTCTGCTGACAGACAGCACAATCACAGAGCAGTTCCATGTGTCTTGGAAAAACAGGCAGGGAAAAAGGGTCTGGGACCCATCTTCAAGTTCTGCAGAAGCCCTGCAAGGATTTTCTGTGTTGTTCCATGTGAAATAACCAGCATTTAGCAAACAGGCATTATTCTCTGGACTTTCTGAAAAGATTTTATTGTCTTTTGTACTCAAAGCTACATTTCAGGCAAAGGTTTTTATTTAAGTAATTACTTAATTAATTGCTGATTTAATTTCTAATGAGAAACCAATCTTTTAACATTTTTCTTCTTCCTTTTTTCTTTTAAGACAATTGTTAGCTTGTAGGAGATGTGTACTTCTAGCTTGTTGCAGCAGTCGTTGAGATGAGTTCCAGTAGAATACTAGTGAGAGTTTGAGCTGTGCATGGCCCTTGACTTCTGTTTGGCATTCAGCTGAACCAAGGACATCTCGTGATGTGTTTGTCCTTTACAGTGCCTGAAGCATTGATAATAAGTGTAGGGTGAAGATGTAGCCACAAAACAATGAGCTGCCTTTGCTCCTGTGGCTTTCTCTGGAGGTTCAGAATCCTCTTTTGAATGAAGACTGAGGACAGTGTTGATCTACCCTTTGTCAGCTAACAATGCAGAGTTGTTACACACAATGACATAGTTTGTATGTGTTCAGGAGTAGTCACTGGTAGCCTCTCTCAATCTGAGCACTTTGGATCACAAGCAGTTGGGTTTGTAGCATTATTTAGCACAGTATTCCTTCCCTTCCCCACTTTGAGAAATTCCTGCTTTCTGCCCGTTTACTGCTCTGCAAGTGCAGGTCCATTGGATGTTTGGAGCACAGTGGGCCATGTCTCTGTTATCAGCATTAACCAGAAGCTGATCTGTTTTCCCATTCTTCCCAGCAATGTCCAGGCAGTCAGTGCCCCACAGATTTAACAAAACCCTGTTGTGAAATGCTGTGAAATGCAAGATCTGTGTGTAGGTGCACTTTGTCACAT
The DNA here is from genome assembly GCF_027477595.1 of Haemorhous mexicanus. Lineage (NCBI taxonomy): Eukaryota > Metazoa > Chordata > Aves > Passeriformes > Fringillidae > Haemorhous > Haemorhous mexicanus. The sequence continues at coordinate 18,241,424 of NC_082354.1, forward strand.
CAGTCCTGTCTGCAGCACTTAGGAGCTGTTCTGGCTTACCACACTATGTGTCCGTGTGTCATTGATTATGTATTTATGAAACCACCTAAATGTCACAATTTTTAAAATACTCTCTAATTTTTTATTCACATGACAGCCCAAAACAGCTCCGAAAAGGACATTTGGATCCATTACAAATGACCAGGTAAATATACTCAGCAGGGAGTGTTCAACAAGAAGGTTTCCTTATTTGAGAGACTGTGTGTGCAAATCCATGGAAAAGGCTGTAATGAAAACTGGAGAAGGTAACAGAGCTCCTTATTGCCTTGATAAGGGATCTTGTGAGCAGGGTCAGAACCTCTTTAAGCTAATCCAGCTCTGAGATGGGCATAACTTTGGTTTGCCTCCAATAATTTGTGCTTAAATTGTATTTTTAAATTTAAACAGTCAATCTCTCATTCTTCTCACTCCTATTCTTCTGTAAGTGTAGAGATCTCAATGGAGCAGATTATTTCTACCAGTTGTTTTAATGGGCAAAGGTATTCTGTAACTGTTAATTATCTACTGTGCTTTTCCAATGGACTCTTGCCCTTCCCAGTGTGAGCAAATCCTTCAGATCACTGGGATAATGTGGTGACTGAGGTGCAATTCAGTCCCAGTAGAAATCTGACCCTAATGGAAATTTTAACTTCCCTGAACTCTTAATGATGGCAGAGTTATTTACTTTAACATCAAGAAATTAATCCTGAAGGTTTTTGTTCATGTTTCTCATTTTAGTTCTCAATTTCTCTGCTCATAATGGAGAGAATTAGATGTTTATAATTTTAAAAATGTATTTCTTGGATGTTTCATCAATTTTTTGAGTGTTTAGAATGTGAGAACTATCTGTTCTTAGAAAATGTGTTTGTTAATTTGCAGCATATCACACCTAACCTTATCTCTGAAACAACATGAAATATTCTTGTTTCAACAACTTGAAATAGTTATTCTTGTTAGAGATAAAATAAAGTCTACTTCTCTGTGATGGTTTTGCTGTGGTTTAAAAAAATGTCTAAACCTGTAATGAATAGGAAGAAATAGACATAGATAATATTTCTTTCCAAAGAAAATTATTCAAGTGTTAATAATGAACTTGGAAGAGATCTTGGCGTTCTTTTCTGTTCTCCAGTCATTCACAGCTAATAATGGGGAGCTAAAGCACCACATTTTATATCAAACTCGTCTGCTCTGATGAAAAGCCCCTCTCCCATGCTGGATGAGAAGAGCAGAGATGGGCTGACACACGTGCAGCCACGTGAATTCAAAGTCTGTCCCGAGTTCTTGTAGCTGTGGGATCTAATGACAGAATAATCAGTGCCCATCTGTCAGCCTGGGTACAAATAAAGAGGCAAAGAGAGCTGGCAGGTTGCTTTTACTCTGGCTTCTGTTATTTTCTTTCCTCTGGAATCTATGTTAAAGCATAGAATATATAATTTATAATTTCTTTACAATTATGAAATTTATTGCAAATAACTGCTAGCCAGACTGAGTATGAGGAGGAAACTCACGCTCTGCTTCCTATCAGCATAGAATTACCATTCTAAAATTTACCCTAATTGGTTCAAAATGTATAGCTTGATTTAGAAACCATTTGCAGGGCTTATATTTCCGTGCCTTCTGCTAAAGAAGCCAAATCTGTATTTGTTTTATTGCTTCAAAATGTGCTCCAGTTTACTTTATACTGTCCCCAGTTGCAACTTAATGTTGCCACAAATGCTGTGCAAGTGGCACAGTGATTTTTGCACGTGTGGATGAATAGTTCTGTCCCATGAAATAAAGGATGGCTTATCTAGGGTCAAAATCTGCCTTTGAGAAACAAATCAGTGAGAGTTCAGCCTCACTCAGAAGTGTGTAGGAGCTATAAGTGCATTCACTTAGTGGTGGGGAACAAGATACAGGGAACACAAATCATCTGCAACTCGTGAGAAATAAGGAACCTTGAACACTGGGAATGTTTTCTTTTGATTTGATTTGTTCTGGAGTGTCTCAAACCAGTTCAGAGCACAACTGGACCTGGTCCAGTGGAAACGAGAGGATCTTCAAGGTCCCTTCCAGCCCAAACCATCTATGGTTCTATAGCAGTTATCTGAGTGAGGGTGAAAGAGGAGAAGAATAAACAGAGGAAGAACAGTTGTTCATTTTTACAAATATTACACATAAAAAGAAACTCCTACTTAGTCCACAATTTAATTTATGCCTTCTTTTTTCTGGTCATCCCATGCATTCAGCATTAGCCATCTGCATTCTAGCCCTGCCCTTTTGGAAGATGTGGCTGGAAAACTGCCTTTACATCACTCCTCTATGTGGTGAGATATCAGAAAAGAAGATAATTCCACTCTTCTGCATTCCTGCTTGTCTGAAGAGACAGCAGAGAGACAGGGAATTTAGTTCTAGATTCCAATATTTATTTTAGCAGATTTGTCAGCAGTACTGTTATTTTAAAAAGCTGTGTTTGTGCAATATATGTAACATTTTGGTGCAGTTCCAGAGATGTTCAACAAACCCCATGAAAAATATTGATCATTTTCAAATTGATCTGGCAGTTCTGTGATATTTCTGAAATGAAAATAAGTCTTCTTTTTTTTCACTGGGTTTGTAATTTCACTACAAATATAAAACATATAGTGATAGATGCAGGAGTAGTTTCAATGAGTTTTTAAATATATTCCTGATGAACTGTTAGGACTTAGTTTTGTCTGTACCATCTGACATCTAAATTATCTAGTAGGCACTTTATCAATGATGGTATTGGTTTGGTGGGGGCTTTTTGTTTATTAGTTTGCTTTTTTCTTTTGGTTTGGTTTTTTACGCCAATGGTTTCAGATGATGTCCAGAGCTGCTCCACAAACAGAGAAATAATCCCTTTATCTCTTTATCTTTGTTGGTGTGCTTGAAATTGAATATTGGAATAGGTCCTCCACTGACTGAACTTCAGCTTCATTCCTCATTTCCACATTCACTCATACAACAGAGAAACTGAATTACATCAGTCCAGGAATTTAATAACTTTTCTTTAGGAATAGAGCACCTGGATGAAAAAAATCACCGTCACTCTCACATTTCCCCTTTTTCTAAAGTGTCTATTTATTGCCGTGTTTGCTCTGAAGCTTTCTCAAGGCTCTGGAGCTTAAAGCAAAACTAGATATGGAAAACTAAACTTAAATATAGAAATGTATATTCCTGTATAGAGTCTATGCATAAATTCATATTCCATGAAGATTTCATAAAAATAGTGTGATATTTTTTCTTTTTAAATAAACTCTCAAGCTAAAGCATGTTCTTTCTGTGTCTCGTAGGGTCAAAATGTGTTTGGTCTTGACATAACTGAGACACCTGAGGGAGACAAGTGGCCTCAACTGATTGTCCAGCAGATCCTGGATAGGGAGCAGAAGGACACCTATGTGATGAAAATCAAAGTTGAAGATGGTGGGAGCCCCCCGAGGTCCAGCACCGCCATCCTGCAGGTGACGGTGACCGACGTCAACGACAACCGGCCGGTGTTCAAGGAGAACGACATCGAGGTCAGCGTGCCCGAGAACGCCCCCGTGGGCACCTCCGTGTCCCAGCTCCACGCCACCGACGCTGACCTGGGCTCCAATGCACAGATCCACTTCTACTTCAGCAACCAGATCTCCAGCCTGGCCAAAAGGCTCTTTGCCATCGATAACACCACTGGGCTCATCACCATCAGGGAGCCCCTGGACAGGGAGGAGTCCCCTGTGCACAAACTGACTGTTCTGGCAAGCGATGGCAGCTCCACCCCGTCAAGAGCCACGGTGACTGTAAATGTCACAGACATTAATGACAATGTCCCATCAATAGACACCAGGTACATCATCAACCCCGTGAATGGGACAGTGCTTTTGTCTGAGAAGGCTCCCCTTAATACAAAAATTGCTTTGATAACAGTGATGGACAAGGATGCTGACCAGAATGGGAAAGTTACCTGTTTTACAGATCATGATGTTCCTTTCAGGCTAAAGCCAGTGTTTGATAATCAGTTTCTCCTGGAGACAGCCACCTTTTTAGACTATGAAGCTACACGGGAATATGCCATCAAAATAGTGGCTTCAGATTCAGGGAAGCCTCCCTTAAACCAGTCTGCAATGCTCCTGATCAAAATTAAGGATGAAAACGACAACGCCCCAGTTTTCACCCAGCCCATCATAGGCCTTTCCATCCCTGAAAACAACGCTCCTGGCACTCAGCTGACCAAGATCAGCGCTACAGATGCTGACAGCGGGCGGAATGCCGAGATCAGCTACATCCTGGGTCCCGATGCACCCGCGATTTTCAACCTGGACCGCCGCACAGGCATCCTGACAGCAGTGAGAAAGCTGGACAGAGAAAAGCAAGACAGGTACAGTTTCACTGTGCTGGCTAAGGATAATGGGATGCCACCTTTGCAGACCAATGCCACCGTGACGGTGTCGGTGCTGGACCAGAACGATAACAGCCCTGCTTTCACACATAATGAATATAATTTCTATGTGCCAGAAAACCTGCCCATGTATGGCACAGTGGGGCTGATCACAGTTACGGATGCTGACGCGGGAGACAACGCTGCAGTCACTCTCTCTATCTTAAATGGCAGAGATAATTTCATTATAGATCCACTCACTGGCGTAATAAGGCCTAATATCACCTTTGATAGGGAGCAGCAGGGGTCATACACTTTCCAGGTGAAAGCAGTGGATGGTGGAAGACTGCAGCGTTCCTCAACTGCCAAAGTGACCATCAATGTTGTCGATGTAAATGATAACAGGCCCGTTTTTGTTATTCCCTCCTCTAATTATTCCTATGAGCTGGTCCCAACGTCAGCCAGCCCGGGCTCTGTGGTCACTAAAGTCTTTGCGGTTGATAATGACACGGGAATGAACGCAGAGCTCCGCTATAGCATCATAGGGGGGAACTCCAGGGGCTTGTTTACCATTGACCAATTAACAGGCAATATCACTTTGAAGGAGAAGGTAATTACATCAGATCATGGCCTGCACCGACTGGTGATCAAGGTGAACGACCTGGGACAGCCGGAGTCTCTTTACACCATAGCTCTTGTGCACTTGTTTGTGAACGAGACGGTCACCAACAGCTCCTACGTGCAAGAGCTGGTGCGTAGGAATATGGAAACTCCAGTTGGCCAGAACATTGGGGATGGTGAGATAACCCCACAGACCAATGATTACGTCAAGATCATCATTGCCATTATTGCAGGCACCATGACAGTTATTCTGGTAATTTTTGTTACCGCCTTAGTCCGGTGCCGCCAGACGCCCAGGCACAAGGTTGTCCAAAAAAATAAGCAGAGTGGTGAATGGGTTTCCCCCAACCAAGAGAACAGGCAGATCAAGAAAAAGAAGAAGAAGAAGAAGCGCTCTCCAAAGAGTCTCCTCCTCAACTTTGTGACTATTGAAGAATCTAAGCCTGATGATCCTGGCCACGAGCACATAAATGGCACTTTAGACATTCCCGTAGAGCTAGAAGAACAGACTATGGGAAAATATAACTGGGCCACCACACCAACCACATTTAAACCTGATAGCCCAGACTTAGCAAAGCACTACAAGTCTGCTTCTCCGCAGCCTACCTTTCAAATTAAACCTGAGACTCCTGTACCCCCCAAGAAGCACCATGTCATTCAGGAATTGCCTCTAGACAACACCTTTGTGGTGGGCTGTGACTCACTTTCCAAGTGCTCATCCAGCAGCTCGGACCCTTACAGTGTTTCTGAATGCAGCTGTCAAGGAGGCTTCAAGACCCCAGGCCCCATACACACCAGACAGGTAATGGAATTTTAAGGTGCTTTCTCCCTCCTTCCCTCCTTGCTTTGCCAATCCTGTAACTCCAGTTTGAAGCACTGAACGATAAGTTCTCCTGCAAGGAGTAAAGCTTTGGGAGTTCACATTCAATTGAAGTGCTGTAAAACAAACAATTCCGGCTTCCTGAGTGGTAAGGGAGAAAATGAGAGGGGGAAAGAGCGTTGTCTGTGAGGAGATGGAGCAGGCAGAGATCCCTGTGGTGGTGTCCTGACTGCAGATGGCAGCATGGCACTTCCCACCTCACCGCGGGACCTCGAGCAGCTCGGAGGGCTCCGAGTGGGACTGTCCTCTCCAGCCTGGCGTGCTCGAGGATCCAGACAATCTGGGTGGGAAGCAATAAAGCTTTAGAGGAGCTCATCAGTGGTTCTTAATATTGATGGAGTCTGGAATTGCAGCCTTCATTTGGGCATAGCTTTGCTTCAAGGTCTCTCAGGAACAGGCGAGGATTTTCCTCTGGGGGGTTCAGGCGTTTTCAGACTGGAAGGAGCCTTAAATCTGGTGGCATGACACAGCTGACAGGCAAAGTTAGGGAAAAATTAGAAGCATCAGCGTAATTGAGCTCACTTATTTGCTGCTCTGCCTGATAAACCAGGTATTAGCTTCTTAGAAATGCAGTGCAACAAAGGAAATGTCGAAAGAATCCTCACCTTAAAATTAAAAATAAATTGAGGACTCACATACCCTTTATTCTGCAAGACCCTACAGAAAAGCTTTAAGTCACTGGAAATAGTCTAAAATTTATACATATTTTGAACAGGTTAATAAAAATTTTCTGTTTATCTGTTTGCTTCTCTTTCTATCACAAACTTTTCAGTGGGGATAGATTCCTAGTTAAGCTTTAGCTGGTTAAGCAATTAATCATAAAAGTAACACTTCAGGAGTGTTTATTTTATTATCAATAATAGATTTTAACTTGATAAATATTTTTAACTTAATATATTTACTTGGGAACAAATCCTCAGCATGACTTAAATCTGGTAAATTTCTTCCTCCAGCTGATTTTTTTTTCTGGGAACTTTGTTTTATTACAACTGTAATGATAACAACATTCATAAAAAACCTTCTTATTCAGCCCAGTCATCAGATCTTTGAAAATTTCAGGATATTTTGTTTATTTTATTCTATTTCCTTCCCTTTACCCACACAAATCTGTCTGAAAATCTATATCACTGTGGATAACACTTTTTCAGCAATGTATTTAGGTGGGTTAAGTTAAATTGCATATCAGAAAAGCCTCTTGCCAGCTTGTTCATCTGTTTGAACTCCCATCACTCTGAGCAGAGGGCAGTGCTGTTTTCAGCATTTCTGTAGGTCTGATCTGAGGGATTTTTTTCAATGGAGTTCTGGTACAGTTCCTGTGAGTCAAAAAGGTTCTGCCATTGTCTGCTGAAACACACTTTGTCCTGCAGTAATGCTGCCAACAAAGCCAGCAAGCTCGTGACTCTGAGTCCCTTCTGTGGCAGTAAAAACCTAGAAAGGGGCATGGGAAGCAATTCTCTTCTGCACAAGTTGGTTGGGGGAAAGAGCATTTCCTTTCATCTGTGCCTTAAAGGTCTGTGATGGGGGTTCCTATCTGGAAAAGCAGAATGGAACTGTGGGGTTTTTTTAATGCTCACTAGCTGATACCAGCTTATCTTCATAGAGCTGCTCCTAACTTTGCTAGGATGATTTGGTGAATAGATAAAAAAAGAGATTATTGTTACAGTTGGTACTGATTTTGTTAAAATTGCAGCTGTCCTTCTCTCAGGGATGTTTTTCTGCATGAAAGTGAATACCTTGTTTGGAAGAAGGGTAGCTAATCACCACAATGGCCCTTTACACTAATTTGGAAACAGCAGTCACCCTTAAACCCATGAATTCACATTTAAAAAAAAGTAAATTTATGTAAGTTCATTAATGCCTTATTTACATAAGTTGGGCCATTAGAGGAAATCCTTTGTGTTGTGTTCAACAGTGACTAAATGAAAATTGTATTTCTTGGTAAGTAAAAACCAGTAAAGAATTTCTTAAAGCTCAACAAATCTTTTAAAAGTCAGTCTCACTCCTACCCTGGCTCTGTATTTGTAGTCTGGGTAGTTTTATCTCCCATGGGGCTCTGGAAAGTGTCTCTGGATGGGCTACCTGACAGTTGTCTCTGTTAGCCAGAAAAAAAAGAAAAAAGAAAGAAATATAAATAGGAACAATCCTGAGGGCACAATGTCTCCAGCTGTTGTCCCACCACCCTTCAGCCTCAGGCACCCACAGGATCCTCGTGGTTCTGGATGATTTTGTGTCAGGCACTCTCTGAATTTGCAGAAAACTCTAGGACAAGTCAGTTCAGTTGAAAAGGGAGATGTGCTAGTTTGAAAAGTGAAAATCAGATGCCTGATGTGAGAGGGAAAAATCATCATTTATCACTTTTACCCTAGTGCAGCTATTTTACAAGCCAAAAGTCCTGAAGGAGCCTAAAGAATGTTCTGTTCACTGTGAAGTGTCTCTTCAGTTTGTAATGGGGACTGATATTATTAGAGGATGCACATCTCAGCTATTGTTAGGTTTGTTCCTGCAAGATTTTCTACTCAGATATTTGAAATAATGTTGTGTTACAGCTAAAAATATATGTTTTCTTTGGAAGCTCTAAATTTTGTGTCTGTCTGAATGGTATTGATTCAAGTCTTTAAAGAAGGGAAATTATGCCTTTGCTTTCCTGCTATATTTGTCTAAGTGATGTATAAAATGACAGAAAGTCATTATAGCAGTTGTACTCAGAAAGCATGCAAGCAAAGAGAGAAAGGTTTTTCTACTAAAATCCCCCAAAATATCTCTTTAGTGGTCATGTGGGCAAATAAATACAGCAGTGCCACGGCTGAAATTTTTATGGGGAAGCAATTGGAGACTGCTGAAGCAGCTGAGGACACTTTGAATCATAAACTGCAGGAGACTGAAGAGGGAAAGTTTGTTCTTCCTGCAATGCCCCCTAAGACAGAGGTCAAATTTTGCTCTGTTTGTATGTGAGGGCAAGGGGCAGAGGAGCTGATAATTACTCTGAATTTACCAGGAGGAGTTAAACACTACCAGTAGTAATAGACCCTCAGAGTAGCATGCTTTTTGGGGGATGTAGTAGAGAGAATTCTTTTAAAGGAGTTTTACCAAGCAATAAATTGTTTAGGGTGTTATTCATAATAAGGTTTTTCAAACTAGGCTAGCTGGAGTGTTATAAAAATGAAACTGACTTTCCATGCCATCAGATTTCCATTGTTTTGGCAGTTGTGGGCCTCAGAGAAGTTTTCTTTGGTGCAGAAACGTAGAGCATCTTTAAAGTTTATTTGTCTGCCAGCTTTGCAAAAGCTCAGTTGTTTTTGACGTTCACCTCAGTGGGAGCAAACTGTGTGAAGTGTTCCACACTGACACAAATCTTCTAATTCTCTTTGCATTTGCATGGGGATGATGAGAAGAAGGGAGAGGAGTTAGCTTCAGTCTCATTTTCATGTAGCACAATTTCAAAATCTGAAATCTTTGCTCATGCACTTTAAAACAACATTCAGACATTTCAAATGCCTGCCTAGGTATCAGCCTGTCTAGTCAAAACATGAATAATTATAGAGCACAGTGTTATCTGTGGCAGCTTGATTCAAAGAAGCTAAAGCTGCAAAGATTCATCAGAACCTGCAGAGCATTCTCCTTTTCTTGTCCCTTTCTTTTAGTGAGTGCTGCTTCAAGGGTGCCTTTTGTTTGGAAGCAGTGGAATGCATACTGCAGGGCAGGGGAAATCTTGGCAAATTGACACCTGGTCACTCGGGTGCTGTGGTCTTTTGGGTTGTCATCTTTCATTCCAGAACAAGATTTTTCTGATTTGAGGAACTTCAGTGCCCGTGGAGGCAGCACCTCTGCCACGGGAGGAGCTGGAAGGTGCAATGTGCTCTGCATCTGGGATTTTCTGCTTTTTTTGGGGGGTTCTCCCTGCACCCCAGGGGTCTCTGGTGTGTCAGTGAGTTCAGCTGCACTGCCTGGACACTGCAGCACGGGGAAGCTGCTGGGGGAGGGAGCAGCATGGAGATGGATTTCTGTCACTTTGCTGATGCACATCTTCATTAGAGGAGTTAAGCTGGTGGGATTCTCTCCTCTGTGAACTTATCCACACTCATGAATAGAAATTTCAGATGACACAGGGATCTCTGCTGGTTTGTTAGGAGCTGATGGAGACAGACATTACACTCCTTACAGAAACCTGGATGGGAGGTAGCCCTCATCTCAAATAAATTGCATTTTGGGCCCCCACTGTCTCAGTTCTGGGATTCTACCACTGCCTGCTTAGACCTGCTTACAGTTATGGGGTATTTGTGTTTCTGATTTAAAATGTGCTGCAATGTCATTGCACTATGAGAGCAGTGTGCTCAGGATGGGAGTGCAAGGAATATTGAAAAGAGCAGCTCTGAAACTCTCCTGTTCCATCAGTCTTTAGCTGCAGGATTTTTTTTGTTTTGTGTAATAACAGTGAGTTTAATTTAGAATCCTGTAATCATCAGTAGGCAGGGCTGATGCTCTGAGGTGTAAAACAGACATAGCACTGGTGTTCTGTATTGACAGATACACAGTAAATTACACTCAAAGAACATTTTCTCCTAAATTTTAGCTAATAGCTGTTGGTATAAGTCCTTCCTAAAAGCCATTTCAAAATGGATTACTATGACTCTAAGTATTCTTGTTATCTCACCTTACTTTTCTGACTGGTAATTTTGCTTGTGGTTCTGATCTGCTGCCATGTACACTCCTTTCACCAAAAAAAGAAATTTGAATTTGGAGGAGAGATTTCTAATTGAAATATGAGTCAAAGTGTGCAAGTCAGAAGTTAACAAGCAATTATTTAGATGTGCATCACTACTGAAGTAAATCTGGTCAAGAAAATGCTTTTCCTCTGTGCCACACTGGTAGAAAATTTTCAGTGATTTGTTTTAATACTTTTCACTAAAAAAGCATGGAGGGAGGTGTCTGCCAAGTGCCCCCTTTTCCTCATAGTAGAAGGCAAAAACAGAGCATGAAAAGGAGTGAAAAAGAAATTTGTGTTTTGTGTGAAGAAATGAGGAAATATGGCAAAAAAAAAAAAAAATCAGAGCAAACAAAGGCACTTTTTTCCTTTTTTTTTTTTTCCCCCCAGTAAGAGCTCATGGACTGAGTTGATACTGAAGTACTGAAGTTGGTAAATGAGGTTCCAGCATTAATGACTGAGTGATTTTTGTGCAAGCCAGAATGACACACAGCTCCTTCTCCAATAGCCATTTGCCTTGGGGTAGAAACAATTTAATTTTTCAAACATTAAGTGCATTTCAGATCATTTTTTTCAGTGGGATAACTGAAAAGTTTATTCTCTTCTCCTTGTGACCCAACTGTGCTGTTTCAAATGTCTTACTTAACTATAAACCATTGCTAACAGTGAAGTCTGACTTAACTCTGGTTTAATTTTCACACTTGTTTATTTTCCTGTTTTCTCCCAGAAGGTATTGCACTCAATAATCTGCAGCTGATAGCAATTTCCTGACCAGTGAGTTGCTGGTGTCTTGGGGACTCTGGTATTGACAGTGCTTTCTTTTCTGTCAAATAATTGACCAGAATGGCCTAATTTCTGTGAATCTTTAGGGCTAAACCTACTGATGATAAATTTAGATTAAAGATGCAAAATAATTCTTCAAATAAAAAAAAATATTTTATGCTTTTAGGAGCAATGCTTTTGCATGAATTCCACAAAACCCCTGTAGGACCTGGTCTAGGTGAAATGAGACAGCTCTAATCTTGCAACAGCACTTTGGGTTTGAGTGGATAAAGCAAAAAAAAGGAGTTAGAAGCTTAGAATGATATCCATGGAAGCTATTTCTGTGTCTCCTTGTGCTCAGTGTGTGGAGCACGGGCAGCCCAGGAGTGGTTGGTTCCTTGGGGCGCCTCAGACCGCGCAGCGCTCGAGGGTCGGTAGAAATTTGGAAGCGAATTTTTGGAAGTGACAATTTATGGTGCAAATGCTGCAGGAAAGGGCTTTTCTCATGCTGTTTCTCTGTTTGCCAGCTCTGAAGGCCATCCCAGCTGATGTTATGTACTGAAGTCGTACGTGTACTCAATGATGTTAAGCCAGCAAACATGGGAACAAGGAAATAGCACGAGAAAGCCCTTTGTCCTGGCTCTGGTTGCCGAAGAAATTTATCGTCTCATCTCCAGAGGGGTTTGGAAGTGACCATGAACTGTTCAAGCTGCCCTACTGAAAGGTATCAAGGGCAAGGATTTTTTTTAAAAGGAAAAGACAAAGACATTTTAGTACGTTGTGCTATAGTGTTCTATAACGTAGTTTTGCTAAGAAAACAAAGTAATGTGACCCATCCTTCTTCACAGTTGGTGATTATGGTAAATTTATTTTGCTTGTAATCATCTTCTTGTCCCAGATTTTTTTTTTTCCTTATTTATTTTAGTTTAAAGAATTAGGAATTTTGTTTCTATGAATATATTAAAAGGGAGCAATAAATTTTATTCCTATGTTAAAAAGAGAATGTAAAGTTCTTTATACTCCCTGCATTTAAAAGAAGAACAACTGAGTTGTTGTCACTTATAGCACCATTATACATGTTAAGAGTTAAGTGTTATTTATATGTATCCATAATATTTTTAATGATGATATTGCTGCTATGGATCATAAATAGAAATGATCAAGTCACTGCTTTCTCATTTTTTAGGCACAATAGTAGTAGTGAAAAACTAGTACTTCCTGCTTTCTTATCCACAACATTTTGTAATCAATGGTCACCTTTTAAATAACTGGAAAGCATTCACATAACTTTTAAAAGCAAAATTTAATTTTCGTTTTGCTTGCTGAAGTCTTGATAATGTCTAGTTAACAGGTGCCAAACATTTAGCCTTTCAAAGTGTTTTTATTTAAAAAGAAAAAGTCATAAATCCAGTGGCTTGGTTTCCAGTGTAATAAAATAGGAAATAGACATAATTTTTTCACTGTTAGCCAGCACATGGGGGTAAATGGCCTACTGTTGTTTCTTTTCCTTCCCCAATTATTCTTCTATAAAGTTTTATTTTTTTTTGGTTGGTTGGCTTTTTTGTTTGTTGTTCCTTTTTTTTTTTAACTAAAGTTTTTTATATTATAATTTGTTATTTAGCACAGCTCATTTACGAAATAAAACTTGAGTATCATAGCTTTGTTTGAAGGTTGGTTGCAAGTTCTTGTATATTGGCTCACATTTTAGGGAGTAATGCTTAAATATGTATCATCTATAATATTAGAATTTCATATGCAATGCCAAATCTCTTAGGAAGCAAAGGAGTATAAAGAACCCTGTTTTCTGCACTTATATGAAGACATGTAATATTAGTTTGCTAGAATAAAATGAAATACAGACACTGCTTTTAACTGGGATGTATGCAGTATATAGAACGTTCTTTTTAAAAAAAAAAAGTTAATGATGGTTCATGAATTAGACTACAACATGGAATTCTTACACATTACTGTATGTTTGATGTAAAGATATTTATAGGCTTGTACTTAATAATCACCTTGCCTCAGTTCTTGGACTGCAGAATGTCTACCATGACTGTTGCCTATAGTTTGCTCCACATTTGCTATCTGGCTCTTTAAAAAAAAACAAACAACAATGTGTATTTGGCTATTTGATCTGTAAAATAAATTCTATTAATAATGAAGTACGTATTGTAATTCAGCATATTGTATTGCATAATTACAGCTATGACTGTTACAGAGAGCTTTTCATGTCCCATGACGGGATCATTTTCTTGGGAAGAACTTCATGTACCTGTCAGACAGTTTTGCTCCTCCTGTTTTTAGCAGCCTTGCAGCATTTATGCTTCAAACTGAAGTCCCCCAACCCTCCCAGTGGACAGATGTGCAGTGACAATTGTTGACTCAGTGCCACAGCTCAGCCATTCACAATTCCTCCTGGGGTTTCTCCCAGAGGTGCAGTTGGAGTCCCTCACTCTGCTCCTGCTGGCTGCTGCAGTTTGTGGAGGTGTTTCCTAGGTGGGTGATGGGAAAATTCTGTGGCTGAATTTTCAGGCCCCATTCAGAGTGCTGTGTCAGACAGACAGGATGATGGCACAGGCCTTGAGTTTCTGTTTTCACTTTGAGTCTTTGGATTTCTCTCCTTACGAGAATTAGGTTGGATTTCCCTTTTAAGAAAACCCCTGAACATAAATTTAATGGCTGATTAAGAGAAGCACCAAATAATTTCAATGCTTACGTTCAAACTTCTTTGGGAATTTTTTTGTGGTTTTTTTTTTTTTTTTTTTTTTTAAATAATGAGATTTAGTCATCCCAACTGAACATGTAGTTGTCCTCATTTTTTTTCTCTGGTGGTGACAAGGCATAGGCTGTAGCAGGTTATTTTGATTTGAGGTCTGCATACCTTCTAGAAGTGCCTACTTTCTTACACTGAGTATGAAGAGAACCTTTGATGAGAACCTTTCTTGTACCAGATGTGCCAGTCATGTGCTTTCAGAGGAGAATATACTTAATTTCCAGTTCCTTTGCTTTTAACTTAGCTGAAGCTTTTTTTCCTAGCATTACACTGTCCCTATCATTCTAGTTACCAATTAACAATTCTAAAAACGTCTAGGATGATTTAAAAATGTCCAAAAGTTCCATAAATGAAATAACAGGTAAACCACATGGTTTGATTACTGGTTCCATCAGTAATCCCTGCTCTGGTTCTCTCATGAGTCAGCCCAGCCAAACATGAGAACCTCCCAAATGCCCTGAGGGAAAGCCAGAAACCTCGAAGTGGCTCAGTTTCATGTGTTTTGTCTGTTTCAGTTTTTGTTTTCTTACATCTAAATATCACATTTTAAAAAGTTTCATAGACTGGTATGAAACTTCTTCAGAGCTCATTTCTTCTTGGTGCTGGAATGGGCACATGAAAACCAAATATTTGGTTATTGACCAAATATGTGTGTGTGCTGGGTATGAATTTCTACTCTTCTGTGTGATGAAGGCCAGTCAAAAAATTATCTTATTTTTGTTTTAAATAATATTAGTATCCCGAGTCAAAGCTAGATATATGTGTTTCAAAATCAACTCTGTTTCTCAAATGTTTTCACCTACAGAAATTTTTTTTTTCTGACTGCTTAGAAGTCAGAGTGAAGTATGAGCAAAAATAACTGAGTTGACCAAATGCTACTTTTGAACTTGACAACTCATTATATTTTCTTTGGAATATCAATATATTTATCGTACTTCAGACTGCAATTACCACAGTCACCTCAGAGGCAAGTTCTCAAGGAATTCCCCTTTCCCCTGGTGCTCAGTGCCCATCTCCAGAGCAGCCAGGCTGTGTCTGCAGGGAGAGCCCCAGAGCTTGGGGCTGGTCCCAGTGCAGTGTGGGGCTGAACAAAGAGGAAATTCTTTATTTATTGCCACTTTTAGGTGTAGGTGACCCCAGGGCTGCTTGCAGCCCCCCAGCACAGCAGCTAGGGCTGGCTCTCAGGTGAGCTGGTTGCTGCCAATGCTGTGTTGCCAATGATTCTGGAATTTTTGTGGATTTGTCTACCAAAGCTCCCTCCCACCCGACCTCAAACACCCCTGAGAGCAAGCGAGGCACTGCAGGAACTTTGGGGGATTTAAATCCTTCTGAGTTCGGTTCTGAAGGGCAGTAGGGGCTGTCAGGAACAAAACTGGTTTGTGATGTAAATAGAATTATATTTTTAACATAAACTGTGATGCTGCAGGGTTTTTTTTGGTTACACTTTTCTGGTGATTTCCCATTCTACCATAAAACATATTTATGGTGTATCCTGGTCTTACATATTATTTGTAAAATCTTTTTAACAAATGATTTGAATATATATTTTTGCTTTCATATTGAATTACTGAGCACTGTTCCTTTTATGTCTTATTTATCTATTTCTAAAATAAATTTGGTTTGACGATTCTGTTTGTTCTATAGATGATGTTGTGTACCTTCTGGAGAAGCCCTGGTTTTAGATACATCTCTGGTCTCTTTGCTTAATGCATGCCCACCACCAAGCCTCTACAGAGACTCTATTCTCTGTTTAATCTGTATTTTTCACAGTTTAGGAGCTGTGATTATTAAATAACTTAACCACATGTAAGCTTTACAAGAAGAACTATGAAGGAATTTGCCTCTTTGAAAACCTCAAGCTCTTTAGCAGCACATTTCTTTTGTCTGCAATGCTTTCAAAGAAATCCGAGCAGGAATTCCAAGAGCCACACTTTTTCCAAAGATGTTCCCACGCACATGGGGGTGTTTATATCTGTCTCTGTTTGTGTTTTGTTTGCCTGTGTATGTAGGGAGCACGAGGGTGTCTATCCACATTTATCCCCCATTCAATTAACAAAGGTTCCAGGCAGTAAATATTGAAACTGCAGAGATGTGCCCAGCCCAATATCTCCTGCTGTGAAAGATAGCCAGGCTCTAAGGATTTCAATCTGCCACATTATTTGATTTTTGGGAAGATTTGTCTTCCCTTCTGAGGATGCACTGGGTTCTCAATATGTGAGAAAATGACTCTTGGTGATTGGGAGGTTAGGATACAAATATGAAAAGTGCAGTTCTCAGTTTTAGTGCTATGATTCTTTCACTAGGTTATTCCACTCATTCCTGTACTGTCTCAGTATTCTAAAATACAATTTTCTCTACCAAATAGACTCATATTCTTAAATTTTACCATGGAAAATGTAGCAAAATGACACATTTGTATTTTCTCTAAATTGTGAGCTTCTGCTTATTTCAGAAGTAGACCCATGTAAATCAGCTTCAGTTATTTATATGCATAGAGGTGGATATAAAGTGTGATATCAGGAATTTTTTCAGGGGCATTATTGACATTTTGCAATCTTTTAAATAGGTTTTATTCCTTTGTGTTCCCATTGCCAAGGAAGGTGTTCATTCAAGCTGAAATCACTTATTTCCAATAAAAGCTGAATGATGATATCAGAGGTATGAGGTTTGATTTCTCATCACTGAATTCCAGCTAAAAATCATGAGCTGAGTTTTGGTCTGTTGTCCTCAGCATTGTTTTCATCCTTTCCTGAGAGAACTTCCCTGGCTGTTGGATGGATGAGGCTCCCTCTGCTCCTGTGCTCTGTTTTCTCCTGGGCTGTGATGTGAAAGTCTCCAACCATAGGTTTTCCCACCCAAAACCACTTTTCCTAGGGCTGGATCTAAACCATCCATGTGCTGCTGGTCTTTCCCTCCCTCTCTTGTATGAGAAAGAAACCAGCATTGGACAAATTCTGTTTTTTCCTGACACTTGGGCTCGTGTCTTTCTGACAAGCAAATGAACTTCAAACGTGTGACTGGAATTTGGAAAGTCCTTCCCTTGGGATGTTTAGGGCATTTGAGTAATTGGAAATAACTCAAAATTTTGGGATTTTCTGACAACCAGGCTCAGCCAGTGTCTGCAGAGCCAAGGTCACGACAACGTGCAGGACTTGGGAGGAGTCAGGATGGGAAGGATGAGGGGAAAGGAAGATCTTTTCAGTCTGTTATTATTATTGTGGTGTGAAGCTGAATCAGAATGCTAAGTGCCACAGCAGAGATCTTTGCAGATGCAGATTTAAGTCACATTTAAGTCACATGTTTTATTAATTGCATTAGTGTTGACTCATTATGGATAAAAGCATTCTGCTGAAGGTATCTGAACATGTGGCTGTGTGTTCACATCTGGGCTGAAAAGTGATTCAGGTCAGGGATTTATTGGGATTGAAAGGTAAGGGGTCTTTATTGTATTGTTAACTGGTCTTTGCAGATTGCTAAAAATTGTTTCCCTCCCTTTGAGAAAGAATGTGCTTGGAGCTGGAAATGAAGAAGAAAAGTAACTCAGACTTGGAAAAATGTATTGTACAATTTTCTTTGCTATTTAACTAGAAGAAACTATTTCAATTCCTAGAGATGGTACAAAAAGATTCTTCCTTTTTTTAAATTTTTAAAATTACCTGATGTAAAATTACAGTTTTTGTATAACAATAAACTGTCTTCTAGCTTTGTTACATTTTATTTCTTGAAGCACACTGAAATGAATTTAAAAGCAAGTGCTTTGCCTTCCTAGTACCCAGTTATTATATCTGTACCTAAGCACATAGGTACAGATGTTTTAAATTACACACTATGAAAGCCTAAGTGTTCTCTAGGTTCTGTCTTCTCTTTTCCAAAGTCTGTTTTTGGAGGTGTTGAACATGAAACTATCTGTAGCCAACACACCAAGGAATCAAACTGAAGGTGGAGAAAGGCTTTTCTGTTTAAATAAGTCTATTTGTAAACAAAACTTCAAGAGAGGAGGAAAACATTGGATTATGTCTTAAGCCTAGCAGAAGGGAAGCAGCAACTTCTCCAGCCTGCTGGGATTTTGATTGCTATTGATTTCAAAGTTAGAGGCCCAAACAGCTGCAATTTGTACAAGAAGAGTTCCTCCCAACTCGTGGTGAACTCAGAACTCAGCCAGAGCTCTGGCTAAGAGCTGCTGTTCCTTGGAAAGGTGGGGGGATGTTGTTGTTATTATTATTGTTGTTATTATTGTTGTTAGCAGCAGTGATCAGCACTGCTGTAGTCCCTGCTCACAGTCTGTGCTGAGTCACCTGGATCTGCAATACTTTGTGCACCTGAGTGGGAACAGGGGATTTACCAAATATCCTGCCTGAAAATCTTGTTTTTCCTCCTTCAGATAGCAGGAAGTGACTCTATCCAAATACAGATCTCTCATACTTTTCAGAAGTGTCTCATCAGACACACTGAATGCTTCCCTTTTTAATTCTTATTTTATACATTGTAGAAGCTTATACACATAGATATAGATACATATATATACAAACAAAAAGATAAGATAATTTCCTAAGATTTTTCTTGTTTTCTTTATAAGCCACTGTTCAAAGACATTTCCTGCTGTTTAGGAGCACGAGGCTGAATGGATTTTTCAGCAGCCTGATGTAGATTTTTCATCTAGCAAAAGGATATTGTAACTAATTAAAAAAACCAGGGATAAACAGATTGGTGTTTGCTTACACATGAGGGAATCATCAAACCTACTGATTTTGCAAACAAGAGGCTCCAGGATTTGATGCATGCATTTTAAAAAATTCATATGGCCAAAGTTGAAAATCAGTCCCTGCTAAATGATCTTCCCTGATTCATTCCCTTTCTTCTTCATCAGGCTCTTTGTAAGATCACTTCTGTGCACTTTCACTTTGGCCAAATTTTACCCCAAGTTATTCATGTCCTGTCCATCAAATATTGGTTTTGTTCTTCCATGCTGGAAAATAATACATGTATGGTCTGACACTGTGAGTTTCTTGTCTCTAATGGATGGTTTAAGATTTTCTTACTGCTGTGTTTTCCTATTTTTAGATTAATATATTGAAACTGTGGTGGGGGGCTTGGGTAAGAATCCAGACATTTGTAGGATCTTGCACTTTGTGTCGTGTCAGTTTGACGTTTGACAACAGCACTGTGATAATAACAGAATGATTTTAATATAATACAATATAATACAATATAATACAATATAATACAATATAATACAATATTATATTATTATATATTATATTATATTATATTATATTATATTATATTATATTATATTATATTATATTATATTATATTATATTATACTATATTATACTATACTATATTACATTATATTACATTATATTACATTATATTACATTATATTACATTATATTACATTATATTACATTATATTACATTATATTACATTATATTACATTATATTATTACATTATTTTTATTATAGTATATTATATTTATGATATGATATATGATATGATATTATACTATATTATATTATATTAATCATATAATATCATATTATATTTAGTGCCCAGTGTACAAAGCTTGGACAATATGATAGAACCCTTTAGGATATATTGGTGGCTCACAGAATATATATCTATTTCTTACATCAGAATTCTTAAAGATTGTGGAATTATAGAATAATTCAGGGGATTATTAATCCAAGGGATCTATGAAGTCCCCTACTCCAATCATGGGACTCAAACCCAGCTTCTTTCAGATCAGTTTTCTCTGGGTCTTGTTCAGTTGACTTCTAATAATTTCCTCAAGAAAATATTAGAATAGGATATATAGAATCCTCAATAGGATCCTCAAGAATTTAGAGGTGTTTGAGTGGAAATCAGCATCTTAAATGTCTTTATGAATCCACTACCCACATAGATAAATATCCAATGAATTCAATTTACCTATAGCTGTAAGTAGTTTAAATAAATTTATTTCTGTGCATTTTTGGGGTGAACCCCCAGTGCACTGTTTGCTGCTCACTTGTAAGGCTCATCAACTTTTGTATTCATCTTTATTTTATAGCTATGTTGTGAGTTTTTATTTGAATTTCCTCTAGCTGTAATGAAAGCCCTGAGAAGCTGACACAATCTTGATTGTTTCACTCACAAAGAGCACATCAAACAACTTCAGAAACTTATCTCAGAGGTTGGGTATTAAAAGCAGACAGGAGCAATTCTGTCAGGAGCAATTAAACCAGGAAAACGTAATTGGAGGCAAAAAAGGCTTTTGATGCTTCCTGTGTACAAGCTGTACAATTATCTGCTTTCAGCTCCCAAGCATGATTTATTAGTTACAGTGGTTTGGCTTTGAAGGGCTGGGACAGGCTGTGCTCACTTGTGTGAGGGCTCCAACATCTGTCCTGACAATCCTCTTGCAGGCTGCCTTGGAGGAGTTGGGAGATGGCAGCACCAGCTCTGCAGTGGATATCAAACAGCCAGAGTTAGGAGAGGGGGGCTTCAGGGGGAGATTCTGTGATTTCATTGCCCCTTTTTAACACAATAACTCCTTGAACTGTTTGTTTTTATTATTCCAGATGGGAGCAAGATGCGCTTAAATGTATAAAATGGAATAAAACAAATCAAATGCTTGGCTGCTGTTCAAGAGCTGCTAAGGCTGAGCTTTATTAAATTCACATGAGGATATGATAAGTGTGGAGTTTCACACAATGAACTGCACTAATCTTACTCATGAAGAACATCATTTTTCTTGAGATAGATGAGAGAATCTGAAATTTTGTCATGAAAAAAACAAAGCCCCTTTGGAGTTTCATTTTCCGAGGGCATTCACTGCTTGAGTGAAATCTGTCCATGTCCCACAAACAGAATCTTCATGCACAATCCATTTTTACACATCAAAAGTTCCAAGGGTTTGTTCTTTCTCATGGCAAAGTGGAGAATACTTCAAAGTTACTGTGTTCTGTGTTAAAGCTGTTCCCTGTGTCATCCACAGTGCCTTCAGGAATAAACATTTCTGTTTTAAAAGGGGACAAAAGCATGGCAATTTCAAATTACATAGATACATTAAATTTATGCTTAAATAGGAAAAAACTTAAAGCAGAGCAAACCAAATATTTTTTAATGATTATTTGCAGGATGTAATTCCCATTGATGCATTTTCTTTTTTTTGTGACTGTAGATCATTTTTATGCCTCTGCAGTAGAATGGCTGTTTATAACTCAATGTTTTTCAGACATTTCCTGTTATTCAATGAAATTAAAATTCTTTTTAATATGCTATTTTTCCTTATTTATTTTTATTAAAACTCCAAAATTACTGTTGAAAATTTCTGATGAAATAATATTATTTTCCCCCCCTCAGAACTGCAAAAGTGAAATTGCTGACAATACTCACATGAAACATTTTGTTACATTTTCTATTTAAATTCAGTGTAAAGCTGCATTCATAAACTATTTCCTTGTATCTAAAAATGCTAAAAAGGAAATGAAAATGCAAAAAACTCAGGGTTAAATGACTTAGGTCCCAAATGTATTGATGATCTTTTCTTTAACCAAAAAAAAAAAAAAAAAAAAAAAAAAAAAGAAAGAAAGAAAAGAAATGCTATGGGAAATTTTTGTAGGAACTGATCATTGCCTTCCCAAAATCATGAATAATTAGAGTGGACTTCACATGGAAATAAAATTAAAAAGAGTAGAAATCAGCTGCTGTTTTGATGAAATCACCCAACATGTTTGGTTGGGTGATAACAAAGATTCCAATTTTCCTTTGTGGGGCTGAATAAGTCGTTTGGTGTTTTCTCCTTTGGAAATGAGTGAGAGACACAAGGTGTCTGCTTGAGGGGCTGCAGGAATTCACCAGAGCCCCAGATGCAGAACTCACCTGAGCACACCTGAACACTGCAGTCCAAGGGTGTGGCCAAAAGAGAATGGCCAGCCCCAGCCTGCCATGCCCCAGGACAGAGAACTCCTCTCCTTGGGACAGCAGCCCAAGCAAAAGCTCAGATTTAATCAGAACTGGTTTGCCTCTCCCTGTGTCAATCACAGCTTTGATATTGATAATCTGAGGAGAGCAGGGCTGGGAACACAAAGTCTCCTTTTGTATTATTGAGATGAAAAGATTCTGCTGGGGTTTGATAACACTGGAGATGCTGAGGCTGTTACAGAAACATAATGAATATCAAATATATCTGCAAAAAGGACTTTTTATCAAGATCAAGTCCTGATGAAAAATGCCACTTAATCTTTATTTTACACCAGACAGGTTTAAAGACTGCAAGTCGTGAATGTAGATCTGTATTTAATGGAGGAATTTAGTTTGGAACACTCTGTGCTGAAATATGAACCTTGAATTCAGTTGCTTCTCATCTGATCTAAAAAAAAAATTAAAAATTAGACTAATTTTTTTCATATTCAAATACAGAATGCTCTATTAATAAATTATAATTTTCCAGTGGATGTCACAACCTTATGGGTAAATCAATATAAGCTATCATTCCAAATGAATTCTGTGGCATTTGAACTCATTTCGGTGGAACTAATTTTGTTTGTTGTTTTGTTTCTAAATTATTTCTGGAAAAGAAAGTGTCTGTCCAGTCACTTTTAATTTATACATCTCAGAACTGCTGGGTTCCATGAGAGGGAAATCAGATTTGGTACAATGAAGCAAAATTTGGCATGTGCTAATTTTATGTGATGGGTCGATGACTGGTTGGGTTTTTGTTTGGTTGGTTTTTTAAGTAGGATAAGATTATTTGTCTGCTGTTAATTTTTCAATTGTTTTCTTTTTCGGGTGGTATTTAGGAAGGAGCTGGAACAGGATTTTTCATTTCTGGTCAAAAAAAAAAAAAAAGTTCAGTGATGGGAGTTCTCAAGTGAATGTATCATAATCTTCCAGAGGGGCTGTGGAGGATTGGCTTACACTGTTTGTGTTCCAGGACTCGTGTGTGCTTGTAAGCTTTGTATGGATTTTCTTTTCTGTAATTGTTTTTCCTTTAGCCATCCTGTGGCCTGAGATTGGAAGAAAAAGATAAAAGGTCAGAAAGGCTTAATAGCAATTTTGTTTTTGAAAGGGAGAGGCTGGTTGATCCAGCTTAAATCTTTACAGCTGGATCAGCCAAGGACTTGAATTACAGAGCCACATGACAACCTCAGAACCTCATGGGCCAGCTCACCAGCAGCTCCAACAGGAGTGAGAGGGAAAGGTGAATCCGTGGGACATGTGCTCATGATATTTTGAGAGGGCTTGCAAAACAGGTGGGAATGGAAAACCCCTTCCTTACCGTGTAAACAACAGAGAAAATAGAAGAGAACTACATTTTGTCACCTTGCTGTTGGGGGGTGGCTGAGGATGATGGGGGTGTTCTCAATGAGAGGCAGAAGTGCATTGGCTGTGTCCCGTGGGGTTCATGGAGCCACATCCAGGTGCTGGTGGTGTTTGTCTCACCAAAACAGTGTCAGACCAGACCCTCTCACACACCAGCACCTTGTGAATGTTTTAGTGGAAGGGTAAGAAGTGCTGAGGTGATGTTTCACTTGTTACAATTTTTGGTTTCCTTTTATTGTCTTTTGCACGTGTAGAGCAGAGGTGCTGACAGAGGGGAGGAGGGAAGGTGTGCCAGGCCTGGATATCTCCTGTCAGAGCAGGGCAGGGAGGATCAGCAGAGCACCTGCAGCCCTGCCATTCACTTGGCATGATGGGATTCTGGATGTGGAAGACAGACATTCAGTGTGGTTTCTTCCAAGTGATAATGGTTTCCGTTTTGAATGACTGTAAAGGTAACAGAAATATATATATATTTTTTTAATGAAAGACTTAGGTTGGAATTCATTTCTTCTGTAGGAGGTGAAGGCAGAAACCACACAGAGAGGATCACTGCTGTAGCTGTCTCAAGCTCACACAAGCTGCAGTGAGTCACTCTAACTCTCTTTCCTCTAGGTACTGTGGGAGGTAACTATGTGAACACTTGGCTTTTAGATAGCTGAGGCTGAGTAAGATGGTTTCTGAAATCTAATACAAAAATAATTTTAAAAACCAGGGCTCACAAAGCTGAGAACATTTTGAAGCCGTGACCTTCAGTCCTGTAGGCAGATTGCTCTCAGTTAGAAAGTTGAGGCAATTAAAAGATGGATAACACAGAGAGGAGTTTTCAAAGTAACTGAAAGTATTGTACTCAGATATTTTCACCTCCACTGACTCTGCTGTTGGGGTGCTTGTTCCATGGATGTTGTTCAAAGTTGTTTGAAATATTAGTACATTTTACTGTGTAGAGAAAGATTAAATCCTCTGATACATTTCCCCTTATTTCTCTAGAATAAATTGATATGCAAATGAAATGCTGTGTTAAAAGGAGCCCATTTCTTACCATTAATTTCTCCTCATAAAATCCTTTTTGTATCTGTCTTTTCACCAGTTTGCTTCACCACCTTTACTCTTTGCCATGAGCTGACAAAGACCCAAGTGCATTCATTCTGCTTGTTTATTTGGCATGCCAGTTATAACCAGTATAAACACGAGGAGAAAAGGGGCTGTGGAGAGCTTCAGCAAGGAGGGACATGCCTCAGGCAGACTGCACTGGATCCTGGTTCATTCCAGCAGAATGGAAACCATGAATCAGGAGAAAGGGAAGAGCCTGTCCTCAGGCAGTGGGTGGTGTCAGCACTCGCTTTTTTTGCAGAGTTCACTGGTGCCAACACTCAGGATTTTGTTCCCTGTGATACATCCAGCCTTTGTGTCATGGTTGGGACAGACAATACAAAGCACCACACTCCATTTTCAGAAGGCTTCAAACTGGTTCTATTCTACCCTAGATGCTTTTGGTACATTCTTACAAAGCTCCCAAGTTTACACTTTACTGATTGGTGAGAGACAAGCAAAGTGCTCACTGGAACAGGCAGATGCAGGTTTCTCTGATTTACCCTTCTGTCTTTCTTGGCTTCTGTGTCAACGACCTTGGTAGGAAATTCTTTCATGGATCATCTTCTCAAACTTCTCTCTGGCTCACAGAGGTCACTGCAAAACCTCCTCCACACCTCTGGGGGCAAAGCCACCCCCTGTGTGCTGTGCTGGCCCTCGTGGCAGGGACAGTGGGGTCTGGCAGGGACACCTGGGACAGCCCCTGTGGCAGCACAGCCTCCCCAGAGAAAATTCATGTCCTGGGCAGAGGCAGAGTCAGTGTCATCCTGAGCTTTGGGACAAGCAGAGCACAGAGAGCTTCTTCCAGAGAACACTGGATATTTTACCTCATAGCTGCTGTCACAAAGCCTAAATTGATTAATGCTTTTAAAAACTTCCTGTTCCTCTTGGATTAGGCCACCAGGGCTGCTTTTGGGAAAAACTAGACTAAGAATGAGAATTTGTCTGGATAACAATTCTGAGATGGGTTATAAATGGAAAATATTGCAGTCAGTTGCCAGTTTCCTCTTCCCTGAAACTTTTGGAAGACTGAGCAGCACAGCTGCATCTTTATGCAGGAGTGTAGGAGCAGAAGTTGGAAGGAGGGTGATGGGAAGATGGGAAGTGGGCACTTTGAGGGGGAGGACTTCATCCAAATTAAATCTAGAATCTCCTGAAATATTTGAAGCAGAAGAAACTTGTTTCTTTGCATAACTTTTGCTGAAGTCCAGAAATTTTGTCATGGATTGGGAAGTTTTTGATGTGTTCTTCCTTTGGAAGGAGCACTGTGAGGGGAGCCTCATCTTGTGGGAAAACTGGAATTAAACTCCACTCTAATACAGTTCATGCAGTTCTGCCTTTTTTCTTTTTTTTCTTTTTTTTTTTTTTTTCCCAACAGTCTGTTGGTCTTTACTGCTGCTGGAGACTCATCCCAAATCTCATCACCTGCTATCCCATGTGATGTTAATTAACACCTTTATTGTGATGTCCAGAACTATGTCAAAGCCTAACGAGGTACTTGAACTCCATTTTCAGCACAAGGACAGCTCCTGTCCTGCCAGGGTTTGTGTTTTAGGCAAAGCTGCTCTTACTCTGTGATAGCAATTTCAGACTGGAGAGGTTTCAAACTTGAACCTTTCTGAGCAATCCTGATACTGCCATGAAAAATTGGAGGAGTAGAGAAAATCCAACCTCAACACAACCATATTTTAATCCACTTTCTATTAAGATAATTTGACCAAAAAAGTTACTTTTGGAAGCTGCATGTTGATAAACTGTAAAAAATGAGTTTCTAATATTATTTCTTATTTGGCTGATTTCTTCAAGGCTACATCTTACAGCTGTTTTACTGGAAAACCAAATTTACAGCTATTATCTGATGCTCCATCTAATTTGCTTTCTCCTAGTCTGGAGAAACAGCATGCAGTTACTGTAGGAAAAAAGAGCAAGGTAAAAGTATAATGAAGAAGTGAAGTGATTCTCCATGAAGACCTCTCTGCAATACTGTACATGGTATTGCACTTTATTTATTCACAGCTTTGCACTCGAAGAAAACCACAAGGAGATGAAACCTCAAGAGGAAAAGCCCTGTGAAATGAGAACAAACAATATCAGAGCATAAGGTGTCCTGCTAACCTTTAAAAATGCAATTCAGTCCCACACAATTTTCCTCAATCAGAGGCAAATCTGCAGTCCTTTAGCAGCAAACCAATCAGTTGGGCTCTCACTCCCTTTGATGTGTGAGTTGAAATTTAATACAAAAAAGAAGAGACCTTTTGGGAAATCATATTAATGGAGGTTCATTTTCATTATGTCCAGTTTTCTTTCATTATTGGATACTTGTGGGGATAGGTCTTTTCCCTGGAGTGCCCTTCTCTAGATTATTTTGTCGTGTGTGTGCTTCTTCCTGTGCCTTGAAATCAGTGTGATATTCTGCACTGCTTTCTCCCATCTTTTCTTGCTGTGTTAATTTTACCTGGGAAATTCCAGAGGTTAAAATTTTGCAATCGTTGCTCCCTCACTGCTCTTTGACACATTTTATTTTGCTGTTCAGTGGCAAAAGGTTGCTATTGCTCTCTAGGATGGGATTCATTTGGAGCTTTATATGCAACCAAGGATCTTTGCATGATCTCAAGTGCTGAACAACAACCAAAAAGTGAAGTATTTTAGTAAATTGCTGGAGTTAATGACCCTTCTGATGATCGAGGGTCATTATCTGCTTTTAGCTCCCTCTATTACCTACTTCTCCTGGCTCAGAGCACTGGAAGTTGATTACCATAGTGAAGGAGTGCTCCTGTTTTTCAGGGGAGTCAGAGGCAACTGCACTTCTCAGGAGCTGAAGCTGCTGAGTGCCACTGGCAGAGCACGAGGCCATTCCTGCTTTTCAGACATTCCAACTCCTGCACAAGCCCAGGATGGGCTTTTCAAACTGCCCAGGCAAGCTCTGGCTCCTGGGGAAGCACAGCAGGGCCAGTGCTCAGAGCTCTCCCTTTATCTGCTTTCATTCCAGGTTACCATCAAGAAGGCAGCCAGGATGAAGCAGGGAGTTGAACTGGGAATGCAACGTGGAGTTACAGATCACTCCATTACTGCCACTCCTTTATCTAATGCCATATTGATCTGTTTTCAAATTACTTAATTTTTCAGTGTTCTGTACAGGTTAGAGATCCATCTTTTCAGCCTCATGCCAAACTGGTTCGGGCTACACTGAGAATTGTACCTTTTATGACATTATATCAAATCAGGTAATTCTGTGGGGCTGTATAATGAAGTGTTGCATTAAGCTAAACTGAGCATCATGTCAAATTAAACTGTAGTTTAATTCTCAAATTTGAAGCAGAAGTTCCTTTGGGTTTGAGTAATCAGAGAGACTTGTGTGTGTACACACCTTTATTTCACCAGTTGTCTACAGATGTCTACAGAAGAAAAAAATGTTTAAATATTTAGGGCTGACAAAGGCCTGTGTTTAGAGCCATTAAAATCAAGGCTTCTCTTTGCTGCTCACATCTGTTCTCTGGGGGTTCTCTCAGCAGGACTGGATGAATCTGAGTTGGAACAAGACCAGCCTGGCTGGTAGGACAGAGGTTGGATCCAGGTGAGGGGTAATGGCAATGTTGCCTTGCTAATTGGAGAGGGCAGGAATTGCCAGCTCAGGAACGATGATCTGAGCACTGTTCAGGAGAGGGAGATTACCCTGAAGGAGTGGAAGGGAATTCTTCCCTTTCAGAAGTTATAATGCAGAGATCTCTGAGTAATGAAGACTTGTGATTAATGTGAAGTGTGCTGGTCATCCTCAGCAGTCATCCCGAGAAAGGACAGGTGGGAGCCAATGAAAATTGGTGGGAAATCTTCAATTTAAGTGAAACAAAATGTTCTTCAGGATAACAGAAGAACAAGGACTCACCCAAGACAGTGCCTTATATATAAGTTTTATATATATATATATATATATATATATATATAGATATATATATATATAGGAAAGATATATACATATATATATACAGTTATATATATATATATATATACTGGAAAAATGTGAAATCAAGATTTCAGATTCAGTGAATTAGGAGAGAGTGGTGATATGGTAATTCTTGGCCTGTATTTAAGAGAACTCCTGTGTTGCCCTCCTGAAGAAGTTGCTTCACACAGTTTTACTGACCAGTTGTTCTGTTCATCTGCAATTTTGTAGATAAATATAGAGCAACATTCACTTGTAGCACAATTTGTTGAGTGTCATCCAAAATTCACTGGAAAAAATATTTTTTTTTTTTAATATGGGAAGTTAACCAACCTATTCACAGTAGAGCCTAATGACAATTTGTTTGGAATCCCTACAGTCAGATAAGCACAGTCACAGATTTTAATTTTTCAGAAGACTTAGAAACTCCCCATTTGGAAATCATCTGTATTATTTTGTCTATATCTAGAACAAAAGATGGGGCTTAGTAGTCTTCAGTCTCTCTTAGCTACATTCCCATAACAAGGACAAGGCAAGCTTTTTGAAAAAGAAAAAAATTCAGAGTAATTACTATTGTGAATTATTGACCACTTGTTCCACATATTAGGAACTATTAACCTTGTTATCCATTATTTAAAGGACCTATATCACTTCACAAAACTGAGTATTCTTAGGTGGCCAGCAAAAATGATTTTATTAAGTTGAAACAATTTTCTTTAATTACCCTTCAACAATTCACAGTCTAAGAACAATTGCCCTTTTAGTAAAATGAATATAATGAACCACTCCAGAGAGCTCCAAGCTTGTGCTGTGTAGGAATCTGTGTGTTGGTGTTAAATAGTGGAGAATTCTCACAGCAGATGGAAGCCATCAATTAGGGGGAAACAGGAACAGAACCCAGGCACAGAAAGGATCTGGGGCTGGATTTGGGATGTCCTGATTCACCCTCAAAGGAAACTCCTGAGCTGTGAATTGTAGATAGTGCTCCACTAGAAGGATTTCACGGAGGAGCTCTGCTTTGGGTTTGGCTTGGAAGAAGAAATGGTAACTGGAGAATGGACAAGATATGTGCAGGATGTTTCCTGGTACAGACATTCCAAACAGACTTTATCTCCCTGGGAAGAAAAGTTTATGAGGTATTTGTTATATAATGGCTTTCTGTACCAGGCAGAGGCAGCTGCAGCCTCTTTGGTGAACAGAGTGAGGAAAAAAAAAACTCCATATGACTAGGAAAGTAAGGATGAGTTTTAATTTTAAGTTTTGAAGAATCTAGGATAAATTCTGTTGAAAAAAAAAAAAAAAAATCAGAGATCTCATAATCATACATCACACCGAAATCCTACTGAGTATTTAAAATAAAAATCCCCAGACAAATTTTTAGGGCTGGTATTTTTTGAATTATCATTTAGAATGAAACAGCAACAGAAAAAGGACAGAATCTGAATCTGTTTGCCTTCCTGCTCTCTAAAGATTTCATACTCTTAGAGATAATAGAAATGCCTGTGAAGCAGTAACATGGCCACTCGACTCTGAAAGATGCCAGATAAAAGTCTAATTCCTCATTCAGAGAAGTCCATCACTTTCATTTCCAGTCTTACTGGCACTTATTGTCAGCTAGTGTCTGTCATATTTTCATAATTAAGATAAATCTATAGGCTTCACTCTCCCTGAGTGATGCTCTCCAAGTTCTGGTTCTCTCTACCTGCTTATAAAACAAAGATGATGAATAGATTCCATCCATGTATTTATAAGATGTGCACCGTGGCAACTGGAGAGATTTATCTTTGTCTTTGTTTTCATTTCATGGGGTTTATCCTCTCCTGTTCTGGTAGCATCAGTGGCATCAGTGCAGTTCAGTTTGAGGGTTTAAAATCTAGGAAAACTGTAGCTATAGCCAGAATTAAAAACCTTAATTGAAAGGAGGGATGTAAAAGCCCTTTCTTGTGTATTTATGTACAAATAGTCACACAAAATCAAGAATACCTGAGAGATCTTTTAAAATTACATCTCAGTGAGGTCACACAAATTTCTGAGAGCACTTTAGAGATGCTAAAGCATGACAGAAAGCTGGTTGTGACCCTTCAGCCCTGACCTCCAGGAACACAGGACATCCCAGGAAACATTGCATTTTGGCACCTGGCAGACTCTGCTCCCTTTGCCTCTCCTAACCCCCAACCTTTCACCAGCCCAGTGCCTGAGGCAGAACCAAACTCTCAGCTTGTGGCCAAGGTCAGAAATGGTTTGGCATTCTGGCAGGTGTCTTAAAGATTGATGGAGATTCCCCTCTTTTCCGTTCTTTACTCTTATAGGTAAGGAGTTTTGTTGTTATTCCATATCTTAAGACATGCTTAAGTTAGAAAAAAATAAATGTAAAAGCACCACCATTTTTTGCATGGCATTAAACAGGCTGAAACATCACAGCCATTCCTAAAGGCAGATGGAAATATCAAATCTGGTCTATGTGTATGATGGCTCCTGCACGTTTCCTTCCCTGCATTCAGCAGAACATGGGGAGTGCATGATTGGAATGATGGCCCAAAATGATCCAGCAGCACAAATTAACCCAGCTGAGCAGTTCTTTGAATTCAGAGTGCAGTGTCATTACACAGTGATTACAAAAGTGGGAGCATCTCTTAATCATGGCCTTGTATTTTTGTCATTTATATGAGGAAATATATTCTGTTATATGTATTTGCTTCCACAAAAATCATCTGAAAGGTTTCAAAATGCTGAAGAAGTTATGGAAACATAGATCTAACTTGGCATGATGTCAACAAAGCCAAATGTTACCAATATAACACTGGGCTTTAGCTACACTCAGAAATGCTTGGTTGTGATATCTGTAGCCTAGAAAATACCCTTTGGAATTTAGTCCCTGATGGCAGGAAAATAATAAATGAAGTGACTGTATTCTGTACCAAGGTTAAAAGTAAACTAATGGTGCTTTAATGATCTCTAACACTAGAGAACTGCTGTTTTTTCTGTCCAAGTGGGTCACTCAGCTGAATCTTCACTGGGCAAAGGAATTAACCATTTATTTTCTGCCTTTGAAACCAGTTTTAGCTTGCATTTTGTTTAGCTGTCTGGATTTTGTGAACAATTGTAGTGGCATCCCTGATTAAGCATACAAGTGTAATGTGCATGGCATCCAGTGGTCCAGAAAGAAAAGGAGAAAGAATTATTTTTTTAATGGCCATAAATCAATGTGTTCAAAGATATCACACCCTATATTCTGCTGTAAATTTGCTTTCCTGTTACCACTGCCTATTGCCACTGCTCAGACAATGAATGGAGCTCAATTCACAGCATGAAGAAGATTCAAAATCCTTTTCTGGTGCTGTTAGCCCCAAAGCAGGAGTCAGAATCCCCCCTGCAAGCTTTCTTCATGGCCAGAAATGAAGACTGTGCAGTGTGGGTTCATGTTTTAGAGGTGGAAAACACACCTTGCAATTGATTTAAGTCAGATGCATAAAAAAATGGGAATGACATGGCCACCCACAGGAGGGATAGAGAAGCTGAGTTAGGGAAAAGCTTTTGCTCATAGAAGTAAAGGACATTTTCAGTCAAACATGTTGCTCATACTGAATAAGTTTTTTTACCTGTAAGTATTGACATAACAGGACTGAGTTATAGGCTGTAGTATGGCACAATTATATGTATTTCTAGCACTTTTTAAAATAGGGCAACTACATTCTAAATTTAATTTAACTGCAGAATTTCTCCCTGAGCACAAGTACACTGCCTCAGTCTTTCTCAGACTATTTAATGCTTTGTTTGTGTCAGAAGAACTTAAGAACATAATGCTTCAGCACAGTCTGCTTTTAAAACTTCCTTTAAGTGCAAAGACAAAAAAAAAAAAAAATTAGGTTTTCTTGTATTTTCCCAATAATGGATTGCAGAAATCACCTTGGCTTACCCTGCACTCCTTCCTCAGGCTAAGCTCCCATGGAAGTGTGACTGTGATGGAAGTCATGAATAAAGAGTGCTGAACAGGACCCATTGTGATTAGACACATATTCTGAAGAAAGCTTTAGGAATGATAAACTGCACAGTTGCAGAGTTGCTGTTTTATTTTATATTTAAGAAAGACCAATGACATTTGGGATCTCCTGAAAGAGCAAAATGGATAACAAGAAGTATGTTCTTTCAGTTTCCATGAAGGCTCTTTCTTGTCACTGTCTGTCATGCTCCAAAAAGTACAAAATATTTTGTTAGAAACTGAATGAAAACTTTCACAAGGAGCAGCTTTTTTGTCAGTGCAATGCAAGATGAAGTCTTCTGAGGACTCACAGGATATGCAGTGGTTTGAAGATTAAAAAGCCAGCAAGATTACAGACAAGTGAAAGGTCAGAGGGGGCCATCACACACACAGACCTTGAATAATTCAGTGCTTTGCTCTGTGTGTCACCTGCAGAGCTCAAACACTTGAACAAAGTGCACAATCATGGCTTGCTGAACCTTGGTAATAGCCCAGATTATGAAAGGCCAATATTAATAATAATTAACTCAGGGCTTAGGGCTCTTGTGAAGAGTTCAGCTGGTAGGAGGAAGAATGAGCTCTGTGGTTGGTGCCCCGCTCAGCAGCCCAGCCTGAGCTGTGCATCCTGCCCTGGGGTGTGTGGTGAGGCTGGAAACCCAGATCAGACAATTCTTCTATTTTCCTTTGTATGATAATTGGTTTTCTCCGTGGGGCATGAGATGGAGAACAATAATTAGCAGCTGGAGTGAGGCTGGGCACTGGGCAGTGCTGGGTCAGTCCTGAGGAGTGACAGAGAGTCTGGGAATCACATCCAGGGTGTCACTGCTGGCTGCAGCACAAAGGAGCTCCACGAGGAGCCTGGTAGGAAATAAAAAGCATGTAATTAGGGAACACAAAAGAGGAAATTACTCTGAAACTCAGTAGGGGTGCAAGGCAATCCAGGGCTCAGAAGCAGATGAAAAGCCCCTGGTCAGAGTGGAGTGGTCCAAGCTCCACGCAGCACTGAGGACAATGAGAGCACCCCCAGCCAATCTGCCAGTGCAAACCCCACTACTTAAAGTGTCACAGCTGCCAAGGACAGTTTGACTCATCTGAGGACAGTGCTGAACCCGTGTCACTTAGAGGCAATCAACAAATTAAGTTTCAAATCTTCAGAAGATTATCTCAATTCAAAGACTACTCTGGAATCAATAGGCTTTTGGATCTTCTAGGAAAAGAAAGGATGTAGGTTGGTTCAAGTTTACAAGCTTTAGACAATGCTTTTTAAAGCAATTATAGTCTCACACCAGGCTGGTTGGAAATCAATATCTGCAAATGTGAGATATTTGCATCTTTTTTTTTTTTTTTTTGGCACAAGCCTATTTGAAATAAACTAATCATTTTCCCTATCCAGGCTTTGAGTTACTGCTGTTTAAAATCCACTTTATATTCTACATTCAGGATTCTTAGACTCAGGTAATAATATTACAAATAGTCTGGGAAAGAAATGAGTACCAGGCCTTGTTTAGAATTACTGTCATGCACTCTGTTTGAAAGGACTTGAATGCTCTGTGAAATGAACTTGATTTACTGTCACTTGTCTCTCCTTTGCTTTCAGGTAGGTTTGAAGTGCATCAGTGCTGCAATGCCAGATTTCTGTAGATTTACTTAGCCACCCTTTCAACAATCTTGATGGACTGTTTTGATTCCTGTAGTCCTTTCTCAGAGTAATTTCAGAGAAACACTAATTAAAGCTTTTCTATTGAATAATGCATGTGCTTCACCCTCCAAAGTTTAGCTTAAGGGACTCACGTTGACAAAATACATTCTATTCCTTTCACTTAATTTCATTAGGGGGACTTTGGCTTTTGGGGAACATACAGATTTTTCTGCAGAGCATTTTTCTGTTAGAGCACAGAATGATTAGCAGAGCATTAGGAGTAACCCAGGAATAATGTCAGCTAGCCCTGTGGCAGTATGTGAGTTCCAGGGCAATTTGTAGATGTTCTGTACAATGGTGCATAAAATAGGGATGCACTGTGCTGTACTCGAGGCATTTTCTCTAGAACTCCAGCCAAGTCTGATGCACTAAATAATCCAGATTTCTACTTTCCCAATTTGCCCAGCAGTATATTCAATGCACTGTGTTGATAACAGAAGTCCACTTAAAATCGATATTTTCTTTTGGTATCCAAACCTAGGAAAGGTGGTGTTTATGCTGCTAAAAATCAAAAGGAGTTCTGCAGAAATCAAGAGGGGCTTGCTGGTGTAAAAACAGGTTAAGGAAGGGAAGAATCATGCCAGGAGAGGTGAGTGGAAAAGCGTTGGTATTCTGCTGTGAGGAGAAGCTTCCTGCAATAATGAGTGCATAGCAGAGGCCAAACCCAGAGCAATGCATTCAGCATCACATCCACCCTCTGTGGGCTGGGAGCACATGGGAACAAAGGGAAATACGAGCAGTGATTTCTAATATTTCTTTTTATTTCTTTACTGCTTTCTCTCCCTTCCTGTCAGTTATCTGTGATCATCATTTTAAGACCACTTGTAGTTCTGGGAACAGCTCTTACTCCTTTGTTGAAGCATTTATGATTGTCAGTAAAACTTTTCAGGCTACCATTTGATTTAATACAGGCCAGTCTCATTCTCTTTCAGGGTACTAGATGCATTTTTCTTTTTCATCAGTTAGTCAAGTTGCATGGCCTTGCTGTATGCATTAAGTTTTGAATTAATGTCCTGAATGAAATTGCACTTATTTTAGTACAGCTCTTGCTCAGCCTTGGTGGTGCATGTCTGTTCATCTGCAGGCAATTTGCTAACACTGATAGAAATTGACAGATGTGTGCTATTATTAATACAATTAATAATAATTAATTAATTATTAATTAAATTAATTTTTTAAGTGCCAGGTCTAATAAAGGGAGCAAATGCAAAAATCATCTGCACTACTAGTTTCAATGTTTGTTCTATAAAAATTCACATGACATGAACCAACAATAATGCAGCTTCTGTTGAAACAGCAAGGAATGGTAAATAATCTTTCAGTTAAAACTGTTAATAAAATTAATTGATAAGCTAAAATGCAGAACTGACTGAAATTCTGCTGATGCTGAGCTACTTCTCTTCACTAAGTACCTGCAGTTACAACTGTTATTGTACAGATTTGAAATACAAATTCAAAACCTTTGCAGTAGTATCAAGGTTTGTCTTGCTGGGTCACCCACTCCTCCTCGTTCTGGTTCTCTGATCATTTCTGTGTTTTGTTAAACAGCAAAATTTCATCTCCTTGTCTGTGCTCTGCTACTCCTCCAGTCCATTTCCATCTTTGTCCTGCCCTTATTTCCTTTTCTGGCTGCCCCAAGATAAAGTTTCTGACCATGAAGGGTTGAAAGCCCTCACGATGCTGGTGGTTCACAGTTCCACACCCTGTGTCTCACACAGCTCCTGCAGGCAGAGAAATGAAAGCAGCAGTCTCAGTTTCCCTGCTGATGTTTTTTTTTCCCCCAAGCCCTGACTGCTTCTGGCTTTCCCTGCACTGCCTCCAACTTCCCCTCTGGGGATGGGGCCCCACCAAGGGTGGAGCACAAACCCAAACCAAGCTGATGCTTTGCCCCTAAAATAAGCCAAGCCTTGCATTTGGAGCTCTGCAGGCTGCTGGAGAGATGGGCTTTTCATGGCAAGGTGCAATGAGGCAGCAGCAGAGCTGGTGGAGTGATGCATGGTTCACAGGGGTCCCAGGATGAGGGAAGAGATGAGAAAGTTGACTCCATGTTCAGAAGGCTTGGTTTATTATTTTATGACATATATTATGTTAAAAACTATACTAAAAGAATAGAAGAAAGGATTTCAGCAGAAGGCTGGCTAAGAATAGAAAAGGAATAAACAAAGGACCAAGCCAGTCTGGACAGCTGGGCTGGGATTGGCCATTAATTAGGAACAACCAGATGAGACCAATCCCAGATCCACCTGCTGCATCCCACAGCAGCAGATAAGAATTGTTTGCATTTTGTTCCTGAGGCCTCTCAGCTTCTCAGGAGGAAAAAGTCCTAAGGGAAGGATTTTTCATAGAACATGTTGGTGACAGTGTAGGGTTTTGGGTTTTAAATTTTTACTTATTTCAGGCTTGCACCCAAGATTTAAAGATTTAAAGCCCAGGCCACCTGTGTTCTGTGGCTGCTTCATGAGGAATTGAGTGTGTGACCCTCCTCACCAGCCAGTCAGTGTCACAGCAGCTTCCATTATTCCTCACTGGCCTTCCAGAGGAGGAGTTTCTCTCACATGAGAATTCTGCTTTTTCCAATCCTCTTCAGGATTCAGCTTCCTGCTGGCATAACTAATGGCTTCATTAGCACAATGCAGCCACACGTGCAACCTTGGCTTTGTCATTGCTTCTGTTGTGCCCTGCAGCATGGTTTGTTTCCAGGTTGTGTTCTCTGTTTGCCCACAAGAGTCCATCTGCACTTTGTTTCTGTGGCTGCTGCTTCATCTCCTGGCTGAGTCTTTAAGGCATTGCAGGATTGGTAAAGTCCTTGGCACTTAGGGCTTCAAAAATAATGCTTTATTTCAAATAAGCATATTTATTTGTGTGTGTCTAATGATTTTTCAGCCATCTTATTATCGATACCTAATTATGGCAGTGTTGCTGAGGGTTTTCAGAAGTGTTTTCTTTATATTGGTTTGATTTTCTTAAGGCTACAGCACCTCTAAATAAAGTGTTCCCACCTGACACTCCATTCAGAAGTTTTTGATATTTGCCCACACATTTGATACTTGCTAAATCCTCATTGTGATTTTCTGAGATTTTCCTCAGTCTCGGACATTTTGCTCATCCATTTGCTTCTGAGGTTCCTGAAATGAAAGAATGACCTTCCCCTTTTGAAACTGAGGAATTAATATATCTTATCATGCTGCAGCTGTGTTATTTTAAAGGCACGTTACTATAAACAATGAGTAGTACAATTTGATAAAATCTGATTTTTTTTTTTTTTGTGTGCATAGCAACTTGGACACAGGATAATGGACATAGCAGAACTTTCACCTTTTTTAAAGATTTTTTTCCCACTTTTTCCTTCAAATTGTTCAAATAGCATATAGACAAGATTACAGCTTTGCAAGAAACGTAAGTATTTAACTATCTTATCAATAACTCTCCCTGGAATATACCTATTTAAAACTCTGTTTAATCAAAATCTCCTTAATCACTGTTTTAGTTGTAGTAAATTTGAGTGAAATGTCTTTTTTTAGTTGCCACAAAAGAAGCTGTTAGACAAAACATGCTGACCATTGAAAACTTATCACCTTAAAAGAGCTTTTTTTATTGGATTCCTGACCCTTCTTTTCATTTTCACCAAAACCCATTCTCCTGCAGGATTAAAACCCAAAAGACCAACTGCAAAGCAGATGTCTCAGGATTAGAACGCTAAGTTTTTTGCTTTATTTCTTGATTTAAGGGGAAAAAAAAAAAAAGGGACAGTAGATTATAATCAACATTGTTTATTTCACTGCTTGACTTCCTAAATACCAGGGACTGGATTATGAGCTTGTCTGTGGATAATCAGGAAAGGCCAAGAATTGCCTGTTTTGCAAATCCTTTCCAACCAGGGGTAGGAATCTGCATCTAGCAAAGCTGATGGCAGCTCCTAATTCCTGATTAGTGCCAGAAGAAAAGCTGCAGAAATTAACTGCCCAGACAGTAATCAGAAAGCAGGAGAGACAGAAACTTGGGATGCCCAAAGGATAAACTCTGATGATTAGCCAGAGTGCAGAGCTTGTTGAAACACTCACAGGCCACAAAAGAGGAGCACAACTGGAAAATAGTCAAAGCAACTTGGATGTGATGATAAGAAGAATTTTGGTGCCACTCATGTAATTAAATGAAAGCTGTAAAAACACTGGAATTGCTGTTCTCACTTCTGGAGGCCTTTGGATGCTTCAGTTCAAGGAAACTTTTGGCTGTGACACCCAAGGTCCCCTGGGTGGTGCCTTGTGCTTGTGTGCACTGCTCACCCCCAGAGGAGAGTCAACCCCGAGGGCTCCTTAAAACCAAAACTGAGATTTTTTCTACCTTTCTTCCAGGACTGACTCCTGTTCTTAAAATTCGGGGGGTGACAAATTATCAGGCTGTTTTTCCCTCTGCTTTTTCTGTGTTTGTGCCTCTCAGGTCCCCACCAGGCTGAGTTTCCTGACTGTGCTGTGGATGAGCCCTGAGTGCTGGGTGCCCTGGGCTCTGAGTGTTGGCATCCCTGCTCCTTCAATCTTGTCTGAAAAGAATAATTCATTACATCCTTAGAGATGGTCCAAAATACGAATTTTTAATCTTCAAACTGAAAAAAAAAAAAATAAATTACAACATCTCCAAAGAAGGCATAGCAATTTAAGAAGTCCCATTCACATCTGACAACTGCTGTGTGTGATTTGGGGGGATTTGTGTGCTTGGTTGGGGTTTTAAGTCAACTTCCACCCTCTCTCATTGTGCAGGAGTGAAGGAATCCCAGCTAGAGGGGTTCAGAGCTTTTGCAGGAATTAGTTTGCAATGTGTCCCAGGGCTTGTGGCTGTCAGGATTCAGGGGCACTCAGTTAATCAGAAATGCCACAAGTCACCACGGCTCCTTCAGTGTGCAGGGACACTTGAACTGACTTTCATGTGTGATCTTTGTGTTTTACTGTCCTCTGAGTCCATGACACAAAAACCCAGTGGGCATCCTGAGCTGAGAGATGCAGTAAAAAGTTGGATTTTGACCCAAATTCTTAAGAAACTTAGACATCTTTAATTGTCCCAAGCAGTGGTTCACCAGCTTATAGAATTTCAAATGTTTTGCTGACTTGTGCCAACACTTTTCCCATTATCTAATTTCTTGATCTAGTTTTGAAAAGATTCTGTTTTCTATCCCTTTTTTTGGTTTTTTTTTTGGTGAGTCACAGTGACCCAGTGGCCTAGTGCTAGTCACACATTTATCCATTTATTTTCTTATGCTGTGGAAGGCATGGTCATCAATGTGACCTTTCTCTTTTGAATAATCTTTAGCATTCATAGAAAATAATGCAGAATGAGCCCTCTGAAATCTTCATTGTGAGTGTGGTG
The DNA here is from genome assembly GCF_027477595.1 of Haemorhous mexicanus. NCBI lineage: Eukaryota > Metazoa > Chordata > Aves > Passeriformes > Fringillidae > Haemorhous > Haemorhous mexicanus. The sequence goes on from NC_082354.1 coordinate 18,280,916, forward strand.
TCCTGCACAGAGTGCTTTCACAGCCAGCCTAATCCTTTGTAATGGCTCTGGGGGTGTATTTAGCTCTCTGTAACTCTTTCCTCTCCTTAAAAGTTGCATCATTTTCTTGGAACTAAATATAACCCAGGGCAGCTCTTCCCTGGAATGCTAAAACGGCTCCTGGGTTTGTGAGTCTCACTTTGTACCTGTTGTGTCTTCAGTGTGTGTCAGTGGAGGTAGTTGGAGTTTTTCTGAGCACTCCTTGACCAATTGCATCACCTCCCCAGAGTGTGAATTCAAACTCATGGTGATGCATTGTTCCCAGGGGTCCCAGGGTGAGGGAAGAGAGGAGAAAGTTGACTCCATGTTCAGAAGGTTTGGTTTGTTATTTTATGATATAGATTATGTTAAAACTATACTAAAAGAAGAGAAGAAAGGATTTCATCAGAAGGCTGGCTAAGAATAGAAAAGGAATGAATCACAAAGGTTTATCTCTGACCAAGACAGTCTGGGCAGCTGGGCTGGGATTGGCCATTAATTGCAAACACCCAGATGAGACCAATCCCAGACCCACCTGCTGCATCCCACAGCAGCAGAGAATCATTGTTTGCAGTTTGTTCCTGAGGCCTCTCAGCTCCTCAGGAGGGAAAAATCCTAAGGAAAGGATTTTTCATAGAACATGTCAGTGACACTCATGGCATTTCTGGTGTCTGCCACTCCAAGAGCAAGAGCAGTCAGTCTAAGCTGTCTCCTTTCTAAGCTTAGTTATGCCCATTTCAATCTCATTCTTCCTCTCTGTTTGTACTTTATGAAAGTATTGCAGAAGTGTATTGCTTAGCAAGAATGATTCAACAACCAGAGGTATCATAGAAACCTGGTGAGCAAATGTGTCTGTTGGGCCAGGAAAATGAGTGGGTTGCTAGAACTGAAATAATGCCTCTTGTTGCTGGAGTTGTCAGTGATTTGGTACAGAATTCCAGTATTTGAAACACTTCTGGCAGATGCAGCTCAGCAAGCTGTAAATTAATGGAATGCAGAGACTCAGAAGAGAGGGAAATGATATTTTGGAATATCTATCAATTGCAGGAGTGTTTTTGTGTGATGCATAATTAAAAATGCATATTCTGTCCAAAACTCCACGTGTGAAGAAAACAGTCAAATAAAAGCATTGGAAATTCTCAGATCTCTATTTTCATTTCACCGCTGGGACAGAGATGAAAAATCTTCCAGGAGCCAAAAGCCAATAGGAATTTGTGTGTCATCCCAGATGAACATGTGATGCTGAACATCAAAAGCACTCAGAGCTGGTAGCACTGAAGTGTGTGTGCAAATAAATGTGTGGTGCATGGAGGGGAGAAATAGAGAGCGACAGATTGGAGTCTAATAAGGCTGGGAGAAGAAGACAAACCAGAAGAGTGAAACCTTGTGGGGAATATAATGAGGTGAATCAACAGGAGAGGCTGCAGAGGAGAGGGAGGTGTGAGAAGTCGTGGCACTGTCGAGTTAGAAGGGATGTCAGGGTGCAGGAGCAATGGGCAGATTAGTGCTGCAGCTGCAGGCAGAACAAGAATTAGTTACAGGGAATTATGTGAGCTCTACTCATTGGGAATTAATTTAAGCTAATGAGCATTTTGTTTTTTACAAAGAGTTGGTGCCAGTTTGGAAAAACAAGGAGAAAAGAAATGGTTAAAATCTAAGATGCTGCCAGAAACACAGCCAGGGCTATCTCCATGGAACCTGAGACTATGTGTTACACTCCATAAAACAATTCAGATTCTGTATCTGCCTTTGCAAAAGCCTTCCTTTAATGCAGGAATCTTGTCAGAGTTTGGCTCTCTCTGGAAAATATCCAAATGACAAGAGATCCAAAGCAGGTGATCCTCTCAGATGTTTGTGATATGCAGTTAGAAACTTTTAAGAGTTAAGGAATGAAGAGCTTTCAGCAGTAGAGTTGCAAATTATGCTAATATAGTCATGGTTTTATGAATGCTAACAAGTAACTAAACTTCAGCAAATTAATTAATGAAGAAATACTTTTAAGAAACAGAGAGCCCATTTTGATGAAATTGAGGCATTTTGTAAGGCTGCAGCTGGAAACAACACATGGGATGATCAGAGCACTTGTGAGGTATTTGAGATGTTCTCTTGTTAAGAACTTGGTCATTCTTTGTGCCTTTCATGGGGGGAGACTGATGGTTTTCTTTAAATGGTCCATCCATCTGCAAGCCAAGAGATAAGAGGATCACAGAAATAACTTTAATATCTAAACTCTGTGGGGTTTGCTTTTCTTTGCCTTATTTCCTTGTAATGGGGAGAGGAATATTTCTGTGGTAGAATTTTTCTCATTAGTATGGGAGGATTTTCTTATTGTTAACAAGTAAATTAAATAAATAATTGGTGAGATTTGATCACTTGCAGGCTAATTTTCCTGTGCAATTAGGGCCATGGATGTGTCCAGGGTAAAGCATAATTTGTCCACTGGCTCAGTGCATAAGTAGTGATATTAATATGGTCATGGAGGGATTTGTTAAATGTGCAAAGTGAATTTGTTATGAGCTTGATGTGAAATCATTGAGGATTGATTAATGCAGTTTGTTTGAGATGTTGGCAAAGGCTTCTTAAGGAATTTTTAGTAATTTTGGTTTGCATTGTTTTCCAAAGGCCTCTAAAAGGAAAAAACAAAACAAACCTTGTTTATTGTGTAGGAAAGCAAAACCTTGTTCCAAACATGAACTTTGAACACAGTTACTCCAGAAGAGGACACAAATAATTGTATTTGAAATCTCTTTAGCTGCTGTTTGTGTTTTGAAAACAAAAAACCTGTTTTTTTGGTTTTTTTTTCCTGTCCTACCTGGAGGTTTTGGGTGCAAATGCAGTGGTTTATTTCTTCTGATGGCTCATCTCACCTAACTATTTTCTCATGCAAATATGACCTTTCTCTCAATTCATTGAATTAAATTAAATTGTGGTCTTGTCAGGATTTGCAAATACTTTAGGAAAGGCAGAAAGGTTATCTGAGGAGAATCTGACCCGTGGACTCCTCTGCTGCTTGTTCCTTGCCTATTTCAAGGAAACAAATATTATTTTCTTCTTGCTAACGTCTCATCTCTTCATTTTGATGATGGTACCTCTGTAATGACCAAATTTGATTGGAAAAGCACCTTCAGCCATTCTGGAGCTTGCAGGAATTTGGGGTGTCCTTTGTTTCTGAGTAAAGAGAAGATGAGACTGGGCTCCTAAATGTTTTTGTTAAAATTCAGTAAATTTTCTACAATAGCTGATAGTTGTTCTGGCATTAATGGACTCCAGACTTCCAAGAAAAGAATGAAAACTGTGCTGCTTTTCCCCAGCAGCACTGTCTTTCTTTCCCCTCATTCTGTGCCCTCCCTGATCCCAAAGGCCAGCTTTACCATCCTGGCAAGGTCTTGTGCTGTTCAGCACTGCCACTATTGAGAGTGCACAAAACCAATGCAAATAAAGATGCAAATAAAGACAAAGCATGCATCTGAATCAGACAGGAGCAGCAATGCAGCAAGGGAGGAAGCAGAGGTTCTTCATAAAAGATAATTTACGTGATGTTTCTAAAGTTTCCTTAGAAGACAAGTAGAAAAGGTCATTAATAATAACATTTATGCTAATGAGTGTTGTTATTTTTACAGGAAGGGGTATTAAATAAGACCTTGTAGTTGCAATGTCTGTAGTTTTATTTCCCTTTTTTGGTGAAAACTTAGATTTTTCTCTACGCACTGCTGTAGGATATGATGAAGCAGTAGACTAGATATGATTTCTGTTTTATTTTGTGCCATCATTTTGGATTAAATTATTATGATTTTTTTAAGCTCCTTACTTGTAAAAGAAAGATCAAAGCTGTTTGCTTTATCCATCACTTTTTTTTTAATATTTTTTTTTTTATTCCAAAGCCAGATAAATCAAAGAAGTTCAAGACCCTCAAAACAACTTAATAGAAGTCTATTCATGGTTGGATTGAGAACTAGAGAATAGACACTGTAATTTTTAAAAAGTAAGAATTGCAAAGTTTAACTATTGGGTTATTTAATGCACTCTAGAGGATTTGGAAGTTGAGGGGGGTGTTCTGGCTTGGCTTCTTTGCTGTTGCTGAATACATTTGATCTCAGAAACTTGGTTTGCACTGGAACCTCTCATTTTTGCACAATTACAGACACAGCTGTGGGAACAAATTCCCACTCTTCTCCTTGCAGTTGCTGTGTAGCAGGATGGAGCTCCAAGGCAGCAGGGTGCAGAATTTGCCATCCCTGGCTGCTCTGGGGCTGGCTCCTGCTTTGCAGGATGGCAATTTGGCAATTTAGCCAGTTCCCTGCTGAGAGCAGTGCAGAGAGGGAGCTCTGCTGGTGCTGGGCACTGTTTCCATGCTTCAGTCACTTCAGTGGATAGCTCTTCACGTTGATGCACACTTTAGAGAGGTTTAAAAATTACCTCTAATAATCTGTTGCTGTTCCATCGTTTATCTTCATTTAGTATTGATGTCCTACTAATCTGATTTAATGTGTGAGGGCACAAAGCTCTGGCTGATGCTTTCTGTGTGAAACTTCCTTGGGTTTGGTTTCTTTTGTTTTGTTTTCCTCCTGTTGGAGGTGGGCAGTTCAGATTAGTGCCTGCACAATTCACAGTGTTCTGGAGGAGTCTGTGCAATTACCTTGATTGCTGCTGCATTTTGTCAGGGCAGTTGGCATCTGACACTGGTTTGGGTGCCTGGCTCCTGCTGTGGCTGTGGCTGAGCAGTGCCTAAAGCTCTGGGGCAGTTTCCTTGCCAGATTAACACGTGGGGGCTTTAAATTTCTTCATTGCAAATGGAGTGTTCATTCACTTTCACACCCACCCCATCCTCTGTCTAGAAATAAGTCCAGCAAGGACCTTAGCTCACATCTCTGACCTTAACTCACATCTCTGACCTTAACTCACATCTCTGACCTTAACTCACATCTCTGACCGTGTCTTTTTCTGTTGGGGGGCATCCATAGGAAAGAAATATCTCTGTGGAAATACATCCAGAGCACTGATTTGAGGATAAATATGAGGAAATTGTAAAATAAAAATCAGTCAAGAAATGAATGTGACAAAACTGTCAGCAAGGTGCCAAAAATTACATTTGCTTTTTGCCAAGCCTTTGTGTCACTCTTTCCATTGCAGGTATTGAGGTTGTTTGAATAAAAGAAAGAAATGAAATTCCCTTCTGCTCTGCCCATGTGCACTCTGTCACTGCTCTGACTTATGGCTGCAGCGTGCCCTGGGTGTACTCCTGCTCTGCTGCTGGAATTATCATTTCCAAGTTACACTCCCCCAAAGAAAATTCATCACTGGCAGGTTGGCTGAGGAAAAAACTCTAGGCAGATGGCAAAGGAAACTAATATAAGATGTTTTATTTTGCAAATTGTGATTAATTTCAATTTCATTTTGTAATCCTTGAGGAGTAAATCTTTTCAAGTCCCATAAGGCAGTATGAAGGAAGAGCTTTCTGACTAAGTGGAAATTAGACTATAACTTTCAGACTTTCAGTCTGGTTTTTGGTCTTGAGGATGCAGCTGAAAGCCAGCATTGGTTCACAATCTTGAAAAACTCGTTCATTTCTGTCAGGAATGGTAATTCTGTCAGACTGTTGGTGGTTCTCAGGTTCTTTCTCCTGCTTCTTTGATCTTTCACAAGTACAAAAAATCATCACAGCAGGAGAATTAAGCTAGTGCAGAAACTGGGGGTTCACAGGGAGGGGGCTCTGCCCAGACTGGCTCTGTTCACCTCCCACATCATTTTCCCAAGGAAGAGCAACTCCAGCAGGAACCCGGGGGGAGCTGGGAGAGATGGATTTGTAAAGGATTCCCAAAACCTGGCAGAAAGCTCACACAGCCTGGACATCTGTGTGCAAGCTCTGAGAGGAGCTGTGCTGGCTTAGGGAGGCCAAGGAACAGAGATGGCATTGCTGAGAGAGAGACTGAGCTGGAAACAAGAGTCAACAAGTTTCAAAATGTGGTTTTGCAAAAAAATCAGATATTTTAGACAATTAGAACTGTGAAAGATGCATTGTGGCAGGACCATGTTGGGTAAAAATAAAGATGATTGGGGTTAGAGGTAACAGCAGCATTGTGGGGCAGCAGCAACAGGCTGGAAACATTTCTGAGGTGCTGCAAACATTCCTGGGGTGTTGCAAGCAGGAATGGGCTGGGTCCTGAGGGAATGGGGCTGAGTTTTACACCTCTTGTGTCTCACCCTTCACTGGGACTGGCCATGGAATAAAACCTTTGCAAACACCTCTCAGTTGCCCCATCTCTGTAAAAGCTGGGAATAATCCAGCACCCAGCCTTCCACAATTCCATTTGGATTTGGTCTGCAAGGGGAATCCAAAGGGTTTTTGTCTGCCCTTCAAAACTGAGGGACACTGTGTGGGCTCCTGGATGGATCCAGGCTCGATCTACAGTTGGAATGTGCAACACTGTGTTCAAATTTTTTCTCCTTGTAAATGAAAAATAAAGATAGGGGATGATAACAGAAGAAATTTCATGTGAAATCTGCTGTTGGGCCATACAATAATGTGTACATGATGAAAATAACAAATGCAAAGCCTTTGCTAGAAAAAGAATCAAAAGAACTGAGCTCTGGGTTAAATTAAGTCACATTTTTTCTGTGACAATCTGACAGGAAACTGCTTTACCATTTCTTTTGAGTGATTTTTTTATTAGTGGATTTTGGTGGCTGTGGTGGATGCTGATTTTTAAATGAAAAAAAAAAATTTCTTTTTATAATTTGACTACTTCTCTTACAAATTCTCAGGATAGATATGCTTGCTTATTCTCAGCCTTTCTCACTTAATTTTTACCTTGCATGAAAACCCCACTACTTAATCAAAAGAAAATTAAATTACCTTGGATCACAAAACTCAAGAACTTTGATAAATGATTTCTTTCATTGAACTTTCCTGTAAGTCTTGTTTTTCCTTTTGTGTAGAGCCTTTCTAAAACTTCCATGAAGAACTCACTTGGATTATTACTTGCTAAGAAAGCTTTTCCTTTAACCTTGAAGATTTCATTTCATTTCTCAACTATGGGCAGAATCTTTGCTCATATGACATCAGTTTTGAATGAAACCTGAAAGTAAGCACATGTTTGCAGAGAAATCTTATTTTTAGGGGGGGCAAAGTAAGTTTGCATCAGGTTTGATGATTTTTATATATATATATATATATATATATATATATATATATATATGTATGTATATGTATATATATCTGTGTATATATATATATATATATATATATGTATATATATGAATGTTAGATTAAATACTGTGTAGTGACCCAAGAGACCAGCCTTGAGGGAAAAAATCCCCAAAGAAACTGACATTGTTTTAGATCAGCCTTTCAGCTTTCCAGCCTTTACCCCATCCCCTGCAGCAGTGAGAGGAACTTTGTCACCTGTGAGAGCTGAGGGAGTCTGAGCTCTGCTCATCCCAGGGATGGACACCCTGGCCCTGTCACAAAATGTGAACCAGGTGCCACTCAATTTATCCAAGGAGTCTCCATCAGAGCCCTGCTCTGGGACAGTTGCTGTTCTTCAAATATATAAATTTGAATATTCAGAGGTGTTTCCTTGCTGGGAGTCTCTCTCTGCATTTTTCCCCTGAAGTAGCAATGGAAATATTGAAGATTTTTTTATAACTGTTCAATATACTTACTACAGGAATCAATAGGAATCACAGGATTTCAAGTACACCCAGACATGAAATAATAACATTATCAGGGTTTGTAGGTGTTGAATAAAAGGACAGAACTGTCAATTACAAAAAACCCCAAACAGACTCATATGTATTGTGTGCATCAGTAGTTTTGAGGTCTCTGTAATGTAAGAAATTCTGTGTCTTTCTTAAGTGACATTTTATGTAGAATCCTGAGGAAGTATATTAAATAGAAGTCATTTAAGTGAAATGGGGAATGCTGAAAAAACTGTCACGAGGGTACTTAGTTTTATTAGGAAATGCCTTCAAAGTTAACTTTACCATGTTAATCACTTAAATCACTTAAATAATTATCAGCCTCATTCACTGGGGCTGAGAATTTAGCAGGGAAGTGCTTTGCAAAGTTAACAGAGCTTTTAAATAATATTTATTGAGAGAATCACACAGAATATTCACATGGGCCCTGGAAACAGAGTTTAAGATGTATTTGGAAGAGCAGCACGTGGGCACACTGCAGTCTGTCTGAGCCCAGTGACCCAGGCTGGGGATATTTTGATATTATTTAGATATTTTGATATTATTTAGATATTATTTTGATATTTTGATATTATTTTGATAGATATTTGATATTATTTTGATATTATTTAGATATTTTGATATTATTTTGATATTTTGACCAGCCAAACAGCAAAAATTGGAGCAGTGTGTGACTTGCTGGGTTTTGTATTTACCTGTCTGCAGATGCTCGTGTTTGGCAGTGTGTTTATGTAAAAATTAACATCAGCCCATGCATTAATCAAGGTGGAGAAGCCCAGTGAAGCCCAGTTTGTCACCCTGCAAGTGCCTGAGAGGGCTGCTGTGATTTGTGTGCTGGCTCCAGTGTCTGCACTAATGGATAGAGTGATGGTAATTTGTCCCTGAGAATGCAGGATGAGGGCTGACACTCGAGGGAAATAAAATTTTTCAGGAGTGTTGGGAGTTTTTGCTCTCCCTAAATCATCTCTGCCACTTTTAACATAACCTGAATTATGAATGCTTGTGATCCTGCCACTGTGAGATTTGCTTTTTCTAAGAGTGCCACTCTAGAGGAGACTTATTTCAACAGCCAGGGCTGGATTATTGGTGTTAAAAATTATTAACTGCAAATTAAATCGATTATTTGGTTTAGGTATTATCCTTTTAAAATCCAATAGGCACCATTATGGGAGTAAGTGATATTCAGAAAGTGCCCTGGGAGAACTCTGCAGATGAAATAGCTTTGGTAGCTCCTGGTCTCTCATGCCTTTCTGTGCCTCTCTTCTGTGAGCCTGCACGGGAGCATGTGGGGGAATAATTCTGTCAGAGGTGGGACTTGTTCTGGATTTTGAGGAAGATGGAAAACCAGGAAATGGCTGAAAAATCTGTGGTTTGGGTCCTTCCTGCTAAAATGTGCATGTTCCACTGCCTTGTCTCAACTCCTGAAGTTAAATCCATTCCAAATAATGGATTTAAATAAATCAAACAAAATAATTTGTTTTTGGGGTTCTTTTGGTGTTTTTTTTTTTTGTTTTGTTTTGGTTTTTTTTTCCCTAAGAATATACCAGATTTTGAATTATGTAGGTGATATTGAAGGCTCAGACCCAAATTTTGAGGTAAAGGAGTAAATGCTGAGTGTCAAAGATCAGCACAGTAATCTGTAGGACAGGGGTTAACTCTTTTCCAAGAGTTTTATCAACACAGCCAAGGGCTTCTGACTCATTATAAACTTGGAATCCAAACTTGGATGCTTCACTTTGAAGATGCCATCCCCTCCTCTGTTCATTTTATTTGTCACTGAAGAGGAGTAGGTTTCTAGTGAGCTAAATGCCAAGTGTCTCTCACTCCAGCCCTTCAGAGCTGTTCTCTCCCACTCTGTGATCCACAGCCATTAATTGCCTGCTTTGTTGGCCCTTTTTATCTCCTAATTAGTTTGTGTTTGGAGCACCATTTGGTGATAAAAACCCCAATCTGCTTTGCCATTTGGCTCTTCGTTCACTCACTTCCAATGGTTTGTTTTACTGAAGGGGGGACAGGAAAAAAAAGAAGAGTTTTTAAAAAAAAGGGGTTTTTTTTGCCACAAGGTATCCAGCACATGAGCAAATGCCCGGCTGAAGAATGCACACAATTTTTGGTAGATCTGCTCCAAACTTCTCCTGGATTCCAACTTTACTGAAGTTTTAGCTCAGGAGGACTGACACATCTGTGTGAAAAGCTGGGTAGGCAGTGAAGACAACCCCCAAGTGCATTTTTATTGGATATTCCAATTCATGTCTCTGTTCTGCTTCACCCGCCCCAAGCTCCCAGTCCATGGCAGCTCTGTGTGCTGCTGCTCTCACACAGAATCACTCTGCTCTTTCTGCTGTGTGCCAAGGTTTGCAGTCCAAGCTTTTGGAATAGCAGGTATTTTCAATTGTTTGATTGCTCCTGAAATGATGTTTTACATCTGAAGATACTCTCTCATGAAAGGAGCTGCCTCCTTCTTCCATTTGTTTTCCAAAACTGACTGCCTGTGGCATGGTTGTTTTACCTGTGTCTGAACAAGAGAATTCATCATTTCCTTTAAACCAGGGAAACATCCTTGAGAGAAGAATAAAATGTTGTCCTCGCTCCCCAAACAGCATTTTGGAAATGACTATGTGATAATGTAAATTTAGCACCTATAAACTTCCTTGTAGATAGAAAACATGTAATGACACTTCATTTTCTCTAGAGTGTAGCTAAATGAGGAATTGTTGTAGGCAGAGGACAAAGAACTCCCAACACCCCTGCAGGATGATGATAGGCAGTGGATAGAGAGAAGGAAATTCTTCATTCTTTTACTGTATAGCAGTAATATATATATATTAAAGAAAAGCTACTGTGGAATGATATACAATTAAGCCAGAAAAACAAAACCTTGGTAATGAGCTGCCTCTTCCTTGAAGTGATTTTGTTAACCACCATTGGTTATGGCATGTAAAAAGTCATGGTTCTTTGAATAACTCAGTGTTTCTCACCCCCACCCTGCACACCCCCAACACACATTTGTCACCAACTGTTTGGGTCTGAAAACTAGACTGATTAATAGTGGGAGAAGGAAGCTGTAAATCAGCTCTGGCTGGTGCATTCCAGGCACTGCAAACTAGAAGTTAAAAACTTCCAGTCTGAACTTGTTTGGCTTCTCTCATGTTTTTTGGTTTTTTTTCTGGATGAGCCTCTCTTCTTTCTAGAGAAGTCAAAGAGTGGGAAAGGCTGAAGCAATTATTGTCAGCCCATGATAATCTGTGTCTTTGCTGTACCTTGGATTATTTTAGATACAGATATTATATTTTACCTTTACAAATTAGTCCAGCTTCTTGTGAGCCCTCAGCCTCCATAGCATTCTGCACCAGTGAATTCCTTGGTTTAACTACAGGGAGTCTGAAAGAGTAACTTGTTTTTTTCTGTTTTGTGGAGGGGTTTTGTTGGTTTTTGTTTTGTTTTGGTTTTTTTACTTCTTTCTTGCTACTTTTCCTTGATGTCTCCCATGAGTTCTTCTACTCCTCTTCCAGTACAAGGAAAACACAGTGAAGAGTCAATCTTTGCCTCCTCTGTGCCACTCAGTGTAAAGGAGTCATGTTGTACACCCAAAGTCTACTCTTCTGACAGGAGAAGAGTTTTTTTTCTGTCCCTACTACATAAAACCTTCCTTACCTTTGATTATGCTCTTTCTGTTTTTTTGGGGTTTTTTTCCCAAGTCCCTTGCATATTTTTGATGAGTGGAGCCTGCCTTACACACAGTATTGAAATATCTGTAAGTGCTTTAGAAGGTGTTTCATGCTTAACTGCCAGAAAATTACAGCTACAGTCCGTGGTCAGGGAGTCAAAGCATCTTTAATATTTAGATTGATGTTACCTGACACCTAGATGGATCTGGGGTGGATGTTGGGATGTCACTTGACATGCTTTTCAAATATCTGACTTGAGGTGTGAAATATCCAGGTTTGTTCTTGCTGTGAATATTCACATCTCAGATTTGGAATCAGAACATCGATAGCACAATTAAGGATCCCAACATCAGATCAGTGTCCTTAGTGGGACATTGTCACTGTGGGACTCGTGTGAGCCAGGATTGCAAAGAGCTCTGGGATCTATGGAGAGAGATCTATGGCAATTTAAGAGAATTTAGTGAGTTACACACCTGCTGCCTTGCTGCACTCACTGACTTGTGCAGGCGTGGCAGCAGAGAGATGGGCACACTGCTGAAGAGGGTTTCTCTGGCTTTTGGAGGTGTTTTAGTTCTGTAGTCAGGACAATCTTCACTGTCCAAGCAGGAACAGAGGATCCATCTGAGGTTTGTGTCCTTCCTGCGTGTCTGCAGGGCTGGCTCTCACTGACCCTCCAGTCTGGAAGGGAGGATCAGAAAACTCACAGCAAAAGCACCTGGAACAAAAAGCATCTGGCAGGCAGCAGAGTGCAGCAGCCCTTTTGCATGCTGCTGTGCAGCATTCCTGCTGCAGTCAGGTTACAGCAGCAGGGCAGCAGCTGCACCCAGAGTGCCAGTATCTGCCAGGATGGCTTCTCCTCAGGCATGGGAGAGGAAGTCTTTGTGGTTTCATCTGTGTCCATTTCTGAGATGGAAACATTTTTGCCATCCTAGACAAGGTGGATACTAAAAAAAAAAAAAAAAAAAAAAAAAAGAAAATAAATTATCTGATTATTAATCTTATTTTAAAAATTTATTTGGAAAGTTTCTGTTGTGGCTAAGCTGAAATGTTCCTGCATGGAATTGACACATCTCCAGCTTTGCAGGAATTGCAGACAGTGGTCCTGGTTTCACTACTAAATATAGTTGAACTTGATATATGGAGGGTAATGAAAAACAGTAATTGTTCTGAGGAAATCACCTCAAATTTTTATTAATCTGTGGTTAGATATCCATAACTTATTTACCTTGAACAGACCAGTATTAACCTCTCCCTTCATGGATGGATGGTCAAATGGATTTTCTATTTTTTTCCAGCTCTTCATTCTTTTGGGACCAGAAAGGTGACCACTGGTGACAATCCATTAATTTAAACAACTTCAGTATTTCAGAGAAGAAGGTGGAGGCTGAGCTCTGTGGGCTACCCATACATGGGAGTGCCCTCACATCCATCCTTGTCAGCAAGACTAAACAAGAAAATGATTAAAACTTCTTGAAACAGGATGGATTGAGCACTTCAAAGCAATGAGGCTTGGGTTTTGCAATCTGTAATGCAGCCCTGCTGCTCTTACAGTGATTTATCCAGCAGGGACTGGTTTGTGAGGCAGTTTTTACACCTTTTACAAGCCAACATCTGATCAAGGAAAGTTTGGGGTTTAGTTTGCTTGATGTGTTTTGCTTGTCCTGTTTTGGGCTTCATTCTTCTCAGTGACACTTTATTGCAAATGTCTCTTCATGCAGATATATGTGATTTGTTCTGGAGAGGAAAAGCCCAGGTATCTGTGATCAAATGTTCCCAGGCTCTAAAAACGGATTTCTGTATTGAGATCTGAATTTACAGAAAGTGATCAGTTTGAAAGCACATCAAGTAATTCATCTGTAGAAGTCTTCCACAGTACTCAGAAGTGGGGGAAAATCTTTTTTCTTTCTTTCTTTATAATCACTCTTCCTTCCCACAAGCTGATCAAACACACAGGCACACTTTGCTAAGTCTGGAGGTTGTTGATTTTGGCAGAAGGCATTTTAGCATTTGTCCACCTTGAAGTGTTTTTACATCACCATAAAAACAAATACAAATCGTGTTTGTCTTCTGAAATGTGCTTTTGGGGTGTTCTGTCACAGTCCTGGTACAGATCTAAAAAACTGAATAAAACAAAATACAAATAAACCCTTTCTTCATGATCAACATACACAGAAACAAATCACAGTGTGCACTAATGAGATGGGGTGAAAACTGGTTTGTGAAAGTACACAGATCTTTGTACTTCAGAGATACTGCATGTGTGTGTGTGGTTGCACTCAACACTGACTAATGAGAAGAGCTGAAATAGAAATGATAATTGCTTTTTATCCTGGAGTTTATGAAACATGCAAGAATGTTGCTTTGTGTCAACACTAGACTCTTTCCCAAATAAATCTACATATGGAAAATGAAAGAAAACCAACACATTCTATAAACATAAGAGCTGGAAAGCATGCTTGTCTGAGAGAGCAAGAAATTAGGGAATAACAACCACAGAGGATTTCCAGCATTACTTTGTACACTGCAGATTGCTTTTATTGGAATATTTGAAGTCCTAGGAATGCTTGGGTGCTGCCTCCTATAAAATTCAAGTCTGTTCTCTCTCTTCTTTCTCAGAACAAATCACAGAATGGTGAGGGCTGGGTTGGAAGGGACTTTACAGCTCTTTTATTTCCACCCCTGCCATGCCAGGGACACCTCCCACTGCCCCAGGTGCTCCCAGCCCTGTCCAGCCTGACCTTGGGCACTGCCAGGGATCCAGGGGCAGCCCCAGCTGCTCTGGGCACCTGTGCCAGGGCTCCCACCCTGCCAGGAATAATTTCCCTTTAATATCTAATGTAAACAAGGCAGGCAGCCTGGTGATAAAAGAGGATTTCTGTACATTTTTAATTAGTGTTGGTGCGCCCATTTAAGGCTTTCTAATACAAAAATAAATTATACTGGCTAATATAGCTTAATATAACTCTAATTAATATAATTTGCAATACTAATTTTGCCTGACTACAGTTTTTAGTAAGCTCTTGACATTTCTATAAATAAATAGACTGTTTGCAGGAATTTTGATGACTTTGTGTCAATCCACAGATAACAGCAGCCAAACTGTTGACTACTTCTTGCAGTTGCATTTATTTAATACGTGTCTTTGGACACTGAATAATGAAAATGTTCCCTTAGGAAGAATGCCAGCTTTGTACAGTGAGAGAAAGTATCAATAATCAATAAATATGTACTAAGTTTATTGCTTTAGACCAGTGTATTATTGAACACAATCCTATTTTAGAGCTTATACCCATCTGTACTATTATATAAACAATTATAGTCACATTTAAATCAATAGGAAGCTACTATTTGCAGTTAGTTGTTAGGTTTTAATTAACAATTCTCAGTTAAAACTCTTCTCTCTTCACCTACAAACAGCAGCATCTTGCTTGTACCAGCAGCCAAGCTGGTGGGAATTTCACAAAACACATTTCAAAGAGGGAAAGAGCCAACCTTCAGCCTTTCAGTCCCCTCTGCGTTGCCCTGAGACAACTTTCAGGCTTTCAACACCCTGAGATAATTTTCTTATTTTCTTTAAAAAACTCTAAAATAGTAAAAAGGCTGACTCTTGTGGATACATTTTTTTTATATAATAACTAACATCATTGTTTGTGAGTATAAGGTGAGATACCGAGCTCAGAATGGAACAAGACTTTTCTGAGCATTGCTTTTAAAATATGCAAAAAAGAACATTTAGCTGAGTGGGCTTCTAGGTAGAGTAAATCAAAGTTTGTGATTCATAGAAAATAAAAGATCTTCAATATTGCAAAGATGGAAAATCCCAAGTTATTGTTGATGGTAGATAATGGTCTGTAGCACTTCTGATGTGTAATCTGCACAGTTTAACTCTGTGTGACTCTCCTCATTTATATATATTTGGAATGTTTCTTTTTCCTCTAATTAATGGTCACTGGTTTTGTTTATGCCTTCTAATTGCCTTCATCAGCCCAGCATCATTGTGCCATTCTCCCAGGATGGGAAAGCTTCATGTTTTATCAAGTTAAAACATTTCCCAGGTCGTTGTCTGTGATCCACTCAGACTCTCAGTTGTTTTAAAACCGTTCAGATTCATCTCACAGCAGCCCACACATTATTAAAGGCCTCTGCTAAGGCTTCAAACATTGCTTGTTTCAGGTGCACTGGATTCTTGCACAGAGATTTGCAAATCCAAACAATAACCTTTGTTTTCTGAACAAAAGCACAAAAGTATTCTTCATTTAAAAAAAAAAAATAGAATTAAAAATCTGGTTCTGAGTTTTGAAGCGTTGAAGTTCACTTCCTTAATTAGTGATCTTCACCTCCTAGCTTGGAAGTTACCAGATCTCTTCTTATAACCTAAAGGAATATATGTTCTTATTTTTTTCCAGATGGGTTGTGGAGGGAGCTCTGATGGTGTGGGGGTGTTTAGGATTGATTAGAGAGTGGCTGCTGTTAAAAAAGAGCTGTTTTGTTGCCTGAGATTTAGTTTGATCTGGGGAGGAACTCTCTGGATGCCTGTGGGCATTTGCAAATGTTTCCCCATGTCAAAGCAGTCGAAGTGGTTGGAGCAGTTTGGAGCTGCAAAATGAGTGACTGAGAGCAGGGACCTGGTTTGGTCTGAAGTGATTGTCTGAAATAATGACACATTGGCAATTTCAAAATCATTCTTCATTAGTTTCAACCCAGTGCCAGCCAGACTGCACAGCTGAAGGAAAAACGAACCCAGAATCAACAAACTAACCACAGGAGGCTCTTGCTTCATGGGGATGCTCAAAAATGTGTTAAAATGTTAGCAGAGTGTGGGAAGTCAAAGAAGAAACCCGACTTTTGTCTGATCTGACACATAAATAAGTGGATTGATCTGACATAAACAAGTGGATTAATGGGAGTTACAATGGTTGGCAGTCAATATGGTTTTTGTAATAAACTGGTGGTTGTAGGAGAGGAAGAAAAAAAACACCTTTACCTGCCCTTCACTGATTCTTATCATAAAAGGAAACATTAAAGGAAAAGCAGGACAAGATGTATATTTCAAGCAAACCAGAAGAGGCTTTCTTCTCTGCTTGATTTTGCACTTGGGGAATTTTACTTCATCTCTCCCTTCAAAGGTAGCAGAGAATTCATTTACTGTAGCCTGAGGTTATAATAGCAAAACAAAGGCTGGCAACTTAACATACTTACAGAAAAAAACATACAGCAAAAACAAAGGAATTCAATTAGACCGACTCACTTGGCTGTTCTTGGGCATTTGTGAAGTTGGGAAGGACATGTAACTTCTGCTTGTAAAGGAGACAGTCTGTCAGCTGGAAAAAAAGCTCTGGGAGAAGAGAAAGGAGATTGAAAGGGAGCAGTAGGAGTGAAGTCACTCAGCTCTCACTTCTCCCCCAGGTGAGCAGGGCTGTAAAGGAAAAGAACAGGAGGTCAGACCAAGAGGACTGGTCAGTTCTAAAGATAATGAATTTAGTCTAGAAGATAAAATGTTCACTGCAGTTGAGGTAGGGAATATTTTGTACAATGAGAGCTTTGTCCCAGTCACAGCACAGCTCTTTCTTCTCTAAAGCAAATTGCCAGCCTTGAGTAACTTGTGTTAAAAACTTGGTGCATTATCCTTATAAGTGACTTTTGTCATGTTCTCTGCTGTTCTGAGACTTCATTTGATGAATTTAGAAATCAATCACTTTAATTATTTGTAGGATATTTTGGTTTGTTGTAGAGGAGAAACATAAGGTCTTGATATGGTTCAAGGGCTAATGTAAATTCCATTGTATTCCTGAAATCAGTGGCTCAGACTTTTTGACCTGCACAATGTCATACACGAGCTCGTAAATGATTTTGGGACATTTGAAAACAAAGAAGAAAGAAATCTGGTAGATTTTTATGAGAAAACTGCCAGTGGATCTTACAGTAACCTGGGTATGTCAGACCTGGATAATATCTCCTTGATGGATCTTTAACTTGTAAAGCAATTTTTCCCTTGTTAGGGAAGCTGCCAAACCAATTAGCAAAGGTGATCACACACGTGGTCCAAGCTGAGCTGCTCTAAGGATGTGATTTTAGTGTAACAAGTGGAGATTCTGGTGGCTGGAGAGCCCCTGAGGGGCAGTTTCTCCTGGGCTGGATGAATTCCTGGTGGGTGGATGCAGTTTCCCAACAGCTTGTCCTCTCAGAGCTTGTTTGCATCAGGGGAAGCCTCTCCTGTGCTCTCTCCCATATTTCTGTGACCATTGCTCACTTCCAAGCCTCTCCAGCCAAAATCAGTGCAGCACTTTTGCCATCTGCTCTAGTCAGCTTCCCCTTGTAAGGTGCTCTAAAATAAAGCCACGCTTTGCAGTTCTTGGCAGCCCAGTCCAACCCACCTGACAGGTTTCCTGAGCTGCCATTGTACTGAGAAACAAAATGTTAATTACTGGAAACCTGAACTCTAAATGGGGAATATCCATCACAGGTCTGCACAAATACAATGCATGGTACTTTTATTTTAGTGTTTATTATATGTCCTCTTCTTTCCATAATTCATTTTGTCTCATGCTCAGGCACCCTGGTGCCCATAACTCATTCCCTACCAAACCAGATATAAAGTGCTCCTGGTTTTCCTTTTTCTTTCTTTGCATCCCACAGTTCCCATGGTGCTGAAAATCAGCTTTTAATCTCCCCAGTTAGAAACAGGTTTGAGTTCAATAAACAAGAATATTAATTTTTTTTTTTTTTTCCCTGGGACAGGTATGTCTCTCCCTAATTTTCTATGTATTCAGTTCCTTTCCAAATCCTCAGAAGTAATCCTGCTTTTACAAACATATTTAGCTTCCTTTCTGGAGATGAGAGTTGCAGATGGTGAGATTTTTATAAAAATATTTAATCTGGAAATAAACTAAAGAGGATTTAAAACTATGATGGGGAAAAAAAAAAAAAACAAACAGATGAAGAAAAGAATCTTGAAGTGATCCAGGAAGTTCAAACCCACTATATTTAGTATGTTAGTGTCTGTTTGCATTTTATTATTCTTTTATACACAGTTACAAGCATAAATTTTAGAAACTCTTGTAATGATAGTACATTCTCTGCTAGTAGGGACTGTAAACATTTGTAAGTTGTTTGTAACATGCTAACCCACTAATCCTGAAATAAACATAGGCTAAGAATTTTCTGAGCTTTGCCTTTAAAATATACAAAAAAGAGCATTTAGTGGAGTGGGTTTCTAGATAGAGTAAATAAATTCAAATACATTTGAATATTTTTGAGCCTGACTTCTTTTAAACATCTTTGTGCAGGTCCCAAACTTGTATTTTCATTTGTATTTAGTGGATAAATCTCTTTAATATGTTAAATTTCCATGAGGAGGGAAAAAGATTGTAAAAATCCGAACCGAAACGTTTCAAAGAAATGGATGAAAGAAGAACATGGTGGGAGATGCCTCTGGGATTTCCTTCAGCTGAAGGGCTGTAACAAACAGCACTTATCTCTGGGCTGGCAGACAGAGCCACCCCTGGGCAGCTGCAGGGCTGGAGCAGAGAGCAGGGACAGCGCTGGCCTTGTGACAATGAAGGAAAGAATTGAGTTTTGTCCCACCTGTGGAAGGAATTCAGGCCTTTTAGAGAGAGAGAAATATTAGCTTGCCTGTAGAATGTTAACAATCACTAAATCACCACTGCTCAGTGAATATTGTCTTGGGAAAGGAACTTTTAGGAGACCTCCTTTGCACAGGCTGTGAGACGTGACTGCTTTATGTAAATAAATGGATAGCCCTAAGGAGATCATTCATTACTTCTGCAAAATCAACTTTGGAGGTATGTGGCAGCTGGGAAAAATGCATCTTCTTTAAGAAGTGATTCCTTTCCACATTTTATTTAAGTATCTGACCAGAGGGAGGGATATGGATCACAGTTAGAGGATTATAAAGTTATGTATATCACTTATTATTTCATTCTCCAAGGCAGTGTTCTGTTTAAGGAGGGAATTGAGAGAAAAATGGACTTATGTTTGGTTTTGGTTTTGTTCTAATTTATAGGCTTCTACTAAAAGCTACTAAGAAGATTTATGAAGTGATCTTTTCATAGCTAGGATTGCCACTAAGTTTTTTCTTCATCCCCACAGCATTCCAGTAATTTCAAAATTACTTTTGTCTTAGAACGTTGACCCCTTCTATGAGAGTCTGAAGCTGTCCTAAGTCTGAATTCAGCTAACCCTCAATATAATGTGAACAGCTGCTCAAGGTGATTTTTTTGCTGAACAGCCACGCCATTCAGAAAATTTCTATTCCCATGCTGCAGTTCCCTTCAAAGACAGCAAGTCCAGCTCAGAGGTGGGGAAGCAGCTCTGCTCTCCAGGACATTGGCTGCTGCTGATGCCTTAAGTTTAACTTTCATATTTCCCACATTCTGCACTGCATTGGTTTATAACTCTGAACTCCAGATAAAGTGTCAGCAGCTCTCCTGACAGCTCAGTCCCACGGAGCAATCCTTGTCCAGCCCAGAACCAAGGACACCGTGGCAGCGTGGCAGCTTCAGCCCCAAAAGTGCAAACAGCAGGGGATGGAGGAGAGCAGCTGGGAGGGTGGGACTGCATCCCCTGGAGTAGAATTGGACAATTACAGCCAATTTCCAATATGGAAATGGATCAAAATTTATAAAAGTGTGAAAACTCCTGACCCATTGTCCATCTGGGGTGTAGCCCTGGCCAGGCTCTTGCACTGCCCAAGGTGTGTCCTGTGAAGGGCTTTTAATAAATCCTCATTTATTCCTTCAACTGTGCCCAGCCTCTGCTCCAGGCAGCCTCTCCAGGCATCACTGCCTCTAATTGTGTGTGCTCAGGGGTGGGCACTGGAAGAGCACCCCAACACAGCCTGACAGCTGAAATACCACTGGGGGCTGCAGGAAAATGGGACCTGAGACAGACAGGGTGATGACTGAGCAAGAACACTCTGTCCAGGTTTTCAGTACCCCCTGGCACAGTGCCTTCTCCTGATGGACTAAACCTGCTGAGATTGTGCTTGTGCCTGAACCAGACATGGCAACACAGCCCTGGCTGGGTCAGGTTGTTTATTAAGCCTGATAGCCTGACCCAGTACCTGCTTCTTATATATCAAAAAATACACCTGAACTTTTAATTCAAGTACTATCTTGTCTTTCTTATGATTTACCTTCTCTGCAGTTTCTTAGATAAGCTTTTGAGTTGGGTTGTGGTCAGGTATGTGCTTTAGATGGCTCTACAAATATAAATATGATAAAATTGACCCAAACTTCAAAACAATTTTTCTCTCTGTTATCTGGACATATATTTGAAATTGCAAACCTGCTGTTTCTACCCTGTGGAGCTGAAGAATGTGGATGAACATTGCCACTGGAAAGGGAAGGGATCCCTTGCAGGGTGGGATGTGTAAGGCAGAGCTGGAGATCCCTGTGTTCATTAAAGGTAATGAATATCCCAAACATGCAGCCCTGTCAGCTGCAATGCTGATGAGCTGGGAGAGCTGAGTTTTCCATAGATCTGAATGTATTATTGTGAAAACAGCTTTAATGACTTCCTGACAAAATGTACAATGAAAACATCGTTCAGCTAATTAGTTTTGTTCTATTCCTTTGACAAGAGGGCTATGGCATGTGCTTGTAATTCCCTTTGGAGTACAGTGTTGGATTTTAATATGTACACTTTATTTTCCAACATTTAGTTTATAGAAAAAGAGCAAGCTTTCTGCTTTAGTCCCTGCTCTCTGCCATCAACTGTATTAAACAGACATGCAACAAATAGATTCGTAGAAAATGGTAATATTTACCCAGAAAATTTGCAGCTGTTGCCTGGATTTTTTTTTCTTTATTGTCTGCATATTTCCCTTCCTCCTCTAGGTTAATCACCTTTCCATTTAAATAAAATATGTTTTCCTGTAAGATCATACATCTTGTCTTTTGTACAGAGGAATAGCTAGACAAGAAAGAAGAGGAGGAAATGAAGATTCTCTCTTGTATATTGATTTAGAAATGTAAGGCTATAATGGAAACAATAATATAACTTTATCCAAAGCTATAGTGAAACTTCACAGCCACGAGCTAGCAGATTAAGAGTAATTTTCTTCATGAACAACCTCTCCATTCTTCACAGGAGTTGCAATGTTCTGTTCCTGTACTGAGGGTGGAGAACAGCACCTAAACCTGAGTGGAAGTCATCATACTTTTCAGGCTGCTTTCCTCTTAGACATATTTTCACCCTTCTTCCCCTTCTCTGACAATAGAGAAAGTAGAAAAGTTTCCAGACACTAAATGCAAGTTTTCTGTGAGGGGAAAACAAAGTGTTTGTTTGAAGTGCTCTGTCCTCTAAAAGTAGAACTTGGGCAGTGAAGTCAAACAAAAAGTCTAAGCTCCTAGGAGATTTATGTCCTTGCTATATTATTCAGTCAATATCTTCAGTTATTTGGAAACCTTTGGTGATTCTCTAATAATATTAGAAGTATGTTAATATTTCATTGTTTTTTTCCTAATGTTTCCTGCTAATCACTTATAGAAATGACCATTAAAAATTCAAGGACTGGAACAGCTCCACTTGTTTTGGTACATGGTTGTATCCTCTAGCTCTCATTGCTGTACTTGAAAACACAGTCAATGGCACAGTTGGAAAAAAAAAAAACACCAAAAAAACCTAAATTTCAATTCCTATTTTGATGCAATTTTTTAATCCATTATAATTTATTTATGATTGCATATTTTCAGTATTGCAGAAGCATTGAGAAGCTTTGAATAAGTGTTTAATTATATCAGACACTATAGACATGCAAAGCAAGCAAAAGAAAGGCCATTCTCCAGCTAACTTATAATCTCAGCAGATAAAGACGTGGTGGGAGAAAGGAAGCAGCTTTGTCATCACTTTGCAGATCAGGCTCCTTCTCTCTTTTGCTGTCCCCCCTCACTTCCATTCTCTGTTGTTTGAAACCTCTTGAACACACACAGGAACAGCTCAGTACAACAGCAGAGTTTCCTCCTGTGTGCAGAGCTGGCTGTGCTGCTGCAGGGCTGTGCTGCTGCAGGGCTGTGCTGCTCTAGGGCTGTGCTGCTGTAGGGCTGTGCTGCTGCAGGGCTGTGCTGCTGCAGGGCTGTGCTGCTGCAGGGCTGTGCTGCTGCGGGGCTGTGCTGCTGCGGGGCTGTGCTGCTGCAGGGCTGTGCTGCTCTAGGGCTGTGCTGCTGCAGGGCTGTGCTGCTGCAGGGCTGTGCTGCTGCAGGGCTGTGCTGCTGCAGGGCTGTGCTGCTGTAGGGCTGTGCTGCTGCAGGGCTGTGCTGCTGCAGGGCTGTGCTGCTGTAGGGCTGTGCTGCTGCAGGGCTGTGCTGCTGTAGGGCTGTGCTGCTGCAGGGCTGTGCTGCTGCAGGGCTGTGCTGCTGCAGGGCTGTGCTGCTCTAGGGCTGTGCTGCTGCAGGGCTGTGCTGCTGCAGGGCTGTGCTGCCGAAGGGCTGTGCTGCTGCAGGGCTGTGCTGCTGCAGGGCTGTGCTGCTGCAGGGCTGTGCTGCTGCAGGGCTGTGCTGCTGTAGGGCTGTGCTGCTGCAGGGCTGCGCTGCTGCAGGGCTGTGCTGCTGAAGGGCTGTGCTGCTGCAGGGCTGTGCTGCTGCAGGGCTGTGCTGCTGCAGGGCTGTGCTGCTCTAGGGCTGTGCTGCTGCAGGGCTGTGCTGCTGCAGGGCTGTGCTGCTGCAGGGCTGTGCTGCTGCAGGGCTGTGCTGCTGCAGGGCTGTGCTGCTCTAGGGCTGTGCTGCTGAAGGGCTGTGCTGCTGCAGGGCTGTGCTGCTGCAGGGCTGTGCTGCTGCAGGGCTGTGCTGCTGCAGGGCTGTGCTGCTGCAGGGCTGTGCTGCTGCGGGGCTGTGCTGCTGCGGGGCTGTGCTGCTGCGGGGCTGTGCTGTTGAAGGGCTGTGCTGCTGCAGGGCTGTGCTGCTGCAGGGCTGTGCTGCTGCAGGGCTGCGCTGCTGCAGGGCTGTGCTGCTGAAGGGCTGTGCTGCTGCAGGGCTGTGCTGCTGCAGGGCTGTGCTGCTGCAGGGCTGGGGCACGTTGGGGAGCACGTCCCAGGCTGAGCCTGCTCGTCAGCCCAGCGCAGCCATCGGTCACTTTGCCCAGTCAAAGCCTTGGTGATTGAGGGCACTTCCCAGCACCCTGGCTGTGGGAGTGTTCCTGCCTCCAAAATGAGCAATGCAGAGTGTAATGAAATCTCTTTTCCTATTGCCATTTTTCACAGGTCTCCGCTGAGTTGGTTGTTTGATGAATTGCAGGGGATTGTAAAACCCTGGGTATAAAATGCTTCTGGGACACTGGCTTGTCCTCTGGGCACCTGTGGGAGTGTGTCTCAAGCAAATCTCTTTTCTGTCCCATTCCATTCTCGGTGCAATATGCTGTGTAAAACTTCATCATTCAGATTCTTGGTGCTGATCCTTCAGTAGTGACATCTAAAAATATCCCATGGCTCTCTCTGAACAGCAAGGTGCAACACAATTGGAGATGCTTGGGCTTTATCCAAGACATTAAAACAGAGTACACAGAAGGAGTGATTTAAGAAATAATGTCTGCTGGAATAGAAGAGTAAAATTATTTATGTCAGTAATTTAGAAAGAGATCTCATTCAATATCATTCATGGGGGAGGTGTGTACAGAACATTTTCTTCTCTTTCTTGGATGTTTTATTCCTAACAGCATGTTACTGGATAGAACTGCTTTAGAAAAGAATATTTTAACTTTGTGCAGACAGTAGATTTCTTGCCATAATTTAATATAGGATTGTATAATTGCAACTACAGATTTGTTGTTATTGTATTTTTCCTTAAAACCTGCAAGGCAATTTACTTTTCCTTTTAATACAAACAAACACATCCTAATTATAGTAATCAGTTCACATGCAATAATCGCATTAGCTCTGATAATTATTATTTGCATCACCTGGACCTCTACTGGGCTTGAGAGACAAAATCAATAATTCTCAAGCAGGCAGAGGGTGAGGCTGATTATGCGTTCAAGTGATCAGAGACCAGATTGCATTTGATTAAATGAACTGGTGAGAGATTTTATAATTAATGTTCTTTGTTAACAGACAAAAAGCTAAACAAATGCATATGCTTTACCCTGGCTGAGAAATGGCCATTTTTTCCCTCCAGAATGCTGGAACAGGAATGTGTTTGCAGCTCTGCTGATTGCTCATCTAAGCAGCAGAGAGGAGCAGAAGTGAAACATTTCTGTCCTGCACTCTTTGTGTTTAATGCTTCAAGGTAAAACCTTCCCTGGGTGATGACAGTTCAGATTAGAGGACAAGAGCAGGAGCATTCCTGCAAACCCTGTGCAGAGCAAAATAATTGTTAGCATTTATTTGTCAAGGAAACTCCCTGTGCTGTAGGTGAGATGTAGGTTCTTTGTAGTGGAAGAATAACATCCTAAAATAATATAAAATGGATTAATTTTCAAATTAAATTATATGAGCAAATGTGAGCTTCCTGTCCCTAAATTGAATCTGACTGATGAATCAGGGAGATCTGTAGCCCAAAGACCTAAAGCACCCTGAAAGTATTTTCCTATTTTTTTTTCCAAATATCTCCAGAAAACATTAACTTTAAAGCAAATGTAATTAATAAAGCTCCATGTTCAGACCCCAGTTATGAAAGGTCATTCTGTGATATTCTTCTTTGGCCACTCAGATGGAAACTCAGCTTCCTCTTCAGTGTCCAAGTCATTCCCTGGTGGAAAAACTTTTGAAGATGCTCTTTACCCTACTCAAGCTAAAATATAGAGTACTCTGAAAAAGCTCTTCTTAATCTGAATTTTACAGAGCAGATTGCTGAGAATTGACTTGACTTTTTACATTTTTTACCTGTAAGTGACAGTTTTGTTTTTTTTTTTTCCAGAAGACTTTGATGAATCTCAGAAATGTCCTTGGTCTGAGTGGAGAGGCTTTCCTGGCCAGCCAGCAGCTGGGTAGGGAAGGGCCACCTCTGCTGCTGGGACAAACTGAGGCACACTGGGACTGAGCTCCCATCTCTGAATTTGTTACCCCTTTGCCCCCCTTCCCTTCAGGTTTTATCCCTTTCTGTATCAGTGCTTTTCCTCTTCCACCCTTGAGTTTGCAGTAATTACCATCTCGCTTTTCTCTTCTTTTCTTGACTCCAGCTTCTTTTATCACACTTTCTCCCTAAAAACTCCTCAATTTCCCCAGAAACCTGAGCCAAGGACACCTGGCCAGGCTGCATCCAAGCTAAGCCTGGGATGCCAAGCAGCTGAACCCCTGGGCTGAGAGCTACATCTCCAGGATAACTGAAGGGAAACTGCTCTAGGAAATGCAATTCCTGGGTGGATCAGCCTGGATTTGTGATTGGCACTTGAGTGAATATTTAAACATTTCCTCCAGCTTTACAAAATAGCCACAGAATTGGTGTAATCTTGTGGTTTTCTTAAAGAGAGGTATTAGTTATAGAGTTTGAGGAGTACTTAAAGTTTGAAATGTGAAGTTATCTTTCCAGCAGACAGATCTTTAATACCCTAAATAAGTCTTCTTGCATCAAGCAGCATTAAAGCTTAGTGGAGGATTTCTGGTGGAAAATGTTCCAAAAGGCTCTGTGTTCCAGGGAATGCAGCAGTGTACATCTGAAGCTGAGGTACATCACACAATGCAACCAGCAAACACCCAGCATTTGGGGAACTCTCAATGGATGGACTTGAATTTTGTGTAAAATCAGATGCTGGAAGACCTTTGGAGAGATTTTGATGCTTTGAGTGGCTAATGAAAATAAAACCTCAGCTCCTGTCTATTGTCATTCTCCCTACTGAGGGAAATGTTAGATTTTAAATACTTGCAGGTAAGATCTTACAACTTTTGTAAATCAGTGAGGATTGACTTCCTTCTAAATTCCCCTGCATTGTGCAAAGTTGGCTGAATAAATTTTAAAAGTTTCAGGAAGATTTTTTGGGGATTGGGGTTTTCTCAGTCTTAGTGAGTCTGTTCTTACAGGTGATTTCACAGGTCAGTGACTGCAGAAAGCTGAGGGAAGGACTGAGCCCTGAGCAGGAATCCCTTCAGTGTTCTTTCTGTTCAAAATAGTTTGTTCCCCTCCCCTCCTCTCCTCTCCTCCTCTCTGTCATTTCATTGAGCATTCACATCCTTGTGAATCAACAGCTTAACTGCTGTGATTTATCCCACACAACATGAAACAATCACTGATTTTTGACTTTTACTCATACATTCATAGCAGTTTTCAGCCTTTCAGTGAGTATTATATGAACACTGAGCCTGCAGTAGGGATCCTTAATGGAACTTACAGGTTTAACCATCTCCAGTTGTAAATCAGAGTCCAGTAATTCTTCAAACTGGTTCTGTTTGCCATGCAGGGAGTTCAAAACTCTTTCCTAAGCATTGCCTGGCTGGTCCTGGGTGAGAAATGATGACCTGGTCCTTGACCAGAACAAAATGACAGCCTGTCCAGGCTCCTATGAGTGATGGCAGGAGAGAGACTCAATCAAATACAGACACTTTTTTATGCAAATCTCCTCTTGCTTCTATTATTATAAATGGTTAGAGTCCATGTAAGTGCTAAAGCATTAGCTCCTCATTTTCACTGTGGAATTACACTCGGCGTTCTCTGCTTATCTGAGAGTCCTTCCCTTCCATTTGATCTATTTTTTCCCCCTCTAGCATAATGAAGAATGATGATACTTTTAGATGTTGACATTTTAGAAAGCTGAGATGGTCTGTAGTAGACTACAAATGATGAAAGCTTAATGAAAGTTATTTTCTCATAATAGCCCTAAATTGGCTATTTTCGTAGAACGGAGTGGGTCTGCTGGATTGAGCTTGAACTTTTTACCCCTCTGTGATCCTGTGGTTACCAAAAGTAATGTGGAACAGCTTTAGCTGTTTAGCTTTTTAAAATCCAGAGTTAAGAGAACGGATGCAGGTGTAATTTTTATGTTGCTGCTGGATGTGGGATTCTGTAACCATGAAGGGCTGAAGGATTGTTTTTTCCTGACGTCCTCCATCCCCAGCCTGGCACTCAAACCCAGACACTGTGCAGCAGGAATAGTAAAGATCCTAACAGAAAATAGTAGAAAATGGAGATGTTGATGTTAAACTTCTGTACTAGGAAAAACTTCTTGTACTATCCAAACTGGGAGCCAAAATATGAAAACTTTGAGTAAATCAGCCTGTAATAATTTCACATGTGTAGAGCTGGAGGTCTCCTAACCTCATTTCTCTCCAGAGAGTTATAATAGTTGTTCCAAATACATAATACAGTGAGATTTTCCCCAAATTTCCTCTTAAAAATAGTAATATCTAAACTCTGGTTTCCAATACCTAGAGTTATTGGTAATTTTGTTATCCTGATTGATGAAGACACTCAAAGGGTGCAGCTGTTTCTCTTCTTCATCTTCCAGTGGATAAAAGACCCAAGAAAATAAACATAAGACATGTTAATACAATTCTATGGTTGTTTTTCTGTCCTCAAATGTAATTTTTAAGATACTAGTCTCTCTTAGCTGCTATAGTAACAGTTTTTCAGGACATATGTGTTTACAAGAAAGGTTGAGTTTATTCCTTGTAGTTGTCTCAAGCTAAAGACAGGTTTGCAATATTTCAACAGCATTAAAATGCCATCAGCATCCTGGGCAAACACATGATCAGAAATACAAATGGTTTCAGATAGTATGTGATTCTATCAATTTATTAAGCATAAGCCTCTATTTATAGCTGATTGATAGAATCAATGAGGAAAACTCCACTTTGCTAAATCTTCATTTTATAAGCCTGAAGTTCCCAGTAAACTGTTTGTTCACCCTACCAATTTAATCAAAGTATGTTGTTGAACTTCCTAAGGATATGTTCTAGTTGCTTGGCAATGGATTGTGGAACAATTTGTTTAAAGTTCAATGAACACAGAACTAGAGTAATTTATTCAAATCCACCACTTATTAAATCAGGATTTGACTTATTTTTTTTTCCTGACTAATAAAATGGACTTGAAAAGAATTAGCTAAACCTCTGTGGAATTGTTACAAAATCATTCTGATGACTGTGTTGTCTATTAGTTTTTACTGCCAGTAAGGAAGGCAAATGGAGATGAATACATTCCCCATTGTTTTGTGGATTGTCAGAAAGGGATTTATTTTTAAACAGTTTATTGTCTCAACATCATCCTCCTTTCAAGATAAGTAACATGGAGATAATATACCTGCATTTTTATTAGGCATCTGAAGTATCTGAATATTTCACAAGAGGTATTTTCTTTCTCTGTCACCAGTAAAACATGGAGGCTGCAGGTGCTGAATTGGGATGGTTTTCTGGTGGGCATGAAGAATTTAAAGGCTAGAATTTTAAATGTTACTACAATAAATACATTTATTTTAAATATCAGTTCTTGCCCACTTTTCCTAAAGCATGTATTTCTGGTCAGAGAGCTGCTGCTCCTTCAATGTAACACAGAAAGACAAATGCAACATGAGATAGAGAAATGTCAGGCTCACCTGCAGTCACTGGATTTTAGCGTGGAACTCTCTGAGCTTTTGATCAGAACCATAAAATATCTTTTATTATGCATTAGGACCTGAAAGAAGGAAACATGAGGCTGGGAGAATTGTGCTGTTGTTGTAACATTATCCTCACTACCTGTAAATCCTCTTTAGATCAGGGCTCCAGAGTCCTGTGTCCTCTAGGAGAAAACAAAGCAAGACAGACCCAGGAGCCTGCAGACTTAGTATAAAACAAGCTGTAACTGAGGAAAAAAGAAATCCATTTCCTTGTCTCCCCAGTGAGAGAATATGAAATATTTATCTAAGCATCAGTCAGGACCATGGGATCTGCAGCTGTCTGCACCCCCAAGGCAATTCAGCTGATTTTTTCCTGTCCAAGCTCCTCTTTGCAGGGCTCTCAGACATGGGCAGGGTGCAGACTGCAGCTGAGATGACACGAGCTGGCAGTGGCTGCTCTCAGCTCCCTGCCAGCTGCCTCCCAGGCACTGGCTGTGGCTCAGGCAAGGCATTTATCCCCCTCCAGCAGCAGCAGCAGCATTCCTGTCCTGTGCTCCCCCAGCTTTGGCTCCATCCCAGGGGGAATGCACAAGCAGGTGCAAACTCCTGCTGGGGTGGCTCTCACGAGTTCAGGACAAAACCAGGACACAGATTGGAGGCACCAAGCCCTGCTTCCCAAGGGTTTTGACATGTTCAGTTAGGACGTTGAAGATCTTTGAGATAGCACCCTAAATAGGAATCACAGGGCAGGACTGTGTCTGTGGGAAAGGAAGGATAAATTCCTGACACCCCTTTGAAGAGTAAATGTGAAAATAATTACAGAGAACTGCAGGATGAGATGAAGTTGATGAATTCCAAACATTGCCTCTTTCCAAGTGGAGTTTTGCTGGCAAACTTGACAAATACTCATAATTTGTGTTGTAGGTTGCCATGAGGAAAAGTGCTGAGAATGAGCTAAAGGAACCAAGCCACAAGGCAAGGAATGGATTTCAGAGACTGACGAGGGGGATGCCTTATGTAAAACTGCCTCTGATGGCTTCACAAAAATCATCTTCCTAAGGGAGTTGTAGGATTTTCCTGTGTGTATGCATGGGTGTCTGAAAGAGATTTTAAATAGCCTGAAAAAGACTTTCTTAATTTTCTCTGTCTATTAGACACTCTTTAGGTCTTTCCAGCAGAACACCTTGGTTCCAATGCCACAAAATGTTATTAATTTTTCTTTCTCTTTGGGTTCTTGCTACGTTATCACATCCAGCACAGGAAGAAAGTCTTCAGTTCTGAGTTAATTAGCATTCCATGACCAAAGCCTCACGTGGTGTAAAATTCACTCTGCCCAATGCACACCTGTCCAGGATCCTCAGCATAACAAATGCTTTTCTTTTAGTGAGGAGTGTTTCAAGAAAAAAAAAAGTAGAGAGCAGAAAAGAGTAGGCAACGTTTCTTGTGTAAAATTCTTTACATCTTAAATATTTGGTGTCTTGGTTAATTGAGTGCTTAATCTCTTAATTATAAGCCACCATTCAGCTCAGTGTTTGACTTCACCCCACTTGTTAAAAATAAGAACACCTCTTAAGAAAATGAGCTGAGTGGATTTGGAGTTTATAATGGAATTTTTGAGGTTGGAAAAGCCCTCTAGGATCAGTGAGTACAACCACGGACCCAGCCCTGCTGGGCTCACCCCTAAACCCCATCTCCAAGTGCCACATCCACACGTTTTTGGGATGCTTCCAGGGGTGGTGACTCCCCACCCTGTTCCAATGTTTGATCACCCTTTCAGTGAAGAATCTTTTACCTAAAATCCAGTCTAAACATCCCCTGGCACAACTTGAGTTCATTTTCTCTCATTTTGTCACTTTTCACCCAAGAGCCGAGACCAATCCCCCTCACTACAACCCCAGGTTTTTATAGAGTTTCAGTTCTTCTTTCTTCTTTTTCTTTTATTGTCCAGTCTTAAAATCCACAGAAATGAACAACATTTGGAGAAAATGAGCTAAACCAAACTATTACTAAACCTTCTCTTAAATTTCCATGCTTATTTTCCAGTTGGCGTGCATGCTTGCCATGATAGCAGGCTCCCAGCATTAAAAGCTTTCATGCCTTAACAAAGGGCTTCAGCAAAGTTGCATTATCCAGAAATGGAAAGTTTAAAGGCACAGTGAAAATGGCAGGGCCTTATCATGGTTATCAGGGGTGAGAGGAGACATCAGGAATGCCAATGGTTCCAGAAGCAGCCAGAAGTGTCTGTGGGAAGGGAGGTGCCCTCAGAATTGTGTCCTACCCCTCTGATGAGCAAGAGTTACAGGAGGTTGGACATTTATAAAGAAATGTGACTTTCTAAATAACATGATTTTAGCAGATTTTAGCACTACACTAGTGTTTAGTGAGCAGTGTGAGAGAACCTGCTGTTTGCCAAGCTCTTAAAAGTTACTGCAGTAATACCCTCAGCTTCATTAAATTCTTTCATGGAAAAAGGAGGAAAAAAGCAAAGAAAAAAGATGCTCAATATACTTTGAATTACAGAGGATTTTTTTTTTGTTTGTACTGGGTTTTTTTGTTTTGTTTTGCTTTTCTCTTTTTTTTTCTTTTTTTTTTTTTTTAAGAGTATAAAATACTCTTTTATAAATAAATGAAAGAGTTCTTTACTTTCATTTGCATTCATATAACTAGCTGCTAATCCTTCCCTCAGTCTATTCACTTGGTTTCCATCATAGCTTGGCACATTCTCTAGCACTTATAATGTAATTATATAGTGAAAACTTCCTGGAAAGGACAAATGAAAAGGAATTTGATGTACTTGCCCTGTAAATGTTCTGCTGTAGCTGTGGAGATCTCCACTGAACACTGATCAAAATCAAACCAAGCACAACAAAACACATCTCTGTCCTAGGGTTCAGAGTAACCAGGTCTGGGTGATGGTGCAGCTCTCAGAACGTTCAGATATTTGGGGAAAAAGATGCACCACCAGATCTACAAATCCCTTGGACTGAAAGCAAAACCAAAGAGGTGAGGAAATACTGTGGTTTTTAATAAGCCTAATTGAGTTCTGGATGCTACAAATTCATGTTTGCTTGGGGTGAAGGGAGAAATCCCTTGGAGGAAATGTTATTTCTGTTTCCTAATGGGCTGCTCAGTGAAGCTGCTGTACTGGAGGCACTGGAAATAGACATTTTTTCTATTTATCATACAGTGCTGTTAGTTCTCAAGGTGACCTTGGCTGGGTCTTCTCCAAGGACATCCATCAAATATTGATGATTGTGGAGCTTACTCAAATTGACAGCTCTTGTTGGTTATTACATTAAATTGATAGCAATCAAAGCATAGCTCTAGCTGGAGAAAAAGTTCAATTTATTATAACAAACAAAAATCAACACTCATAGGTCCATTGGTGCCAAGTGGATGTAACACAGCTCAGTTCTTGTGTGTAGCCTATAGTCCCAAACTCCTGTAGTTGTACCCTTAAGGTAGAAAATTATCTGATATTTTTACTTCCTGTTTAAACTGCTCTCCCCTCTGTAGTGTATTTAAACCTCTCCTTCTGCCAAGATTTCCTTACTTTAAGGTGAAACGACCTCCCCTATTGTGATTATATTTGGAGCATAATAGAAATTTCCTAATTTCTTAAACTTAATGAAAGAGGTGTGCCAATAAAAAAGCTGATTCCACTTTCCACAGCAATGAGAATGTGGATAGGTTCCTTTAAAAAAAAAAAAAGTGCAGCATATTTAAGGATATGTAAATAACAGTTTGGAGTATTTAAAGAGATTTTACTTTCCATGTTAGTGAGAACAGGGTAGGTTTCCTTTAAAGAATGGTAAAGAGTGTTTAAAGAGCTGCTAGGCAGATATTTACAGCAGAGCTGTGCTTTGTGCTCTACTCCTGCAGATGGTTTTATTAGATCGTTAAAAAGTTATATACAAAGGGCAGCATTTCTCCCCAAGAAAATGAGATTTTAAAATAACTCACATTAGTGGTCAGCTCTTGTTATGTACGTTGGAGTTCTAACAGCTGTAATGATTTGTTTTAAAGGAGCCATCTGAACCTGGGCTGATTTTTAAGCCTTTACTGATTGATTTGACTTGTTTGATGTATTATAAATCACACAGCTATAAAGTCACAGTAAAAATTCCATTAAACTTATGAAGTAAAAAAAAAAAAAAAAATAAATCCATAAATAAACCAGTACGAAATGCAAGACAGCAGCAAATGTGCTATTTCTTTTCCTTTTTTAAAATTTAAGTTTACAGCCAAGGCCATTTCATGTGAAAGAAAAACAATGGCAACAAAAAAGAGTGTGCCAGGAGTCTCACTGTGGGGGTGTATTTTATTCCTTGAACTTGAACCATATTTCAGTTCCCTTCACTGTGCCTCTGTAAAGGAATTTTTTGGTAATTCATGGAACAGAACTGGTATTTGTTTTCAAATTAAGACTCTTAATCAGGAAAACTTGTTAAAAACACCTAAAAAAGCTGGAAGAGGTAAGGACTTCCAAATATAATCACTCTTGTTTGTAATTCTTTAATCCCTGTATTTTCACAGTCTAGTTCTGTTTAGACTGTCAAACCTCACACCAAACTCTATTTTCTCTATGATTTCTTGGTGCTCTATGTTATGTGTGGTGAATTATCTCGTTTCACTTTCACATTTAGGCTGAGTTGATAAATTCTGAAGTAATTCTTTAGAAGTGACAAAAAACTTGCCATTGACATCTCCCAAAGGAGAAAGAGCTCATGTTCTCAATTACCTGCTCAAGGTGTGTCCAGTTCACTCCATCTGCTCTAGATTCACAGGCTTTCTGAAATGGCTCAACAGCATTCTGCCTCCCTCCTCTGCCTCAGATCACAAGGGAAGCCTCAGGAATCAGCTCCTTCCTCTCCCCTATTGTTTTTCTCTCTTTTCCCCCCATTTCCTTCTTTCTTTTTTTGAGTACTTTCCTGACTGCACGGAGCACATCTCATTAATCCCTTATCAGATTCCCTCTGTTGGTCTGTCATTTCATCCACACTTCACAATCCTGACATCAAGTGCTGTTCTTGACAGGTTGAACATTTGTTCCAGAAGAAAAACTCGGATTTATGTTTCTCTTGCATATGCAGAAACCATTTCAATTAGATAGCAAAGAATATCTTGGTTGTTTTACTCAAAGGAATGAGATTCTGTTCTACTCATGCACACTCAAGATTATTACAAAAGAAAGGATAGTTGGATAGCTGTACCCTTTTACCATCCAAATCCTCTTTTCAGCCCCCAGAACTTTACAGAACGTGGTATTTCAAATACTACAGTGGAAGAAATATCTGTTATTTCATGCTCTGGGACTTACATGATTTTTTTTTTTTTTTTGGCAAAGAATTTCTTGTATGTCTTTTGTCAGTTAAACTGATACATAACCAAATGGGAATTTTAAGGAGCAGTGTGAGATTTGTCATGGCAAGAAATCTCAGAGAACACCTGGAATTATTTCTGAATGAAAAAAAAGAAAAATGTTTTATTACTGCTCTTACTGCTGACTACCCTTCCTTTAATCACTTTATCTGTCCTGTGCACTGATGCCTGCCTCCTTATCTCATGTTCTTGCTGCAGCTTCTTAGAAACACTTGGGCTCGTTCAATGTTCTTCTTTGTTAAAGTCGTGGGTTTTGCTCATGTCAGCCCCAAACTGCTGCAAGATTACCAGGAGTCTGTACAAACTTCTTGACAGGATTAGGAGAGGCCATTGCTGCTCCAGATAATGGTGATAGTCCAGCCTGGTGAGGCTGCAAGCAGCAGGGAGGGGTAGTCAGAGAGATGCCAAGATATCCCGTGGAGTGTCTGAAAGTAGGGCACAGGAGTGGCAAGGAGAGCTCACAGAAACGTGCTCAGTGCACGCTGACCAGCAAGAGGGAATGTGATACCTGCATCTATTTCAGCTGCATGTGCTCCCCTCAATATCCATTTGCAGCTTGAAATGCATTAACAATTCCTTGCTGCCCTCAGCAGTGCTTAGATCTCCACGTGCTGGGCAATAACAATAACACTCACACGAGTGCCAAAGAACTGGAGAGGAGAAACTGTGTGAAAAACCTCTGTGGTGAGATTGTGACCATTGTGGGACACTTCTGTGGTGAGACTGTGACCATTGTGGGACAGCTCTGAGGTGAGACTGTGACCATTGTGGGACAGCTCTCTGGTGAGACTGTGACCATGGTGGGACAGCTCTGAGGTGAGATTGTGACCATGGTGGGACAGCTCTGTGGTGAGATTGTGACCATTGTGGGACAGCTCTGAGGTGAGACTGTGACCATTGTGGGACAGCTCTGAGGTGAGATTGTGACCATTGTGGGACAGCTCTGAGGTGAGACTGTGACCATTGTGGGACAGCTCTGTGGTGAGACTGTGACCATTGTGGGACAGCTCTGTGGTGAGATTGTGACCATGGTGGGACACCTCTGAGGTGAGACTGTGACCATTGTGGGACAGCTCTGTGGTGAGATTGTGACCATGGTGGGACAGCTCTGTGCTGAGACTGTGACCATTGTGGGACAGCTCTGAGGTGAGATTGTGACCATTGTGGGACAGCTCTGTGCTGAGACTGTGACCATTGCTGGGACAGCTCTGTGGTGAGACTGTGACCATTGTGGGACAGCTCTGTGGTGAGACTGTGACCATAGTGGGACAGCTCTGTGGTGAGACTGTGACCATTGTGGGACAGCTCTGTGGTGAGATTGTGACCATTGTGGGACAGCTCTGTGCTGAGACTGTGACCATTGCTGGGACAGCTCTGAGGTGAGACTGTGACCATTGTGGGACAGCTCTGTGGTGAGACTGTGACCATAGTGGGACAGCTCTGTGGTGAGACTGTGACCATTGTGGGACAGCTCTGAGGTGAGACTGTGACCATTGTGGGACAGCTCTGTGGTGAGACTGTGACCATGGTGGGACAGCTCTGTGGTGAGACTGTGACCATTGTGGGACAGCTCTGAGGTGAGACTGTGACCATTGTGGGACAGCTCTGAGGTGAGACTGTGACCATTGCTGGGACAGCTCTGAGGTGAGATTGTGACCATTGTGGGACAGCTCTGTGGTGAGACTGTGACCATTGTGGGACAGCTCTGAGGTGAGACTGTGACCACTGTGGGACAGCTCTGAGGTGAGATTGTGACCATTGCTGGGACACCTCTGTGTGCCAGAGCCTGTTGTTTTCCTCCAGCAGAGCCTGGTGGCTCTCAGCTTTCAGAATGCAGGAAAACCTTCTGCACTGGCTTTGCTGTGGATTGCTGGTGCTGGAATAGCCAGAGCTTTAGGAAGGGGAAGCCAGGGTGGGGGAATGCTTCTTGCTGAGCTGAGCAGAGAATGGCAGCAGAGCTCTCTCTCCCTTTGATGTCTGCTGCCTTTGACAGAGTTTCCCAGGTGGCAAGGCTTCTTTCTGAGTGAGGGTCCTGTTAGAAATAGCTCATTCAGGAGACATCAAATAGTTCCCAATTTAGCCTAGTTTAAAGGAGCTCAATATTGAAAGGGAAGCAGATACCTCTGAGATACTGGTGAGAGCAGCAGGTGGGTAAATGTGTGTGGGGTGAGTAAGAAAAGGACCCACTTCAAAGTGCAGGGGAAAAAAAAAAGCCTTTTGCCAGTTTGGATTTAGATAGATCCTCTGAAAGTGTCACTGAAATTAGAGTTTTACATGCTTGTTAATCACATGTCAGGAGCAAAACTGGGGAGCTGAGTGAGATCCTTTACTCAGACCCAGTAAATATGGGGATGAAAGCATCATTCACAAGATGTGGCACATGGAGCTGTGAAGGAATTTAAAGACTGGGTTTGAGAAGAGACTGGATGTGTGCACCTCTCCTGGCTGAAAGAAAGCTCTGGAGACAGCTCCAGTCTCTGAAGGGCTTTTCCCACCTTGTGGTTCAATGAACCTGCAACTGACTGTTACCAACACCCAATTCCAGAATGCCAGCTGGCTGCTCTCTGCACTTTAGCCCTCCCCTCTGATGTGGATGTGTTGCCTGTGCAGTGGTGACCTTGAAAAGCCCCAATTCCAGGAGATTTGTCCAAATCCCAGGAGATGGCTGGGCCTGCTGGGGCTGTCCTGTGGCTGCCCTGGGCTCCTGGAATGCTCACACAGGACAGGTGATTTATTTGCCTGCCAAGCTGATACTTTCATAATGAGACTAATTAGTTTCAAATTTACCTTTGACTTGTGTTCTGCATCAGAATGGCTGGGTGCAGTGGGAGATGTGCCCTACACACCCAGCATCTCCAGACTCTGGAAGGTTTCTCTGTACTCTCTCCTGTATATCTCCTTCAACAGATTTTCAAAAAAGTTAAACATTCTGGGGCTTTAGCAGATTGCAGTATTGCTCAATCTTCTTGATGGACAGATAGCATTTATCTGAATTTAGTGTGACAGAAAAAGATCCTCTTACCTTAAATATTTCCTAGATATTTAAGAATATCCATTGCTGTAACACCAAGGCTAGACTTTCCCACTGAGCAGAATTTGAATATGCTGGGAACACACAGAGGCTGAACATCCCTGTTTGCACTTTGTGAAGCAGCACTTCAGTGCAGTTTATGCAATGTCAAATGGTTTTTCATTCTGAATATTTTTCATGATTTTTCATATTTTCATCATTACAACTTCCACAAGTACTTGGAAGATGTTTCTTTTCATGCTAGTCAAACATCCAGTGTGAGATTATAATATCATCTGTCTCTGATTACTATTTTGCCTTTTTCCCTTCACTAGAGGATTGTCAAATGGGTGTAGCTGATGGTACTTCACAAGCTGACTGAACAAAAAAAGGCTAATTTTTTCAGCACTTACAGTGTTTGGATTATATATGTGATATAGAAATAAACTTGCAATCTCACATAGAACAGATTTACAATCTGGGCCACTGCAATTAAAGAGCAAACTGAATCCAAATCCAAATTAGAAGAATCTGATCTAGATGTGTGTTTGTGCAGTGAAAAGGAGGGACTTGGGTTTTTTTACATTTGTTTGAGGAAAGAAATAATATTTTTTTACAATGTTCTTTAATGGCAGCAATATTGAGATTCTAAATACGATTCATTCTGCTGAAAGGCTCAGACCACAAAGCCACCACAGTGAGTGGTTTATTCCTTGCTCACACTGCCATCTCTGTGACATGAGCTTATCAACTGAAGGCACTGTGCACAGAGAGAAAACATTTCTCAGTGCTCAAGTGTCTGATAGCACAGTCAAACAGGAGAAAATCAAGGCAAGGTTGGTATTTCCAAGAGGACACTCAGACACAACTTTCCAGACATATTCCATCTTTCAAGAATTTTTGAAGGGGTGCTGGAAACACTCTTTTCATGTTTAGTGTCCAAAAAGATTTTTCTGGAAAAATGTCTGATTCTATCCAAGGTGAGAGGTTGAAAGTTGCTTTTGTTGACATTCTATTAACACAATCTCTGATAAAATCATGTAAACTCCTGTACTCAGCAGGGTAGAATTTCTGGGTACAGTCACAATTTGTGAAATTATCAAGGTGCTCTCCAATTGTATTCAGACTTTTTTCTTTCTCTGTGGGGAAATGGTATTTTCACAGGGTGTCCCTGCTTCCTCTCAGCTTCGTGAGTTTGAGACTTGTGAAAAATGCAATTCTCTTAATAGCTTACAGCAGACTTGATACCCTAAAAAGGATAAAGATCAGCACACAGTTCAGATCCACCTCTGGGCAGTAGATGTTTATTAACACCCTCCAGAAATTGGCATTTTTTAAAAGTTTCACGTGTCAGCATATCTGCTGCTTTACAAATGCAAATTTTATTTATCAATCTATTTACATGTGTGATGGTATGATCTGGATGTATTGAATTTAGAATTTTGTCTTTTTTTTGAAGAATTTATTTATTGGAAAGACATTGGACCAGATTTTTTAGCTTGTGTTTACCCTTAATTTCACTGCTGATTCTTCATCATTCCTAAATGATGCAATGGAAAGTATGTGTGTTCTCCAGAAGAAAGTCTCCCTTCCTCAGCTGCATTTATAAGAGAGTTAAAAAAAGAAGTACACAAATATAATTTCCATTTCAAACTTGTAGCCTTTGTCTTTTTTTCCTTAGGAGATGTGCTTATGCTTCCTGAACTTAACTGGAATTCTGTCATTGAACTGAATAATGTGTAATCTTGTTCTTCATTTCTTTTAGAAGTTAGGAGTTCTGTTTGTCCTGGAAGTCTCTCTTGAGAAAGAAAATTACTGTCACAGCCACTGGCTGATGGAACAAAGCCCAGTTTATTGGATTTATTAAAGCATTGTCAATTGTAGCTCTGAAATAAGAAGAGACACTTAAATGGACTCCTGAAAGGTGCATATACAGACTCACAATGAAAGTATTTTATTTTTGAATTTTATCCCTTTATTTTACGTGGCTTGCATATTCTCACAGCCCTTGTTCTGTGAAACCCTCTGCCACAATCAAGTTTTGCCTCCATGAGAGCACCAGGATTGTGTCATCCTTTATCCTGCCTCCAGTTGGTGACCCCCAGCAGCAGTGACAGGATGAGCACTGACAGGATCACTGTGGGTCCCCTTTCCTGGCTTACACTGTCCCCACAGCCCGTGGAAGTTTCCAGCTTGGAGAGCACCCACTCTCTCTTGTCAGCTTCTGCTTCTCTCTGCCTTGAACCTCTGCTGTTCTTTGGGCAGGGCTGGACAGCAGAGGGACTGAACAAATATTTAATTGCATTTTAACAGCCTCTTCCCAAAGGTTCCTTCACACTTGGTGAAGCAAGGGGCCATAAAAGCACCAAGGTAAATTTCTGCTGTCCAGTCAGCCTGACAACAAAGCCTTTCTGGCTGGACCTATTTAACATCAGTCCAGGCAATTTGTCCTTTTTTTTCTGACATAATTGGCTTGGCTCTGGATAATTACAGATCTAATAAACTGATCAGAAAACCTTCATATTCTTCAGCCAAATCACACCTTAATATCACAGACACAGTGCCCCCTAGATCCCTCTTTGCAAACGTGGCTCCTGGTGGCTGTGCTGAGGGGGGCTGCTGAAGCCAAACCTGTGAAATGGAGGAGCACAGGACACTTTGGCAAAGCCATCTGTGACATTTAAGCAGAATGAAATCAGCTGGGCACGAATGAGATCAAAGCCTTGAGTGAGGTTTTGAGGGTGAAGAAAAGGCTGCAGTGGTGAATAGCAATTGCTTGTAGTTAATTTAAACTTACTGAAAGGTTTTAAGGATCAAAGTTGGGTCTTTTGAGAATGGGGATTCATCCA
Organism: Haemorhous mexicanus; assembly: GCF_027477595.1. Taxonomy (NCBI): domain Eukaryota; kingdom Metazoa; phylum Chordata; class Aves; order Passeriformes; family Fringillidae; genus Haemorhous; species Haemorhous mexicanus. Next base: position 18,321,019 of record NC_082354.1, read on the forward strand.
ATTTCCTCTACTTATATTTTTCCAACATAAATTAATCTTGATATATTTTATTAGCTCCTTACTGGGTTTTTTTTCCTCTTTTTTTAAGAGGAGGAGCACTTGGACTTTTGTCCAATGAAAATCATCATTTTTGTTTATTAAAACCACACCAGGGTTACACCCTGGGGTTTCTCTGCTGCTGTCTCTGAGTTTCCAGCTCAGGACATGCAGACAAAAACGTTTTTCAGAGTATTTCTTCTTTATTGAAGCAAAAAGCTATTTGATCTTTCAAGTATACAACAGAGCCAAAAATATTAATATTGCATTTTTAGTTAATTCCATTACAGTGCTATTGAACAAATTAACATTGGCTTTTTTTTGTTGGTTTTCATTTTGGCTTCTAATGCATCAAAAAATGATTGTGGCCATTATATTTATTGCATCTTTTCAAACTATTGTGCAATAGTGATAACAACAAGACAATTTGTCTGCTACTAATTGGATAATATATGTGAAGAAAGCAGATTTTAATGAGTGAATGAGAAATAGAGTGCTTTATTTGAAACTTACCAGCTAATAATACACCTTCAACACTAGCATTTGTCAAAAACCTCCAAGAATATTTCCTTTTTAATTTCATGCTTGTGTTTGACAGTTGTGGCAATAGCAGTATTTATTATCAGTGCACAGCTGAATGGCATTTTAAATCAAGTCTATTACAAATTGTCCTGCTCTAAAGTAATAAAATTAATAGCTATGTAGCAAAATAATAAAGCAAAGATTAATCATGGATTTCATGGGAATAAAAAGTCTCTTGGAAATTATATTTTCCAGGGATATTTAGCAGTAATTTTGCTTTCCTTTGCAATTTATTCTGATAATTAACTATACGTCTTACAATTTTAACAAAATAAAAGTGCTGTTTAGGAAAATGTTGTCTCCAGCCAGCTCTGGTTTTCCTGCTGGTGCTCAGGGACTGGGAGCAGCACCAGAGCTACAGGGCAAGCACACCCTGACAGAATTCAGCCAGGCAATTGCTTCCACTCTTCTGGCCAAACCTTTAGGCAGCAGGAAATGCTCATGTTGATCCCAAGAAAACTGCCTCCAGTTTGAGCCAAGAAGGAATTTGGCACCCTGAGTTTGGAATTTTCACCCATAAAGCCTCCCCTCACCCTGCTGCTGTCCCCAAGGTTTACAGCCACCCTTTGCCTTGCTGTCCCCTGGAGGGCTGAGGATCAGCAGAGCTGCAAGGCAGCTGCTCTCCTGGGAATGAGGATGTGCATCTTGGGGGTTTCCTTTCCTTCAGAGCCCATTAGGAGCACGATTTACATCCCTCAGTTTTGGGATGACAGTCTTTTTCAGCAATCTTACCAATCGTGATAGCTTCTCTGCTGACACCCTGTCTCCAAAAGCAGACTTGCTGCAGGTTCTGGCTGGAAATGTGGCAGAAAAGAAACTTTCCAAATTTACTTTTCCTCCACCTTTTTTCTTCCACCAATTTACTTTGAAATGCAGCGCCTTGCTCAACATCCAACTGCCCACCAAAGGGTGTCATCTGTAAATTAGGATACTGGAATCCACATAAATATTCAGCTTTCATTAATGTTCTGCTCCAGGATATTTAAAGAGTAATGGTGTGTAGCCCTCTGGTAATTTTACAGGCCATTTAGTGCTGTGGTCTTGAGGTGTGGAAGAAATGTCCTCTAGCGAACAATTTCAGCTGGCATGGGTCTCTGGAAAGCAGAAAGGTACTAATAGCTGCAGTCAGCAAGGTCTTGTGGTGTTCTTCCAAATCTGAGGGTATGGTTGGGTAGGAAATTTAATATCCATGAACACTAAAATCCGATATAAAAATCTGGAGACCCACGGCCAGGAGTTCCCCAGTGGTTTTTGGCTCGTGAGCAGAGCACATTTTAAGCAGTGTTGTCTGCATGTGCTGCTGTTTGGAAAGATGTGTCCCATGAAAACAAATCAGATCCCTTCAGTTTGAAAATGCCAGAGTATTTACTTGCTAAATAAAATATAAAGAAAGCTGTAAATATGCTTCATTACAACACAGCCTGGTCTTTAGAGGATTTTGAATAGCTGTTGTGCACAGTGGAAGACAAATTAATCTCTCTGAATCTCTCTCAGCTGAAACATTCTAATGTTAACTAACAGTTTCTAGTGATCAAAGTGATTTAGTTAAATTATTTATTTGCATATGCATTTAAAAGTTTTTATTGTTGTAGCTCAAGGGAAGAGAAAGGAAGGGGAAGGAGAAGGTCTTTAGATAATTACCTGAGATTTAAGAGCAGCTGGCCCTGCCTTGTCCTACTTTCAGAGGTAGATCAGGCAGCTTTGGCCACCAAATCTCATGATTGCCACTTGCTCTTTGTTATGGATAGAATTTGCACTCATCTCTGCTTTTTCTCTTTTAATTAGCAAGCAAAATGATCAGGAATGGATAATTTCCAGCATTAAAGCCATGTTTGTTGTATTCCACACTAATCAAATGTTTGCTGGAAGTGTAAATCTCTGTGTTTTCCTGCAGGGCCTTTTGAGGTTCTGTTTGTTTTATTGTCTCCTCCTGGGTTGATCTCTGTAACAGGAAAATGATCTGCTTAAAAATCAGAACCAGGTTGTGTTTTTGATGGAAAAGAAATCAGGGGAAGGTTAAGGCTGGAGCAGTGCTTTCTTTTCCCCTCCTCTCCCTCCCCAAGTTAATGGGCTGCAATTGCACCTTGGTGCTTTCAGTCCTTGGTGCAGCAGGTGTCTGCCAGGCAGCCCCAGGAAATAAACTGATTTATGGCAGCTAATTGGGGTGCAAATTTGTTTGCATTGGTGTAGGAAGCCTGGAATCGATACCATACAACAAACAAAGCAACTAAACTATCAAATCTGGTGTAGCTCAGCTTCAAAATGTAATAGGCAGCAAGTTTTGTTTAAAAAAAAAACCCAAAAACTGTGAGCTAAAATGATGCAGGGAGAAAAGTGCCAGTTCTTGGTATTTACAGCATCATTCCTGTTCTATTTTTAGTTGTAATTCCTTTAAAACTTAACAAAAAACCCCTCAGACAAACTCCAAACCTAACAAAATAACACACAACAAAACAAAACATGCAGAAAGCCATTTAGAAGGGTCAAGGGAAATCACTTTATCTCTTATCACCTCCACCTCAGTGGAGACACTGATTCTCAGAACTCGTGTTCCATTTTGAATTCCAAAAATTGGGTAAATGTAAACAGAATACTGTTCTGAATATTCCATCAATCTGTGTGCTTTGAGTCTTTATTTTCTTGTCTTTAGGGTTGCATTTAAAGGATTGCCTTGTCACACCTGTCCAGTAAAATACATATCAGAAAGGCTCCAAAACAGCAATTAAACTATTGGTGATTTTTTTCCCCCTCTTCTGGAACAGAAGATCTATATTAAAAGGTTAGAGCAACTCCACATTTTGATTTTTTTCAACCATTTTTCCAAAGATCAATCCCCAAAGAATTCTAGAAAATGCATTTTAGCCACTCATGCCAGTGTCATGTCTGAGTCCAGACCTGAGTGTGACTGTTCATACACCCACACTCAGCTTCCCTTGTCTCTGCAGCATTCTGCAGGAGGAAACTGAGAACAGGGAGTCTTTGCATGATTATTTATTTGTTTTGATGCTTTCCTACCAAACCACACAATAAACTCAGCATCCTGTGCCACAGCAATGTGGTGACAGCAGATAAACTTATTTCAGATGGCAAGTTACAAATAGCAGCTCTGACTGAGAAGACAACTTGAATCTAATAATAAGTATAACTGGTTAATTACATTGCCTCAGGTCTGCTTTATGCTCTTATCAAATATGAACAAGACCTCTCTTCACTGCTCATGAATGGAAATGTGTTAAACTGCTAATTGTTGCAGTTACTTTTACAGGAGAATCAGTCAATGAAGTATTCTGAGATTAGTTTCAGGTCTATCCTGTATTATCACATTCTGCAGACAGGACATCATTACATTAAAAATAGAGACTTTTATTGGACTCATTTGCACATTGCTGTGATTTTTAAAACAGATGAGGTTTGACCTAACTCTGCTCCCTTTGGATTTGTCCATTATCAATGATGCTGTGAGTCTGTGATTTTATACTTAAATTGCTTTTAATTTTTTCCATTTGTCTGCCACCTAAAGAAAAGATAATGCATTAAAGCAAATTGCTCTGATAAAATAGAGAAATTAAAAACTTTTGGAAGTCTTGTGAAAGTGTGCTTTCTCAATCTGTAAATTAATCTCATTTCTGACCTGACTGTCACCTTTGTTTCCAGTTCTGAATTTTTCCTTCTGTCAATTGCTGTCAACTGCTTTTGTGACATTGCCAATTTATTGGCCTTGATGAAGACTTTTAAACAGCTTTTCACTACTGGGTAAGTCCCAGAGAAGAATTAGAGCCAAGGTCCCAAAGCACACAAATTGCTGTATGACTTCATGAAGTTATTTCTCACAATAAAATTTAACAGGAGGTAAATCAGATTTCTGTAGCTTTTGGCTACCTCTGTGGCATTTTTTCTTCTAGTTTTTGTGATGACTTATGGTTTCATCCATAAACACCTGGAAATCAAACCCTCACCCTTAGTGTGCTTTGATGTGTCTGTGTATTTCATTGAACACAGGGATCCATCCCCAGCACAGTGTAAAAAAACTGCAGGAAGGAAAACACAAAGGAAAAAAGTTTAAAGAAAAGTAAATTTTACTTTTTTTTCACCTCTAGATCTTAAATTTCACACGGCATTATTTCTATCCTGCCTGTTGTTCAGACTTCAGATTCTTTTTTCTATGTAAATTATCCTACCACTGTGCTTTTCTTCCCTGCCTTGGATGCATGAATTTCATCTCTTAATGTCAGGCATACTTATTATTTTCAAATTTTCAAGCATTATTCTGCTTGATTATTTTCAGCATTTTGACTTTTACATGTTCTCTTTTTCCTGCTTCGAGTCTGGACAGAGTTTTATGAGACATTATTTTTCTCCTTTTTTGCCAAGTTCTAAAATTTTCTATTTGAATAGCTGCATGATGATAACTGTGGCAGCTCTCTAATTCAAGCCATCTGCAAAAGTAGCATCTCCTTGGAAAAGCATTAACCTCATCTTGAGGAAATAAAGGGATGTTTGTTTTTATTTTCAAAAGGACTCACTTGAAAGAAGAAAAAATCCAGTGTGTGCATATTTAAGCTTTGATTTAAATAGAGATCCTGAACCTTGAAATTTCTAGGGTGGGGTTTCAGAATGTAAATTGTTAAAACAGAATGATGGGGGGTGTTAACAGCAATTTCAAGGGCTGTGGAAGCAAATCCTGAAGGGAGATTCAATCCTTCTGATTGCCCACTAGTACAAGAAGATTTTAATTACTATGAAGATTATTGAGGCTGCCATCCTATAAATCAATATTTTTTCCCTGGGTCTGCTCGATGTGAGCACAAATACCATCATTTTTCAAACATTGGTAACTATGCTGAGTTTGTGAGCTCCCAGCACAGATCACTGCTGACAAACACAATCAGAGGGCAGTTGCAGTAAATATAAGTTAATGCTTATTAGTAAAAATGTGTAATTACATTCCTAAACCACCTAAAGGCAATGGTAATGTTAAAGTGCAGAGCAGATTATACTGCTTGTCCCAAAGTCTTTTGCTCTTTATCTTGAAAATTGACTTTTAAAACTTCTCTCTTTTCTTTGTGTGAGATAAAATTTACCTTGAAAGCTGACCCTGGCATAACAACGTCACAGTGAGTTCTAATACTGCTTTTAATTAATGATCTCTAACGATAATGAGTAATCCTGCATTCTACCAGATTAGTGGAAAAAGGGACTCCAAATTGCAGTTTAAGGGACAGGGAGTGGGTCTGTTCCAGTGAGGGGAGGCAGGTCTTGGCTGGCTGGGAGCACCCAGGCTCTCTGTCAGGACAGAACCTTTCTCTGCCCTTCAGTGCCCCCTCAGGCTTTCCATTCTTGCAGACTTCTGAATAGACTTCTGATGCTGTACCTTGTGAGCATGTTGGTCTTCTTTCTCTGTGACCCATTTCTTGCAATGCTTTCTGTGCTTAGCAAAACATGCACCCACTTCTCCTTTTTATCAGCCTCTCTTTGTTGCCTTTCTTTCTGTGTGCAATTAATTCCATACCTATATATTATGTATTTGATCTGGATGTGTGTATTCATTCCACTGAATAGAAACTCTCAAGTAGCCTAGTCTGTGATAGCTATAAATTATTCAAAATTCCAGTCATGAATTTTAATTTCATTCTGAACAACATACTAATCTAAGGAGATGTTAAGTAACCTTTGCAATATATGCTGATGTATAAATAGTGGCATTAATGCCTCTGAACATTTCAATAAGTGTTCCATGGTATCATCCCTTCTCCAGCCCTCTCACTTCTAAAAGCCACTGTTAGCATCTGTCATTTTCTGAGGGAATTCTCTGAGCCACATCCCCATCAGAGCTGCTCCCCAGCTTTACCTGTTCTCCATTCCTTTTCCTCTGTGCAGTGGAGGATTGGGTCTGGACACTGGAGGTAATTTTGCTAATTAGGAAAGAGCTGTGGAATGACCTAGGACATGGAGGATGTCTGAATGCCTTCTTGCCCAAAACCCAATCAAAGCTTGGCAAACCTTGGCATACTCAGAGCCTCTTCCAGCTATTTTTTATTATTTCCAGGAATGGTGGTTTCATTAAACTTTGGGCAATTTGTTCCATATTGTATTTGTGACGGATTCCAGGTCAAAAACAAAGAAAAAAGGCTTTGAAATATAACTATTAGCAGTTCTGTAGCTTCAAGAGGTGTGAAATCCTCCATGTGCAAGATAAAAAAAAGAGAAATAAATCATCTCTGTTATTACTGATTGGATTTCAGTATAATTTTTGCTACTGTGGAGTAAAATTTGAGTTATTGTGTGAGAATAACAGCCCTTACAGGTGCCCATCAGCAGAATGCTGCAAGGAATGCAGGAGTATTTTGCCTTTTAGTTATGAATTCAAAATGCTCTCACTTGATTTAAAAATCAAACAAAGCTTTCCTGTGAATTGCTGAGAACCAAAAACAAGTGTTTGGAATTTGCAGTGCAATTTCGTGTAAGAGAATCAAATAAACCACAGAAAACAGTCAATGACAGGAAGAACAGATAAGTTGAAAGTTATTTATTTGGGATATTTCCTAGAGTAACTGTTCAGGATGATGAGCAGAGGAAGGTTTTTCAGTGCACCTGCCAGGAAGTCTGTAACAAACTCCCCCAGCTGCTAATGCACCGGTATTAGCAGTGCCAGCCATGGCAATTGTTCTATCAATAATTCCTGAGACAGGCTGGAAAGCAGAGCACATTGCCCCTGCAGCCAGCAAATGGAGGCCTGAGAATTGTCTGCTGCATCAAACTGTAAAATGGAATGGCTTTTGAAGGCTGCAGTTTATGAGAGCAGTTCATTATGTGCTCCAAACAATGCTTTATTTTGCTGTTGTTTCTTCATTATGTGGATAGGAAGCACTGTAGCAGAAATTGGGCTCAAGGGAAACGGTGTCTACCAGTAGTTTAACCTTGTGACATTCCACTAAAAAGCACAGGTTCTTCTGAAATACATAATACATGAACTTCTCTGATTGTTTAGCATTGATCAGTACTCAAGTAAATTGAGTTACTCTCCTATTAGCATAAACAGCCAGGCTCTGGCGAGCCTCTTCACCCTCCCATGGTAAGAGGCTGAGGGATTTCTGCTTCTTTTAAACCAAAAGTCAATTTAAAAACCCAGCATGGGAAACTTTTTACTGAAGACCAGACAATATTTTGAAGCAGCATCCTTTTGGCTGCACAGGTATCCATTTCAGCTTCAGTGTCCAGCTTTCAGAACCAAGATTGGTTCTCAGGCTTCTTGTCTTCCATTGCCAGGTCTGTCTGCAATTACCTTTTCCTCTCTCTCCATAAGGGTATAAATACATTAGAGATAATTGGATATGTACAATATGGAGTGTATATTTCTGCTGTAACACAATTAGGCTGTGCTTCAATGTTAATAAAACTTATTAGGTTATAATATAACACATATAGGTTGTGTTTCAATGTTAATAAAACTTATTACGTTATAATATAACACATATAGGTTGTGTTTCAATGTTAATAAAACTCATTAGGTTATAATATAACACATATAGGCTGTGTTTCAATGTTACTAAAACATCTCCCCCTCTTCCTCAGAGAAGGAACAATAAAAGCCTGGTTAGAAGCACATTTCCTTTACTTCGTGAGAACCCAGAGGTGAAACCTTTCAAAAGCTTTACAGCTTGTTCTTGAACATCTTTTCCATGTTAGCTTTTCACCTTTCCCTCTGCTCACCTTTCCAGCTGCAGAAAGCAAACTGGCCCAAATGGGTGGAATGTTTCTGGTGTAACAGAGTCTGATGGAGTCTGCTTTCATCTTCACTTGTACATAATCATAATTGTCAGCATTTATTTTTAACTCTCTGCACAGGGTAAGGATGAAATATTATTTTGAATCAGGGGAACATGCAAGATTAAGGCTGCCCATGTACTAAGAGCATTTCAGCTCTGAGGGAGGCATTTCTGTCTAAATTAAAGTTTGATGCATTGGGAACGAACTTTGATTTTATAATGTTCTGAGCCAGCCATCCAGATTATCAAAGGTAATTTGCCTATAAGACAGGCAAGGAACATCAAAAAGAGCCCTTTCCAAGACTAACTGCTAAAGCTTTAATTGTTCAGCATCTCTGACAGCTTTGAATCCCTCCTTACCAGGCTGAGTCACACAGCTGGGCTGTTCCAGGTGATGCTTGAATTCCTAGAATTGCAGGAGGATAGGAATCCTAGGGCAAGCCAGGCAGTAAAATCCAGTTTCTGGGTCTTTCTCCTGCACACTGGTGATGCTGAAGCAATTTTTGATAAATTTAACAAGATGAGTATCTCACAGATAAGTGGAACTGGGATATAAATAAAAATATGTACTAAAATATAGAATCAGCTGTCACTTGCACAAAATTAAAGATTTTGTATAAAATCTTTTATCTTTGTATAAAATAAATTGCCAGAATTTAGAAGACACTGCACGTGTGTATATATTTGACAGAAGAACTTCTGTTGTATCAGATCTGTGAGTTTGGTGTCTTGATGGTTGTTTGCTTCCCAATTTGGTCCTTTCCTCCTTGAGTTCCTGCTTATCTTTTGGCTGTTCAATCCTTCCATTCTCCTGTTCAGGCACTCCAGAAGTGGAATAACCAGCAATGAGATGCTGATTTCTGGGGGTACAGAACCTCTTTTGTGGCTCTGTGAGACAAGCCAGGGTCTGTCATTCTTGATGAGGTTAATGCTCCTTTAGAGCATGGGTAAAGTCACCTTGGCCAACAGCAAAACACAAAAAAACTGTGAGGAAAAATGTAAGTGTGGAAACTACTTCTTTTAGCCTGCCCTCCAGAGCAAAGAGAGGAACAAATAATGCCCTTTGGGGACCTAAGATTTGTCCAGAGCAGCCATGAGAACAGAGCCATTCATCTTCACCATCCTTAGTCTAGAGCTTCAGCTGCATCTGGGTGATTTATCTGAGTCCTAAAAAGGGGGATGAAGTCCCTGGGGTCCTGTGGATCTCCCCTTCTCTTTCTGAGTCTGATCTCACTGTTCTGCTGTCCTGGATCCCCCAGAGGGATCCATCACTGTCAGCTCACTGGAGGGGGCTGACCCCCAATATTTCATTTCTCTGATCAGAAAAACTTGAGGTGCTGGTCAGGTGTGATTACTTGTGACCTTCAGCTGGGGAGAAGCCTTGCTGATGGGGGGTGTGGGGTGGGCTGGGGGTGGTTCCCAGGCAGGAGGGGCAGCTCTGATAAGAGGGCTGATAAAGGGGCTGCCTGCTGTGGGAGGGAGTGCCAGGAATGGGAGTCTGGAGAGGTGAGGATGCTCCTGGTGAGGAGGATAAGGGCCCCTGCTGTGGGAGGGGGTGCCAGGAATGGGAGTTTGGAGAGGTAAGGATGCTCCTGGTGGGTCACTGTGGGCTGTCCAGAGGCACCTCTGCAAGAGGTGGCCTCAGTGGGCTCTGGAGAAACTTTGCTGCTATGGTTTAGTTGGCTCACTGTGGTGAGGGACTTTAATTTACATGTCTGAATGGTTCTGTAATCAGTGCTTGCACAAACAATGATCCTCATTGTCCAGACTTTCAGGAGTTAAATTTCCATTCTAACCCAGGGAGCTTGTAATTTTCTTTGCTAAATGGTGAAATAGTGACTGCATTTGCCTCCAGTATTATTTGTTATTTCTCTGGGATGCTGCCTCTTACTTTTTTCTCTGTTATTGCAATATTCTATCCACAAGTTTTGTTTGTTCCAGCCTTGCTCCTATACTTTGCACTCCCCAGCATCATATATTGTAATAAATATAAAGTTCCTACTTCTGCCTAGTGTGCATTGCCCTGCATGTGCTAAAGTATATTATAATATAGGAAAATAGCACCAATTCATGTAATTCAGTTATTTTGGGGTGAAAGATCAAATCCCTGCTCTGTTGTCTTCCTGCTGACCTGTTTCAGCTTTGCAGATACAATTTGTTTAGCTACTTTTCCTGTTTGATTTATGGTGAAGCTAAAAGCAATTCTGTTGTAGTACATGTCATTGAGCTCGACCTCCTGGTCACCTGTATTTCCCTGCTTCATTCTTGGCACACTTCTAAACTGAGCCTGGATAAATGAGCATGGATAGCACAAATGGGAGGTCTAGATACAATTAAATAATTGCCTATGTCTTTCTTATGCATAGTTTTTTTTTTTTTTCTTGACAAGCCAGAGCTTTGTTCTGTACAAGACTCAGCCTTCCCAGTTAGACCATGTAGCTATCAACCCATTTATTTAGATTTTTTTAATGTAATGGCAATAATTTAGGTGGCCACAAAAAAATGCATTGTATTTTTTTTTAATTAATTAACTGCAGGTTTCTTGTATTCTGTCTGAAGGTGCAAATGCAAAGTCAGAAGGAAGAAGAGTAAAATCCTTATGGAATCTTTACTCTATAGAGAATCCAGGTCCATTGCAGCAGGGCACTGGGCAAGAGGAAGGTGCTGATTTCCTTCAGTCCATAAATCCTGAGGGATTTATAGATGGGCCCAGGCCAATGAGTCAGAAAATAAAAACAGTTATTGGGAATGTGCTAATAACAGTTTACTGCCTAGATGCCAATATTCCTCTCATCTGTAGAGAGAAAATAATCAACCTCATTAGCATAGTGAGATTTATCAGAGCAACTGATGCTTCTGCAATCTGTACATGGCTTTTCATAGGAACAGCTGAGAAATGCTGCCAAGTGTTGATTGATTTGGAGGCTCAAAAGAACTTGCTGAAGAATCATATTTTTGTTATTTGTTTACTTGAGACCTCAAGTAACCCGTTCTATAAAACTTATTTTAGGAAGGTTAATATCTTCTGAAAGATTTTTACTTTCCCTAAGTACTTTCAAAGAGTGAATTATATGAATTTTCAGTCAGGGTCTATCAGAACCCCACTATTCTTAGTACCTGTATTTTAAATAATTCTTAAACTGCAAGTGTTTTAAATTATTATTTTTAATCAACTGATTAGTAAACTAATTTCAGGTCTAATTCCATGTTGTGCATTTTTACTTATGAAGTTTTGGGGTTTTTTTTCTGTCAGTTTAGAGTAGGGGCTTTTATTATTAAACTAAACTAAGAACATATGTTTTTAGCAGCTTGAAATAAATGTGTTCATAGTTGATGTTGTGCAGAAGCTCCTTCCTATTGGGATCTCTGCAGGACGTTTTATCTGTCCCTCTTTAAGCAGGTTACCAAGTCTGAATGTCACACTGTCTGCAGAAGTGGCCAGAGGAAATATCTCCTCTTTTCACTTGCCTTGCCAGCAGAACTGCTGCATAATGTTATTAATTACAGAAAAGGGTGACATGTGCTGCTGTAAGGTGGACCCGAAGTGGGAGAGCTGGGGTGGAACACCTGGTTCTGGCCCTGGTTCTGTCTGTCTATAAAAGTAAGAGAGAATTTCTGTCTCTCTAGAAGAGTAAGAGAATGAGTACATCCCCCAATTCATCCTTGAACTATGGGCTGCCAAAATGGAGCAAGCTCTTGCATTCAGATAATTTGATTGAAGATTTTAAATAATCAAAGGAAATGAAAATTGTGTGTTTTAAAGAGGGGCCCAATCCCAGAATTCAGATTTTGGTGGGCAGGAACAGCTGTGTGGGTGCTCAGTCACCCCAGAGCAGCTCCAGCTCTGATCACCCTCCCACAGCACTTTGGAGCCTCATTAGCAGTGATTGAGCAGGGAATTGGTTGGAACTGGGACAAAGCTGCTCCTGATAAAGGGAAAACACGAGCTGCAGCAAGAGTTGCCCTCTCTGTGTGCCCATGCCCAGCTTGGCCCTTCAGTTCTGCCCCCTTCCCCCTCCACACCAGCCTGGGGAGGTCAATCCCTGCAGGTCTGGGCTCTGGGATGTTCCACAGCCCCAATGTGCAAGCTATCCAAGCTGGCCTTGAAACTCTTTAAAGATTAATTTCCTTTTAATTATCTCTTTGATCAAACTGCTGGAGTCAGCTGCCTTCCCTCAGCACACAAGGATATTTTTCAGAGAGAAATACCAATAAAAAATAAACCATCAAAACCATATTTGTATCTGAATTCCACCTTTATCTGGCAGTTCAGGAACAAATGCCTCTAGAGTGGAATGGAATTAATACCTTCTCTGCTGATAAATTTCTCATCAAAGCCACACAAATTAAATTTGAGTGTCTCTTCCAAAGCTTTTGCTCTTCATTACTTGGGCTGTATTTATTTATAGTTCTCACCAAACTTATGCAAAAGGATATTTTCAGTATTTTTCATTTTCTTAGGCCTGATTAGTGCTGCATCCCCAATGGATCAGTTTTCTCCTATCTTTATCTCCTTTCTTGTTCTTACAGATGTGTTTTTTTTTTTCTTCCTGAATATGCCTTTTACATCATTATTTCTTTTTAAAAAGTGAGTCTTTCTCATAATTGATTGGTTCAGCATTCACATCATTTGAATTCTTTAAGCAGAATAATAATTTGCTTTGACCTTAGTCAAATAAATTCAGCCTTTTTTTGCTACACTTTTGACAAGAACAGTTAGTTCTGGACTGGAACTTAAAAGACCTGGCCTAAATTTTTTTACATGACATCTTTTTTGAACATAAACAAGTATTTAAATTTTCTCTTTGCCTCAAGTCTCTGTTTTGTTAATGGGAATATTAATACTTTGCATTTTTATGACAGCTTTAATAGATCAAATACTCCAGGCACATTTAGATACTTTCATTGTACAGATCATAAATATATATATATACACACATAATTATATAGAGAAAAACCAGATATGCATCATGTGTTTAATAGAAGATGATTTCATGTTTATTACAAGAGTGAAAAAGAATTTAAAGGCTTTCAAAGATGGAATTTGATTCTAAATGGGATTTCGCTATTTTGTGCTCTGTAACCCTGCATTATTTATATATTTATATATTTGAAATTCTTTCTAACTATAAATTTGATTACTTCATTGTTTTGTGCAAGAATTTAAGCAGAGTATAAGTTAAATTTGTGAAGTGTAGTGGTCTTTCAGGTTTTCTAGTGTAATTCTAAATATTTTAAAACCTAGTAGAACTCTCTTTAATTCTAATGACCACAGAGTAAGTCTGTGGCCAAAAGTGTCAAAATTCTACTCCCCACTAAGTCATGAAAATACTTGTAAAGATGATTTCTAAACAATTTAGAAGTTAATCAATCCCCCATAAATGACTTGCTTATCAAGGAAAATATTTTGTAAGGTTTCTCTAACATTTATTGGAGATGGATTCATTCAGGATGCACCATGTCCATTAATTCAACAAAACCCCAATTAAATCCAGAATGTTCTGACTTTCACCAAGGAGTAAGGAGAGTCCTGTGAAGTGAGTAATCTGTATTCCAGTGGGGGAACAAAAATCAAACTCAGGTACTGTAAGAGGAATGATGATTTCAGCTCCCAAGATCAGTTCAGAGTCACTCTGATGGCTCCAGCAGCAGCAGCCCTGCCAGAGGAGCTGGATTTATTTCCTTCAGGTGCCAGGGGTCACTGCTGGTCTGCAGGGATGCAGATGTTCAGCTGCAGAGCAGCACATCTGTTTGCTTTCCTGAGCTCTGCCCTGTGGATGGAAGCTCCTGGGCCAGGGTCTGGGTATGAATGAGCTGTGGTGTGTGCATTCAGCCAGCCTGGTGAGCTGAAATAACTCCTGCTGCTCTCGTGGCCCTTAATAAATAATTTCTGCTGTGGTAACTCGCTGATAAAGATAATTTCAGGCTTGCATTGCAGATACAGGTGTCTCACTGAAAAATACCATTGATTCCTGATAACAAAGCAAACCTAAATTTTCCCAGTGCAGTGTGTAACTTGCTTTTTCTTTCTTTAAAATTCTTCCTGTAGCCATGCTGATAATTTTAATTCCCAGAACTTCTGTATATTTGTTCTGTGTCCATTTTCAGTTTGTGAGTTCAGCTCAGAGGCATGTTGGAAATGGAAGACTCCATAGTGAGCAGTGATGCTGTCCTCTTGTTAAAAACCACAATGCCCTCAAAAAGTCTGTCCTTAAATCAGGGCTGCTTGCTCTGTACACTTAATATGTATTTTTTTAAGTAAATTAAATTCAACATAGAATTTTATTCTTTAGTAGGGTGAAGGACAAGGCTTGAAGGGAAGTTAAATAACAGGGAAATTAAATAACTGTGATTCATTCAGTCATTGGTGGCATAAATTTAAATAAACACTGCAAAAGCATAGCCTTTGGTATCAAAAACCAGAAACCAAAATGTTGGAATGCAGGAGCTTGTACTGTCTGAATGTTTGCTCCTAATGAAAGAGGCAATCAGAAGAGGGATGATTAATAATGGACAGTGGGAGAAAAATAAAAATTCTGTGAGAACAGAGGAAATTCCTTTATCAGTGTCTGTCATTAAAAGTAGCAATATTTGTGTGTGCCTTGGCCCAGAGGCTTAGGAAATGCTTGAAGAAAAGATGATTTGCTTCCTGTTGAAAGAAGGAATTTCAGGTAACAGGTAGACAATTTAGCTGTATCTTCATCAGTCCCTGTTTTATTCCTCTGCTCCTGTGCTGTGAGTGCCTCTCATGAGCCTTGGGACTTTCACAGTGAGATCATTGACCCACAGCTTTCATCTCTCTTTAAAGCCTGAGAGAAACAAGGAGCAAGGCTTGTATTGAAAGGCTAAATTGGTGTAAATTGGTGCTTCTGTCTGACCTGGAGCCTGACCCTGCCTCGTTTGTCTCATCATCAGCTAGGGATGCTGAACTCCCTTGGGATTTCTCAGCACAGTGGAGAGCTCCTCGTGCTTCCCACCCCTGGACTCAGATCAGCAGCTGTGGCAGGAGAGCTTCTGCACGAGCTGGGACTTGTTAGTGGCACAACCAAATCCACTTTACCTAGCGAGTGCTGCAGCAGAAAATTGTTAGGAAGTGGCTCCTTGTGGATTTTCCAGCCCTCCATTTGCTCGAGGGTGCATCTGCTGGCGGGCTGGGGTCAGACTGACTCAGGTTCTAAAAGTCCCATTGTTTGGACAGTCACCTCCTGCTGCAAATGTGGTGATTTTAAAGTTTTGTCCGTGGTATCTCAAGTGTTTTCTCTTAGCTAAATGCTACGTTGTAGGCTGGCCGTTGGGCCATATTTTCAGTTTCTAATCTGTTTTAGTGCTTCCAAGAGTAAAGGATTGAAACTCTGAATTTGACTGATGTTGGCAAATTATTCAGTGCATTGTTAAAGTGACCACAGAAATAACTGAACTAAGCATCCTTATTTGGTGGGATTGTAACAACTCCTGAGATTTGTATTTAAGTGGCTAAAAAGGCTAATTTCTAATACCCTGACTAAGTCAGTCTTTGGAGTTAATAGTGACATAATACACATCTTTAGCTGTTTTCTTTGTGCTTTTGCAAACCTTGAGGCATAAAAAAAATTAAAAACTGATTTTTTAAAAAAAGGAATTAAATCCCCAGTAGGACAGCATGTACTAATAACTTATATATCTTGTCAGGCTTGCCTGAATGTTTTGGGCTGAAATCAAGCTGACTCCCAAGGACTGTGTCCCAGTGTCAGAGACAAGGTGAAGTGAAGCTCTGCAGTACTTGGGGCTGTTCTGGTTCCTGCATCCTCCTTCGAGTGCTCTGGCTCTGTTACAAGTCACTGGAGTTCTGGAAGGAATTTTCCAGCTCACACAAAGCCTGGAAGTTTTAGAATTAGTTAGAGAGCAGAGCAAGGCTGGAGAGCAGCAATTAGCTCCAAAGAATGAGTCCCCATTAGCAGCTGAGGGGTTTGGTAGAGCTTTGCTTGGAACCCACGCTGGCAGCTGTGTGCCAGTGCTGATGCAGGCTGAGCTTCTGAAAAGGGAAACTCTGGCAAGGGATTCCCATCAAACAGCCAAATCCAGAGCCAGCTTGGGCCAGCTGGGCCATATGGAGCCAGCAGCAGTGCAGCCCTTCCCTCTCTCCCCACCCTCTCCAGTCCATATGGGATAGGAAGGAGCCAAGCTCCAGCAGAATTGGTGTGCTAATTTGGGATCCAGCAGGCTCTGCTAGGTGGAAGAACACTGCCTGGGGCATTGCTGGAGCTGGGGAACTCCTCTAGGAGCTGTTGTGAAGGTTCTCTGGAGAGCAGAGCTTTTGAAGGGGCTGGAGATCTCAGCCTGGCAAGTTCCCAAGCAGGGTGCCAGCCAAAGGGTGCAAACCCACATCCCTCCCTCTCAAAAAGAGGCACCAGCCTGTTCAAACCACACCAGAGCTGGGGTTTGTCTCAGCAACTGCAGGAGTCATCCTTTGGCACCCACTCCATAACTGACCTGAGAGATTTTATCCAAAAAAAAAAAAAAAAAAAGGCAAGATACTGTGGGCCACCTGCAGCTCTCTGAAGTGTTGGCTGTGCTGGGAGGGAGGTCCCAGAATCACACCCCTGCAAGGGAGATTGCTCAGTCCAAGGCAGGATCTCCTGGGGAAAGTTTTTCGCATTATTTTAGGATCAAAATTACATGTTCACAGGGCATAAAATTGCTGCTGTGAAGTCTGAAGTTATGTGATAACAGTATGAAATTTTATGTAATGAGAACATTTCTCATCTCAGATGGAACCTAATTGTGTGTTGTGTGTCAGATAAAGGAGTTAGGCAATGCTGCAAGACTGTTGCTAATGGAAAAACGCTTTTTTTTGGTTTCTGCTGGTTATGTTTAACATTGATGGAAATGTTTGAAATTGTTGGAAACACTATTGTATTTCTTTCCCTAAAAAAGGATGATACCTAATTAAAGCAACACCTTGCTGTAAGGGATGAAATATCAGATATTTCTATTCTGAATTTCTAATCCATCTCTTGCAGGAAGCAGCCTGACATGAGACACTTTTTAAAGAGAAGTTCTTCTTAGTGGCTGCATCTAAACTGCTCTGGGTAGAGGTCTTCTGAGCACACAGGAATCTAAATTTATCTCTCTATGTATTTGCTGCCTGAAGACAGCTCTTGGAGTTGCATCTAATATGATCATATGGATATTTCTAAAAAAGAAAAATCCCTCAGTTTTACCCCCTACTACAGGGCTCACTCCAGGATAGGATACCTGTGAATCCATCTGTCCTTCCAGAAATAATGCTGGAAAAGATGAGGAACGTGTGGGAGTATTTCCTAGGTGGCCTCTGGCATGGAGACATGTGCAATTTCCAAGGAGGAATTTACACACTTGTGAAAGAGAGGGAGATTTGAAGCTTAAAAGGAAACTCAAAGAGCAGAGAGCTTGCCAGAAGAAAAAAAATGAGAAAAAAAGGCAACCAAATATGAGTTCCTAAAACTGTGAGGGAGTTATGTGGGGTTGCATGGAGAATGTACTGCACTGGCATCCTGGGATGGTTCCTTAATGGAGTTTGCTGGTTTGTGCTGATCTGCTCTGCTTTGTTGGTATTGGCTATTTCATCAATGTAAATTCCTTTTTATGGCTCACGAACCAGAGTCTCTTTCCTAAGAAATGTATGGTCTGAAAATTTCAGTCCCTTCTAGGAACTTGAGCCTCCAGAAGTTTTTGTAATTAGAATATCAGCAGCTGCTCTTTGGTGTGACTGAAGTAACATCTTGGGAAATTCACAAGATGATGATGGGAATTGTTGCTCCATCAGCTTCACTTCTTCTTTGTAATGAAATGCTTTGCTCTGCTCTCTACCATTCTCTTCAGAAATACTCTCAGATTTATTTATATCTAATTCCCCAAATACTTGAGTCCATTTAAACTTGCATGAATTGGGGGAGCAGGAAGTTCAGATTGTAGCAACTGTGGTTGGTGAGTCACTGCCAAAGACCATGAAGTGTTTAGGGGTTTGTTTTGTTTTGGTTGGTTTTTTTCCCCCCTCTGGTCAGCACATAGTTTTTAAAAGAGATTTATTAGAAGCCACCAATGGTGATGTGTGCTCATATTGCATAAGGCATCTTTTTATTTATCATCACCCTTCATTTATTTGCTGGTGAATGATGGATTCGTTTAGAAATAGCCATTGCAAGTACACAAACTTCAATTTCCAAAGAGTACTTGGCAGAAATAACTCAAGACATAAGCTTTCTGTAAGAGGAAAGGAAAGCAAAGGATGAGATTTGGCCAAAGCTTGTTCTTGTGTGCATCTCTTTTATTCCTCTTTTTTTTTCTTCTCATGAAGGACAGGCATTAGATTGTGAACAATATTTGAAACTCTGATTTTAACATAACTAAGTAAATAGTGTTTCTCTCCTATTGGTGGGCTTTGAGCACGTTTGTGATTTTATAACTGCTGTCAATATAGTTCTTACTGATTTGTCTCCTGCTAAGGGAGGATGAATAGGATTTGTAAGGGAAAAGAGGAGCTGTAGGAATTTCCCCTCTCAGAAGGAACTGCACAAAGCCAGGGCTCAGACAGTAGCCTGCACTTCCTGGTATTGTTTTGTGTTTATTTAAAATCCTCCAGCCTGCCAGCGAGGTTGGGACCATCCCTGGAGAAGAGGAGCTTTATGCTGTTGCCAAGAAGCATCTCTTTGATTAAACACATCAATTAATGCTGCTGTAATCGAACAAAATGGGGTCCTTTTGGCTTTAACCTTTCTTAATGTGCCAGGTCTGCTGCAGACAAGAATGTTTTTAATTGAGGGAATAATGCTGTGCACACTAAAGAATACTTCTTTTTCTAGGAGAGAGAGAGCAAATGAAGCCCCTGAAATATCCCTCAGTGTGTTCTGGCCTGGGTGGAAGCAGCTCTGTTAGCCAATAATTTCATTTACCACTGACAGCCAGCCCCAGTGGCTCTTGGGAGGGTTGGAGAACTTGAGTTTTGCAGCTTTTGGGACATGGGAAGACCCCCAGTAAATCTGCATGAGCCAAGTGCCCCAACCCAATTCAGGTGTATTCTATCAAGCTCAAAGGTTTTTTACCCCTTATCCTCAGGGCTGAGCTGGTGTGAGCTGTGCTTGCCCCCCTGCTCCCCCTGGATGAGTCTGTGATGGACAGAGCTGCTGCACCTGCCCAGGTGTGACACCTGAAATAATCTCAATGGAATGACCCCACTTCTAAAGCTCCTTGGTCTTTCCTGATGTGAGCTGTGACATGGAATCATTGACATGGAATCATTAGGGCTGGAAAATTCCTCCAAGGCTGAGCCCAGCCTTTGCCTGGACACCATCAGGTTGGTTAAAATCTGGGTGCCACATCCAGGTGTTGATCTCTACGTGCCCAGGGAACCATTGGAAATTTGTAATTAAGAATTTAGGAAAACACTGTGTCATTGCTGTTTTTCATCAATTTCCAATAGAATACAATGATTACTTGAAAACAAAGAAATAGTGGGTAAATTAATCCAGCATGGAATTTAGAAACCTACATTCAAGTTACCTGATGTGGTGAGGCATTAATCAGAATTTGCAAGGAGGAGAAAATTTCATGTTTCTGTTCTGATATTGCTCAAACTTGGGTGGCTTTTTATGGTTGCTTTTGTTTATTTTTTAGGGGTTGGGCTTTTTCTTGGGTTTTTGTTTTTAATTAGGCTTCCCCGCAGGCTAACACTGGCTCCAGAAAATCTTAAATAATGTTTTAAATAAATATAAGAGGTAACAATTTAAATAAAAATAAATGAAGTTAATTAAAACACTAAATTCAAAATTGTCAGTGTTTCAGCATTTCTGTTCAAGAAATGCTACAGTGATAAATTAAGTTAAATCTAGAGTGACAGAGAAGAATGTAGCTTAAAATTGCCTTTTTCATTGTCACCTAAAGAAAGAATCAGCAAAGAAGAAAAAATGTAAAGGTATGGCAATGCTTTTAGCTTTACTGCATATTGAATATCAGCATATTTAATCATTATTTAGGCATTGCAGTGCTCTGCAGTGTGTCAGAGTGTGCTGACTATAAACATGTTTGTGGGGCCCAGGAACAGGCAGTGCTGGGAGTTGTCTCAGATTAACACAAATCATTCACTGCCTCCATCTCAATCTGCACCAATCTCTGGTGGGCAGACACAGAAAATGCACATGAGTTCTGGGGCTGCTGGAGGGATGCTCAGGGAAATCTTTGATCATTTTCCTCTTCCTCCCCGTGAGGCCACTCCAGATCCTGCATTTATAAACCAGTGAGTGATGCCACAAAATGCAAGGCATGTCATCCCACCATGGAAAATGGAGATGTTTTATAGCTTGTGCTGACTGGTTATGGAGGTGCCCCCTGTTCTGCACCTCCCTCCTGATCTGGCCGTGGTTTTATGCTCCAGCTCCCAGTTTGACCCAGGAATTCTCCCTGGTTAGTTTTCCTCAGCCATTAACCTAGGTTAAACTCCTCACATATGAGGCTTCTTGAGGTTCTGCCCTTCTAAAGCTGGATGCACTGTGGCATTCATTTATTACAAAATATTTTTTAAAGATCATGAAGTAGTGTGTGGACATTTCCTTGGAAGCCATGGTGAACTTTTTATGGCATATGCAAGGAAGATCAGGAAACACAGAGCTGCTTCTTTATGTTGTGTCTGCAGTAAAAGGCTGTACCCATGTCTGGAGTGAAAAGTCTGAGTCTTTAAATTACTAGAGAATGGGATCTGGCTTAGACCAAGTAAGAAAAGCTCTTTATTTCTCCTGGAACTGACACAATAATGAGGTAAATGCTGATGGGGCACTGGCTTGGCAGGCAGATGGCACAAATATAGTATGCTGAGCAATAATTCACTCACAGCCATGGACATTTCTATGGACTCTTTGTGAAGAAAGGCATGGTTGGCTGGTGGGATTTTCCTTTGTGTTTTAGCCCAGACTCCAAAATGTAATTTCTATTTTTTTATTTTTATTTTTCAGTGTCTGTGTTGGCGAATGAGCATCTAGCTTGAGCAGATTTGGGCCTGTGTATAGAGTTTAGGAGCCAGGTCCAGAATAGAAAAATGGGGTTTTTTTGTCTTTTTTTTTTTTTTTTTTTTACCTTTCCCTCATATCTCAGCGTGTTATATTTTCTACCAAAGTGGTTAAGCCTGTAATGCTGAAGGATCTCAGCTGCTCTAGAGAAATAGATCCACGGGGCTGCATCCAGCAGATGCTGAGCACTCTGAACCCAGAGCAATGAAGAGCCAAGTGATTCCCACAGTTACAAATGGGGTGGTCACAATGGGGATTTCCATTTCCCTGCAGGCTTGATTTCTTCCTGGCCTTTAAGGGAAAAGCCATGGCAGCACCTCCTAGGGATAAAGCTGTCAAGAAAACCTTTATTGATTTGTTACTGTTGGAGTTTTGGGTTCTACCTGCAGCAGTCTTTGCTGTTTGTTGTGTGAGGATGGCTCATTGAATGAATATCTGAAACACTTTTATGCCTGGTAAATCTATTTTTCATTAGCAGTCTCTCTAAGCTGGCACAGGTTTGCTGATGCTCTAAAGCACACACGATCTTGTAATCTTTTGTTACACAAAATCGAACAAGTCTGATGAAATGAGCACAAGAATTGAAAAGCTTGGTGTAGGTAGAACTTCAAACCAAGTTGGGTTGCTGCTTCTCTATAGTCCATGTGATTGCTGGGCAGTAGCCAAATGTGATGATTGTTTTTTTAAAACACATTGACCAGTTCTGGGAGATCACTCCTCATCCCCTTATGGATTTTGTATTCCCAGGGGGTGCCTGTAGGAAAGGAACTCTTCCATATTTTCTGTTGATTTGCTGGAACATGGCACACAAGTTTCACTAAATTCTCCCAGAAAAACAGACAAGATATCCCCGATTCACTGCCTGATTTATGCCATTAAAATGGTATTAAGGAAAAGCACTGTCCCTCTCATAACTTTGAGGAAAATGGGCCATTTGACCTTGTGTTTACTAGACAACAGCCAGCTAGCTGCTCCTACCTTCCAGCTCAGTGTGACATCTCAGGTCTTTATTCAGCATTTTCCTTGAGGCACTGGTGCTTTCATTTTGCTTGATGTGGAGTAACAGAAATGTTCTGATTGAAGGGACCAGCCAAAGCTAACTTCAGTGTTTACCCTGCAGCGTGATCCTTGTGAACACACGGGCTTTAGTCATCCAACCATTACAGGAAATGTTTTTTTTAAAAAAAAAGACTCTTATATTCACTGATTTCTCTGCAAATGAAGGCCCAGAGTGTTTCCTGTGGGGCTGCTATTACACAGCAAGGTATGGATTGAAGAAGAGGGGAGGACTTGTATGTCTGACTCGAACATGTCAAGTGTTCACTTCTTTGCTGCAGAAGAATAATGCATTTAATTAGACTATCATTGTGACAAATGGGTTGTGATGAGGCTGTCTATCTCAGGAGAGTGATGCTAATCTTTCTTGTAGTTTAAAGGCTCTCCTGTGTTGGCATGGGAGAGATAACTCATCTTTTTGGGGCCGTGGGAAAACAGGAAATTCTTCCTAATGAAAAGATTGGATTCTTCAGTTGCCTTTTATAGGTATTTCTTTAAATGAGGAATGGTTTTGAGGACCATTAAAATCCTGAAGGATTTAATCTTGCATTACAGAACTTGTGTACGAACTGGTTTTGTTTTAATCCTTTGACTCGGCATCTGTGGAACCAGATTTGTGCTAATTCATATGCAACAGCTGGATTTTAATTTTCTTTTTCTGGTCTCTACCATTGTGGTCTTTCATTGTGGTTAGTGATCATGGAAAAGATGTTTTTATTGTTATTTCTTGTTTTCAGAGCCTGGTGTTGATAATGTTTTGGTTGATGGAATTTCCTGTCCATTTCAGCATAGCGTGCTAAGTTCCTCATCATGGAAATGTTAAGAGTAGGTACCTGTTCTAAACATTTCTTAAATGATTCTCAAATATCTTTTTATCCAATTTTTTTTTCTCTCTTTTTTTCCTCGCCCTCCTCTGCTTTATACTTGGCAATCCTTTTCCCAGACTTTTCCTGCACTGACCTATTTTGCTGATCAAGTGGACTTTCTCCCTTCCCTAACAAGTCTGGAAGGTTTGTCTGGGGAGGAGACAGAACAAAAGTGCTCAGCTCACCCCAGAGTGTCTGGCCAGTTTGAGGTTAATTGGTGAGAAATGGGCCAAGGCTGCAGTGAGAGGATGAACACACCCAGCCCTGCTGGCCTGCAAGGAGTGGGGAAGGGAATGAGGAGCTCTGGTGGCCCTGCTGATTGATGGAGAAACATTTCAGAGCACTTCAGAACCCGGGGCTTGGCAATTCTTGGCAAATTCTGGGCTCTTCAAAGACAGCTGTTCATTAAACAGGAGATCATCTAGAGCAGAAACTACTGGAATTTCCTTGACCTGCTGCAGGTCAGGGTCTGCAGAGGAGTTGTCAAAGGTTTGGTTTGCTTGTTAGGCTCATTAGAGTTTGTTACCAGATTGTTTCATTTGTTGCTGAGGGAAAGGCAGAGGAAACATTTCAATAAAAGCTGGTTAAAGCTGTCACTGCTTCTGTGCTGGTGAATTATACAACTCTCACTTCTACCCTTTTTCTTGTTTTCCCTTTCCTTTTTAATGAATAGTGATCACCTGTCTTGCAAATAAGTGACCTTATCAAACAATGTGCTTTTCATCCCTTGCTTTCATCTGGTCTGGAGGGCTTAATTTAAATAGATAGAAGTAGGTTTTTTTTTCCCATTGATTTGAAATTTTTAGAATAACTTCCTTTTTTCCAATTAACCTCAGTGTGATGTTGTGTTCTTCAGAGTGTTTGATATAACCAAAAAAGACACAGAAATCTCCCTTCTTCTTTCTTTGTCTTGTTTTGTCAAGTAGATTATTGCAAATTAAGTTGGACTTTCTTTCAGACCTGTATAGCCTGAAACAGTCTTCCCTGCTTTGGTTGCGTGTTTGCATGCAGACTTGGCTTCTAAACTTTCACCTGACCTTTAAACAAAAAAGAAAAAAACCCAAGAGTCCAAAGATTGGAGATTCCTTCTATAGAAACACTGGACCATTGATAAACTTTGGTCTTTCTGGCATGCCCAAAACACATTGTTGGGATTCAAACAGAGCTGCTGTGTCCAACTGGCAGCAGGCTTGATAACAGAATTTCAGGATTATTCTTTCTGATTTTTCTTAAATATTTGTATGTATTTATTTTGTTGTCTTAAAGAACACACCCCAGGCCAGCCAGGTGAGTAGCCTGTCCCACAAGCTTCATGTGAGGTCCATACAGCTGCAGGCATAGCAGGAAAAGCTCCAGTGAAGCTGCATGGGAGCCAAATCACCCTCAGGGTTTCCTGGCAGGCACTTGGAGAACTCCTAAGAACACGATGTGTCGTGTTGGAGATATTGCTGTTTCTTCTCCCTCCTCCTGGTTTAATCCCTTATCACAGCACAGTTGTGCTTGTGCTGGAGCAGAGGTGTATGGGAGAGGGATTTGCTTTCTAATTAAATGGATTATAGATAATATAAATAGATTTTTTGGATGTGTAAGTACATTTATTTGCTTGGTTTTTAACTTCCTCCTCCCCTGGTCTTTGCAGGTTGGCAGGGCAGTGTGATTTGAACTTTTGGGTAAATCTTTGTTCATTTCCTCCTAGGTTTGTCTCTGTGTGCTTCAGTCACTTTGCAGGAGGTGACATGTATGTAAAAACCCCTCAAATCAAGCACAAATTAAACAGTGATAAGGTTAGGCTGTGGTTTGATAAATGTAAGTTGTGACATTTCAGAGAGTGAGTAAAGAGCCACAGCTTCACACCAGGCAGGATTTCTCTGGGAATGTGTGTTTAAACTTGGTGGGGATTTTCCTATGCTCACATTAAGCTGCTGGAATCACTCAGCAGATTCTCTTGAGCCTGATTTATCTACAACTGTATTTGTTTTGTTGTTGTTGGGGATTTTTAGATCCTATATTTAGATCTTGTATTTATCTTTCCATGTTGTTTGAGCAAGGAGCTAAAACCCAACAGTCAGTTCTTCAGTGCTGCTGCAGGGGCAGGGCTGGTCTCAGGAGAGCTCCCAAAGGTCCTGCCAGGTCCACGAGAAGAAAGCAGGTCAAGTACTGAGTCAGGAAGGCTGGGCCCTTGCTAAACATCCCTGTGCACCTGTGGGGCTGATAAGCTGTAATATAACAGGATGTTTTCACTGAAAACTGATTAAATTTCATGCAATTATATCTAGGTAATGTGGGAAAAAAAACCCCTATGGGTTGTACTTCTGTACTACAAAATAACAAAACTCAGAATATAACTTTAGTGCTAAGTTTCTGCTTACTCCTGCTTTTTCAAGGATGTGAAGCAAACCATCTATAGATAATACAATGGGGTTTAAGCAAAGTTTTTATTGTTTTGTGATATTTTTTCAGTATGGCATTTTGGAGCTGCTTCTTAGCTTGCCATACCCAGAGGAGCCTGGCACACCTGTATTTAATGCAATAAGTTGCTAAAGTTAAAATTTAGATTGAGTTTTTTCCATTTAAAAGCCAGACATCTGAGACTTCTAGAGTATGGATTTTGACAAGTTAATGGTTTGGTTTTTAGTTTGGGTTTACTTGTGCAGTATCATCAGAAGTGTTTCCATCCTCACCTGTGTGTCCCTGCAGGGAAGGGGCAGATATTTTGCTTTTTCTGTTCTCATTACTGGGTACATTTGCATTGAAACAAGGTAATTACAATACCTTCTGCTTACAGTGGATTCCCCATGCACTTTTAATTGGATTCAGCCTCCTTGCTTCCATTTTGTGAACAATTATGTAACTTACTCTGCCATGTTCAACAGTTTGTGTTTCACCCCAGAAACGTGTGAAGTGATTCATAACTGTGCTGGGATCATAAAATCACTTTGTTGGTATAAAACTGTCGAGGGTGAAAAGCAATCCAGGAACACCAGGGATGTGTGGTGGAGGAGGGAGGTCCTCACAGGGGAGGGAGTGGGACCTGGAGCTGCCAGGGCAGAGCAAAGCAGAGAGAATTCAAATATTGCAAATTCTCCTTTTCATCCCTTCCTGCCTCTGTCCCCTCCAGGCTGGCAGGGAGAGGAGCATCCCTGGTGATTGCAGAGAAGCATTTAGAGATTAATAGCCCTGTTACTGAGAGGGCAGTAACCCTGTTTGGGTGGGAAGGGGAGGAGGAGCCGGGTTTGTGCTGTGCCTGCAGCTCAGTCAGACCCTGAATGTCTGCAGGCTCTGTGCATGCCTTGCAGAAGGACAGACGTTGTCTCTTTTGCTGCTCTCTCACTTTGTCCTGCTGGAGCTGCTGTGTTTTTGCTGTCATTCATTTCTTCACTGCAGGGAGCTCGGAATGAGCTTGTTAAATGCTCTCAGTACCTTAAACAGGGCACTCTGCAGCCGTGTTTGAAATGCTCACTGGGTTAGCAAAGCCTTTGGGGTTTTTTGCCCCCATTCTTTCTGAGCATTTTCTGTGCATCTCTCCTATCTCAAGTGTCACTCTGCATTTTCCCCACTGGGTTTCTGGCTGCTTTCTTGTGTGGTTCACTTCCTTAAGAACTGTGGGTTTGTTTTTTCAGTTGTTTTCCTTCAGGAGTCAGCTGCCAGTAGGATGAAGTAGGAAGAGAGTTTGTCCAAGCCCAGCAATTTTAACACAAATGCTGATTTCTCTGCATGTCTGAGGACTCACCTTGGTGCTAAGCCTGCTCAAGAAGTGGCTCAAATCTCTGGTCTCTCTTGCCAGTTCCTTCTTTGTTGCAGCTCCCATCTCTCCTGGCAATATAGCTGTTTTAAAAGCACCACTCAGGTTGTGATCACAGCTGGAATTTGTGTATTTTGGCAGAGGAAAAGAAGGTGAAGTCAAGGATTTGTTTCCCATACATGTACACAGGACTTGGCAGCAGTCAGAATGATTGGTCAGAGGTGTTGGCCTGAGGAGAGCTGAGAAAGCACCTGTGAGCATCCCTCAATTTACAGTAAATCCTTGTCCAGGGGAGGTGCTCAGATTTGGGATGAGTTTCTGAAAATATTCCATTTCAGAGCAAGCTTTGTGAGGCTTGGCTTGACAGAGCCCTTGCTGTTTCTCCAGGCACTCCTCAGCAATCCTTCTCCTTTTCCTGTGCTGCAGGGCAGTACCAGGCAGCCCACCCAAGGCTTGGGAATATTTGGATAACTCTAAACAAGGGAGTTTTCCCTTTAATTGGCACCTAGCATAGGACAGCCTCCTGAAGGATGCTTTAATTAGAGCTAAAGGAGCTGAGTTGTGTCTGAATCCAGGCATTTGTTTCTTTGATAATAGCCAGCTTGAGCTGCGCTGGCAGAAAGTTCATGGAGATGACTTTGCTTTCCCTCCCAAACAACTTGGGTGTTTTTAATCAGATCCTAAAGAGCAGGAGCAGCTTTTGGATCTGGTGGCTTTGTTCTGTTACTTCACTGCACAGTTCTAACAGCTTCTCAATGCATTTTGATGTTTGGGTTTTTAATTTTTAAACCAGGTTCTCTATTACTGATGAAAAGTCAACATCAAAGGTACTAATGTGGAGGTAAGTCTTCTCCTTGTCTGAGAAAGAAACAGAAACATTCCAGCTATCTGATTTCCAAGGGAATGCTTAATTTTATTATGCCAAATGCAGGTGCTACATATTAAGTGATGAAACTCAGCTAGCAACAGTCACTCAGAGTTAGAGGGCCACGGTGTAATGTAATTTAAAAATGGGAATGTGTGGCTTATGCATATGGAGAAGGATAATAAGAAATTCTTGGGTTTTGTGCTGCCATTTGCATAGCTCAGAAACAGAATGTCCCCTGTCTGTAGTTGACTGGAAGGTCAGGAGGTTTCTGGTTTTAATGGCTTGAAAAATCCCTTTGTTATGACAAATCCTACTTTCTTGAGCAAATGTATTTTTATTTTGCCCTTGCTGCAGTCACTCATGTTTAATACAAAATGAGACCTCCTCCTGCAGCAGGCACAAAGCCCCAGCAGGGCTGGCTTCCATCTCCTGTCCTGAGCCCAGATGAGCTCTCCATCCCCAACCTGCCATGGGGGCACCCATGGAAATGTGGCAGGAGCTCACACAAAAGGAGTGGAGCTGCCTGCACCCAAATATTGGCCCTGTTTTAGTTCCTTCCAGGCCTTCCCACCCAGAGTTATTCTGGGGAGCACTGGGGGTGGCTGTGCAGCCTGCATCTGCCCGGGATACCTTGGGACACCCTTTCTCAAGGTGTAGCCTGTTGAGTACCCAGGTTTCCTGCCAGGTTTCTCAGCACAATTTTTTCAAGAGAATGTCCAACTATACATTTATCTTGTGATGTGGGGGTTTTTTTGTGATTTTTTGTGCTTTTGACTCACCATAAATAATCAAAGCCTCAGTTTCACTGTGCCTGTTCCTGCTCTCCATGCTGCATGGTGAATGTGTGTCCCTGGCCTCGGGCTCCCAGCACCAAACAGTCCTCAAACATTGCAGATATTACTTTGAAAACTTAATTTCTGGGTCAGAAATACAAATGATCCAAAGCAGGTTGCAAATGTCCCTTAAATTTAAGGGTTGTTGTGTTCTTCATTCCATCAGTAGAATTCTCCATTGGCATTGAGTGCTAAAGGCATCTATGAAATTGCCAATTTAATACTCTCAGAAGATGGGGCAAACTCCAGAGCTCCTTTCAGTGCTTCATTTTTCAGTTTCCAGGCAGGGGACCCTGGTCCCCAGAGCACCAGGGTGGGCAGTTCAGGGAGTGTTGGGTGTCCTGAGCTCCTGCACTATTGAGGTGAGCTGAGTGCTCTCAGGGAAGGAAATAGTTCTGCAGAGGCTGTTTCATGATCTGTCAGTGATTTTCTCAGTAGGAGGGAGGCTGTGTAAGCCAGAAAGGGGGCACCAGGTTGGTAAACCTGAATAAGGAAAGATCCTGAATCAGAACTTTTCAGGGGATCAGCTCTGGAAGGTGGGAGAGAAGTTGTTTTAGCACCACAGCCCCTGTGGTCAGTGCAGAATCTGTTTTATTGTACTTTGTTCCTTTTTGCTGTTCCAACTTTTATAGTCTTAAAAATCCCTAATATTCTTTGTAAAAATAAATTCTTTAATAATCTTCTGTTGAGGAGATTTGGGAGGGTTTTGTTGGTTTGTTTTTTTTTTTTTTCCCTTCAGACTTAACTGTTGTAAAGATTAATTTCTGAAACCTTCAGCACCACATTCCTTTTGGAGGTGGATCAGATCAGTGATTCTGTTTGCAGGGTATTTGCAACCAGGAGAAGTCAGGAACGTCCAAAAGTGAGGAACTCACCAGTGGGGTCTCTGTGCAGGTTATTGAGGGGAGTGTTCATGGGCCATGAGCCCTGTGATGAGGGAAAAGGGACAAAAAAATCCCACAGGCACAGCTGGCAAATGTTGTCCACCAAAAACCATTTTTTAACAAATTAAACTGAGAGATTTCCTTCTTCAATACTTATTAAGAGCACAGTGATATACCTTCCCCATTTTAGCAGGGCTACAAGGAACTAGCCCTGTTTATTTTTGTTTGCACTGCTCTTTGGCTTTTTCAAATATTGTACCTGAAGGGTTTCAAGCTGAACAACTGATTTTTTTATTCTCCTAAGGTTGTTAAATGATATAGCAGATTTATGTTTGCTTATGTGGCTTCTGTTACGCTTCACGAACTCTTTATGAATGCTTTGAATGCTCAAAATGCCTCAGTCAACTTAGAGAAAACTAAAGACACCATTTCTGTTTGGGTTTTATTATTGTCTGGTTATTTTTTCTCTTTTTCCTCCCTGCAAGGTTTTGTTTCAGGTTGGTTTCTTGTCTAAGATAAAACCATCACAGTTCTCTTCAGTCTTACAATTATTTAGCAACCCAAATGTGCACTGCCTAAATAGAGGACCAGAATACTTTAGACATTTTGATGATTTTTCTGTTGTGGCTTAATTTTTTTCCTCCTGTCTTAAAATACCAAATTCCCCTGAATTGGTGGTTTTGGTTGTCTTGCTGGTGAACAACTGACAAATAAAAGGCTGGGCTGGCTTTCAAACAGCACATCTGATAGGGGGCACTGGAGAAAAGCTTGATTGACAATACTGAACAACCAAATTTGTTTTTCTAACATCACTATTAAATCACAGTTCAGAAGTGTGTGTGAAAATGGAGAGGAACTGTCTCTCAGTGTGTGAAAAATATTCTTCTCAAAGTCAAGAGATTTCTAAACACCCTCCCACTGAAAGCATCTCGGGTTCTTCAGAGCCACCCAAATGTAGGAACAAGAAAGGGGAATAAATCTCTTCCTCATTAATTGAACCCAAATCAGGGCCTGTTGTGTCCACTGACAAATTCTGTTTTCTCCTTGAGTGGATACAATCTGATCAAATTGTGTCTGGAAATGGCTTCAAATGGGAAGTGAGTTCAGCAAGGAAGTGCTGTGAAGTGTAAAGTGACCGTGGAGATGCTGAAAACCCAGCATGAATGTTTGGAAACAAAACCCTCATCAATAGTTATGGAGTTCAGGCATTGATTTGGGAGATTTTGAGCTAAGTCAAACATTCCCATGCTGCTGAAGCACAGCTGAACTGATCAGCCTTGTGCTGGTGTTTTATTTGTTGGGAAGGTCCTGATAACTTCTGGAATAATCTGATGGAGTTCATGGGTGATTTATTAAAAACTGAGGGTGTTTTTTGCCCAACTAGAAGTGACATCCCTTAGGGAGCTGTGTGTGTTGTCATGTTGGCCTTGTTTAGATACACCTTATCAGCACTGAGCCATAAAAAGTTTATTTTGAAAATACTCACGAGTGGCTGCTGAATAAAGTTCTTATGATAAAATTCTGTAGGGAATATTTCACAGGAGAGAAATGAATGTTTCCTAAATAATCTAAATTTAATTCTCATAAGTACCTGAATGTGTAGGCTCCCACAGAGAGACACTGAAAATTGTATTTTAAAACTAAATCATTTTTCATAGTGAAACAAAACATGAATTACATTTTTTTTTAAAAAATCACAAATTAATTATAAACAACTCTGTTCAATACAAGTGCTTTGGGTTTTGTAGGTCAAAACTCTTTGGTTTGGGCTAATTCTTTGCAGGCTGGTAATTTGATGTACAGCCTTGTAATGCAAAATAGTAAAATCCTGATCAACGTGAATGATTTTATTGAAATTGATCATTGCAGACTGAGATCAGAAAATGTTTCAGTGTGTGCTACAAGAGCAGAGCAGAAAATCATGAAGAGAGAAGCAGTTTTCCCCATGACTGGTGGGCTGCTAGAGTTAAGGATTAAAGAGGTGATGTGTTAATTGTTAATCACTTTATTTTGGGCTAATATTGCTCAGCAAGGATTTTATTCATAAAGCAGGCAATGCAGAAAGTTAGAGGAGTAGAGTGGGAGGTGTTTGTTTGCTGACATTTCACTCATTGCAATAGAAGCTGCATTGCTGGAAATAAAAAAAAAAATATTTTTTCTTTGTGATTTATAGGAAGATGCCCAAAGTAATCCAGCTGGATAAGTAGGTCTTTCAGGAATGGTTAAATGCTTAGAGAAGAACTGGATTTGTCCTTTTTAGATTATTGTATACAGCCTGGCAACTTGCTGGGTGATGCTTTCTGTCTTCTGTCTACCCCTTGCACTGAAAAGCCAGAGCCCAATAAATGATGACAAACCTGAAAAGGAACTTTAGCAAAGAGCAGAGGCCTTTAAGGATCAGAGGATCTGCTTGGCCAGGCCCCATTGCCTTCAGTATCTCTGCTGGAAGGAATTCTTACCTGACAGAAGAGGCAATTCATTTGCTGAATGACAACCAAGCAATGCCACCACTGGCAGTGAGCTGATGACTCTATTCCTTATTCTCTTGGCAGGTCTTATTATTATGAACATTAAGATAATCAGTTTCCTGTCACCTAACAAGCCTACCTTCCTTTCCCTCAAACTGCCTGGTTTCAGCTGCATGCTGTATTATTTATGTGTTGTTTTTACTAATCCTTGCTGGCCTCAAACATTACAGTAATCTTGCAGTCTAGGTAGAAATATGACCCATAATAAGCCTGGGGGTGAAGTGACAATGCCAATAATCATTGCTGAAGGGATTTTTATAGCCTTGTAGTGCCATAGGGGTCCTCCACTAATTTAAAGACAGCAAAGTGGATAATTCAAGGAGCTCATTTTAGTAAAAATTTATTTTTCTCCTGGAATTGATGTGAGGCAGATTTTTCTTTTCTCTTAACTGTCTGCAAGCATTTGGACCCCCTGTGGTCTGGACTGGCTCTTCTTGCATGGCATCCTGTCAGCATGCTGTTTATCAAATGCACCCAGCCTGAGACTGCTTTGTCTCCTTGTTCTCTCCCTGGGATTGCTTAACTAAAACCACTAATTACAAAACAGAAACCAAATGATTTTAACTGATCTTAAACTGCAGAAACTGTTGGGAGATATTGGGCAGGATAAAGCAAGCTGTCTCTTGACAATTTTGTGTAGCCTTACTGAGCACTTGGAAAGTGATCCTGAATTTGCCAGGAGGATGCTGAAGGGGCGTGTGCATTCTAGTTCAGATCAAATTTTCTTTAATTCCTGTGTTCTCTTCCATTGTGTGAAATGGTTTGGGAGCATCAAACTGGGTTTGTTCTCAGGTAAAATAAAATTAAGGTTTCAGGGGGATGTGTGCTTTGGTGGAGCGTGGGTTTGATCCATTGGGACCAAACTGAATCCAAAGTGAAACTCAAAGAGAACAGAGCAAAGCCACCGGTGCTGTCACCAGCCATCCCCTGTGCTCCAGCTGCAGAGCACTGCCCAGGCTCCAGGCTCTTCTGGGCTCTGAGCCTTCTCTGGGGTGATGCTGTGGCTTAAACTTTGTCTCTTCCAGTCCAGTTCATTTCAAATACTCTGCTCAGTGGAACTTGCCAGCATTAGAGGCACCAATGACCTGGTCTTTCACTGTGGATTCTGAACAATGTCTGTCTTCAGCTGGGCTGGGACAGAGCACTGGTTTCCTCCTCTTGTGTTTACTGAATTGCAGACAATTATTCTGTCAGAATTTCAGGCACTTATTCCACAGTAGACTGTTAAGGCTGTGCTTTTTTTTTTTTAATTATCATTTTTATGGCACTTTAGGCAAGAGCTATTAAAAAAAAAGCCAATAAATAACTAGGAAAATTCTATAAAGAAATAAAGATTGGTAAATCCCCTCCGTGCTAACTTTCAGACAAGAGCCCCAAGGTAAATGGGGCAGTTTGGCAGTTGGTGATTTACAGGAACATTAACTTTCAAGCTCAGTTGGAGCCCGGGAGCTGTGCCTGGTGTAAAGAACGTGCAGGCTGTGAGGAGTCAGGGAGACAGAGGGGTCACCTGCTCCATTAGAGGGAGAGCACGTTCCACAGGAGCTGCAGGGGCAGGGATGGAGTGTGCCCCTTGCACTTCTTGGTTCTTAGCAAAAGAAGCTGTCTTGCTGTTCCTTCCGTCTGCAGAACCTTTATTTCTTTTTTTTTTTTTTATGCTGTCATGACAAATTACTATGAGATTGGTAATTTGGGAGGGCTCCTGTTGAAAAATCAAATGTAAAAACAAACCCACAAAAAGTGTGGAAGTCTTGGAAGCTTTGGTAACTTACTGTCAAAAAACATCTTTAAAATAGAAGGGACCATTGTGAAACTGTGTATGCTATGCAAGAGGTCTTCAACAGAGTGGAAAATATTTTTCTAAGTTTAAATATCTCTTCATAAATATATCAGAGACTTTGTAAATTTTTAATTTAGAGTGAATTTTTTTCTGAAGACGTTTTAACTACTTTTTTTTCTGATTGGATTGATACTTGCAACTGGAGTAATTCCTGACATTTCCTCAGCTCCATCCCATTTGCTTCTTTCTTGCTACTGCAGTTCATGTTTTGTACTTTGAGTGCAGGAAGCTTTTGTCTGCCTTCTTCCTGCTTTGGTGAACTTGGGTAATCTTTAACGGGCTGAGAAGTTCCCTGTGTCCAATGAGTAGAGTTGCTATTGTTAAATATGTGTGTTTGCTATTGGATGAGCAATCTGCAGGGTCTGTGGCACAAATTAGAGACCCAGAAGTGGAGCTGTAGCACAAGCATTGACCATTTGCTGTAGTCTGTGCTGTCTCTAGAACTGGCATAAAAAATTCGTGTCACAGCTGTGACTGTAACTTTCTACAGTCTGAATTTGCCTTCTTACTGTGAGTGTTTCCAGATATGTCTCTTTGGGAATTTAATCAAAGACACAAATTCTCAAGCATCTGCTCTGGAAATTCCTGGCTGACTAAAACAATTCCTGGGCATGAACCCCAGGGCTGCACCTTGTGCTCCACTGCAGCATCTGGCAGTGTCTGTTTAAGAGGGTGAAATCAGCACTTGCTGAGCTATTGCTGCCTGGAATAAGCCATGCACATGATATTGTTCACAAGGGTTAGGCTAGATCTTCCATCTAGAACATTTCTGGGGTGCTAGATTAAATGTTTTGGTGTTAGGAGGTGTTAAGTCTGTTTCTATGAGTTTCTCATCCTACCACTTGGAAAAATCCACTTAATTTCTTTTTTTTCCAAAACCAAAGATAAAAACAAAGGATAATAAAGCTTATGTAGGGTGAGAATGATTTCATTAATTGATATCTCTGTAGGTTTTTGTGCTTTGAAGAATTAATTACTTAGTTGCATTTGAAAGAGCTATAAAATATTGTCAAGCATATTTAATAAAAAAAATAAATCAGTGGGTAAATAGAAATGATCTGGTTTAGGAGTGGACAGTAAATATTTCAGATGTGATCCTTCACTCTGGCTGAGCATCCAGTTGAGGACAGTGTGTGCAGCTAAAGCTCAAATGAAATACCCTGCACAGAACTTGCTGAGAGATTTGAAATTTTTTATTTTCC
Organism: Haemorhous mexicanus; assembly: GCF_027477595.1. Lineage (NCBI taxonomy): Eukaryota > Metazoa > Chordata > Aves > Passeriformes > Fringillidae > Haemorhous > Haemorhous mexicanus. Next base: position 18,356,235 of record NC_082354.1, read on the forward strand.
TCGAAGAAATAACAAAACTCAGAGTGGGGCTAATGCTTGTGGCAGCAGGCATAACGTGATGGATATCTCATGTGTGAGGCAGCACTTGCCTTTCCCCACAGTGATATTGAATAAAAACAGTAACAGCAATGTCTCTGCTTTGCCTTCAGAGAACCTGTTGACCTCTCAAGTTTAAAATGCTCATATCTTGCTCTTATTAGCATCTGTTGGGAGAAATGAAGTGAAAAGATTGCTGCCTTCCTCTACTTAACAGCCTATTTAAATTAAAGTGGTGATGCACATGGGTGTATATTGCCCTAATTTGAGCTTTCTGCAATTTTTCCAAACAAAGCATTCTGTGTTGAAAGTTAAGGTGGGCACTGTTTGTCTATGAGGATGAATTAGCTTAGTGGCTAAAGCACATAAAAAAAAGAAAGAGAGAAAAAATGATATTTCCCATAAAAGCAGACCTGTAAGGAAACCAAACCTAGTCTGAGTCTCTGGAGTCTTTGTGTTTTGAAGGCATCAGCAGGGGAGGGGGAAGAGGACATAAGACAAAACTTTCCAGAAGAAAGAGAAATCCAGATCTTTCTCTTTCAGCTTCTAAAATGTATTTACTGGAGCCATTTATCCTGGCAGGCACCAGGAGTGTTTTCTGAGGGTTTCCAGGCAATCTTGAAAGACTTCAGAGTAAGAGTGTTGTATTAGCTCTGTAATTGCTTAGTGTTGTTCTCACTGGGAGGGTTTTGGAAGTTTCTCACTGCTTACTTGATCTGAAGCCCCAGGAGATGCTCCTTTATGATCCAGCTGTGCTGGGAATTCTCCTCTGCAGGGGTTTGGGTGGCTGTGGCACAAGGCAGGTGAAACCTGGCACTGCATCTTCTGCCTGAAAGGGGCATAGGGAGGCAGTGGGGAGCTCCAGGGTGTCCAGGGAGGGAATTCCTGGGTGGATCCCTTGTGGGGAGGGAGGCTGAGGAGCTGTGAGACCCCCTTTGCCCCCAGGCATTAATGCCCTGTTGGCCAGTGCCATTCTCAGATTGGGCTGGCATGTCTCCCAGGTGTCAGGCAGTAATTGTGAGTGGATCCCACCCTGCTCCTCTCCAGGAGCACAGCGTGCAGAGGCACTCACCAGGGAAATTATTTCAGTGCAGGCTCGAAGCTAGAGCTCTAACATGTGGATGTTAAGTGCTTTCCACAGCTGTAATTACTAATCCATATCATGAGATGCAGAGACCCTTCAAGAGGCTGGCCCTTGCCTAATGACACAAACCAATTTTTATTGATGGTGGTAATCCAGATTGGCTGGTAATAGATAATTAAAAGGATGGGAGAGTGAGAGAAATGAAATAAACATCTGAACTTCAGCTCTCACTGGAAGAAGTTTTGGTTTAGTAATCTAATCATTGGAGTTCAATAGAAGGCCTACTTGCTGTCCTTTCTCTGGAGTGCTGAACAAGTTCTTCAGCTTCAAAAAGAGAAAGAGAAGCTGTGAGAAAAAGACTCAGATTTTTAAAATAAGTAACCCACAACAAGCAATCTCTGGCAAAAAGCAGAAAACAAAGTTATCATTCTTTCTTAAAATAAAGATACACCCACAAGGACTATTAGTGTCATGTCAGTCTTAAAGCATCCTTGTAGTTCTGCAATTATGTTGTACCTATGGCATTTAAAACTTTGGAGAGACTGGAGAAGGTTGCTTAATTAATAAAAAAAATTAAAAAAAAAAAAACCCAAAAAACTTTTGGAGGCTTACACTTTGAGATGTTGAAATTTGCAATAGTTGCATAATTGAAATAAATTAATATGTTTTTTTACAATTCACTTCAGTATATTCCTTTATTGTTAACTCATAGATATTATTATTAACTCTTTTCATTACCTAAGCTGCTGCACATATATATATATAAAATTACAGAATAAAAAAGAGAGAGTTAATTACAAGTAGTGGTTTTATTCATACACTAAAACTATAAAGATTGATAAAAAATCATAAATTGATATGCAGGCTGTGTGATACCCTGAAGGGGAAAAAATAAACCATATTCTTTTAAAAATTTTTTTATGGTGTGCTGGCACCCAGTACCACCTGACATAACATGAATAAACAGCAGCACAGACATCTCTGGGTGTTTTGTGTTTCATAAAGATATTGGGCACAAAAGATGAGCTTTGAGAGTTCCTTGGGAAAGTAGATCTGTGCTGAGAGGTTTGGGTTTATTCCAACACAAACAGAACAGCAGGCTGGGGAATTGCACAGAATTTCAGTGGAGTTGGAAGTACTCTTACTTTGTGACCACAGTTGTCACTGGGTATAGACAAAACCATTTCCTGCTGGTGGGACATTCCTGCACATCCCCATTTGTGGTGAGCAGATTTCTTCTGGCCAGAGCAAGTCTCCTGGTGACAACTTGTAGAAAGTGTGGTTGTCAGGCTGCCAAATACCACAGTGCAAGTTCCATACAAATGGGCATGTGTCCTGGGGTTTCTGAGGGGAAAAAAAAGGGAGAAAAAAAGGATATTTACAGGTGTGGGATTTCATAGCATTGTTTTAAATTGGTAGGAATCTCACAAGGAAAGCCCTTCCCTTTGTACAGCCCTAATAAAAAGGGTTTAAAAATCAGATTCCAGGGGATGCTTTTCCTCATATGTGACTCTTCATAGTCACATTTACATCAGGGGAAGCTGACCAGGTCAGTGGGGGTATTTTAAGCTGTGAATGGCAGCAGAGCTCCAGCCTGGGGAGGCAGGGCTAGGCAGGAGGAATGGATGCAGCCATGGACCTGCTGTGCTGGAGATGACAGTAATGACCAAGACCCAGAGCTGAGTCTGTCCTCTCACAAAGTCCTGCCTTGTAGGAGAGAGGAGAGGTTACAGCTGTGGAAAGCTCCCTGAAAACATGTGGGCAGTTTGGATTTATCCCCAGCAGCAGGGACTGGGGGGTGTTGGTTGGTTATAAACCCCTGAATGGTGGTTTTCCCTGGATCTGTGTGGAGCAGTTGTGGAGGGCAGCCAGCAGGACATGCTCCAGGGTGGACTCTTTAGCTGCAGCCTGTCGCCCTGATTTTTTAAGATTTTCTAAGCCTTCTGATGTTTATGTTCTTGTAACAAACTTTCTCACACACTTTCTGTAAATAACTCATTGTTTTGCATCCTTTTATGGAGGAGGAGACATTTGATGGACTGTTGGTTTGCCCAGTGTCATTGGAGAGGTGGCACTTTTGGAAATCTATAAATGTTGGAGTCAGAAAATAACTTCCCTTTTCTTTACCTTGAGAGCAGTGGTGTGTGCCCTCGGGTTCTTTGGTGTCCCACAGAGACAGCAGCCCTGCAGTGCAGTTTGCTCTGAGTTATGGGGTAGTCAGTGGTGCTGATGGAGATCCTGCAGGGACCTTTAACACTGGGGTCACAAGGCTGAGGTCAGCAGAGGTTTTATTGTCTCAGGGAGATGATCTCTGTGCCAATCCCAGGAATTCCCATTTCAGACTCAGCAGTGTGTGCTGTGCCAGGCACAGGGTGTGTGTGGCTGACTTCTCTGGGTTTATTCACACAGCTCTGGCTGATAATGAAGGGGTGATTTCTGAATGCTGAGGGCACAGTAGGATGAACCTGTTGACATATAAAAGCAGCAAAGAGCACGTTGAGCCTCAGGAAACTGTAAAAGCATTTTGCACTAGTGAATGTGTGCTGTGCATTAGGGAGCTGACCTTAGCACCCCAGCACATTTAATTTTGTCTTTCTTTTAAGTTCTCTGAAATACTTTTTTTTTTTTTCTTTTACTTCATGTTAAAACTCTGGCGACTTAGAGCTTCCTCTCATGAAACCTGTCGTTGATTTCTTTGTGAGTCAAGTTAATTTTATTTATTTAACATGTGGAGCTGAAAGCTGACCATCACACACCCTGCAAGGACAGGATAACACATCTCCTGCTCCCACCTAGTGCTTCCCTCCTTTAACTACTTGTATTATTGCTAAACAGTTTTCCATGCTGTGTAACTTACTGGAATAGCAACTGTTGAATGATTCAGTGACTCCACAGGTTTTGCTGGTGCTGTGGTCCCAAGCCCAGTGTGGGCTGTGATGAGAACCACGGGGTGCTGTGCCCTGGCACACCCCGAGAGCTGCGTCCTCAGAGTTTGTGAAATTCAGTCACTGGAGCACACACGGGGGGACAGCTTGGCACAGCTCCCTTGTCACAGGAGCCCTGGCCCTGGAGATGAGCCAGGCTTTGGAGCTCCCATCCAGGGAGTGTGGACAAATGCAAATCTGCACAAACAAGGAACGCCGTGTTGCTAAAACTGTAAAGTACACGAGAAGTAACACGGGCAAATGTGAGCTGTTGATGAAAAATGTGTTGGAAGTGCCATGGGGTGGAATTATCACTTATAAAGATCTCACTCCCACAGCCCTGAATAGCTTAAAGGTGCTGGAAAATAAGGTTCTGCTCTGCTCTCTGGAGATCATGTCTATTTTGCCTCAATTATTATAGCTCTGAATATTGTTGGTCTTTATTGCCATGTTGTGAAATCCCCGATGTGCTCAGCACTCCAACCAACAGTGCACAAGATTAATCCTGAAACAAATAACAAATAATTTAATTTAATCCCCCCTTCTTCAAGAAGAATTTTGTGAGCAGTCATTGTGTAACTCACTGGACCTACAAATACAGCTGGGTGTCAGTGCACAGATCCCCTGCTTTTCATTTTGCTCTAAGATGAACAACACCATTTATTCTGATATTTCTGTAGGAGAGGTTCATTTACTGTATCTGTATCCATTGTCTTCCTGTCTTTCTGACTTACCTGATGATGTGGTGATCTTTCCAGAACACAAAACCATCTCATTTGGAGCTATGGACTTGCTCCAAGAAGTCTGAGCAGCTCAGTCTTAATTATGGTCTGGGTAGTTGAGTTACAAAAGCTACTCTCTTAAAAAATAGACCTTTTTAACTGTATTTTTGCGTGACTGATTCTAGTCATTAGTCAGTTGAGATCAAGTCCCAGGTGGGTTCTTTTCATTATATTTTTTTTTTTTATTCAGTTGCACTCTAATAGTGAGGCAAATGGAGCAGATTGAAAGAAGTTTTCCAAAGATGTGTGAGATGGAAAGGCAGTTCCTCAGAAGTGCTCACTGGGTGCTGGTCTGTGTCAGAGGGTTTGAGGAACTTCTTTGCAGGTGGCAGCAGAGTCTCAGTGCTCCAGCTCTGATGGGAAGCGATGGCAGCGAGACTGGGAGGGCTGAGGGGTCAATTGGCTCTGTCTGACCCCAGCTGTGGTGGCAAATGCTTAATCCTAAATCAATCCTCCTGCATTGCCACGGAGAAATGCAAATAAAGGTGATTGCAACTTTCCTCGTGCAGGCAAGAGGTGAGGCTTCAGAAAAGCTGCAAGAGTCAAAGGATTGATTTGCTGTGGAGGGTAGTTAGAGGAGACAGCAAATCAATTTACTGAAGCCAGAAGTTTGTGGGAGGGTCTGAGAGGACTTCTGGCTAGGGAGGACCAAGTTAAATGATGCCCCAAAGTAAAATGATGTGGATAAAGGTGGGCACTGGTGGAATGAAAGGAAGAGATGTGGAATTAAATGCAGATCTAAAGCAGCAAGGAATCTACTCTTGTGGCTGGGAATTTATGGTAGAGGCAAATTAAAGAAGCCACTTGTAGGCAGAAAATTGCTTGAAGAGGTTTTATAAACTAGAGATAGCATCATGGGGACTGACAACGTCAGGAAAAGGAAAAAAATCAAAATCAAATGTGTTTCTGGCAGGGAAATGCTACCATTTGTTAAAGCTGGTCTGATTTCTGGTTGAGATATCATATTAAACTTTTGTAAGGAGAGAACTGTTTAAGGCTTTACTTGAGCAGTGCAATTTTCTTTAGAGCCATTTTAATCTTTTATGATAAGATTCTTCCACACTAATTTTTGCTGAAATCAACTGGTTCCCCTAAAGTGAATATCAATGAAATCTCTACAGTAGATGATTTCTTTAAAGTAAGAGGTAAATGTAGGAAAAAAAGTGTAAATAGAGAAGTAGAAAAATTACTTCCACAGTAGCTTTGACTGTTTTTTTTTATAATGTGATATTATTATATTTATATAATGTCATATATTTAGAGACATAATCTGAATGGAAGCTGCAATATGAATTCTGTATTTTTTTTTTTTGTCTAGGAGAGATAAATCTGTATTCTCTGTGTGATGAGTTGGGTACAAGAAGAGAGACAATTGTGCAATGTGGTTCATTGAGTGTTAGGAATGGAAATATAACATTAAACTTTCCTATCTTCTAATTACTGCTTTGGACCTTGCTTAGATTGTTTAAAAAGAGACTAAAAATTCACCGATATAAAATATTTCCTTAAGAATTCCCACGAAAGAGAGATGCAAGGTTGTGTAAGATTTCTCCCTCAGGATTCAGGACAAGGCAGGATTAGGTCTGCTGTCTTGCAGTCGATGTTTATCATGCACATTTAACACAGAGAATAGTTTTGCAGTTTTTATTTGATCTCCAGCTTTCCACAAGTCTTCCTCCACCGCTGTTGATCTTTTGTCTCACATCAGTCGTGTGACACGTGCTCGTTTTGCTGTGTGTCACAAGCAGGTGGTTTTGAGGGAACTCTTTCATGTCACTTCCTTTGTCATGTCATTTGCCACTTTTATTAATTATTTTAGCTGTGATTTTTATGTTTGCAGTGGTTAAACTTCCCTGGTATAATCAGTGTTTGTCTACAAAGGAGAACAAATGTCTTTTCATTCCCTGATTCAAAAGGTTTGTCTTTCTGGGCTCTTCAGTTAACACATTAATCAGCAGTGTCTCTGAGCACCCACTGACTGAGCAGCAGTGACATTTTCCTTCTTCTCATTTTGCTTTTTACTCCAACTCTTTGTTTGCTCAAGAAGCAAGGTGTGCTGGCAGCTGCAGGCTGCTGTCAGCCCAGGTTCCTTGGGCTGGCCGATGGGAATCTTGCTGAGGGTTATTTGTGCCACTGCTGCATCAGAGCTGGACACGGGGATTGTGGAGGACATGAAAAGTTGATGATGTTCAGGTTTTGAGCTCCACTTCACTCATACTGAGCAGCTCTCAGCTCCAGAGAGCACAGCCAGCCTGTCTGCACTGCCTGGAAAATTCCATTTGGCTCAGCCAGCACGTGTTACACGGCCTCTTCTTTCTCTCCAACTGCTCCCTTTGAGATAAGCCTGCAAGAGTAAAGAAAGGGAAAATATTATTTTTACCTTTGAATGCTGAGGCTTTCATATATGTAGAGATCTATCATAACATCTTTACATCCTTGTAATAAAGGTGCTTTATCTTTATTTACGTTGTAGCAGAAATGAGGAGAATCCTTTAAGGATTGTGGGACAAATCCTTACTTAGGTTGTTTCAATATGTTTTGTTTGATTTCTCTTGGTGATTATGTTGCAATTCACACAAAATACAAAGCTGTACTTGAATTTAAAAGATCAGATAGTCTGTAAAAATAAAGAGCACAGACCCGGGATATTTTGGGTTATTTTGTGGGGTTTGATGCTTTGGGGTTTTGGTTTGTTTTTTATTTGCTGGGGTTTTTTTTCCTTCGTTTATCCTTGAACCAGTGTTGTTGCTAGAAAATTCTTCTGATTGCAAGTTCAGATCTTTCAGTTCAGTGAGTAATTAATGAGATGTAGGAACTGGAATAATAAAAACCAGAGCATAATCTGATAAGGTTTAAGGGTCACTGTCATGTAAATTGTGGTAGTGTTTCATATCCCTTAAGAAGAATTCCTGAAGAATTTACACGAGTAGACTTAGTGCAGTAATCCAGAGATAACAATGTTTATTTTATGGAATACATACGACATAGGTATTAGAGGAGATAATACAAGCAACCTTTATAAGTGAAATTATTCCCAGTCTGTTACATCTGGACAGAGTAACTCACTTTTACAGAAGTATTTCACTTAATAAAAGCAGCTGTTGTTTCTGATTTCACTGCCATATGTTATTGCTCTGAGTGTGTGCTTAATGAAAGACAAGAAAGAATTCAGTGTAAACAGTTTGGAGATCCAGTGATGGCCACACTTGGTGATTTTGGATTTCATATGTTCCAAATGTTTGTTTTCAGATCTCTCATGTGAGACACACAAACCCTTCACCTTGCATCAGAATGATGCCTTAATGATCTTTATCCCATTAACTATTTCTAAAAGTTCAAATTATTCCTGGAATTTGTCATCTGGAAGAACAGAAGCAATTGCCCCTAATAAACAAAATGCCATTTTCCTTAACACGTATAAAAGCTTTGTGTAAAAACCAGCAGTGGCAATATTGACATTGTTTTCCTCAGTCTGTTAGGAGGAATTATTTTCTGCAGAACAAACAAGGGGGGATTTAAAGTGAGCTTTGGTTTTGTGAGTTCATTGTATGGCTTCATCTGCTGAGGGGGACACTCAGTGCTGGCCACCACAGGAGCAGGTGACCTCTGCCTCTGCTGCCTGACCCTGCTCAGAGCAGGGACAAGATCACAGAGGAAACAGAGATGGTCCTTGTATTGAATATTTAACACTGAAATTTAATATTTAGCATTTAAAGCCAACCCAATATCTGGGCCAAGGAGCCTTGCAATGATACCTGGAATATAAAGATAGCACATCTGTGTTGTAGGAACTGCCCTGAATATCCCTGGGTGGGCTTAGAAACCCTGCAGAGAGCAGAGCCTCACACTGAGGGTGCTGCTGAGCCTGCCTGATTTGCACTCCTGTGCTGCCTCCATGCCCCAGGCACACAAATCTGCCACACTTATGGAGGCACTCAGGAGCCAGGGAAATTGTGGCACTGGTGGACCTTGGCCTCAGTCTGTCAGGGCTCCCAAAATCTCTTCTTTCAGTGCAGCCTCCAATGAATTTTAAGTTCCCTCCTTCCAGAAAGGTGGCACAGCAGACACATTATATAGGTCAGCCAGAGAAATAATTTTGTAATGTTATTATTTGTTATGTTTAGCTGAAAAAAAACCCAATGGTTATAAATTTATGATTCTTCTTGAAACAGAATGACTCTTCTCTTGACAGCAAACTACAGCAAAACCTGTGACATCAAGGTAGAATTTTTCCTGTAACTGCAGAAGGGATTTCTAACAAAGAGTCAGGATGGGTTTGGCAGAGCACAGGAGTGTTGGGGGAAACGTGAAGGGTCTTTGTGGGCATCTGTGCTGGCCCTTTGCCAGGAAGAAAAAGGGAATATTTGTGTTGCTCTCCTTGATGGGAGGCTGATGTGCAGAGCTGGCCAAGGGAAGAAGCAGCAGTGAGACTGTCAGCAGTTTCCTGCTGGTGCAATACAATTTTTTATGGATTTTACTAGAAAAGTATGGAGATTTTGGGCTCTTTCCTGAACACATGTCAAGTATCAAAAGACCTATAAATTTTTCCTGAGTGGTGCTGCTCCAGCCCACAGACATTCTTGGCTTAAGTGGGCGATGGATCCTCCTTGCACAGCTGTGTCTTGGGGCAGCTGGAGCCACTCTTACCCCCCTGGCCCCCAGGGACTCCCACCTACCTCCCCCTGCTCCTCCCTCCTTTACAGGCCACATTCTTTGCATCCACTCTGAATTCTGTGCCATAGTTTAGGAGAGAGGCTGAATAATTTACTCCAAGTCACGATAAGGAACAATAAAAGCATTTCCCAACATATTTCTTTATCTCTTGAGGGATTATTTATGGTCTGAGTGCCTGTTCTGGACACACTCCTGCCACCTGAAGAACAATCTGACTTTTTTATTTTGCTTCACATACTCAGAGCTACAATATGTATGAGAAAAATCAGACATACTTTATAAGACGAATAGTCACAGCTGGGGATAAGGAATATAAATAGGATGACATCAAATGAAAAGAACTGATGATCCAACAAGGCTTCTATAGATCATGTTGTCTAATGTCAGGAGAATTGCAGATTAGTCTTGCTGCTCTTTATGAGTAAGCCTATTTATCAACTTTCTGGAAAAATCTAATTTAAGGTGGCACATTTTCCTTAGTTCTGCCACACTTCAAAGCTGAAAGTGTAGAGGTTGGTCAGCCATTCTCCCCTGGCTGTAATCCCTGTGTGAGATTCCCTTTCAGGCCTTTCTCCACCAGCCAGGTCCTCGCTACTCCTGGCTGACTCTGATAATGTAATTTTGGTTTGCTTGATTAGTAAAAAACCAGGAAGCCTTAGCTTTTAACAACTTGATCCAATTCAGACTTACTGTTCAGAGAGAAAGAGCAATTTAAATTGCAAATGTTCTTTAGAAGAAGCTGGATTTCTGTAAAGTATAACTTAGTCATGCCATAGAGAAAGACAATGACAAGCCCTGAAAAAAACCCCCACATTTGGACAAGGTGGATCCAGGCAGGGCCTCCACTGTTTTTCCTGAATAACCTACAGAAAGAGAAACTCTTTTTATGACAGGATATAACAAGAAATGTGCATTTTAACAACTCTGGAGGAAATATGCAGGAATATAAAATTTTAGTTTTGCTACTGTGTACTACATTTGTAACACAATGCTTTATATCCGAGTCACAAAACGGATTTGTGTGCATTTATATTCCTTCTTTAAAAGCTAAGTACAGCTCAGGCAAGTAAAACAAGCTGTTTGATATTATGCTCTTTTTTCCCCCCTTTCACTCGAAGTAAGAATACCTTAGCACCTAATGTCACATTAGTTTTATATATGTAAATACTTTCAAGGCAATACAGTGTAAGCATATTTTATCAGCTATTACCACTAAGATTTTTACATGTATGAACTAAAAAAAGCTCAGCATTTGTGAAATTTGAAGGGGTTTTTTCTCCTTTAGGATTATCTGAATTTGTAGTAAATCCTCTGTTCTTATATCAGAAACTATTTAACTGTGCATTGATTAGGAATTTCTTTTTCATATTTGAAGTCTGGGAAATGTGTTGAAGTTTATGAGCAATAATGTGCAAGATAAAACAGAAGGAGAAAAAAGTTTCTGATTGGAACTTAAATGTAATAAAATCAGTTGTGCCACAGCCTTCACCAGTAGATCCTCACAGGCATTTTTCTCAGGCATTTCAAATTGCTGCTATTCCTACAGGAAACTTTAGGTTAAATCTGTATAATTCCTGGGCATGACATTCTGAAAAGACCAGGGCTGTGAATGTCACACCCCTTTGTTTTTAATCAAAAGCTTTCACGTGCAGAAAGCAATGTTTCAATTAAAAAGAAGAAAATGAAAGAAGAAGGAGGTCATTTAGCATTACTGCATTGCAATCAGAATTGTGTAGAGAAAAAGAAAATCAGAGCAATTTCAGTGGGATGCTGCCTTGGAGCTGAGTAGACTTAAACATTTGCATCACCTGCTCAAGTAAAATTGAGAAGCCACAATTTTAGCATCAAATTCCTGTATCAACTTGCAGATTTGGTGGTCTCAGTCTCTTGATTTTTTGCAGTTTTGCTGCTGGTAGTTACTGAACACCTGGATTTATTCTCTGTTGCTCCCACTTCAACTTTATCTTCATGTGGTGTCTGAAATCTGCATTTCTCTGTACTGGAATTGTAGTGGGGAAGGTACTGAGCAAGATGGCAAATACAAATAGCAGGTGGAAAGAATTTCTACACCAGTGTAGTGACTCTGTGCTTTTCCATGTGAACTGGATTTGATTTACAATTAAAAGTATATATATGTGCTTGTAAGATTAGCAAGCATTTTAATTTTTAATGTACATACACTATCTGACATATCCCTTGGGATTCACAGGAAATCCTTCCTCCTTGCATAAAACCAACAAGATGCATTTACCCTAAAATTGCCCTTGAAATAGATCCTTTTTTCTGGTAGTATTTAGAATAATTTCTCCCTAATGCCATCTCCTTTGGGGTACAATGCTTGAATCCTGAAGTGCAGATTCGGGTTTTTTGCTTATGCTTGGGTTTCTTTACAGAACCATTAAGAAAAAGCATTTTCCCAGTGAGGATTCACCATGTAGGGATGGATTTGGCTGCTGTGTAGAGAGCATTGTTCTTCTGTGGATGACCTCCTTGTCAGAATGATAGTTTTATCCTTCTCTGCATCATTATGTTTGCTGTACAGAAATCCTGCTGTGCTACATCATAATAACATGTAATCTTCTTGCTCAGTTTAGCTGAGATTTAAGGAGCCGCTGCTCATGGAAGCAGTTTTCTAAAGTCTGATCTATAATTTACCAGAATCAACCAGGCAAAAGAGCAAGAGGCTTTATAAGAGGGATACAGCCCTTAAAACTCTTAAATGAAGATTAGTTGAAAGTTTTACAATCCGGTACAGAACCATCTGGCAAATCTCATGTCAGGCTTTGTTAAACCTCTGAGCATTCCTGGTGTGCTGCACCCCACACCCACACCCTGCCTGGATCCTCCATCCCCTGCCCTGTCCCAGCTTTGCCCAGAGATGTGTAAGGACAAAAGGCAGAAATCAGTGAGCCAAGGTTTGATTTCCCTGCAGGAGCAGCAGAACAGCTGGGGCTGTGCTGCACCCCTGGAATCCTCTCCCAGTGCTGGATGTGCTCTGCATGATTTATTGCATCTCTCAAGAGGTGCTTGCAAGGTAAAAGCTGCCTGTTGGCAGCACCACTGGAGACTTGCTGGGTGAAATGGTGGCTTTGGAGCCCAAGGAATGGCTGGGAGGATGCAGAGCCAGGTCACAGGGAGTTGTGGTACTTCCAGAGATGGAGCTGCAGCTGGTACAGCACAACAAAACAGAGTGGAAGCTGTCAGTGGGGGTTCCAGGTTGCTGCTTGCTGTGGAAAGCTCCTAAGTTACATTTCGGGGCTCTAGACCTGTGGGCTCCTCGCTGATCTCTCCACAAAGGGATTCTAATCTGTATATTTATTTGTGTTTCTGTCCTCTGGCAAAAGGCAGACCTTTGTCTCACGAACACAAAACAAAAACCTTCCTACAGGAATCCTTAAGGACATCTTCATTTCAGCTGTCCTGTGGCTTTCTTTATGTATAAATATATGAACCTTGGAAACTCAGAATAGAATAATTTGTTTTAGCAATCACTTACATTAACTTACACTATTGTCACTAAAATTAACCCTTCTGTTCACCTTTCAAGTGAAGGGTCTTGGGAGGCTGAAGGAGAGGACTGCAGGAATCCAATTCCCTGAAATCTACTTAGAGGCAAGGGGCAGGCACTGTTATTAGAGATAATCTCCTCCTCAGCTGACAGGGCTCCTCTGCCTCAGTGCAAAGACATTCTGCCTGGACAGTAAAATCAGTGTACCTGATGTCCTGCTTAAAATGTGGGACAGAAAAGTAGTGAAGAGTGCACTTCCTGTCTAAAAATATAGGGTTTGGCAGACAGAAGTTGCCCCAAACAGAAAAACATTTGCAGTCCCAGCTATATCATGATAATGTAACATAGCTGATAAGCAATTTAGCAGATGTCTTTTGCTGCTGGTTACCTAAATTTCACCTCAAGCCCTAGAAGTTTTCAGCTTGAAAGCTTGTTTCACACAGTTTAGTTTTGTTTTTTTCCTTTGCTGTAAAGGGCAGGGGTGGGACACTTGGAGTCAGACAATTTTAATGCTGCCATAGCAGTTTCCTGAGGCACCAGAGAAAAATGCATGGCATTATCTTGGAATTTCAGTCTGCTCTTGCTACTCACAGTAATCAATAACCACTAGAGTTACTGGTGGTAGTATCTGCCTGGGTAATTCTAGGGCTTTTCCAGAAATCAGAAAAGGTAAAACAAAGTTGTTGTGTTGTAAGTTTTTATTTTTCCTTTTTCATTCCAAGTCAAGATTTGCTTTGAAGAAAAGCAAAAACTTGTCAATAGAGAAGGAGGATGGAATGGAGGTAACATCTGTCCAGCTGAACCAATCCAGTATTTAGTATTAGAAAAAAACCCCATCAGTTTGAGTTATCTGAGATGCCCCAAAGATTTCCCCTCATGTTTCAGAGGGAGGAGCACTCTGGAACACCCAGATCCATCATTCCATTGAAGACAAAAATGATATCTGACTTAAAGCACTTTCATAACCTTTAAAATCTGTTTTACAGTTCATTTTCTCTGGTAGTTTTGGAAGCCTGGATATTACCTGTCAAGTTGTCATAAGTAATTATATGTTTGTTAACTTATTGCTCCTAATAAACAACAGGAAATATTCATGATGAATTTCATTTCCCCCTTAAAAAAATACTTAATAACTGCTTTGATTAAATATTAAAGCTTTCTTTTGCTGTTACAACCAGACAAAAAATTCCAAATATCAGCAAAAGATTTTGTGCACATTCTTTTTCTGACCTGGTTATTATTCTGGACTGTATGGATTGGTAACAGCACTGATCAGGGCCATTCCTAGGTGGTCAGGTGGTGGGGCTGGCTGTATGATGGCACAGCAACCAAAACTTTGTTTCTGAAAACACCTGAAAATTGGAGATTATGAAGGTAGACAGGCCTGGGGAGCAGCTGGAATTATTGCATTTCTTAGTGGAAAAAATGAAATAATTCTGAGATGAAGGAAACCTTTAGAGCCAGCAAGGTTTTATGTGGTTCCTTTGTTTGTGCCTTGCTCAGTGCCTGTACCACAGCAGTGACACAGTGCCAGGGGATGATTTGGGGCAGAATGTGTCTCCCTGAGCTGCAGCAGAGGGGGGAGGGCTCAGGAGGAGCAGGAGCAGTTGTCCAGGTACCCCCCGTGCTGGTGGAACAGCAGCTGGCTCTCTCAGAGGTACAAGTGGCTCTTCCTACATGGAAAAACCACATTTATTCCACCAGTCAGGCTTGCCTGCTAGGGAAACTGCAATCAGTCTGTGTGCCCGGGCTGGGGGAGCTCTACTGGCACTGCTGGAACCACAACATCATGTCCAGGCTGAGATCTTCCATCTTTGATCCCATCCAATTCCATCTTTGATCTCATCACAAGCACAGCTCTCTTCCACGTGTGGAACTTGAATGTCAAATTGAGGAAGTGGAGGGAACATGAAAAAAAGACTGTGGGCACAGTCTGTTGTTTCTTCAGAGGATTTGGGAGCTGCAGGAGGCTGTAGGAAGATGCTCCAGGCTAAACAAGGGGATAAAGGCTTCCCAAAACTTCCCACTTTTAGTAAGAGCTTCTTTATCTGTGCTGGAGGGAAGAAGCTCCTGTGAGGATTGTCTCTCATTGCACTTTCCCTCTTTAAAACAGAGGAGAGAGAACTTGTGGCTGAGTGCTGCTGGTGTGACCCATAGCAAGGTGTGTGTATCTCAGCCAGGAGCTCCAGGTGTAGCAGGAAGCTCAGAGCAGGTGTCCCACCTGGAGAGGGGCAGCTCTGGGCTGCAGCTGCAGAGGTTTGCCTCCTGTCTCAGGTACAGGCACAGGGTGGGTGCCAGCTGTCCCTGTGGGCTCCCAGCCCCTGTGGGGTGTGTTTGTCCACGAGCAGAGTGATCACATAAATCCCCCCTGGTTCTCTGTGCAAACCAGAGCTGGACAGTTGGAGTGGTGGAAACACCACCAAGGTGTTTCCTGTGCCAGGAAAGCCTCAGGGACAAAGGAGCTGCTGCTTGGTTTTGTCCTCCTTCCCTCCAGGAGCAGCAGTTTCCCTGGAATCTGCACTGTTTTCACTCCTCCTGTGTGCTGCCCCTATTTCCTGGTATTTTATCTTCAGAGGGTGGCAGGGTCTCTTTAGGTGCAGGGCAGGGGGAACTTCAGGAAGTAAATGGGACCAGTCTAAATAAAATTCAGCATTAAGTTCTTTGAGTCTTCATCAAGCCATGTCTGAGATTGAGAACATGGTTTCCAGTGTTACCCAAACACTCCAAGTGCTGTTTCTCCTAAATGCACTTTTTCATCTGCTTTCCTTGCATAATCACTTGTTTATTCATTTTTCTCTTTGCCCTCTGAGTGGACAAAGGTTGTATTAAAAACTGGTGTGAAAGGCCAAGAAGAATTATTTCTCAAGAATTAATGTGATTTTTAACATCAGTTGCTGGCAGGCTGGCCCATGTGGAATTATTATGGTATCTTTAGCATCACAATTGATATGTTTAACAATTTTCATTGTGTGTTTGGGTCCCTTTGATGGCTGATGATTAAAGCAAGATTATAAGGTAGACTACATTTGCTTTTGAACACATGAAAAACACAACCTTCCCTTTCCAGATGCATTCATTTTAACTCTTTTTGGCATTCACTAAATCTGTGGTTATTTCTTTTTACTTTTGAAATGCACTTATTGTTCTATTTCAAGAATGAATCATATTCCATTGCTACCCCAAAATATAAAATAACAAAAAAATGGTAAAAATTATTGCTTGTAATCTATTATTACAGGCAATCCAACCTGCCAAAACACAATTGCCATTTAATAAGGTGGTTTTTTGAAAGAAGCCCTGTGAATGCTCCATGCAAAATGAAGTTGCCCACAAATTCTGTATTTAAAAAACAATGCTTCCTTTTAAGCAGCCGTAGTTTGGTGTAAAAGACAAAAAGTCCAATGGCACCCCTCTCCTTTTCTCTGTCAATCTTTTCTCTGTCAGTCTCCATGGGCATTTAGTGTGGGACCTGGATAATGTGATATTTGTGTTAGATGTGGTCAAAGGGCAGCACTTAGAGATGTTTTTTAGGAGGAGGAAAATCCTGGTGCTGCTTACAAGTATTTCAGCAGAGGATCTTTTCTTTTTACTCTAGTGAATGCCATTGTTTCTGTTTTATGACAGAACAAAAATTTAGGGAGAAAGAAATATGAGACTTATGTCCTTTTAATCATTGTGTAAAATTCCCTCACTGGAAGCACATATGGAGAAAATTAAAAAGTGCTAACATCCTGCTCAATGCTCAGTCCCAGTGACCAAAATCTTATTTATTTATGATGTAGTATTATTTATTATGTATTATTATGTAAATATTATGTATTTATTATTGCAGCAGAGCAATTAGATGTTAATAAAGAACTGCAGGGTGTTTTGGTATTGTAAAACAAAGAAAGGGTGAAGGATCAGAGTCTTTGAAGACCACTTTAATCTATTTGATTAGATGGACTTTTGATTTGGGGTGGTTTTTCTTAGAACATTCCAAGCAGTGGGAAGTCAAGGAGACAGAAAACCTTTAACTGCTCTGTCTCCTGGCTCCAGCTCTGAGGATTAGGGAAAGACAAGGGCTCTCACCTGAAAACCTGGCTCCACATCCAAATAATGCAGCTTTAAGAGTCTTTCCCAAAAATTCCTTTTCTGATCCATCTGTTGAAGTTACAGTGAGCATAACACACTGTACAGGGCAGGAAACAGCAGAGAAGCCAGAGCTGAGCTCCCTCTGAGTTTCTGCTACTGAGCCTTACTCTGGTGCCAAATAATTTCATGGTTTTGGCTGGACTTTTTACCTGTAGGCACAGATGAAGCTGTGTACCCCTCACCTTGAAAGATACAGCAACTCTCTAAAGTTACTTAGCTGGGGGAAAACCAAAGTTTCAGCCTGCTCCAAATGTGTGCAGTGATGCATTGCCACGTTATTGTGTGCAATTTGTACCTATTTTATTCCCTCAAGGGATGCTAATTCTGAATGCTGACTGATCATATCACTGACACATCTTTTTCTCTCCCAAAAGCACACAAAAGAAGTGGGAAGGCCACAAACTCCTCTGAAAGAAACGACCCTGGAGCCCTGGACTCAGCCACAGGTAGGCTGGAACAGCTTTTCTGATCACTGATTTTCTGTAGTGGCAGTTTCTGTAAGTATTTATGAAAATAATCTGCAAAAATGTGTTGCAACAAGTTGCTCCGTGGTTTTTCTATCCCATGTCAAAATGATTTGTTTTGGTTTTTGGCTGCCCAGACTATTGGTGGTCCCCTTTGAGTTAAGTTCTTTTCAAGAGAGAAATGCCAGCATTATCTTGCCTTCAACTTGTGCTTAAAAAACCCAAATTTTGCAGAACTCGACAAAGCAAAACTACTTTGATGGTTTTATTGGTGTGTCAATAAACTGTGAGCATCTGGTGCAGGAATGAAGTGGTGAATGTTCCTTACTTTGGGAGGGAGGTTTGAGAGGTCAACCTTTGCTTCATGAGGACTTAACCAAGAATGAAGCAGTAATTATTCATGCAAAAAGCAATAAAGAAACATGGACATTAATACGCAGTCTTTCTTAACATAGAATGGGTTTGAATATTTTGGTGTTTGTAATTACTTGACAAGAACGTTTATTGTAAATGTTTGATGTGGAGGATTTCAGAGCCCTTTTTGCTGTTCATTCCCTGTGTATCAGTGTGCTGCACATGGAGTTTGTGGCTTCAGAGGTGACGTGGGGGAAGGAAAGAAGCAGTGAAATGTGAAATCCTGGAAGTTAGGTTTGTTCTAGAGGCCTCTACTCCCAAAGCTTGCGGCAGATACAGTGCAGGAATTGAGAAGCAGAAATGAAAAAGCCCTCTCAGCTCTGTTCATGCCCGAGTGCATTTCCCTTTAGCAGGTGCAGGGCTGGCTGTGCAGGCTGCCCCGGGCCAGCCCATGCAGCTGGCTGGAACACAGGAGCTCTCAGCTGAGAAACCCTTCCCTGCAGTCCCAGATATGAGCTGCTCATGTTTGTGCATGCAGGGAGGAGATTTCTGTCTGGAAATCTGCCAGCCCTGTGTTGCAGGGCAGCCCCTCAGCTGCTGCTCTCCAAGGCCCAGGATTTCCCCTTTTCCCAGTGTGTGCTGTGCCCAGCCCCTGCACGGCCAAACCTCCCAAATCCCCCATCCAGGCAGCTGCTAATCACAGCAGTTAAGCCTCATCGATCTGAGTCTGCAATCAATAATGTTTATGTGCAGTCCTTCGGGGGCTTGCTGTGCTCCTCAGCTAGCAGCAGGCATTAACTCTTCATGTGCAGGAGCAACCTGCAGGGAGGTGTCTGGTCCCAGCTGATGGAGCACTGATGGGCTCCTGCTGCTCCTCTCCTACAGCATTTCCTCACCAGGAGCTCGGAGCTGAGGCTGGGTTTGGGTTCTGGGAGAGGATTTTGGCTTCTGAGTTGAGAGAGGAGCTGTTGAAGCAGTTTGATCCTGTGCTTGTCATTTAGTGGGGCACTGGTGTGTGACCGTGGGTGACCCAGGTGAATTTTGCAGCCACTTTTCCTTGGTGATTTGTGTGACTTGTTGCCAGCAGTCCTGCCAAGGAAATATTCTGTTGCACTGTCCCAGTGTTGATGGGAATCCTTGTTCTTGCTGGAACCACAACAGACCATCCCCATGCTGTTTGATTGCTGTTGAAATCTGCATTTGCCACAGCTTTAATTAATAACCACAAAGACTAAAATTCATAAAATATTTTTGTCATTCCTGTTTATTTTTTATTTTAAAAGACAGCTTCTTTGTCTGTATTTGTTTTAGAAAACAGACTAATGCTAATATGCTTTTTTGTTTCTTGGAGAGGAAAAATGCAATCAACAAAATCAAAAACTGCTGGAACCATTATTGTAGCAGAAAATTAAATTAGTTGATAATTCTTTCATGGATGTAATTCTGGCCACTGCAAATCCCTCCTTAGGTATTTTGTATAAAGTGAGTAAAAATTCATGGCATGGATAAAAGCTTTGTCTATTTTATGAGCAACAGACAAATGATCCAAATGGTGCTCATAAAGCAAATGGTTCCCAACTCTAAAAGGAGGAGAAATGTATTTAAAAGCTGCTGGAATGAACCACGAGCAAAGCCAATTCCTCTGTACACAAAGGTGTTACTTCCATGAGAGTTTTTTGAATCCCCCACAGTACACACAAGGGAGAGACTCACTGCTTGTGTCTACTTAATAATAACAATAAAAAATCATTTCGTGGTCTTGGGCTGCTGTGGGCTGAGTTCTGGCAGCAGAGGGGGAATGGAGCAGCCCAGAGCAGGGTTTGTGTGCAGGGCCAAAGGGCAGTGAGGCAGAAAGAGCCACATCTGGCCCCTGCTAGCAGCAGGGGAGGAGCTGGTGCCCATTAGCAGCAGGGCAATTTCACACAGAGGTTACAGGCTGGGGAAACAAGGATCTAGGATTTGGGCTGCCATGGCTCCTACTTGCCTTCTTTGCTCAAGGTTGGATCTTGGAAGCAGCCAGGTTTTGCTGGGAATTTTGAAACAGCTCTGCAATTAGACAAGAAAAGAGCTGTGGTGCTTTGTCAGGCTCATTTCTCCTTCTGTGTGGTGAGGGTTTTGTTCTTGGTTTTACAGTTGTGTTTTGAGGGGTTTTGGCTGTGGTTGATTAAGTCCACAGAGCAGTATGACATTGACATTGTGGGAATTCTTTTTTCATGGTCGTGCCTTTTAACTTGTAGTTTTCTGCATCTTTTTTTCCGTGAACTCAGTGAATGGGAACTGATGTTCCTGCCTGGAAAATAAAGTACAAGAGACTGGTTCCGATAAATTTGGGACAAGACCCTTGCAGATAAGGAACACGTGTGGGAGTAGTTGCCCAAATAGACTTGTCATTGGTTTACAAGCTTTATTTAAATGCTAAATACCATGTATTCCTGTGGTTGTGTTTTTTGCTGCTTTGCCTGATTAAACATTTAGCTGATAAACCCTGTCAAGGCTGTTCAGAGCTACTGTGGTTAGGATTATGTATTTATAGCCTCTAAATTTACAGCCCATTACAGACAGGACAACTTAAAATCAAAATAATCTCTGATTGTTTAGATTTCTGAGGTTGCTGGTGCTGAATTTGGTGTGGCAGTGGCATGGAAATAATATTGATCACCACGGTTCTGAATCAGAAACAAATTGTTTCTTCCAGGCTTTGGCAAGGTGGGATTGGTTTCAGGGAACAACTGACAGGGTGAGAGGAAATGGCCTGAAGGTTTGCCAAGGTTTAGATGAGGGGGCAAAAAGGAAAAACTTCTGCACTGAAAGCACTGGAATTAGGCAGCCCAGGGAGATGGGGGGATCACCATGTCTTCTCCACCCTAAAACCCCTAGGATTCTGTCATTCCTGGGAAAGTGAATCCAGAAAGAGACAACAGGGATTTACCATCTTCTTCTTGAAAAGGAACAATGCTTCAGTTTAAACTGCAGTGGTGGCAAACAGCGAGGTTTGCCAGCATGACAGGTACAACAAAACTCCCACTCTTCAGTTGCAGAATATTTCTGATTGAATTTCTTTTTGGTGACTCCTACAGCACTGTCTATTATATGTCTCTCTGAAATACTTCATACAAGTGGTTCCTGGAGGTGTTCAATGGGATAAAACGTGAGAAGGTGATGATAGTGCTGTAGCTTTTTATTTGTTTATTAATTGTAAGAACTCCAAGTGCTTTTAGTCACTGAAGATAATGGCTAAAAAGTCAGGATACAGCTGCATTAATATTCCTGGCCCAAATGTAGCATAATTACTGTAATGAACATGTTAATTTATCCCCTCTCCTCGTGCTCTTCCTCCTTCACTGCTCACTGTCAGTGGGACCTGAGACAATGATGGCCCTCAGAGCTCTCTGGGAGGGGTGAGTGTCTGAGGATGATGATTTCAAATGAGTGATGTGGGCTCAAACAAACCACACCTCACACCAGCAAGGCTTTATTACCACCTGCTGTAAAGGTGGAGCATTCCACAGCACTGGGCACCTCAAGCAGGAGCAACAAGATCTAGCCAAATCCAGCCATTTGTGTCTCAAAAAGAGGATTCTTCTGAATCTATAGTTTTATTTTCTCTTTATTTGTGTGCAGAACAGTCCTTTTATTTTTTCTTTATTTTTTTTTTTAAGCAAAATTGCTTTTTTGGAAAGGCAGAACCACTCACTCAAATCTAATTACAAATGATAGAGTGTAGGGTTGTTTGTTTTTTTTTTTCCCCTCAATTTTAAAGAATCACTTTATAATCTTAGAACAGTGGATACAACATCACTAATCCAATATTTTAGCAGTAAATACGTTTGATGATGGGAATTGCTACACTAATCTTATATCCCTCCATAGTATAGTTAAGAAATCCACAGGGGGTTTTACTAATCAGTTTTTGTAAAGGGAATCAAGTCATGTAATTCTGGTTGTCTCCAAATGCCCAGCAAGGCAGGCAGAGCCATGTGCAGCCATTCTTGTTCTTGTCAGTGGTTTGGAGCCCTAATCTGCAGCCAGGCTTTCCCCTGAGCATTTCTGGACAGAAAAGTCTCCAAGCACCCTCTGACAGAGATGTCTTGTTAGGAGAGCTGGCAATTCACCTTGCTCCCCTCAGCTCCTGCTCACAGGCAAAAAGCTGCCAATAATAAATATAATCCAACCACATTTGCTACTCTGCTTCTGATAAATATGCCTGAAGGTACTTATTTAGGCACTCATTTTATTGACAAGTGAGATATATTGCAATATGGCCTGTGGTTTGATCTTGGCTTTAAAAATATTCAAAATTAAAACAGGCTGTTTGTTTTTTTTGTTTTTTTTTTTTTTTTTTAATTATGAAAAGAGTGTTTTAAATTAAGAAGAAATATTAGCAACTGTGGTTAAATATTTGAAAAGAAGCAATTAATAAGAATTCAGTGCATATTTTGTTCCCACAGTTCATGGGTATTGAATTATTGTTCATGGAGTCCTGGTGTGCTCTGTTTGCTTCAGTCACAGCTTGAGCCTTTAGGACTCAAAACCAGTCAAAGTCAGAATGAAAACAAAGCTTTTTTCCAGGTTTGGTGTCTTCAATAGAAACGAGCCACCCAAACAGATTTATGCAGTCTATTCACACCCAGTTAAATTCACTATTTTGAATCTGTGTGCTCAAAATATTCCCATTTTTTTGGTGCCTTGGTAAATCCAAATATTCCTTGAATATATTCCTTATGTAATGGAGCTTCAATTGTAATCCTGAGTGCTAGCACAAAAAAATTGGTAAAATTAAAAAAAAAAAAAAAACAGTAATAAAAGACCAGATCAGAGTAGAAGGTGTGGGGATTCTAAATGGAATTAGAATTGCCTACATAAATTTCTGAACTGTTTTTGAGCACTCCAATCCTAAAACCTGAGGCTTGATCTCTTCAAATGGATTCCTCCCAAGCTTGAGGCCAGCTGGAAGCAGGGAGTTGTCTTTGTGTGATTTGAGTATCTGCAGGAACAAAATAACATTTTATTGAGAGACTGGAGAGAAAAGAAAACACACTAATTATCCCTGACATCCTGAACAAATAATGCATCCAGAAATCAGGGCAGAGCTCTGGAAGGTGACTCTGAAAAGGCAGTTTATGGAGTGGAAAGGGGCATTAACAGATTCTTGTCTATTGATGGTTTCCCCTGGTTCCAGTTAATGTGGAGTAGAACACCACCAACTTGCCACATGGAAACCAGTATATCACCCTTAGTAGGCCACTGGGAGTATTCAACTGTAAAATAAAAAGGTAATTACAAGATGTTTGCAAATAAAATCTTAATTCTAATTAAATCAAGACTTACTCCTCAGCAGAGCAGGGTTGCTGAGGTTACCTGGCCAACAGGCAGAACTCTGCTTGTATTACCCTGGCAGGATTTCAGACAGACTTTAGTATATGTACAATATTTTTTTTTTTAAGATCCTGCTTTGCCCTGGTGCATGGCAGTGGAGGTTGGTCTCTGTGTAGCTGAAAAGTCACTCAGAGAAAACAGGACAAAAAGAAGCAGGCTCTCAGAGCTGTGAGCACTGAATTTGCTATTGATTTCAGCAGGGGAGAGTATTGCAAAAGCAGAGGATAATTCCCATTTCATTTAAGTTTAGCTGTCTGTTTTCCAGACTGGGTTGTGATTCCAGGATAAAAAACCTCTCCATTTGAGCCAATACAGAGTTCTCTCATGAGTTAATTAAACCAGGGAGGCCTCTCCAGGGAGCTTCCATGCAGCTCAGTCCAGGGGGGCTCTGGGGCTGGATCTGCCGTGCTCAGCCCTGTCACACAGCTCCCTGTGCTCCCACAGCCCAAACATCCAACCTGCTCAAGGGGAAATGAGCCTGTAGCAAGGCTTCAGGTCCTCCTTGAGGCATTTAAATCCTTTCTGAGTCATTTGCCTTGTAGAATGTCTTTTCCCTTTTTGTCCGCCCTGACAGCGATGTTGTCTGCCTAATTCCTTTGGCTCACACTGTTAAATCTTTTCTTTCCTCCTGCTTCTGACGTGCCAGGGTTGCTGTTACAGACTCAAACAGAGGTGCAAAGAGCAAAGGATTGGTAGGAGCAGCAGGGAGCTCAGCTGTGGAGCATCACCTGGGCCCCCAGCCCCGTGAAAACAGGGCAACCCCAATGCACACAGGTAACCCCAAAAAGCTGTCAGTGCCTTGGGCTGTGCTGCTCAGAGCAGCCAGGACATTTATCCTCCTTTCCCCATGCTAAGTTGGAGGAGATGGGCACTCAGCAGTGAAACATGGTTTAAAAAGGGCAGGTAGACAGCCACTCCTTCATCTCTGGAGATGCACAAAGCCCTGTCAGAGTCTGAGTAAATCACACAGGCCTCCCTTCAGGAGATGCAGATGAGCTCTGGGAGGTGCTCAGTTATCCATGGGGATGCTCAGAAAGGCTTTTCCTTTTCCTTCACCCCCTTTTGGCCAGGGAGCAGAGACACCCCTGTTATTTAGGAGAGATCTCCCAGTATCAGAACCATTAGGTGCCATTGGGCTGTAACTTAGTGCTGTGAGCCGTGCCCAGCTTGCATAAATCTTCAAATTGGGAGCACAAAGGAGCTGGGATTGATGGAGGTGTCCCTTTTCCAGTGCCCACCTGGCTGTCACTGGCACTTAGCTGCAAGGGGAGGCAGGAGCTGTGCCCAGGAACAGACCATCCTCTTCACTGCTCCACCAGAGCAGGCATTTATGCATCTGGGAGGGAGAAGAGCAGCTTGAAAAGCCCTTGGAAAGCATCAACATCATAAAATCTCGCTGGTGTTGTGCTTTAAATCTTAAAAATGGTATTGGCTTCTGTGCAGATCTTAGCATGGAGAGTGTTTGAGGGAAAGCTTTGGAAGTTTTGGGGTTTTAACTCGTGGTTGATCTCCTGATGTTTTCTTTCCCACACTGTTTTTAGGAAACTTGTTACCATCTTTTCCTGGTGCTGGTGTTTTAGTTTGGTTTGTTGGCTTTTTTTAAGTAAACTTTTCCAACGTTTAGTAAGAACATTGTGTGTTAATTCCTGATGAGTTAGCGACACAAATTTTTCATTCTGGACAGCAAACAGAGCCCCAAAGTCTTGTCCCAGGCACTGACAGAAGGAGGCACAAAGTGCACTGTGAGCTCTTCCCCTGCAGAGGTTCCCTCCAGTTGTGATTCTGAATATTTTACTGAATATTCAGAATCTGAATATTCAGATTCTGAATATTTTTTTGAATATTTTACTGTTGCTCACAAAGGATGGAGGCCGAAACCCAGAGTTGGGGGACAGATTATTCATAAATGCTGTTAAGGCTCCCAGTGCACACCCAAATGTTCTCTCTCACATCTTCAGTGTTGAAAAGAGATTTTGCCTGAATTTAGTTAGCTGAAATGTGGGATTTCACCAGTCCATTAAGTTATATGGTTATTGTTCTGTGTCTTAGTGGGGATGGTGGCTCTGGGTTGCCAGGTTGCTCACCCTCTGAGGCAACTCCTCATCTGCAAAATCAGTTGTTTCTCTTGAAGGATATTTTATGGTCTGATTAATTTTTTGGCTGAAAATTGTTGCATATAAAGCAGACAGACTCCAGCTTGGTGCCCCAGTGCCTCGAAGGCAATGGGTATTTTGGACTCATTCAATCCCAAATGAGATTGACACCACTGCTCTCTCCATCTGCCTTTGAGAAAGAATCCAATAAATAACGAGGGGAGATGATCAGAGTCAGCATTTGCAGTGGGTTTCATCTGCTGCAAGGAGACAGGGGCACTCCCAAAGGGTGCAGGTGCTGCTGTGCCACTCAGGGTGCCCATGTCAGTCCTTTTAGGGTGCTTTAGACAGTACTGCCCTTAAAATGGGCATTTCTCACTCCTCAGGACTCCTGAGTTCACTGGGCAGCAGAGCTCCGTGGGGCTTCTTGCTAAGATTTCATTGCTTTTCTTCACCTAGAAGGGATTTCAAAACAGAGAAATAGTCAAGAACAAATTGTGCTGTGGGGACTTTTCCTGCTCTGACAGCTTTTGATTGCAGATTGAGATGCTGAGCTGGCAATGTCAGAATCCAGCCTGGCCCCTAGGCTCCCCTGCCTGTGTCCCCTGATCTGATCCAGGTGTCTGTGAGGTGTGCAGGGACACAGGTGTGCCCTCTCACATTAGTTCAACAATTGAGATCGTCCTCCAGACCTCTTTTTTTTTTCCTTCACGCTGTCCCTTTTCATATTTCTGCAAAGCAGGAGCTTTGATTGCCAGGCCATGGGAGTCATTGCTGTCCCTCTGGCTGAGCCTGCCTCTGTCGCTGTCCAGCAGCACAGGTTTGTGCCACTGTTGGAGGCAAAATCCAGGGAATCTCAAAAGGATGGTGGCCTGGACTCCTTTGGCACTGAAATGGTGTTTCCAGCCTCCATTCTGCCTGCTTGGAACTGAAGGACACAGATGAGCAGCAGAATCTATGTGCTGACTCAAAATACGCTGAAAACAGATTTTTATATTTCAGTATTTGTCTTAGGAAAGGAAATGGTTTTGGTTGGCAGCTAAGTCTGCCTAGAAGAAGGGAGGGAGTTTTTCAGGGTGTATCATCCTTTCCATGGATGAACTTCTTCATTTGGAGGGCTCCTTCTTCCATGCTGCCGTGAATGCAAACTGGTTTTTGCTGGAATTTTACAAACTGGTTCTAATTGAGTTGTTAATGAAGCTAAATCAGGGAAAATGCCATTAGAAAAGGATGCCAGGCTCCAGACAGGAGGTGTTGGTGCTGCAGATCAGCATCTTTAGTTTGGAAAATGATCAGCAGAGCTTTCCATTTTGGCTTTGTTTTGAAAAGCCTTTTTGCCTTCCCCAAACCCACAATAATTGTTGTGCATGGTGTTGTTTCCTAGCTCTAACAGACACTAGAAGTTTCCCAGACTCAGAAAAGAATTAATGTTGCAAACAGTCTGACAGTGGTTGGTGTTTGCTGCAGAATTCATCATCCCTGAAAAGATGCATATTCTACTGCTTTGTTTGGAAATCCATAAATTTCCACGGTACTTTGTAATGCCCTGAATTTCACCATCTATCTGCAGTACAGATGGTGTAAACTACCAACCAGGCAGAAATTGCACTTTCTTTTATTTGTCATGCCCTCTCTTTGTGCTGCTGCCCTCCCTCAAGATTTTATTGTAAATTCCTCTTCACTCTTCAGCAAAAACTCACATAAATACTCAGGTTGTGACCATTTTGTGAACTTCCCCTGCCAGGGTGCCCAGAGTCAGTCATTGCCATGGACAAGAGGAGTTCTTGGTGCTACTTTTAAGTTAAAGGTTTTCAGGGCAATGTCCTAATCTGAAGTGCTATTACCAGATTAATTAATTACTTGTTACCAAAGTATTTGCACTGTGGGGACATTTTTAGTACTGGGTTATCTGGTAATATCTTATACTTGTATTTTACTCACTGAATTCCTATAGTTATTTCCCTATGAGAAAACCTGGTTTCTACAGTGATCTCTGTCATGTCCATGTTAAAATTTTCTCCTTCCCAAGTTTTATTTTAAGGATCATTTCACAGAATGAGTTAGGTTGGGGAAGATCTCTGTGCTCAGCAAGTCCAAGATCCCTGAAATCTTTGCCATCCACAGAGGGTTCTGATGTTTTTTCTGTGCAGATTTGGTTTCCCTGCTGAGCAGCCTCCCTGGGAGGGGTGCCTGGGACACTCAGGTCTCAGGGAGAACAAGGCTCTTGGCTCCTTTCAATCCCAATTGTTTTTTCTTTAACTGCTTCATACCTGTGCCTATCACCCAGATCTCTGTCTATTTAAGTAAAAGTGAGGATTCTTTATGATCTGTTTCATTCTCTCTATTTCAGGACTTACAAGTGTTGTGAGTTGGAAACATCTGAACTTTTTTTTTTTGGTGGGGAGAAGCAGTGAGAGAGGGAAGAGCTTTCTGCCTCTCTCTTTTCAGAACACAGCTAAAACGCTCGGCTTCTGGGCTTGGCAGTTTTACAGCAACTTGATGATAAAATAAAAATAATCGTGCCATCACTATTTTATCTTCCTCCTTTCAGATGTGCTTCCTTCAGAATTGCTTCTTCCTTTCATATTTGTGGCACTGTGCTCAGCAGCGTGGCAGGCTGTTCACAAGCTCTGCCAAGCTGAGGATTTGAGAGAAAGTAAACAACTCAGTTGGAAACAAGGATAGCAAGAGTTGTGGAGACTCTAAGAAGCAGAGATAGGCTGCTGTATTATATAAGAGTTCACTTAATGGAAAAATGCTGTTTTCCCCTTGGAAGGAATGAATCTCTCTTACTGGCCATTGTGAAATAAGCCAGCCGTGCCTGAACTCTGTGCAGGCAGCTCCTCCAACCAGTGTTTTTGTAGCACCCATCCTGATTGAAAGGGGAAAAAAAGGATTTTCAGCCTTCAGTTAGAAGATAAAACAATATTTGTAAGGAATAAAGGCACGTGCCAGAACCACCTAGAGAGAGCTGATAGAAGGAGCTGGGAAATTCCCAAGGGAGCTGCAGGAGGGGCAGTAATTGAAGGAGTCTTTTCCTTAATGTAAGAAAGTTTTTCCTCACATATCCCTCAAATATTGGTTTACTTGCAAGTGGTATTTATTCCACTGGCTACAGATCCATTAGTGATGCTTTACTCTGGCAGATTTTAGTTTCTGCAAGCAGGAGTGATTTAACTCAGCAGCTTCTCAAGTCATTTGTGTATCACTCCTACCCTCACCAAACAGCAGCCAGATGAAAGACAGCTCTTAATTATCTTCCTAGAGAGGAGGTGGGGCTTAACTATTAAGAAACATCTTAAAAACATTGTCTAGTGCTGTTTTCCTGAGGAATAAAGATGTTCCTTTTGCAGCAACTTGATAAAATAAAAATAATTGTGATGCTGTTGGAGGATTTCCCTCCTCCTGCCTCTTCTATGCTGCTCCTATGCAGGCTCTAACTCTCTGTTCCTTGTCTCCACAATCTGAGAGATGAAGCTCAGATTAGACCCCAGAATTATTACTTTCTGTTTTTAAGTTCATCCTCAGGTTTGTGAGGCCCTGAGACCTCTAGATGAGTTTAAGGGACTGCAGGTAGCTCATGCTGCATGTTTTGCTGAATTAATTCAGCCCTCTTAGGAGCATACTTCTGGTCTTCAGGGATAGGTTTTCACTGAAAAACCTTAACAGACATTTCTACCATTTTCTCCCAGTGATATCTCTTTGCTTTAGAAACCACAGGATGTGTCTGACACTGTACATTTAACACAGTGCACATCACTTGCACTCAGATATCAGAATTATTGGACAGCATGGCTTAAATAGGTGGCTCTTAATCTTACCAACTTTTTGGACAGGAAAATTCCTGTTCCACTTTTGTACTGTCTTGAGAGATGACATTCTTAAATGGGGTGAACCAGGTATAGCTTAAATGTGTTTTACTATCTACCAAACCACCCACACAGGTCCTTACTCAGAGATCTTCCTTCTCCAAATGAACCCAACTCCCTTGGAGGGGAAGGAGGGAGTGCAGAATGAGGAGCACAGAACAGCTTTTCTTGTGATGCTGTAGCAGAAACCTGTGTTGGTACATGGCAGTGTGCAGAACAAAGAAAGCAGCAGAAGACAAAACAAAAAGGGCTGCAGAAAATAAATGCTTCTGAATTAGTCTGTTTAGCCATGATAGATGCCTTGTCAACCTGCTGCACCTAAAAGCTAAATACATGGGTTGGAGAGGGGAGAAAAAAAGCCAATTGAAGAAAATCAATCATTGGGGTGTAGGCTATTAAATGTTGACAAGTTGTAAAGTCTGGTTATACTGCTCCAAAACTTTGGGGGATAGCAAAACACCTTTGAGTAAACTTAGACTCTTGAAATCAAAAATGAAAGTTCCTTGTTTTTCTTCGTGGCGTGGTATGTCAGGGGCCAGTATTCTCAGAGACTGTTACACAGTGTGAAATTACTGGTTTACTCAGTTCTTTATATTTCTGACCTTGAGATCTGGATCATTATAGTCGATGCCCCTGACAGAACTGCAGAGTTCAGGACAGGCTGAGGTTCTGTAACAATAAAAATCTGGTTTTTTGGGATTTTTTTTAGTTAAATAACGAGCAATAATGTTAAGGCAAAGTGGAAGTCAGGGAGCTGATTAATTTCATTCTGTAGGGAGCAGTTCACAGAAAGGCCACACAGCTTCTCCATATTTTTTTTTTCTTCTTCAGCCAAAGAACTTGCCATACAAGTGCATGAAAATGCAAACTGAAGTCCTAAGGAGACAATGCTTCAGACTCCTTGGAATTGCTTTCTTGAAATAACAAAGCTTCCATTGATTTCTACTTCCCCAATGTGTTTTAGACTGTAAGGTTTAAATTGTTTAAATTTCTACAGAAAAGAGGGAGAACACAGGGCTGTGTTAGCAGCGTGGAGACCCCAGGTTTCAATGGCCTGTTCCCTTTTATTGATCTGGCTGGGTTATTTGGTGCTTCTGCCTCTTCCCAAGGGCTGGGGACTGGTGATCAGCATGTACTGAGGGAGTGAGAGGGAGCTGGTGACCAAATTTAACTGTGACAGCCCCGTGTCCTGTTGTCACTGCCTAGGAACTGCACTTAGCCCAGTGTCAGAATAAACCCAGGGGGGCAGTAATCATCACTCCAGGCTTCACTCACTGGATCTGCCAGGGAGAGACAGGAAAACCAAGAGCAAAACCCTGGTGTGTCTAGCCCTGGTGTCACTGGAGGACACGAAACAGCACGAGTGCGCACACAAGGTAAAAAAGGGAACTTTATTGTCTGACTCCAACATTTGTAGGTTTCCAAAAGTGACTGTGGATTGGAGGGTGACAGTGCCACCTCTCCAATGACACTGGACAAACCAACAGTCCATCAAATGTCTCCTCCTCCATAAAAGGATGCAAAACAATGAGTTATTTACAGAAAGTGTGTGAGAAAGTTCGTTACAAGAACGTAAACATCAGAAGGCTTAGAAAACCTTAAAAAATCAGGGTGACACCCTGCTGGTGGGTTTTTCAAAAAGATGGTTTCATCTCCCTTGCAATTTGTGTCCTCTGCTGTTTTTCCTCTGAGCTGCAGTGCTGGGGTGTCGTGGCCCATCTAAGCCTGTGGCACTCACTCTGGGGGCAGGGCTGTGCCCAGCAAAGCAGCAGCTCTGGAGTCCCTTGGGGAACCTGCTCTGGGTCCCCTCTAAGGCTCTCCTGATCCTTGGGTCAGCTTTTACAAGGCAAGGGCAGGTGGGTGTCAAAAGTACTTGCTGAAATCACTACTCCAGTATTCAGTCCTTCTGGCAGGGTGTTTACCTCAGAGTTAGCCACACTTTCCTGACACAAAGGAGAAATTGCCTCCACATAAAAAGCCTGCTGGAAATGATCAATCTTCCATAACAGCAGAGAGCAAAAAGTTATATTTGTGTTATATGGCCTATTAGTGACTCCTAGGCATGGCTGCAGAGGAGCCAGGGCTCCCCTGTGCACTGGAAGGAGCTAAATATAAAACTGCTAATTAAGCCCAGACAAAATTAATTTTATGGTGTTTCCTACAGGTAACATGCCATGGCCGTGGCAGATTTTATGGAGAAATTAAGGGCAGATGGAGAAGTGGCACTGCTGGTGTGCATCTGGTTTTCCTTGGAAACAAATAAAGCAGAATATTCAGTGGTGACCTTACCTGCATGAGGCAGAAGGGATTTTTAATGGTAGTTGTGGTTGTAAGAGTTTTCCAATTTAATTGTAGTCGCTGGTGAAGTTAGCAAGGAGGTGCAGAAATGCTCCTTTTTTTTTACCTGTCAGAGCCCATTCATCTCAGATCTTGTTAGTAAAGCTGTAGTTCAAAAGGCAATTTCAAAGCACCAAGAGAGCACCCATGGCTGCAGCAGGGCTGTGCTGGGCATCCAGACATCCCTCCCTGAAATGCTGGTGTGTGTCACCCTCAAGGATTTACAATCCCTGTGTGTTGAATGGAACTTTAAAATTACTCCAAAACAAAGAATTTCTAAGCTTGTAATTGGATTTTGTGTTTGTTTGTTTTTCTTCTGTCAGTTGCTTACTTGATGAAATTTTGTTTTCTTATACTAATTGTTGTTCAAGAAACTCAGATTAGATTTTCTTCTTCTAGTGACTTTGGAGATACAAAAGAGTAAGGACACTCAAAGCATTTCAGGCAGGCAAAGACAACTGGAACTCTAGAAATTCCTTAAGTTTGCCCACAGTTTTTAGCCTACATTCTATAAATTCAGGGAACTGGAAAAGTTTAAGGACTTGTTTCACTGGTAAAATCTTTACTTTAAAATAGATCCTTGATGTCATGCATGAGATAAATCATAGCAGGGGTTGTTTTGACACTCTGGAGTGTTGTTATATTATGCACTGGTTTCCCAAGAGATCTTAAAATTTAACAAGCAGAGGCCAGTGTGAGTAATGAAATGAGGCAGCAGTGTAGCCATTTCAATTACACTTTTATTACCCAGCCATTCTTCCTACAGTGCTCCAGACTTTTTGCAATGCTTACCAGAGGATGAAGTGCTTCATGGGGAGGAAGGGGAGCTCTGATTTTCTGACTAAGTGGGCACTGTGATCTCCACTGCCTGTGACAGCAGGGCTGGGGCTGCAGCAGTTTGGAGGGAAGGGATGCTCTGCTTAGCTGGAATGGCTGAGATGGCGATTATAATCGAAATTATAATATTTGGAAATTGTTAATATTGTTGGGAAGAGAGGTTTAGGTTCCTCTGGTTTGTTTTGATGATGATATTTCAAGTCTGTGCTTAACAGTGATTATTTTTCCCTCCTTCCCCAGTAGGCCACTACAACAGCTCAGTATTAAATCATGTTCCTTCTCTTTTTTCACTGCTTATCTCATAGTTATCTGCTTGTACCATGAACTATTCCTGGCTGTTTATTTCCAACATAGGCTATCATCCAGAAAGGCTGTTAGATTTTTTGAGGAGTTCTAGTGTAACTTGTTCTTTAGATTGTGAACATAAGTTCTCTTCTCATGCCCACAGACAGCAACAAGCATGTTATATGAAATACACAGCAGAAATAGGAATACATGGTAGAAATAGAAATACACAGCAGAAATCCGTGGTTAAACATCTGAGAGTTTAAAGTGTCTGTCTCATTTATTCCATTCTAGGGAGCAGTTTGAAGGCATCATAAGGGATTCTATTAAAGTGACTTTCCATTTGGGGCTGCAATACCAGCACCAGGCACAGGAGCTCCTCTTGGGTTGCACAGCACATTACCCAGCTTTTGTTTCTGCAGTGAGTTTATCTTGTGGCCTCTGCCTGCTTTAGGGTGGGCAGCCAAGGGTGGCATCTCCTGAGCCCTCAGCCAGTGGCCAGTCAGGTGGCACCAAGGGCTCTCTGGGCACATTTGGGACAGGGCAGGGTCACCCCTGCTCCCCTCCCGGAGCTGCTGCAGCATCCTGGTCAGCTGGGGCAGATTTGGGGTTGTTAAATTCCCATCAGAACACACCAACCCTGACTCTAATGCAGTGCTATTAGAAATCTCCCTCAATGTCTAAGATAATTGTTAATTTAGACCACTTGTGTCTTTCTGAGATTAGCAGGAAGGGAATGTATTTTTCCTCCCTTTACCAGCAGCCCTGTTAAACCCTTTCCTGAATGGAAAACGATTACAGGTCTCAACTGACAAGCTACAATTTTTTCAGTTCCTGAAATGTCATTTATAATAACAGCACTGACTAGCACAGCACACCTACAATATCTGTGTTGAGGGGGAACTCTGATTAGGATTTCAGCTGGTACCAAGGGGGGAGCTTTCTTTGCAGAAGGAGGCAGTTAGGCTGCTATTCATGTCCACAGCTACTCTGGCTAGCAACGGGTATTCACATTTCTTCTAAAAAAAAAAAATAGAAAAATTTGACAGTATAAATACAAACTGATGGAATAGTATTAAATTCTTCTGATTGGAAATGGATGTGTAACAATTGCCCCTTACAGAAAATATTGCCAGGCTGTGGTGCAGTGAGAGCATATGAGGGGAAAAATTCAATTTTAGAAAATGCAAAGGAAATTTTTTTTTCCTCTATTTGCTATTTCTGCTTTGAGGGGAAAAAAAAAAAAAAAGTGTAAAAGGCTGACAGATCTAATGTTTGAGAGCTGAGATGTATTTCTTTTCTCTTTTGGGCAGGCTTTTTGTTTTCCTCTTTTTAACTAGCACATGTTAAAACTCCTAAATGTGTGTGGAGCTGAGGGTGCAGGTGGAATAGTTCTGGCACAGGGGCAGCACTCTAAAATTCAGGAAGCTGAGGAGCTGCATGCCCAGGTACCAGGCTCTAAAGCTCCTACAGAGCTCTCACCACAGCTGTGTCATGAAGTTTCTTTTGTGGCCCCTTCAGAGCCCAAACCCAGGCACTGCAGAAGAGCCCTGCAGGGCTCAGGAGTGGCAGCTCCTCTTCTGCTCTCTTCTGGAACTGCCCAGACCTCCACAAGTGTTGGGCACTCTTATTTTCCTTTGTGATCTGCAATTAGCCATTTATTGTGCACCCCTTTTTCACTCTGCTTCCAAGCTTGGAAAGGAGCATTTTGTAGGACAAAAATGAAGTGAATATCTTGATGCAAAGAATTTCAATCAAAATTGCTTCTCAGCCATTTAGCCAGGCAGCCTGTTCAGTCTTGGATGGATGACACACTTCTCTGCTTCCTTTCACTTTTTTTAATCATTCTCATAAAATACACCACTGCAGCATAAAGAATGTTCCATCTGACAATATGCATACGTATTTTCCAGGAATAAATTAGGACATTTCCCAATGCTGCAGCACATCACTGTTTAATATAGGCCAACAGATCAAAGGCAACCACTGTAGTTTCCCTCCTGGGGCTGTTGGAGCCACTAGAAATGTGACCCTTTCTAATATCTGCTGTATTATTTAGAAAGTCAGAGTTAATCTATTCAAGAAGTTATTGAATTTGGACTTCTTTCTAAGTTCATCTTTCTGTGGCATGGAAAAAGATGTCTCTGGTTGTCAAGTGAATTTTTTGTTGCCACCTGCACCTCCCACAATTTGGACTGTGAAGCAGCAGCCAGCAATAGCAGAGCCCAGCAGTAACTTCCCATTTCTTGTGCTGAGCCCTCCAATGTGTCAGGAAGTTCTTTGCTAAGAAATCAGAGAGAAGGATATGAAGGATAAATTTTTTTACACATGGAATTAATCTCTGCAAAGCCCCTCTCTTGCTCTGATGAGTAAACTCTATTTTAGTGTTTATATCTGTGGGATTTCCCTCACAATACAACATGAGTAAAACCCTGTGTGTGTGTAAGAGAAACAAGGAAGGCTGTGTAGGATTGGAAAAGTTTGATGGGATTATTTGAACCACTCTGAGAGACTCTTATGTAAGGTATTCATTAAAACATTAAACACCAAGCAAGTAGGAAAATTTGGGAGCTTCCCTAGAATGTAATTGATTAAGATGTTGCATTAACTAAATATTAGTGCAGTAAAAGTCATCTCACCACTGAATCTTATTATGGCTTTACAACCTTTCCTAGCATTTGATGCTGTACTAGTTTATTGTGGAATTAGTGTTACAAGAATTCGGGGGAAAGAAGAACAGATGATTTTATTCTGTTATGGGGGTCAAAATGAAAACAATCCACACCAAACCATCAAATTCCCTTTTGTTTTTAGCAGTACTCCAGCTACAGAAAGTCAAAAGCTTCCTAGTATCCAGTAAATAGTTCTTGGATTAAGAAAGGGTCGTAAGGCTTTTTATTTTTTAAGTTTAGAGTAAGAGAAATCTGTAACAGCCATGGTTCCCTGCTGAATCTTTAACCCACATGTCTGTTATCTCTGCTTTCTAATTGGCAGCTGTTAATAGCCAATTTCATGATGAGAATAGTAATATTTATAAACATAAGAACATTACTGGTTTTCAGGCAATACTGCTTATTTCTGTAGATCCCTGCCATGTCACAGCACTGCCAAGATTGATGCTCAGCCTTGGGCTCAGGCATTAACTGACCCAACCTCCTGATTGAACAGTGCAATAGAACTCCTCAGCTCTCCATTCCCTCCCTGTCATGCACTGGAAATATTTATTATCCTCCCTTACACAATTTAGTGCACTTTGGCATATGCTCAGATAAATAACATCAAAGATTAGTGAGGTCTTTTATTTTCCCCCAGAGACTGGAATTCAGCATTGTGCAACTTCCCCAGCCTGGCTGTCCCCACCCACCTCCTGTTTAAAACTCTCAGGATGTCAGTTGAGGAATGTTTGCTTAAATCAGCACTAAAAAAAGCACCTGCAATCAGAGTTTCAGACATATTCAAGAGTGGCTGATCACAGAAATCACTTCTTTCTGCCAGTAAACACGGTGGAGTGGCTGCATGCTTGGGTTGTTAATGCATTCGGGGCTGGGTGGCAGATTTGCTGTTCCTGCCTTTCCTAGGCATGGTCTCACAAGTGTTTTGTGATTTAATGAAATCTCAAGGAGCTGAGCTAAAGCATCGAGTTCAGTATAAACAAATCATTTATTACATAAACAAATGAGATCTAAATTACAGTGATTTTTCAGCTGATACAGATCAGTACAAGGTAAATAGTCATTTACTTTACACCGTGTAGCTGCAAGAGCACAAATGCACTGAGGTGCTGAAGAGCAGAGGTGGGGGATGATGGAGACTTGTCCCTTCCTCTGCCCAGTTTCTGCCTGAGGACACAGCTCTGTGGCCCCAAGGAAATCCTTCTTCTCTTGCAGTCTCTCATGGGGGTGATGGCTGTGGAGCCCTTAAATTTTTCAAGAGCTGTTCAAGCCAAATGAGACAAAAGGAGCTCAGCCTTTTTCTTCACTTGCATTTAATTTCCTTCCCTTGCGTAGTTTTTTGATCTGTGAAAAAATAATTATTCTTTCATAGAATCTGATTAGTTGAGAAGGAAAAAAAAAAATCTTGGTTCTGACCTTTCCTGACATTAATGCTACAGGGCTAAAGCAGCTCTAACTCAGCTCTTGAGTTAAGGTTTTTTTTTTCTTTTTCAACTGGATATTTTATAGACAAAAGAATTACTCATTTAATTGCTGTGAAGCTGGAACTCTGTTGGCCACTTTGAGTTGTCTTTGGGAAATAACCAGGCTTGGAAAATAGGTAGAGAAGTCAGAGGATGGGTCCAATGGCCCAAGACTGTCCATGCCCACAGACAGACACAATGCAGTTACAGGATCTCTGCATCACGTGATTTTAAAAGAATTATCCTTATAGCTCAGAAGGGAATCCTGTTCTTGAGGATGATTTTTGCATTTACTGGCAGGGATGCTAAAAACTGTTCCTTCCACCTTGGTGGCCAACAAGTCTGTCTGCAGTGCTGGATCAGGGGTAGCTGCTGCTTTCAGGCAGGAAATGATTCCTGTTAGCCAGCTTAACCTTCACTTGAACTGCCAGCACTGTTAACTTGTTGGTAATGACACTCATTTGCTCCAGCTTGGTGGAGAAAATATTTCCCTGACCCAAACAGAGCTCTCCCATGTGTCTGTAGCACAATGCTGTGCTATGTTGTGAAATATTTTCTTTGTCTTGTGCTCTGCCTCGAGTGATTAATAGTAAACCTAGTGGTGAATGTGAGCGAAAGCGTGGCAATTATAATTTCATTAATCACCTAATAATTGGGGTCCAGGGCTCAACTGTGACTTTAGCTTCTCCATCCTAAGGAATTAAAGAGAAATTTTTATTAATCGCTGTGTCCCAGCTGCTGACAAGGCCTGTTCTAACAATAGATCCCATCATTTCAAGATGCATCACAATTAGTGTGAGGAGGATCAAGGAGTTTGTCTGAGGCAGCCTCCAGTCCCAGGGGGCTGAGGAAGGAGCCTCTCTGTTCCACCAAGCCTTTACCTCCCCTGCCATGCCTTAAAGTCAGGCTTCCCTGGGCATTTGGAAAGGTTTCAGGCTTTTAATGAACTTCTCCTGGCTTGTGGAGTCTGCTGCAAGCTGCAAGGTTGGGTTGCAGTCAGATGTCCCTGGTGAGGCGGGGTTGCAGTCGTTGGGTGGTGCCACATCTGGAACAAAAGGTGTTGGAATTAAGGGCACAGTGTGTTCATTACCTTGTGCATGGGAAAACATCTGGTGGCAATTCCCTCGGCGTGCCTCAGCTTGTTGAGAGGGCTTGAGCAGATGTGTGGCTAAGTGGTAAATGAGGAGAGAGTGCTGTGCCTGGTTTTGTGTAACCAAGGAGCAGCTCTGTGACTCTGTCACCAGCCCCTGTGTCCAGCCAGGCTGGAAACAGCAAATGCATCTTCAGCTGCTGCTCCAGGCCTCCAGCTGCTGGGAGCAGTGTTTGTATGCATCTTCCAGAGGAATTCTTCCTGCTCACTGCCTCTCTTATCTGTCCTAAGTACAGAAATAAATGAAGGCACCAATGTGTGTGAGCAACATTGTGAAAATAAAGACTCCATGCATAGAGAAATAATGAATTTTCTATCTGTGGAGATAAGGCAGAGGTATCCATGTCTGAGATACTGAAATGATGTAACTAAGGCAACTGGAATAATAATTTGACATCAGAAGGAAGCTGGTATAAATGGGATTTCAGGGGGCTGTGTACATTTTCCAGAGGTTTAAATGAACTCTTTTCAGGAAAAGTGAAACTTGGCAGAAACATAAAAATCAGTTGTTGGAGTAAATCTCTACAAAAAATCTTTAGTTTTGAATGGAAGATTATAAGGGATCTTCTAAAAACAAAGACAGCATTTTAAAGGTTTGGGATCTTCTAAAAACAAAGACAGCATTTTAAAGGTTTGGGATCTTCTAAAAACAAAGACAGCATTTTAAAGGTTTTCATATTAAACCTTCTAAGCCACAAATTGTGTATGATTTTAGAAGTGGTTCCACGTTGAAATATTCACATTCTTAGCCCTTGGAGGAGCTTTCCCCAGGAGCAGAAAATCTCAGCTAAGCCTTCTTCTGAAGGAAGGTTATCGAGCTAAATGGGCTGAAGTTGGGAGACAAAGAAAAGTAAATGAATTTTGGACCTAAAGCTTTCTTACAGATGTGGCAACTTTTGGTCTTCTTTGTTAAAGTTGATAGCACTTTTTCACAGAGGAGGAAATAACCCCTGCACCCACTTTTAGCCTAGAAAACAATCACCTTCCTCACGTGGCACCGAGTTGGCACCTTTTGTCTTTGCTAAGGAACGTGGTTTTTTTCATCTTCAGTTTTTGTCTGAATGTGTTTTGATTCAATCCCAGTTTGTTAGAAATGAGCAGGCCAACCCTGTTTTCTCTCAGTAAGGCCTTGTTTTAAGTGTGTGCTTTACAGCAGTCTAATACTCAGCACTGGGATTATTTCAATGCATTTATACTCCCTTTTCATTTATTTGGGTATGTAAAGAATATGTAATGTTGTAGGAAACTTACACAAATCTTAAAACAGACATCTTGCTTTGCTGATCACATTGAAGATCAGAGCATGGAAAGAAATGAAAAAACCCCACAAACTTGTTTATTTGCTCTTTTTGTACCTGTTTCCTTCCTTCTCCTATTGTAATTTTCTTCCTGCTTTCTTTCACAGTCACACAGATATTTATATATTCTCTCTAAAGAATCAAGCACTGTGATATTGCACCCTCAATAAGGACCCTGCAGCTCCACGTACGTCAGAATTACTCCAGAATGAATTTCCTTGATGAGGGATGCAGTGAGTGCAATACAATGTGTGTTTTTATTGGAGTGCATTTGAGACTGGCATTCTCAGGGCAGCCAATTTCCAGCACTCTTTGGGTCATGAAAAAGACTTGTTGTGCTTTCTTCCATGAGTACTATAAATAATGAAATTTTGGTGTTTGTCCCTTCCTTGTAGGGACTGAGAGCAGCAGCAGCAGTGATGTGGCAGGAATTGCCATTTGGGATCCTGCTGGCAAATAAATATAGTGTAGCAAAAAGGTGTCATTACAATTCCTTGTTTTGCCCAGGTCGTGAAAGGCTGTGATTCATTAGCACCAAACATGCTGCAGAACAGAGCTGCTGCAGCCTGAAGTTGTACAAAAAAGGAAAGGCAAGAAAAAAAAAGGATTTTAAGAGGAGGAAAGGGTGGAGGGGGGGGTAAAGGAAGTCCCTCTAGCAGCAGTTGAGGATATTCACTGTCACTTGACATTGATAAAAATGAATATGCAGTAAAAATGAATCTGCAATAAAGGAAAGTTATGTAAAAATTACTATAGAGATGAATATTAGGAATAGCCAATATTCATAAACCTTTGCATAGGATTCTTTTATGTTCTTTGTGATTGTTCTTTCACTGTGTCTTCCAGTCATAAGCTCCTCAGTTTAGGAAAAAGATGTGTTATACAATTTGTGACAGATTTATGGTAATCAAAAAATTGATAAGTTTTACTTTTTTTTTTTTTTTTGCTGAGAATATATTGCTATAAAAAATGTGCCCTAAAAAGAGTTTTGGGTGTTTTAGCTTGGTTCACTAAAGGCAATCCTTCAAGTGTGGGGGGACAGTTAGGATATGAAGATTTTTTTATGGATGATGTGAAGAATTTTTCTGCCCATTTACACCAAGCCTCCAGGTCCCTAAAACTTCTTCATCAAAGGGCAGAAGGACAATAAAGACTGGTTGTGTGGTGGTTTTGTTTAGACAAGCAGGAGAATTGTACATCCCCCCATCCTACACCTGGATTAACTCTGGATTCTGGACCTTTCTCTTTGTCTCAGCCTATTTCATTTGCTCTCCCAGTAAATTTTGTTGACACTTTTTACTTGCTGTAATTTAGGATTTCAAGTTCACCTTGAGCTGGGGCTGCATACCAATGGAGGAAATCTTTTAATTTTTTAGTTTTAATTTTTGGTGGAAGGTGTATTTGCAAGCAGGTTCCGTGTCCTTGTGTGGAATATCAGCTCTACAGCCTTGTGCATGCCATGTTTATTATAAGGATTTTTAGCAAGAAATGTTTGCTTTCTCTTTTTTTTTTTTTTTTTTTTTTTTTTTTTGCTGGTGCTTTTCTCTAACGTGGCAGTTGTCTCATGCTTGCTAGAAGTTTTTTTGCAATATAGGTGCAATCTTTGGAGAATATAGAGAATATACAACATTTCCAATAAAAGTAATTCTTATGTCAAGACATGGCAATGTTACAGATTGTAAATTCTGACTTTACTGCCAACCTCTGCCATCTTTTCCTTGCTGCTCTGTGCAATCCTCTAGTGAGCAAAATACTGCCATTGTTATTCTTTAAATAGCATGGGGACATAATTTCAGTAGAAGGGTAAAAATGTCTCAGTACCTCTTTCTTATTGTGTGACTTGTTCCACTCTGCACTGGTTTTTACTCTGTACCTAAGGTGGCATTGCCTGGCAAATGTAGCATCTTATTAGAATCTCATTAGCATTTTTTTTATGATGTGTGCTGCAATTCCAGCATCAGAGGGGAGCTCCCTTGCCCAATTAGTGTCATTGCTCACCTGAAGACTGTTACAACACAGAGTGGTTTTATTTATTTGGTCATAACTGCCGTGGCAGCTGGGAGCCCCAGACTGTGCTGGGTGTGAGAATC
Organism: Haemorhous mexicanus; assembly: GCF_027477595.1. Lineage (NCBI taxonomy): Eukaryota > Metazoa > Chordata > Aves > Passeriformes > Fringillidae > Haemorhous > Haemorhous mexicanus. Next base: position 18,397,665 of record NC_082354.1, read on the forward strand.
TCTCCAGTGCTGGAGTTTTCCTGGGTGTTTTACCTGAGCTTCACTTTCCCCGTGCCCAGTGCAGAGGTTCCCATGAGGTGAAGGTGATGGAGCCTGGGCAGCTCCTTTGCTCTCGAGATCCTTTTGCCATTCAGGTCCAGCAGGGACATCTGGGGGTCAAGGGAGGCTGTGTGGGGTGGCTCTGATCTGACAGAGGAGCACATCTGAATTCTGTCAATTCTGTGCCTTAAAAATGACTTGCCATTGATTTGATAGTTCTTTTCTTTTTCTTTTTTTTTTTTTTAATTTTTTTTTAATTTTTTACTGTAGAGACTGAGGAATATCCAGCCATTTACTGAGTTTTATAAAATATTAGCCTAATGTAACCAGGGAAATGAAGCTGCACTTACCCTTTCCCTTCCCTGGAGGCTCCATCACAAAGTGCACAGGACTGGGAGGGTGAAGATGGACTTTCCCCTTCCTAAGCCCATGCCCAGAGTTGTAAACACGTGCTACCAGGGAGGGGGTCCCTTAGGCCAAGGTGAATAAATTCTGAGGAGCTGTTCCAAGCAGAGAGATCACGGCAGCCCCTGGTGCCTGGCTCCCAGCAGCTGGGCTGGTGGGGCCCTTGTGATTTATCAGCAGATGTGGGACACCCTGATTTCAACTCTGCCTGGGGCAATTCTGCCTTGCAGCACGACCTCAGTGAAGTCAGCTTCAGGTCTATAACAGCACAAATGTAAATTGTGTCTCCCCAGGACACCCCCAGATGTTGACTGGTAATTAGAATTTGCATGGAGATGGGTGTACCTAGCCATCCACACGAGCTGGTTTGGAGTTCCATGTGTATTTGCATTATTTAAAATTTAAGCTCTACATCTAGGTGGGGGAGGGTGTGCACAGTCCTCATTTAAATTGGTAAGGATCCATATTTCACATGCATTTTCACAATTGCGTGACTGCTAATTTTAGGAGAGAGGTAAATGCCTAAATGCCTTTGAGGACCAGAGAAGAAGTTTTCTTTTTTTTTTTTTTTTTAAGTCTTTTCCTTCTTTTATGAAAATTCAAAACTTGCTGGAATTTTCCTCTTGAGCTAAGAAAGTCTCAAGCTTTTTAAAATTGAAAGAAAAGTTAGGAAGGCACTTTTCCCATTTCCTCAGAATTAATATTTTATTTATATCACTTGCATGAAGTGTATCTCCATCAGTCTGAGATCTATGGTCAAGTGTGTTCTTTCCATTTAACTGCAAGATTTCAAGATTCTCTGGGGATATGATATCCAGTATTTCTATTAAAAGAGAGCACATGCAGTAGAGTCTGACTTCCCTGAGGAGGAAAGAATGAAGTCTGCCTGGATTGCTCTGTAGATTCAAAAGCAGAAGGGGCAGGAGGAGGGAGATGTGAGGTTTGTGTTCAGTTCACAGCAGGACTTGGCCACACTGGGGACTTTCAGGGTGGTCACTGGTCCCGGGGACCAGCAGAGGTGACCAATTTCACAGGTTGGGACAGCAGGGTCATTTCCAGCCTGTGGAGGGTGGGGGTTTCCTGACTGCACTTTGGCCAGCTCCTCTTCTTCCTCTTCTGAAGCACCAGGTTTCTGTTGAACACACCTTGAACCTGTGTGTGTGCAGTTTTTTGTCTCTGAGGGGTTGGTTTGAAAGAATCCTGCCTCTGAGTTGTGCTCCACGTTGGCACAACATTACATTTAACACTAATTAAAACTTGGCAGGTGAAGACAAACCTGGTGATCAATATTTAACCATGAATGCCATCCCAACATTTTAAATTAATACCTCTCTCTGCACTGCAGCAGAATTTCTCACAGATGTGGTGAGGGAGGAATTGGTGGTTGAAGGTTCTGGGGAGAATTTCCATGGATTGTTTCCAGCTTTCAGATGGGGATAAGCTGGATGTATTTCTATGAAACCTTCACACCAAGTTCCTTCTTCTCTACCAGAAAAAGAAACTTATCTATGGCAGTCTTCACTGGCTTTACTACTGCTAGTTAGTTTCTAGTAGTTAATGGCATAGGTGAGATTATGGAATTAGGCCAATGGAGCAATGTTTCACCAGACAAGATTTAGTAAAATGTTGGGAAAAAGTTGGCAAACAGTAACGGATAAATGACAGCTTGGATTGAGTGCAATGCTCTTTCTTGCAGGTTTGATAGTTTCTGAATACCAACAGTTAAAAAATAATGCAATTAACTGTCAATTATTTCTTGTGCTGCTATAATTATCACTTAGTTAAAAATTAGTTACTGTTTCTTCTGAAATTAGGATCTTGCTAAAGATTATAGAAACTCTTCAGACCGAAACTCATTTGAAACAGAAAATTCAATGTAAGCTACATGTGCTTGAAGATGAGAAATTTTTCCCAAGCTCCTTTTGTCTGATATAAATGTGCTGATTTCCGTGAAACAAGTATTTGAAAGTGCAAACTCTTTGATACTCATCTTGTGAGCAGTTTTCAATCTGACTTTATTTTCCCACCAATGATGTATTCCGTGCTGTTTGGAAACTGCATGCAGCTGGCAACACCACTTTGAAATATTCCTATATGAAAATGCAGCACGCAGTGATAAAGGGAGCTACAGAGATGCTAATTCTTGGTTTGACTGTGCCAAAAATTAGTGAGTAGAAGTTGGAATGTAATGAGAGGGGCTCAGAAACAAATGTGATAAAGTGATGATGGGTTTGGCCTTTGCTGCAAGGGCACCTGTGTCGATGTTACACTGAAGGGACTCGATCGATCCTAAATTAGCCTTGTCTTGCCCAGGTCCACAGGCTGTTGGCCTCATTTTTTATGGAGAACAAAGGTTTTACAGTAGAGTCAACTTTTCACATTCGTGACAGATTGTAAAACACTGGTATAAGCTCTGTGGCCTTAACTATGGAACTGGGAGGGAAAAAAATCAAATAAAATACCAATGTAAGATTTTAGTTGAGTCAAAATAACCTGCTTTTCACATCTTTTTGAAGTTGAAATGCCAAAAAAAAAGGTCAGTCAGGACTATTAACATCTGGTGGAGTCTTTAGAAACAAATATAAATCAGAGCCCTGAGGGATGGGTGGGCAGCCTCAGGCATCACCATGCATGTGATGCAGCTTTTTGGGATTTATCACCAGCCAGAAAGAACCAGGGCAAAACAGGCCAGCCATCACCACAGCCTCTGCTCTGCCCTGCCAAGGAAAATGAAGTGTTTGCTGAAGACCTGATAGGTAAATCTGAGCTCAAAATAAATGAATTAATTTGGTGGGAAGTGATTAAGAACCAGACAGATCTGGAGGGGCTCATCCGTGGGAATTGGGCTAATTTGGTGGAAAGAACATTTCTTCAGTGGGCACTGCTGGAGTCAGAGGAGGGCACAGCCTAATACTCCTGAATTAATAATGTCTGGAAACAGGTTTGAAGTCCCAGGTGGTTTCTCAAATTAGTCTTTGGTTTAAATAAGGCAAGAAAATATATTTTGATGTTAGAGCTGACCACTGGGGAATTAAAGTAGGAAATAAGAATTCCCAAAATGATGTAGGATGGGTTTGCCTACAACTCTATCAAAAAATACTTTTAAAAAGTAATACACAGAGAAATTGTGACTTGATTTCAGAATCCTGATTAATTTGGTGCTCAGTGCACATTACCCTACAAAGGTTAATGAATCTGTTGAACTAATGAACTTTTCTTAATTAATAGAAGTTTCAATTTTCTCAGGGCAAGGGCGTTGGAGAAGAGAGCAATGAATATCACACAAACAAGAACAATGAATAACACACAAATAAGCACCTACTGTTGTTTTGTCAAAGAAATGCAGAAGGGATTGAGTTATCTTGCTGTGTGGAATGGTATTTTCCTGGTGGAATTATAAGGCTCAAGTCAAGTGGCTGGAGCAGAGTTTGTGGTCATCAGAGGGCAAATCCTTCAGGTGTTCATTTTCCAAGGAAAGGAAACTTTTCAAGAGTGCAAGTTGCATGTAATGCTCCAAACAAGGGAAATTTTATATCCTCCATCATTATGTTAAATGACTTTAATAGAGGAAAAAGGATTGGATACATCATTTCTATTTATAAAAGTAATAGTTATGCTTTTATTCTGCTAAGTGGCTACTTGAGATTGCCAAAGATGATTTGTAAAATAGGAAGCCAGAGCTTAACTCTGCAGATTTTTAGAGGTTAGCAGGACTCCATGCTCCTTCCTCCTTCTGAAGTGGGAAATTTATTGGGTTCCTAAAAAAAAAAGGGAATTAACTGGGTGTGAGGGAGAGTGGGAATAATTAGAGGTGTTGTGAAGGGCCAGTCAGAAGGATGTGTAAAAAATATAAGACAGCATTGGTTAACAAAGGGCCAGGAGCAATGTATAGAAAATGGAGCTGGACCCTTTGCTTTGCATTTTTTGGTACTGTTGAGGTTCAATTCCCAATTCCAGGAATTGTGTCACTGTTGAAGTTGCATGTCTCAGATTAACCCTGCAAAGATCCACAGAACAGAAGGGAAGCCCACCACATTTGTGTAATTTGAGTAATTCACCTCTCGGGGAGCTCAAGACCTTAATGCACATGGCTTTCATGGCCAGCCTGGGTGCAGTCCCAATTCCTGGTGCAGCACAGCTCCCTGCAGGCTGCAGCTGCTGGAGGAGCAGCACAGGCAGGCACAGGAGGAGATGCTGCCTTTGAGAGGGAAGCTGGGAAATGAAAGAGTGCAGGGGAGTGTGTGTGTGCCAGGTGCACGGTGAGCACCAGTGCAGCCAATGCCAGGAAGCAGGTGAGAGCCCCAGCTCCTCATGCTGCTTTCAGGAGACTCAGGTGGGGGAACAACCAGTAAAAAGATTAAATGTTTTCTACTGAATTGAAGGCCAGAGTATCTTAAGAGGTTGAAAAACACGTAACTCCTGTGAGGGCTGAAAAGGATCTCCTTGCCAGCCCCCGTTTTTCTCCCCAGCATTTATGGGAAATCAGGCATGTGATGATTAATCCCTGTGTTACATTGATTGAGCTGTTTGTACAAACTCAGCTCTGTTAATGTACAGCTCCATCTGTAGAGAATACAGTGTATTCAGGCACTACAATGGAACAATCAAGAAAAGCACCTTCCATTCTTCCTGGGAGAGTGCTACCAGAACAAAGTACAAAAGTAAGCAAATGAAAATGTTACCTAAATATCAAGTGAAAATATTCCTTTAGTGCTTTTATGAGACTTTGTTCAGAAATCCGCTCTCCCTAACGTTCAGAAGTTTATTTGTGTTTTGGAAATAAAATCTGGCTTGCCACACTCATTTTTAACTCGTGTAAATATTTGCTTGTATTTTCATATTCAACTGTGTGGTATTTCTTTTTCCCACTATCACAGATGTAGGCAATTTTCTATCCCTTCCCCCCAGCATTTTTTTGGCAGCTAATGAATGCAGTCCTTTGGATCTCATCTGATTTTTGGCAGGATATCTGGAATTGATGTCCTAGGATGTGTGCAGCTAACTCAGTAATGATGTTACAGGAAAACTAAACACTCCAAGCCACAAAGCTCTATTCAGAAATTTTATCTCTGATCCAGAGGCAAACTAAACCCCACTGTAGTGCCGTGGATCACCAACTGAATATTCAGTAAAGCACACAGAGAGCCAGAGGAACGAGAGGGTGATCCTCCATGGGAAGCACAATGCCAGCAAGTCAGAGTGCTGGGACTCCTTGTCAGGGCATTGCTCTGGGCTCCTGAACAAGTTGCTTAATTGTCTCTCCATTGTCCTGAAGAAGAAGTCTAACCATGTAATGCAAAGTCCTGTTGCTAGATGGGTTTGTGTCCCTGCTCAGTATGGAGATCCCCCTGTAAAGTCAGTTTGCATTTCACCTGCTTGGAGCTGATTCTCTGTGAGTGAGGCAGCAATTCCACCCAGGATTCATCCAGGCTGCTCCCAGTGCCAGGAGCTATCACACAGCACCTGAGCTGATGTGAGGCAGGTGGAGGACTCTGTCACTCTGCTCATCTCTTTGGAATAATTCATTAAATACCTCTACCTGTGTCAGTTACAGGTAAAACCTAGGCTGGAATTACTTGTCTGTGTTCTCGTTAATCCCCTGCCTGTCAGCTCTCATCAGGCATTACATCCTGCCTGCCTTGGCAATTTCCAGCATGCAAATTCCCTGCCTGATGAAGTGCTGCTAGACTGTCTCACACAGGTGTATATTATGGATTTGGGTGTCACATATTAATCTTAGAGCAATATTTCTCTTTGTAGTTCGGACTCTTTCCAGAATAATTATTAATAATTGCAATCCATTTTTTTTTCCTCATGGAATTAGACATTTATATATTGGTTTCTACTGACATATCAAATAGCTGAGATTTCAGTTGCAGTGGATGGGTGTCTCCAGCACACCTTGGAGGGTGCACAGTGCTGGAAGACATTTTACATGAGGTGACTGCACTGACAGCAGCAGCCCCAGTGCTTTCTGAAATGCAGTGCCCCGAGCCAGGGCTCCAGCAGGTGTTTCAGCATTGAACCTTTCTGTAAAATGGCAAGTCACAAAGCTGAAGTGTTGGGTATCTACATCCACCTGCTGTAAGAGGACAGAGAAACTGCAGTCCTGTCTTTAAGTTTCAGCTAGGACAGACACATCAGATTTTTAAGAGGCGTCTTGTTCCTGATGCTGCTAAAACCTTTCATTTACACAGTATTTAGGTTACTGCACTGGCCTAACTCTGACTCAGCATATTCCCTTGTCTTAGGGAAAAGAGCAAACCTTTAGGTTAATTTTATTCTGTCATATAAATAGCAAAGTACTGATAAAATAGTGTGCTGTGTGTTATAATTTTTATGTGTAAAAAGAGGGTGGTAATCCAGCCACTCGTGGACATTCATGCAGTTGAAGTAACTTTTCTGTCTTGAGCAGTGAAATGGAATATTTGAGTTTTGCCTTTCCTCATGCTGAGCACCACTCTCCCCCCAAATAGCCCTGCTGGACTCGAGGCAGACTCCAAAGACAAAACCCAGGGGCTGCTGAGGGTGTTCTGCAGGCCTGGAATCTGCACTTCCAAACTGATTGGATGAGTATGTTCCCAATCTGGAAATTGTTCAAATACTCGCAGTCAAGGGAGGTTTTATCCAACACCATTTGTTTCAGATGTCTGCCTGTTAATGTTTAAACATTTTCTGCTGTATTTGGAAAACTCTAGATCTTGACTAGGCACTAAAAATTTCACTCCTCCATATGACTTGTATCTGCACAGCTTCTATGTTTCACTCCACTTCCAGCCCAAAATAACCTTCCTGTAAATTCTTTGGAATGCACAAATCTTTCACCAGCTGAAGCTTTTGAAACAAGTCATCCCAGGAAGGATGGGATTTCATCCCTGGTGAGAGCTAATATTGCACATACGTGTTCAAAAAGCAGATTATTCCTGTGCCTGTGAGGTCATTCCATTTCCTTTCTAGAGACATGATTATTGCAGTTACATGGCAAAGGGAACAATTCTCTCTGGCAAATGCTGTGTCAGAGCTTCAGAGGTTTTGCAATGGTTTTAATTTAGTTATGTGGTTTTTAGGTGGTGGTAGAGGAGCCAGTGATCAGTGTCCTTACAAACTGAACCCACTCAGAAAAATTGGTAACAGAAAAATTGGAAGTTTCTTGTTGCATCTCCAAGCTCAGCACTGAGTGGGGACCAGGAAAACGTGAAATATGAAGTGTGGTGCACTGGCAATGAATGGGATACTTTAAATAATAGAGAAAATCTTCTCCCACTCTCCCCAGAGGCAGATAAACCCATGGCCTACCTTGGCCCTAACAACCAAACCCAAATTATTTATCACTGAGGAAGCTGGGATCTTTCTGAGCAGAATGAATTCAGTCAGTTTGTCCCAGTGCTTTCAGAGCTGGCAGAGGACTTGCCATGAGTTATCTTGTCCCCATAATCAGGCTTTTAATGTAAAATCAGATCTTGGTGGGTTTTTTCCTTTCCCAGGTTTGCAGCTGTGAGAGAGGAGTTTTGGTAGATGTGGTGAGCAGCAGCAGGTCTGCAGTCCTGCTCAGGGGCTGGAACCTGGGCAAAGGGAACAGATGCCTCTCCCCTCCCAGCCACCCCTTTTGGCTGCTCTCTGGGCACTGCTGCCAGATAAATGAACAAATCTTGTCAGTCCTTCCAGCCCATTCAATACCTTCATTTATTGTTTGTTAAATAATTTCTTGTTATCCTAGGGGTGCCAACATTTTTTTGCCTGAGTTTGAGATTCATACTCTTATTTCCTGGGTGTGAAGTGGAGTCTTCTTCCTTTTTGAATGGGTTCTCTGTGTATACTTTACTTAAAAGAAGATGACTGTTTTGGGGGTTGGGGTTTTTGGTTCTGGAGGTTTTTTGTGTCTAGGATTCCCAACAATTCTGAGAGCTTCCAGCAACCAAAACCTAGTTTGGCTCCTGGCTATGCTGCTTCTTTGGTAAAGCAGGTTTAGTTCCACTTCTCTAGTTCTAGAGTTTAAGCACAGGTTCAAGGTGTCCTTGCTGAGTTTATCTGTTTTCCACTCAGGGCAGAGCATGGGCAGTGGGGCTCATTGCAGTGCTGGTCTGTGAGTTCAAGGTGCTGGAAAAAACTCAGGGCCAGGAAAAGCAGAGACTTCCTTGCCGTGCTGTGTGTCAAAAGGGCTTGGGAAAGGGTGGGATGGGCACAAGCAGCACCAGAGATGGCAGCAGTGGGTGGCTTTGAGATACAGGAGGTGAAGAAGATCTGCAGGAGCATCAGGAAGGGGGACAAGGCTTCTCTGAGGCCCCAAACCCAACTTGCTGTCTGATCCCTGTGTGTTGAACTTCAGAGCTATTGCAATGCCTCTGGAGTAACTGGAGTGCCAGCTGGAAAATGTTCCTGCTGCTCATCTCCTCTCAAGCAGCAAGAGATGGGGGGATTATATAGATGTGCTTTGGAAATGTTTAAATGACGAAGGAAATAGGTTTATTAGTTTTATGAGTGCTTTTAATAAGAGCTGTTGGAGACTCTAAAGCTCTGTCTTTCCATGCAATTGTGTGTCTGTGGGTATTCCAGAGGGAAGGCTGTCTCTGGGAAAAGGCATCAGAGGATGAATACTGCTGAATGATTCATTTAAAAGTTGCTTTATTTAGTTAGGAGTTTTTCTGTTGTACTTCCCTCCATAACACCCAAACATTTCCATGCTGTAATAGGCTCATATTCTTAAAACCTTTGGGAAGGTGTGCTGTCACTTTGATCTCAGGGGCTGGACAGCATGACAAATGAGGCATAGCAAACTTCCTTAAGGAGCCTTAAGATTCATGTGGAAGTGGGGCAGGAATATCTCTGTTTTTTCAGGGTTGTTCCCAAAGGACAAACTTTTCTGGGTGCATAAAGGAGGTTTCTGGTTAAAGCCACTGGAATCTGGGAGTTTTCCTGGTGTGACTGGAGGGATCTGGCATGCCTGAGTTGGTATGTGTTGAACATGAAGATGATCACGTAAATTCTCTATGTGGGCTGAGGAACAGTAAGCAATAAATGGTATGGTTGACCCACTTTAATAAATTGCCAATTGAAATAAATAATTTCTGGACATACAGTATTTATTTTATGCTACATAAAAATCACCTGTGTGGGCTTCCTGGATTTGTCCCAAGAAAATATTTATTGTAGCCTGAGCTAGCTTGTCTTGATTGTTGAAGTTTCTTGTTCTTGGTGCTGGAGAATAATGATATTTTTGGATTTTGTTGTTTCTATTTTATTTTTTTTTTTAAGAATCCCCAGCATTATTCTTAACAGAAAAGAGCCAGGAATTCCACACGTCCATTGCAGTGCTTCCCATAGTACTATGTGTGTTATGAGCTACTGAATATTGATATTCTTCTCTTTACTTCCAAGAGCTTATAAACTTTTATTTTCTCCCTTCAACTTGTTTTCAGAGAGAAGAAAAATATGCTTAAACTTGTGTCTTAAATGTGATCCAACGTAGGCTTTTCTTGCTGGAATTTACATGGAGCTTAGATGGCTTAACAAACAGCTTTTTTTTGGGTCAGCTACATGATGCTGATGCAGCACAACACACTTTTCTGCAGCAGGTACCTTAATTAATAGAGCTTCTGCATGCTTCCTGTGAAGTCCTGGATACCAGGCTCAGAAAAACCTCCCCATTCTTTAACCTTTATGATCAGAAGGAGCAGGAGGAAAATAAACTGCTTAAAATGAAAAGCAGTCAAAATGGCTTTAAAAAATATGTTAGAATATGAATATATGCATGATTATAGGGCTGGAAACACAGGGAGAGAAGGGACCTTGGTCTGAAATTTTTCTGGGAGTCTACACTTGGAGATGAACAAGGCAGCTCATTGAAATCTGCTTGTATTTCCACAGAAACAAATCTATCTGCCTGTGTCATTGTCTGTTAAGAAAATGCTACCGTGAGGAATATTTGATGCCATCTATTCCTATTTATTTGTATCCGTGTGACATTTTGTTAAACATAAAAGCAAATGGGAGAATAAGGTGCATCAGGGGGGTGCTATGGCTGAGAGTGAAATTTATCACTGAGCTGTCATTGACAACAGAGAGGATTCACAGGCTCCAGTGTCACACGAGAACACATTGCTAACAGCAACTTATTTAAGTGCATCACTGGGAATTTAATCTCTGTGCTACCTTCAAGGTTGGTAGCTAGAGGATACTTGGGATCAAAGAAGGGAGACTGTGAAAGAATCTGCTAGAGTCTAAACTGAGTGCTTAGCTTAAATGTTGAAATGGGTTCAGTGCCTGTGTTTAGCTCTGGGTCTCTTGTAGTGTTTTGGCCATCCAGAAAATAGTGCCATTCCTGAGGACCAGGCATGGTGTGCCTGCCCATCAGCAAGGAAATGATTCATGGAGCCAGCTGAGCTTTGTCTGCAAGAACAACTGAATCCCAGCATCTCAGAGAAATATTTTGATTTTGCCTCAGAAGCACTTGCTGACAAACATGGTGATGGCAGGTGTGGGGTCTAAGGAGGCCTGTAAAGAGTGTTTTCCTTTAAAAGTGTCTTTTGGAGCTTCTGGAAAGGAACAGGAGGGGATGAGGAAGAACCTGAGAAAAATTTGGGTTTGTACATTGGTTTGTGACCCAGAGTAAGGAGTGAAACTTCTGTAACTGCAGTAGAAGCTTCAAATAATCAGGATAATTGAGCTAGTTAGGTGATTCTGGCTTAAACTTGAGTGGAGGGAATTCTCTGAGGAAGGGAGGACAAAAGGCTCAAGGCCGATTTCATTCACCTGAAGTAGGATGTGGAGTCTTGTGGCTTCCAACAGCTTTCCTCAATCTTCATTTTGGGATGATCTTTAGCTGCCTCTCCTGAAATGAAGATGTCTATTGATGCAGTGATGTCAAAAGCGTGGAGTCCCTCAGTTAGCACACTCCTCTCCTGCCCAGAACTCCACATCCTTAGCAAGGCACTTCTGTTACTGCCCAGCAGGGTGGAATCCATGCTTCCCCACACATCCTTCACCATTTATGGCTCTTGATGCAGTGCCTAAAGCTTGATTTGTCACGTTGGGATGACTCCATATCAAGTGCCATGGATCAAATCATTTTCTAACATAATGCCTTTAGCTCCTCTTCTGCTATGATGAATGGTTGTGCACAGGCACTGAAATAAACACTCCAGAGCAGCAAGGTTTATCCCATTTTCCAATAAAATCTGCCCACTTGTCCACCCTTCACTTAGCTGGAGAGCAGCACAGGAAATTGTTTTCCTTTGTGGCAAACCCACATCTGTGTGTGTCGTGAGCTCTTTGGGATTAATTGTGCCTGGGAGAGAAATGTCCCTGAGTGTGCAGGGCAGGGAGCTCAGGGGATCCTGAGAGCTGCTGCCCCATCCCAGGGCTCTTAGCAGTGGGAAGGAAAACCCAGCTGCAAGCCCTGAGAAGCCTGCTGCTGGTCTTGTTCTCTTCAATTTTTAGTCCTCTGTGCATGTCACTCTGCGTGTTTCTGTAATTCTTTCAGGAGGTAATGATACGTGCAGGGCTTGAGGTTTGCAGCCTGGGTCTCTGTTCTGAGTGCAAGTTAGCTCCTGGCAGCTTTGCTGATGAGAAGGTTCTGGATTTCCAGTGAAAACAGAATTAACCTATCCATATATTTTGTTGGGTTTTTTCTTACTTGCAAAAAAATTAGAGAAATGAGAAAATTGGCTTCCTGAAAGGCCTTTCAGTTGAGTACCTTAAAGCATATCATGAAATATAAATTATTTTCCCTTTCTATCCATTATAATCCATTTGTTGGTGGACTTATCAAGTCACATTGCAGCATTCTGGAGAATGTAGATCATGAGGGAGAGGAAAAGGCCCCTGAGACACGAGTGGGACATTTTAGAGACATTTTTCATTTTGTGAAAAAGGAGACACACACACAAATGACAACACTGACATGCATGAGCAAATTTTAAAATAATTGTACCTGCATTTACTTCCTGAGTCTTTGATAGTCTTTTCCCAAAAAAGCTTTGACATTCAAATGATGTTTTTTTCCTTATAAAATGTTAGAATAAAAACCCCAGGGCTGTATTGACAGGCAACTGGGGCTGCTTTCTCAGAGCTCCTCTGACTGCAGCAAACACCAGCACATTATTGACAGAGCAGTTTCTCTCCAGGTGAAGGTTCACCTTCATCCCAAAGTTTATAGGACACAGTTTCATATGGAAACTCTTCTCTTTTTACAAAAATAGTTTGATATTTTACACAGGATGTTTTCTAGGCTATCAATTGTGTACCTTTCCTTTGGATTGCACGTTACTAATGCATTGTAATTTCTCCAAAATGCTGTGCAAGGAGAGACCTCCCCCAAGGTGGTTATCTGGATAAAATAGTAGCCTTCCACTTCAGGGGCTGCATTTTGCATTTCATTTGAAATCCCTGTGAGAGATATTGACCTGCTGGAAACAATTTGGGAGCTTGTGGAGTGCAATATCAAGGCCCAGGGATGGTGTGAGAGGTGGGGTTGTTGCCTTTTTTTGCTTTCAAAACTTCAGTGTCAGAGCTAAGGACCCTCCTATTTAACTGCATCTAAAATGTTTTTATTCTCTAAATTGTAAACTGCTGAAATCCCATGGGAAATGCTAGAACTACTCATAATTAATTTTGATATTTTTCCACGCGTCTGACACCTCATTATGAAGGAATGTAACATGGACTTGAGATTTCAGTCTGTCTGTAAACACCAGTAGCTAAATGTGTGCACGGATAAGAATCATTGCACTAATTCAGTTTGGTTTCTGCTGTAAAGGTGCTTGCACCATTTGTGGACTAGTTCTCAGGGTGTTTGATTGTCCTCTGAACAGCTGAGGACAAAAGCACTCAAAGACAAAAGTATGGAAAAAATCCTGAACTATTACAGGAGAGAGGAGGAATCTTTTCCAAAATCTTGATTGGATCAGAATAGTTTAAAAATAATTTAAAAAACCGTTGTGTTGGTGCAACAAATTTCACAGGGCAATTCCTCTGCCCATTCCCATTTCAGTGTTGGTGGTGGTGGTGGAGGGAATCAGACTCCACTTTTTGAAAGGGCTACAACAGAAATTTCAAACTGAATAGATCTCTGAGAAAAATCAAATTCACTTCATCGTGTAACATTGGTATTGCACTGCTGCTTCACTGGAGACAAATGGAGGGGATGAATTATTAGATAAAAATTACTTGCACACACTGTAATTGCAGTAGGTTAAGAACCCACAAGTGCTATCCCAAATAATGGAAAGAAAATGTAATAACTTGACTTCATGAACTCTTGTCCATACTTGGATATAGGGTGGAATTATTACCAATCTTACTTTTATGTTCTTTTGTGTTGGGCTTTTTGGTAGACTCTTCTCTCTAAGTTTATCCAAGACATCGACTCTGGGTGGACACAGGGATCTCAGTAAAGGATTTTGTAATGTCACCTGGGACATGGGGCTGTTCACTGCCTTCCAAAGGCACCTGCAGCATTTCCAATCCATTTTATGAGAAACAGGAAGAGTGCAATTTGAGGTGCTCAGTAACTTCATGGCTTCCCCACCCAGCTGAAGCACACACTGAGTATTGCAGTGATGCTGAGATTGTGAAGCCTCCTTATTTTCTGATTTTAGATGCTCTTGCCTATTTCAAAACCCCATCTATTCAGGGAGAAACTTGGAACTGAAATCTGGAATTCCTTATTGCTGCTTTAGTGTCTCAGTCACAAAACTAGACCTGGACTTTTGGGGCTCAGTTTTAATCAGAACCAAATGATGCCAACATTAATTTCCCAAGGGAGGCTCCAGATCCCCCAGCTCCATGCACAGACAGACAGCATTATGTTTTGCTCTCCATGCTCCATGGAGGTGTTTTCTGGAGTGATTTTTTACCAACCACCTTTAAAATATCAATTCCACCTGCTGCAGCCAACTTTAACAACTGCTGGATTGGGAACTCCTAGGAAAGCAGCAGAATGTAACAGTATTAATTAAGTCCTTCAAATGATGGCAATGAGTAGAGTGATAATGAGCAAACCTCTTCTATGTTCATTAGTTGTAGGAGAGAATATTTTTTATTACAGAACTGATTTTTTGGTAGGAGCAGCCCATATTGTGATTGAAGTCTGAAGGTTCATTAGTATTAAAGATGACAAAACTACATCTGAAGCAGGTCTGTGAATCACCATTCAAGGTTTCCCAGCTTCTTGACTTCCAGTCAAAGCTGAATTGTTGCTGGGAAAGGGTTGAGACTGACCTTCTGTGGTAGCACCCTCAGCAATGTGGCATTGGGATTTTGTTCTTGGAGCTGAGGGAGGATATGAGTACGCCTCAAATGAGGAAATAGACCAAACATTGATGCTCTTGCAGTAAATGAGATAGGAAAATATTAATGATGAAAAGAAAATCAGAGGCACTGCCTGTGTGAGCCCAGTTCTGTATAAATTGTTTAAAAATTGGTGTGTGAAAATCCATACTCTGAATAGGAGGACAAAGTTGGACCCAATGTGTGAATAATGTCAGTTTTACTGCCCGTTTCAGAAGGAAAACTTAGTCTCTTGCTCTGTTTGTGACCACTATTTTCATTTCCATTTCATTTTTCTTCTTCCAACAAGAACCTACGCAGCCCCAAATTCTTATTTATTGAATCTGCAAAGTGCATGGAGAGCCCTTACCTTCCCAGAACAGGTTAAAAACCCCCAAATCCAACCTCCCCTGAGCTTAAATTGCTTTGCTTTCATTGCCACCACTCGAGGAAGGCTCTGCTGAGGGCTGCCACACACTGATCATTTCTTTTGCAGCTTCTTTTCAAGGCAGTGCAATATTTAAAAAGCCCAAGAGCTGCCAGCCAGTGGGGATGCTCGGAAAGGAGCTGCTCCCCTCCGGGAATGCTGCTTCCCCTGCCAGGCAGGGCCTGAAGGCACGAGGGACAGAATGAAAATCAAATGGGGGGAGCTTTAGGAGAGGGCTGCGTGCAGGTGGAGACTCTGCAGAGTGAGCTCAGACTTCCCAGACGTGCTGGAATCCTCTGGAAAGAGCTGAAGTGGCACATCAGCCAATTTTCCTCATTTCAAGCTAAGATAAATTTGTCTGGATGACTTGTAGCTCTCTCTGCTTGTGAATGAGAGCTTTTGAGTTAAATGCATCACTCCTGATAAGGAGGAAAAAAAAAAAAAAGATTAGGAGACAATGACATCTGCTGGCATTGGAAAGAGAAGGCATCAACCAGCACACCCTGACCAGGGGAGGGCTTTGCTCCCCAGCTTCCTTTGGACTCCTCCATGAAGCTGTGGATTTTTAACCTATAAAACAACATGGGAAAGGCACTTGGACTTATTCCTGACCATCAGGCACCCAGGGGAGCAGAGGCTGCTGGCTCTGTTCTGCTGCTCCACAGCCAGCCTGGGCAGGACGGTGTTGCAGGGAGAGGGAAGGTCCTGACCAGGAGCTGCTTCCCTGAAAGTGTCAGAAAATGTCCCAAGAGACACCTCTGCAGCACCTTCTGCTTTAGCCAAACATCCCTCAAGAGCTACGTTGTCCTGGAAAACCACAAGAGGAAAAATGACAGAATGTTTTGTTTTATTCCTTTGGTGGGATGGGATAGGTCCCTTTGCAGACATTTCTCTTGTACCTGTCTGTGCTACATGCAATATACAGCACCTTCCCTCTGGTGATGCCAGGAATATTTAAAATATAAGTGCATAAATCCTACCTGTTCTGGTGGGTTTTCTTTTTTTGTTTTGTTTTGTTTTGTTTGTTTTTTTTTCCCCCAAAGTTAGGGACTTCTTATCCAACATTTCCAGCCTCATTTGTTTGGGGATCACAAGACTGGATTGAAAATCATAACATTTGCATTGAATATTTTAGGAAGATTTTTCTGCATTTGCTTTACAGCTTTGATTAAGATTCATGTACTAAATCCTTCTGCAATCTCTTAAATCTCCAAGTGTCATGTAATCACATCCCTCTAGCAGCAGAGATCTAAGGAAAATATTAAATAGGAGCTGTTATAAATTAAAAATTGAGATCTTTAGCACTGGAGAAAATGGAACCACTGGGGTTTTTTTTGGGTTTTTTTTCAAATATTTCTTTGGGGGCCCAAAAGTGAAATAAAAATACCAAAAAGAAATCAGCTGGAGTAGGACTGCAGTGGTTCCTAAGCTTCCCTTGAACAGAAGTGGGAGGGAGAGGTGCTAAAAGAGTTTGGCTGCAGTAAAATCATGTCCCAATGTGTGTGTGTGGCATTTGATTTGATTCCTCAGACTCAGTACAAAGGGAAATTTGATTACAATACAGGCAGCAGGCTCCAAGTATTTATTATTTAGTCTGTGTTTCCCACTTGGTGTTCATCTTTATTGGAGCTTCTTTCTTGCCTTCTACCACTTGCCCTCAGCTCCAGAGTTTACCTTGCCAGCTGCTCACTGCTAAAATTCACCCTGCTGGCTTTTCTTTGCTTTTCCATTCTCTTTTTCTGACCACCCTTCAAGTGTGTTGTTTTTTGCCAACTTGCTTTTCCTGTCCTAACCTGAGTAGTGGAAGGAGAAATGTTCTCAATGGGACGTAACAACCCAGATGTGAAGTCAAAAGGATGCAATAGGATCATGGCTTCACTTCACAAACAACTGCACTGGTTTTGTGTGGGAAATGTAATTTACTTATTTTTGAGCTGGGGAGTGTAAAACTGTGGTTCTGTCAGTCAGCTGCCATCCATCTCCCTCTGCAGCACGTTTTGCTGGTTTTTTCCTTTCTGTTGGTGTGGGTTTTGTTCATTTTTTTTTGCTCCAAATCCAACCTGGTCACTTAGTTTGCACACTGTGGTTGGGTTGGTAAAAGAAACGTGTTGGAGTATCACAAAAAAGAATCAAAAAGATGGAAGCTCTCTGGGCCCAAATGCTTTGAAAGCTCCTCAGTAGATGAGAAAAGAGCTGTTAGCATTCCTGGCACGCTGCTGGAAATGCATTATATATTGTTGCCACGTCAGTTTGTAATATTGGTACATGGCTTCAGTGCCTTGCTTGGGTTTGTAATTACATTTAAATAATTTAACTCCATTACACCACCATGTCTGGTGGAAATGTATGATTCTGCAGGAAGACGTTTCCTTTCAGATTGATCTAATGACTTCAGAGAATGCTGCTATTAATGCTTGTTAACTATTGATATGCAAAACTAGAACTGTTAGCAGTGCACTGGAAGGCATTAATAAATATGCTCATTTTCAAGGATATTTTTGAGAGCTGTTTGATAACTCATCACTTGATTTGTGATGTGTCAGATGGCCTTAATAGCTTGGCTGGTTGCATTTTGCAGATCAAAGGTAGCTTTTATCAAGATCAGACCAAAAGTGTTCCAGCTGATGAGTGATTGAAGCCATCCAGTGAAACACAGAAATTGTCCTACACTTGTGCAATACCCAGCTCAATTCTTGGATGTCAGTAAGATTTTTTGGACTGCAAGGTTCAGATGCAGCTGGAGAAGGTGGTAGAGTACCCACAGAAGTGTTTTGGTGTAGGTTTACTGATAGATTTATGCTGGGTGTGTAAGGACAGCACAGCTTCATCAATTGCTGAAACTCATCTCATATTTCACTTGGCATTTTCACAAACATTTTAGAGTTCCTTTCCAGTCTTCTGATGGATTTGGTTTTGGTTTTAGTTTGGGTTTGTTTTGTTATTTTTTAGGGTTTTTTTTTAATAATTGAGACCACACTGCCATAAGTGTCACGGCTTCACCTCTGTTGCAGAATGTGACACCAGAGAAGCTCCTCTCATCCCAGAGATGTCCACTGGTGGCAAAGTGTGACTCCTTCCTTGTGTTCCCACTAAATGAGCCCATGAGCAGGCTCACAGAAGGAACCAAGTAATAAATATTCACCAGGAGCCCACTGGCTTCCCCCTGGAATGCCAGTGATGCTGCCCTCAGCAGCACGTGGCACAATTTATGGAGAGCCAGAGTAATTGATCAGACACTTGGTAAATCTGCTGCACCTTCTTGTCCTTCAGCTGCTGATTCATTTCTTGCTGTCAGTCCATGAAATGGGCCCAGGACTCTGCTCTCCTTCCTGGGTGTATCTCTGAAGTTCATTTTCTGGGTTTCTTTGGCTTTTTGCTTTCCCTTTTTCCAACCCCTTTACTCATCTCCATCAAATTTGCCTGCCTCTCCCAATTTTTTACCTTCCTTTAATCCTTCCTTTCCTTTTAATTTCATTTCATTTCCTTTTCTGGAGCCTTTTGAATGTCCTCCAGGCTTTTGTTCCCTTTCTGGGAGTGAATTCCTGTCCAGGTCTCAGGTTTGCAATGCTCTGTGCAGATGATGTGCTCTGGCACCAGGGTCCAGCAGCATCCTGTGCCTCCCACCAGCAGTGACAGCCTCACATTTGTGTAACTGGAGGGAAAAAACCTGTCTGGATCAGGTTTTTCCAGTCCATTTATCATGAAATAGATTTACTTCTTCTCAAAAGGCTTCTGTGGGGCAGAGAGAAAAATCAGACATATCTGAAGCTAAGTGGAAATGAGCTCACTGAAATGCCAGGACTTTCTTTTATTTACTAAAGTAAAAAAAAAAGTAAATTTATTTAAATTAGTTAAAATCTAAATTAAGTTAGTAAATTTATGACTTTTATTTACTAAATACTACTTTATTTACATTGTTTGGGTGGTTTTATTTCCTTTTTGTTTTCTAATTTTGCCACTAGTGGTGAAATTAGTGGAGTAATATAAGTTTTTTCTACCTGATAGTGAGTATGGCTGAAAAACCCTGAAGGTTTTCTTTAACCATGTGCCTTTAAACATTTCTCTATAAATCTACCTTGAGATTTTGCTGTTTTTAAGCTAAATGTTAACCATTGAAATTACTGACTTTGTATTTCCCAAATGAACTAAACATTTTCATCTGCTTTAATAGAATCAATAACAAAATGCACTTTGATTTGGAGAAAAACAGATGATTTAGTGTTTGGAAAATGAGGGCAAATGGCCATCTCACCCTGTTGTCAAACACATTCCTTGGTTTGATTGAAAGTGCAGATATATTCACTGCACATTATCTGTGTGCTTAATGAAATGGACCCATCCCCACAGCTCTAAACTAGATATAAATTACATATTGTTATAGTTGCTATGGCAAATAATTACCATTATTTAATGATAACTTATGAAACCAGTAAGTATCAAGGCAAAAATAGTTGCTAAAATGCAGAGTGCTATTTCTCAGTGGAATAAACCTAATAACAGAACTAGATTATTTTTTTCCTAATTGTTTGGCTCTGTGTCTGTTTTGAATCCTGTACTTCTGAAATGTGAATGGGTGTACAAGCAGACAGCTCGATTTGGGCACAGAATATACCTGTGTGTGCTCTGGAGTTCTGCTGCTTCCAGTTTTAAAGATGCTCTTCCTTCCTGCTCCAGCCTTCTCTCTCTCCCACCTGTTGTGGCATTTTCACTTTCTCATAAATTATCCCTGCACTGCTCCAGGCTTCTCTAACTGGGGCTCACCTCAGCAGGGTTTTCCCCTCTAATATCAGAGGGATTTGAATATTTGTCATAAATGGCAATGAGGAGATAGCACTGATAGAAGTGCTTGATGCTGGCCTCTTAAAAAAGGAGGATTTTCTGTCATGCACGAATCTTTTGGGATTGTTCGTGGAAATCAACAAATAAAAATTTCTCACAGAAATTTTCTAGCTAAAAGGGAATCATTGTAGCTTACTCAGGAGGGGAGCAGATGCAACCACATGGGTAAGCATAAGTAGGAACACAGAGAGCTCAGTATTCTGCAGAGGAAAAGATGGAAATACATCTTAGGTGTGTATTACACTGTCAAACCCAGCAGTAATTTCAAGATTAATTTGCCTCCCCATTATTGATGCATGCCACATTTCCACGGAGTTGAATCACAAACCCTGTTTATTTCTTGCCTTTTCTCTCCCTCCCTCAGCATTTGAAAGGTGTCTAATGTGGAGTGAGAAGTCTGGAGCTGAGTGTTATTTAAATCCTGCATCGACCCAGGGCATTGTGTACCAATAAATGGTGCTGGGAATAACAGCAGACTTTGCACAACTCTGCCAAAAGTGTGGCAACAGCAATGAGAATTCAGTGTGTGTCTGTGAGTGTGTTGTGCAGCGTTGTTCCTCCTTGACAATAAATTATTTACAAGATTTGGCTGTGGTAAAAGTCAGTGGGTGCTGTTTTATCAGCCTCTCTCTGGTTCATGACTAAACATTCCTGGAAGAGGGGGTTGTTGATGGGGCATGAACTCATTTTAGTGACTAAAGATGAACCAGCTTTGCCACAGAGACTACACAAACACCAGATATCTTGGAAGGCACACTGTCTCTTGCCATTTTCAATGCTGGGGCTTGTCCAGGTTGAATTCAGTTCCCAAGGAGCTGGACAGGACTGGAATTTGTAGGTTCTGCTCTTACAAAACTGGTCCTGGCTGATTTCTCATCAGTGCACTTTGTTCATATCTCAAATATCTAGAGGGAAGAGTGAAAAGTCCATTAGAAAATGTGGCATTTACCCTAATCAATTAAATATCTTAGGTTTGACAAGGATTAGAAATTTACAGCATGTAAATAGGATTATTAATTACATAAGATATATGGTGGGAGAATAATCATTCCCAGCTTTGTCCAGCACTCCAGACATCCCACGTGTGGTGGTGTGTGTGCAGTGGGGATCTGTCAGACACTTTGTGGGTGACTGCATTGTGAGGAGTATAAAGGTACCAAGAAGCAGCAGCAGATCAGAGCATCCTTCAGATGCAGGATGGAAAACGAGTTGGGCTTAGCCCAGGTCACAGAAGTGACACTGGAACAAACAGAAAATGGCAGGTTGCATCTCCATTGCACATTCTATGAGTCTCTCTAATTTTTTTTTCTTAAGATCATTAAAAGTTACAAAAAGTGAATAATTCTTCTTATTCTCACAAATAATTCTTATTTGTGTCAAAGTAACAGATTGATATTATCACTCATGTCTGAAGCTCCCTTATCCTTATTTTAATCTAAGTTTTTAAAAGTCTTGGTTTTTTTTTTTTTTTTGGTCATAATAAGGCTTTGCAAGGCTTTCCAGATCAATGAGAAGCACAGAATAATGTGTGTGCTATATATGATTTATTTTGGAAGTGCCTGACCCAGGCTTTCAGCCATTCTGTGAGCAGGCAGTGGGTGAACACAGCCTTGAATTCCCAACTGCACATTTATCTGTTTGTGTAATTTGCTGTTAATTTGGATTGCCTGCTTTTGTCAATAGACTCTTAGACCTTCAGCTTGTGAAATGCTGGCTTGGGTTCCGTGGCTCTTCTCTCTTCCTGCCAGTGGTTCCCAGTTTTTCCCTTGGCAAACTGCTCCCAGGCAGTCAGTGACTTCTTTTGGTAAGAGTTCTCTGGCTGGCTAAAATTTTTCTGGCATGATTGAAAGCAGTGCAAGAAGTAGTGGAAAGAAAGTGGAAGACAACTGTTAGTAATTGTAATTTCCTGTGATTCAGGGACCCTCCAGCACAGGCTGCAGTTAAACCCCATCACATCTGCAGTCAGTAAATAAAGTCCTAATGAGAAATTAAAAGTGCTGCAGCGATTCCAGGCTCGGTATTCCCATGGAACCACAAACTGATGCTCCTCCACTATCCAGAAGAACATACCAAGATGAGAAATCAGAAAAATTATGTTAATCTAAGTTAGCACTTAAATGTCCACTGAAGTTTGGTTAACTAGAGAGTCTAATTTCAGCTCCTCGTGTACTTGCAGTTAAGTCTTTCGTAAGTGCTTTATTTAGATGTGGATGATGTTTTCCCCATCGAGCATTCAAGCAGAATGTGGAATTTAACTCCTACAATTGCAGTAGATTTTACAGTTCCTACTCCTTACTGAAGGGAACTGGAGTTATTTTCTTGCATTTCCTTGTTACAAGTAGGACTTAGCTTATGTTTGGTAATTATGGCACTAATCTTTCAGTAATTTACTCTTTTTTCTGTGTGGCTTTTCATTCTTCAAGTGTTTTTATTGGTACAGCATCTTAGTATTTCTGGGGGATTTTTCCTAGTGGAGACTTTGAACTCAAAGGGGAGAAGGCAGGAGCAACATCTAAAAGAGAAATTAAAAGCTGTGCTAAATAGGTTTTTGCCAGAAGGACAGGGACCATTCCTACATGGAAGACTCAGGAAAAAAAAGCTTTTTAGCATCCTTCAGGGCTGGCAGAGTGCATTTGCTGCCCTGATGGCAGTGAATGGGCTGA
The DNA here is from genome assembly GCF_027477595.1 of Haemorhous mexicanus. NCBI lineage: Eukaryota > Metazoa > Chordata > Aves > Passeriformes > Fringillidae > Haemorhous > Haemorhous mexicanus. The sequence goes on from NC_082354.1 coordinate 18,420,303, forward strand.
GCACTGCTGGCTGCCTTGTCCTCTCAGATTTATCCCATCCCAAGCCCAGCAGAGGAGCAGAGCACTGGGGACAAGTGTTACAAAGTGTGACAAACCCTGTTTTCCCAGGGGAGCTCAGCTGCCACCGTGCATATTTTACCTCTTCCTCCCATGTAATGAGAGGTGTGAGTTCCTTTCTGATGTTCCATTTTGGAGCTGGCTACACAGATTTAGCTTTGCCTGGAGCCAGATGATGTCCATCAATGTGAAATGTTTTATTTTGGGTGAAGTAGCAACAAATCTTTTGCAGCTGGAAAGGAGGGCTGGGTTTCCTGGTGCACTTAAAGCCCAGTTTGTGAAGAAAGGGTAAATTGTGAAGAAAAATTGTGAAGGGTAAAATGTGAAGAAAGGCATCCTGGTAATTTTGCAACACAGTGTTGTACATTCATAAATATTCTGGCTTAAAAACGTGAGGCAATGAAGCCCATCAAAAGTTGCAGGAAGTATTTCAGGAATCCAGAATAAAATGCAAAATGATCTGAAAGTGTCTGCAGAGGTACAACCAAAGCCATGAAAGCACAGCTCTGCAGGAAGTTCAGCCAAACTGAGAAATACCTAGCAAAGGAAATGGTGATGTAAAATGAGAGACAAAAAGAGAGAAGCTAGGAAATGCCCCACTTTGAATAAATTAGCCAAGAAAGTGATATTCCTGATCTTTCTTTGTTATATTTAACCTGCTCTGGGTCAGAGCACACACATTATTTCTGAGAGATGACTGTACACAAGCTGTAGAATGTAGGTGTAAAACCAGTGCTGGGAGGTTGCCTTTTTATCATTTTTGCTTTCCTTTTCAAGAGGCAAATAGAGTTTTTCAAATGATCCCACAAGGAACATCATTACAGGAGAAAAAAAATCTAAGTAAAATATTATTCCTCTTCACAGTGGGGCATAACTAGCTAATTTTTTTTTTTTTTTTTTTTGGTTGTGAAATCTGATTGTAATAAGAGAGGAAGAATGATTTGAAAAGCTGCTGGGATAGAAGTTTATGGGGATCTGGCAACTCTCAGCAATGTACCTGGAGGACATTTATGTACATGAAGCCTGAAGAGAAATGACAATAATCAATTTGTATTGTTTTCCCCTCACATTTCAGGATGCAACACAGCATCCAGAATACAGCAAAAAATCAAGAGAGGAGAAAGGGATGCCTTGTTAATTCATCTAACTAAATTCTAATTTTCAGGCCCTTTGTTTGGCTGGGGAATAGCACTGGCAGGATAGAAGCTGCTGGCAGAGAAGTTCATTTCTTTCCCAGAAGAAAAGAAATCAAAGCAGCTTTGCCCTGATCAGCTGGCACAGGCTGCTGGATCAATGGTTGGCAATTTGCAGGGCTGGGCTGCAGATAAGGCTGTCACTTTTTGGCAGTCTCATCACCACCAGGCAGCCACATAATAGCTGATAGGTCCTTTCAGATAAAGATGAGCAGAAGATAGAAAACTGAAGGGGAAGGGGAGTGGAAGGGGGATAGAGGAGGAAGGGAAGGTGACACATCAGTAGTTTCAGCCTCACTCTGGCTGTGCTCCTTTGGTCTCCAGTTCCTTCACATGTGTGTTTGCAGTGCTGTTAATTCTTGCAGTTTTCAGCTCACAGGGCTGCTCACTGGTGTCACTGCTGGGTTTGTGCCTTATCCTTTTGAAAATGAACAGATGTTTGCTGGAAAGGAAGGAGTGCCTCTCCCAAAGTCCCTGAGCCCAGAAGTGCAGGTTCAAGGTAGTGAGGATCTGCTTCAAGATGGCAAAAATCTGCCTGGATTCCATCTTAGGGCTGCAGTCTCTCACTTGAGTGTAAATATGACATTGAGTGTGGTTTTCTGGAAAAAAAGAAAGTGGACTTTTGGGCAGATCTCCTCCTGGTCCATTATTTATTGAGGCTTAGCTCTGTGGGGCTTGGGGGTTTCTCTAGCAAAGCTTCTGCCCTGGGGAAGCCAAGCTGGTGAAGAAGGGAATAGAACAGGAGAAAAAGGTGCTTAAGTAGCAGCTGAATTATTTTCAGATGTTTCTGGGTTTAGGAAAATTGGGAAAAATAGCAGCTTCCTCTGAATTCTGCTGCTTTCCGTTTTTTTAATGGCTCACTGCAGATTGCAATGGAATCTGTTAGAGCTGGATGACAGCACAGAGAAAAGAGGTGAGGGAATCATTACCTTAATACTGATAAAGCTGCTAAATATGCTCAGGGAGATGTAGACATTTCCAAAGGCCCGAGAACACAGAGAATAAAGGATTCATTAATAAAAAAAGTACCCTGGCTGTTCTTAATCATCTTGAATCTTGAGTTTTTATTAGGTGTTCCTGACTATAGAGAATGTTCCCTAATTCAAATTTCTAGTGTTGCACAGCCTTCCAAAATCAATTATATCCAGTGTAAAGAATAAGTATTTTTTTTTATTTTTCCCTTTATTCAGATTTCCAAATTTTACCAATCAAGAGGAAAAAAAAAATGCCTATTTTCCTTATAAAGGAACAAAAGTAATTTTTTTTTTTTCCCCAGCAAAAGCAATTTTCAAATGTTTTTTATCTGTGCAATTTAATATGACTCATTTTGGAAATCTCCATACAAATTATTTCTGCTGTTTAGTCCTTCACTGTCTCTCTTGTGAATAGAGGAAAACAACTCCTTTTGATCCATTGCAGAGAAGCTGATGAAACTCTGTATCAGCAGTGAGGTAGGAGAACCCTCCCTAAAGTCCAAAAGGATTTGGGATGTAGTCAGCCAAGACTTTCAGACTATTTTCCAACTTGATTTAGTCAATTCTTATGGTGCATTGCACCACTTTGTTGTGACTTGATGTCAGAAATAATACTAAAAATAAAAAAAGGGGTGGGGGGAGAACTTTCTTTATTGGTATTCAGGGGAATTAAAGACAACCAGGACAGTGGCAGCTGACATGGATTGTTTATTTAATTCTTTCAATTTGTTCACTTTAATGAAACACCAAAAGATTTGAGCGAGCTGTAATTAACAAGACAGAGCCTGTCTAATGAAACCAGTACAGGAGGATATTTGTTTCAGGGATCAATAAAAGACTGGGGGTGAGGATCCCACTGGCACCACTCAGGAAAACAAATCACCTCACGCCAATCAATTGTCATGCTGCACATGCATGGATCTGTGTGGAGCATTTTAAATATTGCATCAGCCCAGAGAGAAGCCGGCTGAATTTGGAGGTGTCTCCCACTTCCTTTGTTGGTCTGTCAGGGGCTGTAATTACACCTGTAGCATTCTTCTGTGCCTTCAGCAGTCACCACTGAGCAAGTGTGGTGACACAATCTCATTAGAGCAGGGCTCCCTGGGCTCACCCAGCCCATTCCGTGGGGTGCCCTGGTGTTCCATCGCTGCTTGAGCGATGCAGGAAAGCAACACAGCCAGAAAGAGAGAGAACAGAGCAGCTGATAAAAACAGCTCCTCCTCTGACAGCCCTCGTGGCCCTCCAGAGACAGCAGTTGGACTCCCTGTTGCCACCAGTTGACTTAGCAATTAATAATGCAGCAATTAGCAGTGAGCTTCCAGACCTCGGTGCACAAGGCAGGGTTTAATTATGCAGCAATGTTGCTGGCAATAACAGAGAGAAAAGGAATCAGCAGTGGAGAAGTTGTGTCTCCAAACAGAGTCAGTTTGGCTGTGGGAAGAATGGGGTTAGTGCTAGAGGAAGGTAAATACCTGCTACGTGAGATTATCAGAAGCTATTTTGGACCTGATGTGAAATTGGTTTTCTTCTGAAGAACGTAACTTTGAAGTTGTGTGCTTGAAAGAACACAACTTGGAATATTTTCAGCTGGAAGATGCAAATTATAGAGCTGTTAAGGAGCTGGATTATACTGCTGCCTGTAATTGAGAATGGGATTGATGGAGACAAAATCCAGGTGGAACATCACCTTGGGACATCACCTATGGGTAATTCAGAGCCCTAAGAAGGTCTGGTTTGGGGAATTTTTGAATTTTTGGTCTTTTTTTTTTTTTTAAACAGAAGCTGTAGCCATAATTCTTTGAAAAAGAACCTCCCACACTTAAGCTCAGCCTTTGAGCTGAGCAGTGGAGCAGTCCCAGAGCCAAGGCAGAGCTGGAATGAAAATAACCAAGGGAAAGTTTGTGTGGAGATTGGAGCTGCAGAGGGCTGTGTGGAGGACGCAGGGAGATTGTCAATGAGATTCATTTGGTGGCTGGAGGAGGTTCAAAGCTTCACTTTTTTCTCTCCTTGTAGATGCAAAGATGAATGACAGTTTTGCTGCAGTTCTTGGTATAGTTCCAGGAATTTTGTTCCAATGCACTTTTTTTCCACTTTTTATTCTTGTCTGCAAAACAATTAGAAGATGAATGTTACAACTCTGCCTGATGTAAACCTTGTTAGGTATTCAGAAAAACTCATTTTGATTATGGAAACATATTTGCAGCACAGATTCAGAAATTTAAACCATCGTGTAAATCTTATTGGCCTTGTTGGGTCCAGCTACAAAAATCATACTCAGCAAATGCATTTGTCATTGAGCTGTAGTTCTGAAACTTCCCAGGCCCTGTGCAGTGGCAAAGAGCTCTGGCTGGCTTTATTCCTGGGATGGCTTTTGGACTCCCAGCACTGGAAATGCCTTGAGAGAAGTGGAATTTGTGTGGAATACTCAACCAGCAGCAGCCCCAAACGGGAGGGAATGCAGCAGGGAGAGAGTAATTGCACTTTGGTCAAAGTGTCAAAGACAAGATGATCCAGAAGGCACACGAGGGGACAAGATTTATAGGCTGGAAGCTGCAATAGATTGATGAGAGGAAATTGTCTTTAGCCATTGCAAATAGTGGGTTCTTGTACCAGGATATTGCCCCATCAAATTGTTGGAAGAGACATGGAACAGCAGGGCCAGCAGGAGATTTCTTCAGTGCCTACTTAGAAATGTCATTTCTTCTCTTTTCATCTGTGAGTAGATGTGTTGATGGTGTGTTTAAAAAAAAAAAAAAAAAGGTATTTATGATCACACAAATTATATCTGCCATGACAGGAAGTGAATGGGTTGTGGGAGGGCATGAGAGAAGAATGTGTTCAGTTTGCAGCCTTTCCTTTGTGTAGCAGGAGAATTAAATTGGGCTAAGGGAGGACCTTACATAGTGAAAGTGATTTAGCATTCCTTCAGATCCTTGAACAGATTGCAGCTGTAAAAAGAAAGCAGCATCTTCCCACAACCACCAAATTGGGAGCAAAAATATTGCAAAGAATAAGGGCTCCCTGTGAATATGTCAAAAATCTAGATTTCATTAATCAAAATGAGATGCAAAACATCTCAGTCATTCAGCTGGAGAGACACTAAATACAGCTATTTAGGATTCAACCTCAGCTCTCCTACACTATTTACCAGTTCCTGCTCCTTGTCAGTTAAACACATCACTTGTAGGGAGCTTTAAAATTCCCAAGTAAAACAATTGGAAACTTGAATTGTACAAGACATGACTGGTAAAAAGCACTTTTTTTTTTTTTTGCAGTAGCCAAAATATGAATCATGAGAAAGAAGTGCTGCTGACAGGAAGAAAATTGAAATCTTTGAGGTGCAGTGCTGGCAAAATTTCAGAAAAGTAGACAAAGGCTTACAGCAAATTTATGTGTTTGCTCATGACAGCCATCGGAATGATCATTATCTAAAAGATATAATTAAATGAAAGCAGTGCTGAAGGTCGTGGTAATAGAGGACAGCCATGGTCACAGGGATAAAAGATAATCTGGGGGGTTGGATCCTGATGCTCAGAGCTATCAGTCACTTGAGACAGCTTCTAAAATTCTGTCGTATGGAGCCTATAAATGAGTTTGTTTTGTTTGGGGTGGGATTTTTTGTTTTTTATGGCTTTCCTTGTGTTTATTTTAGCACTGCAAACCTGATAATGTCATTATGCTACCTCTGGAAGAGGACTTGCTCCTCCTCCACGTTTGGCAAATGGAACAGTTGTGAGGTTAATGGCTGCTGAGGTGCACAGGCATCACCCCTGTCCCAGTCTGCTCCTGGAGCTGTGGGTTTGAGTTTCAAACACCCCACAACCTCAGATGGGAGCACCTTACAATAAAGCTTTATGGAGACACAAATTCTCTGCCTGTGACCCTGCACGACTGATAGTGACATTTCTTTATGGTGATAGACATCTTTCTCCACCACGGGGGAAAAACAAACATATTCCTTTTCTGCTTCCATTGAGACTTCTCTGATCTTTATGTAAATGTTGGTTGGTTTTTTAAAAGTACTTTTTTTGTTTGTTAATGCTGAGTTTGTGAGTCTCCTTTATCTTGTATTCCTCCCTCTTCATGTTTTGCTATTTGTCTGATGACTTAAATATTTTTCTGTAAAATGATCAGCACATGTTCCTAATAGGACCAGGAACATTTTCAACATAGAGAAAAAGAAAACAGGTGAGGAAAAAAAAACAAAACCAAAAAACCCCATTTAATTTGCATGGAGTGGTGAAGCAAATCAGTGCTCAGGTTCTTGGTTTCTGCTTTCATATCCAGTCATAATGAATAAATTAAGGTGCATGACTTATCAGTAGCAGTGAGAAGGTTGAATTAAGTTACATCATATTTTAAAGTGCATTTCCCTTGTGAAATGGCCTAGGACACTGCTGTAAATATTCCATATGAAAGCATGCCTCACAATTTGATGTTCTTCTGGGGAGGTCAAATCACTGGTCGACATGAGCTGGAATTCAGGAGATACTCAGCTTTTCTTAATGCAAAGGGGCACATCATGCTCAGTAAATTCACTCAAATTTCTCCTTTTTTTTTAATATTCCCTTCTTTCTTTCTCTTAGAGTGTGTACCTGCTAGACTATATTAATTACCCTGAAACAACAGATGTAAATCAAACATCCCCACTGATTCCATCCCTAATGTATCTCAGAACACTAATTATTAGCAGAAATTAGCAGAAGCTGCACATGAATAGGTATGCAATGAGTGAGAAAACAAAGGCTCACAGTCCTTGTGCTGCAAGTTGCTCCTTCCAGCCTCAGATGAGAAATGCCTTCAGAGCTGCTGTGGGGCTGCAAATACTGCAGTGCCCCTTGTATCTGTGAAAGATCTCATGGTGTTTGCCACTTTTGGTGTGTCTGAATCTTTTCCTGAAGAAATCAGGTACAAGAGTAGCTTTGGAGTAGTTTAAGATGCTGAAAGAACAAATTTTCATCATCTTCTCCCTGTAATCTCTCTTTTTCATGCACATCTGTCCTTTTCACCCAAGGAGTCTGTCTGTATTGCTGAGGGCTTGTGCTTGAAACTTTAGCCAGCTCTTGTCCACAGTCTTATCCTTTATGTTGGTGAAATGTGCTATTCACAACACCAGTAGTGTCTAAATATCTATTACATGTATAAAAGCAGTGTGAGGCAAGAATGGCTTGTTTTTATGGTGTATCAATATTCATGGCAATTGTAATTGCTGTTGCAGTTGTAAAGAGAAAAGAAATGGGGAACCTATTGAACAGATAAAATATCAAGCATCTGAATTGTGAAAATGATTTAGCATCTAATCTAAGTCAATCTGTGCAGATACTGCTGGAAAAGCTTAGGGCTATTCCATCCTAAAAATTTTGCAAGTAGCTACTGTTACTTGTATTTATTTATTCAGAAAATGTTGGGTTCCTTCCACTTGAAGGATGCAGGGAATTAAAAATGGGCTCTTCCTTTTCTCCTTTGTACCTGCAGAAGAACCAATGTCAGCACAAATTGTTGTGTCACACAAATGGGAGCGTGGCTGCCTCGTTTTCTCCCTGCTGCTTTGAAACTGTTCCTTGCTGCTGTGTGATTGGGTGTATGACAGGCAGAGGGACTCATTTAGGATAGGAAAATACGACTGGAAAGTCTCCAGGTGTTTGGTTTGATTTAGATGCATTTGTGGTTGTGTCAGAGAGAGAATAAACCCCAAGGAAAGCCATAGAGCTGTGATGTATTGCACTACCAGGACTGCACCAGAGCCCCTGTCTGGCACTGTAAATAAAGACTTTTATATTTTCATTTATTGACTGCAGTGCTAAGAAAGCTTTGCATTGCCTGGTAGAAGTGGCTGAAAAATAAGGTATGGAAAATCTATAGGAGACACAGAGGCATTTCAGAAAGTGAAGAGCAATTGGCTATATCATCAAAGACAAAAGCATTGCTGTATACAGGCTGCTTTGATTCTCCAGGAGCCTATTGGTATTTCCCCTGGCATTGAGCTGCTAACAACACCTCCAGCAGACAAGGCAGAGGCTGCTCTCACTGAGTGGGGCTGCACACTCCATTTGAATTTTCTTAAATTACAATATCCCCTGCAAAGAATGGGTCCAAGCCCTCTGCCACTGGGGCTGTGGGACCTTTTGCTTCAGCTGCATCATCTCCAGAGTTCTGGGTGCTGTGGAAATGCAGCAGTGCTGACCCAGCTGTGTTTGAGGGCACACTGAGGGCTGGAGAAGGGACTCAACCTCCAAACCACAGTTTGCTCTGATTTTTAAAGGACATGAGAGAAAATGGTACCTCAAAGACCATGAGAAACTCACACACTCCATTAAGTCTGTATTCATATTTCTCTTCATAGGCTTTTGTATCACTGAATGCGTAGGAGCTATGATATACTGTGTAATAACTTCAATATTTTAATAGAAATAAGTGATTAATATGTCACAAAGCCATGAAATTCACTGGTCACTTCATTAGCTCATGAAAATTGCCTGTTTTCTACAGAGGATATACATTGTCCCTTGCTCCAAAAGTCTGTATAATATAGAGAGCAGTGGATGTCCCCCTGAAGGATTTTAAGCACCAAACTGTGAGTCTGGAGCAGGCAGGAAGCATGGTCTGGGTTCTGCCACTGCCACAACTCCTGAATCAGCCCTTGTGGCTCAGGTGTCACTGCTGGAGTGGAAATGGATGTGAGCAGAGAACAGCTATGGAAGAGACCACAGCCCACATTAGTCAGCCTAAAGCTCTCTTTGGAGACTGTTCCCTCCCAATCAAAATCTGGGTTTATTTGTGTAACTATCAAAGGGAAAAAAAAAACCAAAAAACAATGATCTTGATCTAAACATCCTGCAGGAATGTCTGTGAGATGTTTGTAGTTATCCCTTATTTATACTCATTTGATGAAAGAAGGAACTAGGAGCAGGATAGACAGTCTGTCACTTGTTCTTTGATCAGGACCATGCAGGAAGTGTCACTGAGACAGGAGAAATGTCAGGATCACTCTGTGATGTGTGAGGGGTCTGTCGAGCCACAGGTGTGAAGGGGAGGGGCTGTAGGGATTTAACTGGGCATTTCACTCCGAGCAAAAAGTGCAAAGGATGAAAATCCAAGGTGTGCAACCCTACTTTTATCAGTGGGGCATGAGAGAGCTGGGATCCTGAATTTAGGTGAGGAGAATTGAAGAGTTTCTAGTGAGGTGGGGGTCGATCCCTGTCCCAGGTAACAAGGGACAGATGAAAATGTCCTCAAGTTATGCCAGGGGAGGTCAAAATCAGATTCCAGGAAAAGATTCTTCACTGGAAGGGTGATCAAGTATTGGAGCAGGCTGCCCAAGGGTGTGATGGAATCACATCTGAGGAAGTGCTCAGAAAAGGAGTGGCTGTGGCTCTCCTGGGAGAGGAGAGGTTTGGTGGTGAGCACTGCAGTGCTGGGGTAACCTGGACTTGATCTTGGAGGGCTTCTGCAGCCTTAGGGATCCTGTGGAGGGACTGAGCACAGAGCTGATCCCCTGGCAGGGAAGCATGGCCAGTGGCTGTGCAGGAGAGTGAATAAATTGCATTTCTGTTCCCCCCGAATGTGAAATAACCATCCCAGCCCCACTGCCTGCCCTCACCCCCCTGCAGAGAGGAGACTCCTGGATCTCAGGGGTGAACTGCCCAGGGCCTGCTCACCTGCCCATGATATTTCCATCTGGGAACCAATTACCAGTGCTGCTAATGAAATTTCTGTTTAGTTCCAAAACTTGGTGCTGTACCTTCCTAAGGCTCACACTACAACCTCCAGTGCTTTGGAGGAAGGATGTCTGCCTGTGGGCTTTTTAGATTAGCAGTCCTTACCAAGGGCCCATACAGGGTGTAATTATGTGCTTTTAACTCCAGATCTTTGCTTTTATCTCTTTGATTTGCACACACACACATCCAGTCACACCACACAAAATCCAGTGTGCCCAAGAGGTGCTGCTTACAAACTCATGTGAATCTTCAACTTGTTTCTGAGGAATTAATTATCTTTGTGAGTTTGTTTGAAAAAAATGTTGCTTTTCAAATTGTGAAATTTAACATTTTATTGTCACATAGGCACAGCAATAATGTTAAAAATTAGCCCTGAGCTTTCTGCTTCCTTTCCATGGGGTGATTCTGAGTTTACCCCAGTGCAGTGCTTGCCTGAGAGGGCACACACTTGCTCAGGCCAGCACACAGCACAGCCAGGTCTGTGCCATTACCCTGCAGGAAAAGTGGCAGTAATTGCTCTGCCAATTTTGGGCTAATGGCTGTTTTCCTGTGGCACTGGTGAGTGGGCAGTGTGGCACCTGGGGGACAAAGGGACAGCGCTGGGACAGAGCTGAGGGCCAGCACTCCTCCAAGCCAGCACCAAGGTGTGCTCGGGCTGCAGCTGTTAAAAGCAGTGTGAGTTTCATAATTTCAGCTTTCCAGCCACTTCCCTGCTTTAGTCCATTTTCCTACATTCTATTTTAGCTGGAGTCTCCCTAATTTCACAACTCCCCCGTGGTGCCCAGGATTTTTTATAGCTGTAAGAATTGTGAGTTGTTGCCTTGGAAACACAGTTGTTCATGCAGCTGTTGTAACTATACTTGTTAATTTTGCTTTATCACAAAAGGTTTCAAAGCTTTTCTGTATTTGTCTGACATTTCTTGGTTCTGTAACTCTTTATAACATTCTGTTTGACAAATTGGAGGAGGAAATAGAACTTCAGCCTCACAATGTACAGCATGCCCCCATGTCCTGACTGAATCACCTGCTTTCCTGCCCTTGGAAGCCTCCAAACTCCATTCAGTCTCCTTCCTTCCTGCCTATTAAAAAAAAAAAAAAAAAGAAAAAAAAAGGAAAATGGAAGAATTTTTGAAAATGTCTTTCAATGTTCTGCATCAGAGCTTCTGTGTGCAGATGCTGGGGACAGCGTGAAGCAGCAGCTCCTGCAGCTTTCTGCAGCTGTGGGCAGATCAGCCCTGAGCCACTCCTGCTCCTTGGGACAGAGCTGGCAGGAGCAGCAGGAGGTGCCAGGTGCTGCCTGAGGGCTTTGCCCATGTGTGGCACCTTTCCCATGAAAGCTCCTTTGGAAGACTCAGGTTCAGCCGTGCTGCCTTGGCTGCAAGAGTTCCTAATCCTCTCCTTTGGGTGCCCTGCTCGGGGTCAGCTCCTTGAAGCAAAAGGAATTTGTTCTGTGTCAGTGCTGAGAGCTGGGACTGCTGGATTGGAGAGGAATCCCAGGATCCCTTTCCAGGACAGGCTCCCTCCCTCTGTGCCAGCTCTGTGCTGTGCCAGAGCCTGGAGCTGGCAGGGACGTGTGGGCAGGAGCAGGGCTGATATCAAACTTGTGTATGTTTGCTTTCTTGTAGCCAAGGCTCCTAATTGCCAGCATATTTCCAGTGCATATACCTGTCAGCTGCACCAGTTTAGCTGGCATTGCACTGCCTTTATGCTGTCTTATGGTTTTATAGCAGGATAAAAAATGGTTTGGGCTCTGGGAGCCGCTTCCTCTCGGAGCTTTCCCATTTCCCCTGCCTGCAGCAAAGCCACAGTCGCTGGGGAGGACAGGTGGGCACCAGTTCTGCTCTCTGAAAGAGGGCAGCAGTGCTGCTGAAGCAGTAAATAGCCCAAGCTGCTAACTGCAGTGGGACTGGGCTTCTGTCCCCTGGCATTGACTTGCTTTCCATGGACCTCAGCCCACTCTAACACCCTGTGCTGCTGCAGTCTCTAGCTGAAGTTTTTGGGACTTTATTGTGAGATTGGAGTCAAACCAGCACAGAAAGCACAGCCACAGCTGGCTTTAGGTGCCCAGGGTGGTTTGCATTTGCTGTGAAGAAAGGTAACCTTACTCTACCATAATGTAGCACAACTCTATTTTCTATTTAATTTATTCACGTGATTTCACTGTAGGAAGTTCTGGATTGCAGTCTTTAAAGCAGTTTATTAGGAAAGCTACTAAAAAGGAGCTCAAACCATAAACACCTGAGACAAATATAAGTGCTGAAGCAGCCAAGGAATGGATGTTTGCATTTGCTTATAAACTACCTTTAGAAAAGCCACAGAAATTGCAGCAATCCTTTTCAAGTCACCATTATCTGATAACACAAGTTTTTCAATCCAATTGCAAAAATTACTCAGTCACTTCAGAGGGAAACAGCAGAACAAATAAAAAAAGACAATAGTGGACAATTAAGGGGTTTCTTGTGCTGTGGTTGAGAAGTACAGAGAACATCCTGAGGGTGATCAAAGGCACTTTTCTACTCCATTCTCTTTGGTGATTCACTTTTTGGAGTAAGTGATGTTTCTGCAGAGAAGCACAAGCCATACCTTCGATTACATTTATTGCCTGTCAGGGATGATAGAGGATCTGCTTTTCTGCCCCAGTTTCTCATTGTGTGGGGAGAGGATTTACAGAACTCACCTTTTTTAGTCTGGGCAACTGCAACAAAGTGCATTTGTAACTGCAGAATCAGGGCAGAAATTTGAAGTAGAGGATGGTACCAGTTTCAGAGCAGCATCTCTGTCGTAGCTTTAGAAAATAATTAAATATTAAAATAAGCACAGTCTGGATTGTTGAAATGTTGACAGGTAACTAATCTGTATTGTTCTGATTTTATGACAGCACCTGAAATAGTTGCTTCTACTGATTGTGTTGAGTATAGAAAAATAAATTCTATTTGACTCTATCAAGTCCACATACTAGCAGATGCAATATTGTGGCAGCTAGATATTAATGGTCTGTGAGTATCTGTACTATAAGGATTGGTAAACTTATTAAGAATTTATTGAGGTTGTGTCCTTGGCTGCTGATTGGATTGAGCTGGGAGAAGTGTGGTACAGTATGTTCTGTCATATTCAGGTATTTTCTTCTTCTGTCAGCCCTCCCTGGGAGGACACTCTGACATAATAACCTTCACAACACAAATTTCCCAAGCTTGATCTCTGGGACCTTAATATCTTTTGGACTTGCAGAGTTCTGGTTTTTTGTTTGTGGTTTTTTTTTTTTTCCTTGACTTGGAGGATGCTTTAGATGGGAAAGAGATTTTCAATTGCAGAACACTTTGCATGTAATAATCCAAACACAGCTTGGGCTGCATTAGCAAGGTGCAGGCTCTTTGTAAGTGCAAGGAAATGATTGTTGTGCTCTGGAGCTCTAGTGAGCCCCTGCCTGGGGTCTGGGCTGTGTCTGGGCTTGGGCTCCCTGCTCCAAGATAAACATGGGCTGCTGAAAAAAGTTAGGCAGGGGCCACCATGAGCTGGTGCATGTCCTGTGAGGAGAGGCTGGGCCTTGGGTTTGTCACTCTCGGAGAAAAAGAGGTGAAGGGAAGATCTCATCACAGCCTGCAGGTGCCACAGAGAAAATGGAGACACTATGAGCACCTACCACTGGGAGAAATTCCCCAGAAATCCTCTGGAATCTCCATCCTTGGAGAAATTTAGACATGGCTCAGGGCAACATCTTCCTGGTGGATGTACTCTGAGCAGGGGGTTGGACTAGATGAGCTCCAGAGATTGATTTCGCTCAAAATTATTCCAAAATTATTCTTGTCCTCTATATCTTTTTTTTCATCTCATCAACCTTATCAAAAATATATGTCATCTGCAAAAGTAACTAAGGGAATAAAGGAAGGAAAGGCTTCATATTTGAGGATTAATTTTACTGTTTGTTCAAGCAGAGAAACTGTCTCTGGCACTCCCACAGGTCAGTTCCCCCCCTGGCACCCAGGATTTGCATCAATGCACAGGGACACCCTGGGTGAGCACCCCTCAATATCCTAAAGACCCCTGGGGCCCTGAGAGCCTTTAGGGACTTTAAAAAGTGGCTTGTGCAGATAAGGAGACACCTCAGTGAGCCACCTTTGGCAGCTGAGGAACTGAAAGGAGATTTAGGAGGGTTCCTCAGTGCTGTGTTCTCGATTCTACTAAGGGGAAGAAAACAGTAACAGGAGAGCCTGGGATGCAGCACTCTCAGAAATGACTGCAGAGAATTAGTTGCCACTAAAGTAGCATTTTCTGCCACTGGGTGCACAATACTGTCTCAAAAGCTGCCAGGCACAGAGAGGATTTTTTGTGACCAGCTCTCCATCTGCAGTATTAACCTGGAGATGGATGTCAGAGAGGGAGGAGTGGCACTGGAAGCTTGCAGCTATCAAGGCAAGTATCCTTCCTCCAGCTCCCTCAGCTAGAAAGTGTCTCACCTGTTTAGCAGATGTTTCCTTTTGTGGTCACACACTCATGCCAGCGCTGTTTGATGTATCAGCAGCCTTCTGATGGCAGGAGAAGTCAGAAGGGGAAGGGTAGAAAGGGAAGGAGGAGTCACCTGCTGTTAAAATGGTGACACGATGATCATCCATAGCCTCACGGTTTAGTAATAAAGGATAAAACTATTCTGTCTTCTCAGAACAGCTTTATTGACACTACAATGTGTTCTTCAGTGGGAACCTGTGAGGGGAAACCCCTGAGCAAGAAAAGAGTTGTGAGTTCCTTCCTCCAAAGAGCAGAACAGCCAAGTGCCAGAATTCTGTGTAATCTCTAAGTGGTGGCTGGGAGTCTCCCAGCTCTGCTGTACTTCTCTGCTCTGACAGCCCGTGCTGAGGGCACAGAGCTCTGGAACAGGCTGTTAGACAGGCACAAGGTTAATTTGACTGCTCTGGAAAGCACGGAGAGGAGAAGGTGGCAAATGCATTCGTCAGTCAGAGGAAGGGGAAATGATTTGTTATTACTGAAGCATGTGTTGTTATTTCAGAAATAACCAGCGTCAGGCACAGAAATAGCAACAAGATGGTGCTTCAAGGTGCTTAATCCCTGGGAAGGGAAGCATGGAGACACTGCAGAATAAATTGGAATGGAGTTGCCTGTTGTTAGCTGCCATGCCTGCAGATATAATAACTAGCCATGGGCCAAGGCAAGGCTTTGATGCAAACACAGGCTCACTTGAAATGCCCAGCACGGACAGAGGAGTTACTGGGGCTGCTGAAGTAGCTCAACAGTGAAAGTGCAGCTCTGATCTTTTTAACAACCCAGATTAAGCATAAAAACACAAAAGAAAAATAAGAATCTATCCGTGAGTATGTGCACCCTCCCATAAACTGCAGCAGGAAAACTGAAGGAAGCTGAAAGACAATTTAGTAACTCCCTTGTACCAGAGCTGGGCACAGTGAGCTCCTCAGTTCAGTGTTTTATAGGAAAGAGAAGAACTGGAGAGGATGAGGGGATGTTATTCCTGCTCTGTAAAATAATCAAATTTCTGTAGCCCACCAGCTTTATGTGTTTTTGTATTCCTGGCATGAGATTTGCCTTCACCATGGAGTTACTTTGCAATCAGTAGGAGTCAAAAAGCATGAAGGGTTTTAAATCTTAGTGAAGCTTTTCATCCTATAGATGTTTTAGATTTTTTTTTTCAAAGTATGCCAAAAAGCTGCTTGCTACATTGGAGGTGTGCATGTGTGTGAGCTGACATGTATATCTATGCACACAGCACATAAATAGACATTCCAAGCCAACATCTGAGAAGTCAGTCACTCTCAGCAGCAGCTTTGCCACAGGTGAAAAGGTGATTTTTTTAGGGCCATTGAACACTATAAATGTGTTCATTGTATCAGTGCTTCAGAAATACCCATTCTAAATGACTTTGTGTTGATCCACTGTGAAAATTCATTGTGCTCAATTGCCCTCAAAATTTCTCATTTCTCATCTGTGCTGTTGCAGTTTGCTGAGTGCACAGCAGCCCACGGAGCAGCCGGGCAGGCACCCGGCTCCAGAGGGCCTGGAAAGGGTTTTTATTCCTGCCAGGCTGCTCTGTGCTCCCCAAAACCTGAGCAGATCTGAGTCAAGGGCTGGGAGCTGCGAGGCTTTCCCAGGTGGGAATAGATGGAGCTGATGTTGAGTTGTGCACACACAAAGGCTTGAGTGTGTCACATGTCACACGTACCTGAGATGTGGAAAATGGAGCTGGGCTTTAATTTTTAATCATACCTTTGATTCAGAGAAGTCAAACCCACTCTCTCATCAGTTCTATTCAGTTTAGGAGAAAAAGGAAAAAAAAAAAAACCCAAATTATCGGGTGGCACAAATAATTTTCAGCATGCATGGCAAGAAATTGAGTCATAAAATGATTGTTAGGGTTCTTTTTGACATCTCCTTGAAACAAGACTTACAGGGAGGGTTTCTTTTTTTTTTTTTTCAGTTTTAAAAAGGAACATTTACAGCTGACTTTTAATCTGTTTTATTTGTCCTTTAATTTACTGTATTGTCTGACTCCTTGTAAAAGCCTGTGCCAATGAGCCTTTCAGCTGTGAGGGAAAGCAATGCCTGCTTTGGACCAGAGGATGGTGGCATTTAAAGAGCTCTTGGGCACTCCTTGTTGCAATACCTGGGGGTTCTCTCAGGCAGTGGGACATCCATGGCATCAGAGAAACCTGGTGGGATTGACAGAAGCACTGGGTGAGGAAGCTGTGTGGAAGAAAATGATCATATGATCGTTTTGATGACAGTGAAGAAAATTCAAATATGAATTTTATGAGAGAACTTTGCATTGGAATGGGATGGGATGTGCAGGAAGTGTGGTGTGGAGTACAGAGCTGGAAATGAAAGAGAAATGTGGTTTTGCTTCACCTTCCAACCTTCTGCTTGTGAGCTCACAGACAAACTCCTGCCTGTGGGTCAGACAGCTTGGGCACTTTGTCTTTAAAGTCAGGGCAGGAGATGCTTCATTGTGTAGAAGACCTTGATTTCTCTTCCAGTGAGTAGAACTTTAATTCCATCCTGGCATGACATCCTGCTGCAGTGCTGGCTCATTTCTGGGTTGCTGTGGCAGGGGAATTCCTCCTTAAGCAGCACCAAGCCACTGCTCCAGCAGGGATTCAGCCTCTGCTACTAAACCTGGGACTCAGCAGGGCAATGGCAAGGTCAGGCTGCCTCACTCTGTCTGTTCAGTGTGGCAGCCTACTCCATATTTCCCTACAAGTCCCAAACTCTGTGTTCTTTACATGCTTTTAATCTCAAAAAAGGGAAAAAGGAGAAATACTCATTTTTTTGTTTTTATTAGCAGACCATTTGTCTTTCATTTCTGCTCTGCACTGTTTTTCTTTCTCAAAAAATTATTTTTATTTAAATTCTTCTAAAAAAAAAAAAAAAAGATTCCTTGTTAGCAGGTGAAAGCTGTCTCCCAGGGATGTGAATATCAGCAGTCATTTTTTTAAAGAAAAACAGTATTTGCAAGCAGGCTGCATTTCTAGTCTGGGATGTTAAGTGTGCAACAAATGTTAGTCTTGGCAAACACATCAAGCACTCTCATGTCTCTGTGTCTCTATATTAATTTCTAGACCCTAGTGGTGATACTCTGGGTGGTAAAGAAGTACTAATTCATATAAATGGTGGCATGAACAGTTATAATTCATCTGCTCTTCAGGTTTAAGTAAAAAAGGACCAAGCATTCTAAACCAGAAAATATTATCTGATTTGATTTTATATAATAGTTTGGTTCTTTTGAAGTCCTTGGGAACAAAGGAAAGCACTCCCTCATTTTAGTTTTTTGGGGTTTTTTTTAAGGTATTTAAATGCATTAAAGGAATAGAGCCATTCTTATAAAGAAAATAAAACATCAGAGGAATATTCTTCTGCCTAGGCTTGTGAAAGCTGGGCTTTGTCCAAATTATTTGCTGACTTCAGTCATCCATTTCTGAGAAAGAGAAAAAGGAACAGCATCACTCAATCTCAGAAGGTCTCTCAGGAGAAGACAAAGGCCAGCTCGTGCCCATTGTCTCCACTCAGCTGTTCAATACTCATCATCCTTGTTCTTCTTATTCCTATGCCTCAAAGTAATTTCAGAATGAGGAGAGATAATGGGAAGACGTGTACGAGAGAGCATCTCTGGCAAATGTGACCAATTCTGCAGAAAAGGAGCTGCTCTTGTTATAAAGTTTTAATTTTCTTTTACTTGGTTTTACAGCAGGTCTTCAGCCTTTCACTGCTGGTTTTATGGTATTTCAAAAAACATTTGCTTCCCCAGTAAAATATTATATTTATGTCATCTGTAAATTTGCATTTTCAGGGCTCCAATGGCATCGTTTATTTGGATAAATTGCATTTACACTGCAGTTGCACTCTGGTTCATAATTAAATCACTTTCAGTCTAAGTAAGTACAGGAAATCCATGCTTCAGTGTGCAAGTCTGCTGACAAAGTGAAGGGTAACCCAATTCTCATCCACACAACTTTTTAATTAGTTGCTGCACATCTGAGGATTAGGCTTGTTGGGATGTCTTGCAGAAAATAACATTAATATTCAATTTGGTTAAGGGCTTTCAATAAACAAACAGAATTAATAAAGCTATTAGGCAAATGTCTCTGATGACCACTTTCCACGTGGATTGCAGCTCTTCAGAGGCATTTCCAAAGGCAGGCAGCTGAGAAGGGTTTCTCTGCCCTGTTTTGGCTGAGTCTTGAGGAGTAGCTGGGCATTTTCCATCCCGAGCTCATCTGCATTTGAATTTGCTGAATGTATTTTCTGGGGTCTACAAAAGGCAGGTGGAAAAGAGTGCTCTGTTACAAGCTCTGTTATCAGCCTCTCAAAGTACAGCATTTCATTTTCTCTTTGTCTGTTTTGTCTAAGTTTCAGAATATTCTGCATCTGAACAAGAAAGCACTTTTTTTTTTTTTTGTGGGTTTGAAATTATTTGAGAAATGAAAGGTTTGTCAAATTATGCCTTTACCTGGATTTTATTTTTTTTTTTTTAATATGAGGAATGGTTTTGTGAAATGTTCTGGATGAGCCTCTACTGCTCCAAGTCAAATGATTGGCATTAAAAAAAACCAGCTCATCTAATGTAAACCTGGGAATTATTTTAGGCTTATATTGTCATTTGACAAATCTGGAACTTCAGTGAAAGAGAACTGACATAAAAATTAATTCATATTTCTTGGAAAATGAGCTCTGCTACTTACGTAAGTCCTGGCAAGGCGGTGTTGATTTTGTGTGGAGATTTTGGCTGGTTTTATGGTGTCATAAATTCACTTGATGTTATAGCTTGCTATAGATCACAAACATCCTTTCACAGCTTTTGAGAGCTATTGAGGTAGCAGTGGTGAGGTAACTTCTCCCAAAATACTGTTTACATTCTGTTGGATCCCTGTGGGGACAGGTTGTGTTTGCATTGGAGAGACACTCACTTCCTACCCAGTACATTATTTGTACATTCCATCTATTTGCAAGTGTGTGTGTGTGAAATTGATTTCACTTCATTTTTTTTTGCCAAAAAGTTAAAAAGAAAAACAATTTCGATGGCACTAGGAGAAGGGCTTTTAAGAAGCCACGTGGCCAGTAGGAATTGGACTAAACCCTTTGGGTGTTGGTTTGTGATTTGCTCTGCACTGAGCTGCAGTGATGGAGTTGTTCACCTGCCCAACAAAGGCTGCAGGCATTCCTGAAACATCTCTGCACAGACTAAATTTGGTGAAGAGCACAGAACCTGCTTCCTTTACCCCACTGACAGAGGTGATCTGGCTGGGGGGTGCAGAGGGTCCTCCCCCAGCTCTGGAGTGCCATTCCTGACTGTCCCCATTCCATTTGCTGCAGTTTGATTTCAGCCTCTGCTGGTCAGTTAAAGGTGCTGAAGCACTGCAGGGTAGGGGTTTGTCTGGAAATTTTATCTTCTACTTTATTGCAGAGGGTGTCCAGCTACTTGTAAATTTAGTGGGGCCCCAGCAGCCACTGCTCTTCCCTTTGCACTTTGCTCCACGCTCCCTGCTCAAGTCTGGGACTCGAACTCTTGGGAATAAATGAGGAATGTTCCATATTGTGGCTGCCAACAGAAGTGGGTAGTGCAAGAATATTTCAAAGCAAGATTGCTTGTGACTTTTCACAGCTTTCAAATTGCAGCTTGCTTTGTAATCCACTGAAATGACACAAGTTTCTCCTGTCCCAGGCGTTTTTCCTGTCAGCAGGCAGGATCCAGCAGTCTCTCCCATCCACAGGGGGCTCGTTAAGCTCCATGGTGTTTGTTGCTGCTAATTTGATGTGGCATGGCAAGAAGGACTGGCCCCAAGTCCACACTGCAGTGTAGTGTGGTGGAAATGATAAAATTCTTCCCTTGCTTGGTGGAGGTTGTTCTCCCAGCCCTGATTTCAGGTTGTGTCAGCACTCAGTGCAGAGCAGCTCTGCAGGGGCAGATCTGTACTGAGCTTTATTCCTGCCATGAGAAAGCACCACGTGCAGTTCTGTGTGTGACGCTGTTCTCACCTCCTGAAGGGAAATCCTTTGGGCTGGGTGCTTTTCCCAGGGCTGGGGTTTGCAAGGGCTGGGAGCTGGCCATGGCTCCCTCCCTGCCTTCCCCCCTTTGGCTCCTGGAGTGGCTCCTGCAGCAGCTCCCAGGCTGGTGCAGCCCAAATCCATCCTCCCTCCCATGCTGAGATCTCGTTCCTGGAGCTGCTGCTGCACAGCCCAAAGGGGGGAAACCCTTCAGAAGGAGGCTGCTGGTGCCAGGAAGGTTGGGAGTGTTCAGCCTTAACAATGTGACAGCTTCATCCCCTAATGGGACCTTTTCCATCAGAGATGGATACACTGATGTGTCCAGGAGTAACCCATTCCCACACTGATCTATTGAGTTCTCAGGAGAAATTAAATAAATAATTAAATGTTCCAAAATGATCAATTTGGAGGAAGCCTTTAATCAATTATTAATTGATTATTCACATTAGCACAATGCTTGTAAGGATCAAAACCTAATTTTGACAACATATGCAAACTTATCCTTTTGAATTTAATAATATATTCTCAATCTGTTGTTCATTAAGGTGAACATCTGTGAATTCATTATATTTTCTCTAAGCTTGCTGCACCACAAACTTCATTTCTTTAACAAATTTTCCAAAGAATAATCCCATTACAAGCTTAGTTTATAATACATACAATGACAGCTCTGTTAGCATGTTTATCTTCTTGTTGTTGTTGTTGTTTTGGGGCTTTTTTTTTTTTTTTTTTGATAATAAGTATTTGCAGCAAAATCTGTTCTGGGATGGCACAGAGAGTTAGACCAGGGAAAGTGGATTAATCTGGTTGAGGAAACTGGCTGCAGAGTCTGAGATGTTGTTAACAGAAAATGAGATATTGTTAACTTAAAAAATGTGCCAGAGGTTTCCCAAAGTAGGATGATTTAGCTCTGAATGTCCACTTGCAAGGTTTAGAAAATAGACATTTCATCCACCTCAGTGTTTGCCTTGTTTTGTTCCAATGTGGATTTTTCAAGTAATGCAAATGTACAATTCCTCTCTTGCTAATTTTACATGGCTGTTGAGGTGAAATTGTGACAGTTTTCAATGCACACCACGAAGGAGAAAGAAGAAACGGGTGACAAATGCTGGTTTTGAACTTTTAAATGGAAATATGTGGCACTGTTCAGAGAGAATGCCTCTGGGTGTTCCTTCAGACACTTTGCAGGCAGTGTTGATGCTCTTGCATGGTCCAGCTGTAGCAGAGCCCTCCCAGGCCCCTTTCCATGGAGAGCTGCCTCTCCTTGCTTGGACTGTTTTCCATAAAGTTAATGGCAAATGAAATACTGATCTTTCAGAGGAGATGAGTTACGTGCTGGATTAATTTGACCAGCCCACATTAGGAGAGCACCGAGCAGAATTTGCAGCTGCAGAAGATTGTCACCATGTTCCTGTGCTTAATGGAATAATTTAGGCATAGAGACAGAAAGAAATCTACACTAAAATGAGTACAAGCACTTTTAAGCAGAAAACCTGTAGCTAATTTTCAATCCTGTAATTGAATTTGCAGGATGGCACATAAATAAAGCTGGGCTTTTTAAAAAGTTGGACGCTTTGCAGTGCATAACAATGTTTTACTGCCTCATAATGCTTCCCCCTGGCTTTCCCCATGTACTCTGCAGTTCCATTGCAATGCTGGGTGTCCAAACCTTCACCCGTGCTGCAGCCTGCTCAGGATTGTGTCTGGAGGCTTCAGAAATGCATTCAAATCGTCCCCAGGCTGCTCAATGCCAGCTGTTAATCTGTAATGTGCTGCAGCAGTGCCTGTCCCTTCTGGACTGCAGCCTGAGCTGAGGGGCAGAGCTCTTCTCCTAAAGGCTGTTGGGTGATTTCATGCTTTGCTCCCACTAAAATCACAGAATAGTTTGGGCTGGCTGGGACCTTAAAACTCATCTTGTCCCACCCCAGCCATGGCAGGGACACCTCCCACTGTCCCAGGTGCTCCCAGCCCTGTCCAGCCTGGCCTTGGGCACTGCCAGGGATCCAGGGGCAGCCCCAGCTGCTCTGGGCACCCTGGGCCAGGGCCTGCCCACCCCCAAAATAAAGGATTTCATCTTGATATCTGCTCTAAACCCGCTGGCTTTCCACTTGAAGCCATCCCCCCTTGTCCTGTCACTGCATGCTCTGGTTCGTCAGGGCAGTTTGTAACAGCTTTGATTCCAAGCCTGAGCTGTGAAGGGTTTTTGTGTTTTCTGAAACAAAAGTCCACCAGAATTTCTAACGCTATTAAATAATGCCAAAAATGGCTTTATATTCTTTTTTAACTTCTTCTGACTTTACTGAAGCACTTACATTTGGTAATTGAACAAGATTTTGCAAGGCACTGAGTAAAATGGTGCTAAAAAGTTGCCATGATGACATCAGCTCAAGAGCTGTGCCCTTGAACTCACTGCTGCCTCGCAGGGCTGGGCTGCCTTGAGTGCATTAGAGATGCAATTTGACCAAGCACTGAGGGTTTTCAACCTTTTTTTAAACCTTCTTTTAAAGTGAGTGGAAGGTAAGGCCACCTGGGTTGAAGCAGAGGACACCAAGCTCATTGTAAGATTGAGTCTTCACTGTAACTCATGCCCCTAACATTTTAGATAATCCATTCATCTCTCTTGAACAGCTAATATCTGTGATAATGCCACATTTCTACATCACCCAAAGTCAATTAAAAGATGTGTATTGTAGCTATATTTTAATCAAGACTTGCTGGGGAAATGGAAGTGAAGGATTCTGCTTGCCTTAATAGTACCATTGGCAAAAAGAAAAGCTGACTGGAAAATCAAATTAATTATCTCTTCTTTCTATGCCCTTTATATGTTCACTTCCTTTGTAAAATGAGTTTAAATTATTTCTATACTAAGAAAAAAGGTATTTAAAAATCATGAAAAAAGTAGATGTATCTTTCTAGACCATTCACTTGGAGAACTCAGGTGTAATTAGTTAAATTTTGCTCTATAAATAAGACCTCAGCAAAATACTGGTTCTCATTGAGAGATGCTGAGTGGACAGTGACTTTTCAGACCTTCCAGCCCCACCTACTTATGAAGTTTAAACTTCAGGTTCTGCTAAATTTTGAAGGGTTTCAGGATCACTCCTGAGAAGTATTTGCTACTTTTTGATGTGTTCTAAAGTAGAAGAAAAAAAAAGGAAAAAAAAGGTATTTTACTATTTTACAGATTAAATAATCTCGTCCTAAACATGACCTCACATAGTTCTTCAAAGCAAATAGTTTATTGTGTGTATGTGAGGGAAGGATTGTCATGGATGGTTGAATTTATTTTGATTGTTGGTTAGGAAAGAAAAGCCTGAGCTGCTGCTTACCACACATTAAGAATAGGCAAGAGGAAAAAAAAAAAAAAGGCTGCATTGGCAATGAATCTATTGGTCCTGTGACAGATTTGAGATTAAGTTCTTATACCTCCGTGACATTTTGAAGTAGACCATTTTTGTTGAGGGAAAGAGAGAGGAAAGGGAAAGGTCATGTCTCTCTTATCAGGCAGTCATGGTCTCCTGTAAAATAGAAATGTCTGTTTAATGTCAGTGAACAGCCCAGATGGAGATTCATGTTGGAGCAAAGCATCCATACTTTATCTGATACCTCAAAGTTTACACTACTTAAACCTTGTGATAACAGGATCCCGAGTCATCTTCTGATGGGATTCTTCTATCATTGCACCATGATTCTCCACAGCTGCCCATTTTCTCTCCCTTTTCTCCTCCAAACTCAGCCCCTCTGCATTCCTGACAAACTAACCCTTGTACCAGGTATCTGCAGTCACGAGGGAGCAGAGGAGCTCAGACTCAGCTTACTGCCTTAAAATATTCCATGGCCTTTGCTGAGGGTGACTTTTGCAAGTCCTCTTTCCCTCTTGGCTGAATTTACAGAGAGAGGAGCTCAAAACTCATTGCTCAAAGTTATCAGGAGTGCCACAAAGGGAAATGAAAGCATTACCCACAGCAAGTTTGACTTCATCAGTCCTTTGAGCTCTGTAGAAGGGACAACTTCATTTCTGGGCTGCCTTTGGTTTTGTTCCATCTCCTCCTCTGTCTTACAAATCTACTTCTAGCATGTTTTTATTTACCTAAATGATTTGTTTCAAAAATGCATTGCTTGAAAGCTTTTCTTCAGTGATAAAATAAGAAAGATTCTCTTCTTCTTCTTCTTAAACTTCACAGGCTATATGGAAATGGGGAAAAAAATTCTTGTGGGCAGTCATGATAGTTTAATGAGAGTAATAAGAGCAACAGCTTTTACTTCATTACTCTGTGGAGTTCTGAGCTGTTACTTTCCCCCACATTAAAATAAAAAGGATTTAAGTGCAGGATTTAAGGATTTAACCTTGAGGTTCAAGGTGTGAATGTGCATCTGTGGGGTTGTATACATGGGGTCTGGTGTAAAACTGGGCAAAACTGAACCAGCTACAGGTGAATGTGCCTGAAGGAAGTTTTGATATTACCAGGAAGAAAACTCATTTTAGCAGACAAGTGTATTTTTTTTTTCTGTGTCTGCTGTGTGCACGTGCAGGGGTTTTTAATTAACCACATCTTTCCTCACTGTGCCCTTCTACATAAGGAATATCCTTCAAAGAAAGATACACTTTTTAACAGCTAAGGCTTCCACGTTATTTCTGGCAATAATTGGTGAATATTATTTAATAAGTAATGATTGAAATAACTCTTTCACTGAAATTACCTCTTACGGAATTTCTGAACTGGTGGCAAATTATATTTCATTGCATATTCATGCAGTTTAATTTAATACTGTATTTAATGTGAAATATGACATTAATTGCTTGTAAATAGTTTTTTATACTCTAGATGCAGCTTTTAAAATACTGTAATATCAGGAATAATGACCTGGCCAAACACTTCAATCAGTCAGTGTCTTTGTTAATATTAGGTATGTTGGCAAACCAATTGAAAAGAAGGAATTTTGGGTTATGCAGTCAAGCAGGGATTTAATTACATGTCTTCTGGAGTTTGATAGAATAAAGCAAGTGGAGGCAATGTTTTGGCAGCTAAGACCTAGGAAAAATAAACATAAGTAATTAGTTTATGTTCTGTTACTCTCTTCAATTTTTCTTCACCTGTACCTTCCCCTTAATTTCCTCCAATTTCTTCTGCTTTGCTGTGGTCCCTCCACGTCACTGCCTGCTCATCCTTCTGCCTGTGGTCATTTAATGTTCCTTTACTTTTCAGGATTGATTCTCCTTTCAGTCCTTTCCCTCTACCTTCAGCTCCTGGGTTTCATTTCTCATTCTCAGACCAGTGCTTGGCCTGATCTTTGATGCATTCTCATAAGCCCTTGGAGGGTTTTTTACTGAAAGGGAGGACATAAATCAACCCACGGTCCCCATGAGCCAAAACCAGAGATGCTCATGTCTGTGGAGCACAGGTCACAGCAGCAAAGTCAGTTTTATATAGACAGGCACCTTTCAGGGTCTTGTCCCAGATTCCTGGAGTTCCTTCTCTTTGTCACTCTGGAATTCTGCTTCCTCCCAATACTGCCCTGTTAGGAGCTGTTCATACCTGGTGTGATTTGCTGTCATTAGTGGGATTTTACATTCTTTTCCAGATCAAAACATGTAAATGTCTCTGGGTCTCTTGGAAAGCTTTAATCTCCTAAAGTAGGTTTTATTGAAGAGCTGTTGTTTTTTTTTTTTTTTTTTTGACATTCGTGATAAGTTTGATAATTGCATTAATAATTATTCTTTCATGTTTGCTATTTACAACCCACAAAGCATCTGATTCTGAGCCTCGAGGAGAAATCAAAATAATAGTGGAGTCAAAGCCATGACAGCAACTGAAAGCAGACTTGGTTGGTGCTGAAAAGAAAGAGCTGAGTCTGGGGGAGAGGGATGGCTCTGGTCACTGCTGGTCACTGCCACATGTGGCAGGGCCAGGGTGTGTCCCACTGCAGCAGCTGGAGTGTGGCTCCATTCCCTGAGACCCCCAGGACAAGAACTTTCTTCCATAAACTCATCAATTTCTGCCCTAAATCCCTTGAGCAACTATTTAAATAACTGCGAGCTTCGTGTGTCTCTGTTTTCAATTTACAAAATTTATCACTTCACCTCTGGGTTTGCAGTGGGGATCTGCTGAATCTGAGCACTTCAAAGGAAATTTAGCAGTTGGAGCTCCTAATAAATCCTTATCTTGCCCATCTGGATAATTTGTATTAACATGTCCATTAAAGGTTTGCTTACAGCTTGGAGATTTCCTCCAGAAACGCTTCAGAATATTGAAGTAAAGGGAAAGCAAACAATAACAATATTCATAATTTTATATCCATTAACAGCTCAGACAACATTTAAACAGCCACCAAAAAAAAAGGACATTTTTTACTCTCAACATAATTAACCAAGTGCTTTTCAACTCCCAAACAATTTTGCATCCCAGTCTGTCAAGTTGGGAAATATTGGAAAGATTGGAACCTCTCCCTGTCCTCTTCCTTCCAGTGAATTCTAATTTAGAATTTTGTGCTCTTCTCATAATATTAGGTCTGCTCTGTTACTTTTCAGTTTTAGGTATGCTAAACATTTAGTCCAGGAGAAAATTTAGTTCTAGTTAAATTCTATTTATCTTACATAAAAATTTACCTTTGACAGGCAAGCACAGGATGGATTTTAAAAGCTGTTCTTAAATGAGATTATATCCATCTCATGTCCAAGATTTTTTGTTTAAAAATTAAAAACAAAAGCTTGGCTTGGTTAATACTGGTATGAGTTTTCTGGGGTTTTTTTGGTTTTGATTTTTTAATCTAATTCTGCTTCTCTCTTGGATGGATGCTCTTGCTGTTAGTGTAGTGTTTGGAAACTGAAAGCTTTAAAATATTCTATATAATTGAGTTAGTATTTGAAATCCATGTAATTTTTTAGGGTTTTTTTGTATTTTTTTCCTAAGGCTCATGACACACTGAAAAATCTCTGCTTTGTTAAAATTCAGAAATCTTTTGATATACTTCCATTTGAGCCCCAAAGTTCGTGTCCAAACATTTTTTCCAGCCTTTTTTCATCCTTTATTTCATGTAGGGGGTAGGAAAGTGAAAATGGCCCATCACTGTGCTGGGAAGCAGAGGAGGTGTGGAGAGCTGTCATTGCTCTTTGGGAGAAATACCAAAATATTATGAATAGCATTTGAAATGGGAATAGTATGAATATGATTTGAAATGGGAAACGCGTGCTACGCTTTGATTGGCAGATCTATTTCATTTTAGCGTCAATAAAAATCCCACAGAGCCAGGCTGGGCTGTGGATCCAGCATCTCCCCACCCTCACCCTGTGCCTCTTTATCCCATCAGCTCCATCAGAGAGCCCAGACGTGCCTGGCTCTTGCTTCATGCCAGATAATCCTGTCGAGGCTTCCACGGAGCATCCCAAATGTCTGTGGGCGTGGGGCTTTTCTGACACGCTTTCCATCCCATCCTTTCCCCCTGTTATTAAACATGTTTCCTTCTTCCCTACAACCGCCCTGATTATTTTCTGTTTTGTCATAAAATATTTGCTTAGTAACAGGCGCAGGAACTTGGCAGTCATCTCCGTGTTTCTGCCTTTGATTGTGAGGAGCTTTGAACCCATACACAACATTTCACAATTCAGAGGGGAAAAGTAAGCCTGGCAGTTGATTTCCAGCTTTTAACCACCATGCAGAGCAAAATATTTATTTACAGTGATCATAGTTCCATTGTTCTGCAGACTGTAGGAAATAATAATACCTAATCAGATACTCCTGCAATTCAGAACCTAAAATTATCTTGGCTCCTACAAGATTGGCTTTAACCTTTATCTTGCAGATTCTTTTCTCCTGTTTGCCTCCAATTTTTAATGGCAGGGAAAAAATGAAGACACTTTTGCATTTTTCTGACTGCAGCATGGAAGGTTTTATTGCCAATCTGTCTGACTGGAGTTAATGAGAATATCTATCAACCCTATGCTAGATATTAGCAATATTTATCAAAAAGTTCATTTTTCACATGAAGCTAACGTTCCTTCTGAACCATCTGCTATTTTTCCCAGAATTCAGCAACAGCAGGGAATTTGCTAGAAGAAGTAGCAGTGTCTGATGTGGGGATGGCATGGGTTGGAGCTGGAATTGGGATGGCACAGGCTGGAGCTGGAATTGGGATGGGACAGGCTGGAGCTGGAATTGGGATGGGACAGGCTGGAGCAGGAATTGGGATGGGACAGGCTGGAGCTGGAATTGGGATGGGACAGGCTGGAGCTGGAATTGGGATGGGACAGGCTGGAGCTGGAATTGGGATGGGACAGGCTGGAGCTGGAATTGGGATGGGACAGGCTGGGGCTGGAATTGGGATGGGACAGGCTGGAGCTGGAATTGGGATGGGACAGGCTGGAGCAGGAATTGGGATGGGATAGGATGGAGCTGGAATTGGGATGGCAGAGGCTGGAGCTGGAATTGGGATGGGACAGGCTGGAGCTGGAATTGGGATGGGATAGGATGGAGCTGGAATTGGGATGGCACAGGCTGGAGCTGGAATTGGGATGGGACAGGCTGGAGCAGGAATTGGGATGGCACAGGCTGGAGCTGGAATTGGGATGGCACAGGCTGGAGCTGGAATTGGGATGGGACAGGCTGGAGCAGGAATTGGGATGGGATAGGATGGAGCTGGAATTGGGATGGCAGAGGCTGGAGCTGGAATTGGGATGGGACAGGCTGGAGCTGGAATTGGGATGGGATAGGATGGAGCTGGAATTGGGATGGCACAGGCTGGAGCTGGAATTGGGATGGGACAGGCTGGAGCAGGAATTGGGATGGCACAGGCTGGAGCTGGAATTGGGATGGGACAGGCTGGAGCTGGAGTGTCTCAGTCCCTCTGGAGCCCCCTCAGGGTTTTGAGTAAAACCAATTTAATGCAGAATGATGCCTGGGGTTGGAAGGGACCTTGAAGATCCTCCCATTCCAGCCCTCTGCCATGGGTGGGGACACTTCCCACTGTCCCAGGTGGCTCAGGGGACCCAGCCTGGCCTGGGACACACCCAGGGATGGGGCAGCCTCAGCTTCTCTGGCCACCCTCTCATTTGACCACTTCTCCTTTGTAGCCAGCTCTGATCCAGGGCCACAATTTAGCCAAAGAAAGGGCAGCAGTGTCTGTCTTTGCTTTGTTTAAATTTCTGCATAACCAGAAGTTCACATCAGGACAGGACCTTTTGTATAAGGCCCTGTGTTTTATTTGCAGCCATGCAAATGAAAATCAGCTAATTCCTAAAACTGGGTTTTGTGTTTGCAGGTCGTGCCATGTCCTGGTGTGTTTTACAAACAGCCCTCAATTATTCTGTGCCCCCCTTTTTCCATGGTGGGCCAGATTTATTTCTCTTTGAATAATTATCTGACATATGGCAGCCCCTGATAGTGTTTCAGGAAAAAAACAACCAGTGTAAATGAGAGGAGCAGCTCTGGGTGTGCTGGGCAGGAATCTGTGCTTTTACAGGAAATCCATGAGGCCCTGAGTGTTCCCAAATTGCTGAGCAGCCCCTGCCTGTGCCTTGGAGGTTTGCAGATTTGATGGTTTGGGGATGCTGGACCTATGGTGAATATATTGTATATGATCAAGTTCTATGATGTGGAAATTTCAGGGAATAAATTTGGTGTCTTTGTATCAAGTTTTTCCCAGAGGGATATATCAAGATGGAATAAATGTTTTAAAAATTGAGTTTTTTTTAAAAACTTTTGAGAACACTGAAATAGAGGAGGTAAAAGTTTTCTCTTTTTGTTGTGGAAGTGTGTTTAGGATTTATTGTAGAAATTACCTTTTTTTTTAAGTTGGAAAAGCAAACAAGTGCTTTAGATAAATTGATACATACCTTCATTTTAACCTACTTTGTTCACACAAAATGCTTTTAAAAGCTTGATTTACAGAAGGACTAATTTGACTTGGTAAAAATGCAACTGTTTTGAAATGCAATTTTGTGATTCTCCCCTAACCAGATCTTGGAAGCCTTTTCCTGTGATTTGCTGTGGGTGACTGTAAAGTGCCATTTCTGGACATGTTTGTTCAGGTCAGGCCATAAATGCATCTCAGTCTGAGTCCTTCCAGGGTGCTGTGCTCTGAAACCTGTGTGTGGATCTCAGGTGCATCCCATGGATAAACTTCTTTGGCTTCTCCAGGCCAGATGGAATTGCAATGCAGGTTCAGCTTCTCTGGGTATCTCATGTCTTTAGGCTTTGATTTTTCATTTTTTTGGGAAAGCAATGCAAAGCCTGACTATTTCTGGGGTTTTTAATGTAGAGATCAGCATCACAAGGCTGGTACTAAAGTTCAGAGCCCATTGTAGTAGTTTTCCCATTTTTACCTGGTACCATGCAATAGAGTCACTTTCTCATTCAGCATTTGTCTTCAAATGCAGATAGCACAAAGTTTTCTGCAAAATTATGCCAGAAAATACATATCCAGGGAGAGAAAATAAAGTTTGGATGTTAACATGCAGGGGTGGGAGTTAATTTTGCATGATCACTGACAGGAAAGCCATCCTGCCCCACAGCCAGCCCAGCCTCATAAATAAAGCACAGGCACCACAAATCACTCTTTTCTCTCTTCACTCTCTCTGCCCTTTGTGTTCATATTTTCCAGCAGCTGCATGTGCTATTAATCTGCATTTAGGTGAGGGCCTGGGCATCTGCTCTGTGCTGGCAAACAGATGCAGAGCAGAATTTGGGATTGAGGCTTTTTAAAATGTCACCCCGTGTTTCAGCATGGCACACAACCTGTTCCTTCAGTGCAGCTCCCTCCAGCCAGGGGGGCTGGAGCCCCCAGGGTTGGTATTTTCTCCCCTCCTGAGCACAGGGAGCAGCTCTGCCTGACTGCCCTGAGCTGGGAGGAGCTCTGGGGTCACCTCCACCTCTGCACCCCCCAGTCCCAGCTGCTGGTTTGCTCTGTGCTCTGGGGCACAGGAACTGCCCTGCTCTGCAGGGAGGGCACTGGGGCACAGCTGGGATCAGGGGGAGCTGCAGCACAAACCACTGGTGCTCTGCTCAGGATAGAAAGGGTGGAAAAAAGGCTAGAAGGAGTGTTTGGATATGAACTGTGGGGCCCAAATGGAAGCATATCAAAAGATTTCTGAATTTAAACAAAACAGAGATTTTTAAGTGTGTGCTGAGCCTCAGGAAAAAAAAAAAAAAAAACAAACCAAAACCAACAAATAATTTAAAAATACATGGATTTCAAATACTCAGTTATATAGAATCTTTTAAAGCTTTCAGTTTCCAAACACTACACTAAGAGCAAGAACACCCATCCATGAGAGAGACAGAATTAGAAAAAGAAATCAAGGCCAAAGAAAAACCCCAAAAAACTAATGCAAATATTAACCAATCCAAGCTTTTCTTTTTAATTTTTAAACATTGGACATGAGATGGATATAATCTCATTTAAGAACAGCTTTTACAGTCCCTCAGGGTGAGCACAGAGCAGGGGGGGTGTGTGCTCCTGCTTGTCCCTCACACCAGGGAACTGGAACAGATTGAGCCTGTCCAGGGATGGTGAGGGAGGCTTTGCCTTGAGGAGCACCCAGGGGGTTCTGCCCAGGACCCCCAGTGCTGAGAGGTGAGACCCAACATCTGGGCAAACCCAACATCTGGGCAAACCTGTGGTGGTGTTTGCAGGGTTCCAGGACGAGGGAAGAGATGAGAATCTTGACTCCATGTTTCAGAAGGCTGATTTATTATTTTATTATATATATATGATATTAAAAGAAAATGATATATTAAAACTCTACTAAAAGAATAGAAGAAAATTATTTAATCAGAAGGCCTGAAAGGAATAGAAAGGAATGATAATAAAATCTTGTGGCTGCTCACAGCCTCGACACAGCTGGCTGTCATTGGTCATCAAGTAAAAACAATTTCCCATGCTGGGTAACCAATTCTCCAGATCACATTCCAAAGCAGCAAAACATGGAGAAGCTGAAGCTTCCCAGCTTCTCAGGAGAAAAGATCCTAATGAAAGGATTTTTCAGAAAACATGTCTGTGACACAAACCCAGCCTGTCCTTGTTGTCCTCTGCTCAGTCCTCAGGCCAGCCCAGATCTCAGGCTCTCCTGAGCCCAGCCAAAGCCCCCCTGGTTCTGCTGCCCTTCCCCAGCACGCTGGCCCAGCAGCACAGAGAGCTCTGCAGGTTTTTGTGCCTGGGTTGGCTGGTGCACCTGGGGCAGTGTGCCCCTGCTCTGGCCTGCCAGAGCCTGCTCGGGGCTCTGGGCTGGAAAAAACACCCAGGGAGATTGTCCCATGTCAGTGCTCCTAGCCAGCTGCCACCCTTTGATCCAGGGGGAACACTCCCTGGGAGATAATCTGAGTAGCAAAGCTAAGCAGAAATCAAACTGCTCTTGCTGTGCATCTTTGATGCACTGGAACTTAATTTACTTTATGCATAGAACTGCTGTAACTTTACCTGGAGGCCAGGTGCAATTTGGATTGCTTCTTTTTTTTTCTTTTCAAGAAATCCAATAAACAATATTAAAGTGTTTTATGCCTATACAAACAGGCTATAGATTAATTGTTATCCCTTTTATATATGTATATATATATTTTTTTCAATCAGGCTGAAGCAGGGGCTTCTATGACTTGTTTAGTTTGGAGTCACTGAAGTTAAAAATTAATTAATTGCAAACGTTTTATTTGTCAAGTTATTCTTTGGGTAATACAAATATGGCTTATCCTATTCTGCAGGTAGATGTTAATGCTCTCTTGTCTTGACAAGGCAGAGACACAACAGGCATGTCCCAGGAAAAGCACAGCTTAGTTTAAAACCCATCTTTGCCCTCCATTAAACCATCCCAAATTGGTTCAGCAGCAATGATATTGCTGTGATTTATCAGTGGGAGCTCTGAAAGTGAAAGGTGAAAGCCAGAGTAGATAAAAGCAGGTACATCAAGTTAGGTGTACAAATTAAATCACAAGATTTGGGTTCCCAAGTAATTCCTGACCTGATTTTTTTAGTGTCATTCACTTGCTGATCCCATCTGCCTCACCAGGACAGGTGGGTTTTCTAAAAATAGATGTGGGAGTGGAGCTTTAAACACCTCATTCTGAAAATAGAGCAAGGTAAGCATTTTAAATCCTGCGATTGGGCTTGAATCTGATATTTAAATTAGATATCAGGAAGAAATTCTTTATTTTGAGGGTGGGAGCCCTGGCACAGGTGCCCAGAGCAGCTGGGGCTGCCCCTGGATCCCTGGCAGTGCCCAAGACCAGGCTGGACAGGTCTGGGAGCACCTGGGACAGTGGGAGGTGTCCCTGGCATGGCAGAGGGTTGGCAATAAATGATCTGTAAAGTCCTTTCCAACCCAGACCACTCTGGGATTCCCTGATTTGCAATCTGTGGAATGCTCTTTCATTAAATCTTATTTCAAGTCTGGTGCAGTGACATCAATAGCGAGGGGTTTGTTCTCAAACAAAGCTTATTTCTACCTAAAAACTATGTTCAAATAAAACTTTTGAAGCTGGCTCCTGTAGGTTTATTTACATTTTCTGTGTGCTACCTGGCAGAATTATGGGATGCCCAAGAGCAGCTGCCCATTAAGTTTTCACTCTGCCTAGAGCTGGCTGGTATCTGTGCTGGGATTCTTTTCTTTTCCCTAAACTCTGTTGTCTAATAAGGAGAAGCCACTTTCTACTACTCCAAATTTTAATTAGAGCACTTGATTAAGGCAGAATTCTGTTCTGTCTTAAGTGTAAATCCCCACAGACTTTGTTAAACTCTGTTGTCTGCGGGTCAGAGTTTAGAGCAGTGATTGGTCTCTAAAGGAGTTAATGCTTGGACAGTGGGGGCTCAGTAAAGCAAGTGCATTAATGTTTTCATCAATTCCAGCTAGCTTACAGTATTTCACTGGTCAGATCTAATTTGCTTGATGAGACATCACTGAAAGATGTTATCTATAGTGTAAGCTTAGGAATTGATTGTAACACATAATTCAAGGGCACTGTTTCATGCCTAGGGCAAGAAATGCTATTTTTCTCTTCATTTAATTTGTTCTTTTATAATAGCTTATTTTTTTTCCAAACTATATCCACCAGATTTGTTTGTAGATTTGCAAAGAACCAAAAATTATGTTAATAAAGCACCCAAAACCTTTTTTTTTTTTTTTCACCTGGACCCCCTGTAAAATTGTGTTTATTTTTGCCAATGTGTGTCAGAATGTGGGAATATCTCAGGCAAGTGGGATATCAGTTTTTATTTGCATTCAAAGCTACTGTGGTTAGTGTGGTTATCTCATTCCTCAGTCATTAAAAGAAAAGACTTGGACCTCAGTTTTACCAATATTGTGAAACTCACATTAAACAAGCTCCACTGATACTTTATACATGTATTATTATATATGTATATATACATAAAGACAGCAGTCAGGCATTAGCTAATATCAGTTTAGGGTGTATCTGAAGGCTGAATATTCAGCTCCCAGACTGAAATTCTTACATTAATTGGCTTTTAACTGTCCCCTCTCTACAGTTTCTGTCTTTGCAAGGCTGGAGTCAGCCTTGTGCCTCAGGAGAGCTGTTGGTGTTACCAAGCAAATCCCGTGTATTTCACTGCTCTGGACACTTCAGGGTGGATTTTCCCCTGTAATAAGAGAGAATGGACTGTGATGAGTCAGCTGGACACTTAAGGTCCACGGGAGATTTACTGCTGTGTGTGTGCCCTGATCAGTGCCACTGCCCTGGCAGTGCAGCCATCAATCCAGGCTGCCCCTACAGCTCTGCCACTCAGCTGGCCAGGAAATGCTGACAGCCCAAGTGTTAGAACAAACCATCAGTAGTTTTCCACAGTGCCTGTGAAAATTTCAGATTTCAGACAGTTCAAGCCTCATTGACCTCGGATGGGTGTAATTTAGGACGATTTTTGTACGTTTGCTTTTTCCCATAAATGCTGTTAGCTCAGTTAGCTAAGTTGTAAGTGATGTTCAAATGTTGTGCTTGAGTGCACTCCTCAGCTGATGCTGGACACAGGAATAATTTGGATTGCATTTGGCATAGTATTTCTGATTCTCTAAGAGTCAGGTAGCTAGCAAAGTCAGAATTTATCTGGGCAGAGCCCTGACAAGAATGACCAAGAAGAGGAAATTAATTGTAAGAAAGTTGGTTCTATACCCATGACCATAACCTGTTTGTCCTGACTGCCTGCAGCAGGGGCTTGTGTCTCCCTCTCTTGTTTCTTTATTTTACTGGGAAAAGGTTTCCCTTTCTGTAGCCAGTGTTGGTTCTGATTGTCCTCCTGCCCTCATTTCACAATATCCCTGAGGGTTTTACATGTGCAAATTTATTCATATCATCATTGGCCCGGTGACTGGCACTGCCAAACACTTCCATGTGACTTCTGTCTAATAAACCATTAATTACTGAAGAAGCAGCCATGAATTTAGTCCAGGTAGCTCTTTTCCTGATCAGACACCTGTCTGCTTTTCAAAAGGTTTGGAAAGCCAACTTCCACCCATCCATATCCACGTCAGCATCACTCCAAAGTGAGATCTTGTGGCACCTCTGTGTGACATGAGGCAGGATTCTTTTTGCCTTGATGTCTGTGATCTCTTCTCCATTTTCCTCCAATACACCACAGATTGATGTTTTTGGACCCTCTTTTACCTTTATTGTTTATTGCAGCAGCAGAGTTGGTTATTGGCCATTAGATGCATCCAGTGGCCTCTCTGTGCAGTGGCTTGTGGCAAAACTCCTCTGTGGCTGTGGCTGTAATGCCCATGCAGAATCTGATGGCCCGTGACCATAAGGGACTCAAATCATGGAAGAAATGAATGCTCCCAGTGCTCTGATTGTGCTTTTTAATCCAGCCACAATGGAGATCCTGTATTGTTTTCCAGTGTTCATTTCTCATCCCAGCAAAATTACCTGACTCTTGGTGTGAGGTTATGCACTGAGTGCATTTGATGCCCCTCGTGCTGAGCATTGTCTGCTCAGGATTCCACACTTCCCTTTGACTGGAATTGCCATTATCGTTTCTGTTGTCATGGTTCAAATTAATTTCCTGTGGAACAGGGATGCTAACGAGCTCCAGTGAGTTGTAACTGCAGAGGGAGTCTGCTCAGCCAAAAACTGGAAAGTAAATTGGAGATCTTTTGGTTTCTGAGTGTTAGGATTGCCTTTCTTATGGGGGAGGCTCCATTATTCTCAGGGTTTTTTGAATGACATTCAGCATGGATTGAATTATGTCTTCTGTTGTCTATATTTGGGCAGAGGTTATAGTTGTCGCATTTTAATTAAAAAATAAAAATAAAATAGGTTACCTGGATCTGTTAATAAATTTTAGGACTTAACTGCAGGACATTTTGGCCAGATGTACATGACCACCTTTCTCAGAATGTGTCTAATGAGAACAGTCCCAAGAACATCATGTTCTCTTAGATGAACCCCATTCCTGATGAGAAGAGGAAAGATATTCCTCTTTATTATCACATCACACTTCAGAACTCATAAATAGCCTTATTTTCAGAAAGATTTTACTGTGTGTCCATGGCTGTGTTAAGGAGTTGGGTTTGTAGAAGTCTCTGGAAGATTTCTGCCTTGGTTCAGGCTCTGGCATTTTAAGTCACCTGTTCTTGCTGTGCTTCAGGTTCAGTGAGGATAACACTGATTTCTCTTCAGGAAGGAACATTCTGATGAAGTCTTTGGAAATAATTCCAGGAAGTAAATTGCTTCTAAGGGAGCATTAAATTCAGGCATTTAAAACCCCTCACAGTAACATATAATAAAGAAAATAATAGCAATAAATTTCTCCATCTCCTGCATTTAATTTTTAATAAAAAATTTCTATTACCTCAAACTTTTTCAAAATAACATTCCACAAATTCTGGCAATTATGTTGAGGCTGAACTGAATGTTCCAAGCTAATTTTGCTCCTTTCTTATACTGTATACCAAGTAGCTGCAAAAAAAAAAGAAAAAAGTGTAGTTTTCCTACTCCAGAGCATTTTAACAGAGTGTTTGCTGCCATAATTTAAGAAAAGGAATCCGAGTGCTGCTCTAGAAAGAAAGGAGGATCCCTGACTTGTAATGAGCAGTCCCTAGACTGTGTTTGTGTTGGTTTCTGCCTCCTGATCAGAACTGGCTGAGGTCATACAACCTTTGGATCAGAAATAGAGCATATGTGTGGTTCAGGTTTTGCATAACTACTTTCAGAATGCTTTACCCTCCCAGGACCTGTCCCCCTCGGGTTCAGTGTGCTCATGGGCACGAGGTGGGCTGAGTTCTGTCTCATCCCTTTAGAGGCACCGGAGCCGATCCTCCCCGGGGGATGAGAGGGAAAGCTCAGAACTGAGCCCTGCAGCAGGACAGAACCTTCTGGACCCTGCAGGCATCCTGCACACCTGTCAGACCATCCCCAAAAGGCAGTTTGTTGCTTTGCCAGCGCCCCCACACAAAGAATAAATAATGTGAAATCAGGCAGACACCAAAGCGCTGGAAGCGCAGCGAGCGAGGGCGGCCGGCCGTGCTTTGGC
The DNA here is from genome assembly GCF_027477595.1 of Haemorhous mexicanus. NCBI lineage: Eukaryota > Metazoa > Chordata > Aves > Passeriformes > Fringillidae > Haemorhous > Haemorhous mexicanus. The sequence goes on from NC_082354.1 coordinate 18,458,214, forward strand.
ATGAACTGAGGGGAGAACATTCCAGAGCACCCCTGGCAGGGCCAGGCTTAACAAACGGGTCCACTTGACAAACTTCACCTCCCTTTCTGCTCATCTGCAGGCTTTCATGGCTGTGAATTTCCTCTCCTGAATTACCTGTGCAGGATTTCCTGCAGGCTGAAGGCAGCTTGTAACTGGCTCGGATGCTCAGCTTTCCTCATTACCAGCCCTGCCTGGCTGCCCACTGAGCTAAATGCTCCAAGTTTTGTACTGCCAGGCAAATTTACCTGCAAAGAGGCAAAGGCCCCATGCCAGAATTAGCTTTGTATCCAGAATCCTCACTTCTCTATGCACAGAGAAATAAAATTCCTTGTCCAAAATGCTGCACTCAGGTTTGCCACTGAGTGAAGGAATTAAGGAAGTGCTGGCACAGTGGTGGTTCCTTACCAGGCTGATCCTGATTTCATGTTACACAAGACTCATGTTCATATAATGTTACTGAAGAGATGCAGATGTTTCATTCCCAGTATGACTGAATTTCCCCCAGGCATTTGGTTCACATTAGGGTGCTGTCCTGGCATGATGGGATGTTATCCCTTTTAGTTGTATTTCATTCTTGGTATTTTTGGGAAAATTTACAGGGATTCAGTTTCTATTCACTTCCTCTTATAAAGGTAATTTGCTATAAGTAAAAAAGAAAAAAAAAAGTAATAAAAGGAATGGCCATATGTGGGGACAGCTGTCCTGGTGAGTCCTGAGAAGGTGGCCAGGATGTCAGAAAAGTCTCTGATGATGCAACATTGTTTGTGTTGCTGTTAAAAGAAATAATAGGTCATGAATGGATATCTGATTATATTTCTACTTTTCAGCTATCACCCTTTTGTTATAGCCTACGACAGGTCCAGTGACATGTATTTTTTTTTTTGTTTCAATCAGAAATAATCTCTCCATGCTGTTTCTAAGTGGTGACTGTAAGAAAGTTTGTGGATTTGGAAAGATAACTGTCTTGTGCTGGGTATCAACACATGCTGAAGGTTAGGAGCTGTGCCATGCACAGTTGTCTGTCACATCCCAATCCATTTTTCAGTGCTGCGAGGAAGGTGTGAGCCCTGCTGAGCTGGAGTGGCAAACGTGGTGTGAGGGTATTGACTGGGAGAGAAGCACATTTCTGTTCTTCCTTATCCGACACCCCGTCATCCTCCCTGCACCCTCCTGCTGCTTTTCTGCAAACATTGCCACTCTTCACAGAGCAAATTAAGTTCTCAAGTAGGTTTTCAACTTTTTTCCGTGGTGGAGGAGGTGAATAATGAAAACCCCAGGCAGCACAGCCCAGGGGCTGGCTGCAGAAACCAAGGGGGGTGCTCAGGATTGCTCTGCTCTGGTCCCTCTTGGAGCCCCAGAGGTTGGGATGGTTCCCCCTTGGCTCCTGACAGAGCTTTGGTGATGGAGCTCCCTCAGTGCTGGAGCTCCAGCTCATTAGTTTCATCACCTCTTTTTGCTGCAGTCTGTCCTGACAGCTTGAAAGGGTATTGATTAAGGGCTTAACTCACTTTTTATCACAGCTAATTATATTTTTTTGGCTGGGTGCTAGATTTCGAGACATTGGGTTTGCAGCAGCCTGCAGCACACGGAGGGGTGATTATAACTTGAGTGAACTGTTTGCCACAGGTTCTGACTGTCAGCTATCAAAATTAGTATTCATAAGGAGTTTGAGAAGGAAAAATTTCCAGTCTTTTGAGATACCTGTTCAGAATTCAGATCTTATTTTCATCCTGAGTACATGGCTGCTTCTCATCTTCCCTTACTCACATTGCTGCTTGTGAAAATTTGGGAGGGGCTTTGAGCAGTGAACCACACCAATTTTGCTGCAGAATTGGCTCTGAGGTAGCAGTTGTGTTTCTGAGAGATGGTAGGAGCACACCTTTGAGAATGAGAGATGAAGAATTAACCAGAGGCAAAGGTCCTATTGTACTAATTAAATTTAATTAGATTTATACGAGCATCAGTAGAGCTAATTCTTTTTTTTTCTTTTTTTTTTTTTTCATAGTGTTTACATGGTTATAGATTGTTCATTGTAGTGAGGTGCTGGAGTTTTCTTGTTATTCTCTGCCAATTTGTTTTCTTTCTGAAGCTAAATAGGTATTTCTAAATGCATTTTAAATCATCTTAAGTTACATAATTTAGTTAATCTTGGAAACATACTAAACCCAGATATTTAGGAAGGAAGAACAACATTAATTAACTTTGTAAGGAATGAGATCAATATTGTTCTTTTCCAGTTACTCCAATTTAGTTTCTCTGTTCCACTTTCTAAAAGGAGAGCTGATGGAGGGTGTGGGGAGAGGTTTAATGTGACAGTTTTCACAGCCACTCAAGTGAGTAAGCATCTTTCTCAATTTCTTCCACAAACATGCTCTTGTACACTGCCACTGCTACTGGTTTGTGGCATCCAAATTACTGAGGTGGTTCCTTGAATCCTCCAGCATTTGCAGTCAGAATCCTCTTGCTGTGAAAACAAAGGATTTTGGTCAGTCTAACTGATGTCTTAGTGGGCTAAAGAACTTTTATTAGCCCAGTTATAATGATGCTCACACTTATAATTCCAAATATATGCAGTTAAAATTAATAAATGCCAGCTTTCTTTTATCTGACCCTCTCTCAGCTGTTCTGGTGCTTTTACACTCCCTCACTGCTCAGTGGTTTCCTTCTGGGGGGAGGTGAGCATACTTCAGGCAGGAGCATTCAGATCCTTTCACAGAAATGTGATGCTGATGGTTTCTTCCTCCCCACCCTTCACTATAGCCAGGGCCATCTCTACAGGCTTGCTAAATATCCTCCACCTTGCTCTTCACATGAATCTTGGCCCTAAATTATTGTAGGCAGTGTTTTTTACATGGATCCTGGTTCTTCTTTCCCCTTGTTAACCCCAAAGCTCCCAGGGGTGCATTCACCCCCAAAGGATGGGGTTTGTGCCTCTGGTCCCTCCAAACTCACCCTGTGCCTGCACCTCAGGTCATGCCCTGCCTCTCTCCTGCTCTGTGCTGCACTCAAAGCCAGTTCATCTTCCCCAGAGTGACTCCTGTGCTGCTGTTTATCAGTTTTGTGCACTTGTATGTGTCTCTGTAAAGCAGGAGCTGTTTCCCTGAGCCAGGAGCTCACCAGCAGTTGTGCAGTTCTGACAGTGGCTGCTCCAAGCAGAGCAAGCACAGCCCAGCCCAGCAGGGCACGTCCAGCAAAGCCTGGCAGCTCTGAGCTCTGAGCTGAGCCCACAGCTTCTGCCCTGGGTGGAAACAGTCAAGGCAAGAAGAATTCCACATTTATAGACTTCCTTGGCTCCATAGTGGCACTGTGATGTTTTCTGAAAAATCCCTTCCCCAGGATTTCTTCTCCTAGGAAGCTGAGAAGCCTCAGAAAAAAATGTAAATAATAATAATCTGATTGCTTCTCCTTGTGTTTTGCTGCCTTGGAATGTGGTAGGTGATTCCTTCATTAGTTCAATGTGAAATGTGTTTTCTTAATGACCAATCACAGCCAGCTGTGTCAGACTCTGAGAAGTCACAGGTTATTATTATTCATTCCTTTCTAGCCTTCTGATTTATCCTTTCTATTTCTTTAGTATAATTAATATAATATAATATAATATAATATAATATAATATAATATAATATAATATAATATAATATAATATAATATAATATAATATAATATAATATAATATAATAACATCAGCCTTCTGAGAACTTGGAGTCAAATTCTCATCTCTCACCTCATCCTGGGGACCTCACAACACCACAGCATAGCAAAGGAGAAATGTGAGTTAGCTGCAGTTTTATTCCCTGCAACTATACCACAGAGTAAACCTCTCTCTTTTCTCTTCCACCACAGTTACCTGAAACCCTGAGCTGTCTTTTTCATATTTAGCTTTTTGCAAACTTCCCCAGTTACACCTGCAGTCCTCCATCCCAGCTGGGACCTGCAGCTCCTGTTTCATTCATGCCCTTTGCTGTGGCATTTTTCTCACCTGGGGATGGGTCCTGAAAGGTGCCCAGCAGAGAGAGATCTGAATGCTGAAAAATAAGGGTTAACCCTTCTTACTAATGAATCACAGGCATGAAATGTGTATTTGTGTGCTTTCTCTGCATCCCTAAATGTTCAGCTGGGGCAGAGGCACCAGGCCTGGGTGTGCTGAGGATGCTGGGCACAAGCACACAAAGAGGGAAGTCTGGACTCTGAGTAATTTGCAATGAGCATTTGTAAGTAATTCCAGGTATTAAGTGTAACAGTGCTTTCTCCCCCTGTGATTTTCTGCACCCATTTTTTCTGTCTCTTCCTTGATTGCTAATCAAGTTGCATACAGGAATGTTTTCCTGATGAGTCTCAGTCTCTGGGCAGTCTCTCATATGTGCCTCACCACCAAAACATGTAATTTGATCACTGTGTGTATGTAATAGAATTCATCTTCTCAGAAGCTTGAAAGTGTTCCCCTCTGTGCCAAAGGCTAAATATCCCTGAGTCTGTTAAGTGGACTTGTCCTCCAAGCCTAAGGAAATAAATGGAATGCTGATTTGATAGTTTTAAGTACAATTTCAATAATCACAGTATCCCATTTCATAAACTGTGTGCTGCCACAGGCTTCTCTGCTTTGATTTTCCTGTTTGGGAATGTTCAGCTGGGCCCTGTGTCCTTATGGCCAGGGAGGATGGGGGGTTCCTGGGATGCATGAGGAGGAGTGTGGCCAGCAGCTCATGGGGGAGATCCTCCCCCTGTGCTCTGCCCTGCTGGGGCCACATCTGGAGCACTGTGTCCAGTTCTGTCCCTTGGTTTTGTGATCGTGGTTATTTGCTTTTACTGGGGGGAAAAAAAGAAAAAAAAAGTAGGGGGGGAGAAGTGAGAAGATAAAAACTCTCCCTGTATTTCTGAAGTGTTTTGTTGTTGTTGTTGTTGTTGTTTTTTGGTTTTTTTTTACAGAAGTTGTAGGCTTTCATGTGTTTGTCCAAGCTCTCTAGAATGGTCAATGATTCTGTAAAAGTAGGATTGGAGGCAATAATGAGGAGCACATGTGAGCAGAGTAGCAGACAAAACCCAGCTGTTACTGCATGGCCCGTGATGGCAGTGTTGGACCCAAGTGAATAAAAGACCTTTCTGGAGCTGAACTGCCAGCCTGTCCCTAAAATATTCCTGTTTTTCTTATTGAGTTGGCTGTAGCTCCTGAGGATCAGCAGGTGCTATTTCTGTGCTCGTGGAGATGTGACACCAGCTGCCTTTGTCCCCTGCTTGTCACTCGTGTGCTTTGCCAAAGGTCAGGCCCTGAAGATTCCTGCTTAACTTGGGAGTCTGGTTTCTGGTGCTGTAGCAAGGCAAATGGTCTGTTTAAACACTGTCTGGAAGGAGCTGTCTTTTGCTTACAGTGGGCTGATTTGAGTCACAGTCTGCCATGAATAATGAATGCAAAGGAGAGGCTGCAGTTCAGTCACAAATTATTATTTATGGAATTACTGCTGACTTCTCGTTAGCACTTGTGAGTGCCAGACCAGCTCTTGGAGGAGTTAGGAGATTGCTTAATGAAGATTCATTTATTAGGATGCATGGCTGGCCAATCTACTGGTCATCACATTGATTTTAGGACTGGATCAGAGTGTGAGCAACCTTTGCACAGCTGAGGAGTGAAAAGCAGCTGAACTACTTTGGGCAACTTCTGTGTAATGTATTTTTTTAATTTTTCTTTGTATTAAGAAGTAGCTCATTCTTTCCTTCATTTCTTTTTTAAAAGCTTTGAAATAAAGAAATTTTGCTATGTGATAATTTTTTTAAGTAGGACTTTGTATAATAATGCAGGAAGATATTGCACAACTAATCCCTAAATTTTCATTTCATATGGTAAAACCTGCTGCAATTCCCTCCACTCAGGCAGATTTAGTCTGCTCCAAGCTTTGTGGTTCTGACAAGCAAATTATATAGGAATGTCAAAAGTGTAAACACAGTATAAATACATCTGAAAAAGCAGAATGTCTCCCAGATATTTTATTCATAGGCATGGACCAGTGTCACCTAATCAGGGGGGATAAATGTCTCTTTGAACATAAACAATTTATGGGTATAAATTGAGGTTATGTTGTTCCCCACCCTCATGTCTAAATCTCTTTTTAAACATTTTTTTCTCCTTGACAAAAATCATCTGATTGCTCAGGGGTGGATACCCACACGTGGTTTAGGTGTTTGGTTGTTCCTGCTACAGTAATCCTTGGTGTGCACTCACTTTCCTTCACACCCTTTTTGCTTCTGGGAACATCCAGGGAATACACTTGGCTTTGATGGAACAACTTAAAAATACATCCAGAAACTTATCCAGAAACTTAAAAATATATCCAGGAACTTAAAAATACATCCAGGGGTAACCCAGGTGTTGTAAACAAAGGAATCTAAAAACCAATCAAACAAACAAACCAAGCAAAGGAACAGCCACCCACCCCAAACCACCCTGGATGCCCAATGCTTTATTTTCCTGGATGGGAAATCTGTCATGGATTGTTTGACTCAAGTTTTGAGCTGGCTGAGATAACACAAATCATTGCACTTTAAACTATAAACTGCAAAAATTGAACTTTCAGCCTTTGGTGGGGCCATCTCAGTGGGACCCTTTTGTCAGATGTTGTCTTGCCCCGAGGAGACATTGACTGCACAACTTTCCATCGCTGCAGTTAATTCCCTGCCCCTCTCTCACTTCTCCAAATTGATCTGGTTTTCAGCTTTTCCTGCAAACCTGCTCCCCTGGAGGGCAGGTGGGAGCTTGGGCAGCACGTGGCAGGGGCTGTGCTGGATTTCTGGGCTTCAAAACAGACCTGAGAGGGGGAAAATCTGTCTTGGACTGCCTTGGCGAGCAGCAGGTGCCACAGAAAGTTCAGTTGTGTCTCCCAGTTCAGGGGCACTCCTGAGGGAAGGCAAAGGAGGGAGATAATGCTCATTGTCCCTGTCTGGGTGTCCCTGCCTTGTCCTGTGGGGCAGGAACAGCCTGGAGGGGATGATCAGACAGCTCAAACAGCAGAATTGGACCTTTTGGGTTTTATTGTGTTACTTTTAATCAGCTTAGCATTTTGCAAATTTCCCTTATATGTAAAAAAAGGAAAAATCTGTTTGCTGGTTTGCATTAATGTTCGAGATCTCTACTCTACTGCAATGGAAAATATGTCCAAAATCACATTAGGTTTCAGTAGTTTTCATTCACTGAACCTATGAGAAAACCAAATTAGTTTGTTCTTTTTTATGGGTATTATCAAGAGTCTTCTTAAAGTAGTTTAGAAGTCAAACTATCTAATTTTATAATTATTTTGGATGAACAAAACAGTAAAAAGTCTGAGGGCACAATGTTTTCAGCTGTCTGGGATTAGCCTGATTTATTCTGCTTCCTGTTTTGGGTTTAATTATGATATCACTAAATATTCCCAGAAGTTATCTCAGAACAAACAAACAAGCAAATTAAAAAGGAGTTTGGTTTGAGTTTTCTTTTTGCTTTGTTTGTTTTGTGGTTTTTTGTTTAGTTCTGTTCAGTTTGCTCTCTTGGGGGGATTACTTTTGGTTCTTTAAAGGCTTTAAAATGGCTGAAGAACTTGGTTAATCCGTGTGCTGCTTGTGGCGAGATGAAAAAGAACATGACATAATTGAAGAAAGGCTGGTGTGAGAGCTAATGTGGTTTTCAGGAGCCTGTTGAGAAAATCATCCCCAGCAGTGGGACTCCACAGCAGCTTCCTGCCAGCCCTGGGAGGGGAATTAGCTCTTTGCCACCATCCTCTTATCCACGAGGCACTGAGGACCCGTGGCCTGTTGCTGTGGGAAGGGCTTAGAGATGGTTTTGCCCAGGCTGGTGTTAAAGATTAGGCAGGATGTTTACCTGTGCAATAATTCAAACTAAACATAGAATCTGCTGAGATAAATTTGCTGTTCCCTCTTTCAGGGCTGCTATTTTCAGTGCTCATGAGGGAGTGTTTGAGTCTGGAGCTGTAGCAGAGCTGCCAGGGATGCAAGCTCGGACAAAGCCAACCTTTCCAGGAGGATGGGATGCCTGGTGGCTGATTTTGATTTGCATTGATTTGCCTGTGGTGCTGTTTGATTACCTCCAGGCTGGTGCTGGAAATGTGGGCTTTTCTGTTTGATGCCCCATTAGGTTCTTCCCTCCCTGTCCTATTGACACCTGCCCCAGGCTCTCCTCTGCCCCTGCTGTGGAGCTCCCTTCCCTCCTGCCTCTGCTACTGCAGAAATCAACTGGGGACAGTTTGGGGTGGGCCTGGGGCTGGGCACAGCCCTGCTGCTCTGCTTGTGTCTCTGAAACAAATGGCAGTAAAACATTCCAGCATTCTTTTAACATCATGGAACTTCCTGGAGCTCCTGTGACAGCATTCCTGAGGAAGCTCTCGGACACTCCTGTAAAGCAGGGCTTGGGTGAGAGAGGCTTTTGGAAGTTGGTCATTTTCTGTAGAGTCTCTTTGTTTTGATGAGTTGATAAGGGTTGTGTTAAAGCTGAATTGCAGGAAAATCACTGATATAGGAAAATCACTGACTGGTTCTCTACTAATGTTTTCTTTGTGAGGGAAAACTTTAAGATTTAAATAATCTCCCCTTTTCCCCCGATCTGGTTTTGCCAGTGGCAAATTATCAGGAGTCAAGCTGTAGCCCTGTTCTTTCTTCAAACTGGCCACTGTTGCCATGTTTTACCTTATGAATCTGGATTTTATTGGGGCTTTTACCACTCATTTCACCCAACAGCTGTTTGGAGGAGACAGGGTTGGGTAAGGTGTGGATCAGGTTTCCCATGTGCAGGTAAGGCACCTGTCAGGGTATGGTGGTGCTGCTTTGGAACATTTTAAAAGTCTGAGCAGATTCAGGATTGATTTGCTGACAGGAGCATCCATGCTGCTAATGTCAGTGCTGCATTCTGTTGCAGAGCTGATAGGCTGTTGGACAGGACAGATTTCAGCTCTCCTGAAGCTCAGACTGCTCTTGTGGAATGAGGGGCAAACTCTGGTGGGAGCAGGGCTGTCAGTGCAGCTGCAGAACAGGGAAAAAGACACATTTACAGGGGATAGCAGATAATTGTTATGGCTCAATCTTCAGCTTCATGAACCTGCAGAGCATTTCAGCAGGAACTTTGCTTGTCAGGGCATCCCTTCCTTAGCCACGGGTTTCTCAGCTCTGATTTGAAGATTTCCACTAATGAAGCTGTCTGTTCCTCACAGATGGAATACACTGCAGAACACATCTTCTGCAGTCACCAGGTTTTCAGTCTGGTTGGAGCAGATAAGATCATTATTGTTCTATCACGTGGCTCACAGAGCTTTGGTGTTGGATGATGTTCTCATGGAGGTTTTTAATCCATCTGGCTCCATCGAAACTGGCTCTGTTACCCCTCACTGGGTGCCCACTGGTATCAGCCAAATTACTCAGAAAACATTTGATTGAGTCACTTTCTTTCAGGGTTTTACTGCTTTAAGTGATGTTGTATGTGCTGGTTTTTATGTGCATTGTCTTTTAAGTTGCACGTGCATCACTCCCAGTGTGGGGCACTCTGTGATAGTTTATTGAAATGTAAATAATTTCCTTTGGTATATCTTGAGAGAGAAGAGCTTTTTCTCTGGGGAAGCATGCTGGATGGAGAGTGTGAGATGAGATTACAACTTGCCTAACAGTGTCCCTTCTACCCAGGACTCTTTATTTCATTTTTGGATTCTGCCTGTGACACAGCCTAACCCTCAGTCATGAGAATCAAGAGGGCAGAGCCATCTGTGCTTTGGTTTGTTGCTTTGTGAGTTGTTTTAACAACTGTCTTTTCTATTTTCTTCTGAAAAGGAACTCATATTTCTAAAGCCCATTGAAGTGAAGAATGATGTACATGTGCAAAATACTATGGTGCTATAGGCTGTTTTTCACATTTCTAACATCTGTTGTCAGTCTGGGGCAGTTGTTGTACATTTGTATTGCTGGGGGAAGGAAATTTACTGCAATGCAAAGCCCACAGGATGTGAAAATAGTGAATGTCTACCTGGAAAGTGTGGGAGCACTTCCCTGATAAGGAACTTGGCACAGTTTTGCTGATAGGGTGATGTGCTCCTGGAGTGCCCCACAAATTATTGATTGGAGCTGGAGAATCCTCTTTGGGAGCTGCTGTTTGTCCTCCCTCTCTTCTGTGGGTCCTGGGGGAGTCAGCTGGGAATCACTGTGGCCACTACCAAGAGTGGATTTATAGTCTTTAACTGTGGGGGAAAATGTTGAATTTCTTTTGAGGCAGGGATGTAAAGAAGGCAGAGAGGGAATTGTGGGCTGGGTTACAGAGGGCCAGCACGAGGGATGGAACACACGAGGAAATTATTCCTTCCCAACTGGGACATACAGCCACAGCTGCCTGACATCTTCCATCAGAGACTCTCAGCTTTAGCCATAATTTCTGCTGTGGGACAAATGGCCATGTGCTGCTCCTGAGCCCCAGAGGCAATCCCAGGGATGGAGGAGAGGGGGACCACGTGCTGCTCTGGGGCCCCTTGGTGTCACACGAGCACGGACTGAAATCTCTGCTGATTTGGGCTGGGCTCACTCGAGATGTGCCAGGACATTTCTCCAGCAAATCCATCCCTGTCTGTGTGTCAGGCATCCACAGCAACACAGCCCAAGTCTTTTGAACTTCTGGGAAGAGGCAGCTGGTGTGCTCCAGGCTGCAGCTTTGCTTCTGGTTCCTCCAAGAGCTGCTTTGAAACCAAAGCAATGCTGCCAACATTCTTTCAAACAATGAGCCTACTTCAAGAGTTTAATATTACTCCAGGGACTCTCAGGCAGGCATTGGGTTTTCAGAGAAGAGGTGCTTGTTTTTTATCAAAAAAAAAAAAAAAAAAAAAAAAAAAAAAAAAAAAAAGAAAGAAAAATGTTGTTTTTTTCAATGTGCAAGGAGGAGATCAAAGTTCCTTTAGTTTATGTTCTGTGCAAAGGTCTGAGTTTGGAGCTTCATATCTTCATCTCCTTGTGGTTCTGATTTCCCCATTGCAAACACCATGGTTGTGTGTCTTCTTTGCTATGGAACCCAAAATAAATCACAGTTTGTATTTCTGCAGCTGAATCACCTTTAACCAGTTGTGCAGCTCTTCCTCCCCTTCCTGGCTCCCTTCTGCAGCTCATTCCCCCACTTCTGAAAAAAGAGATTTTTAAGAAGCCTGGGTAATTAGCTGTAACAGTAACTACCAATATTTTTGATTCCTCAACCTCCTATAAAACTGCCAGAAAACTCTCAAATTCACTCCATTAAAGGGAGCTGTTGGAGTTCATGATGTGCTTTGATTTCTGACTCCTAATGAAGACACATTTCTAACTCTGTTCAAACACAAGATGTTCAACAATAAGCATTTGCTTTCCTCTAATTTTTCACTAAGAACCAATATGATTTTAAACAAAATAGGATTCTCAAAAAAATTATGGTTAGTCTCTGATGTAAAGAAGGGTCCTAAATGTGTTTGATAATGGAACAAAAATAAAACATGAAATGAGCAAAGCTGATTCTGCAGGTGTCTGCAAATCATACTGAGATAAAGTTGAAGGACAGGAGCTTGTTGCTTCTGATGGTTTAAGTGCCTTGCACACCCACTGCATGCTCTGAGCACAACAAAATGTTCTATCACACATTCCCTTCATCACACCCAGTGTAAGATCCATACTCCTGCAATAATAGCGGGGATAATTAATTCTGGCTTAAGTATTGGGAAATTATTGAGTGCTGCAATTACAGCACAATTTCCAAATGACAATCTTTAGAAGCAAGAAGCTGCCTCTACATCCCCCCAGATCTGAGTGCACTGAGAAACTTCTCCTCAGCACCAGAAGGAAAAGGCCCTGCAGGAGTGAATCTTAATGGAGTATTAATTGGGTAACACAGAGGGTGCACTTAGAACAGGACAAATAATCTGAAACACAAGTTTGATGAATTCCCTTCATCTCTGTGCTGTGGCTGCTGCAGCACTTTTGTTTGTATTGATCTGAACGGCGTGGAAGTTTTCTTTCATCTGTCATTTACATTCATTTTACCTCTTGCAATTGCCTCTGCCAGCTTTACATGCTTGTTTTCTGGTGAATCTATTAATAAGATTTCCAGTACATCAAAAGAATTTCTATTGGGCAAAGGTAGAATATAATACACTCGAGGTGTAGGAGGGTTCCTAGCTGCAATTTTACCTACTAAAAGTTATTAATGAGTTTTGTGAAGTAAAGAAAATAATTGGAAAGCATAATGCTAATTGCATGCTATAGATTTTCCTCTATTGCTTACTTGTTCAGCAAGTGACTTGCAGAATGGAATATTTGCACCATAGCTTTTTTTCCGATTGCAGTATGCCTTCTGAATTGACAAAAATAGGCCCAAAGGTCAAATTAATTAAAAACAGTAGGAGAAAGAGCACAAGCTTAACGCTGCAAGTTTGTATTTACATATTCTTGCCTGAAAAATGTGCGAGGTGCATTTTGTTGTGTGCAAAGCCCAGATGCTGTATGCCAACACAAATAAGAAATATCCTAAAGAGTAGAATTAAATGGAGTTCTTTACTCGGGAAAATTTCTGCATGATGATGATTTCAGGGTGAGCAACCAGGGCACTCAGCATGGGTTCTGGGCAGTGTAATTGATGCAGGGGTGCAGGTCTGTGGCTGTGTGAGGAGGGTGCCCATGCCCACAGTTACCCACATGACTTATGCCAGCTTTGCCCTCATTAATGTTTTTGCCTTTTCCTACTGCTTTATTCCAAAATCCTCCCTGGTTCTCAAGCATCTCCAGCAATTTGCCTTCCCCTGAGCTGTAGGAGCACAGAGCACACCCAAAGCCTTGCATTTGCCCCTCCATGGCTGCATTTTACAGGGGGTTCTGCCTTTCTGGACCAAGCAGAGCAAGCAGCTGCCTTTCCTGATCCTGACCTTGGTGTCAGCCTTGCAAAAGTACTTCAGATGTATGGGTTGTGAGTTTAATGTGGTTTGCATGGAGAATAATATTTACCTCTGATTTAACGGAGCTGTTCATGAGGTTTGAATAACCCTGAAGTGACAATTGTAGGGCTGTTAATCCTGTGAGGAGCCAGAGGTGGCTCTGAGAGCACTCAGGGCACTGCAGGAGCAGCATTAGCTGTGCTCTTGGCCTTCCCTCCCCAGCCCCTGGTGTTTCTCAGCTCCTTGGGCCACTCGAGAACTTTCCAAAGGTGCAGGGACTCAGACTGAGCATTGTGCTATTACACAGTAGTGCAGTTTTGGGGTTTATGCAGTACATGGCTTGGCACCGAGCTGGTTTTCAGCAGATCCTCTGTGCCAGGGGCTCTGGGTGTCTGGGCTGTGCAGTCAGCAGCCCCATGAGGAGGAGCTGCCTTCCAGAGATGCCCAGTCCTCACTTTCAGGACTTCTCTCCCATCTCCTCTTGGTGCTTTGTATATTTTTGCTTTGGCACCTTTCTCTTGGCTGCTGCAGTTGCCAAGTGCAGTTCTGCCTGGGTTTTCTGGTCTCTGTGTGTGGCTGCAGCTCTCACCTCTCCCTTTGCCCTCTTTGCCAGGGGAGCTGCCCAGGTCCCAGGTCTGGGCTTTGCAGAGCCAGGTCCAGAGCTGACCTTGCTCAGAGCTGAGCTCTCAGTGGGGCTGCAGAGCACGAGTCCCACGTGTGGGAGGTGGCATGGGACAAGGACAGCTGTCCCCTGCCCGGCTGAAACAGCAGCTCTGGGCTGGCTGTGAGCAGAAAAAACCTTCCCCAGCCTTCAGCTGGATCCTCTCCATGTCCCTCACCCAGCCCTGCATCATTCCTTCCTGCAAACTAACGTGTGCTGCATTTCCTCAGCAATTTGGGCTGCTGTGTTTTGCTCCAAGACGAGTGAGTAATCTCAGTGCTGCTGAAGAATGGCTGTGCTGAATATGGAAATGAGCTGGGAAGATTTAAGGAACAAGGGAAGGCTAATGGCTTTATATTTTGCTTTGCTGAAATGACACGAGTGGTGAATTGTGAAAGGCAGTTATATATTCTGATTATCTGAAAGGGCAATTGCAGAGGCATCGCTCTGGAGGAGCGAGGGATGATCTCAGGGAGACAATGCAGCACTTCAATTTGCAAAATTCTTCCCATTTGCAAATAGATATTTCAGACATCCATTTAAGAATGCATTATTAGCATGTAGTTAGACTCTAGTAAGTTTGAATATTTCATGTATTCTACTGTAAATAACAGCTAAATCTTATTCATTATCACCCTGATAACATAAGCTGTGAAAATAGTGATGCAAATGGGAGATTTCTGACTTTAATCAAATAAAACACAATCTTTTTTCTTAAACCAACTGGGAGAGAAAAATAGATCTTTCAGATGTTTAAAACAAAACCAAAGTATCGTTCACCATAGCATTAATCACCCAGAATCTTTCCTATTTACAATAAGAGAAGATTGAAAGAATGCAGAGTGTACCAGTGAAAAATTCCTTTATTTCAGTATGTGGAATGACTTCTCTTATTGAGAGCAAAAGTTTTATCTTACAATTGGAAAGGGAATTTCAGGACAAAACTTTTACTGAAAGTTTTCTTGATCCAGAGAAGTTTTCCTGGACCACTGGTGTCCATAGAGAGTGCCCTGCTGGAAAAATTGTCCATCCCAGGATGCTGGAATTCACTTTGTGCAGTCAAATGCAGCATGAACTGCATCATTGCTCGCAAATCTTGGCCTAGAGCTTTATTTTAGATATGCCAGCAGGTTTTCTTGGTAACTCTTGCTTCCTCCTTAGCCAGTTCACCTAAAGGTGGAGTAAGGTTTGCTGAGTAAGAGAGGTGACCTTGGTGGCCAGATGCTGTAAATTTAAAATTAAGGATGGGCCATCAAGGTGGCCAAAAGATATTTACTCAAGGCCACAAGGAAAACTGTTGCAAGGATAACTCTCTGATACAGAGAGCAGAAAAGAGAATGCTTTCACTGCTCTTCAAGAAGGTCTTGAGTTTCCTCAGAGTCCATTTTGGGCAAGGGAAAGTTTTTTGTCTATTCTTTCTCTTCTCCAGAAAGAGCAAGATGCTTTTATTGACAGCTGCATGAAATACATTCATTTTATCCTTGCATTTTATCTCTCATCAATTCCCATTCTAGCTAATCAAACCCTTGATATCAAACATTATAGATTTCCTGCTCTAACAAATGAAATGCTGTTATAACAAAGGTGTGCTGCCATAACAAATGGAGTGAGACAGTGACATGCCAAAGACCTGCCTTGTTACTCATTTTAAAAGGATTCTTTTGGCTTTTTTGTTTTTAATTTTTTTTTTTTAACCATACTAAAATGAGTTCAATTCAACAGCTTCATGAGTGCAAATCAAACATAAAGGTACTGCTGGTCTGTGTTACATGAACTGCTTTACAGTCATCCACACTGGGAGGAAAGATTTATTTAGCAGAGTGACATGCAGCTGAAGTGTTGCACCACTGCTTGAACTGGAGCAGCTAAGAACAGCCCTTGCACAAATCTTATTTTGCTTCTGACTTTGGCACACTTGCAAGCAAAAAAACCAAAATTAGCTAGAAATCCCTTTTTCTGGGAAGCATTAATAAGAACAGCTCCATTTCCTGCCTCAAAATGATGAAAGCACATTTCCAGGCTGCTTCAAGGGAACACTCATTCAGCTCCTGGGGTTGCACACACCAGTGCTGCTTCAGAAAGATTTGACCTTTGCAGGAAAAACTGAGCAGGAAAAAAAGTGGCAAAGGGAAGTAGGATCAGGTCCTTGAGGTTTCTTCAGGTCTCTCCAGCCCTAATGGCCTCCTCAGGGCTGAATTTAAGGCTCAGCCTTGACTGTGACACAAAAGGACCTCACTGGAGGTCTGTGAGTAATTCACTGGAAGGTTTAAATTCCATGAGTCCATGCCTTGCTCATGAAGAAACATGAAATTTATTTACCTGAGCCATGACTGAAATGTATAATTAGCACAATCAAATTAGAGCTAGAGCCCCATGCACGTTTATGAATGTAGAAATTCTGCTCCATTTCAATATTAACACAAAGAATTCACAATCCTGATAAAACCCAATCAATAGTTCTGCTGGAAAAGGTTCCTGCTGCTGGGGCAGCAGTCAGAAGCAGTCAGAAACATTGCTGAAATGCTTCTGTATTATTCTTTATTATGGTGTTCTTTTAACTATAAAATGGCTTTGCCTATCAGACATCAAGCATTCAAGATGATAACACCAAAGATGATGGAAATTGAAGAAATGTATTAAAGAAAAAAAATCAGAATTGATATTTTCCTCTTTTTCAAACTTAGCAACAGCACAGCCATAGTGCAACTTTCATGTGTAATTTTAATTTAATCACATGTCAAATTGAAGGCTTAGATGAATTAAACTTTAAAAAGCATGCTTTCAGCTATCATTTTGACATCTAGCATACAATAACTGCCTTTCAAAAGCTAAATAAAATGTTTGACATGCTTTAAATGTTATTTCCAGTTTTATTTGCTTTTTATTTCACTTCTTTGTTGTTATTTCAAGAAGCCCAGAAAATACAATTTAATTGCTAAATGTTGCTGGGGGAAGTCTTATGAGAGATACTCTGGTACAGCGAGGATTAGAGTCTGGAAATAAATACCCTTTGAAGTTGTTAATCAGAAATTTGTGAAGTTCCAGGTTCATAATGGGTTTGTTCAGCCATGATTTGGGGAATGGCTTTGTTCCATGACCTCGGTGCTGCGAGAGGACGATGGCAGTGCTGGCTGAGCCCCGGGTTACCTCAGTAAAAAAGGGAAGATTTGCCTCTGGAAGCCAAGTGTTGGTTACAAACCCCTTCCTTTCCCTGCCTGCACGGGAAGGGTTTCCCAGAGCTCTCTGCAATGGCCAAGAGCTGCAATATCTGACATTTCCCTTATCAGCTCAGTGCAGTTTTAGCTGCCTGCAAGAGGAGCCTGCAGGGACCTGGACGTGTCATTCCTGAAAGGTGCACAAGTGAGTGAGTGCTGGAGGTACAAGATAGTCCTGCTAGATTATTTCCCATCACTTGAGAGAATTCTTTGTGTGAGTGAATCCAGCTATAGGATCTGACAATTTGAAGTCATTTCCATTTGAGCAGGTGTAGGGGCACCATCTGTTCTGCTGGTTTTCTGTGGAGGGAGGGATTCTTTCATTGAAAATGTACAAATCTGTCTGAGATAATCACCCACGGTGAATTTCTATTTGTCTGGGCAGCCAACCCAGCTCTTATTTGCCCTTTTGAAATTAATAGGTTATGCTTCCTGCATCTAAATAAATAAACAAAGTGGGAGGGGTTATTTAAATCAATAAAAATGAAAGCCTGAAACTATTTACTTCTCTTATACTACTGTGGAGCAGTTAGATTTTTAATCACAGTGAGAAAAAACAAAAGTATTTATCAAATATTCTCTTCTTTAGAAGGCAGCCAGATACTGTATTTTCCCTTAGTAATTAATGAGGGTGTAAGATACCAGTTACTTTTGTTAATGAGATTAAATTAGGAGGACTAGCAAAATTTCTAACAAGAATATCAAAAGGATTCTATTGGATTTCTTTTGGAAGTTTTAAAGAGCTGAAAATACCTAGTCTTGCCAATATTCAAAAGGGTGAATATGGCAATTGGGAAAACAGCAGGTCTGTTTGATTTGACAACAAATAATCAGGAGCTGAAAGGGAAGCAACCAAAACATTGGGGCAGTGGGTGGAACATCTGAACTTGTTCAGTGGAAAGGAGGCCTTGCTCACCAAGCTTCCTCTGTGTGAGATGATAATTCAGGTTATTTGTGTAGTAGCTGGTGCTGTGAGATGATAATTCAGGTTATTAGTGTAGTAGCTGGTGCTGTGAGATGATAATTCAGGTTATTTGTGTTGGCAGTACCTGGGGGTGGTGCTTTTTTATGTGAGGTAGGGAAAACCTGACTTTAATGCCCACTAGGTTTGGACTTCTGAAATCAGCTGGGGATTATCACTTTGAACAAGTCTTCTTTCCTTCCCCCAAAAGTTGAGCCCTTCATTTTTCTTTTTGAAAAAAAAACCCAACCAAACAAAATCCCCACCCCCCAAACCCAAAACCCAAACCCATTCCTATGCAAGATCCCTGCAGGACCCATTAAATAAACCATAAAAGATCAGTGCTAAATTAGAAAAGGTGAATGCAGCAGTGATGTGCTGTTAATGAAGTGTTTCTATTTGTGTGAGCAATTTGGCATCTTTGTAGATACTCCAAAATACAGATCCCTGCTGGCAAAAATGGAGAAGTTTAATTTGAGTAAAAAATTATAATGATCTGTATTACATATTTTGCCTCTGACAAAGCCATCAACAGAATGTGATAAGATCTTAGATTTAATGTGCCAGGCTGCAAAACTTGTGGGAAATGCAGACTTAGGAAAGAGTTAAGAGAAACTCTTTGAACTGTATTTGTTGTGCTCCACTCTGCTCTGTATGGGGAAAGGAAAAATGAAAATACTGGCTTGTCTCTGTTGAGTTTCAGCACAAAGACATATTTCCCACTGGGTTTATGGTTGGATCCTCTCAGGCTGTTTGTTTTAATGTTATTCTGAGAATTTTGCACTGATAGTTGCTGGGTCCTGTTTGTCTCAATGAAAGCCTCTGCAACAAAAATTGCTGTTTTGGAACAAAAGGTGATGGTTGAGGATAAAAAGACAGGAGCTGGAAATTGTGGTTTGATTAGGGATCTTCTTTCTGCTTGTTCTTGAAGATAGTTGTTTTCTGGTTATTTCAGGTATTTCATACCCTCCTAACATTTGAAGTAAACAAGCAACTGAGAAAATTAAAAATTTATTTGACTACTTCTTTATTTACTGGCTGCTAATAGTGGAGAGAAATGCTGAAGTCGTCCTGTTTTTTTGTACTGTCTCACTGCATCTCCTCAATAAGGTCTGTTTTAGATCAGAATTATCATCTAAATAATATAATTAATTCAGCATAAATTAAAAAGTAATGTTTTTTTCTTTATGATCTCCTTTTAAACGGATATTAATTTGCTTCAATGAATGAAGATAATAAGGTTAATAGTTTAATGTTCCTCAGTTGATATCTGCTGCTTTTTCTATTACCTTTTTTTTTCCTTTTTGATTATAAATTGGCTAACCCCTGGTGTATAATACCAGAAATCATCCCTTCAGTGTATCCAAAGCTATTTACTTAGACTCATCTTTTATTATTCCCACTGCCACAGTCTAATTATTGTAGTGAAAGATTGAACACAGAATAGTTTGGGGCTTTGATCAGTCTTCATATAAATTTCAATAATGAGAGTAAAAGGTTTGCGGTTTTCTGAGATAATTTGATCCCTCCAGACACACTCAGCTTCTACCAAAGGCAGTGAATGCCATCTGAGACCTCTGACAGCATTTGTGTCTGGTCTCTGACATCTCTGCAAGCAAGATGCTTTTCTCATGCCAATAAAGAGTAATTTAATATTTTTAAATGTGGCAGAGAAACTCTAGACTGCTGCATGTTTTTTTTTCCTTAAATTTTCACTTCATTGTCCCCTATCAGTTTAATTGTCTGTATTACAAGTTCCTGCATCAGAATCCTCCAAGAATACATAATAGGTTTGCTTGCATGTCTCCCTTTTTGAAAAAGTAGACCAACTGTCATCCAGATAAATAAAACAAACCATAATCCTTGTTATTCCATTACTATCGGTGCTGGCTCCCTTCAGAGATAAATAGAAAAGCAGCTGGAGACTGAGGATATTTTGTAATCTTATAAATTGAAATTTAAATGCCTCAAGGAGGAAATTTCCAAAATAATTGTGACAGAAGATAAGTCCCAGCTTTTGGCAAAATTTTATTAGAATTACTTGTTCCAGATCGTTGTCTGACGCCTGCATGAATTAAGGAAAAGGCAGCAGTGCCATGGAGAGGAATAGCTGGGTTTTTTCATCTTGATGAATTTTTCTGGAAGTGCTCTGTCATCAGTGTTATCAGGTGTGACACTCTCAGGAACACAATCAAATTTAAAATCATGAGCCTTTAGCTGATGCCAGTTGATTTTAAATCATACAGGTCTGATCTTTCTGACCAATAGCATCTCCATTTATGCAGCTAAATATTACCATTTTTAACTGACCGTGAGGGTTAGTTAGAAACATTTGTAATTTTGCTTGGGATATGGGATTTGTTTTTTCTTACTGGACTAGGAAGCTAAAAAAGCATTGGTGACTTTCTGGTCTCTGCTGTCAGCTGGTTTAAACCTTCTGCTGTATTTTGTCAATGAACCCTGAAAATGAATGTTTCTTTGTTTGCACTCAGTGAACCCCAGATGCACAAAGCAGTAACCAGTTGTACAGAGCAGCAACCATTGTGCTCCCAGGCATTTTCAAAAGTCAGTGTTGGTGTCTCATGCTAAAGCTAGGGCTGAAAATGTTTTAAGGATACTTAAAATTCACTGGTAGCTTGGAGAGGAGAGGATATAACACAACACAAAAGCAGTGCAAACCTCACAAAATACAGCCTTTGCAAACAGCTCATGCAATGGAGGTGGATTTTTTTTCATACTGTGAATACCAAACTCATTTCAGATGAAAGAAATAGCATTTTCCCTTTCCACATGTCAGAGCTGTACATCTGTGCAAGCTGGGTGCAGTTTTGAATGCAGGGAGTGAATGAGAAACTTTGCAGGAATGATTTCACTGGATCAACTCGACGAAACTTCACTTATCTGGACTTTGAGGAGAAAATGGGTTGGTGCTGCTGGTGGGGATCGGGCTCTGAGAGGCAGCTGGAGTGGAGTGCAGTAGGACACATCAGTAATTTCTGTGGCTCCATCTGGCTTTTTGGGCTGTGCAGAGACACTCCGTGCATGTTCACCCAGCTGTGGTGGGAAAACACAGCAGGAGGAGCAGGACCACTGTCCCTGCAGAGAGCCCTGGGGCAGCTGCAGGCAGCCAGCCCTGGAGTTCAGTCAGCAATTCTTCTGGTGACCCCAGGAGTGCAGTGGGGACACTTGGGGGTCTTAGCTGTGACCCTTTCACCACCTGAACCTTTTCCCAGGGGGCTGCCAGGCTGTCCCAGCAGCCACAGAGGGGTTTCTTCTCCCTTTTCCACCCCATGGAACTGGGAGCCGTTCTGTGCTCAGCTCTTCAGAGCTCAACTGACACGTCTTGGCTTGATCTGTTCCAATGCTTCTCAAAGATCTGCCAAATGAGGGAGAGTCTGAAATCTGCAGATTGGATAAACAGGAAAGCAGGACTGGAAGGCAAGGGATGAAATCATCTGGAAGAAGGGAATGGCATGAGTAATGAATGCAAAGGGTCACTCTCAGGCTGCAGCAGTCGATGGCAATAACCAAAAAGGAGGAGAAGGAGATCAATAAGGAGGACCTGGGCATTATGGTGGTTGGCAAGGACACCAATGTGTTGTGCTGCCATGGCAAGGGAGCCTGCAGGAGGTGTGGAATGATCCTGCTCAGGGCTGTCAGGACCTTGGCTGGGCTGGGTGCAGGGTTTTGGGCAGAGCACGGGGGGAGCAGCCAGAGAGAGCAGGAGCCCCAGACAGATTGAAATAATAAGGTCTGTTTATTCTGAAGCAGAATAAAGTGCCAAATGCCAGAAAGATGAGTGGGAATAAGCAGACCGTGATGGATGAGGCTGGAAAAGTGATTCATTTTGTAACAAGAAAGAGGCAGGTTCCACATTAGAAGAGAAGCTCTCCATTAGCAGTGGTGAGGCACAGAAACAGGTTTTCTGGGAAAGCCCTGAGTGCCTTACTGGTAGCTGTTAGGAAGGGCTGTCACTCTCATCTGTCAGGGATGGCACAGGTGAGGTTGGTGCTGCGTGTTCTTGGCTGCACACGCTGCAGAGCAGCTGTCTGTGGGCATGTGTAACAATGTCACTGTGACAAAAAGAGACTTGCAAAAGTGGAGGAGCTGAAAACTCAATGTAATTAGCAAAAACTCAATGTGATTGAATGCTTTCAACGCCACCACCCTATAGGAACCAAATATCTAGGGACCCCTGACAACATCTGCTCTGTTAAAAACACTATATACTTTTTTTGCATAATTGCATCAAAAGTCTGGTCTTCAGTTTTGCTAATCCCAGCAGTTCTGCATCCAGAAAGTTTTGCATTGCCTTTCAAATGGAATTTTGAGTAACAACAATCTAGGAATATTTGAAACTGTTGGTGTTTTAAGGTTTTTTTGAATCTTTCTGTTTCAAGTTTGCAAAACATGGATATCAGACACAGCAAAACGAGCAGGAGAGCTGCTTATTTTTTGTTCTTTTTTTTTTTTTTTATACTGGGAGAGATTTACATTTCAGTTATGCAGCTCCTAAATCATGCAGGGTCTCAGGCAACGAAAACTCTGTCCTGCGCCCGGTTCTTTGTTTCATCTGGCCCTTCCTTCCACGTCTGGGCTGAGGTGCTTTCCATCCTCAGCTCCCTGGTTCCCAACTTCCAGCCTTTTACAGTTAGGGTACGGGTCTGTGGTACAACAAAAATCAAAGGAATTGTAATGAAATGTCTGAAGGAGAGCAGGGGAATCTACTTTTCATTCATTAGCTTAACACCTGGGCAAAATCCATTGAAATTGTTTTCAATACAGAAGACTTGTTGTTGTTTGCTCTTTCTCTGCCTCAGAAGAATCCAACAGCATTATAAATGTGTCACATTTTTTAGGCCCAAAAGGGTGGAACAGCTTTTAATGGGAAAGAAAGTGTTTTTTGAAAACTAGAAAACTCAGCAGTGAAATAAATTGAGCCTCAAAAAGTGATTGAAATCTCCAAGTCAATATTCAAAAGGTATCCAAAGACTTGTGAAGTCTGACAGAATCTCTTTAGTTTGAGGTGTCTTTCATTTTGCATCAGGGCTTACATTTTTAAAAACCAGCAGCAAGCAGTGCTGTCAGGTGCAGCGGGTTTGAAGGCAGCTCATGAAAGGCTGAAATTGTGCACAACTCTGGGTGACTCCACAGAAAACCAAAACAAATTTCCTAAATTGGCTGCACTGAGCAACGACCGTGGTGGAAACCGTTGTCATTCTGTTCCTTCCTTGTAGCCCCAGCGCCGTGTCACCTTCCACCTGCCAGATGGCTCCCAGGAGAGCTGCAGTGACAGCGGGCTCGGAGAGCACGAGCCCAGCAGCGGGGCCAGCGCGTCCCACCCGCTGCCCCTGGGCTTCCCCCAGGACGAGTTCTACGAGCAGGCATCGCCCAACAGCCGCACCGAGGGAGACGGCAACTCCGACCCCGAGTCCAGTAAGTGCAGAGCTCTGCTCATCTCACCCATCATTGCAATCTGTCAATCTATCAATCAATCTATCAATCAATCAATCAGTCACGGGGCTTTTTGCTCCTGCGGGTAGTTATTCAAAGTGAGCTTCGGTTCTAGCGCGGCTGAAGGAGCGCACACTGCTGACTTCTGCTTCTAAAAGTGGGAGGTCGGGCTGGCTGTTGGGAATAAAACACTTGGAGCTGTTCAGGGTTTATGATGGGCTGGTGTTTTTATGGAGCTGGTGTGCTGGGCACAGAGCAGCTTTCTGAGGAGGTTAACGCTGCTGCCCTAATGGTCATAAATCCTGTGCTGAGGGAATTCACATTTTTTAAGGTTTCCCTCTGCAGCACTGCTGTGTGCTGTAGTTTAACTCATGGGTGATGAGCAGCTCTGTGGAAGGACTGCAGTCTCCAGAAATAAGGGTTTCTTGATTTGCCCTCTGAAAGCAGCAATGGTGTGTAGTAATAATCTCAGAAGAGATTTTGGTCATCCTCTGCCGTTGCCACTGCCTCCTTGTGATGTCAGAAACAGGGAGGCAAAATCAACAGCAGCAGAGCTGTGAGCACTGGCTCTGCTCTCTGTGCTGTGCTGTGATAGCCAGTTGGAGACTCCAGTGAACTTTAGTCACTGTTAATTGTCCAGAGGCTCCTTATCTGGCTTAAATTGAACCGTGCCATTGATAAAGAGACACCTGAGTGTCTCTAAGCCTCTAAGGCCTTGTTAGCGGCTTAATAAGTGATTTGAAAATACATCTGTTCTGGGCAAACCTTGGCCCAAAAGGTGGATTTCAGCTGCTGTAGTGTATCAGGAGGAATGGATTAGTGAGTGCTATGCACTTGAAGTAGCTGTAGAGGGTAGTTACACTCTGCAGTGGCAAATCCAGCATCCAGCAGAGAGCATTCCCTGCCGCTCCCAGCTGGCTGTGCCACATTCCGCCTGGCTCTTGGGAATCACCTCTGCCTTTGCCTCTGCTGCCCAGGACTGGAGCCTCAGGGGCTTTTTGCACACGTGAGGTGTCTCCTCTTTTTCTTTAATTTGTAAACTATTACCTAAGTTTAACTTTAAAATTTGTAAGGTGATATGTTTACTGAAATAATGGCAGAATATTATGTTTTCCAAGTTGATAGACAGCTGACAAGAACCATCAGGGGTTTTTTTTTCGATCTTGTGTTGCAAACAATCATCATTTGCTTTTGTGTTTATGTATTTGAGGCTGTAATATACCCTTAGCAATATTCTAGGCAGTCAAACTGGGTTCTTCACAGAGTTAAGCTCTCAAAGGCTACAGATATACCCCCAAAGAAAGAAAATACCAAGTTATATATTATTTGCTGCTTTTGCTTTGCATACTCATGGTCTGAACTTTCTTTCCAGCTGTTTCTTGTAACTGATATTTATACTTTACTGGAGTGAGAATGATGAGATGTGTCCAGGGCCTTTCCTGCAGAGAGGATGGGACAGGAGCTGGTGTAGAGAAGTTCCAGAACAGGCATGTGCCACTTACAAAGAGGCTCAGGTCTGGGATTTGCTTTTTGTGCCCGGGTTTTTTAATCTCAGAAGAAACATGCACCAGGACTCTTGTAGAATGTGGCTCTAAAAGTAACTCAGCTCTGAATGTCACTGACACACATCCCTGGGAGCAGGCTAAGCAGGCATCAGATGTCTTTCCAAGTGTGAAGTTGAAGAAAGTTTAATCACCTGTCTAATTACCTGACAGTTCAGTTTTAAACCTGAAGTCGCAGTTTAATTGGAGTTTATTTTATGTGAAGATTTTTCTTCCCTTCCAACTTGTATTTTATTGAAACAGTTTAATTGAAGTAGCACGATGGTTACAGCAGGGAGAGCTTCTTTTGTGGCCCTTTTTAGTGTTTTATGTTTATATTAATGGCAGCATCCAGTGGCAGGAACAAAAAAGCAGAAAAAGGGGAAGACCCACAGCATGTTTGTGTCCAGTGTGCTTCTGCAAAGTGACTTGGGGCAGATGACAGCAACCCAAAATATCTGGTGAGCCCGAGGTTCACGTGGTTCACTTGTGCATGCAGGACACATTTAGCCAACAGTGAAACAGTAAAAATTGCTCTGAATTGATGGTTTCCTCTACAGTCTTCTGCTGGATTTTTGCTTGGTGTTTTTTCTTTATTCTAAGTTGGAGTGGCTTGATGCATCCAAAGCATTTCTTGTCTTCCTTCATGGACTAAAATGTTGTTCATGTGAAAAGAGACAGGCAAATGCAGTCAGGTAATCTGAGTTCATACAGCAGAACCAGCATGGCCTTCATTGCCTCCCAACATCTCTAATATCTGACCTGTCTTAATCTGACACATTGTCTGATTTGTCACCTGGGGAGGACATAGTTCAGCCTTGCCTGCCAAGGAGAGAAATTTGGGGTGAAATGATGTCAGGAATGTCCAGAACCAACCCAGTGCCCTATGAAAGCTGGTGGCAGCTGTGGCATCACTCATGGCCATGCTCAAAAGTATTTTCTTCCTCTTGCTTTTCCTGACTACAGTCCTTCAGAGTTATTTGTTTCTCTAATACTGGAAATTGTTGCATTTTGGAAGCTTTCCATTTGCTAGCAATAACTAAGCATTTATTGCAAAACAGTGGAAAAGATGAGCATAACAAAATAAAATAAAGGTAAAAAAACACCCTGAGAAGTATTGGTTAGAGGAAGCTTTACAAATTCATATCCAATACAGGACTGAAGCAAGAAGGGAAAAAAAATAGCTGTAAGGTTATAGTGGTTAGAAAACTGTGAGAAATTTATATGTAAACCTTTAAAATTAATTGACTGTGCTAATTAAAATTAGAAATAGGCTATTCAAAATGATTTCTCTTCTCTTACTTTAGTTCTCTCCTTAGAAAAACAGAAAGGTCAGTGTGGTAGATGCATCATGAGGAAGAGATGCCAATAAACTGTCACACTAAGTAAATAGTAATATAAAAAGCATGTAGGTTTGTAGAGAACCTTATCCTTAAGTAGCAGCACCCTTGTCGGTGGAATTCTGATTTTTCTTCTCATAAGTTGCTGAAATCAGGATGCTCCAGTAACTCCCTATGCTAAGGATTTTAACCAAATATTTTCCCCTCTCTTTTTCCCCTCAGTTTAAATACAAACCACACTTCAGGTATAGGCAAAGACCAACAAATTCTCTGTGTCTGGGCTTCCCTGGTAAATTCTCTCCCAGTGGTGCCCCCTCAGTGGCTGTAAGCAGTGATGTTGATCAGAGGGGTTGAAAGGTCCATGTAAACCTCAGCTCTGTTGGGTTATTTAACACATGTGTAAGATATTAATGACAAATTTTCATGCTTCATCTGTTTTTATAGCCTTATTGAATCTGTTTTCTTTCCTCTAGACAATAAAATTGTTTAAGTTTTGTTTGGAGGAAAAATAGAATGTGACTAGTTCAGCCAAGAAATTGGGCAGAGCAAGAGGAATGATGGCAGCTTGGGGACAGGGAGTGTGGAGGGGAAGCCAGAAAACCTGAAAGTAATCTGCAATTAAATAATAGCAATCACTTTGTATGAAGAAAATGGAAGTATCAACAAAGCTAGCTGAAAATTAAAGTTAATGAGGCAAATCACACTGAGATTTCAGGGTCTCAAACAGGAGGAAACTGGTGTATTAAGGAGAGGGGGTCTCCACGAAGAATATTTAACATGAATTAGTGACTAATAAGCCAAGGAAGTTTCATTGAAAATCAGCAAGTGTGGAGCTAAGGGGGAATTCAGCAGACACCATCAGTGTGTGGCCATGCCAAGCTGGGGCTGCCAGAGGTGTCTGCCTGCTTCTTTCTGTCTCCCAGCACCTTCACACTGTTGAGGAGCTGCTTGGGTGGACTGGACTGAAGAATTCTGTGGTGTTGTGAGGTCCCCAGGATGAAGTGAGAGATGAGAATCTGTCTCCAAGTTCTCAGAAGGCTGATTTATTGTATAATGATATCATATCATATCATATTAAAAGAAGTGATATGCTAAAGCTGTACTAGAGAAAGAGAAAGGATACATCAGAAGGCTTGAGAAGAATGATGAGGAAAGCTCGTGACTGACTCCTCAGAGTCCCACACAGCTGGCTGTGATTGGTCATTAATTAAAAACAATTCACATGGAACCAATCAGAGATGCACCTGTTGGTAAATGGTCTCCACATTCCCAAGCAATCAGATAATTTTTGTTTCCATTCTTTTCTGAGGCCTCTCAGCTTCTCAGGAGAAAGTCTTGGGCAAAGAGGATTTTTCAGAAAATATCATGGTGACAGAATTCCTGTGGGTTCAACCCCTGGGGAGTGGGGAAAGGTAAATTTTAAATCCATGGATTCCCCAGTTCCATTTGTCCCACGAGGCACAACTTGTGGACAGCAGATGGGGAAATGAGGAGAAGCTGGGGCAAAGCTCTGCTGGCTTTAAATGATCACCAGAGTGCAGAGACTCAGTCCTAGGAAGAGCTGAGACTGCAATCTGTGGTGTTTAACCACATGGGAGGGAGGTTTGCAGCAAGGAAGACATCTGCTCGTGATTAAAGACAGCAGAGATTTCTGCCTCAAAATTAAAAGAACACTTTCACCTTGACTTAATTTTTGATCAGGATGATGTTGATGAGCACAAAGGCAGGCTGGTGAAGAATGATGATAATGGCACTAAAAGTCAGGGCAGGTTCAGTGCATTCATGTGGAGGAGAAGAGATAATCTTCCTCCCAGGATATCAAAACTGATTGTGTTTTCATTATTTTTCTGTAATCTTGACACACAAAGTGTCAAGAAAAAACAAAGCTCTGGTCAAGCTCCACTCCTGGAAAGCATTTACAAAGGAGAAACTGAGATATACATGAATATAATGCAATAAATGGTATCATGGGTTTCCCAAGAGTAGGATGAGATTAGCTCCATTTTCTCACTTCCATGATTTGTATTTTCAACATTGGGGAATACATGTACAGTTCAACTATATATATATTTAAGGACTAATAACTGTTATTATGACATTAGGGAGGAGCCTTAGTAATTAAGAATGAAAAGACGTAGAATAATACAAGAATGGAAAAAAAATCTCCATAATTATCTTCATGAAGGAGTTTGGCATTAAAAAGCAGGAATGTGTCAATGAAATATTCCAGTAGCTCACAGCCAAGCATCACTGACAATAGAGGAGGAGGTGTGCATGACACGAGAATTGGATTTTGCTAAGGATTTGAAGTAATAGCAGTGGGATGAAATCTAATAGTTGAGAGTCATTCTCATAGGAGCTGCTGCATGTAACTAGTATATAAATCACCAGCTGAAAATGACATAAAGAAAAAAACCAACTGAGTATTTCAAAGATAAACTATAAATCACCAATACCTAATGTGACTGTGAAAAAATCCTGGCCTACTCCTAGCAGAGGGGAAAAAAGAAGAAAAGAAAAAAAACCCAGGGGGCTGCTGACACCATAACAGGTCTGTTATGAATAGGGGTGGCTTCCCACATTAAAGAAAGGTGAATTCTCATGAGAAACGGCCATAAAGAAATATTATTAATAACAGGGGAATGGGATGCCTGTACACAGAGACAGGAATTAATATTGGCTCGTTCAGACTGCAAGGTAAATCTGCCTGGGGCTGCTCTCACACCACAGCAGGGAGGGGAAGCCAAAATCCAGCCCTGGGCTGGTTCCAGGGGATGGGCTGGTGCTGCCTTCAAACCAGCCAGGCTGGAAATTTGGGGGCTGCAGGTGAGATCAGTGGGGAAGTACAGAGGCAGGGCATGAGAATTCAACCTGGCTGTAGGAAGGAGCTTGATAAACTTGTGAGAGAGAGGGGAAATGAATTCTCTGTCTGGGAGAGCAGCAGACCAGCGTGTCACACCAGAGGTGACCCTTCGAGGCTGGGGATGTGGAATGCAGGGCTGAACCTCAGTGTGTGTGAGCCTCAGCTGTGCTCTGGGCTCCAGCTGGACACGGGGCTGGTCACCACCAGGCTGGGAGTGTGGCCGTGCCACCATCAGCCAGGGCTGTGACAGGGGCTGGCCCTGCTGTGCCCAGCCCTGCCAGCAGCTCAGGGACAGCCTGGGGGTCCTGTCCCCCCTCTGTCCCTTCTCTGCCTGCTGGAGAAGAAAGGGTCAGCACAGGGCTGCAGGCAGGGAGCTCATTCTCCCTGGGAAAAATGCCTGCATTTTCTGCCATGCTGGCTTGTCTGGTAATCAGAAACCCTGCAGTTGCTGAAATATACTCTTTAAACATCATCAATAAGATGCTCTGGCAGCTGGATTTCAGACCTCATGCTGAGGCATAAGAAAAAGTAAATCTACAAAGCCTTAAGTTTCCTGTTCCCTGTCCAAAAACTGGACTGCCAACAGATAGATTTTTTTTTTTTTAAACTATGCTTTCAGTTTTTTTTCCTTCCCATCTTCTGTACTTTTTATTTCCACAGAAAGGTTGAAATGCAACAGCAATATTTTAGTTTTCTTGCTGCTGAGTTATAAACACACTAAGGCCTAGCTTGAATGAAACAGAAAGAAGCTGTCATTAGTTAAGGATAACAAATCTCAGCTAAAATACCTCCCAGTCTCCCACATCTGCCCATTGGACCCTCAACTCCTGCTGCATTGGGCTTTTCTAACCCCATGGCTGAACGCTAATAATTAAGTCAGAAAGTGCTGAGGTAATTAATCTTTCTGAGGCAATAGAGTTTGATTGATCTTCTACCTTTAATCAAATTAGCTGCACGTGGGTGGGAGAATGGAAGGGTTGAGCAGGGCTCTGGGAAGTGCCAGCCCAGCGGTGACCTCGGAGAGAGCCCCATGAATCACAGCTGGGAGCCTCCTCTGAGGGGTTTAAACCCCTCTGTGGGATTTAAAACCTGGGGGAGCTGGCAGAGATCCCCAGCAGGATGAGCTCCCCACTCCTGTTTGCAGGGGTGTCTCCCTTAGGGGGCACTTTCTGTCTGCATGGCACGTGTTTGAGGGCACTGAGGCTTCAAGCTGTGTGGATTTTCCAGGTGTTTCAGCTCTTTGTTTCTAAAAATCATTTTAGTTTTAACAGTAAATGATAGTTTATAAGCTATGAGTTTTTTATAACAATAATTTTAGTTCTAGAGTTATTCAAATAATTTTAGTTACAGAGAGTGAAGCAAGCCAACAGAGAGTCCTATAAAACAAAGCATGATAGTATTCTGGATTGGTTCCTGCCTGGAGAGTGGCTAAAAGGGCAGGCTGGAGAGGTCAGTTTGCAGTGATACAGATGAGTGGCTTTTGCAAGCAGATTTTCACTTGTACCTGAGAGGATACAGATTGCATATTCAGAAATAATTCCATGATTTGGTAATTTGATCCCTGGGTGCCTGACTTAAGAGTTATTAAAGCGGCTGACACAAAGAGGGGAAGATGGACAAAGAAAATTAAATTTAAAAATGCAAAAGCAGGAAGATTGCCCCACTTGGCCTCTCAGTCAAACACAGCACTATTAACACAGACACTGAATTTTAAAATTTTACCCTTTCTGTGTATAAGGAGCACTCTTTATAAATTATTTTTCAAGTAAATTTTAGATATTTTATTGCTGATATCAGAATATAAAACCTTGATCTACCTTTTCTACTCTTTGAAGAAAAGGAAGATAAAAGCAAGTTTTCTGAGATGCACCATATCCTTTCATGCAAAATCAAGGGGGATTGAAAATCAATGGGAAAATATGCTGGATTTTCTAGACTGCACAGTGGGATGAAGTAACTCAGGCAATACTAACATATTTGTGAGTGCAGCTTAATGAAATTCTTGACTGAGGTTTTTAATAGAAGTTACTCTGTCTAAAGTGATTGGGAAGAAAAGCTCCACCTCCCAGCTAAGAAATCACTCCCTTCTCGTGGAGTAATAAAGGCTTTAAAGCATTTGTTTTGGTGGGGGTATTTTTAATAATAAATGAGATCTGACATTTATAAACAGTGATTT
Source organism: Haemorhous mexicanus (assembly GCF_027477595.1). NCBI lineage: Eukaryota > Metazoa > Chordata > Aves > Passeriformes > Fringillidae > Haemorhous > Haemorhous mexicanus. The sequence goes on from NC_082354.1 coordinate 18,489,345, forward strand.
AGTGGCAGATGTTCTGTGCTATATATTTATGTTATCACTTCAGCTGACATGGTAATGGATAATCCTATTTGTTCTGTTTATGAAAGTTTTAAAATATATTGCTGTGGTGAGCAGGCTGGTGGGGCAGAGGAGGAGAGAGAACAAATTCCTTCCCTCCAGTTTTTCAAACTCCTTTCAGCTCTGACTGTCTGCCTCTCTACTTTGTCTCAAACTTTCTCTTCTTTCTTCTTCTAAGAGCAGAAAAACACAGATGATGCAATTTTTATTTTTTTACCAAATCAAGCTAATCAGTCGCTGCAAGAGAAGCTTTTAGCAATATCAAATATTAAGATTTTTTTAGCATTGAGTTCCTGTTTTAAAAATGGAAATATGGGGGAAAGAAATGTCTCTTTTATATAATTTAAGCCATGTGAAAAATTTCATGATTATAATTTGATTTGAAGCATCATAATTTATTCCTTGATTTCTACTGTGATTAATGAAAAATATATAATGAAATATATTTAGAGACTGCCTGCAGCTACCAGTGTTAGAAATTAAATAGAAAAATTGTATTTGTTGAACAAAGCAGATTCCCAAGTGATGGTGCATTTCAAGTCACAGCATTTGCTGACTCAAAGCTGACCAACTCAATAAACCCAGTCACTGGTGTTCTTGTTTGTGGCCATCCTTAAATCTGATGTTTTCCTTCTAACTGGAGTTTTGGGAAGGAAACAGGATTGATCCAGACTTGAAACATGCATTAGGAACAACTAGAATTGTTCCAAAAGGCCATTTGTGCCCACACATTCCTGAATAGGGGAGATAGTTTTACCTTTAATCTTCAAGTAATTCTATCTGTCTGGAAAAGCAGTGTATTGTTAATAAACTGCTGTTTCTGCCTTTTTTTGAGGTTGTATGATTGGCATTGTGATCTTTTTACTTTCTGGTTGCTGTCCAAACCTTGGTTTTGATGTAGCCCAGGAAGGAAGGAAGGGCCCCATGCCCTCCCCAGGGCAGCACAGGGCTGGTGTCCCCGTGCCTGCTGCTGGCCCAGCCACTGGCACTTTTTCTGAACTGCTCCCTGATGTGATGTGTTCATTCTAAAAAATAAAATATATTTGCCTGGCTTGAGCTGAAGAGACCTGGGCAAAATATTTATGATTATACTTTTGGATTTATATTACAGCAGAGGTTGAGATTCTCACCTTCGTGCTCAATACCCATAAATAATGTTGCTGCTTCCTAGTTAGTGGCAGGGTTTTGCAGGGATTCCCCTTTATTCCTGGTGCTGAGTGATTCTGTAGTGCTCTGATTAATTCATTAAGTGACATTCTAATTGGTGTTAAATGTTTTCAGAGGTAGCTCTGTGTGTTGCTGAAGTCAGCAGCTCCAGGAGCTCCAGTCTCGTGTGCCCATTTCACAGCTCTGGCCTGGCCTCGTGCTGTCTCAGTTTGTACACATCCATTCCCGTGTTTCAGCTGGAATTAGGTGGTGAAATCCCTGGATTACAGAGAGCATTTTGCTCTGTGTTTGTGGGCTCTGAGCACGCTGTGGCTGTTAGGCTGATTTCTGCAGTAAAACCACCACAAACACTTGTAGCACAGAAGTGGAGCAGATCTGCACCACAAACACTGCTGTGCTAGCAGTGCTCCTACGTGCAAATCAGGCCTTGTTCTCATTTCACCTGTAAAAAGCAGTTAGCTCAGGGATTTCTGATTGCCCCAGGTCAATCCCACTGCTGGTGCTGGAGAGAATGGGGCGGGCAGGGGCTGGGAATGGCTGAGGATGGAGCTGGCAGTGCTGGGCAGAGCTCGGGGGGCCAGCACCACCCTGGGGTGATCCAGGGTCACTCTGCTGCCACATCAGCTGGGACAGGGAGGTCCCTGGGATCACAAGTTTCTTTAACCCCCTGTGTCAGGTGCCTGGCAAATGCTCCCCTGCATCCTTGAGGCCAGCAGCACTGACCTGAGGGCTGTGTCACGCAGATGCTTCTGTGTCCCTCAGGTTTGTGCCACTCAGCCGTGGTGAACAGCACTGATGGCTTGGCTGGGAAGGGGTAACAGGGTGGGGAGTGAGGTGGAGCAGGACTGCACAGCCCCCTCAGCTCCTCCTGCCTTGAACCCTCTCTGCCCCTGCCGTGCCTTGCTGCCAAACAGCCCCGTTGTGATCCTTGGCCTTGCAGGGCCTAAAGCTCTGCCTAAAGCCTTGGGGCATCAAATTCAAGTTCTGCCCTTAGAATGATAGTAACAATAATAAAATAATCGTAGGAAGCACCAACTGACCCATCCAAAATGCTGTTTCCAGGAAAAGGGCATGGCTGTATGGTCTGCAGGACTTCAGTTCCTCTCATTCAAAGTCACCCTGTGTCTGTGGAGCTCCAGCAAGAACAATCATGCTATTTCAATAGCTGTTCTTTTATCTGAGTGATGCTCCAAACCCAGTGTCCCAGAAGATGTGTCCTCTATAGGGTGAGATATTATAAAGTCTGGCCCTCATCTAATACTTTAAAAGAAAGCAAACCTTTCTCCCCCAAGAAAGGCTTTATTCATGTCACACACTAATCATACACCAAAGAACTATTTGGAAATAGAAAGACAACCTTTGCCTCTCCTCCTTAGTTGTAGTACATAAAAAGAAAAACAGTGGCAATAAAAGGAAATAGGAGTGGTGAGAGAAAGCACTTTGAAAACTATAAAGGCAAAAATTATTTTTATCTCATTAGAACCGATATTAAAGCTTTTCTTTATACACATTCTCTTTTTTTTTTTACAGAGGGTCAAATATCACCAATTACAGATTCTGCTGGGGCTGACCTCTCATCCTTCTGTCTCTAAAATTAGCTCATTTCCCTTTTTTGTGAAGATCACAGGAATCTTTCTCCATCAGCCCCCTGATTGCCCTAACCTGGGATGTATTCAGAGGGTTCTGGAAAAAGGGTCCCTCTGTAAATGCAGCAGGTCCTTTTCCTTGTGTTGCTCTGTCCTGTGAATGGAATAGCATTTGTTGTGTCTGTATGTAGGGTCATATGAGAATTAGGAGTTTAGATTATTACAGCATGATTTCCACGTCTAAAAACATATAAACAGTTAAATAATCTGCTTGGATATTGAATTTATTGAGTTTTCCATTAAAGAATTCATAATTAAAAGATGTTAACTTTTAGGAAAAGGATGAGGTGCTTCCTCCTACATTTTATTTTATTTTTTTATTTCGCATCTGTTGAGCTACAGAAAGATTTTAAAAGTGCAATACTGAGAATTACTCTCCAGCTAGACAAGGAGAATTCTTTCTTGGTCGCTTTCCTCCCCCTGAAATCAGCTGATTTCAGACACAGCTGGGGCAATTTCTGTGGAGGGAGTTGGTGCCTGCATCACTGTACAACTGCTGGCTCTTAATTTGGGTCAGAAAGCAGCAGATTGCCAAATCCCTATGCCAGCCTCAGAGGAGTTGTTGTCCCTGTCACCCTGGAGCTGGCAGGGAGGGAAGGTTGGTGGGGCTGACCACAGCAGGGCTCCAGCAGCAGCACTGAACTGCTGCCAGCCCTGGGGAGAGCCCTGGAGCTGTGCCTCTGACCAGAGCCTGACTCGTGTCCTGGGGCAGGGGGGGTTTGTGTCTCTGAGCTGGGGCAGGATTTGTGTCTCTGAGCTGGGGCAGGGCCCTGGGGACAGGCTTGGAGGAGCCTTTCTGTGATGGAGGGTTTGTCTCCAGCACAGCTCCTCACTCCCTGCCCTCCAGAGCAGGGGAGGCTTCACACTGCAGGGCTGAAATTGCCAAGGATGTCACACCGGGATAATCCAGTGAGATGACAGAGAAATTAAAGATTGGCAAGGCAGCCACAAAGTCCAGGGGAGATGAGATATTGCTGAGCATGGAAAAGAAGAAAATGCCTTGAGCTTATTCTAGTGCTTGTGTTAGGAATGAATCATGATAAGGATTACAAATCTTAAGATGTAGTCATTTAGCCACTAAAGATGTCCTAAGAAAAAGCTCCCTCATAATTCTTTCTTTATGCTTTTTATAATGCTGAATTTTGGGATTTGTTTTCCCTTTGGAGCACAGCTACAAAGGAACATGGTTCTGCTTTGTACACTCCTCTCTAACCTCTGCTCTCAACTTTGTATCTCCCATCTAAAGAGCTCAAGAGAAATCATAATACAAGGAAGCAGATGTTTTCTCTTTTGTATAACACCTATTCTTGCTGAATGGGGATAAAAGATGGTGAATGTGGGGGGACATTATTATTTCTTGTTAGAACGTGCTTCACAGCCTGGAGAATCTCATATACATAATGATAACCAAATGTCAGCAAGTAAAAATAGGGGTTTGTTAAAAAACAGCTGTGCTGCACAACTCTTTGACAGGAACAGAGGAATGCTTTATCCAGTAAAATTCACAGAATTGATTTAGCAGAAACTGGAGCTGTTAATTTCCATCAAGACAGAAGGTTAACAAGTCTGAAACGGAGGGGCTGGTTCAGCCTGGTTTCATGACCATGGCAAAAGAAATTTTTAACTATGCCAGAGCTCTCACTTCCCTCCCAGCAGATTTCTCTGTGGCACCGTGCTGCAGCTCCAGTGCAGTTTTTAATGCACCATCATCCTCGTGTTGCCTGAGGATGTTTCAGGGACAGGTGACACTCAGCAACCCTGCTGGTAAATGCTCTTGCTACCAGGTGTTTGTAGGTGTCTTCAGGTGTTTGTAGGTTTTTGTAGGTGTTTTTGTAGGTAGTTTTATGTGTTTTCTGGTGTTTTTAGGTTTTTTTAGGTGTTTGTAGGTTTTTGTAGGTGTTTTCAGGTGTTTTGGGGTGTTTCTATAGGTATTTTTAGGTGTTTTCAGGTTTTTTTAGGTTTTTGTAGGTATTTTCAGGTGTTTTAAGGTGTTTTCAGGTGTTTTTAGGTGTTTTTACGTTTTTGTAGGTGTTTTTGTAGGTAGTTTTAGGTGTTTTCAGGTGTTTTTAGGTGTTTTTATAGGTATTTTTAGGTGTTTTTGGGTGTTTTTAGGTGTTTGTAGGTGTTTTTAGGTATTTTCAGGTGTTTTCCCCAGGGTGATGTTGCAGCCACTGGCTATTTCCCAGGGGAGGTGCAAGGTGAGCTCCTGTGTCCTGGGCACTTCACATTTTCTTCTTTTCCATGCTCAGAAATATCTCATCTCCCCTGGACTTTGTGGCTGCATTGCCAATCTTTAATTTCTCTGTCATCTCACTGGATTATCCCAGTGTGACATCCTTGGCAATTTCAGCCCTGCAGTGTGAAGCCTCCCCTGCTCTGGAGGGCAGGGAGTGAGGAGCTGTGCTGGAGACAAACCCTCCATCACAGAAAGGCTCCTCCAAGCCTGTCCCCAGGGCCCTGCCCCAGCTCAGAGACACAAATCCCCCCCCCTGTCACTGTCACTGTCACTGCCCTGGGGACGGGGCTGCTCCCTGCATCCCTCACTGGCATGAGCAGCTCTCCAGGGAATCTGGCTGGCACAGACTCCACATCAGGAAAGATCCTGGTTTTTAGCCAAAGGATCAGCAGCTGTGTCACAGATCACCCAGCCTGTGACAGGAGCTACCTCTGCACTCCTGGAATGCAGGAGATCTCAGCTGCCCCACTGATGAGGCTCTGGGATGAATAGAACAGAATTGTGCTGCATTTGTGCTTCAAATTTGATTTCCCTTTAAGCTGTAACTGCACCCTCCTGTTTGCAGTCCCTGGGAGAAAGTGGCTCTGATGCTCTGCCCTCAGCAGTCTCTGACCTGTAATGCACAATTTGCAAATAAGCACAGAAGAGTAAACAGGGGGTCACAGAGATATTTTTTATTTTTTTCTGTGAGACTGGCAGAGCCAGGCAGCTGCATTTCTAATTCACAGCCACTCCATCCTCTGCCCCCCAGGAAATATTCTCTAATCCATGAGCACTTCACATGCTGAGGTGAGATGTTAAATAGCAAGATTTGCTTCTAAATAATAAGATTATGATAGAAACCAACAAGAACAGGGATCTCAAGGTTAAAGGTAGAATTTCTCATTCAATCTGAGCTGGTAGAAAGGAAGAAAGAGATTAGAGAAAAAGGAAAGAAACATTAAAAAAACCCAAAACCAGTTTGCCAGTGTGAAGCTGTGACTACATCAAGATATTCAAGATATATCATAAAAAGGCTTTTAAATCTGAGGTCAGTGTGTGTGTGTATATATATATATATATATATATATATATATATATATATATATATAAAATTAAGGAATATTTGTTTTCCATTGTTAAAATATTTCTGTAGACACAAGAACTTTCTCAGGTTCTCAGGCATTTGCTCCAAATGTACCTGATGTAAATCATCCTGGTCTTTGTGGCAAGTGTAGCTTCTTGCTAGAGGAGGGACATTCTTTAAGGCAGATGGCAACTTTTTTTTTTTTCCCCCACAGCAGTAGAAGATGGTTCCAGTAAAAATATACTATCTTTATTCAGATGTCCATGGTAACAAATAGAGAAAAATAAAGCAGATTTTTCTCTCAGCAGAAATCCCTTTGAAGACAAATGTGGGTTTGGTTTTTTCTTACTCTAGTATTGGAGGTATTTCTGGAACGTGTTTGAATGTTAAGTGTTTTCTCTGAGCTTCTGCTAAGATTCTGCTCTGAGAGAGAAAACTGTAAAATCAGTTAGATAAACCCCAGTGTTTAGTTCTATTCCAAAAATATTCACTTTCCAGAAGAGAAGTTCAGCTGAAAAGTGAGATGCCACTTTTCTTTTGTGTTTTGTAGGAATAAGGCATCTTTCTCTGGAGTCCTTGATGGATCTTGCCTTTTTCCTCCCCTTGTGAGAGTAATTTATGTAACTTCTGCTCTTGCCAGAAGAAGTTGTAAAATGTATTTGTAAATTACTGTTTGAGAATCTTGAGCTAGAAGACCTGGTTTATTTGATGTGAAAATAATTCTGGTTTCATGTGTAAGATATATAAACTGCACCAGTAATGTTGCATTGATTGTGCTGCTTTGTTTGGAAAAAAAGTACAAGCAGCCCTGAGTGAACAAGGCAATTTGCAGCCTTGATTAAATAGAGCAGACAGAGGAATGGCTCTGAGGAGGAAAAAAAAGAGCTCTGAAGCTGTGGGCAGAGCAGTTCACTCAGCACAGATCTTCTCCTCATTTTCCTTCCCTGTGCTTCAGCTTGGTCACATATTCAGCAGCAGAAGGGTGCTGAATATGTGACCAAGTAAATAAATATATATTTATATATATATATATATAAATATATATATATTTATATATATAAATATATATATTTATATAAATATAAATGTGTAAAACTAAGCTGTCCTGTATGAGTTTGTAATGTTCTTTTTCCCAAAACAAATCCAGCTTAGCTCTGCCTTTGAGCAGGGCCCTTGTTCCCTGCCAGGATCTTGTTAAATCTCTGGGTCCCACTGAGGGAGCCCCTGGTGTCAGGGGGGTTTGGGCAGTCCTGCTCTGCCCGTTGGCATTTTCCCAGTCTAACTGTGGGGTCCATACTGGGTGGAATTACACAGTCTCTGTCTGGCCAAAGGGGGGATCAGTCCCCAGAATGATCTTTCACCAAGCGTGGTGCAGCTGTGAAGTGATAACAGCCAGAAGTATCAATCTGTAATTCATTACAATTGCTGTTTGCAATTATAAAGCCAAGACATAAATTAGGAAGCTCTGGGCAGCACTCTAGTAGGCACAGCCATGCCCAATTTCACTGTGAAGTGCAATAAATAAAGGGCTAGATCTTCAGAAATTACATCTTCTATGAATAAATGCAAATAAATTGGACATGAAGGTATTTTGGGTGGTTGAAGAAAGTACATGGATTTTCAGCAATGATAAAAGACCATTCTTAATGTACAACCACCCCTGTAGCTTTAATGTACAACAGAAAATAAGAACTTTGTTTCAAATCTAAGTTTGAAATAATCTTTAACATTGAGATTCTGCCAGTGGCTGAGTGCTACAGAGACCCCTTTTCCCCAGTCACCTGGAAAACAAACTACCTGTATGTAAATTCAGCACCTTTGATCAAAAAAACCCCCAAGTTTTGAATTATAATTTCATTTTAACATTGAAACTTGTATGTGCTTGGAAAGCTGAACAGCATGTCTGGCTTTAGCCTGTGCTCATTTATAATGAGTAATTATCTAATGATGATGGTGTTCAGCATGCATGAGAGCTCCTGTAGCAAGATTTGGAATTTTAAGGAAATGCTGTAGATCAGATGATAATATCTCATTTGTATTCTCTTAGTTCCCCAGTCACTCCTGCATTTCATAAAGCAGCTACAGAAATGGACTGCAAATCTGCATCAGTGTGTGTGAGATGGGAAAAGGCTCAATGCTCCCCAAAAAGTGCAAACAGTTCTTCCCCACACCTGGCAGCACCAGGTGATGCTGTGCCAAGGAAATCACACCTTGTATAAAATGAGTTTTCAGTCCTGTCAGGAAAGGCACCACTCCTGAGGACTGCAGGGATAATTAAGTGTATAAATGAAGGCAGAATTAGCTCTGTGTGTGTGGATGTGTGCTGTAATTCCTGCCACCCTTCTCTGCCTGGAGGATCTGCTGGCCTGGCAGTAGGACCAAGGCATCTGTGGGGAGTGGGTAGGAATTGTGGGAACAGTGACCTGAACAGAAACCTCTCTTTCCACTAAGAAATGGGAAGTTTGGTAATCCAGTTAAAACTTTTTTTTTTTTCCTGTTTGTAGCTGTTAGTTAAACAGACAGCAATCTGTATAGCAAAATAAAAATGGTTTATAACGTTAAAGGCAAAGAGTTAGAAATGTGAGTATTCTATTTTAAAAAGATTTAGGAGTTTTCCATTGGCAGTAACAGTAATTTGGCTTTTATTCTAATGTCAGTACTTTGCACTGTGGAGGAGATCTGCCTGCATATATGCACATCTCTGCATATTTATCTGCCTCCATAATGTGAACAAATTACTTTTGCATCTCAACATATGTATCTGCAGATGCATCCATCTCATCTCCCACTGACTGATGGCTCTGTTCTGCTTCATTCAACATTTTCTCCAAGGCACTCTCAAGGAGCTTTGCTGGGGAAAGCCAGACCTGCCCCTGGAAGGCAAAAAATCGGCACCACCAGAGGGCAAAATGCTGTCGAGGCCAGCCTGGGCCCAGCCCTGCAAAGCTGGGCTCAGCTTTTAACCTGAATTCTGAGCTTAAATTCCCTCCTCTGAGCACTTGCAGGGAATTCAGTGGGCCTACCCTGAATGAGCACAGTTAAGGAGGTGCATAAGTGTTTCCAGGCTTTAGGCTTTACAAGCTTTTATAATTAGTGCTCTAGACAACATTAATTAAAGAGTACTTTAGGAAGAATATAGCTGTTTAAAGCTCTCCAGTGGTTTGCATCTTGTTCAGGGATCCCAATCAATGCAGCACATGGGGAATCCACTCAGGAAGGCAGGCATGATTATAGTCTGAGATAATCTGTATATACATCTTTGGGGTTGTATGGAGCCAACAGAGCTGCACATAAAGTCACTTCAGTTCAAGGGCAATTCAGTAAAAGACAGTAATAATGAAAGAAACCTATGTTTTCATTTTCATTATCATTTCTTCAAGGACTGTGATCTATGGTAATCAAATATGATGGAGAGGGAGGTTTTCCTAAGGCTAGCAATATTTCTAGTATTTCCTTGGAAATAAGAGCCTTGGGACAGTTAGAATTTGTATCTTACTCATCCTCCTGTTATTATATATTTGAGGAAGAGCTAAAAGTAAAGCACCGACTGATAGTTTTTTATGGAAAAACAAAAAAAAAAAAGACTTACTGAAATGTTAAACGTGCTGTTCTATCTGATTTATTGTGCAGGGCTGGTTTGAATGTCTGTCCCACTGCACTTGGGGCAGGCTGAGGATGACTGCAGACAGATGCTTCTGTCTTCACAAACCCTCTGAGTGTCGTGTGGCAAAGCTTTTGATGTGTGATTGAGGATTGTGTTTGGCAATACAGGATCCCCTGCAGCAGCCCTGCTTAAAGCTTAAGCACAGTTTAAATCCTTGACATTGCTTGTCTTTTATGCTCTTTTCCTCCCATATTGAGATCATTTCCAAATGCTGATGAAGAAAATGACTGCATCTTGTACTGATAGAGTTGTGAAGGCACAATAAAGTTTGACATCTTCCATTTAGTGTGTCTTGATCAGAAATAGGTCTATCACTCAGAACAAATTATTTTGAAGCCTAAAGCAGGAAGGATATAATAGTTAGGCACAAAATTACCTGATGGGTTTTTAATCACCCTGACAATTATAAAATAAAGGATCTCTGTCCATTATTGAACGAGGAACAAAGACCAAGAATAGAAAAGGAGACAGTGACAAAGTAAATGATGGAGGGGGTGTGCTGTCTAAAAACTTGAAAGATGCTCAGCAGTCACTCAGATATTTCCTTGAGCACCCTGAGCTGCTTTTCAGCTGGCTCTGAGTGTTAATTACTCTGACAGGAAAAAATACTGAAAAGCACCTGGACAGTTTGTATGTCTGCTTCCTGTCCTGTTTCCCTGGAAAAAGTGGAGGAGCCAGAGTGAATGCAGGATGTGAGGTGTGGAGACACATCCATGGCACTGGGGGCTCCAGGCAGGACTGCAGCAATTCTCTGGGGATGGAGGAGCCTGAGCCCACAGAAACTCCACCTTCACAGCAGTGACAGGCTTCCTCTTCAGAGGGGCCAAAGAGAAACAATCTGCAGGTCTCCAAAGAATATTTCTCTGTTTTCTTTAATTTTTTTTAATTTTTCAAATTTTTTTTTTTTCTGTATGTGCTTTCCACTCCCTCTCAGCATTGCTCCCTAAAATCCCCCTCAGTGAAATCAGGTCCTGATAACACAATAATTGTCAACCAGGTAAGTTTGATTCATCATCTTCTCCTCTGGTCTGCACTCCATGCCAGTGACTGCTGGTTATAAATACCATTAGGGAAACAGAAATCTGCAGAGTGTATTTAAATCTCTGTTTTTCATACAAGGGGCTATTTGTCAGCATTCAGGTTCCCCATAGGCTTTTAATCAAGGTTATGGCCAAGTCCATAAACTTCCCACTGAATATTGAACACGCTGAAGGTCGTGGCAGGCAGGAGATCCCAAGGACAAGGGAGATGAGATTGCAATCAGGAGAGCAGAGGAGACCTGGAGATAAGCAGAGCTTTGTCTACAGATAATATCTGCCAGAGCAAACACCAGAGTCAGGCTGGCAGCTCTTTTGTGAGATTTAATTTTCCCAGTATAAACAGCCAAAAAAAGGGGTAAACACAAGTGGGTGCTGCCTGCAGGAATGTTAGTCACTGAACTCCTTGGAAATGATCATTGAAATGCAGTCAGAAAAGAAGTTTAAAAATGGAAGATATTTCAGTGTAGTTATATACTTTTCTTTTTTACTGACCTGAAATCCTAATTCCTTCACCTTTTTTTGATAAATTCTCTAAACAGCCTCTATTATACTGAAGTGTGATGCCTGCTTATGTGTTCAGCCAACAATTTTTCTTTGCTAGATCTTTTTAATTGACCAATTTTTAACAGTCTAGTTGTGACAATATTTTCCTGTGTACAAATGGAAAAGCAATCTTGCAGAAACTCTGACCCATGCCCATCCAGCAGCTATAAAAATATAATTACAGCACTGTGCATAATGCATGGAGTGAATATTCAGGAAGTTATCTGAAATGTCAGCCTGTGCAAGCAACAGTGTCCACTGAGCAGTGCCCAGTCTGTGTCCACAGCAGCTGCAGGAGCTCTGTGGTGGCACTGGGTGCTCTGAGTGGGTCTGGGGTGGCACCACCCTGCAGCCTCTGCCTTTCTGGGCATCCTCACAACTGCCTGATGTTCTCTCCCCAGGAATTAGTGCTCTTTAACCTGGCTATTTCCTTGAGCTGAGATGTTCCTTATCCCTTATTTGTAGCAAAATTCAGTGAAATATTTAATGCTTAGTTTCATAGCCTGTTTTGATTAATATAGATATAAATTCTATACCATAAAATAGTATAGAAATAGAAATAGAATTGTATAGAAATTATATAATAGTATATAAATATAAATATAAATATAAATTTTATATAAATATAAATTTGTAAAACTAAGCTGTCCTGTAACTTTTTATCTGAGGACAGAAGGGTGGGCAGGCCCTGGCACAGGTGCCCAGAGCAGCTGGGGCTGCCCCTGGATCCCTGGAGGTGCCCAAGGCCAGGCTGGGCTTGGAGCAGCCTGGGACAGTGGGAGGTGTCCCTGATCATTGCTTGCAGAGGAGTGGAAATCAGTGAACTTTAAGGTCCCTTCAAACCCAAACCTTTCTATAATTCTTTTTTTTCCCCTCTGTTTTGTGTAAGAACCAGTAAAATATTTGCTGTGAAAAATTCTGCTGAACTTGGAGGTGGAGATGCAGCTCAAAAGCTGAGCACATCTCTTTTCCATTAATAGAAAGCAGACTGTTCTATTATTGTTTTGCAGTAAATCTGGTTAAAATGGGTAGATTCTACTCATAATATTGTCTCTGCCTTAATTATGATGACAGAAGAAAGGCTGCAGAGAAGAAACCATGCTAAAAGTTTTCCCTCCCTTTATTGTACCAGATTCTGTTGAGGACCCCAAATGTTGGCAACTCTGTGACCATTCTAGACCTGGGATGATTTCCAACAGCCTTTCATCAATCAAACTGTTGATTTGAGGCTTAATTTCTAAGAACTGGATTAATTTTTCTTCAGGTTTTTCCCTTTAGAATTTTCATTCATTTTTGTTGAGAGAAAGGAGAGCCCAGAAGGGAACTGTAAGCAAGATAATTTTTTTTTTTTTTTTTTAATGATAAAACATTTGAGGTTTTTCTGTTACAAAGGCTCTGGTTTTTACAGCCCACTCATAACCCCCATCAGTCAGGGAGCAGATTCTTTAGTTCCTGTCAAGCCCTGCCCACAAGGAAGGCCAAAAGTGGCACAAATTTTTTTCATGAGCAATCTGGAATCTCTGCTTCACAGGAATCCCTTTTCTCTCCCTAAAAAGTGAGGCTGCTCACCCAGAGTGTCTGGGCTCTGTCCCACCTGGAGTGCTGCTCCTGCCATCCCTGCCCACACCCTGTGATGATGAAAAATCCATGCAGCTCAGGAGCAGAGATTTTTGCATGGCTCCTTGCAAACAGGGGAGAAAACACCTGGCTGGGGATCCTCCCTTGCCTCACCTCAACCCAAATCTCACCTCCCCGAGTGGGATGAAGATCATTTTCCCTGTGTGGGGCTGGCAGGGCAGGATCCATCACCCCTTGGTTTTGATCATGCTGGCAAACCACCTCTGCCACCACATAGATAATTTCATCTGGAAAGAACCTCTCTCGTGCTGCTGTGTTTAAAAACACAAGACAAAAAAATTTGAATCATTCTATTTTTAAGTCCAGCCATAAAATAACAATCAAGCATTGCAACAATGAGACTTGTCTGATAAAAGGATTGAAAAGCTGGAGCAGAAGTTGCTTAATAATAAATGGAATCTCAGGACTTCACTTGTAAGACACTCGTTTTCACTTGAGACTCTGCTGCTCTCGAGACAGAAGAGCTGAAAAGAAGAATATTGTAAACATCCATTATAAATGGTTCATGCCTATGTCTTGTTCCTTTGCCACTCTGATCATGCAGAGTTACACTTGCAGCATAACACAAACAGGTTCTGATGAAAAAATCAGAAAGCTGGTGCTGAAGATAAATCTTTGAACCCCCCTCTGTTTAATTTGTCCAGTGGATTTGCACGGAATGGAAATATCACAAAGTCGAAAGTGTAAAGCCACAAAACCCAAGTTTGTTTTGCTGGAATTTTTATTAAAAATATAACAACTCTCTAATATTAATACCAGGAACAACATTAAGATTAAAATATAAGTTTTAGTATTATGTAAAATTTTTCTCTAATTTAAAAACACAGCTTCTGTCTTACCAGCCCAGTGCAGGACATTTGAGTGTGGACCTATTGAGTTTTGGTTTTCCCTGTAACAAATCTCAATACTCCTGTTACCCTTGATGAAATATCCTTGCTCAAGTGTGTTTGTCTGCCAGAGAATAGCAGACATATTTCAGATAAGAAAACCAGAACCTTTTCATCTCTTCTAGCTGACCTTTATTCAACTCACTCATGTAGAATAGCTTCTCAAAACGTTCAAACTTAATGGATTAAACTGAAATCAGTTTCTCTAGACACACTTCAGTTCATGTAGATATGTTTTAAGGAACACATGGAGGTTGAGTTGTCCTGAAAAATAATTATTTCACAGAGCTGCATTATATATCTAGACATTAGAACTGTTTGCTGGTGTTTGAAGAGCTCTCAGCAGCAGCCAGGCTGGGCCAGAGGGTGGCTCAGAGATGTTTCCCTCAGCCTGGCTCCCCCAGCAGCAGCAGCAGCAGCTCAGGGACAATCTCAGCCCTGGTGCTTTTGGCAAAAACGAGCTCAGAGCTCTCTGGCTTTGAAAAAACCCAAAAAGCACAAATAGCCACAAACAAAGATGATTTTCCAAGCCACCCCTTGAGCTTCTGTGAGATCCATGAAATTAAGAGAAAAAGGGAGACTAAAATTAGAGACCCTCAATGAGAAAAACTTTCACAGCCCCTCTGCAGAATATTCTGAATTGTGAGCTTATGAATAACACAATAACACATCATCACTGCAGAAATTCCCTTTGTTCATCTGGGCTCTGGAGCCAGTGCAGTGGGTCCCAGAGGGATGGCACATGCATGCAGCTGAAAGGGATTTTTTTCTGTTCTTTTTGCTTTTTGCATTTTCATTTTTTACCCCTGAAAATATAAGAAAGTTTTTAGGAAACAGATTATTGGAGGTTTTTTTTTTTGTCTGACAGTTTTGTTTTCCTCTCATGCATGCAGCTGAAAGTGATTTTTTCTGTTCTTTTTGCTTTTTGCATTTTCATTTTTACCCCTGAAAATATAAAAAGTTTTTAGGAAACAAATTATTGGAGGGTTTTTTGTTTTTTTTTTTGTCTGACAGTTTTGTTTTCCTCTCATGCATGCAGCTGAAAGGGATTTTTTCTGTTCTTTTTGCATTTTCATTTTTTACCACTGAAAATATAAAAAGTTTTTAGGAAACAAATTATTGGAGGGTTTTTTTTTTTTTGTCTGACAGTTTTGTTTTTTCCTCAGAGATTAGGAAATACTTGTAAACCAAATGAGGGAAGGTATTAAAAAGCAGGGATAAAACTATTCCAGGATGAAACTGGTTGAATAACTATTGATCTGGAGAGAACTGGAAATTTAACCCTGTCTCTCACAGTCCACAAGATGGTTATTAGATGTGGAGAATAATCTATAATAAAGGGAATATTAAGGTGTTGATAGATATGAGAGGTATTGATAAAATGAGATGTTCAGAACAGTAAAAGGAAATATCTATTGTCTGATAATTGTCTGACCTAAGAGAGAAGCAGCAGCAATTGTTTAGCAAATGTTGAATGATAAATGGGCCACACTTGTTGGTTGGAGAGCAGTGCCTGAAAACCTGGCAAGGCTGTGACAGGACTTCAGAGGGGCAAAAAGCAGGAAGGAGAGAATGTGTGCTCCTGCCACATTAGAAATATTCATAAATCCTGCATAATTTGACCATGAAATGGTTTGCAGACAGATTAGGCAAGGAAGCACAAAATTATTTATTCTTTCCAGAAAAGAAAGCAGACTACAGAAAGGAGCAGCAGGACTTCTTGTCAGCATCTCTGAGGACCTGATTTAGCCCACGTCCTTCAAATCTGATCCACAGCTGCAAAGAAGGACATGGTGGGAGGATAAATGAAAGTTTTCCCCATTTTGTGAAATTCAGTGCTGGTTTTTTTTTTTACTTTATTGCAAATTTAATATAAATTATTATAATAATTCAGCTACTTGTCTTCCTGTAATGCAGAGAGAGGTGTTGGGGTTTGTACTGGAAAGTTGTGCTGGAAAATATTATTTTTCAAGATGGGTAAAGTGAGAAAAAATCATGTTGTTGCTCTGTCCTTGGTGCTGTTTGAGGAAGTTTTGCTCGGGAAGTTGGAAAGAGTTTAATATGTTTTCATTTGGGTTTATGAGACACTCGTAGAATATCATAAAATATAATCAAAGCTGATAATGCCAAGTCAAAATCTGATAAAATAAAGTACAAAAGTGGTGTGGCATCAGGGGAGAATTGTCAGCTAGGTATTTATTGGAGGGCTGTCAAGCTGTGGGAATGACAGGGGTTTTCAGAAATTAATTTGAGAGGTCAGGATGGATTTTTTTCCCCTCAAATCTTATTTTCATGTTCATATTTTTAAGTGTTCATCATAAATGCTAATTTTAATTATAGAATTTCCTAACTGGCCAACTTTGAAGGATGCTTTTATGAAGATAATATAAAAAAAAAGTTATTGAATTTTAAGGATCTTTATTCAATTTCTCTTCTTCACATATTTAAGAAGTGGAATTTTCATAGCAACTATGAAAAGCAAGTATTTTTTTAAGACTCATTTTATTTCGAAGCTAATATTAATTTATTAATAAACACCCCACCTTTCTGCCAGTGTACACTCAATAACTGCATTTTCAAATGAAATAATGAAAGAGATGGAGATTTGAAGTAAGATTGAGCATGAAATTCCAAGAGTAGAACATAAGTAAAAGCTAAGAGTAGTCCTAAGAACAGAAATTAATAAAGAAATAATTCTCCTCATGTATTTTTCAGAGCTATGCTGACATTTTTCATCTTGCCAATCTGTTGTTTGGCATCACTTATTGTCATTATTCTGAAACATTAATCCAGGAACAGCATCTCTGCCTTGATAAACTCCCTGGTGTGATTGCTGTGTGCTGTCACCAACATCTGGGACTAAAATAATTGTAAGGAAAAGTTATATCTGTGAGACTTATTTGTGGAAAAGTAACATTTCATGAAAAGTCAGAAAAAAGTAACCAAGCCCCACTGAAGTGCCGTGATTTGGGAAGTTTCTGGGAAAAGCCATGGAGAACATTTCCTGGGGTTTGGCCGTGGTGAGGGGCTGAAGTTGGTGTCCAGCAGCAGATGTTGGATGGACACAGCCAGGCTGCCAGCAGGGCCAGGTGCTCTGGTGAGCACTGTGAGCAGAGGAGGTGAGGGGGGAGCTGCAGCTCAGAGCTCCGTGGTTTGCCAGGCATCCACAGCCCCTGTCCTGCCAATCTCCACCTGCCTGGTTTGGTTTTGGTGAGGGTTTGTGGCAGCACTGAGAACCCTCCTGCTTGTGAAGGCACCGAGAGGGTTTCTCCAGGGATGAGCATGTGATGCTGCACCCTCTCTGCCTCTACTTGCCATGAAAAGGCTCCAGAAATGAGGTAGGCACCTCAGATATTCATCCGTGTCACCTGAGGAGGTGCTGTCAGTCATTCAGCTTGGGTAATGAGTTTTAGCTGTAAGAAATTCTAGGTAAGGTCCCTGAAAGGAAGTGAAGATGCAAACCTCTCGTCTCTTCTGATGGCTTTTGTGTCCCTGCAGCTGTTGGTGTGTTGGGTACATACAAGAGGATTTAAATTACCCTGTGGTTATCACTCTGTGATTCAAGATGGAAAACCTGCAACCTGATCTTTTCAAGTCTGCTTGCTGGAGTTGTTAACCTGTTATCTGTAATTTCAAGGCGGTATTCCAAACATTCTGTCATATTCAGGCTGCGTGCCTGTTTTGTCAGAAAGAAAAAGGAATCTGTGCAGGCACACCTTGAAAAGGAAGAGTTCTTGACTTTGTTGGTTAACAGTTTTCAGAGAAGCCATTGTTTTTCTCCCATAATAACAATTTCTTACGTAACTTTTGTTTTTCCCCGAAATGCTGTGAAAGCCACAGTTAGACATGTGTCCTGTGCCTTTGCTAATGTTAGGAAATCATACCCTCAGTCTGCAATTCCCCACAGGAAATTTCCTCTTTGCTAAATGTGAATAACGGATGAGTGGTGATCCGTTGTGTTTCAGCTCCCTGGGCTTGTTAAGTGAGGCTTCCTCTGGAGTTCAGGGCTGGTCTGTGAGCACAGTTTTCACAGCACAGACTATTATTTCATCAGCAGAGCACAAGCCCTGCTAATTTGTTTTATGATGACAGTGCCTGGTAGCTGGCACTTAGACATGTTTAAGCTATTGTACTTACCATTCTCTTTGGTGTAGCTTTCTGCTTTCTGCAGCAAGTGTCATCTGCAGACAAATTAATAATTTGTTATCATTTGCTGGTGCAAGAAGTAAGAGAGGTGGAAGTCAGCTAAACAGGCAGGGCTGCCGTGGTGGCAGGAGCCAAGGAAGCAGTGCTTGGAGTCTGCCCTCAAAATGTGCTGGCAGAATGCAGAATGCAGTGGAGCTGAAAGAGACTCTGCCCTGTTTCCCACGTTCAGTGCATTATGAAGAGATAAACACTGAGAGGTGCTACCAGGTTGTGGGAATCCCTAAAATCAGGGGGTTTTGGGAAAGCTGCAGTAGGCAGGCCTCAGAGACAGCAGAACTGTGGTTGGAGCTCAGCAGGAGCCATGAGATTGGTCAGCAGGAAAATTATCTAAGTAGAAAAGTAAGGATAGATAGAGCAATGGTCTGTGTATTAATGCTGGTCTAGAATAACTCTCTAAGCCACAGAGAAGTTTATCTAGTGAGATAATAGGAAGTTCTAAGCTTAATAGTGGAGCTCTGTGCTTTGTGTTTAAAGCTCACAAACAGGAAATGTATTCAAAATAAGCCAGCATTGTTTAACCAAAGGTATGTGTGCTTACAGTGGTTGGATGGAACTACTGACAATATGGTTTTGCTTTGTGTGATTGGTCAAAAATCTTATAAAGTGAATTATAGCATTAAGTTCTTGGTCTGCTGCCTGGGATGGGAGCTGCTGGCATCTTCCCATTGTCACAACCATGGGATGAGGCTGGTGCTGGAAAATCAAACAGCTAAAAGCACATTCCTAGCAGGCCCACCCCATTTGTAATTTGTACATAACCCCCAGCCAGCAATACCAAGTATTGGGAAATCCAGGACTCCTGTACTGCTGTCCAATATGATCAAGCAGAAGCTGTTAACTGTTTATATTGCACACACTTTTATAGATTGCACAAACCACCAAGTACACACTCCTTGATTGGTGCCTTTGTCTTGTTCACTCATTTTCTGCCTGCATTTCTCAGAGTATGTGATTGTTGCAGTCCAGGTGTTTCACAGTCCTCTGTTTTCCATCTCTTGTGGTCTTGGTATTCGGTTTCTCAGCCTCTTCTTTCTTAATTTAGCACAATTTATGTTCCAACAGCCTTGACGAATTCCTGAGGCTTTGATAACAAACTTAGGAGCAGGCTGGCTGATGCACGCTGTGGCCTGGCCCCTGCAAATTCATTGCAACAATCCAGTCCTGTCACATCACTGCTCTGGGACGGAGCATGCTGCAGGGTGGGGCACCAAGCCTCATCTTGCAGCAGGAGTTTCAGCTTCTCTTCATGAACAAGCCTCTGTAGCCAGCCAGGTAATTAAACACAAATATAAATGATCCTTTACCATGTGCCTGGGAGCTTCTGAGGACTCTGCAAGTGTGAGGTGTCCATGAGCACTGGAGTGACTTCCCTCAGTGTCCTGTGCAAGGGAATTTCTCCAGGTGAGCCGCAGTGCATTTTCCCTTGGGGAGCCCTCGGCGCCTCTTTAGGATGCTGAGTCCCTTCAGAGAGGTTCAGCCCAGCCCTTGTTTCTGCCTGGCTTCAGCAGGAGTCTGATCAGCAAGTTATTGCTGAGAGGTGAAGGCTGCTCTTGTCAGGAAATATTTTCTGTTTGGCAGATTCTGATCTTGCCCTGCAGAAGGACTCACAGGCAGAGGACATGGGGAGTCGTTTGCTGAGCTGCAGCTCAACGTGGGGAGCTGCCTGGCTGCTGCCTTTAATTAAATCCACCACCAGCCAAACAGCTTGGCTTGATTCCATGGCCTCCTTTCTTAGAGGAGCCCCCCTGCCCCCTGTTTGTCCAAGGATAATCTGAATGCTACAGCTTATTTGTGAAGTTGACTAAATAGCACATTGCTTTTCTCTTGGTAGTTTGATTAATCTTTATTAAGCTCGTGGCCAACCTGGACATAGTCCCTTGATTTTGTTTTCTATTTTTAGTATAGTCCTTAATAAACAAAATCACCTTCATCATTCTCAAAGGGAGGAGTAAAAATTGCCTCATAGACAGGATATTTTTGCTAAACGGGTGAGTTTGTTATAAAGAGTTGTAGCACATCTGAAAATAAAAAGAAGTCAGCTTGTTGAGTATGTGGTTATTTGCTGGTGCCTTGATGGAGCAGCTTACAAATCATGGCAGTCAGACATATCCTATTATTTATACAAAGGAGTTCTTAGGAAAGTTCATTTTTAAGGTAAGCAATCAAGTAATTCCTTATATGGAGATGGGGGAATACTTAACCTTGAGTACAACAGCATTAACTCCGGTGAGTTAATGAATTATTCATGCTATTATCCACCTTGAGAGACATCAAATTGCTCTGCACTGTCTGCAAAGTGCAGTTAACAAAAAAATGATAGCTTGGTGAATTATATTTGTATATCTGAGCATTAAAGACAGTGCTGTGGAAGGGCAGAGGTGGATGGACCTGCACAGCCCTTGCAGAGCAAGGGCCTGCATGGCATTTCCCAACCCACTTGCAGCCATAACTCATTAATAACTTGTATGCAAGGAAAGGCCCAATAGACAAAAACCCTTGAATATTCAAAGGTGCCTCTACCAGCCCTAGAGGATGGAATCACTGCAGGCACTCACCTTTTTACAAAGAAGCTGTTCATTGTGGTCCCTGGGGGCTGCTGCAGCATCCTGAAGTACACCAAGTTGCCTTTTACTCGATTGCATTTTGGTTTTTACAGACAGTGACAAAACTGCTGTTTGCCTTTCAGTATGCAGAGACAATTTTTAAAGCTTGGCTGAGATTGGCACTGGTGTTTCACTTGAGTAAAAGAAAATTTTGCCTCTTCAAACTCTTTTTCTGAGGTCTTCAGGCATGTGGTCTTCAAAATGCTTCCTGTTCCCTCCATCCCTCATTCTAAGCTCCTGGTTAGCAGCTTGGTTAGGCAAATATACATAATTAGGGAGCATACAGAGAATTATCAGGATTTGGGTTTTTTTGCATGGACACACTTCCCACAGCTGTGCTTGCTGCTGCTGCCCTGTAGTTTTGGAAGAACTTCCCTCGAGGAAGTCATGCAAGATTGGGCCTTTTGGATTCCTATCCTGGATTTATTTCTGAATAGGAAGATCCAGAAGATCCTTCAGATTCCCACAGGATCACCAGGTACAGGGCAGTTTGAGAGACAAGGCACACAAACACACACACACATCTTCACACACAAGCAGAGGTGAATGGAGCTCCTGCCTTTTCTGGTGACTTGCATTTATTGCATTTTACTGCCCTCACATTGGGATTTAATAAATAAATTATTAAAATTATATTTTAATAGTAAGTTGCCATCTTGCTGGAACTGCTGATTGCAGGAGGTTGGTTATGACAACAGTTCTGTTGGCTCCCAAAATAGCAAAATGGCTCTATACCACTTCTTCTTAATAATTAAATGTTTTAAGAGAAAGTGGCTTTGAATATAAAAATACATATTACATGCACACATATATACATTTCTATTTTTAAACTACCATTAAGAATGTCATCAATTTTCAGGGAATGTGGGAAAGTCCAAGAACAAATATTGCACTGTTTATCTTCTGTTCAATAGAACTGACTGCTTTTTGTAATCTAATAAAGCTACCTGGGTAGGCTTAACCTCTGAGGAGACAAGATTTTAGCACAAAATTGCATTCCAAAACTTCTTCTCAATATTTTTAATAGATATTCATGGGCAAATATTTACAGTTTTCTATGGCTGCTCATTTTCTGGGCTTTAACACAGTGTTGATATAATTTTCTGTCATATTTATTGTTAACATTTTAAAAATTATCTTTCAAAATCTTAGCCACTCTCCATGAATGAAGGGGTGGGGGATGTTTGGAGAGGGCAGGGTTTTGCTGTCTGAGCACAGCAGAGCTCCTGCAGAAAGGGATTTATCATTAACTAAAACTCAGAACATCAAAAAGATTCAAATGGAACCCCCTGGCATCTCCAGCTCCATATCGAGATGGCATCACCAATTCCTGAATTTAGTCACTAATTGCTTTTGTCTCTGAGATGTCTCTTAACCCATTAAAACAGCTCAGGGCAAAACCCATGTCTTTTATGGATTTAGCTCCTACTACTTTGTAACTCACAAGATCTGATAACTCTGATAAATCTCCAAAGATTCCCATCCTCTGAGCCTCTTCTTTTCCTTGTGTGCTATGCTTGTAGCATTAATTATGATTTTTTCAGATATATAAGAACACATTCACTAATTTTGAAATATTCAAACAATTTCAAAGCATGAGCTCATGAAAACTGTTTATAATTCAAACATCCACTCAGAAATTTTCCTGATTATTGAAGTAGCAAAATGAGTAGGACAGAGAGCAGTTGGCATCGATTCCAACTTTTGCCAAGAGATTTTTAAGCAAAAGATTTAGAAATTCTCCAGCCAGTGTTTAGACTGGAAAGAACGCTGGGACCACTACAAGTCTGGATTTCTGAACTTATTAGAAATAATAATGAGTAATTCTGAGTGATTTCAGGGCTTAAATTCAAGATTCTGTTTTCTGGGATATGGAAGGCTTGATGTGGTATTAGGGATTGAGGTTTAAAGCAGACTCAGTAGCTGGACACACTCATGTTCACCTACCTGGTATTTGGTTGCCAGGGGCATTGCACAGGGCTGGAAGCAGAGATATTTACCTCTCCCATTTGCAGACAGGTCAGGACTGAGGTCACAAACAGCACAAGGAAAGGAAGTCTCAGAGTTTGCCTGCTAGCACTTGATTGTGGGATGCAGCTCTGTTCCACAGGAGTCCAATTTCTAATGCTCCCTGACCCTTACTCTGCTCTAAATAATCAGAAATATTCATTACAGAAATGGCAATAGCTTTGGAGAAGTGATGGAGTGTATATTACAAAAGGAAAAATACATCCAATTCTCATAACTCCTTGCAAATTATATTGGAAAGCCTTCAGCTGAATATATTCATATCCTGCTTTCAGAAATGTTACAAATAATG
Source organism: Haemorhous mexicanus (assembly GCF_027477595.1). Classification (NCBI taxonomy): domain Eukaryota; kingdom Metazoa; phylum Chordata; class Aves; order Passeriformes; family Fringillidae; genus Haemorhous; species Haemorhous mexicanus. The sequence continues at coordinate 18,512,418 of NC_082354.1, forward strand.
TGATGAGTTGAATTATCCTCAAATAATTCAGCTCATGTAGATGTGTGTGTACCTATTTCACTGTGCAGAGCCTTATCATTTTCTGTTTTCAGCCTGATGCAGCACCCTGAAATATTGAAAAAAGTCCTTTATTTAAGGTTGAGTGTCACTGTTGAAGTCATGAAGTCCTACAGATTGAGCAGTGCTAGCATGGCACTGCTTTGGGGTTTTTCCATTTCTCTGCTCTTTGTTTTGCTCTGTGAGCTTGAATCTTTAGCATTAACAGCCTGGAAAATTCTACTTTTCTAGGCATTAATGGAAAAATGATTCCTGGCTCTGATTCCACGACTTGGTCACTGGCAATGGATGCAGAGGAGGGATGTGCTGTCAGCACTTGTGTGCTCAAGTTTAGTGAAGGGCACTCTAGAAAGAATCAGGATGGGTTTTTGTATTAATATTGTGTTTTGAGGATGGCTGTCTTTGGAAAAAATTCCATTTGGTCATGTGAATCTTGCTATCTTTTCTGTTTTGTTTTTTTGGTTTTTTTTTTGTTTGGTTGGTTGGCTTTTGGGGAGGTTTTTTTGTTTTGTTTTGTTTTGTTTTGTTTTTCTGCAGCCATAAATGATATGTTGGTTCTGGAGCTCTTGCTGCTGCTTTGTTTTTTTGCTTTTTTTTTTCCTCTTCACAGAAAATGGAATTTCATAATGCATTTGCAAGCTGATGCTTTAATAAAAGAAATTGTAGAAGAACAAGGAATGCAAAGTTCAAAGACATAGCCAGGCTATTATGGTCATACAATGGCATACCTGAGGAGTTCTGATAGGAACACTGAGAAAATTTTTCTTTTCTGTTCAGTGCAACAGAAGAAAAGCAGATATTAGCTTCTGAAAATTGATTTTAATTTTTAACCAATTTAATTACCCTTAATAAATGTCATCTTTGGGTCCATAGCTTGAGCTTTTGCTTTGAGATAAGAGTGCAGAAGTCTTCTAAGGTGTAACATTTGCAGATGTTCAGCTTGCTGCTGGAAAAGAAATAAAATCTTTCGCTGAGGGCTTCAAGCACCACTGGAACTTAGAGACTTTATCAAAGACTGCTGTGTGGTTTTAAGCTAAAAGAGGGTTGGTTTTAATGGAAGATGTTTTTACAATGGTGGTGGTAAAGCACCAGCACAGATTGCCCAGAGAGGGGATGGATGGATCCCTGAAATGTTCAAGGCCAGGTTGGGTGGGGCTCTGACAGCTTGGCCTTGGAAGATGTCCCTGGGCTTGGACCAGATGGCCTTGGAAGGTCCCTTCCAACCCAAAGTGCTCTGTGATTCCATGGCTTTATAGTCACAGAATCTCCCTGTCATTAAGGTTGGAAAGACCTCCAAAGTCACCGAGCCCAACCTGTGACCAAAGCCCACCTTGTCAGACAGACAGGAGGATGAGGCCCAGCATCCAGTGGTGGCTTGAACAGCTCCAGGACAGGGACTCCACCCTGCTGCTCCCTGGGCAGCCCCTCCTGTGCTTGACAACCCTTTCCATGAGGAAACTGTTCTTTGTGTCCAGACTGGAGCTCCCTTGGCACGCATGGGAACAGTTCCCAGCAGAACTTTCCCTGCCATGATTTACCTCTTGAACCACCTGTGCACTTCTCAGCCTTGCTGCTCATGCCCAGCTCAGATCATGCACAAGGTGAGGCACTGCAGTTTGTGCACAGCTGTGGTATTTTCAGGGTCCCCAGTGGCAGGAAGGAAATGATGGATCCAACTCCATGTTCTTAGAAGGCTGATTTATTATTTTTTGGTATTATACTATATTAAAAGAATGCTATACTAGAACTATATTAAAGAATAGAGAAAGGACACTTACAGAAAGTTTAACAAGATATTTATGAAAAACTTGTGACCTCTTCCAGAGTCCCGACACAGCTGGCTGTGATTGGTCATTAAATAAAAATAATTCACATGTTGGATAAACAATCTCCAACCACATTCCAAAGCAGCAAAACACAGGAGAAGCAATCAGATAATTATTGCTTTCATTTTCTGAGGCTTCCCAGCATCCCAGGAGAAGGAATCCTGGCGAAGGGATTTTTCCAGAAGATATGATGGTGACACAGCCTTTTCTGAGCCACAGAGCACAGTGTTTAACACAGCTCCGAGGGCTGGAGCTCCTATTTTGAGCTGTTCCTCTGATTTTTGGTTTGATTTGCTTTTTTATTGGTTTGGTGCTCTAACAAGGAGGCAGGGCTGTGATGTCTGCAGTAAGGTGAGGGTGCCATGGTGCATTTATGGTTCCTGTGATTTTTGGTTTGATTTGCTTTTTTATTGGTTTGGTGCTCTAACAAGGAGGCAGGGCTGTGATGTCTGCAGTAAGGTGAGGCTGCCATGGTGCTGGCAGCTGTGGTGGAGGAGGATCCAGGTGCAGGAAACCTGAGGGTGGGTAGGGAGTGACTTCCCAGTGCTCAGGATTAAACCATCTATCCAAACCACTTGCCATCAATCCATCTTCAATTAACTTTCCTCTGTATTTCCTAGTATTAAGAACAACAATCAATCATCATCATCATCCCACAATCACCCCAAAACAAATTACAAAACCAACCCCAAAACCAACCCTTTTCCCTTTTTTTTCTTTCTTCCCCCCCCAAAAAAAAACCAAACAAAAATACAAATCATGATCATAAATCATCAACGTTCTTGCAGCTTACAAAAAGCTGAAGGTGTCAAGATGGCTGCAACAGAGAGGTGCAGCTCTGTTCTTTCTGGAATAAAAGCAGATGGGAAATCATATTTCCTTCAGTGATCCATCCTGATCCCTCCCAGGGCTCCTCGGTCCCACTTTTGAATGAGGAGAGTGAACTTTGCAGAGGGTTCTTATGGCCCATTAACAGTGTCCACAAGTGCAGCAAGTGCACAGGGCCCTGCAAATTTACAGCCTTATTTAGTGCATAATAAGTTCCCAAGGGAGACACAGGCTCAGGTGCACTGATCCATAGAGGCTGAGAAGAAATTGGAGACAAGCAGAGCTCCCCGACACCCTTCCACTGATTACTCATAAACCTTGGAAAAATACCATTTGCAGCTCTGAGGCAGCCTGGCTTTATCCACACAGTGCACTATTTTAACTGCATGTTAGCCTAGAAATCCTCCCATGTTGCCCTGGTAATTTATGTGATGTTCCTTTGCAGGAACAAAAATCCATCTTACACTTTTTAACTCCTTTTGATAATTAATTCTCTCCCATCTGCTTACAGCTGGTGTGGTAGAAATGTGCTGGAGTTTCCTTATTTGCTCATGCCTTGGAGTCATCTTTTAATATAAATAGCTGTGAATCTACCAAAAAGTTTGAAATGAGCCTTTTCTCAGTTTCTGACCAGCATATCCAATTCCTTGATGCAATTTTAGTGTGTTTTTAGAGAGATGCAGACTGATCTTTTTATGCTATTTAATAGGAAGGTACGAACTTCATTTGGGATCCATCTTGCACTTGAAATAAATTTTTAAGATCAGTGCGATCACATAAACAGAAACATCATATCTTTGAGTTTGGCTGTTTTCCTCACCCTGACAAACCTCACAACATTTAAAGTACATTCTTTTTTGCAGCCAGGCAATGTTTTTCACCTAATAAATAATTGCAGAGTGTCGCTGCTCTACCAGCTTAATTTAACACAAAATAAGGCACAATGTGCTTCCCCTTGCCCTGGTTAACACATTGTGCTTTTATGTAGGGTCTTAAAAAAGAAAAAATCTTAAAAGAATTATCTTTTGACCCAGTTTTTAGGGCAAATGTATCCAACTTTTGTCTTGCATATCTCATTTATTTTAAAAGCCTGCAAGAAGCCAGGAGAGAATTCCTCCAAAACAAAATAATACAGGAACAAAGCAGCTGGCCACAAAGTGGAATGTTCCTAAAACCTGGGCAAATGAGCTCTGTTGACTTTGGATTCCTTGCAGCTTTCCTGATGTGTGGTAATCTCCAGTGTTGCTCTGCTTCTCATGCAGTGAAATAAACACTGGATTTACTGGAAAGAGAGCTCTAAATGTGGATTTAAATGAACAAAATGTGGGCTTGTACAATGGGGGTGCACGTGGCTGTCTGGGAGGATTTGTCTGGCCTTGGCAATCGGAGCTTCCACTCACCAAGGTTCTACTTGGAGTTTGCAAAAGACAGATAAGGTGATGCTTTGCAACTTGGCTGTGTCTAAGGAGGTTTAATTTACAAATTGGCTCTTGTTCTAGAGTATTTTATTGGGTTTTTTTTACTCTGAACTGATGTCAGGCAAGTACTGAAATGTTATTTCTGTTTTTTATGTGTTTGATACTTTTTAATGTATTAAGCATCCATTTAAAATTACCCTCACCATACCCAGTGTTGGACACTCCTGCAATTTCTACTTTTCAATTAATAATACAATCTGAAACATGCATCAGTCCTTATTCCTGTGCTGTCAGCTACTCTGAGGAGCTGTTCATTTGCCAGATTAACTCATATTTTTCTATTTCAGTTAAAACCTGCCAAAAAAATGATCTGAGGTGTTCAAATAGCTCATCATGAATAAAAATTCTAAAAGATGCCTAAAATAGGTAGGGTTTTTTTCTCTGTAAAGTTAAATCAAAACACTAATTTCTGATAAAATCCCATTTTTTTGCTGTACCATTTTCAAATTAAAAATTTAAATCAGAAAGCATAAGGAAGATAAATTTAGAAATTATTTGGGGTAAATGCTTTTTTCTTCAATCTTTTCAGGCTACTTTTGTTTTCACAAACACTTGTGTGCAATCAATGAAATAGCTGTCATTTTTCATAATTTGAGTAAATACAATCCCAGGCAAAAAATACCAAAGCTCTTCTAAATCCAGTGGAAAAGACCAAGGATGATTTTTGTTTAGAACCAATTGTCTGTTCTCAGGGAGGCCACACAGCAGGGACCCTGGCAGTGCCAGTGACTGCAGCAGAAAGCAGAAATTAAACTTTTTTCTGGCTGCTTTGACTGGTTCTGCTCACTCTTGAGGAAGGAGTTGGGCAGGTCCTGCTGTGGCAGTAGAGATGGGGACTAAAGCCATCCATGATTCCTCTTCAAGTGCAGAATTCTCTTGACCACCTCATATTTCCTTGTCCTCCATACACAAACCTCTCTGTCAGTATGACAGAAACCAATGAGATCCTTTCAGTGTACTTTAAAGTTCCTTTCTGCTGCAGAATAGAAACCAGATATGAATGAAATGATCACTGGGAATTTTGGCACATTTTGCTGTTGATGCAGAGTATTGTTAGCACTGACCTACCTGGGATGTTCCTGATGAAATCTTTTCATTCTCAGGGATTTGGCTGAGCAGATTTGACAGCCTGAAAGCAGCTGATGAGGTTTGGGCTCTGACCTCAAGCAGCTGTGGGTCAGCACCCAGACTTGGCTCTGGAATGTGTGGGCAAAGAGCTTTCAGGATTTTCTGGTGGTATTTGAACCCTTGCTGTTACTTGGCCTTGCTGCAGGCCAACAAGTGTTCAATGCCATCGTCATTTCCTGAGTTTGCTGCTCCATGTCCTGTCCACAGGGGCTGGGAACACCTCTGCTCGTGGCTACTGCAATCTGAATTTTAGGTGCACTTTTCCACTATTTCTAGATGGAAATATTTAATTTCTGTCTCTATAAAGACAAATAAATTGCAGGTCACAGAGCTAGTGAATTTTAGGAAGGCAGAAATATTTGTTATGTCATATTGGTGTGTTTACTTCTAACAGTGCAGTGGTTTGATTGGTAAAATATTCTTATCCAGCCAAGGGCTTGCTCAGTTTTCTTCTCAGCCTGTTTCCCTACATTATCCAAGCACTTCATCACCCTTATTCAGTTTATCTACACCAAGTTTTATGTCTAGGTTGTGATCATATTCAACTTTAAAACTGGAAACACAGGCAGAAGAGAATTAAACAGATGATGTTGGACAGAACTTGGCCTTTACTGAACTCCCCTTCTGTGATGACCAGAGTGCTCTCACTGCTGGGGCTGGAACAACTGAAATCACTCTGGTGACTCCAGAGCTGCACAAACAATTTAAATAATCTGATAACAGGCACTTTCCACCTCATTGAACATTCCTTCTTTTGCTTTAGTTCCTATTTCTTCTTTAAACAAAAGCTCTTTTATTTACTTATATCTGTTTCATTTTATTTCACTTTATCTCTTTCATTTTATTTCATTTTATTCATTACTTTTTTACCAGCCTGTGTTTGTTGCTGGTGCTCCAGCCACGAGCCATTGCCATCAGTGCTGCCATGAGTGGTGACTCTCAACATCAACTTGGGATCAGTTGCAAATATTAGTCTGGTGCTGGGCTCTGATTTAATGGCTTTCTTTCCATATTAATTACTTACATGGCTTTAGAAGTTAGTACATCTTCCTTTGGCTTTTTTGTGGTTTTTTTGTTTGTTTGGGTTTTTTTGGGTTTTTTTTGGAAGGTAGACTGGACAATCTAGCAGACCAAGAATTTGGGAAAAAACCTATATTTTGTAGGCAAGAAGTGAACATCAGAGTGATCATATGTTAGGAGCACTTTACAGACAGAATAAATTCTAAAACAAAGTGCATGGCCAAAAACTGGAAAACCACTTCTCTAACCATTTGAATTTTTTGTTTTGTGATCCATTATTGAATAATATTGTAGATAAACAAGTTACAAAAATGTCAATATTCCATTTGTGACATTAAAATATCAATAGGACCTAAACTATTATTTTATAACTTTTGTTTATTTACTTACACTGCGTAATATCAACAAATCAAAATAAGTTAGGAAAATTCCTGATAGCAACGAATAAACAAAAAACTGTGATAAACTACCAAAAAAATACAATGTTATTAATTAAGCTTTTTAATTGGCATTGTAGATTTTTTGGGAAAACACACCTGGTGAGCATGATCTTGTACTTCATTAATTTGTATTGCCAGGCTCAGTTCCTTCTGAAGCCAATGCAGAGGCAGCCTAGGGAGGGTGACTGAAGAGGACTTGGGTTTGGCTGCCTGCTCAGTCAAAGAGCAGGGACAGGGTGCATTGAAAGTCTTGTTTGCACAGCTCTCTGCTCTCTGTGTTAATTTTCCTGAGCTGTAAATTGTCCTGCAGTCCATAAATAATTTGACTCCTGACATCCCCATGTAAGGAAATCTCTCACAGTACAAGTTTTACTTTGCTGCTGGTGGTGATCCTGTCCAGTACACTGAGTCAACATCCCTCAGGTTTCGAGTGCCTTTCTGGTTAAAACCTAGAATTTGGATATCAAATGCCAATCAGTTCATAATTCCCACAGAGCACGTGGAAAATCTGATTCTCCTCCCTTTTTCCAAACCCTTTAGGTGGCAGCATAGCAGATGCAAAGCTTTGTGCTGCTGAAGCACCAGCTGCAAAGAACGCCCTCAGTGGGACATAAACTACCATTCAATCTATGATTTTTAGTTTTTTTAAATGAACTTTTTTTCTGAAATATCATCTTTATTACACCACCTTTATTTGTGCAATAGTATGGGAAGCCAACAGAACCTGTGTGTGTGGAAAGTCAGCTCCAAGTGTTATCCTTGTCACAATTCTTTCAGGAACTAGCAAAGCAGAAGTTGTTGGTAATTATAATGAGCCCATTAAGCCCAGTCATGAGTTAAGTTCCTTCAGGAAAAGTTTTAGATTATTTTCTCATCTCTGCTATTCCTTTGAGAATAATTAGCAGCATGGTAATCTGCTTACTTTAGGAGAGGAATAATAATTATTTCCTAATCCCAGTGCAGTGTGTGATATAAAACAAGGCCATTACACCTTTGAGTGGGTTGGGGTTTTTTTTGTTGCTTATTCAATTAGAATTAGGATAGCCATAAGTGTGAAGTGGGTGACACGCTCAGTTAAGTTGTTTGGGGCTGCTTTTCATGAGCACAGTGCCACTGAGCTGGCTGGGCCCTCTCACATCTAATAAGGCTCCAAAAAGTTCCAGAGGCTTCCAGATGTGACAGATTTGCAGCTGCAATTACAGAGCTCAGTCCCCAGCAAGATGAGCATTCAGGTGTGTGCTTAGCATGGCCTTACCTGGCAATAAGTCCTGGTGGCCTTGCCCTTCTGCTTGTCATTGGGGCTGAGCTGCAGGGGGGGAAGCAGCAAGGACACCTCCAGGGCTCCAAAGTGAATAATCTGCTGCATTAACAGCACAGTTCTGGGTTTGCTGGAGGTACAGAGAAACCTTGGGATGTTTATGGCCAGGAGTGGCTGCTGTCTAATGCTTCAGCTGCTCCACACGCAGTAAAATCAATAATGGGCTCAGACAGATTTATGGTTTTAAATATTTCAGTTACCTGTGTTGGTGCAGGAGCTGGTTTTTGTTTCTTTTTTCTTGGGGAAAGAAGGTGTGCATTTGGGGTCCTGAAAAGCTGCACACACCACAAGCTCTTATTTCACTTAGAAGTAAAAAAGACATGCATGCAGAAAAATTGTGTCACTGTGACTAAAAAGAGAAACCAAGTGGCCAATTCCTGGATTTGTCCTTACTGGTTTACAGGCAGGAACAGTGACAGCTCCTGGGGATTTGGAACACAGGAATTTCTGCATTTCTGCATTGCTCCAAAGGTGTTTGTGTTGGTTTGAATTGCTCTTTGAGGCTGAGATAATTCCAGACAGCAAAAACACCAGGATCTCTTCAAAATAGGAAAGTTTTTATGGTGATTTCTACTATTACCTGCAAAAGTTTTGAGGCAGATCTGGCTGCAGGCTTGGTGTGCACATTGAAGGCTTTGGAAAAAGGCAGTTTTGGTCCCCAGGTTGTGCCTGACATCTTTGTGCCAGTTAAGTCCTGCTTAATTTTGATGGGATCATGAGAGAAGACTCTTATCTTTTCTGGGGCTCTAACCAGCAGCTGCCTTCATTTCTTACATTCTCTGGCAGGAATTTGCTATTGATAATTCAAGTTGGATTTTGAAGGGCACCAAGGGGGAAGTTCTTTGTGTGTTAAAATCAAGCTCCCCATGACAACAAAGTCCATGTTTTCATGTAGATCACAGAACAGGAACTGGTACCACCCCAGTGATACCTAAAGGAAATGTCAATTTCTTGCTCTAAATGCAACAAAAATAAAAGAGCTATGACTGAGTAATGTAGACTAGGAAAATAAAGCAGAAATTTAAATTGGGTTATACAGCAATCAGCCTTAATTGAGCAAAAAGGTGCTGACAAAATTCCATGTGATTTTAAACACTTTATTTGTCAATGCTGTGAATCGTAAATATAATTTTTGTGATAATACTAGAGTGATGTTTCTGGCTATGGCTTAATGCTTCATTTCTGCATCTCTTGGGAAGCTGCTTAATATGTGCAGGACAGCAGCAAAATTGTCACTGGAGGAGAAGCAGCTCCCAGTGCTCTGCTCAAACAAGTCCTGCTGCTGGAACAAACAGCCCCCTGCTCCTGGAGAGCACCAGCTCCTCGCTGGAGCTCTTGCTGGGCTCATGGAAATCTGCACAGAGAAGCAGCCCTTGAATTATGTTCTCTGGAGGATGTGTTTGCTGAGGAAAGGGTGTCTGAGGCTGCACTGGATGTTCTGCTGCAGTTCTCAGTACAGAACTTTGGAAAGGAGCATTTTGTGACCCTCAGGCTGCTTTGCCTGACTGCTTTCCAGGTGCTGCAGGTATAGCAGTTTTAGGTTTTAGTGTGTTGACAAGTCAGGCAATAAAATCATTTCTTTAGTGTAGACTGTTGTTTCGTGTTCACTAACTTGTGTATCATATTTATGTCCTTGTTACTTTAACATCCCTACATGACTCACAGAGATCAGGGGTTGTATTAAGGCAGTTTGTCTCCTGCAAAAGTTACAAAGCAAAAATGATTACACGCTGAAAAAACAGTTGTATCTAATTGCAAGAATAGTGTACTCTCAAAATCAATATCCTTGAAAGAAAAAAGAATTAAAAGCAATAATAAAATCTATTAGAAGTTAAATTGCTATGATATATTAGGGTGTGTTGGTAAAATGGTTTGCTATCTTTTCAATGGTGCATTGAGAAGTAAGGCAGGATGGATGGATGAGTCATAATATCCATTATTAAGAAATGGTTGGGGCTCACCAACATCCCAGGGTCATTAGGCAGCTTAATGGGAAATAATTCTGGTTCCAGAAAAGGACTGTGCTGCCCCATACTTCTGATAACTGGGTGGAGCCTCTGCAGCCAGCCCTGCTCGTGGCGCAGTGTGAGCACAGGGGACTCAGGGTCTGTGCCTCCCTTCCTGACAGATCAGCTGCAATTCTTCCCTGAAGGGAGAAAAATAGGAATTATTGCTGAGATATGAGCGGAATGCCTGCCACGCAGGTGGAAAGGCAAAAGTGAAGTTGTGATGAGAGAGTCAAAAGGGACAGAAAGCCTGGCCTCTCTTCTGGTGAGCCTAAAGCCTGCCTGGTGCAACCTGTTCTCCCACACCTTTTCCTGCAAGAGCTCAAGTGGGAAATACTGTGTGCCAGGCAGACAGCAGGAATGCACTCTGATCCCAATTCTTTTCATTATCCCAATAATGTTTGATGACCAATTCTGCACTTAGTTTTCTTTTTGTTGAGCAAAGCGTTGGATTTATTTATGTGTTTCTTGATTGCTGAGTTTCTGCTTTAACAAGGTGGAGATTTTTCTAATGGCAGACAGGCTGCAGTGATGTGTCAGCAGCTCTGGACCATCAGTGGGAGGAAGGTGCAGACTGAACAATTCTCAAGTAGGATTAATAGCATTTGGGTATAAAGATGATTTAGGTCATCTTTTATAAGGGTGGATAGATAGCAGGTTGCAATTTTATTTTCCATTATTTCTTTAATTAAACATGACACCCAGACCAGGTCTAATTACATCAGTGAAGCAGTGTATTTCACAGTGTGTTCCAATTTTTGTTAAATCAATACCCTCCAAACTGGAACTTCCCTGCACAATTTTTCTGACAAGCTTTGTTGGCAAGTGCTGAGAGCTGCTCTGAACTGCTGGGTCCTCATTGCCCAGACTGCTCATCAGACTTTGAGAGAGCCCTCAAAACTAATTCCTCTGCACCTTAATTCCTTTAGTTCTTGTCCATCACGTGCTTCTCCTCAAAAGCCTTGGTGAAAGTAGCTTCACTGTTATCAGAGAAGAGTCAGATGGCCCAGTGAGGAATTTACAAAGATAGAGATGAATAATTCTCCCCTGAAGAGGTGAACAGGTCTGTCCTGAGAGCTGAGTTGGAAGCACACAGTAAAAATTGAACAACTCACACACTAATGAAGACACAGCAACCAAAATTCACTGTGTGTTAAATAAAACCTCTGCACCCAAGCTTTTATAGTGAAAAACTGCATCAAACTGCACACCTGCAGAGGCCTCAGGCTGCAAACACGAGGCACAGCATTGCCTTGAGTACTGGACTTTTTTGTCTTAACAGTGTTGTGTCTGAAATCAGCATGTGGGGGAATGGGTGCATTCACACAGGATTGCCTAGGCCTGGTCAGACTTGAACTTTTCTACAGCACGTCAGAAAATTCATAATTTTAAAGTATTTTTTTAAAACTCACAATAAATAAAAATAATCAGAAGTGGCAGCAGTAGCAGTTGCAATCCATCCTGTTGCAGAGTGCATTAATAACTGCAGTTCTCTGGTTCCTGGGTTTATCAGAGCTCTGATGTCTCTAGAGTTGTTTGGAGCACGGTGTTAAAATAAAACTGCATTTAAATAAGAAAGCAGGAGTGAGATGAGGATGCACAAGGGAGTGGAGAGTGTCTGAGCCGAGCAATGAGCAGTGCAGGCAGGACAGGTGCTGAGTGAAGGTCTGGGCAGTCAGCTGGCTGTGAGAGCTGGTGCAGGGCTCAGGGACAGCCCCAGAATGAACAGTGGCAGATCCAGGGCTGCTCCTGCCATTGCAGGTGAGATTCTCAACCCTCAGAAAAAGAAAGACAAATCACATTCAGGACTTTTAAAAGAAATGAGGAATTATCCTCATGTTTTTTCTAAATATTCCATGTGGTAGTCATCAAAATACTCATTTTTTTAAAATGGGCAAAACCCTCTGCTCTGTTTAGAGATTGTATATAGAAACCAAAGCCTTAAAAGAACTACTTCCTCCTTTTCTTTCTTTGCTGAACTGGAGCTGAGTGTATTTAAAGTGCTCCTCTTCTTCTGCACACCATGGTGTCAGAAAGTTTGGCTCTGGTGGGGTGTGAGGAACATTGCAGTGATATAATTTACAGGATCCACCTGGAGCTGTAATTTGCATTCCTGGATGAGCAGTTCAGAACTAGGAACACCAAATAAGAAGAAGTTCAACTCATGTCTGCTTTCCCCTGAGTGGAAAGGGCTGAAAGAAAGAAAGAACTGAGGTTTAGTTCTGCTGTAAGAATTTTCTCTTCCTACATTGCTCCTGACCCAGCTTGTTGAATCACAGAGCTGCAGGTTAGGGACTGGTGGAGTCTCAGCTCCTGTTCTCTGTGCATGCAGGAGAGAACCAACAGTGTGTCATTAGTGCTGAGAAATAGCATGATCAGGGAGTTTTGGGTGAATCTTACTGTGAGTAAAGTTTGGAAAAGAATGAAAGGTGGATTTCAGTCATTATCATCCATTTCAGAATTATCATCCAGCGTGGAATTACCTCTGTGCTGGTGACAGAGCTGTCTCTCAGCTGCATCACTGGAGTGTGCAGGTGACACCACGTCCTCAGCAGAGCCCCTGCTGGCTCACAGTCACTGAACAGTTTGTCCAAAACTGAAATTAGTTTTTAAATAAACCATCAGAAATAAGGGGAACACTAAGAAAGTCACGTGGCTATCAAGAAATGCTTTCCACGTTTCTAATAAATCTAAGGATGTAAAAATATTATAACTTCTAGTGAATGCAATTCAAAATGTTTTCCTTTTTTTCAGTGTTTGCATATATCTAGTGCATATGGAAAATACCTTTTGAGAAAGTCAGGATCAGTCACTTCACAAAGCTCTGAACTCAAAGGGGCTGTTTGTTGTCTATTGGAAATTTTCAGAGAGACTCTTGTTATTGCCTTCAGTGGAAGATAAAAGGTTCTCACTACAAATACTTTATTTAATGAGTTGACTTTTCCAATTTTTAAATAAGTTCGCTTTAAAATGTTTTAAGAAGTGTCAAAGAATTCACATTGGATAGGGTGAGGCAGGCAGGGTGGGGACATGAAAGAGACTGTGTTTGCACACAAAGGATGAGTGTCACTTCAAAGCCACCTGTGACCTTCCTGCTCAGCAGCACCAGCCGGGCTCAGCTCTGATTGGAACTGCAGCCAGGCCAGCAGCAAGCTGGACTGTTGTTTTAATAAAGCAATAACAAAGTTGCTTTAATAAAACAATAACAAAAACTGGTTGGTTTTTATTCTCTGGTGTTGGGGGAAAACCCTCAAGAACTCTGCCAGAGCAGCAGGCCAAGGTGAGCAAGGAGAGTGGATGTTCAGAATTGGAGGGCAAACCGTGTGGGGCTGAAAGATCTGAAACACAGCAGAAAGAGCTAAAGGGAAATTTTAAATTCTGTTTTTTTATAACTGTTTACTTTTACATTCTGGGTCTTTTTACAGCTCTTTTAATCTACTGGTTTTTTACCAGTTCATTCTTCAGAAAGAATTACTTTTCAGGCATTCTCACATTTTTTTTGAGAGCAAATGCTAAGCAGAGCAGCTTTCAAAATATTTGTTCTAACTAGCCTAGCAATAATAAAATACTTATTCAGCTGAATTGTGTGTTCTTAAATCTCTTTTAGGTTTATAAAAATATACAAACAAGCTGAAAACTGGAGAAACTGAAACTGTTTAGATACCTGAGGTGACACAAGATACCAGTTTAGGATTTAGAAACAGAAAATGCCTCTCCTGGTTCCTGTTATTTACCTCATCTATATCATTACAGAATTTTATACCCCTCCTTTAAAATATGATTCAGGAAATTTTGGCCTAGCACAAGATAAAAGTGAGAATTCCATTCTGAAAAAAAAACCAAACAAACAAAAAATAAAAACACTTTTAAAGCACATTTGTCCCAACTTCTCCACAGGAAAAATTAGTACAGCAAAAGCTTTATATTTAAAAATTACATTTTTTTAAGTCAGTCTGACAGTCATACTAAATAAATGATTCATCTCTGTCAATTTATGTATCCATAATTAGTAAGATTCAGCCACTAGGCAGATAAAATGCAACTTGTAATTATTGTGTTGGTGAGAAGCCTCCTAATTATTGCACAGAGGTTCTGGGCACTCAGGGCTCTGCTCCTTTCCTGGTGTTCTTCACTGAGCAAGATTTAATTTATCTCTTGGATCATTCTGAGCTCTTGTTGCTTTCACTGGAATATTTTGTCACACAACAAACATTCCAAGAATTCCCTCATGTGAAAATATTTTTGCTGCATTTCTCAGTTTTGATACAGACCAGCAATAGATTTTCATTGAAAAAAATTATCTTTACAAGTACTACTTAGAGCTCTCTTTATTACAACTGCCAGGCAATTGTGCTTTTTGCCAGTCATGAGAGAAACTGGCCCTGACACTGGCTGCAGCCTTGATTCTAATATTTTATTGAGAGTTGCACCTTGAGGTTCCACAAGAACTCCTTTTTATCACCCATTTGCTGAATAACCTCAGTGACCAGCCTCCATCCAGCAGGACTGCTGGACAATTTGATTCATTCTTTGTTTTCTCATGGGTTTTGTGCTCATTGGCCTTTAAAGAGGCACCAAAATCCCAGCAAATATTGGGGCTGGTGAAGGATTTTGCAAATTTCTCCTGGTTTTAGGGTGCTGCTATTTCAAAGATGAAATGTGTATGAACCAGGAGGTTTATGCAACTTTCCATTTACTCTGACCCCATTTTTGATCCAATTGCATAAAGATTTTTTTCTGCTGAAGGAATTTCTGTTTCCAAAAGATCTGGGAACTTTTCAGAGCTGGCAGAGTTCTGCTCTCCCTGGTTCTGGGTGCTGTGGTGTCATCACTGAGGGCTGTGTCTGCAATCCACTCTCACAGCTCTGATGCATTATTGATAAGCTTAATGAAACTCAATGAGGTTCTCAGTTTTAGGATCTCAGTGCTTGTTTACACACATGTACACAGGGAAATTAATGCAAATGAGCTCTGAAATTATCTTAATTCATTTTATCGTTCGTTTAGGAGCGAAATAACATAAACTGCATTAAGATCATTTTAATTTTAAATAAGAATAGCTACACAAGGACTTAGGATAATGTAATTAATCCACTTCAAAGTTCATACATTTTAGTTAATTCCAATTAACCTTCTTGAGTATCATCGTGTTGGTAAATTCCTGTGAGCAGCCTGTCTCTAAGGCAGTCATGCAGAGGAGCAGAAGAGCTGCTGGCATCTCCCTCCAGAATCAGAGCAGGGAACACTTCCTTGAGGATGCTTCTTTCCTCTGGAATGTGCTACTCTGCTCCTCTGACCAGCCACACTTCCTGAGGAGTGTGACAGCATTCTTTTTAATTTCTCAGCAAGAAAATGCCCCAAACACTCCCATTCTCACATGGGCAGGACAAAAGTCTGTAAGCATCATCCCAAAGATCAACAATCTTACTTTTTTCTAGACTTCCAAGTGTTTGGATTCATACAAATGAATCCTTTAATGGATGAATTCTTTAATGTGACTTCTTTAATGTATATGTTGTGCTATGTCACAGCATCATCCCTGGAGTCACACTCCTTAGCACACCTTCAGATATCTCCCACTGGGGGCTTCTGGTTATGGCTGGGTTCATTTTAAAAACAGAGAGTGTTTATTTTAAAAACAGAGAGTGTTTAGTTTAAAAACGGTGAACATTTATTTTAAAAGCAGTGAGGAGTGTTTTGTTTAAAAACAGTGTTTATAAACAGTGTGTTTATTTTAAAAACAGTGAGGAAGAGCTGTCTCTTCCTTTTCTAGATGCTTCTGTCCTTTGTGTGAGGCCCCTGGAAGATTTTCAGCTTCCTGGCTCCCCTAATCCTCCCTGCAAGGGGAGTGGGCTCTGATGGACATGAGGACAGGGCCTGTGCTGTAAATTGTATGGGATTTACATCCTGCAGGGAGGGTTGGGGATGGGTGACTTGTGGTGCCAGTCCCAGGCCATTCCACAGCCCTGACATGATCTGAGTGCCTGTGAGCACACTCAGAGGAAGCCCTCACACCCTCCTGGCTTCATGCTCAGGCTCTGGAGCAGAGCTGTTTGGGGTTTTTCCCAGCAAGTTTGCTCTCTTCACACAGTGTCCCTTCCCCAGAGTGGGATTGCAAACAGCTCCTCTGCCCCTTCCTGCTCCAGCTCCCTGGCATTTGCTCCTCAATCAGCTCTGCCCATCAGCAGCAGCAGAGTTCCACGTGGCTCTTTGTTTTCCTCCTTGCAATGTCCTGCACTTATTCTGGGTACTTCAGCTTACAGGCTAATGGCCAATTTCCTTTGAGCTGCTTATTTCCTTGTTCTCATTTTCATTTAATCTACAGCCCTACTATAAAACTTCTCTGCACCAAAATAGCTTTTCTTTCCTTTTTTATTGAGCACTCTTCTTCTTCTTTGGGGTGCTGCTGTTTCTTCTTTTCTGCAGATTTCTTATTCAATGCTGCCATCAGCTTTTTCCTGCATGTGGCACCCATCATTTTTTGGATTTGTTTTAAAATTCTCTCAAATCTGTGCTTCCTCCTTATTCTTCCCTTGCTTCCATTTATTTGTATATCGTAAAATCTGCATAATATCTTGTCTCTTTCTTCTGGGGGAAAAAACCTGACAAACTGAGGTGTTTATCTGTGCCTTGCTGTTGGTTTGACACCCTTTTCTCCATCACAAAGATCCTTCATTACAAAAGTTTCTCATCTACTTCCACATCTGCCTGTTCTGCCTGTCCCATCACATTTCCTTATATGCCTTGCCCTGTTTTTATCTTTCATTTCCTTTGACAATAAAAACATGATTAAGCCTTAAGCCTCTCAACCTTTAAAATCACAAAACTCCTGAAAACTCAGCTTCTGTTCTTTGTTTTCTGTTGGTTTATGCAATTCTAATTAAGGTTGTCTGGAGCTCTCTTTCCCTCAGTCCTACCCCACTCCAGCTCCTGAGCTCAGCTCAAACTCTTGTTACCAAACTTTAAATCACACATTTTTAGTTTGAAGCCCTTCTGATCTTACCTGAGCCATCAGATGCTTTAAAAGTCAGCCATGCTTGGGGTTTTCTTTGAGATCTTGTAATTTCTTATGTTTTATTTCATCCTACTGTGGAATGAACCTGCATCTGTCTGTGTTTTATTCTTTATGAGCATTTTTATTTGGTAATCAGGGCTCCTATTTTTGTAATAGCACAAATAAGAAAATTGTATTGCTTCATCCAAAGAAGGCAGTACAGTTAAGGTGAGAAAGGAAATTTGAGAACATCAACCAAAATACTTTCTAGAACTGAAATGGCTAAAATTAAGCATGGTGTTAGCATCAACAACTTTAGAACATTGTCTAAAAGTGGAAAGTTAAGTATCATTTCCAAGTAGTAAGGAACCCACAGAGTATTGTAAATTAGGGATAGGTGTGGGGTGATAACCACCAACCTGGAGGAACTCTGAGTGTTTTATCCAGTATTTGCAGTGCTACATGATCTCCTTACAATACCAATGATGTTCTACCACGTGGGCAAAAATGGGAGAGGAAAATAAAATACATTTTTACATATTGCATCGTATTCTACTGGAAGTGATTCCAAGTAACTATGTTGCATTTTTCAGTGACTTCTTAAAAATCAAACAAGCAAAAAAACACCCAAACAAATGAAAAAAAATCCACAACACATTCACTTGTGTCAAGGCCAATTAGCAGAAATCCAAATATCCAAAGCTGTGTGGAGTCTGTGGACATTTTCCAGCAACACCTTGGGAATTGCTCCCTGAAAGCCAGAGCCCACCTTTGCCAAGGTGCCCTGGGCCACCAGGCAGTCTGAACCCAGCAGCATCTCCCTGGGCAGGCCAGGGGCTCCTGCCCTCCCCATGGCATGGCAGGGCTGGGGTGGCTGGGGAGGAGATTAATTGCTGTTAATGAGAGCAGCACCCTGCAGCCCTGTGGCTCTCAGTGCAGAACCTGCTGGCACTGCAGCCCCTGGGGGATCTGCCACTGCTCCTGGAGATTTGGTGACCACCATTTCAAAACCTGCAGGTTCAGGGGGGGGAGTTTGAAAGAGGCATTTCCTCAAAATCCAGCTGGAAATTCGACCTAGTCTTTAAAAGTTTTGGTTAGAACTGCCATTGTGAGTAGAAGAAGCTGTTGCATGGGGGTTCTGTAAGCAGAATGATCCAGAATAAGGATCAAGAAAGAATGACTAACTTTGCACCAGATATTAGTGTGAAAATATTATTAAAATTAATGCTGTTTACAGGAAAAACAGATGCTGGGTGGTTATGCCATTGCATATTCCGAGTACTCTGGGTTTTGTTTGGACTTTTCCATGTGATTTGGCCTTTGAGCACAGCAAACTTTGTTCTTGAACATTGAGAGAAAGTGTTCTGACGTTAGTCCGTAATAAATGAGAGTAAACTTGGAAGTAAATTCAGGGCTCATCAGAGATTCTCTGCAGTGGGAATTAGCATATGAGACTTTTTATATAAAGTTAGAAAAAGAAAAACAGCTCTGCCATGCATATTCATAAAGCTATACCCATAAAGCTCACTCCAAAGTGTAGGATTATTGCATTACAGTAGTCAACTTTTCAATGAAAATGCCCTTAAACATAAAATAATAATGTCTGCAATCTTGATTATTGTTGCTCATATATGATTCAATAATATTAACTCAGAGTCTAAGATTAAACTCATGAATCTGCAATCTCAAATACTGTGTTTTCCACATGATCTTAGGTGGAAAATAGTTAATAATTTACTTTTTGTTTAGCTTTTAATAGAAACAAACCAATTACCTTCTAATACTCAATGAAATGAAAGAAAAGAAGAAATGAAAGCAGAAAAGCCCCCCCAAAAAATAATTTGCAGCAATCTAAAAGAATAACAAGAACAATGAAGAAAAAACTGTTTTATTACCAGTGCAGTCACACTAAGTAGACTTTTTTCTTTACATTTTGTTCCTTCAAAACTATTCACTGAAGAAATGCTGAGTGGAGCTGGTTTGGGGGCATCACAGAGAGCATGTACAGGTGGCAAATAGATTTTCAGTGTCTTGCAGTAAAAAGGGTGCACTGAAAAAACGATGTGCAGCCTTCCCAGAGCACAGGGGGATCTGCAGGGTGGGGTGGGATTTGCTGGGCAGAAATTCAGGAATCACTGGTGAAGTGCTGGAGCATCGGGGGTGGGATGGAGGGGATGGGTGGAGAGCAGAGCTCTCTGAAGGCAGGGCTTGGAATTGGGGTTTATTGCCAAGGGCCAAGTGCAGGGACCTGCAGGGAGCTGCCAGGCACAGCTCAGAGCAGCCCCAGAGAGGGACAGAGAGGTAAAGAGAGAGAAGGCAAGAGAGTGGTAAAGAGGATGAGAGAGTAAAAGAGGGAAAGAGAGCGAGGCTCCCATTCCAATACCATAAATCTTCTTCTGTGCTGAATATTCTAACTCTCACTAACCAATTTAGTACAAGACACAAATCCTACAGCATTTACATAAAGCCTTTGAGAATCATTACATCACCACACTGTGTTCCATTTTAAACCCCAAAAACTCCTCTTTGGGCCCTCCTGCCAGGCCAGCAGGGTCTGCTCTGCCCCTTGGAGCTGTCTGCAGGCAGAGGGTGTTGTTCCATCCAAAGGGGATTCCCTTCAGCTGGCCATGCCATTGTTTCCCAGCTGTTCAGTAACTGAGGGATCTCAAAGCTGCTTTCATTTCAATCTCCCTTGTCGTTTCCATATTCTCACAGTCTTTTGCCAGGCCATCCTATTGATAAGGCTTTCCTGTTCCATCTTCCCCAGGAGTGCAGTACATTTGCCAAGTGCCTTTCACTCTGTGCCTGTGCAGGTTTGCCAGTGATCCCGAGCCTGGCCCCAGGGATTTCAGACCAGGGGACCCTCCTGGGCTGAGTGAGGGAGCAGGGTCACAGAAACTGTGCTTCCAGAGCTTTCCAGAAACGCCCAGCAGGGCTGGGTGCTGTGCTGCTGTAAATCCCTCCGTCTGAAGGCTGTGGCAGCCCAGGATGTGCTGCCTGGATTCTTGCAGATTCACACACAGCCAGAAGGGTTGCACTGCAGCAGCAGCTCAGGCTTTATTTTATGCTGCTGCTTGGGAGGATATGTAAATTGTAGAGGCAGCAGGTTTTTTTCTTCTTGCCTCCAGACGTGCTATTTCAATTTGGATATTGCCAGTTTGTCTAAGCAAGTTTGGATTAGGTCAATACTTCATGCTATTCCTGAAGCATCCTAGTTTTCCTTAGAGTCTTTTCATTGAATAAATTGCTCTTTAAGTCAATACTGAGCAAATCACTGTGTTCAGAGGCACTGTTGCAGACAATGTGTCAAACGAGTGTCTCTTTAATTTGAGACGTTTTATGGGCAAGAATCAGCCAAAAATAAAAGCACTGGAAAAATGTGACCAAAAGAAATTTGTTCTTGAGCTTATGTGAATGTGCAAAAACCTGCTGTGCTTTGGCATGTATTCCAGATTCAGTGCCTACCTACCAAAAAACCCAACACAACTTAAAGTGGCAATTTTGGAGTGTTTAACAATTCCTACAGAAAAAGAGAAAATGTTAAGTTAAAAAGAAAAAAAAGAGAGTTTTGATTTTTTTTTTTTTTTTGGGTTACAATTCTGTGTTATCAAACAATTTATTTTTATTCTGATATGTTTGCCCTATTATTCTGATAATGGCATGAGGAAATGACTCTATCAAGTCCTACATTAAAAAATTATTGTGGGATGGAAAATAGTTTCATATCTATTTTGTGAGTCCATGGGATAGTGCTGTTCCTCATTAACTCTGCCTGAAACTCTGGTTGTTATAAAACTTTCTGACAGGATTGTAGCTCTGGCATAATTGTGACTCTTGTAACTCAAATCCAGCATGGGAGGCAACTGCTGGAAGCTTCTCCTAAAAATGTTCTTCAGGTCTGGTGTGGTATTGTGAGAAAGGCTGTGCTGGAAATAGGAGAAATCTGGATAAGGGCATGTTCTGTTCTGAATCCTGACAGGGAAGGTCAGTGAGTCCTGCCATTGCCAGAAACAGCTTTGGTCTTTTTCATTCAGACAAATTCTTGGTTGTTGAATTAAATTTCAGTTTGTTCAGCATGATTGTATTTACCATAAGGCAAAAAATTCAATGTAGAGCTGAGTCAGATGGATGCCCCTGTTGTAAGCTGAGGCAGGAAATGGAGCTAAAGGATCACCCAGAAAGAGTAAACACATCTGAAGGAGCAGAGGCAGGGCAACCCAGCCAAGGGATTAAAAGAGAGCAGCTCTTGGAAGAGCCTCCAAAGCCAAGTGCCATGTTGTGCCAGGAGTAAGCTCAGATTTCAAACAGAGCTCTGTGTTACTCTCAGTGTGCCATGAGCCAGAGGCCACTGGTGATTTAGAGCTCAGCTGCTTCCCCATGAGAGTCAAGGCTGGGGAAGTGCAGGATGCTGCTGGGGCAGAGTGGGGCTGGCAGGGCTGCAGTGCTTGGCTTTGCCACTGGAGCTGGAGGTGCCAGGGAGTGGCAGGGAGAGTCCCTGGCATGGCTGCAGTGCTCAGCTTTGCCATTGGAGCTGGAGGTGCCAGGGAGTGGCAGGGAGAGTCCCTGGCAGGGCTGCAGTGCTCAGCTTTGCCATTGGAGCTGGAGGTGCCAGGGAGTGGCAGGGAGAGTCCCTGGCAGGGCAGCAGTGCTTGGCTTTGCCACTGGAGCTGGAGCTGGAGCTGGAGGTGCCAGGGAGTGGCAGGGAGTGGCAGGGAGTGGCAGAGAGAGTCCCTGGCAGGGCTGCAGTGCTTGGCTTTGCCACTGGAGCTGGAGGTGCCAGGGAGTGGCAGGGAGAGTCCCTGGCAGGGCTGCAGTGCTCGGCTTTGCAGCTGGAACTGGAGCTGGAGGTGCCAGGGAGTGGCAGGGAGAGTCCCTGGCAGGGCTGCAGTGCTCGGCTTTGCAGCTGGAACTGGAGCTGGAGGTGCCAGGGAGTGGCAGGGAGAGTCCCTGGCACGGCTGCAGTGCTCGGCTTTGCCACTGGAGCTGGAGGTGCCAGGGAGTGGCAGGGAGAGTCCCTGGCAGGGCTGCAGTGCTCGGCTTTGTCCCTGGAGCTGGAGGTGCCAGGGAGTGGCAGGGAGAGTCCCTGGCAGGGCAGCAGTGCTTGGCTTTGCCACTGGAGCTGGAGCTGGAGGTGCCAGGGAGTGGCAGGGAGAGTCCCTGGCAGAGCAGCAGTGCTTGGCTTTGCCACTGGAGCTGGAGCTGGAGCTGGAGGTGCCAGGGAGTGGCAGAGAGAGTCCCTGGCAGGGCAGCAGTGCTCGGCTTTGCCACTGGAGCTGGAGCTGGAGGTGCCAGGGAGTGGCAGGGAGAGTCCCTGGCAGGGCTGCAGTGCTCAGCTTTGCCACTGGAGCTGGAGGTGCCAGGGAGTGGCAGGGAGAGTCCCTGGCAGGGCTGCAGTGCTCAGCTTTGCCATTGGAGCTGGAGGTGCCAGGGAGTGGCAGGGAGAGTCCCTGGCAGGGCAGCAGACATGTGTCAGGGCACTCTGCAGAGCTGAGGAGCAGCTGCTCTAACACACTGTGCTTGGTGCCATCAGTGATGCTGTCACCCCTGTCATACTTGGGGACATCAAACACTTCTGTTACATGAAATAGATTTCTAACTCAGTAACAGGCCTTCCACTCAGCTGCTGGGCAAGGATTCATGCTCATGTCAAAGCTGGCCTGTGCTGACAGATGTCTTTACAGCATGGGTCTGACAACCTGCAATAATCAGAATATACACAAAAGTTGTCCCTCAGCTTGTGGGGTGCAGTGAAATCAGGGTACAAGGAAATGTGATTGTGCTGACAGCACTGTGAAGTTAGGAGATAAATAATTGTAAGTAGTTATTTTAATCTGAGACTGAGGGGCCGAGGAGGGAGACTGTAAAGAAAGCTCAGCATTTATTAAGTATTTCCTCATGTCTCAGTGTCTTGGGCAGAACTGGTTCCTTAAGCATTTCATAAAAGCTGTCCCAAGGAAACTCATCTGTCAGGAGTGTGCTGACTTTGCCCAGCTAAACACTGAGCACTTCCCAAACTGCAGCAGTGCCCTCAGTCACTGTCACCAGGTGCTTTATCCACCGTGAGGGATTCCGTGAAATGATCAAAGCACTGTGCCACTGCCTTTACTACCTAATGATTTTTGTTTCTATTTTTAACAAACCCTTCGTGCCTCCCTCCTAAAATAGCCATAGAACTCTTGATAAAAGCAGTATTAAATCTCAGTAACAGCATAAGTACTCTGCTCTTTCTGCATTCTGTGGCCTGTTATGCAAAAGAGTCTCAATAGTAAATCAAAATACTCCCTGTGGGGTGCACCACTCTTTCCTCCCTGGGGAGAAAGTTCAAATGCTGCACAGGTGAAGGAGCCTCATTAAAAGCATTTACCCCCTAATGCTCTGCCAGGTAAAACTGCCTAAGTGTCAAGGAGAAAGGACTTATTTAGACTGCAGACAAAAAAGAACTGCCAGAATTATATTCAGTTCAGGAAAAGGAGCAAGAAACAAACAGTAAAAGAGGAAGAAAAGTGCAGTTTACAGAAAATGTGATGACAAATTGTTTCCTTTCAGTCCTTTGTTTTTTTTTCTTTTTTATTAATTCAAGGGTTCTGCATAATCTCTCATGTGATGTTCTTATGACTTAAAGTGGAGAAATAGGGAATGCAGCTCGAGCTCTGGGACAGGGCTTAGAGGTGGATGGTTCAAGAGCAAATTCTGGCTTCCAGCACTCCCCAGAAGCTGCCAATAGTTTTGGCACATTAAGAGCAAAAAAATCTGGACCATGCAGTTAGGAAATAATGCAAGTAACAGTTTTCTTCCCTACTTCAGTAGGTAAAACCAAGTTTCTACTGAAGATCATAAAAGTTTATGGTGGTGGTGGTGTGGTTCTTCTGGTGAAGAAATGAACTCTTTGTCATCCCCTCTTGCTGTTACTGCTGGCTTTAAACAGTTCCAGACTACAACGTGTTCTGTGAAAAGTACATTATCTCTTTCTTGGTGTCTGTAGGAAACAGTTACACTTTGGTAATTACACTTTTATAAAATGCAGTGAAAAAGGCAATGGATTAGGGCAGTGTGGTGAGGAAACAGAGGGAGGGCTTACAGCTTTGGGGGGAAAAAAGCCAATGACAAACCAAACCAAACCAAACCAAACCAAACCAAACCAAACCAAACCAAACCTCTTCCAGGAAATAAATTTATTGGCATTTTTCTGGGGAACATCTTAAACTCTATTCAGAGGTAATATATTCTGGTTTACAAGTTGCAGCAAATTTTGCAGGCAGTGAGCAGTTGTTCTTGCAGTTTCTGTTGATGAATTTGAAGCGCTGCCTGAGTAAAACAGAACTCTGGTTTTACTTCTTTTGTTCTTTTATCCAAAGAGAAAGGAAACAGAAACTTAAGTGTTCAAGTGGAGTAAGAATAAGCACTTAAGATTCTAAGAAGGAACAATCTAAGTAAAATATGGGATGTCTCAAAAATGTCTCTCTACTTTCTTAGCTCTATTTAATAAAATTAAATTGTCTCATTCGACCTATTCTGAAAACAAAAGAAAAACAATCTGGAAGGAAGATTTAAGAGGGAATATCAGCTTTGAACAAGATGCCCTGCTGATATACTGTATGTACATCCCAACAAAGCAGGGAGAGGAGGCAAGAATAGAGGGGTTGGTTTGTCCCAGATTTGTGTTTTGATAGGATAAATGCAGTGATATTGTGGAGAGTTGGAGTGCTAGAGGTGTGAGAACCTGAGCCCCACCAGGGCATGGGAGCTCTCCCTGTCCCAGGGGTGCCTGGATCATTTCACACCCCAGGATGTGCATAGGGAATGTTTCTTTGCACTTCCGTGGGTTCTTAGCTTTCACTGGCAACCAGAGCATCTGCTAAACTGTGGGTGAAACAGAAAACATCCGTGGATGCATTCCACAGGAGCTTTGGCAATCAACAGGTAAAAATGAGCTCTTAATGCAGGTTATTTTGTGGGGTGGAAGCTTGTGATATCACGACCTTGCTGCAGCGGGTACACTGTTCATGCCTGGATGGAGTTTCTGACAAAATCAGCTCGTAATCATGAGCATTTGATCAAAAGTTAGGGGAGAAGATGTGAGCATTTGATCAAAAGTTCAGGGGGAGAAGATGCAGTCACTCTGAGCTTGACAGGGTCACTTTGAAAATGCATCCAGCGTGCACTCTTGCATCCCTGCTGTAGCAATGCAGTTCAGTCAAAGGCATTTGGAAAAATGGCTCCATCACCAGGTGCTTCATCTCTGGTAATATCTTCAGGTCCCATTTCCTTGGGAAGTTAACAAGGCATTTCTGAGGATAGATGCCTTTGGCTAGGGTACATCCAATATTGCATATGCAATTTTTCATGAATATGAATGAGTGACTTCCAAATTGACATGTAAGTATGCATTTCTTCACTGGTGAGGACCACTACTGCACACTCTCCTGAGTGCAGAATGCACTGAAAAGCAATGGCTCTGAGGCTGAAATTTATAAAAATACTCCATGTATTTTGGCTATTTTGGTAATTTTTCACGTTCTTCAGCTGATCAGATACTAATGGATGAATGGATGACTAAAAGCTGAAATGAAATTAGGTTCTAATCCTGTCAAATTGCCAGTCTGCCTCCTCATGAGCTGAGTGAAGAAAGCAGCAGGATCCTGCCAAAGGCATCCAGCCTGGGATCTGCTTGTTCTGGCATCCCCCGTGAGGCATTCAGCAATGAGCTGTAGCTAGTGGTTACTGTTTACTGCTGAAGGTGCCTCTGCTTCCAAAAATAAGTGAATTGATAATTATATCCTTTTTTTTCCTGAAAATGCACACTCTCGTATGCATTGATAGCTAAACTACAACATTGAGCCAGAAGTTACAGGTGCCTCAGGGTAGTCTCTTTCTTCCCCCACTTAATTCATGGTTAACATGAAGGAATCCAAGATTAATAATGAAACCCCAGAGGAAATGTTATCTGCTGCTATTTATAGTCAGTGTTCCTGTGGTCCCTGCTCAGGGCCTGAAGGAATCACCAAGATCCCCAGCCCAGCACCAGATTCCCAGGGCGAGTCACATTTCCCACCCTTTGTGCATGCAAAGCAAAGCTGGAGCTGGACACATCAGATGGATGGTGTTTGCACAGGGTGTTTGCATGTCACACACAGCCCAGCTCCAGCTGGGACAGCAGGCACCCAAACAGCTTTGTGCCCAAACCTGATGCCAGCCAGGAATTTGTATGCAGAGAGTGCTTCAGAGCTCTGACAGAGCTGGAGAGCAATACATATTTTAAGAGCTTTTCCTCTCAGAGACAGAGGAAACAATGTTGGGAGTTTCTCACCTAGCAAATGTGGAGGCTTGGGATGAGCCAAGGAGAGGTGAGGTGTGGGCCCAGATTGTGGTTACAGCTGACAGTGGCTCCCTGGTGTGTGCATCACACTCTGTGCTCCTGAGCTATTGCAGAGTTGGAGAATCTTATTTTTCATGCCTTGATTTGGCTAAATAACGACCCTCCAGACATTAATGTATGATTATTTAGTAATTTCAGTTCTGCTGCAATATAAATAAACCCCAAGGCTCGAGCCAGCCTTTGATTTTAGGCTGTGCCAGTAAAAGCATGAGGAATGGACTAATGTCTTCCTTGAACAGCCCTCAGAATATGAAAACTCATCTACATATCTGTCATTGGATATGTGATAATGGCTACAAATCTAACATTAAAATTTCATTTTCCCTCTTCTCCAAGATGACATGAATAAAAACCAGTCAGAGTTGTAGAAAATTCTTTTTATGATTTCATTTCTGCTTGCACACTAAGCAGCGAGCACCACTTTCCACAGCTCCTCTCTCACATCAGGGTGCTAGAGTTTGTGGCCAGCATGTTAAACTTCCCCCCAGTTGGAGGAAATATTGCAAATAAAAAACTGGAACCACAGAAACACAGAGGTTGGAGAGAGCCTCTGAAGGTCACCTAGCCTGAAAATTGAAATGCCACTGGAAAAGCAGCACAACCCTCTTTGTAAGTAAATATTTTATCTTTGATCTTTATTTATATAGGAAAGCCAAGAGAAACCTTGTTCTTCTTCCCAGCAGAATGAGGAAAGTATTAAATTCTTTTGTGTGCCACTGGCATGCCTACAAGCTGCAAAGGGCAGGGATGTGAAGAGCAGGGGATGTCCAGCAAAATCCTGCTGAAGGCAATGTCTGGAGGTCACTCCTGCCCTTGTACCTGTAGGAAAGAGCCCTAGAAAGAATCTGGTTCTTAGATTAGAAATTGTGTTTTCCTGCAGAAGGCCTTTGAGAGTGGTGAAACTTTATTAAAATGTCATTCCCAGTAATGTTTTTTTTAATAAAAGGGTCCTCGTGGTGGAGGTGTCAGGGAATGCTGGAACTGTGTGCTTAAAGAAGTAGCAGAATAAACTTGTTTGTATTTCTACTCCTTCCCTGCATGTGGTCAAAATAATTTAAAAATTGCTTTCATTTCTTCAGCAGAAATTGAATAAATATTTCATTCTGGTGATGCTCTCATGTTAATGGTTTTGGCTGGTCACTTCTGAAGCAAAGATAATTTTTTTAGTGCCTCTATACTGGACAGACACTGTGTTTTCTAATCTTATTACTGAGTTTAATTAGTTTAGGTTAAAGGTCATAAAATGCCAAATTTAAAATAAATATAATATATAATTGCTTTTAGAGTGGATTCTCCATAAGAATTGCACACTGCAGTTTCTACCCCCAGTCTTATTTACAAATTATTAATTCAAGAGTAGCATTGCAGCATATACCATTCCCAATGCTTGAGCTTAATTAAGAATGCATCCCTGCTAATTGATTATGGTCCTGCTTTCATAGGCCTTTTCCCCTAATGGCTATCTCAGGAAATTTCCTGCTAATTAGGTAGAAAATTTATTTTCTGTCTTACATTGTCACTAAAAGTTAGAACAACCTGAACTTCACCTTTGTACTACAAGATCTATAAGTGTTTTCCTAAAGTTTCAGGGAAATTGCATACTCTTCTGTTTCCTGCTCTTTTTCAAAATCAGGTGGGACATATTTAATTTTGTTGCTTTGGGGTTGTTTTTTCCCCAGTAAATTGATGGAATTACCAATCTTTTTCAACGAGTGCATTTGTAAGTATGGTTTTCTGCTCTGTGGAGAAAAAAGGTGCTGGGCTGGATCAAGGCATTTGATCTGCATTTGATCCTCAGGTACCTCCAAGAAATCAGAACTGGCTGCATGGAGTATTGCAGTGTTTTTCTCTCAGGTGTGAAACAGAAAGGAGCTGGGACAGCTCCATGCAGAGGGGCAAATCAATGAGACAAAGATACTGGAGTTTGGTGCAGATTAAAGAATTGTGGGAAACAAAAAGTTCCAATCTGGCAAGCAAAGTGTGAATCAGCCATTAATTCTGACCTGGGGTAGGTAAGAGAGGTTCAGGTCAGCCAGAGCATGGAGCCCTGATGCTGCTGTGTGACACTCAATGACACCTTCACCTTCTTTAGACTTGCAGATCTGGGAAGGGCTCATGAGAGTTATTACAGCAGCCCCTTCATCCTGTCAGCAGCTTGTGCATAATGAAAGAAGGACTAAACAATTGCTCAGGGCATAGGCATGGCTCCATAACCATTTATCTCTCATTACTTTGTGCTTCTGCTTCTCCACTTCTGATATAAGAAGGGACAAAGTGGGCTTGACCCCTGCACCCAGCACAACCTGGGATTGAGGTCCCCAACTTGAATTTGAGGTGAATTTTTCAAGATTTTACAGCTTCACATTAGAGACAAATGAGGAGTGACCTAAGAGCTGATAAACTCCTTCAAAGATCATGTGTGTGTGCCTGCTGTGCCACAGAACGTGTCTGGGAGAGCTGATTGTAGGCAGAATTCCATTTCCCACATCAGCTCTGTGAGGGAGGGATCAGGGATCTCGGGTTACCCAAGCACCAGCAGGTGATGCAATAATAATAGCAATAAAAGTGATAATAAAATAAAAATAAAAATAAAAATAAAAATAAAAATAAAAATAAAAATAAAAATAAAAACTATAATAATAATGAAATAATAATAATAAAATTATAATAATAATGAAATAATAATGAAATAATAATAATAATAATAATAATAATAATAATAATAATAATAATACTCTGATAAATGTCACTGCAAGGCTGCCTGGAGCTCAGCCTCTAGGCTCTGTGCTGGAGCCCTGCAGATGCACACAGGCCCTTCCCTAGTGGCTCTGTGAGTCCATGGAGCTGCCAGCTGTTCCTGCTGTTCCTTTGCCTGTGCCTCAACTCCCAGGAGGAGCAGCTGGGAGCTCCTGGACCCTCCAGAGCTGCTCTCTCAGCCTGCTCAGTGCTCAGCTGCTGGCCCTGGTGATTGTTTCCCTCAGAAGTTTGAATATCCCCACACAGATAATTCTGGAGGTTGTCAGTAGCAGTGATAGAGATTGAAAAAGTTTGAAGGAAGCCACTGGAATAAATGACACAGAGAGGAGCCCTTACTTTTCCTCAAAACTCCTCCTTGGAGTTCTGGTCCTGCCCAGCCATTTCTTCAGATCTGTTATCTCTGGGCTTGCTGGTTTTCCACTTATAAATCTGGTTCTTTGCTGCATTTTGGAAAACCACATAGAAGTTTGCATTTTTCAGTGTTGCCCTTTAATCAGTTATCTAATGACAGTCACAAGATGTGCATGGAGGGCAGAAATCCACTCCAGAAACAGAAGGAAATTCACACATTCATATACAGATAAAATGATTAAGATTTTCCTAAATTATTGCCATCTGTAAAATGGAAGTGTAGGGATTTTTTTCCTGAGTTGAATTCTCCTGAAAGATGTCACAGATTTTTTTTTTTTTTTGAAAGTTTGCAAAAAGATTGTATTTTACAGACATTTAGGTGGTCATAATATGAAAAAAAAAATTCAGAGCAAGTGTTTGGTATTCAGCAAATATCTCATTTCTTTGGTAATTTTGTTCAGAACAGACTGTGTCTTCCTGAAAGCACACTGACTTTTTCTCATTTGATTTTTTCCCCTCTCTTGCATTTATCTTTGACATTTAATTTCCAGATGGGTGCTTAGTATGACTGATGCTTTTTTTTTTGTATGTGTGTGTGTGTGTGTGTAATTCAATCCTGAATTCATTTTCAAGGCTGCAGAGACTTGGCAGCTGCCAGTTAGGTCCCAGCATTTTTGTGTCTCTATAAGTGAAATCCTAATGCGATTAATTAATTATTGAATGCAAATTAAGGCAGCAGGAGCCACACAATCTCTGTACATTGCTGGGGCTCTGTCTTATCTGATACATTTTGATTTGTTCCTCCTCGACATCCCTGTCACCATAGTTACCACCAGGAGAAGTTAGGAAAACATCTCAGTAAAAAAAAAGGAGAAAAAAGTCACTTTTCTTTCAGTGTGGGGTCTGAGATGGCAAAAGGTTGTCAGGTCATTAGAGATGGCATGCAGCATTCAGATTCTTTGCATTGGGAGGTGATGGACAGTCTGATGTAAAGCTGATGGGCAGAGAATTTGCCAAGGTTCGGTGTGAGAGTCGCTGCTAGCACGGGCTAGGAGTGATTTTTATTTGGCTTCAAGAATCCTGAAGGTGAATACTTGAGAGGAACAAAACCCAAAGAAAATCTTTCACAGGAGCTGTAACAAGTGGGGGCTGTTTGCTGTTCAAAGACCAGTCAGTGGAACAGCTGAAGACTGGGAAAACAATTTGGCAACTGAGTCGGCCGAATAAAGTTCAGAGGAAGTGCTGTTGGCAGAAGTTCATTTCATTTCATTTCATTTGGCTGATTAGGTTTAGCATTGTAGAAAACAATGATTTCCTTTGCAGTGGGCCAGACTTTGGGCACAGAAATAGTTCTGTGTGACTTGTGGGAGCAGTACAGAGGTGGGCTGGCAGAGAGAGCCCGGCAGCATTTTGGACACACAGCCTTGGCTTCCCCTGGATACATTTTCCTCTCTATCTCCCCAAATTAACACTGTCCTGTGATATTAGCATCTGGAGGGCTCAGAGATTCTGTATATATAAATATCTACATCTATATAATCTATATCTATGATAGTGGATATTGCATGTGAGTGAGCAAATAATGGAATAATGGAGTGGCTCTGCTCTTTTGGATAATGTTATGCAGCATTTATGTCAAAGTATCAAAGTTAGTTCACTTTCATAGATAATTCAGCAGTTCCTTTTCAGTCTAGATGAGTGAAAAATTAACTGTGACATTTTATATCTCTCAAAGTATCTGACCTGAACTATTTTCCCTATCCCTGCTGTATATTTTATATTGATTGGTCCCACTTAACCCTGCATTTTGATGGAGAAGTGCTTCCTTTGAAATGACTGAATGTGCTGGTGTATGTTGAGTTCAGCAGGTAAAATGCAGAAAGGGAAGGGATGTATTTTAACAATAAGGGCCTCTCTTAGAAATGCATGATTGCAGTGGTGAGGTTCTGGACTTGATCAAATAAAGACAACTCACACTCCAGGTGGATGTGGTGTAGGAGGGACACAGATTCACACCCAGGGTCAGACACTGAAATGTGGAAATGAGCTCACAAGTGCTCATTTCACTGTAAATTCAATAAATGAATTTATTGGAGATTTAAAGGAACAGCTCTGGTTGCTTTACTTTTGTCCTTCTACCTTTCCCTGCAAGGCCAGCTCCATCTGTGTGGTTAACAATGTTTAATCAATCCTCAGTGCAGGCTGGTATGCTCATTTACAGATCCCAGTGACAATCTCCATAGAGTTTCTCATGGTATCAACCAGCTGATCAGTAAAAATTATTTTCTAGCCCACATTCACTTTAAAAGGGAGGAATCAGGAGGGTCACCCATGAATCTCAGCATTACAAGTGGGTCTTTTCCCCTACTGAAACCTGAGAACAAACACGTTTTCTAGCCAAATGGAGAAGAACAATGCAAAATGTAATTTTAAAAAATTCAGTTTAGCATTTCTGATGTGTGATTGTGTGGCAAGATAACCTTCGAGTGCTCCAGATCTATCAGGAATTTTTATCTCAGTGAATTATATCTGCGTGTTAATTGGATTAGAGTTTCCTGCTATACATCACGTGTCTAAAGCTTGCTGGCCATAAGTAAAAGGTTGTTGGAGACACAAGACAAATAAGATCTTTAAGTAGAAGCTTTCCAGCACATGAAAAAATTGCCTTCTGTTGTCTCATGCACTTTTAGGAGTTCTTTTAGGTTTACATAAAAATCAGTTCTAAGTCTGATTATCCTCTAAATTTTAAACTTTAAACAATTTTTAATGTAAAATTTTTTAAATAAGTCTACCTATAATATGAGGGGGTTTTTATCTAATGATATTAGCCTCATTAAAAAGGGACAATTCTGGTACAGCTCCTACTTATTGATATTAAAAAACCTTGTAGCTCTTAGCATTAATTCATTTAGTTACACCAGACATTGAGTTGATAACACAATACAGAAAATATAAAATATTTCTGATAATTTATGTTATCATCATTCCTTACCTCATGTTTGTTGTTTATTAAGCCTCTAGTTAGGCTGGCATAAAGCAATATTATTCTTTTTTTTCAGTCATTTTGTGCAGCCAGCAGTTGAGTAGCAAAGTTCAAAGAGCAATGTTTGTATTTAAATAGTCTATTTCTCAGTTTCTTTAATGATGGTGTGTAACACAAGGACAATCACAGCCTCCCTGTGCTCAGAGGTGTGTGGAGATAGCAAGGCAGCAATGCTGCATTAAATAAGCAGCAGGAGTGGGATTCACCTTGTCTAAACCCCTCTGTGGGAGCAGCTCTGGCAGCATCAGGTGCAGGAAGGATGGCAGAGTCCACGCTGATTGTTCCTTTGTCCTGCACCAGGTGTGAGGAGTGCTTTGCTGACTTCTCTCAGGGGCACAGCCCAGCACCAAGAGCTCTGTGAGCTGGAGCTCTCATGTCAGGGCTCAGCACTGCCTGATTGTTTTCATGGCTAAGTCACACACCTCCCAGTGATGGAGTTAAAAATGTTGATAAATGTCTCAGTCTGCTGTCATGACAGGAATTGAGAGACCAGGGATGTTCTCCAAGAGTGTAAAACCACCCTGCCTGTGACCTGCAGTGGTGCTGGGTGCAGGAGTCACTGACTCCCTCAATTAGGAGGCTGAGGAAGGCAATTCCCACTGTACTTCCAGGGCAGGGAAAAATATAGACACATTTAGTGAAAACATGGCTGTGCCTCTACTTTGAAAACTGTGATAGCTTTACAAAGGGTTCCTGGGCAAAAGGAAGCCAGCAACAGGCAATTTGCTGTTAGCACAATTACAGCTGGAATGGCTGACTGGAGTTCTGGTGTGTGACAGGAATCTGAAATCCTGCCACAGGATATTATGCATGGGAATTTCCAAGCACAACCCATTAGAAAAAGCCACAGTGCTGCTCTTCCCAGTTCCCAGCTGCAATTAGGCAGCAGTGGGACCCTGATGTGAAGCCTTTATGAATAGAAACCAGCATGGCCCTGGGCAAAAGTGTGTGAAGTGAAGGGATGGCTCAGCAGCAGCAGCAGGGGACAAACTCGCATTTTGAGCAGCTCTGTGTTGCATGAGAAATGTGTTTTAATGTGAACAGGCATCCACATTCACCTGGGGATTAGAGGAGACAAACTCCCTGACAGCTCCAGCTCCATCAGCCCTGACTGCAGCAAGAGCCAGGGTGGCTCTTAAAGAGCAAAGTGTCAAATTATTCTGTTTATGGAAGTTTTTCCCCAAGTTAACCTCATAAATCGAGCTAGTAACACTGCTGAATTTTATTATACAGTGAATTAGTTCAGGGGGCTCTTCAGGTTGGTTCCAAAACTGGGCAAGAGGCAAGGAAAACCTCAAAAAAATAAAAAAAGTAACGAGTGAATCAGTTTTTGCTCAGTAAGTTTTGGGGGTTGTTACCTAAGAGCTTTGATTTGTGTAATTCCTTTCTTGGAAGATTGAGAGAGATTGGGTTGTACAGCCATGACTGGGCAGATAGAAAATGATTAAAACTGTCAACCTATGAATGTACTTAACTGAGATAAATCAATCGAGGGCCTTAGGAAATGTCAAAAGATGCAGAGCTTGAAACAGCTAAATTATCAGGTTACAGAGACAAGGTCTCTGCCAGCAGGGCGAGGGAAAAAATCAAGAATGAGACAGGAGGCTCTAGATTCTTACTGTCTCAATTTCAATTCTGTTTTAGAGTGCCTAACTCTTTGTTTTTTCAGGTTTGTTGTTTTTTTTTTTTTTTCCTAATAAATGCTGTTCTTTGCAGCTCCAAACATCAGAAGTGTCAGAAAGGTAAAGCCTCTGAAGTGATGTTTCATCAAAAAACTACATATAACAATATTTAGGAGGTGTTGAGTGTCAAAGTACAGAGTCAGAGGGGAAGCAAGTCACCATCCTTGTGAGCAAAACAGCTGAAGTCTGCAGAGTTCAGGGAGGCTGGGTCTGAACTTCCCTGGGGGATGCCAGTGAGACCTGAAGCTGCTCTGATGTTAAAAACACTGATTGCTAGAAAAGCACTCAGACACCAAAAGGTGGGGTTGCTGAGACAGAGTTACCTGTTTGTGAGTATTCCTGATTAAGTCAGAACAGCTAATTAAGCAAATCCCCCTAGCATGGCTTATTTTGTCCATTATTTGCATAAATTCTGTACTTCTGCATCCTATAACCCTGGCAGAGCTTCGCTGCAGCATTCAGGACAAAAGGCAAATGCTGGTGTATTTGCACTCATTTAAGGGACAGAGCCAACAAAATCTACAGTTTTGTCACAGCCCCTGAACTGCTGATTGAGGCCAGGCTTGAAAGACTCTTGATTTTAAATATTTAATGTTAATGAGTTTCAAATCAGAACTGTTTTGATCACTACTGGTATTTTTAAAGCTGAAATATTTCAGAGGTCAAAATTCCCAATCAAGATCCAAACATAACTAAGTATGCACTGAGAAAGAAGTGAACAGAACTCCATAAATGAGAACAAAAAAAAAAAAAAAAAAAAAAAGGATGGGACAGTGCTAAAACTTCCAAAGAATCTAAAGAAGAAGCCTCAGAGTAGACCCTCAAAAGTGGGGAAAAAACCAAACTTACTTAAAAGTATTAATTTTGGAAAAATATCTTCCCCAATCCTAAATATAATCTTGGCATGGTGAGGTCAGTGTGAATTTTGCCCTTGACCCTTTGAGTCTGGATCTGAAAAAAAAAAAAAATCCAGACTTCCAATGTATTTTGGGGTAAAAAAAAAAAAAATTGACCAGATCTACTTACTTAATCAAACTAACTACTAACTATTAATTAAGGGCAGGGTAAGGCAGTCAAGTGAGGAGCTGAGGGGCTCCTTTCCAGTGAGCTTGGGCAGGTCCACAGGCAGAGGAGAGCAGTGAGAGCTTCCACAAAGAGCTGCATGCAGGCAGCTTGGAGACAGATTCTTTGGGCAGTGGTGTGTTTAACCAGATCAGCACCAAGCCAACTTCTGCATTTCCACTCATGCACTTCAGCTAAACACATAAGTTTCTGCTTTTGTGATATTAAAATGTAATTTGAACTGCCAAAAAATAGCAGTCTTAGAGATGTGAGAGTGATATAAAATGCAAGAAAAGAGACACAAGAAGCCTGTTAGAACTATTTTAGATTTGTCTTCACCCTAAACTGGTGATACTTTAAGGCTTCTCCTCTCTCAGAAATGGCCAGTGAAGATATAAAAAGGAGGCACATCCCAAGTCCACGTTCCCTGAGGATACACTAAAGAGTTCTAAAGTTCAAACAGCTGCTCCTATCAGAAGCATTTAATATGCAGGAAGCATTTATTCTGAAAATATTTTTAAAATCCATCCTTCTCAAAGATGCTTTTTTTTTTTTCTGTCAACATGGCAAAAACTGAAACTATGTAAAAAGCCTCATTATCCCATAAAGGCAGCTCTGAAAGCCTTGTCTGGCTCCTATTGAATTAGCAAACACAAAAGTGGAGCGCTGGGATTGATGCTGCCCTGTCAAAGCAGCAGCCAAGAGGATTTAGGTGGCTTTATTAAAGCTGGGTTGTATGGCAAGACTAAGTATTAATTCTTAATATGGTCGAACACAAGGTTGGAGCATGTCTGCTGAGACTGCTCTTTGCCTCTCTTAGATTACCAGATTCAAGCTTACTGTCAGAAGGCAGAGCAGAGGTTTAGGTGTAAAATACTCACTGTATTCCACACAAAAAAAAAAAAAAAAAAAAAAAAAAAAAAGCTTTAAAGTTTTAACCTTATGGCAGTCTTAAACAAAGAGAAGCCTAAGCCTGCCCTCAAACTGGAAGCAGTAGAATGTGTGAAATAAAATGTAAAGGGTGTCTGTACTCAACTTTTTAAGAGGGGTGTTTGAATCTTCAAGAGTGTGAAGAATGCAGTCCATTTCCTAAAAATCACTGGCAAAACCATGGCAGGAGCTGAGGTGGCTGCACTGTCCTGGTGATGAGAGCTGGGGGTGGATCAGGGCTGAGGCAGACTCTGCAGGGCCAAAAGGTCCCATCCCCACACTCCCAGTGCCAGGAAAACCAGCCCAGGACTGCTGACAGGGATTCTGCTCAGATGGCAGAAAGAGTCAATCCCTTTGGCATTCAGCAGGCTTGAAGAAGTTCTTACACTTACACAGCTTCGTTTGTCTTCTGCACGTTGTGCTGGAAGGAGAGCCAGCTCATTTCTACAGAAAAGCCACCTGTAACAAAAAGCACAGAGTGAACTGGCTCGTTGTGAACTGGTGGAGATGGAGTAAAAATTGAGCAGGGTAGAAACTGGTTTTGAATCCTGAAAAGATTTTTCAGGCTTCTCTTTCCTTGTCTTTAACATGAGTCAAATAGGAAATTCCTATGACTAGAAGAGTCGTAGTTTTTCATCAACTGCTAGTTGATGAAAAATACTTTTGTGTATCCAGAAAGTGGCAGAAAACAAAAATGACATTCAAGTACAAGCTTACTGCTCATCACCACCAATGCTGGGAACACTAAAGTGTCTGTCAAGATTTATCTCTGTGAAATGGAGCTGATTGTGCAGGCTAGCTTGTTCCCATCCAGGGATGAAGATATTCTGTTTGTGTTCCATGATGCCCAGTGCCCCATGTCAGAATGCCTCAGGCAGGATTGTGAATGGTGCTGGAGAATTTAGGAGAAGGTTTTAAGATCATTAAATGCCCCTCTCAATTTTTGACAGTTCCATGCAACTTTTGTGTGAGCTTGCATCTGAATTGTTATCAAAAGAGGTCACAAAGTATGGGGACAGCAGGGACAGAGAATAGCTTGATCCAAAGGTTAAATATCACTCCATTAGTGCAAAATAAAATGGATATTGTACCATTTCAGAGGTGTAACTCACCAGTTAAAACCCATGTCCTGCTCTGGAGTGTGGAAGCTCCTTCAAACCACTTTGGCAACAGCAAGGACACAGAGTTTGGTGTCCAAATTCAGGTGAAGTTACCAAAACTGAGAACATCTGCTTACACCCTAAGGCAAGGCAGGAACCAGGAGCTGATCCCTGAGCAGCATTTGCAGAAATCAGGCAGAAGGTGCAGAGCAGAGCTCCAGAGCAGCTCCTACAGTTCACAGCTAATTTCTGCCTGGCAAACAAGGATACAAATTTGATGAGCTTTAACATACAAGATAATAAGAGCAGTCCCATGGTAGGGAACGCTACACAAAAAGAAACAGGGAAAACATGAAAAGCTAATTGCTTTAAATTCTCAGCAGCTGTAATGAAATACAGTAAGAAACATCCCCAAGCATAGTGCATTAGATTCACTTGCTCAGAAATCAAGAACTGGTTAAACAAGCAAAACTGAGATTGAACACTCCCGAGCTCAATGGCTCCAATTTCAACATAATTTTTACAGGAAAATTCATGCTGTTTGCCCAGCATGCACAAATTAAAATTAAGCTAAAAATGTTTTTTCTTTGTTCTTTTCTACTTTACTTTTCAATGAGCAATTTTTCTTGCATAAACACTGAGCAGAGCAAATAGCAAGCTCATTGAAAATATGAGTCAAGAACAAGCAGCTGATTTCTTATCTTTGCACTGCAAATTAGGCATACAGCTCAAGTGCAGTGTTGTCCTTCTTAAAATGCATCTTGAAGTGTCTGTAAGAACGTCTTCATTTCCCAAAAAGGGGGTTACCCTGCCAGCTGAAGGATTCGTTTTTCTAGTGAGTTTCCTCTTCTGTGTAATCCTGGGTGTGGTCCTTAAATTGAAGGACCTCCCTCAGACCATGGGGTGATGGTGAGCAATAATTCATGGCTTCACTCACAGCTGAAATGGAGTCAGTGCAAGTCAGCCCAATGTTCTTGTACCTGTGAAACAAGGGCAGAGTTAGGGACACAGCATTCCTCAGAGAGAACAAAGATTAACCATCCCCAAGCATTCCACTGCTGGCTGAACTGGAGGAGGAGAATGGAACAAAACATGGAGACTGAAAGATTTCAGTGTCAGATCTCCCCATCCTAATTTGTGTTTCTGCTCTGTGCACTATTGCCAAATCATCTGGCATCAGGGCTGCTGCCTGGACAGGTTGGAGTCCATCTGATGATCTGAACTTCAGCTGATCTCAGTCATTCTCTACAACAAAAGTCCAGGGTTTTCCATCCCAGGGTTTTCCATTCCAGGGTTTTCCATCCCAGGGTTTTCCATTCCAGGGTTTTAACCACTTTAAGCAATATTTGTTTCTTGCCCATCTGGTGTGGCTGTGCAGCAGGAACCTGGGAAATCTGTGAGAGGTTCTGTAACTCTCCCCAGCACGAGCCACCAGCAACTGCAACTAAAATTAAATCTGCATTTAGGACTACT
Organism: Haemorhous mexicanus; assembly: GCF_027477595.1. Lineage (NCBI taxonomy): Eukaryota > Metazoa > Chordata > Aves > Passeriformes > Fringillidae > Haemorhous > Haemorhous mexicanus. The sequence goes on from NC_082354.1 coordinate 18,551,287, forward strand.
TTTTACTCCAGATGATAGATAGAAAAAGCTGCATTTTGTCACCTGGCATTTATGAAAATCAGGTGTGCTGGGGATCAGGTACAGCTCAGCTCTCTTGAGCTGACTGATCACTCCCAGAGAGTGAAACTGCTCTGATTTCATCACTGCCTCTGTTAAGGATCTAGCAGTTTTGCCACTTTACTTGCAGAAGTCTGTGCTAGCAAGCTAAAAGACTGATTAAAGTCGCTTTAGGAGCTCAATTTGGTGAAAATTTCTGTTAAGATTTTGTAATTAATTCATTTCCTCTTTTTCACTTGGCAGTGGAAAGTGTAGAGATTTATTTAAACAGAAAACCCTGTGGGTGTTAATTCTCATACTGCATGTCCTTACTGCTGTTGACTAACATGCTGAACAAAAAAAATGAAACCACTTCCTTCTCCAAAAACACAGAATTACTCATTTTTCACTTGAATATCAGGTATCAATCAAATGTGGGTCTCATAATTAAGGTTGTGCAGTCACTTCCATTAATTAAGATTATATGCAAAACAACATATTGTTTCTAAATTCCTCTTCAGAAAAACAGGATTCCACTTTTTCCTCCTGCAGTTTATTTAAAGGTTAAATTTTGATTTTAAAGCAAGAATTATATTGTGCCAAATACAAAGCTCTGTTTGTTGTGACTTGCACTAAAAGAAAATCTTGCTGATTTTATTCTGACAATTCTCATTCCGTACATGATTTTTGATAAGTTGAATATATTTAGTGTGGAAATACTTCAAATGTTCTTAGTTTGACAGAACAATAAATAAATCAGTAAGTAGAAAACATATTTATTGCTGCCAGCAACTATAAGGAAAAAAAAAAGCAGTTTAATTTTTTTTTCCCAGTATATTAAAAAAACAATAGTTTTTCTGCCTTAGACTAGCAAAAAACTATCATATCTCACAATATTTACCCAAAATATATTGTATTTGACAAGAACATATTAACCTTTAATAATCAGAAAAGTTCCATTTTTACATAATTATCCAGAAATGCCAAGAGGTTTTGGGGTGGTTGTGGGGTTGGACAGTGCTTCTATTTTTGTTTTTAACCCTTCTGACATCTACATTGACAGTAAATTTTAGGTTGGCTTGCTTTCATTGTTGTTTCAGTAGCTGAAGTACTGCCTCAGGTACCTGAACTTCCCCTTCACTGATTCATTCTCCTCATGGTGATGCAATTTGGATTTTCACCAGGTGAGATGGATCCAAGGAGCCATCCAAATTCCAGGCTGCACTGTCCTGGTCCTGAGAGGGACTGTGCAGATGTTTCCTGTCCTGTGCAGTGACAAGCTCAGGGCCAGCCCTGTGACAAACCCAGCTGCTCTGTGCATCCTCAGGATGGCTTTTTCCATGGCTCACAGGCAGGAACCGAGGGGGAGTTTGAGCTGCAATTCTGTTCCCCATAAGGTGAACTTGGCAGGCTTTAATCTCATTTAGCACCTTTAGGGAAAGTGGTGAGGAATTCTGAGCAGCAGGTCCAGGCCTTGGTCTTGCTGCAGGAATACCCTCCAGCTATTGCACACCTGGCATTGAGAAGCTTTCAGCAGGGGCAAAAAAATGTTCTCAAAGTGGGAAAATGGGATTTTTCCACTAATATGGGAAATAAAAGCACTAATTTATTTGGTGTTCCTTGAGCTTGGTGGACAGGCTGATTTGATTTGTGCACTTTACCTGCCCAGGCAGCCCAACAGCTCCCGTAGTTGTGGGGAATTTTGTGTGTATCCAGCTGGGATGGGACTTCCCAGCAAAGTGCAAGCCTGCATCTCTGTGTTTGGCTGTCTTGCAGCAGAGCTTTTCAAGAAAGGAATGCCACAATCCTTTAATTGCCACCCAGTGGGAAATCCATTATATCACACAGTCAGGAAGGCAATTGCTTCTGTAATTTACATCCTTTCTGCAGATTTCACTCACTGGAAATGCTTTTGCCTGAACACCAGTTAGGGCCTGCTCTTTCTCAAGATAAATGGCTCGCAGAAAGCTCCTGACAAAATCTGGATGCTGTTTTTGTGGTCCTAACATGCCATTAGGAATCAAAAACGATTGAAACAAAGCCTTGGGATTAGCAGTTTGTGGAAATGGTTTTGCATTTTCAGTGAAGAGCCGTGGTGCACATGGGCTCTGTGAATTGGGTTTGACCCAGGAAGGCTGGGCTGGGGGCTTGGCTATGGGCTGCAATCAGAGCACAGCACACACACTTAGGAGTTTCATTGAGACCCAGACAAAGGCTTCTAAAATTTTAAATACATTATTCTGGGGTTTAATCCTCCCCCAGCTCAGATTTTTGTGGCTCACGCCTTGCTTTCACCCTGGCTGCATTGTTTTCCTTCCTACAGTCAGCTAGAAAAGCAATAAAAGACAACCTGCAACTGCAAGGTTCAAAAGTAACCATTTAAAAGTCAATTTTAGCAATCTTTCCTAGATTTTCCTAGGCTCTGTGACACCTTTGGGCTGGCCTGTGCCCGGGGGGATGCTGCCCTGTACTCGCAGGTGGGGATGGAGCATGAGATGGATTTTTCTCCAGAGCCCCTGTGCCTCAGGAATGCTCAGCCCTGCTCTGGGAGAGGATTCCTGCCAGGCAGGAGGGGCTCCCTCTCCCCATGGCCCCTTCAGTCTCTGCTGCTTCTCTTTTCCTGAGCCTGCCAGCAAAACTGCCAATTAGTAGCAATTGTGATGGTGATTTCTGAAGTGCAGTTTAAAAGATTTCTAACCGGGCTGGAGCTGTTGTCAGTTGACTGACTGGAATAATAATAATAAAAAAAAAGCTCAGTGCTTCTCCAGAAGCTTGTTAGACTTTCCTGTGTGATCTGCTGGAACTGCAACAGCTTTTGCATTCAAAAGAGGGATTTTCCTAAAAGCATCAGTGAGCACTTGGCTGTTTTATCTGCTCTAAAAAACCTTAATTTTAAATTCTGTTAAAAACAAAAATAAATGAGGATCTGGAAATAGGAGGGAGAAAAAAGAAATGAGTAACCTGCAGGGCATGCATAACTGTTTCAATACACCAGGATCCCTTAAGTGTAGACTTATCAAGTGGAAAAAATATTCTGCATTTTTTTATGTACAGAGTTACTGAGACAGAACCATAAGCACTAAATGGGCTAAAACACAAGGGGCCTGATATACTGTAGCTTTGTGTTGACATTTTAGCATAAACATCCCAAACTGACACATACTGACAAGCCATCCAAAGAAATAAATATTTTTTATTTTTACATAATAAGGGGAGGCTTGAACTATACGTGAACAGCATGAAGCCATCTTCGTAAAAACTAATCTTTGTTTAAAATAAAATATTTTCTTTCTGGGACCATGCATATTTAACTTAAATTTTTTGTCTCTTGCTAGTTTGATCTCACAGCACTGTGAGACCCGTTCTCAGCATTAATGTGCTTGCAGGAGAAGCCTCTTTGCAAAACAAACACATTCTTAAATCTCAGGGCCATGTGCATTGGTTGCATCACATATCACATCTTCTTTTAGCATTCCCAAGCGTCTCTGTTGTGGTTTTTTAACTTGGAGATGAAATAAAGCCCATGCTGAAGGCCCTGTGGCTGCAGGAGCAAGGGGGGCTCGCTGGGTGGGACGTGGGTGGCAGCCCCCTGCCCTCCTTCTGCTCCTCTCTGGAGAACTTCCAGCCACCCCTGCTGGGATATCAGCCATGTTTTGTTGAAGAGGGAATTTTCAATTGGAACAGGGAATTTTCAGTAGGAATGGTGCAACTGGCCCCTCCACTCCTGGAAGAAGTGGTGCCAGTGCCAGTCATGGACCAGCTAACAGCTCACTGAAGTTCTCTTGGTCGTAGTTATAACAACAAATAGTTCTCTTGGTTGCAAAAATGGGTGCAGAATAAGACCAAAGAATGTCTAGGGTTATTTTCCAAGTATCTACTTTGTTCAAATGCAGTTTTGTGCAAAAACCTGCACACATATATATGTGTATTTATATATAATAGCCAGATTTTCTTTCATAAAACAATACCAACTCACAAATGGTTCTTTATGTAGAATTATTGATGTAAGAATCTAATGTGGTTTTTTCTGGCTAAAGCCTGCCTGAAGATATAAATATTTTTTATATTATTTATATAAATATTTTAAAGTAAATGTCTTGTGTGACTATTCTTCTATATACCAAAAAAGATCCCTGTGATTAAAGTGTGTCATGTATTTTAGGCACAAGCAGTTTGCCAGATTCAGAGTTATGAGCACAGAACTCTACTGTGTAAACAAAATCAGCCTCTGTTTCTGGCAACCATATCCACACAATATCTTTTATGTCAGGCTCTGTCTTAAAAATTATTCTTATGACTGCTTGGAGCTATCAAATTCCTTTAATGGTTCTTAAGTTTTCTAATTTCTGTGCCAATTTATTCATGGCATTTTGTTTTGTACCAACATTATTCTTTTAATTTGCTAATTTTTATTCTTCTTATTCATCTAAAAAAAAATCAATGTATTTTGGAATTCATTTTGTTAGGCAAAGGAGCAAGCATCCTTTAGTCTGCTTGTTCCCCTTTCACCAGCCAGCTTTAGTAATCTTCTACACCCATATCAATCTAACTTCATTTTTTTTATTGCAGTTTACAAGAATTGTGGAAACCCTTTGATAAGACCCTCATGCATTGAATTAGAGCATGAATCCCTCCCAATATCCATAGAAAAATTCCAAAAATGCCTGTATGGAACAGGAAAGTGCATTTATCTCTTCCATCAGCACGTGAACTGGGAATGTTTCGAGAGAGGAGCAGCTGGGGTGGTTCTGTAGAGACCCATTCTCTCCCAGGCAGAAACCCCTCTGTAATTCCATTAATGGATAGAGTGTGAGAAGAAGGGGATACTCTGAAAAAGAGGTGGGAAAATGGAGGCATTAAAAAGAAGTATGTGGGAGTAAATGGAAGTTGCTGAGGTGGAAGAATTTTGGGATGCAGTCATCCTGTTAATTAGTATTCCAAAGATCATTTCATCTTGTAACTTTCCCCAGGAGCTGCCCCCTGGACTACCATTCCCTGTTATTAGTGCACTTAAATTTTAATAGTGTTAAATTTCCTTTTGCCATCCTTCTCAAGGTCATCTCCTCTCCATGTTTGGTGTTCCAGTGCCCTTTGAGCTGGTGGCTCTCCGTTTCCTCCCACCAGCACCTCCTGTTCTATGGAAGCCATTTACACTGGAGAAGAAGCCTCTGCCCCCCTGTTCAATTTTTCCCTTTGCAATATTTGTTTTGTAATATTTAAGTGACTTTTTATCTCTTTTTACAATTCTTGTACTACCAATTTCTGCAGATTAACTTGTAGTTTCCTATTCATGTCAAATACTTTGTGTTAAGGCTCAGAGGGGTTGGTTCTACCACCTCTCCTTTCTCTACAAAATCAGATATCAGTCTGATACCCAAAACTGGGTAAACTTAGTCTGTGTCATCTCCTTCACATCACCTCCATGTCTTCACAAGGAAAGTGATGACTTTTAGGTTTCTTCTCTCTGTGTGGAAGAGAAAATCACAGAAGAGTGGAACAATAAAAGGTAGTTCATTTCTGTATGTTCAAAGCTTATTTTAGACAGGAAGTAATTCAAGCATTGTTTGGTTGTTGGTTTTTTTTTTTTTGGTGGAATTATAATAGTCATGTTTTTATGCACTATACCAAGTGCTGCCTTTCTGACTTGTTTCTCTGAATAATTCAAACTATATCTGAATTTCTTTTCTTGGGGAAAAAAACCAACAAAAAGCCTCTGACATCAACATGCAAAGACAATAAAATAGATATTGCAGTGTGCCTAGGAGTGTGGGGAGGGAACATTTTGATTTCCTGATTCACAAGAACAGTCCAAGTGTCTAAAGTGGAATTCCCTGCATGGAGTAGGGAAATAATTTCCACTTCATTATTGGTAATTCTGGAACAATGACAGAATCAATTCAAGTCTTGAATATATATTTAATCCTAAGGAATTATTTCTCCTACCTTGGCCTCGGGGTCTCTGTGCAAGCAAATCTTATGAAATATTGGAATGACACACAGAGTGTGATCTGGATATTTGGGGTTTTTTTCAGTATGCAGATCTGCCATATTGATTGACATCATCATTACAGGAATTAACATAATTACTGTTAGGACTAAGGTGCTGTGAGATAATGGGTTGTCACATGCAATGGGCTAAACTCAAACTGTGCAGAGTTATTTTGTGAAATCTTAACGTTCAGCATGTTTGTTTTATTGATACTGTTCTCTTACAAACAACCACTGTCGTGCTTGTCTCCACTCTCACACCATCTTCTGCTCCAAGCTCCTGGAGACCCTGGCTGTGCTGTATCCTGAATGAGCTGTTTTATAGAATAAAGTAGTAGCTAATTTTTGTTTGGAGCAAACTATCCATACCCCTATTAATATTTAATCTGTGAAAATTGCATTTGGATGTTAATGTTCCATTCAGATAAACGGGGGCTGTTCGTGCCTTGGGAAGTGTCCTGCTGTTCCCCGTGGGTTGGGAACAAACAAGACAGCCACGAGTCCTTGTGCAGGAGAGAGTTTATCTTTGAAAACAGAAGAAATAGAATTCTTTTAAATTAAAATCTTCAAAATCTTAATAAAGCATAGCATACAGGAAGTTCTGAAATCCATAAACTGCTATTACTGTTTCACTTCCAAATTCCATTTCCATTAAAAGCTGTTTTTCTTTTTTTTTTTTTTTTTTGCTTTACACCACCCAAATAATGTTGTGCCATAGGGAAAAAGCATTATTTGCATTAATTTGTATTTAGGATTCTGGAGCAATCTGGCTTCCACACAATGGAAATCTAAACTTTCACTTTGTTCAGTGTATTACTGCAATTACTTTCCAGGGACTGAGGTAAAGACACTGATATCATCTTACAGAAATTGCCTTTACAGATTTTATAAAGCTCTCCTCTCTTTGCCCCACAGAACTGAAAATTAATTGTTATTCAATTAAAGGTGATTGTCTTTAATTAATTGGATTTATTATTTGAAGTTCTAAAGGCAAAACAGGAGAAATCTTTCACCTGAACTTCTAGGGTAGTCAACACTCCTTTATAAAACAGAGTAGAAGATATAATGAATGTGAATTAATGATTGATTTCAGAAAATATGGTGATTATTTCCTTTGCTATAGAGTAAGTGAACAAGTCTATAAATATGTAAATTGTAAAATCTTTCCTATTGTCTATGAAAAAGTTTGATTTTATTCTTCCCTGACACGTCTACGGTACCCCAGCCTGTTTTTGTATCTAAGCTGTCAAAGATTTCCATAGATTTGAAAATCTGTCCCCTGTTCCCCATATGAAATGTCACTGTCAGTTTACTCCATGAAAAATGAAGTTTATTTGATGTGGCTGTCATGATCCTTGTGTAAGCAATGCACCTATCACTTTTGTCTGCAAAGCAAAAGCTGACATGATCTGTAGTCAGGTTTTTTTTCTGCAGTGACTTTTGCAGAGCAAAGCTGTAGTAATGTGTGCTTTCTTTATTCAGATGATTTACAGAGTACAGCAACGTGTCACACTCCAAAGGAGGAGAGGGTAAAGGAGCAGGATTTACTCTGTGTGGGTTGGCACTGGAAACACTGCCTGAGAGCATCTGTGTTCACTGCATTTTGGTCTTGTCTATGCAAACTTAATGGACAAATAATTATGAAGGCTGATTGCAAACTTTCACCCCTAAGCATCTCCGTAGACTTCATTTATTTCATTTTTTATTTTGTTAAGACAAAAGGCTGACACTGACCATTTCATGAATGATTTCTAATGAGAACCCTCCCAACCTGAGTTAGCATTTTTAAGTTCCTTGTTGTTTTGGGCTTTTTTTGGCAATTCCTCTGCATAACAGGTACATTTAGGTTGTAATTTCTCTTTTTTTCCCCACTGTAGGGGTTTTTTGGCCCTTTCTTTTGTACTTCAGGATTGCCATCTCTATATTTTCCCAGTGGGTGGTCCCTCCTCTGATAATCCACAAACAGACATTCTCCTTTGTTCCTACAGAAAAAAAAATCATTATGGATGTTTGACATCTACACTTGGAAATTATTCAGTTCTTTCTCACCTGTAGGGCTCCATTTAGACTAGAGATTTGTGCAGGTCCAAGGCACTGTTTCAAGAGCAAATCTTCATGCTAAAGACTGATATTTTCCCTATGTAAAATCTAGAAAGGCCAGTATTTGTTGCCTGAATGGCTCCTATCTGGCAAGGCCAGTGCCTGTGCTGCAGTAATATTGCTGCTGCTGGATGTCTGTTTTGTCCCATAGATTGAAGAACAGCAGCACTGAGTTCATGGGACACCTTAATTCAGGTGTTTTAGCACGACTGAGCTTCACTGAAACATGTCTCTGGTACAGCTGTTAACACTGTCCCTAATTACAGCATGGCCCAGCTCACCTGTCACCAGCAAGAAGAAAAACAGGTATTTAATGAGCCATACAGTAGCCAAGAAGCAAACCCCACACTAGCAGTGGTTGAGGAATAAACTTCCTAATGGATGTTTATGAGTTATCTGGAATAAAGTGAGATTTGGTGTTTTAATTAAATACCTGTCCTAGCTGAGGGAGGCCAGTTTAAAATATGAATGTGAGTTTTGGCCTACGTTGACCTGCTACATTCTGGTAAATCAAGGAATCCGTTAAGTGAATATTTTAGTCTGTCAAGCTTGCCTGAGCAGGTATAATAAATGGAAAAAAAAATAATTTGCAAGTCTAGCTGGATTATCTATTATTAATAATAGCCTCCAAGATGTATCAGGCACCGTGCAGAAATGGAGCATTGGTTGTAATGCCAAAGGGCTTACACAAAAAAAACCCAAAACAGGTAGATAATCAAGGATATGACTAGAAACTGGTCTGTCTTTCAATCATATAACTTCCTCCCATTAAAAAAAATCAAAACCAGGACCAACCAAACAGGCAAAAAAAAACCCCAAACCCTGTCAGTTGCCTGCATTTCTTTTGACCTTTTCTAAGTTTATTTTACAGTTCAACTCTCACTCACAAAAACACTTCAGGCCTAATTTGTTCATCCATATATTTGCACTTATATGTTCCTCATTCATGCTGCATTTGAGTATTTCAGAATCCCTCTGAACAATTCCAAGGGTGAAATTTCTGGCAGGGGAGGACTGAAAGGAACAGGTAGCGAGGTCACAGAGAAGGTGGAAATAACTTGGAGGGGATGCCAGGTGTAGGACAGATGTAGCTCCCATTTGTAGGACCTGCTGGTCTGCTCTCCCACCTCCCACCTGCCCTGTCCTCACCTTATCTCTCTATAATCCCCCAAGTGCAAAGACTCTCACCTGGCTTTAAACCTATTACACATCCCAAAAAACAATTCCCAGTTTGTTTTTCAGCATCCTAGCCCAGTCTGCAGTTCAGTTCATTGAGATGGAAGGAGAAGGTTTGGGTTTTGAGAGGTGGTGTGGTAAAGCTGTGGTATGGGACCATGGAAGATGTGGGGAGGGTATTTTCTGAACTCTTCAAGGAGGAAGAGCAGGGAAATGGAAAACTGGCCAGTTCAAAATCAGCACAGAGAGCTTGTTTTTCTCCTGGGACTAATGATTAATCTGCATCACTCACTGCCATATGGTATCCTGATCTGAACATTAATAAGAATAAAATAACACTCTACTTGAAATGATGAGTATTTAAATTATGTCAGAGTATTGAAAGGATTACAGATCTTATGCTTCCTTGCATAAACAGCCTTTTGGCACTTGTAGTGAGAAGTACACTTTTCACAGGGTAGATTTGTCTCCTGAATGAAGAGTTTTGGGTTCTTTACTTAAAACGTCACTGTTGAAGGCAGGATTTGGGATTAGATGGATGAGTGCTTTGATCTGTGCTGGCCGCTCCTCTCCTCTAGACAAGGAGCTCTAGGAGGAACATGTGTCATCTTGGAGATTCCTGCTCATCTGGCTGCCTTGGGAGATGGAGGGCTGCCCCAGCATCTGACAGGGTGCCGTGATGCCTTGAGATTTCCTGTCAAGCTTTGGGCAGCAGTGAACGTTGAGTGAGAAATCATCGCCCACTCAGGAGCAGTGATGGTAACGGGAATGCTGAGGAGCCTTCAGCTCTGCTGGAGGAACCCCTGCTGCTGGGATTAGGAGGGCATCAGAAAATCTACAGAGGTTTTATTTATAATCTATTAAATTTGGACCTTTTTTTAATCCCTCTCTTACTCAGAGCCAGCAAAACGTGCCTTTATTTCGACTGGAGGAGGTTTGAGGGAGGAGTAAGGAGATGCCTGAAGTTATTCCCCAAGTGCCACCATTCTGCATCTATTCAAAAAGTTGCTATTGTTGCTAATGAGGGTCAGCACACCTTTGACAAGAAGATAATGGTGAAAAGTGGGCTGGGAATTTTGCTGAAAATACTGTCTTGAATTAGTGGATGCTTGAAGAATTGCACAACAGATCAGTAGTGAAACAATAGGATCGTGTTAGCTGAACTATAAGTGAGATTTTATTTTAATTAACTGCAGGAAACACTGACAGTGCATGCTTGTACACTCTCTTTTCCACTCCTTTTTTACACAAACCACTCCATAATCCCTTCTTTTAGGACACCTTCACAGCACATATGGTGTGGGAAGCCTCCAGTCCTTGGAGCCCTGTGATTCAGTATGGGAGTTAATAGTTCCTAACTGTGGCCATCCTGGACAGGGTTTGGAAGTTGGAGCTTAAACAGCTCCTCCAGTATAAATTTAATTAATTTAATGCTGACTTGAAAATTTTAACCCAAAAAGTCAGCTCTTAGAGGAGTATGGGGTTGCTTGAATTCATTAAAACCACCTTGGATTTTTGGGAAGTGTTAAGTTTGGATCAGAGTTGTCATGGATGGCAGAGAAGAACAGCTTACCTTGAAACCAGAGGGCTGCAAGAAGATCTACAAATACTTGGACCCATTCTCCATCAACAGATGCTGAACCAGGACCTCATTTTAAAAACTGCCATTAATGTTAGAGCACCCTGGGTGTGTCAGCATCCATAGCCCTACTAAAAGTGTCTCTTCCAATTATTGATGGCAAGAGAAGGTTTTTATGGGGTGGAGAAGAATGATGAAGTCAGTGGTTCACATTTTGAGAATTGAGTAGAAAAAGCTGATTCTTGGTTCAATTGTCTGCACATGAGAGATTCCACTGAGCTGTGATCTTGTGTGTGCATCACTGGCTGTGCCCACACTGAAGGGGTTTCTGGTTTATTTTATGATTATTTAGAAGATGTTTCTTTGTTTTAATCCAGCTGTGGGTGTGATCTTGTGCCTGTTCAGTGCAGAACACAGCCCCATGCCTCTGAGCCCCACTCTGGAGGGTTTGCAGCCCTCAAGGCCCCTCAGCTGGGCTTTCCTGGGCAGCTGGCCCATGCATGCTCAGGTCCCCAGGAGTGCAGCATCCCTAATCCTTCCTGCTTTGCCTCACATGGGACCTACTCAGCTCTCTGTAGAGAACCTTAGTCAAGACTTGGGAACTTTTTTTTGTTTGTTTCAACCAAGGTTTGTAATGGCTCTGGGCAGGAAGCACAAAGCTGCTCCATCCCTGAGTGGCCAAGGAGTCCTTTGGGATGCTTTGAGGCCCTCTGTCCTAAGGAGACACAACTCACCCAATGTTCTTCCAGAACATTCCTTTTCCATGGGTGTTTGGTGACTGTTTTCCAGAGATTCAGAGAGAAATGTGAGTGTATTTTTATAGCAGGACAGGAGGGTGTGTGAAGCATGCAGATGGTGTTTGAGGGTGGTTCTGGAAGCCCATTTTGAAGGCTGAGCTGGGAGGAGTGATGCCTGATGCATCCTCTGCCATGTTTGCTCATGGAGCAGTCCCAGATTTCGTCTGTGGGAGATCTTTTGTCTGCAGTCCAAGAGAGATTTTGTGGATGAGTTAGCCCGTGTGGCCAGGAAACTCAGAGCAAGATCTGAGGGTGAACCCTGCTGACAGAATTAGCTGCTCTTCTCTGGTTCAGCCTTACACAAATTGCAATGTGACTTAATTGATCCAGGAAGTTTTGTGTTTTTCTCTTTGTTTAATTCAGCAAAGCGCCTTCACTGACTTTCAGGAGATTTTTGGATTGAATTCTCAGACTAACAGTGAAATAATTGTGACTGCTGGAGGAGCTAAGGTTAAAAAGCTTTTCATTTTATATTACTTCCCAAACACTCAGGGGCTCAGATTTAATAAAAACACCAGTGCTTTTGAATTCTGTTGTTGATCTCTGTGCTGTATTAAATTATGCATTAATTTAATGAGGGCTCTATTGAATTATGATCCCCACTTATATGTTTAACAGTGAAGCTTTATTCCCATGTTGTTTAAGTTGTGTAAATGCACAATTTAAACCCCCCTTTGATTGAGGATGGTTATAAAAGACACAGAATTAGAATGTACAACTTTCACCTTTTCTTTTCCAGTGTCTGAGCAGGTGCTGAGCATTGCCTGGCTTTGTCTGGCCTGGCAGCTCCCCCAAACCAATCTGGAGTGGCAGAGCAGAGATAGGAGGGGAAGGGGAGATGCCAGCTCTATCTCTGAAGCACAATCAGATTGTGGTTTTATTTTGTGTCCCCGTTAGCACATCACAGTTTGATTGCTGAAATGCACCTGGGGTTGAGGAGAGTTGAAGATAGGGAGCATTATAAGAAGTACATAATTCTACAAGAAAAATCCTTTCTTTTGTTCAAAAAAAAAAAAAAAAAAAGAAAAAAAGAAATTTTATGTATTGCAAAGAAGTGCTCTTGTTACTTCTTTCAAATATGCAGGGAACATGGCATGGTCCATGGATCTCTTCAAAAGTGCTTTGTCATTAAAGGCTTGAATGCAATAATAGATTTCAAAATGATTCAGTAACATGAGATTCAAATGTGCAGGCTGCTCTAGTATTTCAGAGGGAAAAGCAAGCATCAGTGAAGGATTCTTGGGTTTTTTCTAAGTTCTCTATAATATTTAAAGTAAACTGCTTTTAAAGAAAAAAACCCTTAATTTCAGTATCACAAAAGTTCATGTATAACCTTAAAAGAAGTTGCTTAACTTTTGTTTTATTGGCATCTAAGATGCTCTAATATTTGATGTGTAAGTTCAGTTTCATTATGTGTTACTTATTGGGTCCTTTTTGAAGGTAAATATCTTAAACATGATAAAAATCTAATTATGTGCATGAACTCATAATGCAGATTTAATCATTCAGTATCTGCAGAATCTCCAGCAAAATACAGTTTTGATATGAAAAGGATTGAGCTGCTTGTTGTTTCACAATTAATTTTTACCATTACCACTATTTTACAAATGGGTACATTTAAAATTCTGCATTACTCATAATTGCATTGTTCTCACTGATTTCTTTCACAGTTGAGGCAGGCATCCCTAAAGGAGAATTTTCACCGGAGGGAAACCCTTGGTGTGTTGGAGACCATGCATTTAAATCCCTGTGTGTGGAGAATTCCCCAGGAGCAGGAGATGAGCAGGGCAGTCATTAGCAGGGTGTTTCCAGTTCTCCTCTTCACAGAGTTGCTGAGCTGCAGTCAGGGCAGCAGAAACTGCTTGGCCCCTGCCAGCCCCACAGTGCTCAGGGGCTTTTGGCATGGGGACACATCCCTCTGGCACTGGGATATCTCAGTGCTGTAAATGCATTCAACAATGGGCACATTGCTCAAGTCTTGGGCTGGTAGGGCAGAAATGGAGTGCTCACCTTGTACTGATCTTCCCCAAAAATTTCAAAACTTCTGGGCCCTCTGTTGATCATTCCCACCCTATTGACACTGGTAAATTTCTTTGTGTAAATCTTGGTTGTGACTGCAGAGTAGCTCATGCATGGGCGAACTTTGGTGCAGTAGCCAGCTGACCTTGGTCTGGACTAATTACCAGATTTTTCAGTGGAGATGTGCAGGAAGGTTGACACTTTTCCAAGTGAAAAAAAAAAAAAAAGGGTTTTTTACTCTTTAAGCTTTTGTTGTATCAGATCTCTGGCAAATATCTGCTCACTCTTCTCTGTAGATGCACTGGAGGGGAGATGGGGCACCTCATGCAGAATGTTTTGCATCAGCCTCTTTTTATTCACTTTCTTGGCAACCTCCTGAGGAAACAAGACATATCAAAATTAAAACAGCAGCAAGGAAAAATCAGTTGCTGAGGTGAAGTTGAGAAAAGCAAAAGTGACAGCAGTTATATGAAGAAGCTCTGGCTCTTGAAGTTAAGCTGCTCTGTCACATACCATCAATTGGACTATTATCTGGCACGGGAGGACTGTAATAAATTGTCAGATTTTCTTCTTAGCTGAAATGATGGGATGGAAATTGTGCTGTGTATTTTTGGACAGGCATAGGGGGGAAAAATCCAGCATGTAGCAGATTTCCTCACATGCCAGACCTGCCATGATGCACAAACCCAATTTCCTGAATGTGGCTCTTAGAAATCTTGTATGGTAAAAGCTAAAACGGTCAAAAAAGAAATCCTAGCTCTTCTCTGGGAAAATAAGGTCAAGGAGGAGAAAAGTCACTAATGAGAGACAAACTATTTATATACACATATATATTTGAAACATTTTAACGTTGTTTCAGCTTTTCTTTTTCCTCCTTGGCAGACAAAGCAATGACAAATGCAGGCTTTTGTATGACACTGGTTCTGTAGTATTTCAGCTCAAAGTAAACTTTTACAGAACTGTGGTGTCAGAATGCTGGATATTTAATAGCTGAATCTGATGATCATTGCCATTGTGTGGGGCAGGATATGGAGAGGAAGTTATTTCTTATGGAAATAGCTTGTGGGGTTTATTCAATATGATTTAGGCTCTCTGATATTATGTAGTGATGGTAGGACCAGTAGATAAAAATCCACTTTCAAAATGTTTCATGTTCTCAGGGGAGGAACTTCAGCAGAATTATTGTATGATTAATATATTTATCTGTACTTATATGTGTAATAACAGGCTATTGATACCCACTTTAAATTCCTTAGCTGGCTAACATAATTGATGCAGTCAAATTGGAATTATTTTCCATGGCCAGCATGCTAACTCATGCTAAGGCTTCAAGCACCTTGAAGGGTATTCATTTTTTTCTAAAATATTCACAATATTGCAAAGAACAAGTTCTTATTTGACCAGTACCCTGCAAAGGCATCAAGAGAACCTCCCCAATGTTGGGCTGAAATTCTGAGTAACTTCAGAAGCCATTAGGGCTGCCAGCTTTGTTCCTCTGCCTCCTTATGACCATTAGCTGGGCATCCACCTTTGCCTCTGTTTTCCAGTCAATTGCAGCTGCAGTTTAGTTGTGAAAAAACTCATTTTGGAGCCTTTGCAAAGGGCTTGGGGAGGGCCAGACAATGAATCAAGTGTGAAAACACAACTGCAGCCTTCAGCTTTCCCTTTGTGGGTCTTGGCATCCCCTCAGTGGGGAAGGTTCAGGGTATGAATTTCAGCACAGACTCAGATCTCAGAGTATTTTATTAAATGTTCTGTGTACATAATATTTTCATTATTAGATAGGGCTGTAAAATGTGCATGTTTTACTTAGACCTTCCTTGGCAAAAGAGGAATATCAGAAGGTATAAAAAGGTTACACTGGAATTACCTTTTTTTTTTTTTTTTTTTAATTGGTTCAAAGGTCTTGGCAGTAAGTTCTGAAATAAGTTTCTTTCCATAAGAAAATGGAAATTTCAGGTATTGAAGTCAATAAAAATTTGTACAAGCCAAGTAAGAAAGAGTGGAACGACAAGAGAGAGTACCAGAAACCAGTAGAAAACACATCCTGGGCTGGATTAATCAGAAATCTGAAAACTGTGAAAGAATCAGCAGCTCTGACAGAACACTGGGAAGCAGAAAGCAGAGTTGAGAATCACGTGGTGGTGAAAAATTGATTATTTACTTGCATTATTCCACTGCCATCAGAATCTGAGCCAAAAATGGAGGTGCCAGAGCATGTCAGAGGAGTGTAAAAAATCTTTAAGCACAGACTTTACAGATCTCTGACTTCTGAAGGAACACATGAACACGAGCAAGCTGTTAACAAAAGATGTTTGCATCTAAACAAACGGTGGAAGGAAGAAGGTGGCAGCTGCAGCATCAAGTTTTTACAAAATTCTGAAAATTATCATTTCAAAATGACAAAACATGTTGGCAAAATGTTTCAAAAAATCTAAAACCTTCTAAAATTCTTTTAGAAAAGAATTCTAAAAAAACTAAATTATGCCTGCATGGCCTCTGTAATAGGATATTTCCCCATCCTGCTTCCTTAGGATTTCTTTTTTGTTGATTGAATTACAGATACATTGCACCTTTTTCAAATAATTCCTGGAATATTAAAAGATTAAAGTCTCTGACAGATTAATAGAAAAGGAGTTGTCATGAATTGTCAGCTAAATTATTATTTGGATTAGAAACTTGATAAGAAACTAAAGCCAGGGTAAGAAGAAGTAAACAATTTAAAGTAGTGTTGCCTCAAGGTTCCACTCTGGTACAATAACAACAAAGAAAAAAATGGCTCAAAGTTACAAACTGATTGATGGCACATGGGAAAATACATTAGTAAATGTCAGAGAGGTCCAAGGATTTACAAGGATTTGATCTCAGCTGAGAAACTTTGGTTTCACCTTTCTGTACTGACAGATATTCCAATGGTTTGTACATGCTGCAGCCTATAAAGAATTGGGGCAGCCTGTGTTTGAAATACTCCTTAAGATTGTAAATGCATGCTCTTGCATTTCATGCTTTCTTTTCTGTGGGAAAACAAGGCTTTAGATTATTATGGGCACAGTTTTGTTATTTGAGGGCAAAATTTCTTAATGCCACAGCAAACCTCATTATTTAACTGGAACCAAGTATTTCTTTAATTTCAGATTATTCTATGAGCTGTTGCCATTACAATTGATTTTTTGGGTGCATTCTGTGGCTAAGGCAGTGGGCAGCAAATCTTCCCAGGCCTTTCCAAAGCTCCCCAAGCATGGAAGAGATTTCATGAACCATCTGCTGTGTGAATGATGCTTTGGAGGAGCCCCCAGCCCTCCAGAGCAGCAGCACATCCCCACAGATCCCTGCTCTGACCTGTGAGTGCTGCAGGGCAGTGTCTGCACAGCTCATTGGATCCCCTCGGAGCTGAGCAGCCTCCTCCACACTGCCCAGCTCTGCAGACAACACCCCAAATTCTGCACCCTCTGAGGGGTCCAGCAGTTCCATTTCCAGCAGAGGTAGTCAGCTCCTTATTGTGGGTAATCACTCTGGGAAACAAAATTTTATAGAGCAGCTAAAACTTCTGTGGAAGGGTAAACTCGTGACATTCAGTGCTGAATTAACAGCACTTCCTCAAAGAATTAATCCCTTATTTGTCACACTTGAAGTTACTGTACCAAAAGTCTATTTGAAGAATGAGACAAAAAACAAAATAAAAAAATGAAAATGCATGAGTAATGAGTTCAGGGGGGTGTGTTGGTTTTTTTTTTCTTGTTTGTGTTACTGATTGAACCAAGCAATTTATCCTACTTAAATCAAGTGTAAAGACTTTTCATCCAAATTGATTACAGTGACTTTTGTACTCCAGAAGAAATGTTTCAGGCAGCAGAACCTTGTGGTTCCCCAGCTTCTGGAGGTTGGGACCTTGCTGTGGGTTTTCACTTGTCTTATCCAAGCAAGATGATCTTGGCTTCAAAGCCTAGCACATGGAAAGATTTCCTGACAATCAATGTTTATTACTGCAGTGTGGCCCAAATTCCCCCCAAATATTAATTGTCAATGGAAAAGCAGTAATCAGCAAAATAAATTTTTAAAAAATTAACTGTTCATCAAACTCAGTAAAGCCCAGAAGCTGCCTGGAGACCCTTCAGACCTTTAGAAGCAGAACAGCAGGGAGCCTTCAATACCTCACTGCTAGCACCCCGAGCAGAGGCCAAGTAGCCCTGCAGGAGAATTTAGCACTAATTTACATGGATTGCTGATATCCTGCTTTGATATTTGTGTGCCTGTTCCACACAGTGAGAGCACTTAAAGCATTCCATTCCAAAAGTTGCCTGTCAGCCCAGACACCTCCACTTCCATATGACAGGAAATCCAGCCCTGAGCTTTGTGCTGGGGAGGCTGTGCTATTAAAATATCTGCTTGGAATGGCACTTGGATTCAGGGCAGTTTTTGCAGATATATCAGTTTGATTGCTTTACTCAGAGCTTTTATTTTGGAGGAAAATAGCTCCTTGTTTAAAAGAAATAAAGAAGGTGCCTCCTGTGTAAAACTGTCTCTTTCTTCTAGGACTTTTATCTTTTTTGTTGAGTAGTGAAGTAAGTTTAAAAGAAATTAAATTCCGTATCTGGGATGCCTGGGTTTACCACAGATTGAATTGGGAACTTCCACTGTTTGAAGAAGTTTTCTCTTTTATTCACCTCTTGCAGCTCAGAGCTCTCTCCATCATGTCATAAAAGAGAACAAGGAGGGTAACAGGATGAAGGAAAAGAGGCAGATTTTGATAAGTGTGAGCTGGGGGCTTTCTTGTCCTTCAACATTGATTTGTACTAAAAGCCACAGGCGTCATTCTGTTCATTCCTGGGAAGTGATTCACTCAACTGCAGTCTGACACTTGGCTTATCACCTTAAAGACAATCTTAGTCATTCTGGGAATCTCATAAGGCAGTCTCATAGGAAATGTTCCTTTCATTTGCTTACTCTGGTTGTGTTCCTCTTATCATGCTATCCAAAGGCAGCTCGCTGGTTTTATTCATTCCTGCCCCTGCTCTACTCCTAAATAAACCTCAGAGACTGCAGTGCCTCAAGTCTAACATTTTAAACTAGATTTATAAATGGTAACAAAGAATGGGGGTTAAAAATTTTCTGATCTAGTCCAAATTTTAAATCAGTGCCTATTTGTTCCAAATCAATGTTTTGTTAACTGCAGATTAGAAGGAAAAAAGTCATTTTTCATTCCAAGAAAAAATAAGCCTGGAGTCGATTCAAGATTTGTTAAATCAGCTGTGTCAGTTAAACTTTACAGCAGGCTGTTACTTCCTCAAAGAGAGAGCATGGAATTGAAAATAAATAAGAGTAGTACATAATAAATAATACTGGAGGTGAATTCAGCACAATCCCCTTTCCCAGTGTGAGCTGGTACTGGAAATGTCCTGAGCTTCCACCAGCTGTCCTGCTTGAATGTGCTCTTAGTTTATAAAGATTTGAAGTCAAAAGCCAGGAAAACACCAGAAAAAATTAGAGAAATAACAGATTAATCTGTCCTTGGCTGTGTAAACATAATTCTGTATATTGAATTGAGGGGTTGCTAATCCCTTACAATCATGTTTCTTCCAATTAAGTCTCAGGGCTTTAAATACTTTCAATCACAGGAGGCTGAAGAAGCAAGTGCAATGTCAGGGAGGAGAGGAGGGTGGTAATCCTAAATGAAAATAATTTTATTAGGAGAGGAAGCAAGCAGCAAACAGAAGTTCTGAAGAGGAGAAGTTCAGAAAATACAAGATTCTGCAAAATGCTCGGACCCCCTAGGGAAGTGAAGAAATAAAACTGGGATTTTCAGCTTGATTAAAGTTTGATTTATGAGGTGCTTTTTGTTAACAGCCCTGGAACAGGAGGAGGGGGAAAAGGATTTAACTTGTAAGGGAGAAAATTCTTTTGGAAATTGCCTTCAAGTTCATGGAGTTTAAAAAATAGTGACAAATGGAATTGTTTTGTAAGTCCTCCTCTTCTAGCTCTTTGCTCTGCACTCCTCTCCAATCCATAGTTAGTAAGAAATTATCTAAAAACATAGCTGGTGCCTAATTTGATGTTTTATTACAGTTCAAGAGTAAATAACTTAATTTTGGGGTGTATTTCCTGTATTTATGTAGTGTGCAGATTTACATAGGTACCCAAAAAATGCATCAGAAGATCTAGGAGGAGTTCAAAAGCCTAATTTCTGTGAACGTGGTGTCTTTTAGCACAGAGGTTGATACATGCAGGAGATCAGGAGGTGGGAGAAAAATTCACAAAAATTCACAAAGCGCTGCCCAAAAAGGTGCAGTCTTTAACAAATGGAACTCAGATGAGAAAAATGTAGAGTAATAAAGAGTTTCTTATGTTTTTCTCCTACTGAGAAGGAACATGGGTAAAGTTGGGACTGGTCCAGACTTCTCCTCAGTGCAGAGAAATCCTTTTCCACCTTTGCTTCATGAAGCTCTTGCCCAAAGCACAGAAGAGGGGAAAACTTAATTTTTGCTGCTGTCCTTTTCTCTGCAAAATATTCACTTAGGGACTTCTGGAGCCTCCAGCTTCAGGCAGGTGCTGTTCCACAGGTCTGGCTCTCCAAAATGAGCAATGCTGCCATCCCCTCCCAGATCCAGTTGCTAAAAGTCACCAATTCTTCACGGCACCAAAGGGTTAACAAAAATGCTGTCATGCCCTGTAAGCAAGCAATAATGGGCTCAGATTGGCTTACAAATTGAAAGTTACTATTGTAAAATACCTTCTGAAGGTAAATGTAGGAGTAAAATTGCTTTTCAGTTTGAATTGCCTCAGACACTGAAAATTCAGAATTGTCACTGTAAAAAATCCAGGCTGCTGGAGCTTTAACCACCCTTCACCTTTCATTTTTAGATGAAGTACCAAAGCTGTGTAAAGTAATTGCACACAGAGATTTCTTCTTCTTTTTTTTTTTCTTTCACTGAAGAGACATTACAACTTCTTGTCCATCAAAAGTTTTAAATGTGGCCATGATAGGATAGTTTGGGCCACTTTGGAAGTACGTGAAATATTTTATTAATTTCAGCTGAACTTGAATTCTAAATAGACTCCAAAATGTCATGTTAATAATGAAGCTGTCACTGTGTTAGTTGATACTGCAATTTCATTTATAAACACTCTGACTGTGCATTTGTCAGTAAAACACACTTAGTATGCAGGAGCTGTTGAAAATATCTTACACATAACCAAGGCTTTGTAATTCCTAAAAATTTACCTGTAGAAGTCCAACTGTACCCCTTTACTTATACATGCTATACATATAGCTGAGGGAAACACTGGAGAAGGTATAAATAATGGATCTTGAAATAATTTTTTTTTCCTAAAAAATATAAGTCAGTAAATAATGTATATAATTTTATGGAATTCATGAATTTAAAATTATCTTGTCTGTATATAAGATATTAGCATCTGCCTAAAAAAACCAAGGGATCTGGACAGGCGTGGTGTTATACATTTGCTGACCCAGCAGAATCTGTTTCACCATTTCAGCAGAAGTCAGGATGAAATATAAGGGTTTCCCAACTGTTAGGCACAGCAAAGCCTTCACTCTGGAAGGCTGAAGTTTGTCTCTGTTCCTGTTGCTGAGCAATCATTTATCTCTGCTGTCAGTAAATCCCAGTTTTCCAGAGGCTCAGCTGGCCATGGTCCTGTCAGGACCCTCCACCTCAGGTACCTGGTGGCACCCCAGCCCAGAGGGGAGGCTCAGGTGTCTCTGTGCCTCCTGCCCACTGAGGAGGTGAAGCCTTTTGGGGCTGCCTAAAAACAGGAGCCAGACAGGATTAAGGGAATAAAAGCTGTTCTATTTATTGAAGGGTCTCCAGGTACATTTGGGGCAGAAAAAGCCCCCCAGGGGCTACACCCAAAAATGAACAACAGGTCGTTGTTGCTTTTCACCCTTTTATAAGTTTGGTCCATTTGCATATTGAGGGTTCATGTTCCAATTACAGCTTCAGGTAATGAAGTCATTGACCCCAAGTTTGCCCCCCAAACTCACTTTTGTTCCCATCTCAGGCCCTGAGGCAGTGAGGTGTCCTTGGTTCCCAGCCTGGAGAGGAATTGCTGTGTCTGCCCAAAGTGGGGGAGCAGCAGCTCACACTGTGTGTGGGGTTCAGAGTTACCCACTGAAGAGCTGCAGGGTCACAAAGACATGAAAATGGAAAATCTCCAATCCTGACATCAGATCCATGGCTCCCAATGCCCTGGCAGTGCAAGCAGAGCAGATCTGTGCTGCCCCTGTCCCTGTCCTTCCCCAGGCCCCTTCCTCTCCCCATCAGAGGGGCTCAGAGCCAAGGAGCCCCAAGGCACGGTGGAGGGGAGGCTGGCCCAGGAGGGTGGGAGGGAAGAGGGAGCAGGGAAGGTGACTCCCCTCACCCAGAGTCACCCCAGGTACATCCTTGAATGGATGGATTCCATAGCTCTGTAAGGAGCAAGGTGTGGAGAGAGATTTGAGACATCAAGAAATGAAACATCCAAGATAGCAGATATGGTGTGGAGCAAAGAGTTTGGCATGAAATCAAAATTAAATGTCTGTTAAAGATGCAGCACCTTGGCTGAAAAATCTCAGCAAGGGCTCCCATCACAAATCTAAAACTTAACTTTTTCTTTGCTTTGTGAGTGTGCAGCCATCATGATAAAATCAGACAGGATAAAAACAAGGCTTGCACACCAGATGTGTCCTTTAGTAAGGACAGAGTACCTCTCCCAGCCTGGATGCAGCAACAGGAGGCACTGGAGCATTTCAATGTACAAATATCAGTCTGTAAAGCCAGCAGCAGAAATTAGAAAGTACAATTTGGTGTCTTCTCTGCATTGAAGGGTTATCTTTATTGCAGTGTGGGTGGTAGGGGGCTGCTGCATGGAGAGATTTGTCCCTACAATGCCTTTAGACAATCTTCCTGTCACTTGGCTGTCTCTAGGCTGTCTCTGGGCCACTTAGAGAAGCTGGACTGTCACAACACTCCTGGCTGCCAGTGGTGAGCTCGTGGAGGAGAAGTGGCTTAAGTACTGCTGATGAGTGTTATCTGTAATTTACCAAGAAAAGCAGAAACTTTCAGGGTTAAAATTCTGCCCTCTTATATATTTTCTGGGTGCTATTTTATTTTTAATGTACTCTTACAAGGTAGCTTTGAAGTCATTTCACATAAAAGAGCCTCCAGCCCTACATCTCACAAAAGCACGTGGGCCACATTTAATCATTCTTTTTATTCCTCTGACTCCAGTGTGATCTCTGCTCCACTCTCACTGATGGAGCTGGCACTTTATCTTCATCCAAATTTATTCTTGATCTAATTCAACAGAACACACGGCAGAACAGATTTCCAAAGTGGAATAACAGCCACTTAAATATTGTTTAAGCCTACCACATACAGAGGCAACAATTTCAATTCCTTCAGAATTATGTTACATCTTCAACAAACACGATTATTCTTCCTCCTCCTTTTTAAGACACCATCTAAGTCACAGCATGCCAGCTACAGGCCAGAGGTATTTTTAAGAGATCACTGCTGCACCTTTTCTCTTGGAGTGATTTTTTTACCAGCAGGTTGAGGGATGGGTTTTGGTTTTTTTTCAAGCAGAAAATGGAGTGGTTCTGCTTGGAGCATGAGTGGGGTACTTCCCCTGCTCAATATCTATGGAATTTAGCCTTTTGGATCCAGTGCTTCCCAGACCACAGAATTCTCAGATCATGTGCATTCCTGCACTTATTTTCATCAGGCTGAACTGCAGAGCTCAGCAGAAATGCATTTATTGCTCACTTTCTTAGAAATACTACTCAGCCTGCAGAAAGAAAATGCTTTGAAATGTGTAACTGTCTTGAAATTCTGGGTCAGGTGGGAATTGTTACCTTTTCCCATCTACCCCTGTATGAATAGATCTGTAGGTCAGCTAAAGTGCAATTGGATTTAAAACCTCGGATGTCTTTTTCTCATTAGCCATACATGAAGTAGCAAAAAGATCATTACACAGATTCATCTGTGGGAAATAACTTTGCAAGAAACTTTTTTGTTCAAGTGTGCCTTTCCTTTCTTCACTAAGCAGCTTCCTAGAAAGTAAAAGAGTAACATTATTGAGGCAAAGTGTGTCCTAGATCAATCAAAAATGATTCTTTGTCATATAGGTGGTATTTCTTGGTGTGCTTTTTTGCTAGGAAGGGCACTTTTTTTAACTTTTGAAACAAAAAAAAAGATAAAAAAGAGGGCTCCCCACCAAATTTTAGTCGTGCAGTAATACCTAGTTCAAGTATTCTAACGTTTGTATTCCCAAAGGTACAAAATTATAAGATATCTTCATTTTATAAGGATATTTTGCATGAGGTGCCTGTCAAAGCAAAATCACTTACAAACCTGGAGTCGTCTGGCCTCCAACCTCTGATTTAGTACAAAGAAGAGAATCACAAATGGTCACAGAGTTCATAAATTAGCAGCAGCGGTGCTGTCACAACTGTGCCATGACTATGACATGTCATTTCCTCCCTGTGATTAACTGTGCTTTACCAGAATCCCATTTTTCAGTGGAGCAGAATGGGAGAATTAAGTTTCCTTTATATTTCACTTAGTTCATTGTGACCGTAGACTTCAGCCCGTGTCACCCAAATTGGGTAAATGTTAAAGCAATCTGGCCTCTTCTCAGCTCCAATTTCTACTTTCAGCACCTGAAGACCATGAACTCTGTCTTTCTAAAGGGTAAACTCAGTTTTATTTTCTGTTATGTGAGCTAATTTGTGAGGGGTTCTCATAATGTCATGTCTGCAAGGAGATGGCAACGAGTGTCTCAAAGTTCAGCCCAAACACGGGGGTTTGCTGCTCGTGCTGGAGCATTAATTAGCACTAACTCAGGTCTTTTCCAAATGTCCACAATCCACAGTTCAGAAAACCAAAAGTCTCATCTCCAAGTGATCTGAGGGCTTAGACAAATTCCAGCAGAAGTGTATTCAGAGCAGACATTGGGATTCCTCTGTTGAATCTCTGGCTGTTCCATTGATTCATTATTTTTTTACTTAGCCTTCAATTCTTTCTCCATTAGTGGCTGTCCCATTGCTTGCATTTTTATGGGGGCATGACACCTAATTATTCCATTTGGTAAACTCTGGCACAGCCAAATGCTTTTTAATAAATGATAAGGTGTTATTGAATGAAAGCATTTCCCATTTTGGGCAGACACAACAATTCCTCTCCAGGCCTGGCGAGCAAGGACACCTCACTGCCTCAGGCCCCAAGAAATGGAAACAAAAGTGAGTTTAGTGGAGCAACTTCGGGGTAAATGACTTCATTACCTGAAGCTGTAATTGGAAAATTAATCTCCAATATGCAAAGGGACCAAACTTATAAAAGGGTGAAAACCTGTGGTCCATTTTTGGGTGTAGCCCCTGGGGGGCTTTGTCTGCCCCAAATGTACCTGGAAGCCCTTCAATAACTAGAACTGCTTTTTATTCTCTCAATTCTGCCTGGCCTCTGTCTTTAGGTGGTCCCAAAAAGGCATCACAGGAGCCACCACTGCTGTGCCAGAGCTCAGAGCTCATCTCACACCCCCCCCAGCTGGGATCTGCCATGTGCTCGTTATTCCTGCTGATTAATCTTAATGAATGGCACTTGTCATACACAGGATAGCAAAAACATTAATGAAGTTTTTGATCATTTTCATGAGTCTGGCCCTGCAATAACAAGATTCTGCAGCCTTAATTATTTCTTGTTAATTGCCCCTGGCTTGCAGGTGAGTGCACAGGGGATTTAGTGTGCATTGGCAAGCTGGGCTGGGGTTTATATGAGCTGAGTGAAACAAGCAAACTGCAACACATGCAAAAAAATTTCAAATTTCAAACAGAAGAAGATAAGTTTAGGGGACTCCTCTGGTTTTTGAAAGCACCAATCACAGTGGTGTTTGAATCCACAGCAGATCTGTGCTTTTGGAGAGTTCAGATGCAGTTTTACAGCCCTTTGAGAATTAATTTTGTGTCTTTCCATTTATTCCATATGCAATCTATAGATTCCCATTTCCAGTTAAATATTTTATGCCAGTAGCTTGCGCTGAAAACTAAAAAAACTGCAATATTGAGGAGAGAAGGAGAAAAAGCCACTCCTGTTCTCTGTGCTCAAATCTGGAGAATAAAGTAGGAGCCTTAATCAAATGGAAATATCCTCTGGTGTTCATAACAGCCTGGCACTGGCTATGAGTTCCCTTCTGAGCTTTGGAAATGAGAGTCAGGAGTTCAGTGGAGTATTGTAAACTGCATCAGCTGGGGATTTATAAAGGGAATATATGGCCAAAGGATTCTCCTTCAGGGCTTCAGCTGCTCAGGAAATGTGCAGCCCCGTGGAATACAAAGCACAGAAATGTTCAGAAACCCCCAAGTTTTGTTAAAATGGAAAAGGAAAATGTTTCAAGGGCAAGCTGAACTGTGTTTGTTTTTTCTGGATATTTCTGGAAGAATGGCATATAATAACAAAATAAGCTCTGTAATGATGACCATTAGAAAAGTGTGGATCGATTGGTTAAGCATTTTTGCCATTGTTTACAAATCTCTGGCCTTCTTTTTTATTATCTGAAGAATGCCTCTGCAATCCTGTAACCCAGAGATAAATCCCTGCCCACGGTAAGAAAGCTGAGGAAATCTCATTGTCCTGAACATTTTAAAACTAGTTTGGGTGGAGGGGGAACAAGCAAATTCAGGTAAAAGAAGGATAGTTCTCAGCAGAACTTGTTCTGCGTTTCCTCTCACCTGACTTAAACCAGAAGTACATTTTAAAAAGAAGCTTATATTAATGGCAGAATCTTTTAAAGTATGGGGTTTTTGGGGACTGAGGTGGTTTTACACATCCTTATGTGAGCTGAGTCTGAAAAGTTGGTATGAAGAGATATTTTAGCACGTGGTTCATCCCACCTGCCTCGGGCTGTGGGCTACCAGGGATGGAATAATCCTGCTCTCCTCTTCCCTTGGCCTTGTGGTTGCTTTGGTTTCCAGCAATTCTTTAGTTTTAAGTACCTGTTCTACTTAAATCTACCTCTGTTTTAAATCTACTTTTCTTTTAGCATTCACAGTCCAATTTATTTTGTATTAAGTTACCTGAAAGCCTGGCTTGTGCCCATAAATAAAATAAATTAAAACAGAATCCAAGTTTTAAGTCTGCTTCCTGGCAGTTACTCACTACAAGGAAGGCAATGTAATTAATTACTCAGTTTCTTAAGAGACTTGTAATGCTGGATATCTTGATAGAGCTGAACTGGAAAAGCAATATTTGAATTTCTGTCGTTATTGCTGGTATTCTCTCTATAAAAAATCCATACTGTAATTATTTATAGTGTTTAGCCATGGCTAGGGGGTGATTGCAGATCTGTGGATTTACAGATAGCAATCCTTTCATCACCCAGCTGGGTGTTTCAGGAGCACAGGGTTTGGAGGCTGTGATAGTTGCCATGACACCCACATGTGTACCAGGAAGATTGTCAGGAAAGGTGATTTATGTTCACAACAAGCTGAATTTTAAAAAAAGTGATCAAAGGTGAGTGGTACATTTTAAACTGTGTTCCTTAGAAATCAAATCCTTTTTTTCTTTTTGGAGTGAGGCCAAAGCTGTGATTCTCCACACCAAAAAAATGCTGATGTGGAATGGAATGGCTTGGGCATGGCCCTGGGGTGGTGCTGTAGCAGCCCTGCTTTTTCCTGCTCCAGGACACTCTCACAGCAATTCCAGTAAAACTCAATTGCACCAGGATAAATGAAGGTTGCTAATAGCTCTCCTCAGAAATTCCCAGAGTGCCCATTTCATTGGGGTGGCCACTGGCCCAGCAGTCACATGTGACATTGTTCCCAGGGGTCCCAGGGTGAGGGAAGAGATGAGAAAGTTGACTCCATGTTCAGAAGGCTGATTTATTATTTTATTATATACATTATATTAAAACTATACTAAAAGAAGAGAAGAAAAGATTTCATCAGAAGGAAGCTAACAATAGAAAAGGAATGAATAACAAAGGTTTGTCTGTGACCCAGCCAGTCTGGACAGCTGGACTGGGATTGGCCATTGATTAGAAACAACCAGGTGAGACCAATCCCAGACCCACCTGCTGCATCCCACAGCAGCAGGTAAGAATTGTTGACAGTTTGTTCCTGAGGCCTCTCAGCTTCTCAGCAGGAAAAAATCCTAAGGAAAGGATTTTTCATAGAACGTGTTGGTGACAGTCACAAATCACACTTCTGATTTCCACCCTGTCCGTGTGGCTGAACCTGAGTGGTTTGGAAGGAGTCAGGGCTCATTTCCTGGAGAGGGATGGGCAGAGCCAGCTCTTCATCCTCAGCTTTGCCCTTCCTGGGCCGAGGGGAGGCAGCTGGAAGTGCCCCCAGCCCTGGCATTCCCTGCTGGATGTGCCAGCCTGGGATGTGCCAGCAGGGAGAGGTGAAATCCAAACCCAGGCCCAGGGGCTGCCCAGAGCTAGAGGGAGCAGGGAGCCTCCTCCGTGCCCTAAACACCAACTTCTCCTCTTGTCTTGAAGTTTGCATTCGTTCTTCCTTCCAATTAAGGGAGGTGACCACTTAATTCCAGCTAATTAGGGAGTTTTTTAGATCTGTTCTGCACTGTACATGCCAGATCAGCACCTTACCTTTGCTGTGAACTCTCATGGATTAATCGTTCCTACTGCACAGTTTAATTACTTCCCTTCAACTCTTATTTACTTTTGACTTCTAATTGACTTTATGAGGGTCTTTATTTGTATTGTGTGACTCTTTAAAGAGAAACTGGTAATATTGTGATTTTTTTTCAGTAAAAAGTACAAAATACCTGCAGGAAACTTTGCTACTATGTGGATAAACTTGTTTTCTAAGAGATTATAATGTGGAGGATTTAAAAAAAAAATTATATAGAGGCCAAAGGCTTTTGTGCTCAAAATTTTCCAATTTTTCTGAGCTGCTGATTCTCAGTTCTAGTTGGTAGTTTTCCCCTTTTGTTTTCATGCCATTTGATCAGGATCTGTTTTCTGATCCTCTGGCAAGACTTTCCTTTTGAAAAGAGGCTTCTACCTGTAAGGCTTGAGATAAAAAGCCTCCAAACATGAATCCTGAAGATGCCAAAATCATGACTGCAGCTCAATGAAATGTTCTCTAAGTGTGACATCATGCTTGATCTTTGGATTTCGTTTTCTGAGTCCTCTGGCTGCTCAGTTTATTGGTCCTATGGCATTGTAATGATGCAAAATTGATTTTGTCTCTGATAAATATATTATTAATCCATCAACAATAAAAGATTACTGTATATCCTTTTCTAATTTTAACTTGCTGTCTTTAGTTGTGAAGTGGAAAGGTTGGTTGGTTGTTTTTTTGTTTTCCTTTTATTCAATTTCTTGTCTGCCTGCAACCATTTTCTCATTCAGTTTAACACTCAATTTATGCAGTGTCCATCTCCTACCCTGAAGAGCAAGAGGCTTCTGCTTAATAAGAAATACTTATTGGCACATAGCTTTGATTCATAAAGAGAATGTTTCCTTGAGAGAGTAATTGGTTTGGGATTTTTTTTTTTTCTGCTTACCAAAGGAGTTTATCAAGTTCTTTTACAGAATCCTTAATATTGTTGTTTTTCTTCCTTGAATGTGAATAAGTGCTGCAGTCTGGAGGAAAACTGACTCCTAACTTCTCTCTCTTTCTTCAAATCAAAAAATGGCTTTCAGAAATTGTGAGTTATAACTCTGTTTTCAGCAAAAAAAGGAAAAATCTCTATTGTTGAGTCCTGTAAACAAGATGATCCCTGTGACTGCAGACTGTGCTGGCTCAAAGGCAGCCAGGTCCCCTTGGCCCTTTGGGGAGCAAGTCAGCCTAGAACAACATCTAATAATGCAATAGAGTTAGAGGTCAAATTTGTTGGGTTTTCAGAGAGAAAATATTTTAAAGGCTGGTGTGCTGATGGTCTGTCAACATTAGGAGTGAAGTGGGAATCAGGTAGACAAATCTAGTGGGTATTTGTCTAATTAGCAGTGACCTGTATTAAAGCAGAGCTGCCTGAATTAAATTGGATATTGCTCATCTGTGCTAACTTTCTTTGTATCTGAGAATCTGGCAAATCTCATCTAGAATGCTATTTCTATCCTTCTGTCTTTTCCTCTGAGGTATCTTTTAATTTAATAATGAGTTCCTTCATTGTTTTTAAATTTAGAACAGAGCCCCCTTTTTTGGGGGGGTGGGGGGTACCTTTTAATTTCTGCATTGAAATATGCAGATAGTTCTTTTGAGGGAGAGCAGTAGGAGAGGTGGGTGCTTCAGGTAGTACCAAATCTGTTGCCTTCAAGCATAAAAATAAAATATTGAGTATCAAGGTAGCATCTGAAAACTTCTCTGTGCCAGAAGATTTAAAAAAATTAATCTCCAGCATTTAGCATGCTGGTGTTTTAAACCTAAACCTCTTTTTGGGGGAGTTCTGTGCTGCCACTGTCCATGCCTGTTTTCTCTCTTGGGGTTAATAACCTCCCTTTGTTTGGATAAATCTGAGTTTCCTTGAGCTGCTGACCACCCAGAGTTTGAGCAGCTTTAGGCTCAGCTTTGAAGGAAGTTGAGGCAGTGCAGAGTGGCTGCTGTTGATGTGAACTGTGCCAAGATGCCTCGATAAACTGGCAAGGAAATTAATATACAAGGGCAGAAGGGATTACAGGCAGAGATAGAGGGATTAGACTGTGCACTAGCAGCAAGACTTGCTGTAAAACTGTTGCTTCAGGCTTTTGTTTATTATTTGGAGAAATTCTATTTAAATGCAGATTAGATTTTGTACCTGGAAGTACAACTTGGTCTTTGTTTAGAAACTCCACAAAGAAGAACGAGCACAGGGCTCTTGTTTTCATTTCTGGGTGAACTTTGACAGTCACGTTGCTTATCCTGTTATCTGGATTAGATATGCAAGCTCTGCATGCAGGAGTTTCAGCAGTTTGTTTAGAGACCCGGCTTTAATTAATCAGTGTAAGATTACCAAAGTGCCTTGGGATGAAAAACTGCTCCTGAGAAGTTGTAATTGGCTGCTGACTAAACAGAAGGGCCCAGCTCTGCACTGGTTTGGGAGGGGGAGAGCAGGGCAGAGGCAGCAGGGAAAAAAGGCAAAGAAGAAACAATCAGTGAATTAGACAATTAGAAATTAGACAATTAGATTTTGTGACCTGAGATCTTTTCATTCTGTATGCAGCTCTTTTTTTTTTTTGTATTCTGTAATCAATCACCTTGTGAAATGACATTTTGTCTTCCTTAGAAGTAAAAATGAAATGAAAATGGTGCTTTAGCAGTGCTGATGGGCTTATGAAAAGTAGTCTGAAAAATCCTACCTTTAAACAGACTCCTAAATACTCAAAAATTATTCTTTTCCATATTGCAAAAGAATTTTTCTTATTTTTTCATAAAAATATCAGTAAATTATAGCTAAGGAAATATCCCAATCACTTCCCATGGGTTTATTTTTAATCCTTTATCCATTCTTCTTCCATCTTGTCAGCACCTCTCCAGCAATCCTTACTGGTCTTCTCAAAATTATGATAAATTGATAATTAACAGAAATAAGACAACTTTTTGTTAATCATCTCATTTTTCTGTACAAATAATCCACCAACCCACGTGCCATACTACAACCACTGATTTGAAGGGATATTTTCATTTCACCTATTTCTTCCTCCCCAGTATAATTCATGGCTTATCCACCAAGTTTCAGGACAGAAAATGCACACAATGATTGGCAGGAACTGCCACTGGGATTCATGCACAGAAGCAGAACTGAAATATGTTTCAGGATTTGAGATTTTGACCCACTTTGAGACAGGCATGGGTAGCTTGAATTGTTATAAATCAATATCTATATAAATATAAGGATGACTCTTGTTTTTTGCCCAATATATCAGATGGCAGCCAGATTTGGCTGCCTGGAAATCAGGAGTGTGCTCTGGGCAGATTTATTTCCCCAGCCACAGAACATGTTCAGTGATTTTATATTGATCATTTAGCATGGGAATCACAAGCCAAAGTAATGCATTTAATGTGGTGTTACAGTCAGGGTGGACCATTTGCCAAGGAAATATTTTGGGATTATCAGGTTCATCAGAGCTTGTCTTTTGAGGATATCATGAACATTTCTTCATGTATAATCCAGCTTTGTGGAGAAAATATGAAGAGCGAGTCTTTGCTTCAAGGAGGTTGTTGAAACTTTTTGCCTCATGACATTTTAGGTCCCCTGTGGCTTTTTTGCTCCTCTCTTTATTTCTTTTTGATGGACAAGATAAAACATTAACTAAAATGAGAAAAAAAAATATTCTTCAGAAGGTAAAGAACCCTGGACCAATAATTTATAAGATGTAACATATTCTTGAGAGCTCACACACTCCATTCAAAGTATCACAGCTATTTCAAAAATCTGAATTTGTACAATTTTTTTCTGTGCTGCCCCTTCGGA
The DNA here is from genome assembly GCF_027477595.1 of Haemorhous mexicanus. Taxonomy (NCBI): domain Eukaryota; kingdom Metazoa; phylum Chordata; class Aves; order Passeriformes; family Fringillidae; genus Haemorhous; species Haemorhous mexicanus. The sequence continues at coordinate 18,583,389 of NC_082354.1, forward strand.
GAGCCAATTGTTTTCCTTCATCCATTTTTGGTAATATGATAAGCTGTGCATAAAATAAGTCAGAAAATAAAAGTATCTCTGACGAACAGTGCATGTCTGGTGAGTGACAGAATTTGCCATGCATGCCAGAGGAGAAAGCACTGGATCCCAGAGTGAGCAGCATGGGATTGTCACATTGCCACTGTCACATTCTGGTAGATACAGACGACTGGATGGACTGAAAGGTAATTATTAGAACAGCTTATTTACCTTGAATGCATCATTTCACAGTCTCTTGTACTCTTAAGCTCTATCAGATATTTGTATTCTTTTTCAAGAGCTTCTTGCCACACCCTATTAATTGACTGGAACGAGGCAATTACCAGCTTTGATTTGAATATGTGCTTTAATCTGTGTGCTCTGGCCAATCTTTTTTTTAATACTTATTTTCATTTTTTGGCACTTTTAAATTACCATTTCAGGCAGGCTGGCAGGACCAGCAAAAGTTATGAGCTCTGACTTAGTTGTGTTTTACTTGTGAACATTTTCCAAGAGTTTTTTGGTTTTTTGTGCTGGAGAGAGAAGCCTGCATTCAGGATGCTTGCTGTGAGCTGAGGAACTTCTGAAGTAACTGTATCTAAAACCCTTTGGACAAATGGCCTTTCTAGTGGGTACTTGGAGCAAATTAGAAAATGCAGTTTGCTGAGCTGCCCTCTGGGGTGGCCAGCACCTTGCTACTTGTGAAGATGGAAGCTCGTAATGAAAGGCCTGGCATTAAAACCTGATGGACCAGAACTCCTTTGGAGTGCACCTGGCTTTCTCCTCTTCCCTTTTCTCTTTCATGAAAGGATAGATACTAATGTCTGCTTTTCTCCCCTCTTTTCTCTGGAACATGAGAATGTGACCATTCACTTCAGAGCTCTCATTCTTCAAGTTGTCACAAGTACAGGGGCCAAGTGCAAAGCTCTTTTGTTGGGAGTTGGACACCCCTTCTTCTCCTCTTGCTTTGGAGCTGTCCTCAAGCCCATTTACACACTCTGCTCCATAATGATATTGATCCAGTCTCCACTCTCAGGAAATGCCAAGCCCTAACCCATTTTCATGTTCCTCTGAAGGGTCTTTCTTGTGAAAAGGGGTGCGAGCTGGTCCAGGGAAATTTAAGTAAAGTGGCAAAGATATTTCAAAAGTCATCATTCAGGAGGAGCAGGTACATTTGTTTGTAATTTACAATTTATGAAAGCTATTGTCTAGATGAATAGAGCGTTTTAAGGATAAACTGTCCAATTAAGAAATGACACCTAAAGTATTTTTACTTTTAACCCAATAACCAACCACCCGTGCCCTGCAATGGGGACTTTCTATCCAATTACACAAAACCACCCAAAGCTGTGGAGGAGAGGGTGAAGAAGAAGGAGAAGAAGAAGGAGAAGAAGAAGGAGAAGATGAAGAAGAAGGTGGAGAAGAAGGTGAAGGTGAAAAAGACGGTGAAGACGAAGGTGAAGAAGTTGAAGAAGAAGTTGAAGAAGAAGGAGAAGAAGAAGTTGAAGAAGAAGGTGAAGAAGGAGAAGAAGAAGGTGAAGAAGAAGGAGAAGAAGGTGAAGAAGGAGAAGAAGGTGAAGAAGAAGGTGAAGAAGGAGAAGAAGAAGGTGAAGAAAAAGGTGAAGAAGATGGACCAGCCTCCGCCCTAAAACCTCCATGTTGCTTTATCTATATTACTGTATTCAAAATCCTTAAACTCTAACTTTCCCACCCTGTGATATCACACACTTCTATTCAACCTGCAAACACCCACAATCCCAGTTCTGTCATTCCATGTGGAAGCTTCTCCACAGCCTCGGGTCAATGCAGTGTTCTCCTGGGGGTCAGTGCCTGCCAGTACAGAAAGTCTGAGATTCTCAGCAACCAGGTTTCCAACACCCTTCCCCTCTCTTCATTCTGTCCCTGTGCTTGGAAAGGAGATGGAAGCTGCAGCCTGTCTGTGGAGCTTAGGGGGAAAAGGGCACAACCCACGGCAGGAACACACAGGGAAAAGGCTGCAGAACAAACCACTCACCAGCCAGGGGTAATAGCAGCACAGATCTGAGAAACACTGCTGGAAGTGCACGTGTCCCATTGCACGAGGGCCAATCTCTTTTAACTCACATGAAATAATGAGGTTTTACAGTGGGAACAGTTGTAGCTACAGTCCAGTCCCTTTTAAAAATGAATTAAAGTTTGATTCCGAGAAGCACTTTGAGGAATTTCTAGAATTGGTTTACCATGTAAAATTTTATGAAATCATTACATTTTATTGCATTACACTTAGTGCTAAATTTCAAGATAGGTCTTTTGGAAAGTTTTGCCACCATAAGAAATCATCAAAGCACATAAAATTCTCTGGTTTATTAAAATAATGAGCTCTTCATCATGGGAAGACTATTTTAAGTGTATTCATGGTTTTTTTGATGTTCTATTTGGCTAGATTTAATAATGACAATGAAAGACAGCTCTTTAATATTTCTATATTTTGTTGCACATTTTGAAATGGGCAACACAAGTCTTTGGTGGAGGAAGAAAATTGAATTTTTGCTATTATGTTTTGTCATTTGAGTTTCTTTGAGTGCCAAGGACATCATCCCTTTCTCCAACAGGTATGCTTTGAAAAGAATAGAATAGAATAGAATAGATGAATAGAATAGAATTAATATAATATAATATGATATAATATAATTAATATAATATAATATAATATAATATAATATAATATAATATAATATAATTAATATAATATAATATAATTAATATATACTATCCAGTGTTCAGGAGTGTAAAAATCTGGTCTAAGCTATCTCAAATTGGGCACCCAGATATAGTGGAATAATGGAGGCTGGATAATTTTTGTTCAATTTTTTAATTCCTCAGTTTCCCAGATGCAAATGGCCTCGATAAAGCAAATCATGCAGGTGGGGTATTATTCATGTTCATGAAGGTTTTGATTGTGCTGTGAAAACAACAGAGTACATGAGGAAATGAACAAATCTGCATTCAACATGAGGCTTTGAAAGTATTAATTAAAAAGGTGTATGGCCACATGCTGATTAGAGTAGATAAAGAGAAATATTGCATAACTACTTACTCTCTGAATTGGGCCCAAGGGTCCTATGAGAAAAATAGTATATGATGATTTAATTAAAGTTTGCATCAAAACACATGTACACGAGGGAGCTGAGGTTATACTGCAGAGTTTGCACTTTCTAACTCTCCAGTGCTGCCCTGGGAAATGTTGGATCCTGTTCAGTACAGAGGTTCTTCCCTGGGATATCAGGTACTGATCAGACACTTGGCACATTCACCTCACTGAAGGCCTTAGATTCAAGGCATTCATAGAATAAAAACGTATTTGAACGAGAAAATAAGCCCCAAATATTGATAGCAGCACATTTGGGAGCCCAATTCAGTTGAGTTCTGGAATATGATAGAAGAAAAGGAGGGGGAAAGGGAGATGGGAGTTCTGAAGGAGCCATCCAGATAAACTACATATTTGCAAATTTGAGCACTGATATTAATTATTCTATCAGTATATGAGATCCTCTGTAAAATATCTAGGCAGAGCCAAGTGAGTTTTTTATTTCCTGGACAGGTCTGGACTACTCACTGGCTTTTTCCCCTCTTTTTCCCTGGAGAAATTTGGTTACTCAGGTCCTGAAGTGACATATTTACTCAGTGTCACATGAGCAGGAGCAGGGAAAGGGCTCTGGTGTGTACAGAGTTAGGAGACAAGTCCATGAAGGGATGGATAAATGGAGTCACAGCCTGATAGAGAAGGGGCCGTGTCCAGGAGGGGGAATTCTCCCTGTGCTGAAGCTGGGGACAAAGCAATAACTGGCTGAAATAATAATAGTTAGAACATTGACTGTGATGCTGTGATCAATTGCTCATTTCAAGTGTTTCTGGGCTTTACAATAAATCTCCAAACCTCTGTTACAATCACAGTGGTGCCACATTCATGACAGCATCTCAGTGCTTTCCAATTCCACTGGATAATGGACCTATAACTACAAAATGTGTTTGATTTTTCCAATTGTTACAGCCCTGAAACACATTATAAATGCTGTTATATCCAGTTGCTTCTGTAATTCAGATGATGTGTAGACACATAGCAAGTGTGGAGTAACAGAGGAGTAGATCACCCCAAACCCACTGCAATCACGGGGATGATGGCAGTAAACAGCAAATTAAATAAATTTAATTGAATTGCTGCAGCACTCAGCGAGGCCCTGGGTGTGCTGGTGAGCAGCCTGTGGCCCCAGAGCCTCGGGACCATTTCTGCAGAGCTCTGAGTGTCCCCGGCACTCCCTGTGCCCCTCTGTCCCCAGCTCTGGGCGTGCAAACCAGGGCCAGCAGAGCCCTAATCATCACTTCTGCCTCAGGGCAGCACAAAGGGGAGGAGAAAGGACCTGTGAGTGTGAAAACGAGATCAATACTCAGTGCCAGGAACCTCCCTATTTGGGGAGTTGAAGCCAGGGGTTCATTATTTGTTTGTTTTTCCCCCAAGAGTTTCATGTCCTTTTCTGCAGAAGTTCTGCCACCACTCCAGTTTCACCTCCCAGCATTCCAACAGCCCAGTCAGTGGGAAGCTTTTTCCCAGCCATGATAAATTATTCTCTGTCAGAATCCAAATCTGCCTTTTCAAGCCCGATCATTTGTGATGAATTTGTTCTGTTAACATGGGCTTGAATAGAAGCAATAGAGGATAATAAATTAACTTTGAGCATATTAATGACATCTCTAGACTATGGCTGAATTAAGGAATAAATAGATGAAATAGGTTCAATAGCAGGCTGGTGAACACTTAGTCAGCAATTGACTGGTAGCTTTTTATTTAGGTCCTTTTATATCCTATGGTTAATTAAAAAACTTAGAAAGATTTAAAGCAGCCCTGTGGAGCAGAGACTGAGCTCCAACTCCTCCTGCCATCCACAGGAGCTGTAGGAAAGGTGGCTGTGAAATGCAGTTTGCTGAAGCTCAGGGAACATCAGCTTCAGAAATTCAGGTTTGGACCCTCTCAAAAAGAAATCTGTGCCAAAAGTGGTGACAGCTTTCCACGTGGCATCTGCAGAGCAGCACTTAGCCCAGACTTCAAATATCTTTTCTGTAGAACTTAAGAAAAAATAAACCTAAATGATGGGATTTTGTGGGTTTGCTCTTATGAGCTAGGAATTAGGTTGGTGCAAGGACTTTCACTCCCAGTGAGAACTGCAGGGATTTGTTTGGTGACACACAAACCTCCAGAGTGTGTCTGCCCGACCAGGATTTCAGAACTGGTTTGAAATTTAGGCTTTCAAAAGAGATGGATGCTGAGTTTAGTGACTTTGTGAGAACTGATTTTTCTTACATCTAATCCTAAGGGAGCCTCTGTCCCATGCAGTAGAGAAATGGCTGATTGAGGCTCATATACCAAAGGAGGTGACAAGTTCTCTGACAAGTCTGATTGCTAGTTTTTAACCTTGTTAAATAATACATGTTAGGCTTTTATTAGCCTTGGCATACTCATGCCAAAGCTTATCAAACAGGAGTGAACATTACATTTTTTGCAAAGACAGCTTTGCAAAACAGGTTCAATGCATAAAAATATAAGGAGGGCTGAGTCAAAACTTGACACCTACTCTCTGAAATTTGAAGGTCAATAAATTTATATCTCTCCTCAGAATCCTCACATAGACACACACAGACAGTGTGTGGTTATAAGAAGGTGTTTATATAATTGAGTTTATAAAAGCATAATTTAAAGATCAACCAATGTGTTTATTTCCATTTAAAAATATTTCCATCTTTGAAGTAATGAAGTTTAATTTCATGAACAATTGGATACCTCATGAAGTTTAACTTAATACCCCCACAGTTTTATATTTTTTATGCTCCAAGTAATAATAATAATAATAATAATAATAATAATAATAATAATAATAATAATAATAGTAACCACTACCCTGTTTTCAGGCATCACAGTCCTGATGGTTGCAGCCACAGAACCTTTCCTGACAGCTGTTGCAATGGGCTGACAAGATGCTGTCAGGAGCTGCTCACTTCCATTCTCTTGGCTGATCTTACTGACACAAAAATCTTCCAGAATAATCGCTGCCATCACTGTTTCCTAACAATGTCTTTTTAAAATGATCCATGCTAGGAGAAAATGTTCTGCAAAGAATTGTGTCGAGTGTTGATCTGGCCTAAATTATTCCCATCACTTGTCAATTGTTCAGGGGCTGATGGAATCATCTGTTTAAAAAAAAAAAAAGTACTACAAGTTTAGTAATGATTCTAGCTAAAAGCCCAGTATTTTTATATTTTAACTGGAAATTACTTTGAAGAATATATATATATATATATATATATATATATAATTTTTATTATTTATTTATTTATTTATATTTTATCTTTATTTTTATTTGGAAAAATATATATTACATTTTTAAATATATATTACATTTTTTAATATATTTGGCATATATATGTATGCCAAAAAATGCAATAGCTGGAGAAGGCTCATCTGATTGAGATGAGGATCTTCCAATCAAAGAGCAAAACTTGAGTGGAGGATCTGGTAACGAGGGAATGCTCAGGAGCTGTGGCTGTGACAGTATTGCCCCATCAGGGTGCTGCCCCAATTCCTGAAGGTGCCAGCAATGCCCACAAAGGAAGCTGGAGTTATCTCAGTCAGGGATTTTGGACTCTCAGGTAAATGATGGAAAGTGCAGATCTCAGGAATCCTTTTTCTTGTTCTCTGCTCGGAATGAGGCTCTGAGCTAATGTGCAGAGATTGCTCCAAATCACTCAGAGCCACCCTCCAATGCCTGACTGGAGCACAATGAAGTTTGGATTATGCTGTTTTAAATTATCACCCATTTGAAGTCATTTTCTTTATAAAACAAGATTAAAATGACTGTAATTCAAAACATTTTACCTCAAATTGATGTGAAAATTGTAGTGTTCATATTATTTCCATTTTTCAATTTGACAAAACATTTCACTCCACATACAAGCTTTTCTGTGTTGTCACTATCTTAACAGTGAAAATATGAATTTTACTCTGTGCACTTGATTCTCTCCTGATGTGTCTTATTTCTTAACACTACTTATTTAAGTTTTTGAAAGCATGTCTTTCTGTAGATTGTTGTGGTACCTGGGGAAAACACAAACAGATTTAGGAGGTTTGCTTAGCTTCTTTCTAACCCACACAGTAACAGTTTATAACTTCATTTTGTTAAGTTTGTTCTCTGGCCTTCTTATATGCCTGATGGTTAGATAACTGCTGATGAATGAGCAAAGCAAGGGAGAAATTTAAGCTCTAGCTTAATGGAGTTGAAACTCAGATTATTTACCTGAAACTTCCTTTCATTTGCTTTCATATTAATGCCATAGGAGAAATTTCTCTGCATGAATTTTTCCTCAAAATTTAATGTCTCTGTAAAGAATCATATAGGGAAAGAATAGTCTTTTCCTCAGAAGTTTAATTCACAGACAGGGAGTATTATCAGTAATACTTTTTAAAAATCCAGTAAATTCTGAGTAACTTACTCGAGTTCCCCATGAAAAAGGGTATTTGTGTCATCTAAGACAGAGTTCTTCTTGCAGAGTTCTTGAGGAAGCAAAGAACAGAACAACACTGAAAAGCACTTGAAACTGAGTGACTTGCAGAAGTCCTTGTCTAAACTGTTGCCAGTGAGATTTACAACTGCAAAGTTCCCGGCCTAAAAATACAATTGCATTTATTTTTAAGTCACACTGTGCTCGACCATAAGTGCAACAGAATGCCAAACCTTATCACTTAAAGGAATAGCAAGGCACATGTCAGCTCTCAGACCCTCAAACTCTGCAGAAGGGCTGTTTCTGTGTGCTCTGTCTGCAGAGGATAAGTCATTCCTTACTAGGGGGTATGATTTCAAGAGCTGAAAGCTTTAACTAGTGCATATGTATAGGGTAGATTTAAAGTGATTATGGAAATGTCACCGCAGGACAATGCATTATTAGCAGGCCCTCATATGTTGTGTGCTGTCCCCTTATGTTTGCTGATAATTAAAAAGCAGATTGGGATGTCATGGTGAGAATGAGTGCAAAATGTCCCTTTTATCATTTGCAATAAATATGAAATAGTGGTCTTGCTGTATCCTTCAGTGATTGTTCTATTTGTGTTGGTGACAAATGACATCTTTCTCCTTGTAATGTGCCTGCAGGGTTAAATGACTTTATTATTATTAATGAGCCTTTGCTCCAGCTGCCCAGAAATACAGGGAGTAGGAAACATAAGAGATTTAGTCCTAAGTAATTACAAATGTAATTATTACCTTTCAAATTTCATTTTCACGGCGATCACAAGGTTGTTAATCAAACATGGCCCTTCCCATGTGCTCACACTTTTTGGAGCCTTTGTCAAAGGGATGAGCAGCTCCGTGGGTCCGCTGAGGGTAGTCAGTGGCAGATTGACAAAGTGGTCTTGACAGAAAACTGCTGTGAAAAATGGGATGGGAGCTGCTGTGTAGCCATCAAGGAGGCTGTGCTTGAGAGGGTTCTCCAAGAGGAAAACCCTCCTGAGCTGCAGCCATATGGAGGAGAGTGTCCTCTCGGGGAGCAGCTTTACTCCTCCAGCCTGTCCTTCCTCAAGGTTGTTGGTTGTCATGAAGGGATCTAAAAACACAGCAGGGCCAGCGTGCTGCTTTAGGGGAATTAAAAACCGTGGCCTCTTACCCTGAAATATTTATCCTCATCACTCATAATTAGGGATTTTTAAGTTTTGAGGTGGAGCATAAGGTTTGCTCTCCTGCAGTAGTGGCGAGGGTGTTGCAGGGGATTCAGGAGAGGGGAATAGCTGTGATTGTTAGGCCATGTTGCTTGTGCCTTGGAATATAAGCCCTGCTGTTTCCCAGGATCATAACCTGGATTGATTTTTATTGTGAAATGTAAAATCTGAGGGACAGCTTTGGAGAAATGAGAGCATTTCCATTCAATAATGCTTTTTCTTTATAATCCTCATATTTTTAAGAAATAAGTGAAAATGAATTGAATGGAGAAAATTGGCACTACCTGGTACCACACTTTATAACCCCAAATGTGAATCAGCACTGTCACAAAGCATTTGATTTTTGAAACTACCTTTTTGATGGGTAAATTGTTTTGTCAAAAAACCCTCAGCAAGCTTTATTTATATATTCAGCTGGAATGAATTAATACTGTTGATGGTCCAATAAAATGTAATAGCTATCAGCACTCAAAAAAGCATCATGTGTTACGTAGATATCAGCATAGGTAATTATTGCAAAAATGTTTAAAAGTATTTGAAAGTAAATAGGGCATTCATAGTAAAAAGTTTTTTGCTAATATTGTAATAAAGAAATATCGGTTTTTTGGTTTTTTTCCTTTGAAATGCAATTGGAGTCACCACAAAAGGAACAGAATATTTTTAGACTGTTGTAGGTTTGTTTTGGTTGCTGCTCTAGTGGTCTTTGACTTTAAATTTCTGTTTGTGTATATCTGATGAAAACACAATCCAGAACAACTTTTACTGGCTATCTCTTAAGTTACCACAGGAGAGATAACAGTGAGCTAGTTGTTTCCTAGCTCACTGAGCATTTTATGACTTCCTTTTGAAAATTAATGTTTCATTGAAGTGTCTGAACTGTGACCGATTGCCCACAGTTGTTCAATTACTTCATTTAAAAGATTTTTTTAGCATTCTGCTTTCCATCAAAATTGTTTATGTTTTACTGTGAAGTCAATAAAAAGGAAGGCACAGCCATTTGGCTGGAGACTCACCAAGAGACTGAAGTGCAGGGGGTGTAAACACAGACTTTTGAGGGGTTTTTCCCTTGAAGGAAGGGAAAAAGCCCCTGAGCTCCCCCAGCCCCTGAGCTCTGCTGAGCCCCCACTCTGCTCCTTGGCACAAGTGTTGGAATCTGGGATTAACTGGGATAAAGGAATATTGGCATGTTCTTGTGGGTCCTTTATCAAGAGTTAGTGCTGCTGATCCTGTCCTGCCCAGAAATTCTCTTCCCTTTGTCTCTTTGTGACACTCATCCCATCTCCAAGCCCAGATTTTTGTTCTGATGTATCAGAATTTTTGATTGATAGATCTGTTTTTTTGATTACACAGCCTAAGTTTAGGAAATGTATTTTCTTCTCTTTCCACACCGAAGCGAGTTGATGTAGATTGCACTGTGATTCTTAGTTCTCTTTAGGAATCCTCACTCTTTTGGGATATTTAATGACTTTCAGTAAAATCAATAAGCTGCCTTTCCTTCATGGACACACATAATTTTATTTGAAACTTAAATCTGAAAAACTAGGTATAGTGTTATATTCTGTGTAAATTCTCTGAAAAGTGACAGCTGAAGCCCTTTTTTATTCAGCACATTATTGCAGGATGTTGTGTTTATTACAGGAATTTTACAGCAGTAGCAGAGCTTAATATGTATCATTTAAAATGCATAATCTTTGCAGGTATGGGGGAAAAAATGCTAATTTCACTCTTTACTATGTTGGGGGAAAAATGCTAATTTCACTCTTTATGATGTTTCCAGGTTGAAGGTTATTGCTGGAGTACAAACCATTTCTCACTATGTAGTTTCACCTTGTTTAATTGATTTGAATTTGAATTTATATTCCATGTTAAATAATGAACCATGTATTAATAATTAAGAAGCTTCAGTACAAATGGGAAGCAGTTAATTAAATATTAAATAAAGCACGTTGTATTAGCCAGTATTGTAATCAATATATTAGATTTTAGGTTATCCATTTTAGATGGTCACTCTACTTTACTAGTTATATTTAAAATTCTCATTGAAAACTCAATACAGACTTTATAGGCCAAGGAACATGCAGCCTTTGCAAATGACCATATTTTTTTCCATAAATATCAGCAAAACCTGGACATAAAAGATGAATTCAATTGGACTGTTAGAGCCATAAGGGTCACTGCCATGTACTCTGTCACACCCATGTTCATTAGGCTGAAAAAAAGAGTTTGCAGGAGGTTTGGGGGCTTGGTTTGGTTGAGTTTTTTGTGGGTTTGTTTGGGTTTTTTTTGTTTTGTTTTGTTTTGTTTTTGTGTGTGAAATCTCTTTCTGTGGAAAACAGTCATTATTGAAGCCAAACTTTTTACAGGAGCATTGCCTTTAGACCATATCTTGGGTATGATTAACACAAGACTGAGGTTCTAGTCAGAATAGCAATGAGGTAACCAAATGAAAGATTAATGTGTTTTATTTGTGGGCTATTGTTTGGGAGGGAAAGATTCACTTCACAAGAGTAGTTAATGAGACAGGAATTACCAGAGGCTGACTCTCTTACCCTGACACTTCCTCCCTTTCCTCTCTCTCTCACCAACTTTCCTTGGCCATCTTTAACAATGTTTGCTTGACTTGTTGAATTCAGGTGCAAAATCCTCATACCTCACCCTATCATTTAGATTTCATGAGAAGTATTTTTTCTGATTAAATTCAAATTAGAACCATGGCTCTTAGGATATAAACTGTGTTCACTGGAATGGAAGCAGAGCTGATTCTTGCAAGCTACCCAGCACAATCTGGCAAGCCTAGGTAGCATGGAAAGGTGTGATTTCCCTCATGCCTGTTGATTCCTCAGTCAGAACATCTGGAGGATCAATCTTCCTCTGATTTCTCACAAGCAAAGCAAGCTCTGTACACGGAGCTGAAAATTAGAGAGCGGTGTGTCCTACTTGTTCTTTGAATAAAATGTACCAAGGGTAGAATTTAAGTAACTCTTTTAGGTTTTTAATTTATTGAGACGTATACAGGAAATGAAATATTCATTGGGAACTCCTCCCAAAGGCATTTTATTATTAAACCAAAAAGCTAGAGTATATTATAGCAGCACTCATTTAGAGTTTCTACATTCAAGCTTCTTCCTCCTGACCTTATTAAAGTAACCCAGTTTACACTAACTACTGTTCCCCCCTCCCTTTTTTATTGTTAATGACATTTCTGTGCTCCTCATATGCTGGAGACCTCTAAATGATGTTACTCCAGTGGCCACTTTTGGTCACCAGGGTATTTCCGGACGATAATTTCCCCACATTCCACTTGAGTTCCTGCTTAGATTTAGTACCACATTTAGGAAATGCACATGGGCACAACGTGGTGGGGGAGCCTGGCCCGTTCCTTAGGAGCTGCTGGCTGAGAGGAGGAGTTGGGGTTGTCATCTCCATCACTCTGGAGGGTTCCTGCTGAGCAGAGAGCCCTGGAGGTGCGCTGGGAGCTGCTTGAAACGAAACGCTTCAGTAAACGAGAGGCACTTCTGGATGCTGACAGAGCAGTGTTGGCACTGCAAGCCATGTATTCATGTATGTGCTGTGTTGGGAAAATATGAAAAATAGCTCAGCAATGGCATAATTATGGGCAATTTGCTTAATTGCTTGCTAATTGTTGCTTGCTTTATTATGAAACAAGAGTGCTCTAAATGTAACACTGGATGGTTTGCATCCAAAATGTGTCAAATTCAAAACTGGCTTTTCATTATGACTTCAGCTACATGGCTTTAAGATTCAAGCACTCTGTATTCTGTGGTTTAAGGTTTTCCTCTTTCTTTATTTTCTTTTTTTTTTTTTTTAATTGCTTTGGAAATTTTCTTTGCACTGTTTCTGTGCCCCTAAACCTGCATTGGTATAGTGCAGTCTGGTGGTTTCTGAACTTCTGATGAATCTGGGTACTGAACTTCTGATGAATCTGAGTACTGAACTTCTCATGAATCTGAGTCCTTTGCTAATGAAGGCATTTACAAATGTCTTTTGATCTTTACATGTGGGTAAAGGTGGAGATCTTTTAAGGCTTCTCCAGGAGCTCATGTTCTGGATTGTCCTTCCTCAGGGAAGCACAACTTCCTTTCTGCACATTTGGATTTTTTCTTTTAAGGGATATGTACAATGCTGAAAGTTAGGCCTTTTGGAAAAGCTGCTCTCTTCTTTTTCAACCAACATACCCAGATATGAGCAGAGGGTTAGATCAAAAGTCCTTTCCAGCCTGATCTCTGTGCTTCTGTGGCCAAGTGATGACTTGCATGGCAGAGTGAGGAAAGCTCTCTTGATGTTCTTTTAGTAGCACACATCTCTTTGAGGCTGGAGGGAAAGGGTAGAAAAGAAAGTGTGGTGTCTACACACCAAGTATGTGCTTCAATGATTTTACAGGTATTTCCCAACCAAAATGATTCCCTAATTGTAACTTTTCAACATTCTGAGACTGCTGGTAACAGGCTCGTACCAACAGCCTGTCTTGCTTTCTGAATTTTCCATGAGAAACAGTCTTAAAACTGGAACATGATGTTAAGCTGGAACTGCCAAAGAATTGTGCCACATTTTGTAGACTGAGAAGGAGAGCAGCACTGTCGAGATATCCAAAAAGCAAAGAGGAGAATTAACATTTTTATTTAGTACCTCTAAAGTTCCACTCAGACTTTATAACCATAGGAAGTCTCTGGTCAAAGCAAACAAACAGAGCTCTTTTTAGGTATTTTTTGTATCTGTTTTTGTTGAAGGATAGCTACCTGGCAAGGCTGAAATTCCACATCATCTTGAGTGAAAGTAAATATTCTTGAAAACTGTTTTGAACCATAAATGATAAGACTGTGGAACAATGTCTTTTAACAAGTCTTTTAACTGTTGTGCTTTTAGTTATGTTTGACAGTTCTGATCTAAACATTTCTTAAGAGCTGACAGACACTTTCTTTAAAAGAGTTCTTGGTTCTGCAGACAATTAAAAAAAAAAGTCATTCCTAAAACAACCTGGAGTTCAAATCAAAGTGGTAAGCTCACATGTGCATGAGTGTGATCTATTATATGAATTAAAAAGTCTCTTTTGTATTATTTGTATGTCATATTTGAAGAGTCTCCATGAAGTATGGGAAAAAAATATCTAAAATTTAGAGTTTATAACTGAGTGAAGTAAGAAATTAGTCAGACTGCTAAGAGTTCAATGGAATGTACTCTTTATTCATAATATGTGGGGAATATGCAAACTCCTATTTCCATTTATAAACCTGTCATGTCTTGTGTGAGAAGATGGTACCAGACACTGAATTTCACTTGCAAGAACCATCATTTCTTGTGAAAATATTCAGAGACAGCTGGAACTTTCTCTTCCTTGATGGGTAGAGGCAGGTGTCAGAGGTGTTTCCTTCCCCTGATTACTTATCAGACTATGCAGAATAATCACCTGCACCACTGCTTTGGAATGAGAGGGAAACTTTCAGAATATTTGATTGTCACCCACATTTAGAATGACTTGCAAAGGAACAAAATAGAAGGGAGCTTAAAGAGAAGCAGCCAGAAGGTGCCATGGTCAATGTGCAGAGCCTCTGCTAAAGGAGCCCTTGAACAGTGAGCTCCACATCTCCCACAGGAGTGGCTGGAATGATATGTCAGGAAAACAGAGAATGGCTTGGACAAAAAGGAGATCTATTGCATGGCCTGGAAGAGCAGGCAAAAAATAGATAGTGCTGGGTGAATATTCATTTTCCTACAGTTTGCTCTAGTTTGAGTTATTTTCCAAGAGTCATTGCTTTGTGGGTGTGGGAAGTTGTTTGTTTGTTTGACTTAGAAAAGGGTTTTTTCAAAGTTAAGGAAAACTGTATATTTTACATGCTATTAACCATAAGCACTGATGAAAGCATACTCTGACAACAATATTGAAACAAGATTAAAAGAAAGATTATGCCTTCTACAAAAGATGTTTCTTCTAAACAATCCTGCATACAAATGACTTTTGTATTAGAAACCCCCAACTTTAAAACAAAATAATTTGAATTCATATCTTAGGATTATGTCCAGGCTAATTATAAAGCTTTGGGGTTTTCTTTCTTGTGGGTTTTTTTTTTTTTATTTCTTTTCTTATTTTTTAATAAAACTAAAACTCAGATTAAAATATCTCTTTATTAACAGAATAAGCAAGACTCTAACTTTAACAGTACTCTTCTTCTTAACATGGCAACGTGTTCCAAGTGTCCAGGTAGTCTGACAACACGTGGCACAAAATTACTGTCCTGATCTTTGAAATGGTGTGGAGGCTGTTTTAGTCGTGACCTTTTTCCTTCCACAGTTGCCTTGGCCAATGTTAAATGTTAGATTTTTATTGTCAAATGCTTCCTTTTGCTGTTTCAGCTTTGTGTACTCTCTTACTGTAGTTTGAGAAAAATGGTACAGCAGAAGTGTTGTAACCACTTGCTGTGAAGAGCTCAGAACAAATAAGTATCATTTCCAAATAAATAATTGTGTGTTTCATGTTTTAACTGAGTTAATAGCATTTAAAGTTTTTAATTTTTTTTTTTAATAATGCAAAAAAGATCAGTTTCTCTACAAAATGGGGACAGCTCCATGCTCTGTCAAGGTTGTACCTGATTTCAGTGGATTGCCTTCATCAGAATAGAAGCAAACCTGGATAATTAAAGAGCTTAAAAGACTTGTATATACTTAAATTTATGTCTCTAATAGCAGATAGTAGGACACAGAAAGATTAGACTAATCTACCACTAGAAACTTTTCTTTTTTGCAGTAACTATAGACTCCACTGAATTATTTCCATATTTATGTCTCCTACTGCCCATCAAAACTGGATTAGTATTGCAGCAGCAAGGTGCCAAAGCTTTGTCAGGATTAAACTGAAAAATACTTAGGCAAAATGACTGAGGACATGTTGAAATGCCAGCAATACACCAAAATACCATTTATAAACAATCACTGCTCTAACTGACACGCACAGCATCCTGAAGGATAAATAATCAAGAATAGAGCATTCATGACATAACAAGCAACCAGCTGTCTTCTTAAAAATGGTAGATTTTTAAAAAATGTATCCTGGTTTGGACAGCAGCATTATATATTTCAATGCCTGAAGGGAAAACTTAATTCCTTTGTATTGAGATGTAACATGGAAATAAGTGTTTGTGCTCAGCAGCTTTACACAGATTTCAGCATGCAAAATATTTGTTAAAACAGAAATGCAGCATCTGTTTAAACATAAAGCTCAGAGGGTGGGAGGCTCCTACTCAGCACTCTCATTGCTATAAATACTTTTTTGTGGCATTCCTTCTCCAGTGCTTATCAGCCAGAACTCAGTTGTAAATGCCATTTTCATTAAGACAGGTATTAAAAATGGGTATATATCTTTCATTGGGAAGTTTTATGAAGAAAACCCAAGGAAATACCCAATCACATATTGTTCTGCACTTCTGATGGATTTAACCACGTACACAGGAAGAGAATATAAAGTTAACACTTGCAATATTAAAACTATTTTGAGGGATCGTGTGTAAAAATTTAATTCCATGAATTTTTAATTTACCTACCATGTTAAAGCCACAATTTAAATGAAGCAGATCAAGAATATTTATGTATTACATATGAACACCTTTCAGATTTAGTAGTTTACTTTGCCTTTGAACAAATTAAAATTTCTATAATCCTTTTTCAAGGGCACAAACGTTGCATCTGCTGGAGAAATCTGCTTTGATTACTAGAAAAAAATAGAGGTTACATCTTCTTTTGCTAGTAGTCTTTGATTTTTCAAGGTGTTCAGTATTGAATGCATGGAGAAATCAATTCTCTTTAAAATAGCTGTTACGCTTTTTCATTCTTATAACTCTTGAGTGCATCTTTGAGGCCAATGGACCATCTTTGGCCAGTGCCCAATTTAGGGGTTTTTACCTTAAACAAAGGAAAACAATAAAAAAATCCATTTTTAAGTGAATATTAAAAAATATTATTTCCTTTCAAGTAGTTCTATGCAACTATCTAAAGTAATGGCATTAATTTTTTATAAAGTTTTTAGCTTTATTACAGATATGGCAATTACAAGGAGTGAAAATGTTTTTTTAGGTCTGTCATTAATTAGGTTTAGTGACTGGTCCAGAGGACATGGTCAGGTTGTGCCAGAGGAGGTTTCACTTGGACATTAGGAAAAAAATTCTTCACTGAAAGGGTCAGCAAGCATTGCAAGAGGCTGCTCAGGGAGGTGGTGGATTCACCATCCTGGGAGTGTTCAACAAGTGTGTGGATGTGGCTCTTGGGGATTTTTCAGTGGTGAACAGGGTGGTGCTGGCTTAGAAGTGTTAGAAGTGGTTTTTCCAACCTGAGCAGTGGTATGCTCTAGAAGATTGAGTGTATAAGGGCTTATTATAAAGCTTTAATGATGGTGTGACAGCACTGTGGGCCCCAACATCTGAACCTCCACTGAAGCTCTACACCTGGAGTCCTTTTCCTCCCAAAATGTGGCCATCACTGTAGGATGGGGATTGCTTTGTGGAGGAGGCCTTTTCCTCCCAAAATGTGGCCATCACTGTAGGATGGGGATTGCTTTGTGGAGAAGGCCTTTTCCTCCCAAAATGTGGCCATCACTGTAGGATGGGGATTGCTTTGTTGAGGAGGCCTTTTCCTCCCAAAATGTGGCCATCACTGTAGGATGGGGATTGCTTTGTGGAGAAGGCCTTTTCCTCCCAAAATGTGGCCATCACTGTAGGATGAGGATTGCTTTGTGGAGGAGGCCTTTTCCTCTCAAAATGGGAGGATGGGATGGAATCCCCATTGTTGTAGGATGGGGATTGCTTTGTTGAGGAGTCCTCCTCCCCAGCTGTGGCCATCGTTGTAGGACAGGCATTGCTTTATTGAGGAGGCCTTTTCCTCCCCAGCCGTGGCCATCATTGTAAGACCGGGATTGCTTTGCTGACCTTGATTCCCTCTGTGCCTCGCTCCTCACACCCCTGACGGTGCCTTGTGTTTTTCCCCCCTCCCAGCTATCGAAGTGAACCTGCAGAAAGCTCTGGCCGAAGCCTCTGAGAACTGCACGCAGGAGTGCCTCATCCTCGGCCACTCCGACAACTGCTGGATGCCGCCGGCCCTGACGCAGTTCCAGCAGCCCAACCCCTCCTTGCCCTCGTTTGGCTTCCAGCAAGGCTGGGGCCGGGGAGCCAGGCCCGAGGGGCGCCACACTCTCGGGAGGCCCCTGCCAAAGGACGACAGTGACAAAGGCCAGGCAGGGCCCAGGCCCCAGTTCTACAACACCTGCGAAAGACATTGCGCCGGCGAGGATCCCGTCAAGGTCATTCCCCTGGCAAACTTCGCCGCCTCCCACCCGGCGCCGGGGGCCAGCAGCAGCACCACGTTTATACACGAGCACCAGCTGTGAATGCAGATGTGGCAAATCCCCAATTTCAGGCTTTAAGTGTGACTGTGGAGGGTCACGGCCTAGCGCCGCTCCTCGGGCGCGTACAAACTCGTTAGGCTTGTGAATATTTGTGTATATAGAATCCTAAAGCTGAAAGAGGAAATCTAAATCCTTAGGACCCGGTTGAAAGGTGTTCACTGTAGTTCTTGGTAAAATCCAGAAAATGGGGAAGAGAACCCACAACCCAGAAACAATCAGAAGAACAAAATCCTGTTCATGTTCTTACATGGGCCATGCAGTGCAAATATCTGCCAGCAGTTCTTTCTCCCTTTGAAGGCAATTCCTTAGTACGGTTTGGGGAATATTGCAGTCTAAAAATAGCTTACTCAAATTTTTCTTTGTTGTTATAATTTATAGCATATTCATAGATTTCATCTTCCATTTGCTTAGCTTTAGAGATCAAGTGAGCAATTTCTCATTTGATTGCTTGACATAATAGAATTAATAAGATCCTAAAATCCAATTCTTCAGAAGGATGGTATATCTTCCCACTAAAATTTATCTTTTATATAATTAAGAAGGAGAATGTACGTGACAACTGATTTTTATTTTAATTTTTATTGGCTCAATGTACAGGTATTTATTCTCTGAAAGAATGCAATAGATGAAATAGAAAGCTCTCAACTAGGCTTTTCTGTGTGAAATAAACAACGTGACAATGAGAGGACATCCAAGATAAAAAATGGAAACAAATAACAACTTTTTTTAATTTCCAAGATTTTCCTTTCTATAATAATTCAAGGAACAATATTATACTTATTATATTTTTTAAGCCATAAGTCTATTTCTCTCTTTTTATTTTTTTTTTCTTTTTTTTCGTCTTGCTGAGCTTGCTTGGCTACTGTTCCTGTTAGTTGAAAATTACATGGGCACTGCTGAAAACAGTAGGAAGTGGGGTAGTTTTTTTGGCTGGTGTGATGTCGTGGCAGCAAGCTACTGGTGTTTTAAAAAATATTTAATAGTGATGTGTGCGGCTTTTTTTACAGCTCTATTCACCTATTGTAAGTATCCAGTAAAAGTTTAACTCTCCTATTAGTTACTTCATCACAAACCTGTTAGATTAAGAAGTACTTGTCATTGTGGATTTGCTGTTAGAGAATGACTGACAGTGCTCAGCAAAGAAAGAAGGAACTAGGTAATGGAAGTTGGATTAATATAAACAAACCCTAATCATATTATTGGAAAAACTCTCAAGGTGATTCTCTTTAAAGAGGAAGGATTTTTTTCAGTGTTCTGTGCAATGGAGAATATATTCTCTTGGTCGATTCCACAGTGGATGAAGAGTTTCCTTTCTTAGATGAAAAAACCATATTTTCTCTAGTATTTCCTTCTAGTACTTTGTTGGTCTTTAGCCATTTCATCATTTGCTGTATGTACATACCAAGACATTTTTCCTTTAAGGAAATGCATAACTCTTTTGTTTTATTGCTACATTAAGTGAGACAATCGAAGCTGTATGGAGGGGAAAAACAGTGTGTGAATATTTCCTATGGGTAGAACTCTATGTAGGCTTCATAATGTAACTTAAATCTGTAATTTATAAACAAAACTGTGTGTAAAAATGCTGTAATATTAGCTGCTTGTAAAATTTACAGAAGTTCAAGTTGTTGAGGGTTTCCAATGAATGCTAAAAAAGCTTCTCTTATGTGCCCAGCAGGTATAAGTAGCTTTATATATCGCTGTCCCCACTGTAAATCTATTCAAACCACATTTAGATTTTATGTGCAAAATATAAAAAAAAACCCTTCACTTTTAACCTACTGATAGGGTTTAATTAATGGGCATCAGATTATCTAATGGTGTACTTTCTTTGCTTTCTTTTTTTTTTATTTTTTAAAAAGTAGTTTTCAATAACGTTTAGAAAAGATGTGGCACACTGGCTTCCAGTTGCATGAAAATCCTGGAAAAAAAATCACAGTCCTTTGGGTACTGACACATCTCATTTCCAATCCTGGGCCAATTAAAAAATTGACAAATTAATTCATACCTAATGTATACAAAGCCCTTTGTTTGCTTTGGAGACATCAGGAGGAGAGAGTTCTGCAGCTATTTTCAGGGATATGCAAAAAATGAGCTTATCTGTAGTTTACACAGATTTACCAAACATACTAATTGTGTAAATTTAGAATCATGCTGGCAGTAATTCCTGCTATTGTAAGCAGAATAGTAGAATATCTTTAGTTTTTAGTACAGATGCTGCTGTACCAAATGTTTACAGAATTGGCAGCTCCATTGGAAAACTCTCCTTTTTTTCTTTCTTGGTTTTTCACCTGCAACAGTTCTTTTGCAGATGAAAATTGTAACTGAAATTTCCTGGCAAAGAACTCGTTTCTACAATTTTAGGATTTTTATAGGAAAAGGAGAAGGACCCAGAATTAGTGAGGGTTTTTTTTCATTGGAAGGGGAAAAAACCCAACTTCACCTAATTTAAATATTTAGGGATTACTTTGGTTTTTTCCCTAAGATAGAGAAGCACTTAACCCTGCCCATGCCCTTGAAAACAAACAAAAACCTAAGGAAACACCCAAACCAAACAACAATAAAAAAATAACTTTAACAAAAAGCATTATGACAATGAGTCTGATTATAAATATTAAACATTATATCCATGGGAATGTGTTTGATATTCTAAAATTCAGTCAACACGATACAGAACAATTAAGTGTATATACACATTCTATCAGGAGATAAATTGTTCCCTCATTTTTATATATTATATCTCTAATATATAAAAATACACTTTTCTGAGCAGCATGTCAGTATCCAGAGGAATAATGTTACTAGAGACTCGTTACACATCTTGCCATATATATAAATAATTTATCTAGTACATAGACTGTATATTTTTGTGTATTTTTTTTCCTTTTTTAGTCATTTAACTTATTTTATCTTACTTGTGTGAATTTGTGGAGAAAACAATTCTATATACAATATACAGTAAAATGCTAGTTACATGATTAGATTTGTTCCATACTGTGTAACAATAAAGGAAAACCTTTGCCTTCAAAGTGATGTGTCACACAGTCGAGCCTAGATTATTCCCCCTCCAAACTCGTGCTTGCTGCACTCCTGAGTATTGCAAAAAGGATTATTTCCATATTGTAAAGCACTCGATGCTAAAATAAACAAACAAACAAAAAAAATCTTAAAAGAAAGAGCCGAGTCAAACTGTTTGAAGTGAGAGATGCTGTTTCTTTGTTTTCCTGAGCTGTGCTGCATTCTGAAGTGTAACTTGATTCTAAAGAATAATTGAGAATGTGTGCCTGGCCAGGCAGAACCTGCAGAGCACCTGCTCCCGGGTGGGAGCTGGCCGGATGCAGGTCATTTAGCTAATTAGCATGGCAATGAGCCCGTGCTAATAGGACCTGGGGGTTTGGGAATGGCAGCTCGCACAGCATCAGTGCTGTGGTGCTGAGCCCAGCCTTGGCATCCCTGACCTCCTGGGCCTGGATCTGATGGGATTCCCATCCAAGAAGGGAATTTGGCTCTGTGGTACCCTGAGCAAGCTGTTACCCATGGGGAGCCCAAAGCCACCCCTATTCCCCTGCTCCCAGCACAGTCCAGCCTAAGGCAGAGCCTGAATGATTTCCACTGGTAATGCTTGATTAGCTCAAGGTTGTTGGAGTCAAGCTGAGGTTTTAAAGTTGGAAAATTTAAGCTTGGCTTTATTTGATTTCTCATGTTTTCCTTTTGCAGGTTGAATAACGACCCTTAATCAATGAGAAGCAATTAAATGATCACACTGCAGTTTACTACCCTGATTTAGCTGGGTAAATAAAAGGGAAGGAATTGGTTTGTGCAGACACAAAGTAAAGTTGAAGGCAAAGATTTTATTTGGTATACATAGGAAAACTGTGTACAACTTATGTTATCCCTAGTGAAGAAAGAGATTGACGACTTCTTGTAAATATTTGAGTTTGTATTTCTGGGAAATCTCCCTGCTGTGTGGCATACTACAGGATCTGAGAGTGAGCAGTGTGTGTCTGTGTATTGAAACAGCCCTAACCACACTCTACAATTGATGCAGCTGGACACCATGTACTACAGCCCAGCAGCATTTAAGTCCAGTCAATTTGCAGTAGTTCTATTTCAGGTTTCTGTACAGCATGTTGTCTTGTTAATTACAATGCTTATTAATAAACTAGATCACGAAAGCACCTTTCTCCTTTGCACTGTTTTCTTTGAGTTTCTGAAACGTGAGTTGTTGCTTTTCTCCCATTTTCAAGTGGGAGCTTTCCAAATTTCCTTTTACTGGGAAGCCCCAAACTGTCAGAAAGTCGAGAAAATTTAACTTTATTTGCAGTTGCTTCAGCACCTGAGTAGAAGGCTTCTGGTAAGCAATAAAAATATTCACACAATGAGTACAGCTATTGAGCTTTATATGCTCAGAAATATCTTCCATTTCTGTGCCATTTCTCTTTGCACCAAGCTCCCCCTTTGTGCTATGCCTCTGATCCATTTACTTATAGAAAATCATTATGAGCTGGAGGCAGGAGTGTTTATGGTGTTTGCTTTGTTAGAAAAGAAGCTATTTCTAATTGAGAGAACATGGTTAATGAGTTCTTGTTGAGCTGAAGGGATTATCCTCTCACCATGAATGTGATATAAAGAAATAACCATCAAACGAGGAACTAATGAAACAACATTTTATGCCTTTTTCTATCTTATTTTAGTCCATATTTAAAGAGCAGCTCTTGTTGGCCTGACACTAAGGCACTAATATCTTATTCTTTGATGCAGTTATGGCTTTTATGTCTGCAGGACCCTTTCAAGCAGGAAAATATTATTTATTTTGGCATCAGAACTGTGCAAGAGTAGATTCCCTTACAGCCAATAACTGCTGACACATCACTTGCTAGACTAGATAATATATTCAACCTCCAAATTAAGAGAATGGATGAAAATTTATGGAGCTGAAGGGTTTCCCTGGTTTGGATGAAGTTAGCAATATTTTGCAGGGCCACCTTGGGAGGCAAGGAAAGTGTGGAATTTCAGAGATCTGATCAAACAAAAACAGAGCAAGGCAGAAATGTGTGGCACCTGAAGAAGTGCAGAATTTTGTCCCTGGTGTCACTGCAGAGCTGCAGGGGAATTGCAGAATTGTGCTCCCACCCTTCTGCTGTCCTCCCTGCAGGGAGCACCTGCAGCTCTGGCAAGGAGGAAACTCCTGAATCCCAGGGATTTGCTGGCCAGCCCTGCAAAATGCAACATTTTCACCCAAGTGCTCAAAAACATCTCTTGCAGTAGGAAGGGCTTCAACTCCTGCTTGGTAATTTGGGCTGAGGGAAGGTCTTGCTGGAACATGCACGTGGATTTGTTTAAAATAGAACTTTTTTTTCCCAGCTGCAGACAGTTTTGGAGATGTGCTGCCCATATGATATTTTAGCATTTCTGTCTTTTCCTCAGGTTTTTCCAGGTGTGGCCTTGGGGCTGAGCTGCAGTTGGAGCAGCCCTGAGTCTGCTCCTCCTCGGAAGGTGCCAAGCAGAGGAGGAAAGGAGCAAGAAGGGGCTTCCTGCAGCAGCCAGAAAACAGCTCTCCTCCCTTGAGTGGCCATGAAAGTCATATTTTAAGAAGGTACTTGTGGACTCTGCTTGCAAAGAAGTATTTCTCCAAGATGAATCCTGTGTGTCCTGCTCTTGCATTCCTATTCCAGTATGAAAACATGGCATGTCTGATAACTGCAGTGACACTAATAATGTACTTCCACTTTTATTTTTATTTTTTTCATGGTTTAGATGTCTTTTGTTGGTGCTAATTTAATGCTTAAAGCTAAAGCTCTAACAGTAGATGTGTTTAGGATGTCACAGCTTGGTGTTCATATCTAATTCAGAGCAGAAATTAAAATCTGTGACTCCATGCATTCTGCTTTTCACTACGGAATGGGTGCTTCTCTTTTTTTCCTCTTTTTTCCTCTTTTTCCCACCTTTTTCTCTCTTTCTGTGAGTTTTACAGTATTTTAGCAATAAGCTACAAAATGGCTCCCCATCTATTTTTAAATGGTCTTTTAAGGAAGAACTATTTAATTAAGAAATGAAACTTAAATAATTTTTACTTTTAACTTAATAACACAGCATTACTCATGTCTCATAATGTGGACTTTTCTGTCTGATTATACAATACTACTCAAAGCTATGAAGAAGAAGGTGAAGAAAAAGTACTAACTACTGTTTTAAAACTTCTATCTCAGCTTTATATATCTAACTTTATTCTGAAACATTAAGTTTTCTAGTACACAATATTTCTCACTCTTTATCTCCACCAGGATGAAGTCTGTGTTTATAAGAAGGGAAGTTACTGAGCACATCCACCCAAGAGACAGATGACTGAGGTGCCTGGGAGCTCCGGGCTAGATTTTAACCCCTAGCTGTAAGCCAGCAGCTGTGATGTGTTCTAGAGCAGATGAGTGGGATGTGCAAAGAAAAAAAGGACATTTTATAAGGCACTGAAATGAAGTTATTCATTGCCACTGCAGCTGTTATGCATGTAGTAAAAGAGGTGATTAACATAATGAGATTAAACTAAGAGAAATTGCTTTTAACCTGTGCTTAGCTCGAGCTGTTGTTTAGTTACCAGAGATGATAAAAGGCTGTAGCCAAAAGCTTGTCTAAACTTGCCAGATTTCTGTTCTAGAAAGGATGTGCACTTTTTCTTTTCTGCTGCATAGATCGAGCTCCTGTGTGCAGAGGGAAGTTAAAATCAGTCTGAAAAATGAAGTGATTATACGAGGGGTGAGTAGGTGGGATGGAAGGTGAATACTTTGAATATTTTTGGGGAAAAAAGACACAGGAAAGCAAAAAAATGAACAATTTTCCCAGCTAACAAGTACACTGAGATGCACTGGGCTGTGTGCAGTGAAATGCTAATTTGATTCATTAGCATTTTATAGATATGTAAAATTTTTGGTTTGCAAAGAAATATCTGTTAAAATCAATATAATCAAGATCTGTAATGACAAAGGAGACCTACTTGGAATACTTTGAGGCCTCTTTAAAAAGCCTCTTTCCCCAGGAAATCTTACAGGCTCATTTCTAGAAAATATAAAGGGACTCTTGCTGTTGCTGTGCAAAAGCAAATGCTTTGAAGTGATTGGAACTGGAGAGACCAGAACGGAGCAGAATGGTTTAAAAACTGAAATTTGATGAAAAAAAAGAAAGATACATATAAGTGTAGACACTCCAAATGCAATTATCATCGTTTTCAAAGTTCAACTCTGAATGAGAGACAAATGTCAGCACTGGGAGTGATGCTAGTTACTACACATCATCTAAAAATGTTCACTGTGCTGTGGAGGCGTGCACAGAGTCAGAGCTGGCTGTCTCGGCAGATCCAAGCTGATGTTTGTTTGTTTTAATTGCAGCAGAGACATTTAGCACCATGCCTGCCTGCTAATGTAGGAAATGTAATGCAGGGCCTTGACATCTGAAAAGTAAAGACTGTCTGAGCTGACTCGTAAAAATGATGCTGGGGAAATTGGCAAAGAAAACAAGTCTGTGAAATTCTAAACAAGCGTTTTAAAGGCAGGAAAAAAGAATCTAAAGGGTCACATTTGCAGCTTCTGTGCTGCAGATAATGTGCTGCACAGCTCCTTCCCCATAAAGCAAAATTGTCACCGTGAGGCAGGGGAAGATTGAGCCTTTTTGTTAGCTGGAGTCACTCTCCTGCAATGATTGCACACAATCAATCTGCTCGGGTTTTTAAATGCTTCTTATCAGATTTCAGCCTATTGACTCAAAAATGTGTTTCTTGTCAGTGTAAAACTACTGAATATTAAAGAAAAGAGAAAATTTTCCAACCTCAAAGCTGTCACTTCAGTCTACAAAAGGCAGTTATTGAAGCCTATTACTGTTTTGGCAGTGCTTGTCTGAAATTCCCTCAAAATATGCCACTAAAATTCAAAGAAAGGACTACAAAACACTAATATTGAAGATTTATGCTGTAAAATTTGAGTAAATTTGCATATAAATGATTCATTGAATATAAGAGATGTGATGAAAATCCAGGAATCTCAATGTTTACTCTGTGTAGAACAGCTGATGTGAGTACCTGAATCTAATTACAATGAAAGGAAATCTACCCAGCAGGCTGAATACAAACAACAACAAAAAAACCCACACATTTTCCTATTACATATTGGGAGAAAAAAATCTGTGTACTTTTAATTAGACACAATAGCCAAGGATTGCTACATCCTCTGTAATTTTAGGGAGCTTTTTTGTCCAAGTTCATTGTCTAAAGAATGTCTAAGCTGGGGATAGGGGAAAAGGAGCCTGCAGGGATAATTCCTTCACTTGGAGAGTTTCAGAACCTCCTCATGTTCACCTAAGAGAAGAGAGGAAGGAAAGGAAGGGAGAGGAGAGGAAGAGAGAAGGAAAATAAGAGGAGAGAAGCTGGAAAATAAGATGTCTGCCTTTTAGATGGCTAAAACCACTGAGTCCAAACCCAGCACTTGCATGGAGGTTTCTCTTCTAGCTATGAAAACCTGAAGCCATAGAGAAAACTTCCAAAATTGAATGATAAAACTGAGATTATGGGTCTCTAGTTTGAATAGAAGTGTTATTACATAATATTGCATAATAGAAAACTTCAAGTTTAAGGTTTTTGAATATAGTAATATATATATAAAGCTGAGAGAGAAGTTTTAAAACAGTAGTAAGTCCTTCTTCTTCACCTTCTTCTTCACAGGTTTGAGTAGTATTGTATAATTAGACAGAAAAGTCCACATTACAAGACATGAGTAATTAGTTATTAAGTTAAAAGTAAAAATCATTTAAGTTTCATTTCTTAATTAGTTTTTCCTTAAAAGACCTTATAAAAATAGGGAGCCATTTTGTAGCTTATTGCTAAAATACTGTAAAACTCCCAGCTTACAAGAGTATACTATAGATAAGAAATAATAAACATCTAAGTCCAAGCAGGAAACACCATCTCAGACACTTTCAATCCCCACCCCAGCAGAGACAACTTCCTTTTCTTCAGCCCCTTGCTCCACGCTGTGCTGGCACAACTCTCTCTGCTCTGTTGGAAAGCCAACTGTGCTCAGGCATGTGCACCTGTACCCCTGAGGAACCAAACAAAACCATTAAATAATCTTTCTCTTTGTGCAGGGAAAACATCAAGAAGGAGAAAGAAACCTGCAAGAAGTGTTGCCATAATTCAGGGAAATTGTTAAATAGTCTTGTCTTTTCACAACAAAAAAGAAAGCTCTTCTGAAGTGGGAAAATGTACTTTTAGGGGTTTACCTGTTTGCTAACTGCTTAAGTTTGAGCTACCTGGGGCTGCAGGAGGGAATGAAAAGTGTTATCTCAATAAATTGCTCTCCCACAGCCTCATTTGTCACCGGGCAGAGGTCATGCAGAGGAAGAGCCCTTCAGCCAGGAGCTCATGTTGGACTGACCCCGGTGGTGCCACCAAGCCTCCTTCACCTGGGAATCTCCTGGAACACCACCACCCTCACTGGGCAGCAGCCCAGCCCTGCCAGTGCCATTTGGAACAGGAAAAGTACTAAAATCTGGTTTTCCATTCAAGAGTTTTGGAATCTAGGAAATCTAGCAGCTCCTTCTGGGCACATCCCAAACTCCTTCTCGCTGGAGTTTCCCAAGTTTACTTGGGCAAAGTCTGCACCATCAAGTTTTACCATTTTTTTAACTAAATATTAATTAATTATTTTCTGGACTGTGTCAAGCCTGCATGTTCTCCACATGGCCAGGAAGGAGCTGCCAAAAGCCTGTGGCTCCATAGCAGCTGCCTTGTCCAACGTGTCTGTCTCACATGCTGCAGCACGTGGCACTGAAATTACAACTTGCTGCCAGATTTGGCAAACTTCTGCTTCCCAGAAAGGATCTCAGCTCATGAGATTGCCAGGAACACCTATTAGATAAGGTCATATTTGGCTGCAGTTGGCAAAAACTTAATTAAAGTAACTCCAGCTGTAGTAATAGCAGTGGCAGGGAGCTTGTAGCAGATGCAATGAGGATTTTAGTCTGAAAAACCTCTTTAGTAGCCAATTCTTCAAGGATAAAAGACCTGAGAAACACGTTTGAGATGGGAAATATGCACAGGCAGTAAAAGTGTGGGTGTTGGTATGAAGGAAATAATGTCAGAGTTACCCTTACCTGGTTCTCAGCTCAGCTAGGCATAAACATGCACAGTAAATGTGCACTCTCTATTTTTTTAATATCT
This sequence comes from Haemorhous mexicanus, assembly GCF_027477595.1. Classification (NCBI taxonomy): domain Eukaryota; kingdom Metazoa; phylum Chordata; class Aves; order Passeriformes; family Fringillidae; genus Haemorhous; species Haemorhous mexicanus. The sequence goes on from NC_082354.1 coordinate 18,611,751, forward strand.
CTAAATCATTTCCCCCCAACTTTATTCCTTGTATCATAAACCTTTTTAACTACCCCCAAAATTTTCTTACTCTGTTATTCACCTTCTGAAGGAATTTCCCCCAAAATTTTAGTTGCTCAGCCATAGTTCCCTTCACAGACCAGGTGTGACATGAAAATATCATAAAACCAGATATAAATTCAAGGAATTTCTCCTTGTGATTTTAGTGCAGAAAGTTCACATCCAGAGTAGGAAAATGATTCTTTTATACAGCTACATTACACTTCTTACCTGGAAGTGCAGGTACTTGATAAAGTTCCATATTCATATTGTATTTCAAGCAGATTTTATAACTTGATTTGGCATTTTCTTAAGTGGAGTCTGTGGCAGCTGTAATAACTAAAGGCTCACAGATTCTTCTGCACAGGGATTTTTGCTCAGTTTATGAACATTAATTTAAACAGGCTGAATTTGGGACTATTCATTCCATAACTTGCAGTTACCATAAAGGGCTTAAAATTAAGTGATCAATTGAATGCTGACCCTCTAGAGAGGCTTTGGTTGTTCAGCATAAGTCTAAGTTTTACATAAGTAGATTTTAACTATATTGTTTAATAAGAGAGCTGAATTAATCATGGTTATTGTAACCTTGTTTATTTAAATTTTTTAGAAAGGAAACTGTGTTTATTGCAGAAAATTGGGCAGTAAAATTGCATTATACTCCTGAAATGTGTTAATTTATAGTAGAATTATTACTATGGGGAATTATATGTATTGAAATAACACTGACAAAGGTGATTTGTACAAACCACTGTTACATCCCACACTTCAGTCTTTAAGCAGCAGAGGTTAAAAAAAGGTGGAGAATATCATAAATTCTTGGTAATATCTTTGAATACTGTGGCAGTTTGTTCCTTCCTGGCCTTTCCATGCCACTACCACAATTTCAGCAACAAATAAAATGATTTTAGCAAAAATGAAAACAGATGTAGCTCTCAATTTCTATTTAAGGGAGCCTGCATTCTAGAATAATTTAAATGTGATGCTAAAAATTAGGATAGAAAAGGTAATTGAGCCTTTCTAATTTTAATATAATTATCAACAGCTGAAATTAAGAGAAACCAGTTAAGCTGAGTGCTCAAGGAAATGAAGGCAGTAGGGAAACTGTCAACAAAGCACATTCTGGTTTCTAAGCTACCATGAAGTCTTGGGAGTTGGATTCTGCAATGGAATGAAATTAGCATTAAAATGTATATTAACATGATAACTTTTATAGTCAAGTTACACTGTCCAGCTGTCCCTGCCAGAGCTTTCTCTCCTTGAATGCAAGCTTTCAAGTCCTCAGACTTTGCAGATGTGACTTATTTTTCACTGGCCATAACTAACATCACTGCTTGTCCCAGTAATTTCATTTGGCCTTTTCCCACTGCAGTTTCCCAACAGCATTTGATAATCCTTGTACTGCTGCAGGAGAATGGTTGAAGATTTTCTCCAAAGAGATTCTCATCCCTGAGAAGGCAGGGAATGAGTGCCTCGCTGTCATTTATTGCAGAAAGCAGTGCTGTAATTCTGTCATTGCATCATCTGCTCAGCCCAGGTTATTCACTCCTCTGCATTATCGAGATTGCCTTTTTCCTCCCTGAGAAACAGCAGCTGGAACAATTTCCAAAATGACAGCTTAAGTGACTCCATGGTTCTTTAATATCTACTCAGAACTCTTGTCTCCTTGCAAATTTTCATTGCTTTCTTTAAAAGCTGCTTGTGAGAAAGGTAATACATTATTAATGCTACATGTCATAAAATAAAATAAATACTTAGCTTTTGAAGAAGCTGATCCACTAATCAAGAGTAAATGAATGCACCTGAATTATTCAAAGGACCTCAAATAGTGCAACTTGTACTCAAATTGAATATTGTGAATAGAATATTCGCAACATAACAAAGAGAATTTCCAGTCGTATTATCTCCCCCATTTTCATAACAGGAAATGAGATTTTTATTCTTCTCTTTAATCACTTTAGATATTTTGCCCACTTTGCAAAGGCAGAAAGATCCAGGGTAGGTTTTGGCACTTTGTTACCCTTAAGCAGCCTCCTAAAGGAATGTTTCTGTTGCTGAGAACAGTTGTTGGGGCAGGTGTTCCCTGTTTCAGAGGAAGCAGGTAGGGCTGTGCTCCTGAGCAGCAGAATTATGCCTCCCTGACTGGGAGCTGCAGGCTGGCACTCACTGAACAGCTGTGCAGAGAACAGGGGAAATGCCACCACTTGTTGGGAGAAAGGCAGCACTGCTGAGCTGGCAGCACTTCCAGCCAGTGAGTGACAGCATCAAGGGCAAGGCAGGAACGAGATCTCAGGCAATTAATTAAAACCAGCTCCTGCAGCCAGAATTTCCTTCCTCCCTTTTACAATCCATTCATGGCAATGAAGTTTCTGGCGCTGCTTCAGGAATTTTTCACTACAGCACCCTGTTTTCCACAGTGTTCTGTTTGTACCAGATCCCTCACAGATATTTGCATTCCCCAGCAGCTTTCTTTGGGGGAAAAAAACCCCAAAAAACTAAAAGTAGCTGTGCCACATTTCTCAATGCATCTGCACAATCTTGTCCTTGCAAATAAAGGCTCCCAAGTTCTGGGTCGTGTTCAGGTTGTCCTTTCCTTTAGATGTTTTTATTGAGTGGATTCTCCTGGATTCAAATAGACCTGCCCAGGAACAATTACAGGTTGGTGAAAGCAATTATATCCTTCACAAGGAAGTAAAGCAAAGAATCAGAGTTTGTGATTCTGTTCCCCACTGGTTCAGTGATCCAGTCTCCCTCCCCAGCTCAGTCTGCTGTTCAGTAAATTCCTGATTTCCCAGTACTTCACTACAAACAACATTTTCTCAGGGAAAAGACAGGTAGGAGGGGAGAAAGATATCTTCAAGAGGACATACAAATAACATCTCAAAATCTAAAACATAACAGAATGTTGCTTCAGACACAGAGCTGCTGGAATAGTTGGGAAGAGCCTTTATGTGAGCCTGAAACCAATGCTGATATTTCCTGTATTCTAATATCTGTGTAACCTCTGTACTACTCAATAAATCCCACAGCTATGTTTGATTTAGACAACATCAACCACGTGGAAGTACTACACTTCTGAGCAGGATTTGGAGCTGCAGCTGCCATTTGGGAATTTGAGATTTGGCAGACACTCCTCGACCTGTGATCCTATTACCAGAGATTCCAAATTAATGCTCAAATCAAGCAGCAAGTCTGAGACCTCAAACCTGGTCCAATTCCTGTTGAAATCAATGGGGTTTTTTCATGGAATTCACTGGCCATCTGTTGAAACCAAATGTGTTTTGTATTTTGTGACAAAAAGAGTAAAAAACAAGAGAATATTTTCATTTCAGATAGTATTTTCCTTAGAGAAAAGCCACAATCTGGAGCTTCAGGATTGACAAACCCCTTTTGTTCTGTCCTGGAGGAACAAAATGTCCCCAAATACCAATATTCCCATTAACTTTATGTGCCACATCTCTGGAATAAAGATATTTTTCTGGTTGTGATTCAAAAAACATTGCAAAAATCTGCAATAATCCTGAAGAGAAGCAACTCCTGCCTGGAGAATATGCCAATTTCCTTCAGAATTGAGCATTAATCTAGGAACATTAAGCACACACTGAGCTCTATCAGATTTATTGAAATGTAAGAGAGTCACTTAAGTGTTGTTATATTTTTCTACTCCACTTTGATCATGTTTACATGCCTTCACAGATTCCCTTACAAATTGCTTTAAGCTGTGTGGTGCACAAGTGATAGACTAGCTGTGTGTTTATGTACAAGCTCTTTTTCAACACAGAGTGAGCAGGTCAAAGCAGAGGCAGAGAGAATGTGTTTGTCACATCCTCTATCCAATCTCATTTGTTTTTCCATCTCCATGTATTCATCATAAATCCACTAAAGCCTGCTGGAATGCACTGGAAGGGCAGCCTCAATAATGTCAGGAGATTTATGTGAGCAGGACTAGGTTTTAACAGCAGTATCACTTTCCATTTCCAGCCTGTGATAAAACCTCTGCTGCTGCTCGAGAGCTGTCTGACAAAACATTTCCTTGTTTCAAACCTGGCAGGGAGGTGAATGATGGGGTTGGCAGAACGCTGCAGATGAAAGGTTAGGAACATTCTTCATCCAGATTATTTTCTGAGAATAACTTGGAGTGAAATATAGATTATCCCTTTTAAATCTGGAATCCTTATTCATATGTTTTGCTGGGTGCTGGAATTTTCAGGACCTGAGCTATCAGAACCAATATCCAGTGAGGCTGACCAAAAGATTTTCATCAGCCTTCAGTGGACCTTGAATCATGTACTAAATGCATAGGGCTTCTCTTACAGCATTGAATATACATCTTAATTTATTGTATGTCTTTTATTTAATAGATCCCTCACTACCATCAAAAAGAAAATGTATTTATTTAGTTAATAAAATGAATGATAACTTTGAAGATTAACCACCTTTCTTGCTGTCCTCAGTAGTTTGAGTATGCCTTGCCCTGCTGTTAATATCCTTCACACCACCTTTTTCCTGTCAGAATATTCAGGGTGAATATTAAACCAGGCAATTTCTTTATTTGTAGTGCATTTTTCATACAAGAACAGCTCTGGATAAAATTACAATTTTTCACAGCGCTCTGCTCTCTTGGTGTGCTTTGATTTTGAGATCAGTGTCTGGCAAGCGTGGATGTAATCTCTGGTACAGGCTGAATTTGGCAGCTGCACAGAAGGAGCTCTGGCTGCATGAAGGAAGGGCTGCCTGGCAGAGAAGCCCTTTTCAGGATGAGTTTGGTCTATCCTGATTGTGTAATTTGGGAGGGATTCAAAGCCTAATAAAAATCATTTGTAAAAAATGATTTAAGTATGATATAGAGAACAAAAAGCATTGACAATGCTGGGGGAAAAAATATCACACTTTCCTGTCTTATCAGTCAGTCATAAAATCTAATTGGCCCAGCTGTAGAACATGGCAGGAATCATTAGGGTGACATTATCCTGTCCCCACTCATTTCTTTCCTGCTGTATCTCCCAGGTCTGAGTGGGCAGCTATTTTTAATTCTGAGAGCTCTCATATGCCAGGTCCCACAAGAACGTCCCTCCATCCTGCTCAACATCTGTCACAGCAGCAGCAGGAGATGTTCCACACTCAACAGCCACTGACACCTGACAATGCAGCTCATTTTTCAGGCACAAACAGCATCCCCATCTCCCTGAGTGACCAGAGGAGGAACAGCTCTCTTGGGACTTCAGAAGAGCTAAAAATCTGGGATCTTGCCTCATGAGCAGCCTTAGCTGCAGCACAGGTTTCTCCAGCCAAGCTTAAATCAATTCAGGACCTGCATCCACCCTGCAGCCACAGGTTCTTTGGGTCCTGTCACTCTGCAGTGGCAAAGTGGCAATAAACTCAAAAGTGGAGTGATTAGAAGTATATTAGAAAATGATGAGTGGTGTCTGACAGGTGAAGAGGAATTAATTGCCCATCAAAGAACTAGAACAAAACTAGCAAAGGGTTCAGAGCATGGCAAGAAAGGTGGCTGCAGTTCATGTCTGGCATTCCTGCCTACAGCTGCTGTCACTGCTTAGAGCTTAATGGGTTCAAGGGGACACACAGCAAATCCTCAGAGAAATCCTCTGTGCTTTTTATTAAATACAGCAGCCATGGCAGCTCAGCAGGTGCTGAAGCTACAAATGGATCCTGAGAGAGATGCAGGAGGAGGTGCTGTACCCACTCCAGCATTTTCTTCGTGCCCACTGAGCTGTACCTGGCTGGGTGAGTCAGACTTGGGGCTTGCAGCCACCACAGCCTCCCTGCTGGTCCTTGCTCACAGCCATCCCATCCCTCAGGTGATGGACCAAAGGTCTGGCCACCAATGAAGGTGGCACTGCTGAATCTGTGTAACCAGAGAAGGACAGTTTAGCTGGCTGGAAGGAACACCTGGGGTCCATCTGGCCATCCCACCACCTCTGGCAGAGTTGAGCTTTGATTGGGCTGCCTGGGGCTCATTCAGCTCCCGCTCCAGCATCTCATGCCCCTCCCTCTGAGTTATTTTTTATTCACAGCTGATCAGAACTTGTTCATTCAGTCTCTTGTTTGCTTCTGGTTCTGTGTTTTCACTGTGTTTGCTTTGCTGAGAACAAGGCTGCTGCTTTCAGCTGCTTCTGGGAGCTTCCAGAAGGTTCTGCAGCCCCCAGGTGGGCTGTGATTGGCAGGCTGTGCTCATTGGGTGACTCCTGAGAGGGTTTGAAGGGAAGGGGCTGCAGGAGCCGTTGGATCCTGGTGCTGTGGGAGCTGTGCCCTGGCAAGTGAGTGGTGGCACTGCCACTGGGTGATGGGGATGCCCAGCAAGGGGTGGGGGGCAGGGCCTGGAGCTGCTTTCCAGGCACAAATTTTACTTGGAACAACAAACAGAGGTGAAACTTTGGGGAGTTTTTTTTCTCTGATTTTGACCTTGTTCTGCTCCTCTCAAGCTGGGCTGAAGTGTTCTTCTATCACAAAGCTGTGTTAAGGACCCAAGTCTGTATGAGCTGAGGGGTCACCCTGAAGGAATGACATTTAATTCTGGGTATTGGGTGTTCTTTCACTGTCAAACATTTGTTCTGTCTTTGGGAGAGTCAAAGAAATCCGTTGGTTTGGCACTTGGAAGAGAAAGCAAAGGGGTGAATTTGTTGCTGTCCCCAGCTGCTGGGTGGGAAGGTCTGGAGCAGAGAGAGTCTTTTAGGAAATGCAGAGGGAAAAGCTGAGCCACAGACCTGAGGATATTCCAGCTGGACACAAGAGCATTTTACCATGTGAGTGCTCAGAGCCTGACCAAGGTGTCACGGGGGGGAGGATCTCTGTCTGAGGCCAGACTGAGGGCTCAGCTGAGCAGCCTGGTCTGCTGAGCCCAGCTCTGCTGCAGGAGCTCCAGAGGTCCCTTCCAACCCAAATCATTCTGTGATTTTATGAATCCTGCTGGTAAGCCTATAATACATCTCTTCATTACTGCACATGCAGTAGATGTGAATAAAAGTATTAACAGAAATAGGCTGTGTGAAATTTGAATATCCTGCTTAGCATTTCCCTACTTCTTTCTGCATTTTTTGCCTGCTCATGATTCTCATTACTGAAGAGGAAATACTTTCTTGTAAGAATTTCTCAGTACTCCTGGCAGGAAACCAAGACCCCCAAACTGATCTTAATTTAAAATTATAAATTTAGTGATGTTGATTTTTTTCTAATTTGCTAATTTTTTTTTTTTTTTGGTTATGATCAGTGTTCTGGGCTCAACATTCCCATTGTGACTACGAGGGCTCAGTGAGAGGGGCTGTTTAGGTTATGTCCTGAGAAAGTAAGAGACCAGAGATGAGCCTGGGGTGGCATCACTGCGATTCTGCTTTGTTTCTGATGCAGCAGCTGCCACAGTAAATAGATAATATGAAATCTAGGAGCAGCTCTATCATAAACTGCAAATTTCCTGTTATCATCTCCCTCAACTCTTCAGCTGACATAAAATCTCAAAATCATATTAGGAAGACCTTGCAAAAAAAAAAAAAAATAGGGTCGGAGGAGCTTTGGAAAGACAAAACTAGATCAGTGTGAGTCTTCTGGGACGTTGTATTTTCCCTAAAATTAATTTAATACAATATATGTCTGAGGAAAGGGCCTGAAATAGGGTAAATAGTAGTCTGACAGAAGGAGCTACCCACTCACTGTGGAGGTGTTTCTAAAATTTTAGGGCATTTTTGCTTATTTAATCCCTTTCTCTTCCAGCCTCCCTTCAGTGGGAGTGTTACTAAAGGAAAATGTGAGTGGCTGCATAATGTGTCTTTTTCATCAGTCTGCTCTCAGGCCCTGTAACACAGAAATTCTCTCTCTGCTTTGTGCCAGGGCCCAGAATATCTCTGTACATTATAAAGAGAGAAGCACAGTAGAGATCTCTGCTGCAGACAGGCAGTGAAGTTTGTGACAAGTTTGGTAGACAAAGAGGAGAAGATGGCAAAGTGATCCAAAGCCACCTCCTCTGTGCCACTGACAGATCTCTGCTGTATCCAAAGGACACACAGGGGCCTTCCCTCTCTTGATCATTTCTCAGAGGAAGCCTTTGCCCAGCTCTGATCATTCTCGTGGCCCTCCTTGGAACCTTTTCAGGTCCAGGCTACCCTTTGAGGTGAAAGGATCTGAACTGGGTGCAACAACAAGGTGTCCATGAATCATGGATTGCTTGTGGTGCTTTACCTTGTTCTAAAATTATTCACATCTGATTTGACTTTCAGGCTGATGCTGAGCTGCTGTTTTCAGCTATTTATAACACCCCAATGTCTTGGTCCTGAATTAAAAATGTCACCTCTGAGCCTGGTTTTTTGTTTGGTTGTTTTGTTGTTTTGTTTTTTTTTTTTAATATGTGCTTAGCCAACACACACACATCATGGCTTTGTCATTGAGTGGAGCTGCTCCAGCTCAAACTCCTGCAGCTCTGCCCAGCTGCTTTTTGTCCTCACTCCTCCAGGTGACTTTCTATTGTTGGGCTGCCACCCCCTTGCCTGCCAGCCCAGCCCTGCAGGCTGAGAGTGCTCAGCACCCCCGAGGATGCCCCTGTGCCCCCTCCTGCAGCAGGGCACAGCTGCCATTCCCACGGGCTGCTGCCCATCTCTCCAGCCCTCATTAACCCCTGACATTCCCTCTCACAGCTCAGCTTCTCAGCTCCTTCTCTGCAAACCCTCCGTGGAGAAATTGCTTGAAAGCCTTTTAGAAATACATTTAAACTTTTCTTAACTGGAGCACTTTAACTGCACAGATGTGACCTTTGGGGAGAATTTTTGTGTTTGTAAGGTGCAGTTTCCTGGGAGAGAAGTCAGCTAGACTCTCTCAAAGTACATTATTTCTGTCCAGATGTCTGTTAATTTGTTTTTCCTTAGAGCTTCTATAGAAATCTGACTTACAGACAAGCTATTTCTCTACATCTATCCTGGTTGCCTGAAATTTGGTACTGTATCTGTCCCTTCCCAGTGCTCAGTGATTTTAAGTCAATGGTTGTTCACTGCTGTGAGGGATTTTTCCATTTGACTTTCATTAAAAGTCATAGATGAGTATGGTTTAGGTCTTGTCATTTGATATTGTTCATAATGTAAAAATGTCTCAGAATCTCCTCTGTAGTTATTTCAGCTTCAGACAGATTTGGGGGCTTTTCTGAATTCCCTTTTTTTTTTTTTGGGGGGGGGGATTCTGGAGTAAGAGTTGCCTCTTTCTGACACAGAGACCATATAGAAAGAATTTGACTTCTTTTGGAGTATACATGTTGGCATCATAGAATTTTTTTCAAAGGGTTTTCTGCTTTGTGCTTGTTGTTTCTTAAACTCTTCTGTGGTGGACTTTGTGTTCAAACTCCCAAAGCTTTTTCTTTAATGGGTTCCTTACCCTGTCCAACAAGATTTAGGGAAGGCTAAAACATTTTTAAGATCTTTAAGGAAATGGAAGCATGTTTGATTATAGTAAAATATGCTTATTTCCCCGTTGCTATTTAATTTGATTTTCCTAAAAGGTCATTTTTTTTCTTTTTTTTTCATTACAATAGTCTATATAATGTCAGGAACTTTGCTGAATAGGGAAAGATTTAATTAGAGCCTTAAATATTCTGCTGAGTTGGGGCTTCATAACTCCAACTTCCCCACAGTGTAAGTGATAATGTATTGACTAAGAAGAATAAAATTCACCCCCAAACACCTTGACAATTAGTTAAAGTTAGTCAAAGAGATCAAAGCTCAACTTAGCAACTTTCACTGCCTTTTCTTCCCCTCATTTTCCCTTAACTAATTCTTTGGGCACACTTTTGTTTTCTTCCCAGTGCAGGATAAAACACACAATGACCCTGCAAGCAGTTTTCTTCACGTCTGGTGAGTTGTGAGTCGAGGGATTTGAAGTGGTTATTGTAGTCCTCCCTTCCTCATTGTTCATTAATTACAACACTGCTGCTCAGATAGAGATTTATCAAGTAAACTGAAACTCTCACTTTCATTTTGGATGGCTGCTTTTAGATTTGCCCAAGCTTATCTTGATCTCAGGTCTTCCTTTTAAATTAGTTTCCCTGGGGTTCTGAAGTTTTATCAGATAGGGGAATAGTAAACAGTTGTTCAGACTTCAAGCCCTAATGTTTCAGATTAAAGCCACGAAAGATTTGCTTTCCTGCTCCAAGTTCCAATTGAAGCAAAAATGCCAATTCAGGATTTTCTTCATAAAGAGATTCTTCTTTGAAGAAAGAAAAAAAAAAAAAAAAAAAAAGCCTATATTTATTCAACTTTGCTTTATTTAAAGATTAAATTAACTTGGAATAAAAACTGCTTACTTTACAGCTATTTATTTGCTGTAATGCACCAAATCTTTCTAACATACTGTCCATGTCTCTAGTCAGAACTCACCCAAAATAGCTCCTCAGGCAGAGAGCATTATGTTCTTCTGGTTAACAATAAGCTCTGCATCCCAGATTCATGCACCTAGACAGAAATAACAGTTTATATTGAGTTTGGCATAAAACAAAGAAGTCAATTGGGGAAAATTTAATTAGAAATGCTTTCTTGCTAGCAGGAGGGGTTGGCTCACTGGTGAGTGAGGGATTGCAGTGGTGATCCTGTTGCTTTTTCTGGGCATGGCTTTGGGATTGGTGTGAAGAGCTCAGGAATAGCCTGGTACTGATCTTCCCAAGGAAGGAAGTGTTGGAGATGTTTGTGGGGTTTCAGAACTTGTGTGTTAAAGGGGGGATAGTCAAGGATTAGGACCAAGGATTAAGCTGGGGTTAGGAAGAGAGACTCTGAAGTAAGATTACAGGTGGATTAAGTAATGCTAAAACTCTGTGGAGCTCAGGTGATTATTTTTTAGGTCATTTCTTGATCTTTTCGTAGCTTATTTGTGCAAAACTCTGATAGATGGTTTTGTCTTTTAGTCACAGTCCTGATCCCTCATCCACTGAAAGGCAGAGAGCTTCATGTGACAGAGCCTGCAGGCCCACTGGCTCCAGGCTGGCAGGAATCATCCAGCACTCCTCAAACTCCTCTAAACTTTCTCTGTGTGCTTTGAATGTGTGCAAGCATGTCTGTGCTCCAAATAAATACCTGCAGTCTCCCTGAAATCTGATCTCCCTGAGCCGATCCGAATGCTCAGCACCATCCTCAGCTCATTGCAGACTCTGTCCATTTCCCACAAAACTCTGAGCAAAACAGCCAGGGACTTTGGCCTGCAGGAGAGGCTCTGGCAGCTCCATTTTAGGGCTCAATCTGATTTTCCTTTCCAAATTAGAGGTGGTGTGTTCTCATTGTCTCCTGGCTCCTGCTGTTTCCTCTCCAGCCCCAGGAGCTCCTGATTTCTGCTGGAGGGCAGGGCAGCAGTGCCAGCAGCTCCTCTGGAGGCTCTGGGGCAGCCAAAAGCTGGGAGGATTTGTCTCCCACCATTTGTGGCTGCTGGCTGCTGCTCTGGGTTTCCCACACCATCAATTCCTCTCCTGTCCCCTGGCAGGGGCCACTTTGAAAAGACTTCTTTTGTTTTAAGAGCATTTCACTAATGTGTTCAATTCCTTTCCATCTTAATTCAGATTATCCACTAGCAATACCTGCTTCCTTTATTTCCTTTTTTTCTTTTTAGTGCTTTCTCACTGCAGAGTCAGTCATTTCAGGAACAGGCAAAGATAAAAAAAAAATATTTATTTGTCTCTTAAAGAAAAAAAAGAAAAAAATCAGATTAGTAAATTTGAGATTTTCATTTGCACCCACCAGTTCTGGGATTTCATTAAGAGTTTTCTGACAAATAAAAGGCATTTCTTGATGTTTCTGAACTTTAATGACTCTAATAGGAAGTTAGTAACCCTCAAATGTATTCTTTATACAATAAATAATAAAATAAAAGGCAATAAAATTAATGAGAGAAAAAAATTGGTGAGAAATCAGTGACAAGCCCATGACAGCTGAATGAAATTCATAGAAATGTGTCTGGTACTAAGAGCCTCAACCAGCAAATTAATCTGAACTTCCTGAACTGTTCCCTTTTATTTCTGCTCTTCCTTCATGTGCATTTTACTCCTGTCAGGAAAGCCTTTGCTCTTCCAACAGTTGTACAGAAGATGTTAAAAACTGCAGCAAACTCTACAGTAGCTTCCCTACAGTCTTAAAAAAAAAAAAAAAAAAATTGAAAAATTGGTCCTGCCATCTGGAGCCTTGGAAAGATTAAAGAATTTGCTTTACAAAAATGTGTTTGCATGCTTAAAGGTGTTGCATTATCATCATAACATTAAATCCCCCAACAGCAAACAGAAGAGGTGAAGGAAGTTTTAATTTTTGGATTAATTGAATAATAGGGTGGGGTGAAGTTGTATAAATGTGCTTTGGAATAGAGGAGCAAATTGTGCAGGTGTTCACTGGCTGGAGTGTGGTATTTCACTGTGCCAGCAGCTGCAGCCATCTCCTTCACTGCCCCTCTGCAGCTCTGCTCATCCCTGCTGAGCAAAACAATGGCCTGGGAGGGATTAAAAGGGCCTCAGCATGGCATGAGGGGTGCTGGAATGGAGAAATTTGGGGTACTGCTGTAGCAACACATGGTTTGGGGGTTTACAGCATCCCTCAGAGTTCTCTGGGTCTCTTTGGAAGTGGTTCAGTTTTGGCAAAGCCACAAAAATATTAAAAAAAAAAAAAGGAGAGAAAATGAAAAAAAAAAACCCTAAATTCCAAAGATGGAGTCTTGCACTGAGAGAGGAACAATCCCATGGGTTTGAGCACAGCAGTGCATTTTCCTGGACAGACATTCTTTAATCACAGTTTGGAATTCCTGTTGACTTTTCCCATTTCCAGTGGCCAGACCAGGACTGGGTGTAACCTCTCCTTCATGCTCCTGGAATGGCCCTCAGGTTTACCAGCTGAGCCAAAGCTCCAGCAGCAGCCACATGGATGATGAACTTTTCCTGTCTTAGGAAGGTAACAAGAGCATCCCCCAGTCCTGCAGGATGCTGCCTCACGTTACACCTTCCCTGCACAGAGGGGTCTTGGAGCAGAATTCATTTAAAATATGTTCTCTTAGCAGCACAAATAACAGCATATGATTTAATTTTTTCTACATAAACCTGTGCAACTGCAGCTCCAGTTAAATATAGATTTATAAATATATGTATATATATATAAGTGCTTGCAGAATTGGGTACAAAATCTATCTGCAGGGCTGCACTTGTATCTGTGGAGATTTCTGGGGGGGTTGGTGTGTGGGGTGCATTCCATTCCAAACATTCTGGGTTGCTGTAATATTTTTGTACTAAACCCCTTGGTTTCTGCCACGCCACCTCCCTCCCTCTCCTCTCCTCCTCAGGAAAGCCACTGATTTCTTTTAGGGAAGTCTACAGGACTAGTGTCATCAAGTGGTTAAGGAAGGGAAATACTCTGTGTTCCAGCAGAAGTAAAACAAGAAATGGTCTCGATTTGAAACTAAAAAAAAATACTAATAAATTGTTAGAATTTTAGGAAAGGTCTGAACATGTCTTGTATTCCAATTTTCTGCCTTGTAAAGGTCTTGCATTAAGTCAGGGATTATTTTATAATCCATTATGCTTGGTGCCTATTAAAATAAAAGAGGCTGTTTCTCTTCCATTTAAAATTTGGAAATCAATATTTCAGGTTTCTCTCTCAGTGAAGTAGGAGAGATCCAGCACCATTCCTGAGAGCTCAGCTTTCCCTTGAGTGTCAGGAAATGCTGCCTCCCTCTCTCCTTAGCCCTGAGCCCTGTCCTGCCTGCAGTGGGGCCTCTCCTCACCCTGCAAATGAGGAGTTGATGAGGAGCCTTTGCCTCTTTCTTCCTGGTTCTTTCTCTGCCTGCTCTGATGCCTTCAGTTTGGGTTTTTGTATTTCCCAGACTCTGCACTGCTCTGGTACATAACTCTGAACTCCAGATAAAGTGTTAGAAAATTCTCCTGACAGCTCAGTCCCACGGAGCAATCCTTGTCCAGCCCAGAACCAAGGACACCGTGGCAGCTTCAGCCCCAAAAGTGCAAACAGCAGGGGATGGAGGAGAGCAGCTGGGAGGGTGGGACTGCATCCCCTGGAGTGAAATTGGGCAATTACAGACAATTTCCAATATGGAAATGGATCAAAATTTATAAAAGTGTGAAAACTCCTGACCCATTGTCCATCTTGGGTGTAGCACTGGCCAGGTTCTTGCACTGCCCAAGGTGTGTCCTGTGAAGGGCTTTTAATAAATCCTCATTTATTCCTTCAACTCTGCCCAGCCTCTGCTCCAGGCAGCCTCTCCAGGCACCAGCTCCTTGCATTGCTCCCAGGACAGCATCCCTGTGCTGCTCACAGTGCAGTTCTGCCTGTCCAGGGATGAATGCCACAGCAGCAACGAGGGCAAGCAGCAATTTGACCCCTCCCTGGTGCACTGTGCTGTCTGAGAAAGCCAAGAAAGCCCAGAACAGGTGGGAGGCCACAATTTGTGTTTATCATTCATATTTTATGGGTAACAACTTTGATTTTCAGTTGTGAAAGCAATAGCAAGTGATAGCTGGGAAGCTGTCAGAATCACTGAAGTGTTTAGCAGTGTTGTTCCAGGGACTGTGCTGAAGACTATCTGTGGAATTTGAAGCCATAAAACATAACTGAAGTCAGGTCCCTTACTTATCTATTTAAAATGGTTGAATTCTTTCTCTGGAGACAAGTATGAAGGAAGAAGTAAAAAAGAAAAAGATAGCTGAAGACTGAAAATAAATTTATTTTCCAATACTATCTTTTTTTTTTTTTTTTGGCATTTAGTGCCAAAATATAAAAGAAGCCTGTGATGTAGTGATAGAGAAATTGGTCTGGAAGAGCTCAGGAAGTCAGTGGGACCATCCCTCTCCTGTCAGGTGCTGTCAGCTCTCTGTGTGTGCAGTGGGTTCCAAATTTACCTCTGTCAGTTGCTGCAGGGTGTTTGGTGATGCCTGCCCCCAGCGAGGCTGCAGCACTGAGGGATCTGCTGCTGTTTGCTGTGACTCTGGAAAGCACCTCCTCCTCTCTGCAGGGTGTGCACCACCTGCTCTGCTGTGGCTTCCCCTCCTCTCCAGCTTCCAGTTTATCTCAGACAAGGCAAAACCCTCGGCCTGACAGAGCAGGGGCTGCTCCCTCCCTCCTCCTGCCCAGCCAGACCCCTCTGCTGGCTCTGGAGCTGCACACACTGCCTGCTAGAGCAGGACTCCTGACAGGCTGAGAATCTGGATGTTGGTGTTCCCTAACCAAGTAAAATGGCTCCATTCTGTGTGAAATCCCCCTCCTGGAGCAGTGCTGAACACTGAGCACCCTGTGAATTTAGCAGGGATCATCCATCCCCAGGTCAGGCTGTGGGAATAGTTCCTTACAGAGAGCACAGGAGGAGCTGTACCCTGGATAGATCTCAGAGCTGCAGGAAATCTTCAAAGCTCAGTGTTAGGAGGTTCTGGATAAAAACTTTTGGAGAGAGCACAGAAAGGATTGGTGGGAGATGATGGTGTCAGGATGTCTTTGGAACCAGTAGGAACAAAAGACTGGCTGGTAGAGCAGGACTCCTGGCAAGCTGAGAATCTGGATGTTGGTGTTCCCTAACCAAGTAAAATGGCTCCATTCTGTGTGAAATCCCCCTCCTGGAGCAGTGCTGAACACTGAGCACCCTGTGAATTTACCAGGGATCATCTATCCCCAGGTCAGGCTGTGGGAATAGTTCCTTACAGAGAGCACAGGAGGAGCTGTACCTTGGGGATGCCTCAGAGCTGCAGGAAATCTTCAAAGCTCAGTGTTAGGAGGTTCAGGGTGAAAATTCTTCTTGGGGGGAGCACAGAAAGGACTGGTGGGGGATGATGGTGTCAGGATGTCTTTGGAACCAGTAGGAACATAAGACTGGCTGGTAGAGCAGGACTCCTGGCAAGCTGAGAATCTGGATATTGGTGTTCCCTAACCAAGTAAAATGGCTCCATTCTGTGTGAAATCCCCCTCCTGGAGCAGTGCTGAACGCTGAGCAGGGATAATCCATCCCCAGGTCAGGCTGTGGGTTACCCAGGCACAGGGGAATAGTTCCTTACAGAGAGCACAGGAGGAGCTGTACCTTGGGGATGTCTCAGAGCTGCAGGAAATCTTCAAAGCTCAGTGTTATGAGGTTCTGGATGAAAATACTTCTTGGGGGGAGCACAGAAAGATTGGTGGGAGATGATGGTGTCAGGATGTCTTTGGAACCAGTAGGAACATAAGACTGGCTGGTAGAGCAGGACTCCTGACAAGCTGAGAATCTGGATATTGGTGTTCCCTAACCAAGTAAAATGGCTCCATTCTGTGTGAAATCCCCCTCCTGGAGCAGTGCTGAACACTGAGCAGGGATAATCCATCCCCAGGTCAGGCTGTGGGTTACCCAGGCACAGAGGAATAGTTCCTTACAGAGAGCACAGGAGGAGCTGTACCCTGGATAGATCTCAGAGCTGCAGGAAATCTTCAAAGCTCAGTGTTAGGAGGTTCTGGATGAAAATTCTTCTTGGGGGGAGCACAGAAAGGACTGGTGGGAGATGATGGTGTCAGGATGTCTTTGGAACCAGTAGGAACATAAATGCAGGTAAGGTTTGGAATATAAATTGCTGTTAGGGAGTGCTGGTTGGGTAAATAGCATGGAGCAGGGCAAGGAGCATTTAAGCATTACAGAAAATAAAATGTTTGTGCTGTGGCACAGTGATTGTGTCAATGATCTCACCTAGCTGAAGAGTTCACTGTGAAGTCTGGGAAGCACCAGAAGAGTTTAGGAGCCAGCTCTAGAGTCTGTGTGGCACAGCAAGCTCTGTGCCTGGAGAGATTTAACTGTCCTAAGAATACCAAAAGTGTTGTAGCCAGGCTTTGAAAAGCACAGAGAGTGAGAATGGTGCATTATTTTCCTCTCAAAGGATTTGTTGTCCACCCTGTTCTGGCAATGCACTTTGCTGTTCCTTTATTTGACTGTTTTGTCAGATATTAACAAATTCTGTGAATTTTGCAGCTGGTGTCAAATGCACTCTGCTGCAAAAAAAAAAAAAGTATTTCTCCAGGAGAGTGAATATTCTGTTTTATTTTGTGTAAGAAGAAAGGAATAGAAAGATGAGTGAGACTTAAGAATAAGAAAATATAATAGTTGTATTGAGTGGCTGTATTTCATCCTGCTCTGCCAGGTCCCCAGTTCTGATTTAACTGGCAGCCTACACATGGAAGCTTTTACAGCAGCTTGGGAAGATGAATAGAGACAAAACCCCAGAAGCTGGGGAGAAACAGGGTGAGGAAATGCATTCTGGACCATGCCTTCAACAAATCCCTTCATTTAGGAGAAAGAAAAGTCTTGTTTATTAGCTAAAGGCCACTGCCACTTTGGCTGGTGTGCTCTCCAGTTCCTGTGTCATCTGTGACCTGAGGAATGCACATTAATGTTACTGCAGGAGCTGCCCACTGCATTTTGGTGGTGCCTACAGTGACCAGACCCCATGTTTATTGTAGCTGCACATGTAATCAAGCTGGCTGGGATGTGCACTTAGAGATGAAAGTGTTTAAAAAGCTTCAGAGATGTCATCCTCCAGGGATTTACCTGCACATCCTGAGAGTGTCTGGGCTCCCTCTGGGGGGGCAGGGGGCTTTTCATGGCACCCAGGCACTTCCCAGCCTCCCACCCAGGGCAGGAGCACAGAAATGCCCTGGAAATCTGGAGCAGAGCTGCCTCCCTGCAGTGCAGCTGCCTGGGACAGCCCCAGGGCTGGTCCTGCTCCAGGCTCCTGCTCTGCCCTCAGCCACCCTGCTCCAAATGAGGAAATTCCCCCTTTTTTAGACCAACCCCTCAGAAGCAGCTGGAGGTCAAGGCCAGGATCTGCTTCCCTTCACTTGCAATAAATTCAGGTTTATAATCCATTGCCAGTGAGGCTGTGCTTTAGTAAGTGCTACAGAGCTGGCAGAAAAGCTGTTTTCTCTCAGATTGAACTCTGTGAAAGGCACACTAAATCCATGAGTCAGTGTGTCCACACATTTTAACTGTCATACAGAGGCTATGCACTCTTCAGTGTTCTTTTATTTTGGTAAGCTTAAATTATTTTAGTCAGGGGACCGAAATAAATGGAAACATGGCTTTCTAATCATTCCCTTCTAGGATTTCCAGAGAATAAAAAATGCATAAACACCTTCTCCCAACAGCAGAGGATTTTCTCTCTTCTTGCCCTCCAAAAAATCCAACAAAACACCAAAACCAGAAGAGAGGCTGCATGAATTCAAGCTGCTATACTTCCTGCCATGGTCAGAATAATGAGCAGAAAAGTTCTAATGCAATAAAGTCAGGTGGAAAATAGAAAGACTGTGGAGATCAGACATGGTTTTGTGTTCAGAAAGCCTAAACAAAGACCTAAATCTCATTGTTTAAGCAAGAGATATAAAAAGAAAGCAGAAATAGCTTAAAGAGTATAAATTATTAAACTTAATAATGGGAGAGAAGAAACCAAATGACCTTCAGAAAGCACACAGTGCTCTTGACTCTGAGTGCTTGCTATTCCCATCCCTGCTCTGCACAGGCTTTGCTCCACACAATGCTGGAGTGCCTGAACATTCCCTGGAAACTCCAGTTGTTCCAAGGGCTTGCATGCCCAGTGTGCACCTACCTATTATTTATATCGTTTATATTGTTTATTCCAACTGATTGCACTGCAGCAGGGACCAAAAACAGAGGTTTGTGGGGTCGTGGCTTCTTCTAATTTCCACTTAGATTTGCTAGTGAAAAAATGGAGCAAATTTTGAGATCATATCTTAGTGTGAAACAGTTCTGCATTCTTTTATTTTTTTATTTTTAGACAGAGCTTTTTACAAGCTCAAAATGATTGGGAAGTTTTAGGAGAGCATCTTGCTGTCAGCACACTGCTGCCCTTTTAGGAATGGCAGGTCGTAGATTAATGCAAAACTACACTCCTGGAGATCTGGTTTTGGACTCCTGAATAATCTTTTCAGACTTCTGCAGCAGTAGGATCTTGCTTTTTTAAAAGGAGAGTCCTTCCAGATATTCAGAGAAGAGTGGAGGAGAAATATAAAAAAGGAAAAAGGGAAAATCCTCACTCCTTAATTCATTCACCTCTGGCTCATCTTTCCTAACACAAGAAATTTTTTCCAGGTAGCACAGCAGGTCAAAGAAATAAGAACAGAAACTTTTCATTTTGATACCTTTGTTGTGATTTTTAAAGTGAGAACTATTTGTTTTTCCAAATCCATTTGGCAAGTTTGTGCAAAGTTTCTGATCAGAAACTGCCCAAAAGTTTGGGATTCTGGGAAACAATGGATTAATGCCAGTGAGGAACCTGGAAAAGGTCAGCTGCATTCACAGCTCAGGGGGATGCATGGCTGATATCCCAGTTCTGAGAGGGAAACATAAAAAATTTAAAAATGATGGTGTGGCTCCAGCCACAAGGTCCACGTGCAGGGTCCTGGGCTGTTCAGTGAGTCTGCATCTCAAGCTGCGCAGAAAAAAGAACACAAATCAATGTTTTGGTGGGGAAATATCCACGGGGGTTGGAGACAGGAGAGGTTTTCAAGTTTTTCCGGAGGTAAAAGCCGGCTCTTTCATTGCCTGCCCTGATACATGACAAATCTCTCACTGCGAGGATTCCTTACAGGCTCCCCTCAGCGAGGAAAAGAAGTCGTTATCCTGCTAAAACCCTTCAGATTTCACTCAGGAATGTTTCAAATCTTTCTCATCCTCTTAAGTTTTTTTTCTTTGTAGCAGTGTGAACTGTTGCTATCAAAGCAATCACCTAGTCTGTGTGTGAACAAAGAAAAGCATCTCTCAGGTTGCACACGGAGGTACAAACAGCTCAGGCTGCTGGGTGCCTCCTGGCTAAATAATGCCCTGATGCCTGGGAAGGACCTGGAAAACCAGAAAAGGTGCAAGGGCATTCTGGAAGCTGTGTAAGGGAAAATATCCACTGGCCTCACCTGAAACAGAGCTAGAGGTGATTAGTCAGGGCAGGGATTTTTATCAGTCAATTATTTTCGCTCTTTTTTTCCAGTTAATTTTGCAATTTTTCAGTAAATTAACAATTTTGATGGGAAGGTTTCTGGCTTTTAATCTCATCACATCAGAATGTGAGACAGCTTTATCAGGGTGACAAGTGGTTCTCAGCTGGCAGGCTTGTACCTGCCTGGTGTGCAGCTGGGAGCTCCAATTTCCTTTGAAAGGGACACAAATCTTCCTGTAAGACGACATGGGTTTCGTTTTGTCATCTGCTCTGCAATTCCTCCTGTCCTAAGGGGATCCTTTGGGCTCTGTGATGTGTTTAGAGCAGGCAGTGGCAGATATTTACCCTCCAAAGCACAGAGGGAGGTGGCTGCAGAGCAGAGCTGGGCTCCTCTCTGTTGGCTCACCCCAAAGCAGCCCAGGGTTTGTGCTCTCACACGTTCTCACCGTCGGGGTCTTTGGCAGGCACAGAAAGTGCTGCTGCCCACCTTGTAAATATTCCTTTGGGAACTAGGGAAGAGATCAGGGTTGGAGATTCCTTCACTTCAGGGATCAGTTGGTGGCTCTGGTGGTGTTTGAGGGTTTCTGGGACAAGGGAAGAGATGAGAATCTTGACTCTGTGTTTTAGAAGGTTGATTGATTATATTATGATATATATTATATCAAAAGGAAATTATAGACCAAAACTATATATAAGAAAAAGAAAGGAGACATCAGAAGGTTAGAAAGGAATGAATAATGAAAACTCCTGACTGCTCTGAGCTTTGACACAGCTGGACCATGACTGGTCATCGAGTAAAAACAATCTACATGAGACCAGTCAAAGATGCACCTGCATCAACAATAATTATTGTTGACATTTCCTTTCTGAGGCTTTTCAGCTTCTCAGGAGAAAAAGCCCTGGCAAAGGGATTTTCATAAAATATCCCAAAGACAGGAAGCAGTCCATGGTTATGGTAAAAAGGATGGAGAAATCCATCCAGCTGTTTTGGGATCCTCTGCAGGGACCACTGCATGATCACCCCTTTAGGAGGGCCAGTTCTGGGTTCCTGACTCTCCTGACACTCCAGTATGGGCCTGCTCCAACATTTTCCTTTCAAAATTTGCCAAAAGAAATTGTCCTTTCTCATCTGAAGAATTTCCCACTATTTCTATTTAACTGTTTATTTTCATGTCTGCTTTTAAAAGCAGGAAAAATAAAATTTCAGATCTTTTCCCAAGGTTGACATCAGGTGAGCACATATAAATTAAGGCAGAGTTGGATTTCAACTGGGAACTATTTAGAGGCATTTGCTGTCAGGAAGAGTGATTTTTTTACCTGGCCCTGCATCAACATATCCATGAACCATCAGCTCAGCACTTGACAGGACCACTGTTACAGACAGCTGTCATATTTACAGTTTGCCTCTTTGATCAGCTCTTGTCACAGCATGGATTTTATATTTGAATTTGACATGCCAGGCTTTGCAAGTGTTCAGTACCTTAAGGAACGTGAGGGTTTCTCTTTTCAGTAATGGAAAGTTTATCAGCATGGGAAGGTAAAAAAGGGGTGGCACAGACAGGAGTGTTGCAGTGTGTTGTTCTGTCTGTGTGGAAGAACCTCTCAACCAAAAATGATGGCATTAAACTGAAGTAGATTTTTTAAAACATTAAAGGGGAATGCACAACAAACTGCCCTCCACGAATGACTGCTGAGCCCTGTCCCACAGCAGCACACATCTGCCTCCTCATCCTGGTTCTGTGGGGGAATGTGGGTGTTGGTGCCATCCAGGTGCTGGATCTGTGAGGCAAAATCCACCAAAATTAGTGGATTGCTGGGTTCCAGTATGATTTGATTCACTCCTGTCAGCACTCAAACTGTCCGTGGATGTTAGCAGGAATTTTTAACAAAATCTACCTAAATTTTGTTACCCTTCTTCAGTGAGAAACCAAGAGCTCACTCGTGTTTGATTATGGGATAGCAAAGAGAAATGCTAACTGTGCCCTATTGTGCTGCAGTAGATGGTTTCCCAAACTCTGCCTCAGTCAGATTTTCTGATCTTTAAAACTTTGAGCACAAGCCTGGACCAGTAAGTCACCAGTAGAGTTTCCTGCTGGCTAAGACAAGTGATGATACAAAAATTATTCCAGGTTTTTCCTTGGCTCCAGACCTGAAAGGAAAAATGTCAGCTCATCAAGAAAAGACTCATTATAGAAAACCATCCTCCACGACTGAAAATATTTCTGCATTTTAACATAATTCTGCTCAAAAAGGCTCTGCTGAATGGAGCAGTTTCCTGGGTAGCTAATCTGGAAGCTGCATGGTGTGTGCAACAAAAGGAAATTCTTTAAAATTGGTTCCTTAGGCTGCTCTGGGACTTTAGGGGGTCTGTTTAATTGGCAGGGCTTCTCTCCAGCCCACCCTGCTCGGAGCTGGAGGCTCCTGCACCCAGCCCAGCTGTGTGTGGGGGCTTGTGCATCCAGGCTGTGACTTCTGATGGGTCCACCCAGCTCTGGGAAAGCCTGGTCCAGGTGGCAAACTGAATTAGGGCCTTTTCTCAATCAGTGCTTTTCAGCTTTGGACCACTTGAGTCTGGTCTTCCTCATACTCCAGGAGGATGGTGAGGAGGAGGAAGCATGGCCTGGGAGATTGAGCATGTGAGGGGAA
Source organism: Haemorhous mexicanus (assembly GCF_027477595.1). Taxonomy (NCBI): domain Eukaryota; kingdom Metazoa; phylum Chordata; class Aves; order Passeriformes; family Fringillidae; genus Haemorhous; species Haemorhous mexicanus. The sequence goes on from NC_082354.1 coordinate 18,634,348, forward strand.
TTCAGGAATGGTTTTAGGCAGGGTCTCCTGTCTCCTCCTTTCATTTCCAGCCTGAGAAGAATGAATGAGTTAATGTCAGCTTTGGAAAGGTGTAAGTCAAGGTGTGTGTGACTAAGAATTATGAACAACACAGATGAATTGCACTGCACCCATTAAGTGAAATGTGCTGTTAAAAATCCTGCACATAAAGGATAAAATGTGTCAAGACTAAAAGCAAACAAGCAAGCTATTTTTAACCTTATTAAGGTCTGATGCCTTTCTGTCTAGAGGGTTTAATCTTTTAATACAGAGCCATAAAGAACAATTACTTTTCATAAGTTACATTACAATCTAAGATGATTTACTCTTTGGTTTATATTGCTGATGAGAGCTGGGCTGTTAATTTTCCTGGATGGTTTTGATTTGGGGGTCTGTCTTGTTCAGGCTCTCATTGCATTTTCTGTTTCCTAAAGCTCCTGCCTGCTTCTGTGTCAGCAAGCAACCGAGCTATGTAGTGCAATTTGTTGAGGATGTAGCAGTAGAGGAAGCATTGCCCCCTTCAGAAGTGCCACTTGCTGTATCACCTGCACGTGCAGTATTGTCAGGGGTGCAGTTTCTGACCTGCAATGCATTATCTGCTCTGCTGACTTTGGGGCTGTTTATCACCAGTGACATATTTCTCTGCAGGAACCTGCCATTCTTCTTGTGCCTGCTTTAAAGCCCTGCACGCAGACATCCAGTCTGCATTTCTGAGAGTGGGATGAAACCAGATTTTTCTCTTTTTTTTCTTTTTGTTTTTAACAATTCCCTTCACTGCTGTCAGTTAAACAGGGTGCTTGGTAAGCTGCTTTTGCTAGGGTAACAAATATCGTGTTAAAGAGCAGAGGCACAGTAAGAGTGAAATTAATTATGTATGTTTTCTGCTTGTCCAACTAACCACACTGTATTCCCAATGAAATACTTACCACATCTGTGCCTTCCTGAAGTCAAATACCATCACTATAATTTGAGACTTATTTTGAGCAGCGAAGGAAAGGCTTTGTCACACCTCCAGGAAAGCCATTCTTTTGGAGGGGGCTTTTTTTCATTTGTATGCTTTGATTGTGAGCTACTTAATTTAGTCAAAGATTCTAATTGAGCTTCTTGGCAGACTGCCTGATATTTGGCACAGTAGGAATCTCTGAGTCTGAACCTTTGGGGATGTTTTCAGAGGAACGTATGTCTTCTATTTCATGCTTTATTGTGGCAGACTGATGAGAACTTCTAAAGCAAATGACAGTTGACAGAAAATAACTCACCCTGGAGTTTGTTCTCCCACTGTTGCTGTTTCAGTGATGAGTTTCAGATAGTCTGCTTTGTTTGCAGCACGTGAGGTGCTGAAATGATGATAATAGATGGCAATGGCAGCTGGATAATTCCATCATGGAACCAGAGGTGAAGTGTGGGAAAGGCTCCTTAGCAGGAATGATTTCTGACTAAACAGTCTGTGGCAGCCTTCAGGAGCTGAAGGAGTTAAACATAGATGTTACTTGACAGACCAGTGTGTGTCATGGTCCCAGCAGACATAATAGGATAAAATTAAGAAATATGAATATTTAGGCTACAGACAAGGCTATTTCCTGATACAAAGACCTGTTCTAGCTTAAATGGTCTCTCAAGGAAAAAAAAAAAAATAAATAAAAAAAAAAGCAGTTCCTAGCAGGGAATATTTAACACCATGCTGAACAACATGCTAATCCTCAGAGGAACATTACAGAATTGTCAGCAGGATGAACTAGCTGATCCCTTCCATCTCTGTTCTGTTTAATTTCAATATCTCAACATGAACTCCACAGCTTCATTCTCCTGTTTCCCTGCAAACTGTCACATCTGCAGCCCTGAGAAGGACCCAGTGCTGCAGGACATCCTCCTCTGGTGCCCACTGCCCTTGATTTTCACCAGCTGACTTGTCAGGGATGGCTCCAGCTGAAGCATTCCAGCTCAGCATGCCCAGTTCCATCCTGAGCATCTCTGTGGTGTCCACCAGATGCTTCCAGCCTGGAATCACCAGCTCTGCAAAGATCCAGGACTTTGCAAACAGATACACACCAACCAAAAGTGTCTTTGACTTCCCATCTCCCCTCTACTCACCAGGGAGAAGCTGAAGGGTTTTCATTAATCTCTGCCCCCTTTTTTGCCACTGGAAATGTGTAGGTAATTACACTTCAGTAGACTTGTGTGAAAAAGGAGACAAAATTATGCTGAGAATGGTTTTTAAAAGGTTTTGAGCTGTTCAAAGCATTGTAGGTGAGATGAAACTGCTTTTCTGCCAATCTGGAGTGTCACTTGTGGCCATTCCTTGGCTGTTAAGGTCTGAGTGATTTCTGAGAATTTAGCAAGTTTCTCAGAATAGTGATGGCAAACACCAGGAGGGAGGAGCTTTGTCCATCCAGGGAGAAGGCATGAGGGTGTTTACAGGGTTTTTGCTAATGAATCCCAAATCTTCAGAATAAGACCAGGGGGGAAACAGAGAGGTCCATGAAGACCAGAGACAGCCATAAAACACAGATTCCCAGGCACACTGGTGAGCAGGCACTTCCTCATTCAGAATTCATTACAGTACTTATATATAGTCAATCAATTTGTTTTATTTTAACAGGGCATCAGGTGCTTCCCATAAAATTTGAGGGCACTGAGTGTTTAATTGAAATTAGCCTCACATAACCCCTGTACTCAAATAAATCTTTTTTTTTTTCAGAAGTAATCAACTAAACCTTACCTGCATAATTATATACAGAGTAGCATAAAGTAAAACCTAATTGTTTCAGTAATTATAATCCTGTACATACTGTGTACTGATCAATGCACTTTTAATAATTGACCTATCAATACTGAGGACCACTTTATTCAGAGGGATTTTTAACAGTTTGGGGAGTGGAAATAGTCCAAAGCTGACTGGTGCTGGTTCTAAACATACAGGAAAAAAATTTTAAAAATCTTAGTTTTGTTCTTAGAGAATCTCAGATTTGTCTCTCGTTTTACTCTAGAACTGCCTATGTTGTTACAGTCTTGATAAAATTATGGTATGAAAAAATGAAAGATTGCAATTGATAGAAAAAGAAAACTTCCATTTTGAAGGCAGTGACCTCAATTCTGCACCTTCCCAACTCCTCCAGGTGACTCTCCAGCACCAGATTGTCTTGGATGTAGCAACAGGGGTAAATACAGATATCAAAGGCAAAACATGATCATGTTAAATTCATAATGAGAATCTTCATTCCAGGAACAGCCAGGAGGAAGCAGTTCCTTCATTTGGACACACCATGGGAACAGACTAACCAGAATCATAAATAAACATTTCTAATGGCTTGACTACTTCTCAGAGCAGACAGGATCTGTTGCTGGAGGGTATAAAAATGAGGTTTATTTAATAGAGTTCTGTAACTCCGTGTGTACATTTGAGCATGTAAACTGCTAGAATGCATTACAATGTACACAAATCCCAATATGCTCTCCGTGGAGCCCCATCTGCTCTCGATGTGCTGATCCCTGATCACAGCAGATGCCTCACGTGCTGGGAACTGTTTGCTGCACACAAACCAAGGCAGCCTAATTGCGAGTCAATAAATTCCAGATACAATCCAATCAGTTGTCATAGAGACTCTCGTGTTTAGCAAATGTAACTGATCTGTTTCAGCTTGTGAATTTAACAGGGCCAATATTTAATTTATTTAATTGCAGACCAATATTGTCAGTATATTGTGCAATAGAAACAATAAATACTTCCAAGTACAATCTATTTAGGGTGGTTTGTCTGATAAATCAAGTGACTTCCTGTGGGAGAGGATACCATGAATGCCTTCAAAGTCCTCTTCCTAGCACTCCTCTTTTTGCAGGAAGTTGTCTCTAAATGTGCACAAAATACATTAATATGAATAAAAGTTTAGGATACAGACTTGGCTCTCCCGTGGATTTTTCCATTGGGCAAGCCAGCACTAGCATGGCTGTAAAGGCCTTGTTCAGATTTGTGAGGAGGAAAAGAATTGAGATCATCCACTGCAGTGCTGGTGGTTTAAAGAACCCAGAATCTCTGTATCTCTGCCAAAGGTGCAGCATTTCCAGAAACATTAAATAACTTCAAGGAAAAACAAACAAACAAACAAAAAAAAAATTAGAAGAAAACAAGGCTCTTCACACTGGGAAAGACAGCGTAGGTGACTGCACGAGTCTGTCAGCTCTGCTGCTCTGGGGAGAGATTAGACTCCAAAATCACTGTATAATGAATGGAGTGGAAATGTAAAATCACACAGGGCTGCCTGGGGAGCAGCCAGTCTGCAGTGCTGGATGCTGGCTGATTAAAAACCAGCTGAGATTGCTCAGAAGGTGTGGGCACCACAGCACTGCACTGACCTGGGGCACAGCAAGCCCTGAGCAGCAGGGCAGGTCTTGTCCCATGCTCTGTGAAATCCCCTCGGGAGGTTTGTCTGGGACATTTTTATCACAGGTGGTGAACACTTCACCATTTGCACCTAAGCCAAAGTGTCCATTATCAGCAGGAGGAGTTCTTTGGATTCCTTGCTGTGAAGGTCAGCTCTGACATATTCAGCCATGAAAAATTTACCATGTGTCAGCCTGGGGCTTGGAACTGTGGGATGAGGTTTGCTGTTGGGTCAGAAGGGAAGAAACTTCCATTTCTGTTCCAGACTGTTGTAGCTTCTCTAAATATTCCAAATATTGCACGCAGCTCATAAACAGCAGTTTATCTGGTGGAGCTGAATTGAAATCTGCAGCCCTGTCTCTGGCAGTGGTTGGTAGATAACTCTCTTTCATTTTTGAGGTGTTAGGCTCAGCATTAGCAAATTCACAGATAACTTTTTTCCTCCTAGTGAATTTGCAGAATGTGACTTAAAACTGCCTTAAACGCTCCCCAAAGAAGGAAGATGACAGTAGAGGGGAATTTATTTCAAAGCAAAATTCTATTGCTTGCAAGAGAAAATGGCTAAAGTTGGAAAATCATAGCAGAGAAGCCTTAAGACTCCTTAGCTTAAAATTATTCCTCTTTACCTTTCTAGTCTGAGCTCTGAAGAACAGCAAAATTACCTGAAAAAAGCCTCTGCATAAATAATTGATTTCCTTTACTCTAGAAAGGGATTCTTTCTGCATAAAAATATTCTTGTGGAGTACAGTTTGTAAGGCAGTAAGAGTGAAGGATTTGGTCTTTTGCTCAATATAAAATGGTTCTTTTTTGTTTTCCTGGCTGTCCTTCCCAGATCTGGCAAAGAGAAGCTCTTACACAGCAATAAATGATGGGTTTGATTCTGGGTTAATGATCTGAATTTGTACCACAATTTATTACTTCTAGGTTTTATTTTTTTGCTCGTGCCAGGGTTAGGTCCAGGCCGTTCTGCAAAACTGGAGACTCTGGGCATGAAAATAAAGCCCCAAATGAAGTGAGAGAATTGTGTTAACAGTGCCTCTGCAGGATCCTGGAGACTGGAGAGGGAGAGCTGATTTCATCCTCTACAGAGGGAGCAAACAGAGGCACCAGTGGCTCCTCTGAGGTGTGGCTGCTCTGCCACACAGCCCCTGAGAATCTGCACCCATGGACTGCCAGGGAGAACAAGAGTGGTTATTTCAGCTTTTTTCAGGTCTGTGCACCAGAAAAGAAGTGTCCTAAAGAGCACCAGAAAACCTTTTAGCACATATCCTGGTTTTATTTTAATGGAATCAGGTCACAACTGGAACTCATAGGGCACAGCATGAAACAGCTGAATTTTGCAGAATAATGAGAATTAGCATTTTGTGCAGTTTTGTATTCCTCTGCTGCCTCCCTGCCAGCACGGATGGGTGGCTGGAGCTACCTCTGGCCCACCTGTCAAAAAAATACAAATCACCATGCACAATAATCAGCTGATGAAAAAGTTCAGGCTGAGATTTGTTTCTCATTTGTCACATGAAAAACAAGAAACCTTTTATTTGGGAAGCTGGAGAGTATTTGACATTAATCCTGCTGGTATGCAGGGAGAATAAATGAGGAATTTTTGTTGTTCCTGTGTTCATGTAGCATATTAATGATTTTGATAACAGCACAGGGATATTTGGCTGCTGTCTGAAATTAAATTGTTAGGGGCTTGAGACTGCTTTTGCCTGTCATGGTTCTAGTACATTTATGCAATTGATTGTTATATGATTGTGAGAATTGTGAAGAACAAGATCAAGTGTGGTTCAGACAACAGTAAAAAAAAGATTATTCTCCTAAAGTTTTATGACATCTGTTTAGTTTATTGATTGACAGAGGAGCACACCATTTCCTTTTTCTCTTTTGTTTTTATCAGCAAGTCACTCCATCTCCTGTGTGTCCTGTGTGTGCAATAGTTGTTTAATGACATTAATTTTAAAAGAAAATAATTCAGCATACAAATGAGAAGTGACAGAGGGAAAATTGCAATTTTCTTTCTTGAAAAAAGACACATTTTTGTGTAGACTAACAACCTCCCACAGAGGCTGAAAAATGCGGCGTGGACTAAATTTAACTTGGCTGGTGTCACCAAAGGTAATAATGTGTCCACCCTCTGCCACAAGAGACTAAATGATGCCTGCTCCACTAATATTCACTCAGGTCTCAGGGGAAGGGCTGGAAGAACAAATCTGTGCCCTCATCTTGCAAATTCACAGTACTGGGAGAGACTCCTGGGCTGCAGCCGGGGTGCCAGCACAGAGCCCTCCGGAGCTCGCAGAGGTGGCCGGGTTTGGTTTGTCACAGGAGAGATGGTTGGGTTTGTCACAGCAGAGCTGGTTTGTCACAGGAGAGCTGGTTTGTCACAGGAGAGCTGGTTTGGTTTGTCACAGGAGAGATGGTTTGTCACAGGAGAGCTGGTTTGGTTTGTCACAGGAGAGCTGGTTTGGTTTGTCACAGGAGAGCTGGTTTGGTTTATCACAGGAGAGCTGGTTTGGTTTATCACAGGAGAGCTGGTTGGGTTTGTCACAGGAGAGATGGTTTGGTTTGTCACAGGAGAGCTGGTTTGGTTTATCACAGGAGAGCTGGTTTGGTTTGTCACAGGAGAGCTGGTTTGTCAAAGGAGAGCTGGTTTGGTTTGTCACAGGAGAGATGGTTTGGTTTGTCAAAGGAGAGCTGGTTTGTTTTGAGGAGGAGCTGAGTTTGTCACAGGAGAGCTGGTTTGTCACAGGAGAGCTGGTTTGTCACAGGAGAGATGGTTTGGTTTGTCACAGCAGAGCTGGTTTGTTTTGAGGAGGAGCTGAGTTTGTTCTGTCAGATATTCAGGACAATTCCGTGCAGCTGAGTGATTGACTGCAATTGTCACAATGCAACACCCGGTGTGGGAGCTGCACCAATGCAATCTGAGATAAAAATCTGCCTTCTCATCTCTTAAAAGTCACTCTTTTGCCTTGAGAGACTTGCATGCACGGGAGAATCAGGTTTGTAGTTTTTCATTGGAACATTTCTTCTTGGCTTGCCAAAAAAAAAAAAGTTTTCAGGATCACCCACTCCTTCTCCAGTCGGTTATTTTAAAAATCCCATCCTCATTTCTGCAGCTAGGAAATAAAATGTGTGTTCAGATGTTCAGGTAGAGAAAGGCAGAGCTGGAGCAGGGCTGGACTGTTTCCAAAGGGAACACAGAAATACCTGATGTGTGTTCGGCACCACGGTTAAGAAATTTGGGTGCTGCTGCAGCAAAACAAATGAAAACCAAACCAGCTCATGAAAAGCTTGGGCAGAGCCTGACCTGTCTCAGCCCTGACTCCCTGCAAGCACAGGACAAAACCTGTGGCCTGTTTTTATCTGCAGGGGTTTTGTGAATCCAAAATTTATGAACACAAAAATGTGATTCCTCTGCAGCCACGGCACGAAGATCACAGCTGTGAACCTGTGGCCACGCAGGAGGGAAGGAAATGCTCATTTGGTGCTGCTGATTCTGGAACACTTTCAGCAACTGTGAGTAGAAAATTAGGAGTTTATTTAAGATAATGAGCCTTACAGCACTTTCATCATGCAAATGCAACAACCACAGACACACTCAAATCAAGATGATTAAATTTTATTGCATTAACCTGTTAAATTCTTTTAATGGCATTAAAGGCAGTAGATGCATTTTTTTTTTCAAAATTCTTTCTAAAAGACAACAACAACAACAATCAGTGACTTCACAGGTCTTCAATTTCTGCTCTGCTGTTGAGCATTTTCAGGGAGTCAGAAAAGCAGGTCTGGAATAAAAAACAAACTAGTGCTGCCTGTGGAGGAGTATTTCCTCTCCTGGGCAGAGTAATGCAATACATAAAGATGGTTGGTGGTTGTACCATACCTGTAACGGGAATTTTGTGGTTTCTGACCCCATTTTCAGTTCAGCTTCATACTCAGACCTCTTGGATGGGCAGCTAGAGAGTTCCAGCAGAGGCACATCAGTCTCTGTTTGTACCTTACACAAAACCTTCCACAGAAACCCCCAGAGCAGCTGTTCAAAATGCTGGAACACAGCACCCTCCACTTTTTGAGCCATAAGATTTCAGATTCATGCTTAAACTAGCCTATATTCAGCCCAATTAATTTTTATGCCTTAAATGGAAACAAAGTTGCTTCAACAGGAGGATGAAGCTCTTTGCCATGCACTGTAAAATTGTTAAAAGGCCTTAGGGAGTGCAATGGGGTGCCCCAAAGTTTAGTTCCAGAGGCCTCTGTTCCACCCTGGGAAGGGGAAGATGCCTCAGATGTAAAGCCTGGGAAGAGCTGGCTCAGAAGGGAATCCACATTAAATTATTCAAAAAGCCCAGCTGGGCAGAGAACACTGAGGACAAGAGGATGCTCCCAAAATCTCTGAATTAACGAAAACGTGCAAGTTATTACCACAGAAAAAATTATTTTCACTTCTAGAAGTCCAAGTCCTGTTCAAGGTTAACTTCACAAGGCACAGATAAAGTTCTCTCTGTGTATTAAAGGCCCTTGAGTGCCACCAAGGAGAGAAAAAGATTAATAAGGTCTGCTCAGTTCCCACCTGCTCTTCCATAGATCAATTTGTCATTGCTTCCTCTGATTTTACTGCAACAAAACATCACTTTAGACTTGAATATAAATCTGACTTGCAGAGTTTACCCATTGAAACATGAGATATGAGGCTAGAAAAGAAAAAGCTGTAGAACAGAGGGCCTTCTTTACTGAAGCAAATCCTTTCTCCTCCTTGGAGAGCAGGAGAGTGTAATGTGAACAGATTGCACTTCTCACATTCTGGAAGAACAGTTTATTCCATGTCCTGACAGCATTGATTTGGATCTTGAAGAAATGGCTCATAAGGAGCATGGGCAGGACATTGTATTTGCCATGAATTCCCCTCCTTGGCAATCTGTGATGCAGAGCAATGCCAGTCCCTTGGTGCCTTGTGAGGAATGATTCTGTCACCAGGTTCTCATTGTGAAAACCAGATGCTAAGGGTGGTTTTCTCAGAAAAGTCAGCACCACAGCCCCTGGGGAAAAACCCAACCCACAACACTGGGAAATTCTGTAACTGGTGAGAGCAGTGGGGTTGGGGATGAAAGCAACCAAATTATCTGCAGGTGCACAATCCTAGGGCCACATGAAATCACCTACTGCGGGCTGGAAAGGACCTTTGAACATCTTCTCTTCTACTCCCTCCAAAATTAGGCTCACTTTGGTGAGCTTGCTCAGCACTTTCTGCTTTTGAGTGATGAATATCTCCAATGTTGGATATTTCACAGCCTCTCCGGGCCCTTGCTCCAATATTTGACCACCTTCAGCATGAAGAAACTTCTGCTTAGCTTTAATAACACCTTTCTTCTGCTCCAACTTATGCCCATCGCCATGAGCCTTGCTGGGAATCTCTCAGAAATATCTGGCTTTGCCTTCCTTCAAAAAAATAAGTTTGTTAAGGTACTAAGTGTCCAAAACCAGGCAAAGTGTGGTCCAATAAATGCCAGGTGAAAGAGAATAATCCAGAATAAAAGAGAATAATCCCTTCTCCTCAGCTGCTGGCTGTGCTTTTGCAAATGCAGCAGAGAATGAAGCTGGTGCATTTCAGGTCTGAATTTTGCTCTTACTTTATTTTTAGAGTAATTTCTTTATCTATTTAAGGAATCCCAGAAATTAAGTGTTGTTTCATTGCTTTTTATGTGTGATAGTAAAATTAGTTCTTCACAGAGCTCACTGAGAGCACAGCTAAAATAAGAGTTGCTTACAGAAATATCCTGATTATCTACCTGGGAGTTTTCCACTGAGGCTCCATAGATCTGGATTGGGTAAAATTTGTCATGTTCATTTCTATCACAAATGACATTACAGAGACCAGGGCAGAATCACAGATGTGTTGTACCTTTAATCTGAAATTTCTGAGTCCAGCAGTCCTTATGGCACTGTAGTGCCCCCAAATTTGCTTTGGGAGTCTGAATCCAAAGCAATCCATACTTCCACTGTCTGTATGTGCTGGCAGGCTGACAGCTCCCAGGAGCTCAGATGACACAGGCTATCATGAATTTTATCTTAGCTTCAGCCTTTCACCATTAACATTTTTACCTGAGGATCTTCAAATCAGGTTTTTTTTTAAATTTTTGATACAGAGATATCAATTTCTGACGTTAAAGGCAGTGGAAAGGGATTATTTGAACAGCATTACAGAGTCCTTTCACTCTGCTTTCCACTGCCCCAAATCTCAGTGCTCCCTCCATGAAGAAAGCTGAGTGTAAATAAGAGACCTGTCCCTGCAGGAGCTGAAACACGTTGTAATGAGATGGCAGCACATTCCAGATAGCAAATGTTTGTAATAAACAACCCCTGGCTCTATTTATCACTGCTCTGGGATAGCTGGACACGGACACAGGTCTTGAAAGGGGCCATAAGAGTGAAGCCAAGCTCATTCAGAAAGCCTGTTCCTGATAAGCCCAATCTCAGGCAGGTTTTTGCATGAGCAAAGTGAATGTGTTTGATTGAATGGTGCCAAACTGCAGATAGGGAAGCTCAGCAAGTGATTATCAGAACTTTGGGGGCAAAAAAAAAAATGGAGTTGTTTTAGAAAAGGAGTCACTGAGGGATGCTTGGCAGTAAAACACATATGCAGGGTGAAATAATTTATTTTTTTAAAGCCAGTATTCCTGAATATATGTGGGTGAATCCAGTCTCATGGCTCTGGAAACTCACACAGTTATGTCAGTACCACTGGGATCCACAGATTGTTAATGCTAAAGTTCCAGTAAGGAAAGCACCCACAGTCAGATCAGGCTTCCTGAAAGATGCAGGCAATCCAGGCAAGGATGTCAGTGCATTATTCTGTAATCACAAGTTGATTTCAGCAAGTGATTTAATAAACCATGCATGAGATTCAATTCTTAATGGACCTAATCCAATCAGGTGAGGTTTCTGGCTTGAAAGGTGCTGCATCTTGAGGGGAGTGAGGTGCTGGATGCTGGGGAAACTTCATTTTCCACTGCAGAAGTGGCTGAATGTTGTGTAATATTCAGGAAATGGCATCACAAGTTTAATGTCATTTAAAGCACAGTCCACTCCATGGACTTTTATTTTCCACTCCATGGACTCTTATTTTGCTGCACTTCAGTATGAAATCACACCAGTATGAAATCACACATATTTACTGATTTATTTTTTCTCTCAATTTTGTCATTGATGTGTTTTGACACCAAAGAGATAATATTCTAATGGAATAGAAAAATCCTTTTGTCAAAGAGCTGTTGGATTTGGGTGTGCAAACACACAATCTGCTTTAGTAGCAAACAAAAATGACTACATTTGGAATGGAGATCTTTGGGGTGAATGCAGAGAATTCTCACAGTTGACAACCACCTTGCATTTTTAAGAATTTGCCAATTTTTTACTGCTAACTTAGGAAACAAACTTAAGAAAATGTCTTTGTAGATAATCAACGAAATGTAATGAATTTAAAAACCTGAGTGACAGATCAATCAAGCTCAGTCTGGAATCATCCTCAATCTCCCTGGGACTCCTCATAGTTTTCATGAATCAGGAGGTGAGAGAGGCTGGGAGTCAGGCCAGGCAGAAGAATATTCACAAGAGAACTTTTTTTTTTCTTGTAAAGTCTCCATAACATTAAGAAAAAAGACTTCTCTCCCTAAGTAAACTAAAAAAAGACTATTCTAGAAGTAATAAACTAACTGAAATTTTAGGGTTGTTTTTTCTTTGCATTATCAGTGAAATATAGGAGGTTGTAGAGAGAGAAGTATTCTGAAGGCTTTGCTCCAATTCTTATTATTCTTTCTTTTAGTTACTGTTGATAAATTTCTCTCTATACCCTTTTAAAGGTTTGAGCCTACTTTACCTTTCTCCTAATCCTACCTCACCACAAACAGGAAGTACACCAGTAATTAACCAGTAATTAACCAGCACTAAACCCTCCACGCTCATTAGTGCATGAACCAAGAAATCTCAAAATTGATAAAATCTCAAATTAGCAAACCAAACCACTACAGGGTCATAGACAGGAATACACTCTGGCACATGGGGAGAAAAGAGACAAACCCATAAATTTTACTTTACTGAGCCAAAGATGTGCTGCTGCATTTCAGCTTTGCTCTCCCCTGGCGTGTGAGGCTGGTGCAACTGCAGCAGCTGCAATAGGGCAGGGAAGTGCTGGGCTCCCTAAAGCAGCAAAGGGAAAAGTGTGTTTTTCCTGTTAGCACCGGGGTGTTTTCAGAAAATGTCTGTCTGAAAAATATCCCAGTTTGTTTTGTTTGACTCGCTGTCATTCTCAGCAAAGGTAGAGGCACTAAGGCTTGAAGGAGTCGTTCTTCCTGCTCCATTCATCCCAGGTCTGTGAGCTCCCTGTTATCCCCAGACCCTGCTGGCCCTGACTCTCTTCCCCAGACCAATGAGAGCAGTGAGAAATTCATCCCTGGCCTGGTTCTGTCGTTTGCCATAAGTGGAGCCACAATCCAGCTGAGCCGTTTTTCCCAAGGGATCATAAAAGGCAACAACCTGAAAGAGAAATGCAGCCCCAAGGATTTTCCTCCTGTACTTCAGGGTAACTCTTTGTGCCATAAAATAAATATTACTGGAAGAACACCAAAAGAATGAATCTCCATGTTCTGATTACATAGAGAAGTGTAATCTCTGTGTTATTGCACGTGTTCTGTCTCGTATTTCTCATTTCTCCTAGTTTAGGTAAAAGATGGAAGTTTTAACCTCTGCTGCAACCAATACATTAAGCTCAGAAAGCTCCACCATAAATTACCTTTTCTTTACCTTTTTCTGCCATTGTGCAGATAATAAATTGTCTTCCTAACGTAACCAGTTTTATTATATTCCTGAACTTAGCAGAAGACAGATAATCACCTTTGCACTGTTAGACTTGATGGAGCTGAGCTCAGAAATTGGACCTGGGAAGCTCTGAACTGCACACTCCTCAGGCCAGGCTCAAACACACCAGAATATTTTTCAATACTAATGACTCGAAGGGGTTTTGTTTTTACAGTTATGCAAATAGTTTCCCTGGTTGTTTTCTACAGAAAATGAATGTCAAGGACATCTTTTACAGCATGTAAGATGGCATAATACAGAGCAGCAAAGCAACCAAGCATGCAGGTAAAGTTCTGTTCCTCAAATCCAACCTACCATGGTCCTTTAGACTTAAGTGCTTTTCATACATAGTAGGGCACAATAATATTAATTCCATTAATTCAACTGAATCATTCTTGTATGAAATAATTTCTTATGAGTGAAGATTTTTTTTTTTTAAATTAATGAAGCTCTGATTTTCAGTTTACACTGTTCATTAAACTCTGGTCCTGAGCTTGTGTGTAAGTAACAATGAAGTGGAGTATTTTGATATTTTGGATCCCAGTTTAGTACACTGCACTGAATATTGAAGGATAACATTAGAGAAACTTTTTTCACTGCCTGTTGTCTAAAAATGAAAACTCCCTTTATTTTCAATTCCATATATTTTCTCTCTTTTATGCTGTAACTTTCCATTTAATGCATAGGTATAATTTTTTAGACTTTATAATAATGCAAGTTGTTATGAAAATCTGCAATTTCTTCTTGCTTTGTATCCCGAGGAGTCTCAGATTGTTCCCTGTGTATACAGATACATCTATTAACAATAAGGGAGCAAATTGAGTTGTTAGTGAGGTGAGAAATACCTGGTAAGCACTTTCTGGTCTCTGCATGAATTCTCTTTACAATCCAGTGCCATGCTTCCTTGGCTGTTTAGGCTGTTAACCAAGCTAAAAGAACTTCACAGCCAATTAAGAAGAGATTTCTTTGAGCTCTTTTTTCCTTGACTTGAAGGAATAAGCAAGTGAGAAGGTTCTTGGCTATGAACGTTCCAGTAGACGTTGTTAAACTCTGAATGCAAACTGAAATCTCCATATTTTGGCTGCAGCAATCCTGGGGTGTAAGGTGAAGAAAATTTGGCAGAGGAGTCAGATAAGACTGAGACATCATCTCTTTTTATTTTTAATGATTCATCTTTCACACATTTTGCTTGAAAGAGCAGCTCTGAATAATTCTGCTTTGGAATGAAGTGGCCTTCCAATGCCAAAAAACGTGAGAGACTTGGACTGAAAACATGCCCAGCACCAAGGCTGGATTGTGAATGTTCAGGATTAGCAAAGCTGCTTGAAAATTGTGTCTTTTTTTTTCCCCAAGAGATTCCCTGAAATGGAGCAACTTAATTTGGTTGCTCTGCAGGATTATTTGATTGTGGGGATGCTTAGACTTTGATTCATCAAACCCAGATTGCTCACAAGGAAAGGTCACAGGTGCCTACGAGTTCATAAGACAGCTATTAGCCCTGGTTTGGGGGGGAAATTGCTGTGGATTTCTCACATCTTCAACAACCTGTGCCTTTCCAGGAACTTACCAAAAAATAATGAAACCACGACTCAGGAAAATCACATTCATTATCATCTGTGCTCGTCCAGGATATGAGTCTTGACTGCCAACACTTGTACTCATAAAATATTTCCTATATTCTCTAACACTGTCAGGAGAGTTATGCATTGTTTCTCCATCACATTTCTGAGGGCAAAAAGGTCATTTTCCTCATGATCATTTTCCTCTGAGGAGTGGGACACGCTGGGCTCCCACACATCTGAATTTTTGAAGGTGTTCCTCGGCGTGTGCATCCCAGTGTTTAGGACAAAATAAACCTCGTGTGTGCAAACAAGTTCATTAAAATTGCAAGAGCCTGTAGCACATTTGTAACAGCTTGCCCAAAGGTTAACATTTATGGTTTTGCACTGCCAACATCCTTGCTTTTATGGGGCACATTTGTATGCTAAATTGCCTATTATGTTAAGCTGTAAGTTCCCATTTAGCAGCATCAGGAATAAGATTTGACTATAAGTGTTTAGATTTTATTAGTGCTGTGCTAGTGTTTTTAACAGCTCAAACTTCCCACAGCCTGAAAATGTGCTGCAGCCTCTGGAGAGGTTCTTGGGTGTCAGACAGGTTTGGGAACAGCTGAGGATGAGGAGCACGGGAAGGAAAAGGTGCCTTGCTGTGTCTCACCTTCACAGGAGTCCTAAATGGCATGTTCAAGCAATGATTGCATCTGAGACAAGCCCAGTAACAGCCCCTTTTCCAGCTAATGAGACCAGAAAGGTCAGCTGCGAGCATTCCAGGGGGAATTGTGTTTTATGGGAAGGTAACTGTGCCCAGGGGCTTTGTTTGTGCTGTGGGTGACTGCCCAGTGCAGGACCCAGCAGTGCCTGAGACAGACCAGCCCTGCAAACCGAATTTCAGCTGGATATGCACTTCTCAAAGAAACAGAAATGTACTTGCCAATGAAACTGGGTTTCACCCAGACTTCCCTTGCTGCCAGGGATTTCTCAGGAGATCCTGGGACTGAGGGACTGAAAAATGTCACAGAAGCCTTTCAGGTCCAGGTCACCAGATTGACAGCTATTGACAGATTGACCTGATTTCAGGCAGTGCTTTAAAGCCTCCATGAATATCTGCTCACCTTAGCAGTGACTGCAGTCTGCCAGAGGTGAGTGACTATGGAAAGTAACTTGACAGAAATAACAGCAGCTCAAGTCTTCAGCCCAGGATTTCTCTGTAAATTAAAAAAAAAAAAAATGGTGTCAGAGATTTTTAATGCATTCCACTGTCAAAAATGAGAATGTGAGAGCACAAAGATGCTACTCTGCTCCCAAGCTTGTCCCACCATGCTGGAAAAGAGCCTTCAAAGCAGATGTACTCATGTCCTTCGCAGGCTGACCAGGCCAAGTTTGCAGATTTATTTCACATGGTGGGTGTAAGGATGATGCTCCATGTTTGCAAATTGCCACAGAGCCTGAAAAATGTTATCACTGTAATTATTAGAATTAGCTATTCACCCCAGCCACAAGGGGGAAACACAGAAACGGAGCTTCAGCTTGGTCATACAGAAAAATAAATATTTTCCATGATTCACAAATAATCTTTACATGTGACAGGATGTTCTTAGAGGCTAGCAGGAATGATAAAAGTAATGCAAAACCTTCCAGCAGCATCCAGGGCTGGGGAGGACTGCCTGAGCCACTGATTAAACAGGATTGCAGAGTTGTGTGTTCTGCAGAACTCAACATTTTTCAGGGGCTGTAACAGCTGGAGGGAGGAAGGTGCTTTTCTGTGTAAAATACAATATCATTTCCAGGAGACAGAGGTCCCACATGAAAGGCCCGAGGTCTCTGTAGGAATCTGTCTGCTGAACACCCTGACTGTTGTCAGCAAAGGCTGCAACCTCCAGCAAATGCAGACAGTGCTTTACCTATTAAGACAATCCATAGGGGAGAGACTCAGGGAAAGTAGCTCAGAAAGTTGTTTCTTTTTTTTTTTTTTTTTTTTTAATGACCTATTTAAAGTTATATTTTTCAAATCATTTAAGGAGAAGACTTAGTTAATGCTACTTAATCAAAGTTCCCTGCAAATAACTTAAAGGTGACAGGTCAGCAAAGACATGCTTACTTAAAGACAGTATTTTCAGATTTAAAATGCTAAGAGTCTTACCAAGCCTAAGCTGCTAAAAATTATAATAAAGCATAAGAGAAGTTCAAACCTTATTTATTTCAAGATCAGAGTTATTATTTTTTCAAGACCTTCCAGGCAGAGAAACAGGCAAGAATTACCACAGCAACAATTTCTTTGAAAGCACACATCCTCCATACAATGGTGATGGATGGTGATTGATCCCTTCTGTTATCCAAAATATTTGGCATTTCTGGCCAATTATTCTCTGTGGCCTAAATGAGGTTTTGTGTTGTAGGTAGCTGAAGTTATTTACTGTGGGAGCTGATTTTCCTTCTGCAGACATGGTGTGACATCTGTAACTGCACTGCAGAACTGTGCTGTTCCCAAGTTCTTCTTGGTTGTAAAGTTATTTTTTAAATGGCTGTTGCTGTAGTTTGAAATGAAAACGGTGACCTTAACAAGCACCATCATTATTGTGCCTTCAAGGGACTCACTCTCCTTCACTCTGATATTCAGTGTCTGACTGCCTTGGAGTTCTGGCTCTATTATTTTGCTGAAGCCACTAAAAAAAAAAGGGACTCTGCGTTGTCCTCTGTTGCTTTCTTTGGATACATTTCATATTAGAATACTGCACAGCAGGATTCTGATTCCAAGCTAGTAATTGGAATAGTATCCTAATTAGAATCACATACCTAGAACTTCACTTTTCAGAGTTGCATGGTGAATAAGTAATTGAAGAACAAACCCAAGTGATTTTCTACTTTTTATTGGGCTAAGGGAGTGGTGTGGAGCATCCAGTGAAGGCATCACAGACTGCTGGAAGGAGAGAGTTCACTGCTGTAACGTGGGGGGAAAGGAAAAGGAAAAAAAAACCAAACCACCAGCTAATGAAATGGAGCAAACCACAAGTTCGAAATTCTAAAGAAGATTTGACATAAGCACTGATCTATTACTAGCCTAAAACCAAAATATAACTCAGCCTTGCAGCCAGGGCTGTGGGAGTGACAGGGCCTGAACTCCCTTTTCATATCAGAGCACTCCTGGAGTTTCAAGCTCAGGAAGGGAGCAGCAGGGCCCTGAGAGGGGGAGCTTGCACCACGTGCATTCTCCAAATCTGTGCTGTCCCAGCAAAAAAATAATCCAGGACACATTTTGGATCCATTTGGAGATCTGGGAGGCAAATGTGTCAAGCATATTAAGAGCAAAGCAGCAAATCCAGACAGTTTTTAAAGACCAAATGATGTGATTTAGTTTAAAATGAAGCAATCAGTGTTTGGAGAATGCCTTTGCTAACATTGTCTCTCCCTCTGGCAATTACCTATTCAGTGCAGGAAATTTCTGTTTGGTTATTTCTGCAGGTAAACATTGTATTTATTACATTCAGAAAGCAGCAGAAGTGTAGATGGCAGAGCCTACACAGGCTCCTGTAGCATTTTCCTTCTCCTTTACATTTCTAATAAACATGAATTATATATGGAGAGAGCCATGCTTTGTTTAAACTGCTGCACTAAGTACCCCGTGACAGCAGTAAATCAATGCTCTGCTTTCTCAGACATTTGAGTGAAAGTAATAACTGGAATAAACAATTAATCTGATGGATACACAGGAACTCTCTGCAGCTAAGTAGAAGAGAAATACTGTTCAATTGTTCATCCATTTGTCATTTGTTGATGGTCACACTTTATTGACTTTACATATTATTTGTCTAATTATTTGATTCTCAAAGTTATTTTGAATAATTTATTCAGTCTTCGCTTAAACTGATGTCTGAAATGTATTTTTTGCTTGATCTCCAACTAATAAGCCAATTATGATCAGCTTTAGAAGTTATTAACCAGACTCCAGTTTCTATTTTTGCTACCTAATTAAATCTAATGCTCCTGGTGCTACAGTGACACATTGGGCACTTAATGTGTTAATGCATTTCTTTATTAATGGTAGTATTTGTATAATATATATGCATATGTATGCAGATGAGAGAATGGAAAAATATATTTATTTATAAATACCAATGGCTGCTTGCTTTTAACTTGAAAGACCAGGATGAGCTCCAGTTGGGCTTTAATGCTGTTTGGATGTGTCAGGAGACAATATGGGAGTGAAATGGTTCAGAGGAACTTTCATTGAGCTTCTGCTACCTGGTGCCCTGGAGGTGCCATGGACAGTATTAAACTAAGGAGGAAACCAGGGTGGGTGCACAGAGACATTCCCTGGACAAGCAGGAAACACTGGATAAATTCCCAGATAAATTTATTATCCCATTGGATAACAAATTCTCCATTTTTCTCCTGATTTTCGAGTTTAGAAATGGAGGAATTCAAAGCACTTACATGAGAGAAATAAACTCTGCATGGAATGTTCCTGTTCTGGTTTGTCTGTCTTTGCCAGGTGAACCCAAGGGACAAGGAAAGTTCTCTCTTTACAGGACTATTACCCACCTTATTTACCAGAGTTCCTGGGTTTGTTCATTAGATACAGAGATATTTCACTGAAAGAAGAAATCCCTGGAACATTTCTGATTGGGATTGGCTTTGCACTCACTCAGGCTTGCCTGTTACTCACCCAGACATTAAAGAGGGTCAGTTAATAACTTTGTGCCAGACTAACTCCTAGTTTACCATGGGTAAAGGGCTGGAACAAGCAAGCAAGACCAGGACCTTGCATGAAGGGAGAAAAAATGAGATATTTCCCCCCCATGAAGCTTCATCCCATTTTCACATTGAGAAAATCAATCTACACCCCCACAGCTGAGATCACAGGAGACATTCCTGCCTTCTTTTTGAGGCTGACAGGGACAAAATCTCTTTGGGACAGGACAAGTCCAAAACATGAGCTTGCCTTTGGGAGGCAAGAGTTTTAATGGAGAGCACTGCTGTGAAAAATATTTATCTTTGCTTCCTGCCAACCCTGTGAAAGGATTCAGAGTAGTTCCTGTGTAGCCAGTGGTATTGATGTTTAAATGATCAAAAACATGGCTTTGAGCATCTTTGTCTCGAGGCCTGGATAATTTCTTCTTCAGAAACAAAACCAAGCCATTGTAAAGCTGCTGAAAAAAGGGAAAAGAAGCTCCCATGGATGGACTCTTATGCTTAAAAATATTAAAAAAAAAATAAAATTCAGAGCTATTGCAATGTTACAAGTTTTAGTCTAGGGAGGATGGGACAAAACATCTCACAAATTCCTTTTGCTAGGAAGAAATAGCATTATTCAGTTCACTTTTTCCTCAATAATATTTCTGAATACCCACACAGATTTCTGTATTGATGAAGAAACATTGAGTTATTTCATGTCAGTGAATTTTTTTCCTCTTTTAAATTTTTTTTCCTCTTTTAAATTTTTCCTCTTCCAAGTTCTCTCAGATATTTTTCCTAGATTTGTTCATACTGCTTAGATCATCCTGCCTGCTTTTCCTTCCCCCACGCCCCCTCCATATCTTCACTAAACCAACAAATTTCTGAACCCTTTTGCTTAACCTGGGCTTTTGTTTTAGGTCTCTCACCTTTTATTATGTCCCCCAAAGAGGGATTGGGGTGTTGGGCTTGATCATGCACCAAACCACAGGCAGAACTCACAGACAGCCTGGATTTTCCTCATGCCTGTATACCATAACCTAAAAACCAACCCAACCAACCCTCTTCACTTGTCCTTGAATTCTCAGTGGGAGAGCTCCATGGAAGGCACAGAGGGATTCTTCCTGTGACTGACAACGAGCCTGTGTCATTTGCTAAAGGATCTGATGCACTTCAATCCTCAGGTTGAATTTCCATTTCCACTCCCACTGCATTTCCACTTCTCCAGGGCCCTGTGCTGCCTCTGCCCTGCCCCTGGTGCTGTCTCAGGCACTGCTGAGCTCACAGGTGCACCTGGGCACACCTGCCTGAGCTGCTCCTGCCAGCAGATCACCTGCATTCTGCTTCCAGGCTGTGCTCAAAATGTCTTGGAAATTGTCTAAATACTGAGCACCACATTTATAACTGGATGTCTCTTCTTTCATTCCAGTTTTATTTGGTAAAAAAAAAAATACCATTCCCATTTGGTAGCATAAAAATTATGGTAACTCTGTATTTTTTTCCTACATTTCTATATCTCTTTTCCAAATTATTCAATGTCAAAAGGAACGTGGAAAAGTCTACTTGAAAAATTTGAGGAGCTCACTAGTTAAAAATCTTCCAAAGGCAAACTTTTCCATGTTTGCAGAATCAAGTGAAAGAGACAATCCAAGTGTGATGGTTTGATAAGGCTGATGATTAGAAAAAGCCAAATGACAATGAAAATAAAATAGAGCTTTGAATTAAGACAAGCTAATTTTATTTCCCTTCTCCCACTGACTGGCTCTAATAACTTTTAAGGACAAAGCTGTTCTGCATGACCACACTGGGATTGCATCCCTGCTGAGATGTGAGTCCTCCTCTGCATTTTTGGTGAAATATAGTGAAATTAAAATGACTGATAATTGAGTTTGTAAAACAGCTTGGCAATCATGAAGGTAAGCCTGGCTTCCACACAGCCAAGAGGTTTGCTGGCATTAACTCTTGTTCTATTAGGAGGAAAAAAGTCAATTCCAAGATGACATTTCCTGGCTGATCTAAGGCCTGGGTGTCCTTACATTTTGTTTAGCCTGGCTACTGATGTTTGATGGGATGTGGACAGATAATTGAGTGGAGGATCAAGTCTTATTCCTGGAATTGCTTCTAGGGCTACTGAAGTAAATGTTCTCAGTTCGATAACATTTAAGTAAATGAAACATCTTGTACTGTGGTCAGAGCCATGAAAGGTACCACTGCAATAACCAAAGCAGTCATATTATCAAGAAATATGCCAAAGGAAGCCAGCAGCATTCTCATTTGAAAAGAAATAAATAAATAAAATTATCGTAATCAGAATTCAGGAAGGAAAAATTGATCCCACTTTTGAAATCCATAAAAGGGTATGTAGGAATAAAACATCTTAAATGCAGTTAACACCTGTAGTCACCATTTCCTTTCTGTATGCTGCAGTCTCTGCCTCAGTCCAGTAGAAGGTGATAATTGTTTGCTTCCAAAACAAAAAGAATGGCAAATAATTATTATTCTCAAGATAGTGAGAAGGTTGATTTTTTTTTAAATTGTTTTTTTTCTGCAATGAAGGAGGGCGTGAACTCCACGCTCCATCATTGCAGGAAAAACCAATTTAAAAAAAATTTATTTGAGTCCTGTCAGAAAATCAGCTGTTCCTCTTTTCTGAAGCTTTTTCTGCTTCCCAGTCAGTGCATTTCCCAGTCTTCCTGGTGCAGGGGCTGCCAGTGCAGCAGCACAGGGCACTCTGCTCCCTTCTGTCCCACCTGCTCAGACCCCGAGGGACATGGATGTGCTGGGACACGACCTGGTGCAGCTCAACACATCCCCAACACGCAGCCCTGCTCCTTCCTGGTCTGGGGACGAGGGTGGGAACTGCAATTCTGCTGCAAAAGACACCTCAGGCAATTGTGGGTTTATTTACTGGACTCCTGATTGAATAAAAATATTCCATTTCAACAGGGAATGTAGTCAGTAATACCTAATGAAAACATTTACTGAACTGTGTGATTTTAGCATGTTTCTTTCTCATTGCCTGCTTTGCAAATGTTAATGTGAGAGTCATAAATGAACAGAGGGCCAATCTAAGTCATTGCTACTGCTTGTTAGAAACCAGCTGAATCTGTGATTAAACAATGTACAAGCCTTGTTCTAATCCTGTTCCTGGAATGAATTTTATTCCACAGAAATAATTTTTTTTATAGGAAGATCATATACAGAAAGCATGTCATGAGAGATTTATCAACAAACTCAATTAAACTAAAAGCCAGAATGCCTGGACTAGCAAAATTGTACGAGAGAAATTGCTTCAAGAAGTTAATGGTAATGCATTACATTACCAGTGATGATCCAGCCTTCCTTCTGAGTCAGGCTAAGATTTAAAAGGGGAAAAAAAAAAAACC
The DNA here is from genome assembly GCF_027477595.1 of Haemorhous mexicanus. NCBI lineage: Eukaryota > Metazoa > Chordata > Aves > Passeriformes > Fringillidae > Haemorhous > Haemorhous mexicanus. Next base: position 18,657,210 of record NC_082354.1, read on the forward strand.
TCAAAACAAAATCAGAATCCTTTTCTCTGTACAAACACAAGAGAATATGACAAGATGACCCTTTGAATCTTAACATGAACTGCAGGCTCATAAAGCTCTCACTAAAAGCAAATCCTGGGTGATTATTGCTGGTAGGGGATCAAGGATGGGCATGGGCAGGAAATGGAGTTCCCCCAGTGAGAGGGGGATTTCCTGCAGCCACCACCACAGCAGAACCATCCTTCACCTTTTCCAGGTAGAAAAACCTGCTGAAGTGCTGTAAATACTCCTTTCCCTGGTAGAGGATGAAAATGGGGGAGAAACAGATCACAACGAATATTTCTGAGATATTAGTATAATGAGATTATAAATTAGTATATGAGATTATAAATATGTATTTATTTATTGCTAATAAATATTATTGCTAATAATAGAATACAGTCTTCCTAATAAATGGCGTTGCCAATAGAATCCAGTCTTTCCTATTAATTACAGATAACTGCACATCCATGCACTCCCCCAAAAGCTCACTCCAGCCACGTGGAGAGCCCCAGTGAGCCCAGCAGTGTGGCACAGCTCAGGGTGTGTGGGGTGCTGGTCTCTGTGTTTGGAGGGAGCAGCCACCACCTCCCTGGCTGGCTTCTGTTTTCATTGCTGCCTTTGGACAATTGCAGCAGCTGTGGTGCTTTACCCATTTCTGCAGGTTCAGCCAGGCAGTCCCCAGAGCTCATCAGCCCTTGGAAGGCTTTGACAGAATCAATTAGGTTGGAAAAGACCTCTGAGGTCAGCAGGCCCAGCCTTTGACCCAGCAGCACGTTGTCACACAGACCTTGGCACTCAGTGCCTGGTCCAGGCTTTCCTCAGACACCTCCAGGGGTGATGACTTCACCACCTGCCCCGCAGCCTTTCCCAGTGTTTGACAGCCCTTCTGTGAAGAAATTCCCCAAATGTCCAGCCTGAACCTCCCCTGGCTCACACTGAGGCCACGTCCTCTCCTCCTGTCACTTGTTGCCTGGAATCAGAGCCTGTCCCCTCCTCTCCAGGCTAAAAAACTCTCTCTCTGCACATCTCCTCACCCTCTCTTCTGGCACCTTCCTGTCCATCCCTGCACATCAGCAGCTCTGGACTCAGCTCACAGGACTTTGCACAGAGGGTCTGAGACCCCCTGAACTCCCTGAGGGCACATACAAAACTCTGTGTGATGGGAAAAATGCCATTTGTACCCCTGGGGGGCACACACACAACTCTGTGTGATGGGGAAATGCCATTTGTACCCCTGAGGGGCACACACACAACTCTGTGTGATGGGGGAAAGACATTTATACCCCTGGGGGGCACATACAAAACTCTGTGTGATGGGGAAATGCCATTTGTACCCCTGGGGGGCACACACACAACTCTGTGTGATGGGGAAATGACATTTGTACCCCTGGAGGGCACACACACAACTCTGTGTGATGGGGAAATGCCATTTGTACCCCTGGGGGGCACACACACAACTCTGTGTGATGGGGAAATGACATTTGTACCCCTGGGGGGCTCACACAAAATTCTGTGTGATGGGGAAATGACATTTGTACCCCTGGGGGGCTCACACAAAACTCTGTGTGATGGGGGAAATGACATTTGTACCCCTGGGGGACTCACAAAAAATTTTGTGTGACGTCTGAAATTCTACCTGTGCCCCTGCCAGGGCACCTACAAAACTCTGTGTGATGGGTGAAATGCCACCTGTGCCCCTGAGGGCACACACAAAATTCTTGTGATGGGTGAAATGCCACCTGTGCCCCTGAGGGCACACACAAAATTCTTGTGATGGGTGAAATGCCACCTGTGCCCCTGAGGGCACACACAAAATTCTTGTGATGGGTGAAATGCCACCTGTGCCCCTGCCAGGCACCCACCCTGGGGTGCCCTGTGTGACACTCACAGCTCCACACTCTGCACTGAAGGGACAATGGCCATTTAAAGCCAAGATTCATTTCCCACTCCCTGCTGGATTAATTTATGCACAGCCAATTTTGGGACAGGTACCTGAACTCAAGCAGTTAATGCATGAAAGTCCTTCAGAGCTTCCATTTGAATTTATTTCTCATTGTTTAGGAAGCCTCTCCCCCAGCTATTGATGATATCATTGCTACTTGAGAAATAAAGGCCTCTGCTTTTCTATTGGGGTTCAGCCAGATCTTGGCTTGCTCACACTATTCATTACAGGATGAATAAAAATGTTGATTTTGCTATTTGAGCACTGCCTGCTTGTTATTTTTTTCCATGTTAAGTACAGATTGCTGCCTGTTTGTTGAAAGACAAAAGAAAATCAATACAAGTGTTGAAAAGGAACCTTGAGTATTCAACTTTGCTAACAAAGTTCTTAAATAAGCACCAAGAAAAGTGGTAATAGAAAAAAAAATATGAATGCCTGACTTAATTAGCAGTGTTCACATGAGGAATATTGCTCTTTCAAGTAAAAAGGACCAAGTGGAAAAAGAAAAAAAAAAGTATTTCCAAGGAAACTAAAAATGCAACGATCCCATACATTTTCATTTCAGCTCTGGTATATTCAATACTGAGATGTCTTAAATTTTTTGTTGACACAGAGAAAAATTAAGAGAAAAAAATGAATCCCTCATACTTAAAATATAAAAAATAAAGCACAATTTTTGTTTTAGTTGTTGCCAAGAATTATTGAGTCACCTGTATAATCATTCAGCTTCTAGCCTTTGAATATCTCAGAGCATTCATTTGGGCATTCTGAAGGTGAAGAAACTTTAAATAATTTATGATCCTCTCAGGGAAAAAAAAAAAAATACAAAAAAAAAGGCAAGTCTGCAATCCTATGTTTTGGTGATTTTCTTCTTTTCCATTAAGCTAATTTTACAAAAGAAATAAAACACATGGATATATTCCCTGCCTGCTCCTGAATTAAGACACTGATATAAAAATAAATAAAGGAAAATGTTGGATACTGACTCATTGGATTGAACATAAATTAATTGTTTGGTTCTTCTGTATTAATGCCCATAAATTTCACATGGATTTTCTCACTGATTTCTAATTAGTTGTAAGGATATATTTTATACACCTGAATTGATATCACAGGACATTAAAAAAATACAGAGGCTTTTTAGGTAAGGAGCAAAACACATCATTCACCTGAGAAAAACTTACCTAAAAAGTAGAATTAATGAGGTCTGGTTCCATTTCACTCAGAATTTCAAAGTTGCTTGCCAGGACAGAGCTGCCCAGCACAATTAGACTTTCATGTACTAACGAGAGCAGGAACAGCTGCCAGCCAAAAAAAAAGATGAGCCAATCAATCCTGAAATACAAAAGAGTTTTCTGTGAGGATGAGAAAGGTACATCCAAGGAGGAGCTGGGGAAATAAGAAGCCACTGATGTGGGTTTGTTCATTGGCAGCATTTCCTGGGAAATTGGCATTGGGGAGAACAGGGAGAAGGACACCAGCTATCAGATATTGATATTTACCCCTTTCAATTACAGCCTTGTAAATATTTGGATTCTTGAGAGAAGCAAGAGTGCAAATACAGAGTCAGAAGAGCTACAGTGATGTCCTACAAGAAGCTTTAAGCTTCAGCTCTCTTTCCCATTCCTTTGTCAATTTTTCATCCTCCTCCCACTTCCCCAACCTACTTTCTTACAGTATTAAGTCATTTAACTGCTGCTATTAAATTCTCAGGTGAGAAATGGGTGGGAGAGAAGCCTGCTTGTACGTCCTATGGATATTTAAATAGGGAGCACCAGAAATTAGAAATCAGCCAGAGAATTGTCCTCTGGAGACTGGTGTGGAATCATAGAGAGAAGAGTGTTTGGAGAGTTTTGTTTACATCTGTCTTTATAAAGCTGACACAAAAGAGCCACACTCTGGGCTTAGAATCAGTTCACCTTTTGGTGCAAATCAATAAAATTTGTCTATTAGAGTCACTGGACACAAAATGGTATCTCAAGACACAGCTATTCCTTTACTTCACTGTGAGGAGAAAAGATATTTATCTAGAGCAGCCCTTGCACAGAGCAGCCATTACTCTGGTACTGTAAAGCAGTGGTTTGGAGCACTCTTTACAGAGCACACAAAAATAATTTTTCCACATCACTTTCAGCCCCAGCCAGGTTTAGCAGTTCCAGAGGTACCTTGGTAGCATGCCACCAATATGTACCAAAAATGAGAGAAACTGCTGATCCAGAAATCCTTTTAATTCAGGCAATTAAAGAGGTACAGTTCTGAGCAAAGCAGTTTGTGTTTATACTCTACATGTTATGCAATTAAAAAAAATAAATCAAAAGCTCTTGGGGACTGGGCTTATTTTTTTAATGAAATCAATGTCAGCATCTAGTTACTAATAAGAAACTCTCAATAACAGATCCTTGCAAGAAAGAAAGTTGTTTCAGCTTCAGGCTGATAAAAGGATTATTAGAAAACAGCTCTCTGTGTGAGTGTGCATGGCTGAATGTTTTAACAATCTTGGAAAATAATACTTTGAAGCCACTCACCTCAGGCTCATACAAAGACAGTCTGGTCCCACTAAAAGCCAGTGGGGATCTGGATCTGAATGTGATGGACTCAGGAGAAAATCTGGAACGGATGAAAATGGCTGTAAAAGGCCACTCACTCACACAAATCATCCTTTTGGGCCTCTGCTCATGCCAAGGTTTTGGGAGAAGTTTCCACAGTAGTTTTTCTTTAATACTTACCACAGCCAGCTTGCTGGGATTTTCTGCAGTAGGACCCTGCATTCAGTGCACACTGACTGTGTAAAATAACAGCAGAAAAAAGGGTTGACATAATGAGTCATTACAATTTAAATCTTATTACACAAAGCTTCATCAGAGTCAATATGCACAGTGCAGAACTGCAGGGGTGCCTTTCAGCCTGGGGAGAGAGGAATAAGGCACGAAATCCCATCACAGGCAAGGGAAGGGACACAAAATTCTCATTGTGAATAAAGGAAGGGACACCAAATTCTCATTGTGAATAAAGGAAGGGACACCCAGTCCTCATTGTGGGCAAAGGAGGGGATACCCAATTCTCATTGTGGATACAGGAGAAGACACACAATTCTCATTTTGGGTGAAGGAAGGGACACCCAATTCTCATTATGGGTAAAGGAATGAACACCCTATTTTCATTGTGGGTAAGGAACACCCAATTCTCATTTTGGGAAAAGGAGGGGACACCCAATTCTCATTTTGTGAAAGGGAGGGGACACCCAATTCTCATTTTGGGTAAGGAAGGGGACACCAAATTTTCATTGTAGGGAAGGGATACAAAATTCTCATTGTGGGTAAAGGAAGGGACACCCAGTTCTCATTTTGGGTAAGGGAAAGGGCACACAATGCTCCCTATGGGTAAGGGACACCCAATTCTCATTGTGGGGAAGGGAGGGGACTCCCAATTCTCACTGTAAGTAGGAGAAGGGACTCCCAATTCTCATTTTGGGCAAGGGCAAGGGCACACAATTCTCCCTATGGGTAAGGGACACCCAATTCTCATTGTGGGCAGGGGCAGGGACACAGCCCCACCTTCTGTAATCCCCTCGTGGCCCCCTGACCCCCACCAGGCTGTGGCTGCTCCAGAGAGCACTCACAGCAAAATCACTGCATTCCAAACTTTGGGCTTATCTGATTCAGAACTTTTTGGAAATGACCTTGCATTCACTCAGTGCAAAAATATAATTGACAGTGATGATGAGTCCTAATTGCCAGAGGAATAAATGGAGGCTTTCAGAAACTGGGAAGGGGAGGGACATAAACCACATTAGCATGGATCATGTATTTCCTCTCTTCTCATTATCTTTCCAGGCAGACTGCTAAATTTTCTCTTCCTACCCTCTCATTGTTGTCCACAGAAAGAGCTGTTACTGAACCTGGTCACACCTCTCTTGAATTTCAGGATATATTTTTAATTATTGCTTTTTAATAAACCATGCTAGCTTATATGCTTATGGTTTTAGTTGCTTGCTTTGCTAATGACTTGTTCCAGCTAATTAAAGGAAATCTCCAGGAAATCTCTTTTTTCTGATAAGTAGGTTGCACAAACATCTTCAAGGAGAATGCATCCTTCCTGACAGAAATCTGTACTTGGAACTGCCAAGTCTGTTTGCACAGGCTGGAGTGCTGTGCTTGTAACTTCAGTTTTGTTTCATTATTGTAGATGCATGTGCAGTTGAAAAGAGATATTTATTATTAATTACTGGGGATTTTTAAGGGAGCATCTTGTAAAATATTTTTAATTATGGACAATGCTACTGTAGATTAGAATCAGGCATAGATTTACTGGGAATATGTACATCAAAAAGGGTTGAATTCCCAAAAAAGTGCATCCTAACTTTCAAGTTAACAAAAGTGTTTCTTCTTTTAGTACTTCAGTGCAATTAAGGGATTTGATTTATGAATGTGAACCATCTGATCTTTCCAACTTAAATTTTTCCTAGTTTTTGCAGAAAAACTCAGTTGTAATTCAGATAGCTTGCACTGCTTACAGAACTTTACACTTAGAGAAAATATCCAATTATCAGAGCATTATTTTGAAAAACAACTTTGCAGCTGTGGAGAAAGCAGAATCTACATGATGAGTGTGTTTGAATTCATTCAGAGATGAGCTAGAAAAGCCCTCCCTAACCCCTCCCTGGGCAGAAAGGTGCAGGAGAGCAGTGCAGCATCAGCAGGAATTCAGCCTCATGCTGGATGCAGCAGAGCACAGCCCTTGTCCAAGGGGCTTGCAAAGGCACTTTGGAACAGAGCAGGATTTCCATTGTGGCTGTGCTGTGGGCTTGACAGAGAATTCATCAGCCATTATTGATTTGGAGGGAGGCATGGCTGGAGTGAGGAGGATTGATCTTAAATCTCCCTTGGCTGAGTTAACCCTTGAGGGATCTCTTCACTTCAGGATGGAGCTGTGGGGAGTGACCTGCAAGGATGGGAAATGTGCATCTCCATCCCTTTGCTCTGCACTGGGTGTGAAAAGCTCTGCCTTGCTCTTGGGATTGTTTTGTTTTTTTTTTTTCCCTCCCTCCATTAGCTTTCAGAAACATTATCTTTGCTAAGTTTAGCATTCCTTGATTTTCCTGGGCAATTCCTCACGGAATTACAGAGCAGCATTTTCCTCTGAGATGATCTGGTAAAGGGATAAGGGACAAAGAGCTATTGACTTTCTACTCAAGCTGCAGTCTTGTGAGAAACTGAAGGTGGCAAAAGCTATCCCCCAGCAGCCTGGCCCAGCTGGGAGTTCTTAGCCAGCCCCTCCTGTGCCCAGATGTCCCAGCACCTCCCCAGGACATTTCTGTGCTCACTTTTGCCATCCCCTCCTCCCCGTGTGTGGTCACAGAAGAGCTGGGCGTGGTGACCCTTGGGGGTCCCTTCATGGTCAGAACATTCTGTCTCTGGGATTGCTCCTCTCCCAGAGGAATCTGCAGCTTGCTATTCCCAAAGACAGGACCATGAGCTGCTGGCCCAGGAGGATTGTCCTTGCTGGGGTTTCTCAGCTGGAAAGCAGAGCCTGGGACCTCCCAGCTCTGTGCTCACCCACCCAGCTCTGCCCTTCATCTCACATCTGCAGCACCTTTCTGCAGATTTCACAGCTCCAGACTTGGTTCAGTGACAGCCATCTGACACATTCCTGCAAGGAACACTTCTCTATTCCTCTCTTTGTACCTTTCCCCTTTTTTTATCTCCTTATTTTTATTTTTTCCCCCATTTCTGTCACTTCCCAGGTGACCTCTCACATGCCTTGGTGGCCTTTCCTCCAACCCATCATTTCCCATGAGCTACTGACACATCAAGTGCCACCAAGGATTAACTTCTGCTCTCAGCTTTTCCCTGCACCTAGGGACAAACAGATTCATTCCTTGTCCTGTGCTGCTCTTCACAGTCTGAAGGTCCTTTCTGCACACAAGGCCTCTGCAGGGAGAAATAAAAACATTTTTCTTGCTTGCTTCTCACTCCCTCCTCACGCCCTCTTTGTGGCAAAGAAATGAAAGGCATTCAAAGGCAAGACCAAGAAGCTACAGTTTTGTAATTATGTTTTGCAGCAGTTTAAAATAAATATAAATATGATATTATCATTTAGAATGTTACCTTTAAAAGCAGATTATTCAGACCTGTCAGCTTCACAAAGGAATAAACAGCAAATAACCTGAAATTCAATGAATCTGAGTAGCTTCAGATCTCAAGATCTTTATTTCAGTACCTTGTCTCAAGATCTTTATGATTTTTAGTATTTCAATCTTAAGAAACCTGCATATAGGAATTTATTTTTCCCACTTATTCTGCTTTACTTCACATGATGTAAATGGGAATTTAGTGCCAGGGACCAGACTGAAGTAAATCTGAAATAAAACTTCCTCTGTGTGCCTTATGTTGTTGTTGAGTTTGCATTTCAGGGTAAAAAAAAATTAAATAATCAGTCAGACCATGCCTTTAAAATTGTTAATCATGAGAAGGAAGGTGCAAACCTGCATTTGCATGGATTCCTGTGAAGGGAACAAAACAAATCACAGCCATTCTTTTAATGATTAATCAAATGAAGAAGGCTCTATTAATATTCTGGTTCTCCCTGAAAGACACACAGGAGCAGTGAAGGATCTGATACACAGCTGACAGTGCTCCTTTCCAAAAAAATTTGTGACATGACCCAAGAAAAAGCTCTGACTTCTGAGAGTTTTATGACATTTTATAAACTTCTCATCTTTGCTACTGAAACCACTAGACTACTTACTGTGTTAAAAATAAAGTGATCATTGTAGTGAGTTCACCTTCAAATCAGCTCATATTTCTTCTATACTGCCTTTACATTTATGAGTTAGAGCATATTGATTTCACCCTTCCCTTGCACCGAGCTTGACTCTCCCTTAATAGACAAAATGACTATTTGCTTTCTATAAATCCTGCTATTTGTATTTCTTTTCTTCTCTGAGCTGTAATCTGTGACTTACAACAGGCCACTGCTCGGGGAAATGATGAGGTGCCAGCTCAGCCTTAATATTGTTCAAACAACAAAAAAACTCCAAGTGCCAGCCTCTTGTTACCAGGGCTTCTCTCACAGGTGTCCTTTAAATTACCTGACTTCCCCAGCAGCAGAACAGAGCTTGCTGTGCACCTGAGAACTGCTCAGGTAATTATCTCAGGGCACATTTGATCCCCTCACAAAGCTCAGCGTTGGCTCCTGCTCCTTGCTCCATCCTCTGCAGCTCCAGCTCCTCATTCCAATTAATTCCTCACTCCAGCTCCTCATTCCAATGCCTCATTCCAATGCATTCCTCATTCCAATTAATTCGTAACTAACTCCAGCTCCTCATTCCAATTAATTCCTCACTCCAGCTCCTCATTCCAATGCATTCCTCATTCCAATTAATTCGTAACTAACTCCAGCTCCTCATTCCAATTAGTTCCTCATTCCAACTCCTCATTCCAACTCCTCACTCCAGCTCCTCATTCCAACTCCTCATTCCAATTCCTCACTCCAGCTCCTCATTCCAACTCCTCATTCCAACTCCTCATTCCAACTCCTCATTCCAGTTCCTCATTCCAATTAATTCCTCATTCCAATTAATTCCTCACTCCAGCTCCTCATTCCAACTCCTCATTCCAATTCCTCACTCCAGTTCCTCATTCCAGCTCCTCATTCCAACTCCTCACTCCAGTTCCTCATTCCAACTCCTCATTCCAATTAATTCCTCACTCCAGTTCCTCATTCCAATTCCTCACTCCAGCTCCTCATTCCAACTCCTCAATCCACCTCCTCACTCCAGTTCCTCACCCCAGTTCCTCATCCCTTCCAGTTCCTCATTGCCCTGCTGCAGTGCTGTGAGTTTCTCTGAGTTCCTCAGGGCTCTGCATTCCCTCTCTCTCTGCCTGGACAGAGCCACAGCCCTGCACTGGCGTTCCAGCTCCCTCCCTCAAGCCCTGCTCTCCTCCCAGGCTCTCCCTTGGCTCTCTCAGGTGCTTGCAGGTGTCTGAGCTGTGCCCTGGGAGCTCAGGGCCAGCTCCATTTCCTGCAGGTGACAGGAGGACGTGGTCTCCACGTTTCCTACAAGTGCACACGTGTCCCCAGCAGCTCGTGCCTGTCCCCTGGGCCTGCCTGCTCCCTGCTCCCTGCCAAAGCCTTTGTCACATCCCTGGCAGCAGGGTGGAACTCTGACCACATCCATTTTTCATTAAGGGATCAGGTGACCTCAGTCACTTTTCCTTTCCTGCTCTTGTGCAGAAAGGAAAAAAAAAGAATTTCAGGCAGGATAGAAAGCACTGCACACCATAGAGAAATATGGGTTTAAAGCAAGAATGTGAGACAGAACTGGAGGCAATTAGCTCATTATTCCTTAAAACTCCATGCTCACCTTAATGTTTAGCCCAGAATCCCAGTGAAGCAGAGTCAGGGTTTTTTAAACTACAATGAAGTACATAAAGGTCAGTCCAGACTGAATTGGAAGGATTTGGCTCCTTTAATAAGCTTGATAAGAGGAAGGAAAAGCCTGTTGATAGAAGATATTTTTGTTTGCTTCCTTCTAAGTGTGCCATCCATGAAGAACTACATTCAGAAAAAAGAAAAAAAAAAATAATTAGTGCAATTAATGCTTGTTATTCAGTACCAAACTGTCCTGAGCAGCTCCAGCATCTTGGTTTGCCCAGGCTTCTCTTTTCTCCTGCAGAAATGCCATTTTTCACCACTTACCTACCACCACTTCCACAAACCCTGACCTTTGGTCAGCTTTGTTCTCCCTACAACTTTTACAGGTTTCTTTTGGAGACTTTTCTCCACCAAGAGTGAAACAAGATCAGCCCCTGCTTTGGAGAAAATGTTTTTAACCCTCTGAATAATGAAAACAGAGGGAAAGAGTGCTGAACTTCTGAAAAACATGTAGGTCTCATTGGTTTTAATTTTTTTTTTCCTCATTGCAATGCAACTGAATTAGTATATATGACATTCCTTTTCTTGTTTTCAAAAACAAATGTTCTGATGAAATGATAAATGCATCTAGAATCTGCATCAATATAATAAAGAAAAGATGATTATCAGCTCTCACATCACTAAGATCTATTGGCACTTTAACAAAAGTGGAAAGACTTGACCTAACTCCTTAATAATTACTCATTTTTCTGTAAGTTAGTAAAAATTGCATTTAACAATAGTAAAATTTTCCTTTCAGTGGATTAAAATAGATTTGAGAAATACAGCCTGGTGCCTCATACATCAAACTCCAGAGGAGCACTCATCACAATGGCTGGTTTAAAACAATTTATTGTACAAACAGTACTGGAAAATCATACTCTCACAATTTTAATCAGGGGCTAGCAGGCCAAGAAGGCTGTAAGTCAATCAAAGAACAGAGGAACTGGGTGGAAAATGCAGTTCCTGCATGTTCCAGCTGCTCAGCCTCCCCATTCTTAAACAATTTTAATTTATGGCTGTTGTGGACCACCCCACTAAAGGTTATTCCTTCTAATGCAGCTTCCAAGGTATTTTCCAGGTGCTCCCCAAACAGGAAAATGCTCATTGCTGCATAAGATGCAGCTGTTTAGTGCAGAATTGCAGCTGGTTTTGCTGCCCTGAGAATTCCTTGGGCTGCTTTCTTCCCTGGGAGTGGATGCAGAGCAGGAAAGCACGTGATGGAAATTCTGCACCTATTCCATGTCACCCCCAGCCTAAGCAGCCCTGGCCTGTGATGGAAATTCTGCACCTATTCCATTTATTCCCCAGCCTAAGCAGCCCTGGCCTGTGATGGAAATTCTGCACCTATTCCATTTATTCCCCAGCCTAAGCAGCCCTGGCCTGTGATGGAAATTCTGCACCTATTCCATGTCACCCCCAGCCTGAACCCACCTGCCCCCAGATAAATTCCATCAGCTCTGAGGTGTGGGGTTCTGGACACCTGTGGATGTGGGGAAGCGTGCCAAGGAAAGGAAGGAGCTGGTTTGGGTGGAGGTGGAGGCAGGAGGAGGGCAGGAGGAGGCCTGGCAGCATTGTTATCCAGCACACAGATGCAGCATGGCTGGACAGAGATCTTGGACCCTTTAATCTGTTTTTTGATCATCTCTGTAACAGATCAAGGCAAAGCCATCCCTTTCCTCCCTGACAAAGAGAGCTGACTGGCTTCTCTGTGCTGACCATCCCCTCCTGCTCTGGGAATTGGGCTCAGGAATGTCACCTGCCTCCTGCCCTTCTCTGTGCTCAGCAGCCAGGGCTGGCCTGGCAGGGCTGTGGGGCCACTCCTGCCCCACCTCACTGAAGAGCTGCAATAACTGGGGCAGGTCCCTCCTGACCAAAGAAGCCACAGAGAATCCCAAAAAGAGCTGAAGTGTTTGTGCACCAACACAGACAGCCTTTAAAACCAAGCAGAGGAATCCTAACAAATGGTGCCAGTGGTGAAACTGCTCTGATGAGAATCAATGGAGAGCTGGTATGAAAAGCCAGTGGTGGCTGGAGTACATCCATCAAAGTCCTTGCACCCTCAAGAACAGAGAGTGCCAGGGTGTGTATTAAAGATGGACCAGGGCATAAAAATAGAGCAGCACAAGAAAAGAATCGATTGGGATCAAAATCACTCTGGAAAAGAATGATAAATAGTCATTGAGAGACTACAGGGATTCCTTCTGTGCAGTCCAAAAGGTTACCTTAACCAATGATTGATATCTTGATGGTATTTATTACACACGGGCACAAAACCCACCTGCAATTGTTTAATTTTCTCTCATTGGAGAGAAATGCTGCAGGCAGAGACAGGCCCATCTGTTCTGTGCTGGGAAAATTCACAGGGCTCTTGAACAAAAAGTCACCAAACCCACACAGTGGAATGTCACTGGACTCAAAGGTTTGGGAACCAGTGAAGATATTAAACGAGGGACAGAAAAATAACCTTGCAGGTGATGGCATCCTGCTTGCTCATTTCAAATGTAATGAAGAGCAGAGAAAAGAGGGGCCATGATAACATCTCCAGTTCCAAAAGGGAAACAAAAACAGAGAAGGAAATGTTCTTTCAGTTTATTGCAGGTCTCTCTCTTCCTGCACTCCCAGGTTTAATCCCTAAATTGCTTGAAACAAAGCTTTGGAGAATGTAAAGCCCAGCATGACCCATAACGAGGGAGCTGACCTGTTATCCCAATGATTTCTCTGGTTCTTCCCCCCATTTTATGATCCTGAAGTACCCCTGCCATAGGAATGCACAGGTATTCACTTTAGTGCCCAAAAATAATTCCTGTTGCACCTACTGACTTATGGATGCTAAACCCAATACCTGAAACAGCTTAAAATTCATCAAGTAAAGAGCAGTGGCATGGGTACAGGGCATCAATCCAGATTTTGACATCCTGGAGACACCTTTAAGCTTTTTGTTATCTTATTAAATTGTATCAGGCTCGCCTTGCAAAGACTGCAACCAGGATTGATAAATGCTTGGCTTCAGCTACACTCTCCCATTTATTTTCACTCTGTCAGACTTAATCCATAACTGCTGCTCAAAGGCAGTGGGCAGGAGATGAGGCTGCATCTTGACTCAGCTGGCAGCTGGCTACTGGCAGCCAAAAGCTACAATTATTATTATTATTATTATTATTATTATTATTATTATTATTATTATTCAGACTGCATCTTGACACCATTTGTTTCCACTTTTTTAAATAATCTATTCCCTGAGGATAAACAATTGGTAATCACGTTATTTAATTCGTTTTTATTTAGTGTCAACTTGCTTAATCTCATTGACCAGAAAGCATGGATTATTCTGGAAAGAGAAAAAACCCAACCCTTAAACCAACCACAACCACAGCATCTGAAAACACATGGGAGACACAAATGGAAAACTCGGATTGCTGGAGTGAATATAAAAGTCATCTTTTACTCAAGCTGAAAGTCATACAGATATTCCTACCCCATGGCCATGGAGAAGCTTGATTTATTCTGAATATTTTGAGTGATGGAGGGGGTCTCACACTGGGTTTCACCTCAGATCAGTCTCTGATTGGAACCTGCTTCATTTTCTATCTGATATTCAATGCTAGGGACAAGCAAGTAAAGCTCATTCCCTCATGACATGTTCATCACCCCAAAAATTGCATTTTCCTTTGTCTAAGGTCTCATTTTGGATCTGAAAATGGCTGGGAAATTACATCCAAGCACACTTCCTTCAGTGAGCTGCCAGGCAGATGTAAATAAAACAACCAAATTTGGATTTGGAGCAGCAGTTCTTCCCAGACAGCAGTGATATAAACTCCCTGTCACTGGAGAGCTTTTAGATTAGATTAGACCAGGCTCTTGATAAGCAACTCAAAATCACTGGCAGCCACAGAGAATCCCCTTTGCAAGCTCAGCTGAGCAGGAGAGGGGAGGAGAGCTGTGTGAGCCAAGAGTTTCACTTTTTCATCAAAATCCCACCAAGTGGCACCAAGGAATCTGAGCTGGAGGCAGAAAGAGAATCCTGCCTGTCTGAGAGAAAGTGTGTTCTGAGAACACCCAGTCTGTTCCTGAATGATTCATGGGCAGGAAAACAAAAGAAATCAAACCAGACAGAATTTGTCAGTTTACTTCCAAATTATTTCCGTCAGTGTTTGCTCTGACTCTGACTGTCAGCACTGGATGTGGCACAAGGGCTGGGCTCAAGCTTCAGACTAAATATTTAAAAGCTTTATTCAAAACAAAAAGATTGCTGATTCTGACAGACTTACCCCTGATTGGGTGGGGAGGGAGGAGTTGGGCTGACTTGCTGTGCCTCTGCAGGAAAACACCCGGGCTGGAAAGTGGAAAGGACTTTAAAAACAAAGGGTGAAGGGGAAAAACAGACTGCAGGGGGAAATAAATAAATAAAAAAATAAAATAAAATAAGATAAAATAAAATAAAATAAAATAAAATAAAATAAAATAAAATATCTATTATTATTATTATTATTATTATTATTATTATTATTATTATTATTATTATTATTATTATTATGTTCTTCTGTTCCACTACCTCTGTATTGGGACTTGAAAGCAGGTAATAAAATTCCATGATGTCACCTGGCAGGGACACCGGATGCTTGAAAGCAATTTTTTAAAATTTAAGAGAAATTCCCATTTTCATTGAGAATGCAGTCCCAGTTGTCATCCAAGCTTTGCTTTTTTAGGGAACCTGACAGCTTTTATTTTCTTTACTAGCTTTTGAAGTCCTAAAAAGTTCTAAAGGTCAGCCTGCCTCCTGTCCCTCACCCCTAATTTGGGCACAGTTCTGGTGAGGCTGTTTTCCATGTTCAGTGCTGAGCTTTGCATGGGACAGCTCAGCACTCTGCCACCTCTCTTCACTCCTTTTAGGTCACACAAGATCAATGGTCCTATAAAAACATTTTATCTTATTCCTGCTTTTAACATTTCCTGCTGCAAGAGTGCTCCATGGGGGGGAACTGTGTCACTGTGGCTGGATCATCATTGTCCAGCTGCTGCACTGCAAGGGGAGGAACTCTCAATGCCGCAGAGCCCTTTGCCCTCTTTTAGCAGGTATATTTATTCTTAGGGCTTGTTTATTACCAAGACATGTTAAAAGTGAAAATAAAACAAAATAAGTGTTTCTGCATGCTCCTGTTCATCATCAGAATCTGTCTGAATTGAAATGATGCCACTGCATCAAGCAACTCTTTCCTTTATCTCTTGAGTTTTTGAGAAAATCTTATTTACAGGATCTCAATCACTCCCTTGATTTGGGATATTAAAAACACCTGTGCTGATTCCTTGGCAATTTGAATTAATGAAATACAGTGCATTGTGCACATAGAGACAGCTTCCTTCTCACTTGCAAGCTGCCAAAAGGTCTCAGAGTTTTCTGTGAAAGTGCTGCCTCATCTGCTCCAAACTCTCAGTGCTGTGTTTTATACCAACAAAGTGAACTGAGTGATGAGCCCCCCTTGTCACCCCCCTGTCACCTGGGAGGGGGCTGCTGGTGGCTGTCACTCACTCTCCACACAGCCCCTGGAAACAAAAAGCCTTGCACAGGAACAAGCTCCAGCTGCAGAAGATATTTGTACTTTGTCACAATCTCTGTTGAAGTTTTCTGCCTGTGAGTACCAGCCAGGAGGGTTCCAGCACTGGCAAAGTCTGTGCTGGGTTCAGATTTCAGCAAGAATCCCGGGTGTTCCTCATCTTCACTTAAATGAGGCATTCAACCCTGCTGATTTAGGAGCAGTTTTGACCTGCCTAAATTACCCTCTCTCCAACCAGCTGATTCTTAAGCTGCAATTTACCCTGGGGGCAGAAGAGCAGTCGTGATCTGGAGAATTTGTTGTGCAAAAGGCTGAATGACCCACTGATGCAGACAGAAACAAATGGAGACCAAACTGAAGGAATTCTGCTGCACGTCAGGAACACTGACCCCAAAACCACAATTCTCCTCCTCACACTTCCCTTCCCATCAGAGCAGTCACAGCAGAGCCATCCTGAGGCCTGCACCCATTGATAACCACTCTTCAGTTCCACGTCAGAAGTTGGTGCCACACCAGAGAAGGGGGGCAGAGGATGCAGGAGTGGCAGCTCTGAGCTGGGAGCAGGGCAGCCGTGGGAAGATCCATTCCCTGCTCATTTGCTGGGGCAGAATGGTGACAGGAGTCCAAGACTAAGTACTCACTTTCATTACCAGGCAAAAGAAGGGGAAGAAGAATTTTCTCTACTTCTTTTGATTTCAGGAGTGATTAGGTTCACTTGCATCTCTTGAATTGCTCGGAAAGTGTTCTGTCTCCCTCTTTACAATAAAAGGGATAATATATTTTATTGTAGCATTTTCACTCAAAAGAGACTGGAATCATAAAGGACCAGGAAGAGGGGGGCAAGGAGGTATTCTGAGGGCATTAGGATGCTTGAAGAGTTGTTTCACTTTCTGTCTAAAAGCTCTCCATCACCCCTCTTCACATCCTGTAAATAAGAGAGCTGTTTCTCCTGGAAAACAGCATTAGTGGTCATTTTAGGAACTTTTTTTTCTTCCAGGATCTATTATCCTCTGCTGAACTACTGCACACAATTCATCAGGACATTCTTCAGCAGCATCAGCCTGAGTTAAGTCTCACTGCAGACCCCAGTGTTTTGTCACAAAGTAAAATGAATTATCATGGCAACAATGATTTGGAAGGTTCAAAGTATAAATTTTACTTCCAAGGATCCCTTTTATCCTGCCAGCAATTCATCAGCCATTTCCCTGACTCAGGTGCCCAGCCTAGAAAAGCAGGGTGTCATTTGGAATAGATCAATAACCATTGTCCCTGTTATTAATATCAGAAATTAATATTATTAATGGGCTTAAGGGCAATATCTGAGCCACAAGGATGCCCCCACACTCAGCTGTCAGCATTGCCAATCAAGGGTGGCATCCAAAATTCCAAAACACATCAGATTAAACATTGCAGCACTGTTGTTTTTAAAGTTATGCAACAGCACCAATTTTACAGAGCATGGTAAAGGTCGACAGATAAAATATTTGGAACTTTCACTCATGAATATATTTAATTTGCTCCTGCGAGTGATTTCGATTACATTTCACAAAATACATAGCTGCTCCTCGTTTTGCAATTAAAGATTTCTAATAATGCAGTGGAACCTTCTTAATCATTGCTCATTCTAGCATAAAGCAAAGCTTGCTGTGTTTAAAGAGAACCAAGTCATCTTAGCAGCATCCCTTTTTGTTCCTTTTTAGCTGATGAGATCAGAATACTTAACAGCCTTTGCCATATCTGGCTGCAGTGCAAGTGTGAAGAAGAGTAAAACTTGCACAGTGGATTATGGGGCTGGGACAAAACTCAGCTCTGTAATTAGGTTTGGTTCTGTTGCTTAGGTTTGCAGAAAAAGTCAAAATTAATGGTTCTCTGCCTAAGATTCCCCTGCAGAGTCACATCCAGTAATTAAGCATGCTTAGAGACAGGCATATCATATGAATATTTGCCAAAACCATTGATTTATTTTTTTCCTTGCTAAGACCCCATCATTTTTGAGGAAAACAAATAGAAATCCTCAGTGCCTCAACAGTGATCATTTTAATTGCCAATAATGAAGACACTAAAGTAGTCTTGGAACACTCACAGACACTGACACTCATTCCTATAAAAACTCAAGCTGGTCTCAGATATTCAAAGCCCAGAGCTGGTGCTGCAGAACAGTCTTGGGACTGACCAGAGAGAATTTACAGACTCCCCCAAAATCCCCAAAACTGAGCACAGAGTTCTTCCTAACAGAAGCTTCATTTTCATTAAAAAGAAAAATGTGTTCAGGCAAGTTGATGGAGAATGAACCAATCTGAAAGTGCTGAAGTTCCTCGCCGTGCTTTTTAAATGGTGTCTAAACAGTTGGTCACAGATTTATTTATGTTTCAGTGTAAAGAAAGAAAATATTGTCATTTCCTATATGGGAAACAGTTTCCCTAATTATTTGGCTCCTTCTTCTACTACATAAACAGCAATTTGTACCCCTCTCCTTCAACTGGCTGCAATTAACAGCTACATTGCAATAAGCAGATTATGTTAATTAAAAACTCAAAACTATGTAAACAATGGGAAAGCTGACTAGCCGTTTTCTATTTTTGCCAACTGGGAGGAACACAAGAGAAATTAGCACCAAGCTTAATTTTGCTGTTTATAATTCAACTTATTGGTAACAAATTACAGCATTTTAAAAGTATTTTTCAACAATTAACTGTATTTCTCCACACTGTTTGAAGCACATTCCATTTGACAAATTTACATCTGTACAAACTGGGGGGGAAAAAAGAGTGTAAAACAAAAATATCTAAAAAGGTGCTGGGGGAACAGATTTGCACACATCATCACCATAGAGGAATATTAAACAATTTTCCTACCATCCTGAGTCACACTCTCAAAAAGTCATAGCTAAGGACAAAAGTGTAACTTAGTTCTGCTCCTCTGGCAAAAATGAGCAAACTCCAGGAATGAACATTACCCAGCTGACTCCAGTAAATTGTGAACTTTTCCCATATTGCCACAGTTTCACAGAATTTGGGGTTGTCCTTCCCTTTCCAGACCAGGATTGGGTAAGGAGAGTGGGAGTCAAGGGTGGAACTGTGGAATAGTTGTGTTTCCAGGGCTCCCTTCTGGCCGTGGAATTGCATTTAATGCACAGCTGTTGGACTTTCTGTCCAGGAGATGCACTCGGATGACCCCTGTAGATCCCTTCCAACTCAGGATGCTCCAGGACACCTCTCCTTACCCCACACTGGGGGGATGCCACCACCAAGGGAAACAGAAGCACAGAGAGGCTGTGCAAAGAGAGATTTATTGACTGGGAACTTGCTCTTGACCAGACTTTGGGGAAAAAAGAAGAGAAAAAAGGATTGTAGCCCTGCTTCAATTTCATCCAGGAAATACTCTTGGTGGATGAGGGAGGGAGCTCATTTCCTTCCCCTGGTTTGCATGGCTGGACATTGCAGACTGACCACAAGGAGGAGAGCACCAGGGTGGGGAATGCTCATGGCTTCAGCTGAGATGCTGGACTGTTTCCAGGTTTTTTTCTTTCAAAGACTGGGTAGAAAAGAAGATGACAGCACATGGAAATAAGGGACTAGACTTCCAGAGTGGCCGATATAAAAATGCCAGTTCAGTGCATGGTTTCAATTCCAGCCCTGAACCAAGCTGCTTTAGAAAATGGCAATGGTCTCAGAGGATGTGAAAGTTGCTGCTGGATGCATCATTCACAGCCCCTTAGGAGGCCACAAAATGCTCAGTGCACAGCAACAAGCAGCAGCAGGGGAAGCTGGAGGAGGGCAGGCATTTAGGAGCACTCTCCACATCCTTAGAGTCTGCACCTCCTGTCCTCGAGTAGTTTACAGGGAGGGAGAGTACTGGGGAGTTTCATGTATATTATGTTAGAAAAGACATTTCCTGTGTTTTAAGGGCAGCTCTGATTTCCCATCTCTGCTCCCCGCAGAGCTCCTGGCTGGTGGGAGGGCTCCTCCACATCAAAGTGCTGTTGATCATTTCACTTTTTGTATTTCCACTGTTTTCCTTTCGGAGACATGAACTTTAAATGAGCTGCTGTAAAAGCTTCTTGGGGTCAAAATAGAGGAAATCACATCCACCACAGAGACAGGCGCTGCAAAAACCCCTAATATGACCATTATGTTCAACTCAGCAGTCCTTTCCTGTTGGTAGGGTTTCAATACAAGCTTAGCATCAAGCCAGGCTGTCAACACCAATGAAATCTATTTCTGTGACATTGAAAGAGCTCTTGACCAAAGTCAATCAGTTTAGGGAATGTGTTTTGTTGGTTTTTTTTTTAATTTTTTTTAATAGCACCTGGAAACAAGACAGGAGAAGAGTGAGGTTTTAACAGAATTGCTGCTTTTTCTTAGCTCCAATGAGGTGAGGAATATGTACCAAGTAAACCCATTTATTCTAGGAGCAGCACATGCAATGTTTGATGGTAACAGCTGCATTTCAGTCTGGCCATTTTCTCAGAGTCTTGTTTCCTAACAGAGTTAACCCTTTTGCCTTTTCAGAATAAATGTCTTTTATTCTGGAATTGCTGGAAGGGTTCAGATCTTGTTGTGAGTCTGTTTCTGGGTCAACAAGGAGCAGCCCTCAGGCCCCTGGCTAAATAACTTCAGTGTTCATACTATGGAAGGAAGTGTAATCCAGATCCTGTCACTGAGCCCAGGACTTGAGGCTACAGCTCCTTTCAAGATCAGTAAGAGTTCACTTTCTGAAGTCTCTTCATCTCAGAAGAGGATGATGATGATGATGATGATATAATCATCATCATCAATATGACTAAGACTCTGTGCATAAAGCCAAATGGTGGGCCATGGCAATACTGCAGTTTCAGACAGTGGCTGGGCTGGGTTTTTTGGTTTTCTTATTAAAGCACAGCTCAGGGAATTATATTGAAATAACTTAAAAGGTGATTTCAGAGTGAGGCAGGTAAAAGTTAGTGACAAAATAACACAGGCCATATTTCATTGTCTCTGTGCAAGGGAGGTATTGCTGTGCTAAATCATCTCCCATTGTTCCTCCTTTTGGGCTCCTGACTCAGTGCCCAGAGTGAGAATCCTGTTCAGCAGAAACCCAGCCAGCTCCTGCTGCCCACCCTCCTGAGACCCCCCAGAGCACTGGCATCCCAGGGGCTCCTCAGGGACAGCAACATTTCCCATTTGTGACTAAGATCCCCTTGCTTTTAAGGTTTGGGGTTGTTTTTAAGAAGGGCTGGCAGAGAACCACAACCACGGCTGCTTTCCTGCCACTGCCATTCCCTGCCCCACCAGGGGGATGGAGAACTCCAGGGAGATGTGCAAGCTCACCTTCAGTGTGACAGCCCTGAGTGACCAGAATTTTGAGCTGACAAGGACATAAACTCTTGTAGGTGAAGTGTGTTATTGATTTGTATGCAGCTACAGTGCAGAGATCAGGGGAAGTTCAAGGCTATACACTGTCATTTAAATTCCTCTCAGATTAGGGAAAAAAAAATCTAATTACTTTCATTGAGGTACACAAAATCAAAAATCTATTTTAGTATTTTGAATTCTAAATTGATCAATTCCTTTGTGCCATTTACCTCTTGAACTGATGGAGGCTTTGATACATTGTGTAAAGAACAATTATATTTTAGAATAAATTAAAAGCAAACATACTGCTTGTAAAACTGAGCCACGGATGTTCTCTTCTTGTGAGTATTTTAAAACAAATAAAATCAAGATCATGACTCAAAAGGATGCAAGAGAAAAAAATGATTATTTAAAAGGCTCTCATTACTTTTAATACAGATGACCCAGGAGTGATTCACCCTCAGAGGAATCATCCCTGATTGGTCTGATGGTTCATTCCTGCTCTGCTCATTGGTATTAGTGTTTTATCCACCACTTGCCTCATAATCAATGCCTTAAAAAATATGCATTCTAAGGAGTGCACAGAAATGAACTCATTCCACTCCATTTTCAGTCTCAGGCCCATTTAAAATAATCTCATCTGCTTGACACAAACAAGTCTTGTTCAGCCCTTCTCTTCCCCCAGCTTGATTCAGCTTTTCCCCATTGTTGTGGCAGAGCTCTCCAAGGGTGTTTGATCAGCAATCCTGCCTGCCTGCTGTCCTGTGCCACCGACTGCCAGGGGCCCTTTGTGAGCCAGCATTCCAGTAACCATGTGGGGACTCGTTAGGGAGCTGCTGTGTCAAGAAGAGGAATGAACAATAAATTAGAATAAAATGGAATTGCGTTTGAAACTTGGCTGGAGGATTTTGCATTTGTGAGGACAAAGGACATTTGACAATCTGAGTCATCTCGCAGCTTTGCCTGTAGCAAATGTCAAATTAGCTCTTAATGCTCCAGGGAAAGGGATTGAGTCACAGCCTTGCTCAAAGTTAAGAGGCTCATCAGTAAATCACTGGCAATATTAACAATTATGAGCTGCACATTAATATGGCAAAAAACACTCTGAATATTATGCTTACAACAGAAAGCCAAGAGGTGAACATAATTTTCCTTCCAGATCCCTGTGCTGTCTCCCAGTAACTACAGCTTTAAATTGGGGTAGGCAGGGCAAAAAGAAGTGAATAGATTCAAGATTTTCTGAATGCCATGTCCTGACAACCACGCCATAAGAAGGAAATCAAGCCCTAAATCTGGATTTAGCAAAGTATAAAAGTGAGGTGAGGAAGAGAAGTGCTTACCTGCACATAAATTCAAGGTGCTGGTCTGTCATTCCTAAACTCACACTCAGCAGGATCCTGCAGTGCCCTCCCTCCTCCCAGGCACCTCTGGCTCCAGCCCTTCCCTGCAGCAGCTGCAGGATGTGCCCAGGTGCCACCAAGACATGGCTCAGGTAACTCAGGGACATTGTGCCCGTCCTGGGGAGGGGAAGGGCTGTGTCACATCCACCAGTTCCAGTCCACCCCAGGAGAAAAACATCACTTTTCTGTTATCTGCACTGGAGGGTGATGTCTCTCCAGTTTCCTCACACACACACAAGAAACTCTCAGAGTTACACTCTCTGATGCCTGAGAGCCCGAAGTTGTTCCACAAAGCTCAGTCCCTTTGGAGGATTTGGGTCAGAGGGTGCCCTGGTGTTAGAGAGGCTCACAGAGAACCGCTGCCTTTGAGCTGTTTGGAAAAATGCAGTGTATTTCCAGGCCAGCACCTTCACTGTCATCTCATGCATCTTTTATGGACTGGCTTTAATGACAAGGAAAGCACACCCGTGTTTTATTTGCAGGATTGGAGATAAGGCTGAACTTCCCTGCAGGATGATCAGCATAATTCCACCCCTTTGAAAATCCCCGTGGGCCTGGCTCAATATCCCCCACAATATTATGAGGAATCCATCGTGCCAGGCTCTCCACCACTTTCAAAGACACAATTCTACCATTTGCTGGCATGAAAGGGGGCAGAGGGGAACAGAATCAGAGATGTTGTGGGAATGGCCTGAGGCAGGGTTGCATTGACAGCTGATAATGACACTGCAGGACAGCTTCCTCGGCAGCAGGCTCTGCCCTTTCAAGCGCTGGCACTCTCTAATGAAGTCCCCTGCACTGACAAAAGAGCCATGATGAGAACATTCACCACCTGAAGAGTCTCTTCAAAGCGACACCAGAGAATGAAATTTCCCCAGCTCTGCAAACCCTGCGCTAATGGAACTTCGAGGGGGATTGGTTGGTCAAAATTCATCAAAAAAACCCCAAAATCCTGAAAGCCAACACCATAAAAACTCAGAAACAAGCAGAGAAATTAATTATGATGGGGAACTCCACTGATGGGTATTTTCACAGGACTATTTTGTGTATCCCAGCAGAGGCATCTTTCTACTCACCAAATTCTTTGCCTGGCACACAAAAATAGGATCAAAGGGGTTTTGTGATAAGGCTTTTGTTTGGTTGGTTTAGTTTTGTTTTTCTTGGGTTTTTTCTTTATTTTTTTTCTCTGTGAGACTATTTATCTGCTTCTGGCAAAATCTCTAGCAAGGTCTGATAAAATAGGTCATTGTATAGGAAACAATTTCCTTCTCTTCTTCAGAAAAAGACAAATAGGTTTAAGATACTGATTTCTGAACACCAACATCCATGCTCAAAAACCACCTCCACCTTGGCAAAGACCTCAAATGAAAACCACAGCCAGGGATTTTATCTTTCTTCTTGTCTTTTCCAAAAGAACCCCAAAAACTCAGGTGGTGCTGGTAGCTCCACCTGCACGAGCTAACAAGGATATTTAAGCCAAACTGCAGGCATGTGTAAAATAAAGAATATTGGCACCAACATTGAGACAAATCCCTGGAGAAAGGGAAGCATGGATGTAATTTGCTCAATATCTCCCTTTTTTTGTGTTTGCAAGTGGAAGATTCCTTTTTTCTTGGACTTTTTAATGTGGATTAATAAGCAAGGGACTTTCTGCATGTAGGAACAGGTTAAGCACCCGAGAGGAGCTCAGAAGAAAAACCAACTGAACAAACAAATAATAAAAGAAATCAAAACAGAAAAAGAGTAATTAAAATAATTTGTTTCTCTTGTACTAAGAGCCCTGAGGAAAGGAATCAAGCTTTATGCACTAGCTTGATGTAGGGTCTTTTCTCTTTCCAGGGAAAATATCAATGAAAAACATCCCGAGGGACAAAAAAATGGATGATCTGAGTTTAATGAAGGTTGACAATGACTATTATTGATGTCCTCATCCCAAATGACAGGAGGTTTAGGAGACTTTTAGAACATATTGACGCTGAACTGCTTCAAATGCTTTTTTTTCTTTTTTCCTTTTTTTTAAAGTTAATGTACTGCCTGCTTCAGGGGTAGTGTTGGGAGAGTTGATGTGCAGAATGACATTTGTCACCCTTTGTTCCCCAGCTCAGAGCACTTTCTTCCTGTTGGAGATCTCTCAAACTGAGCAACAGCTGCATTAACACCAATTATTTTCTGCCCAACAATTTTATAGTTTCAAGATGGAAAACAAAGGCAAATCTCAAGCTGAAGAAGAAAGTTTCAAATTTAAGTTCTGCCCTGCCCTCCTCCTACCTGTTTACTTTTCCAAGAATGTCAATTCAGGTGCTGGAATTAAAGGAAAATGAGAAGTATTTCCACACCAACATGATGGAGAGTGCAAAGTGGCATAAAATATTCTTCCAAACACATCATCAATTTATGTTGGACAAATTCACTAAACACTTACAAGGGAGATAAGAAATTGGGGAAAAAAGAAACATTTTCATCTGCAGGCCCTGAGTGTGTCCTCGAGAGGTCATCTCACTAAAAAAGTCATCTAAAAAAAGTTGACTCATGAAATCCCCACAATTGCCCCTGCAATCCTCTCCAAAAAATCCAGAAGTGTAGGTGTGTTCCTTATGAAACACTTGCCACATGTAAAACTGGACTAAAACTGCTGTCACTCACTCTGAAATTTTGTGTTTTCTAACTTCAGATTTATTAAAAAACCATTTGAAATACCTCTAACTTCTCCAGATGTCAAACCTTTAAACTAAATGCTCAAAACACGAGGCCAAGTTTTTTATCTACAACTGGGCACACTGGGAATGTTTTCTTGAAAAGGGAATAATCACACAATTCCTGAGGCTTTAACATCAGCAAGGCAAACCTGAAGTTTAATTGCACACCCAGGTTACCCTGCACACCTGTAACATCCTCATAAGTCATTAGGAGTATCTGGAAGTAGAAGTTCTCCAACTCATTAGTATTAAAGCCTGGAAAATGAGATTTTATTAAACAAATTTATCTTTGCATAAAGCAAATTCTGCCTCTGCACTGCCTGTGACAGGCAGCTTCAATCATCTTTAAGACACAAAGTTCTCCCTCATTCTATTTTTCATTTGAATCACAAAACTGTTGCTACGAAAGAAACAAACTCTAATCAAGAAATAGGAGTGTAATAAAATGAATTTTTTTTGCTTTACACTATATTTTTGGTCAATACCAAGACCTACACTTGTACAGAAGACCAGAATATTATTGTTTATTTCAAAGGGAAGGCTCATTAAGGTTAAAAAAGGCAGATCAGACACTGTCTGCATCATAAAACATTGACCAAGTTAAACACATGGCCACCTCAGACTGGATGCCTTGCAAAAAGAATTCCTTTGCAGGTGAAAACTTCTTTAGATATTTTCTTTGAAAGAGGACAGGACTCCAAATGTGCCTGAGAATCTTGTGGCAGAGACACAACTTGGGAGCCAGCTGTACAAACCCCACAGTATTTATGTGAGAGGAAAACCCCTTTAAAAAGGAAACCCCAGCCATTATTTCATACTGAATTTAGAACCTCGTGCTAAGTTTCCTGCTTGTCCTGAGCTGAGATTTACCAGCAATGCCCTCTCCTGCTCCTGCTGGCTACAGAGATTCCTTCAGAAAACTGAAGAGCAGCAAAATGTGTGAAATGACTTCAGGGAGCAAAGGTCTCCATAGAACCTTTAGGTAATCCAAACAAATTCCTCTAATTCAAACAAAACCATCACCTGTAAAACAAATGTTCTTTGCTCTCACAGACCATCACCACTAAACTTTCAAGAAAAGGAGTTGCCCTCAAATGAGGGAGAGGAGAGGGGAAACAAAATTAGCCAGGCAATAAATCTGTCTATTAATTTAGCACTTAATACATCCCAGCTTGGCTTTAGCTTGTAAAAAGGTTTTCATTGATCCTTGTCTATTACACTTCACCCATGTTTTAAAGAGTGATGCTATTCCTATTTCCCAGCAAATCTGGGCCATGTTCTAGAGTGACTGTCCAGGTCAGCACCTCGATACCAAGTTTACAGCATGCTTAGGGAAGTAATCAGAACAAACCATTGTCTGATGCAGTTCTTTATTCCCACTAAAGCTGCACAGAAATTGCAGTCAGTGTGGAAGTAGCCAAGAGTTATGGACTGTCAACATGCTGATAGGAAAATAAACAATGTAAAAGTGAAGCCAGCATTTGAGTCTCACAGCATGGAACAGTGCTGTAATGGTTTAAATCATAAGCCAAATGATTGTTATTATAGAGATAGTGAATGTCATGCTTACAGAAAAATTGTGCATGTTAAAAATGACTGCCATTAAAAAGATAAGTCTCACAGGGGGGAGTGACCTCAAGCCAGTAAACAGACAAAATGTATTACAGCAAAAAAAAAAAAAAAAAAAAAAAAACAAAAAAAAAGAAAAAGAAGTCTTGTCTAATTTCCAGATTCAGCTATCATTTATAATACTCCTTATTACCAGGAGAAGGCTGGAAGAGACAGATACAAGGGCAGTAGACTCAATTATTTATTTATTTTCAAGCCACAGAATCCCAGTCAGATTTAATAGCATGGCATCTAAAATATGCATGTCTGAAAAGAGATCCTGGCTCTTTGTAGGCAGGTAACTATTGGTAACTTGGTAACTATTCTGCACACAAACAACATTATTATATAAATATCAAATAAATAAAAAAGAAAGCTAAGGCTGACCCATAGAAACTCAGAGAATCATTTTCCTCCACCATTAACACAGAGATGTGCTCCTCATCCCAAAGACAACTGCACAGCCATCCTGCTGGTTACAGCCAGAGGAAAGCACCAGGAAAGGAATCTTTCAAGCACCATTTCAGTTTGCTGGCCAGGCCAGAAGCAGGAGAGTCCCTCCACGGGACAAAACCCAAGCTTACTTTTCTCCCAGCACATTTAGAAAACTCCTAAAATCAGCTTTGTTGGGGTTTTTGGGTTGGGTGGTTTTGGGGTTTTATTCAGCTATAGTTGGTAGAGAATCTACAAATATTTTTAGAGGCTTTTTTCCTGTAGTGGCTTATGCAGCATATAACACAAGAAGAATTTGCTGTGCACAGTGCATGGACAGTCTCACTGATCTTGTGATCACCATCTCCTTCCAGCCACAAACACCAATTTAGACACACCCAAGGCCATAAGCTCTGATCTGGATTTTGAGCACACATTTATTTCTGCACTGTGCTATCAAACATCCTTGAGGACACTACGCAGCGTTTCAAACTCTCTCAGAATGGAAATCTCAGCTTACACACCTCCTGATGAGAGCCAGCTTTGTTTCCAGCAGAGCTGATGCTCAGGCTGGATTTGCTGCCCTTACACAATGACTTCTCTGAGTTTCCAGGATGCCACAACAGCACAAAGTCACACTGAGACAGACAAACAGCGCTGGAGCAGAGCCCTGTGTGGCAGGATAACTGCACACCCCTGCACTCAGGGTTTGCACAGCCCTCAGTGCTCTCTCATTCCCAGATCTCCTCAGGAAACATTCAGACCTGCTCCTGCCCAGCCCTGGCATCACCCCAGAGCCTCCCCAGAGGTGAGGAGAGCAGCAGCAAGCACCCTGAGTGTGCTGCACAGATTCCTGTCTGTGCTGTGCCCCTGAGCCAGCCAGCAGAAGCAGACTCTCCACTTCTCTTATTACCACAGCCATGCAGAATGAAAAACTGGGATTTCTCTATTTGCTTCTCTCTCCTTCGTCTAAGGAAGGAGCATATCCTCCCCCTTGGGCATGCAGGCAGGCTCACAACTGATTGCCCATTCAAATTCGAGTGGGTTATCCACGGAGCTGCAGCTTGCTCCCAGAATAGGGCTGCAGGGTGGAGGGGATTGTGTAAAAAAAGTGCTCTTTATTCCTGGGAGAAGAAGTTCCTTGACTTCTAGCTATTTCAAAGACTCATTATTTACTGGCAATGAAATCCACTTGGAAAGTAATATGTGAGAGAAATGCTCAGTACAGAGCAGGAGTTGAAGGGCAAAAATCATCTTTGTAAGTTATTCTCAAGGCAATCACTTCATATCTCATTTCATTATGCAGCATATTTTTCAGGTATTCATTTCAAGTGTATTTTTTAAAAGAAAACATCGAGCTCACTATATGTTGAGACTCCTAAAATACCATTATGCATTTGAAGGATTTTATGCTCAAGGCCAGTAGTTCCTCATTTCTGTTACGTGTGAAACTAGATGAGAAAATAAGATTATCACTCTCAGAGCCCTTTAGGAGAAAACTGAGTTAACGTGACAATTCAAGTTCATGGAAGAAGGTACTTGTGCAAAGTGTGCATGACTTATAAATTCATTTAACATTGACTTTGCAATTAAGTTTGCTTCCTCCCTCACAGAAACTGCAGCAAGCTTGGGAATGTCGTGGGTAAATGAAGTAGCAGTGAAGGAGGCTGAACTCAAGCACTGCCTTTTAAATACCACTTGGATAAATGCATTTTTCCAAAAGTGTCCAGATACCCCAGAAGTGCTCATCAAAAATATATTAAAAACATTAAAAAAAATACAGTTGGGATTTTAATGTTCAGAGGGAAAATGTCAGCAGCAGAAGGAAAGGAGAAGCAAAACTGCCCCAGTCTGGTTAGGGAGAGGTAATATCCAGCTCAGTTTGTTGTTGCTGTGTCCTGGAGGGCAATTTCTGTAACTCTGGTGGTATCTCAGGGCTGGTATGTAATGCATTTAACAATGCTAAATGTTAATGCAATTTAATTTGCTCATTGCTGAAATGCCCTCTGAAAGACTTGTGACAGAAGCACGGAGATGGATGTGGATGAAGGGTGAATAGGAATGTGGATGTGGAAGCACCAGAGAGCAGCAGAACAGACAAGAAAATAATGTTCTGTACTGATAACAGAGGAAATTACAGCCAGCAATAAAATGAAGAATGTGCTTCTTTTGCCAAAACCAGAAATCCTGCTCTGTGACAGAAGCACAGACCTCAGAAACACAATGGGATGGGAAACAGGATTCAACTGCTGATGTCTTTTGTCCTGAGCAAAATCAGTTTCCTTACAGATTTTGTCAACAAATCCCAGCCTCAGCTGGTGCAACTTGTCACACAAGTAGAAAAAGCAGAGCCTCAAACTTTCAGCTGCAAAGAAATGGTTGCAGAAGGAAAATAAGTGATTTAAATGCCATTACTTCTCCAGCAAACATCCACAACCTTCACTGAGAACTGGCCTTCTCAAAAGTTTTCATGGAACTACTTATGCAGGATAAATGGATAAAACGAAGACAAAGTGATAATTTTCATACAGTATTAAGCTTAATTTTGCCTTCATGTGGTGCCCTTGTGTTTACATGCCTAGACTATAAATCATATTTAGGGGAGAAGAGACAGACACCTTTGTGCAAGCCCCAGCCTCTTGTAGCTGAGGTGAAATCCCAGCACTTTGAAAGAGCCTCCAGAAATGAGTAGCAATGGAAAAAAGAAATAGAAAGAAAATAAGTCAAAGAGTAATAAACTCTTGAAATAAGCAGAAATAAGTCTGGAGAGGAGAAGGTGCTCAGATGACTGCAGAGTCCAAAACCACAGAGCCAAGAGGGCTGAGACAGAGTTTGGCAGATTTACACCTCCAGCCTGACGCCTTGGGAAGGCTGCCCTCAAACAGAGGCTGGGCAGAGTTAGAGAATTAAAGAATAAAGCAGGGATTGATTCCAAGGATCTCCTCCATGGCTCCACCTTGGGCAGCACCAGAGCCCAGCCAGGGCTGCCCCCAAGATGACCCAAAATGGCCCCAAAATGCAGGGCCGAGCACGGGGTCTCTCCCTGGGATCAGCTCTGCTCCATTTGCACCTTGCAGTTCATTGTCCCAGCCCAGCTTCAGCCCAGGCAGTCCCACCCTGCTTGTTTTTCTCTCTCCAGCCCATGGGGTTTGTGCTCCTGGGCTGGGATTTGGCTCATTTGTCCTTGGTGCCCAGCTGGAGCAGGAATTGTTTTGTCTCCCTGCTCTGTGCACAGAGCTCACCATCCCATAATGTGAAGCTCAGAACTGCACACTACAGCAGCACAGAATGTGAAAAATATAAAAGATAAACCCTGAGGCATCATTCCCCCAGCCTGCTGCCCTCAGAGCCCCAGACACAGGAGGGGAGCAGAGAGCAGGGCCAGGGCTCAGCACCACTGCTCACCCGGTCCCTGCCAGGCACTGAAAATCTGCTGCAGTCCCATCATCTCCTGATTGCAGCAAACTCAGTGCAACAGGAGTTCACCTGTGGCTGGCCTATCAGCTGAGCTCAGTGCTTTAATCTGTGGAGTAAACAGTAAGGAGGAAATATTTTTGACCTTGACTTTGTTTACCAAATTCCCTTATAAGGTTTTTCCCCTGTTTTTTTTTTTATTATCACTGATCAAGATGTGATCTCTCTCTCTTATGATGTAAGAGATAAGAATGATTGATGATGTAAAGATCCTGTTGTTCAATTAAAAAATGCAATGAATAATTAGAAAGAAGCAGAGGGGGAGGAACATTCTGGTGAGCATGGGATGCAAACCTTCTCAAGGGTCAAAGCCTGCAAATCCCAAAGGCAGTCAATTCTGCAGCAACCACACTGAGTGACAAATGCCAACTGCATCCAAACAAACCTTTTTGCCACACTGAAATGTCTCAAAGTAAAGACAGTTTGCAGTACTGAGACTGGAAGGGCTCATCAGAACCCTCTGGAGACACAGCATTTCAAATCTTTTTTTTTTCCTTCAAGTTTGGAAGCTTCCTACTCTTCATAATGTAATTGTAGCCTAATTTCATGCAGCATCTCAGTTAAAGAGTGTGCAAAAGTGTAAAGCTTTGCCATCTGGTCTCTACAACACAGCTGCAGACAGAGAATATCACCACAAGGCACCAAAGGTTTTGCCAGAATTCAGATAAATGGAAGTTTAATAACTTTTCTTTGCAGTAGTCACTTTGTATCAAAATACAAAATTTCTATTTTGAGTTTACAATGTGCCTTGGAGTCAGAGGAATAAAAAAAACCCCAACAAGTATATAAAGAGATAATTTCCTGCACTCCTGAAATAAATCCTTCTTTGGTAATGAGGGATTGAAGAGTGTAGCAAATCAAGAACATTATGATGTCCAAACATAAATCTTTGCAAGTCTAGCAAGGTGCAGGGAGTTTGATTTCCAGAGAGCCCCAACCAGTAGAGGAGCATGTTTGGAATTTGGGATATCTAGCCATGAACAGCACAAACAGAAGAGCTTCCAGCAAGTTCTCTTCCAAGCCCTGATTGCAGGGAGGCATTCCCCGAGGATGCAGCAGCTCTTAAGTCCTGCCTGTTGCACTCTTAGCTCCATTTCTGAGCTCTGGGGTTAACTCAGCCTGAACACAGCCCAGATTAACTTAAGTGCTCTGCACTAATGGGATCATGATGCTGGAAACTCTGACCTTGCCCTCCCTGACCCCCGAAGCATCCTCAGACTGTAACAGCCTTTGAAAGCCTTTAGCAAACATTACTAATTATAACTGCCTTTTTCTAGGTTTAAAAGCAGTGAAACATGGCTTTCAGCCTGACTCAGGCAGTGCTGGAAGACTCAAGAAGAAATCTCTCCTTTCTAGCCCCAGAACTTCTGACAAATGTAGAACTTTGCTGTCTTGCAGTGATACGAGAGACCTTCCCATTACTCGATTACATATTCAGGTCTCACACAGAAAATTATTAACTTCAGGTATAACTTTGTCTTATTAAAGCATTACAAAAAAGCCCAGAAAGAACTATTAATGAACATGGTCAGCACTGCCTCAACATGCAGTTTCTGAAAACCTTATACTCTTAGGTTGTCACCTGCAAAGACCACAGATACAATTAAGAAATTGTCACCACAGAAATAATTTCTAGCATGTGCATATGTAGACACACACAAATATATTTTTATCCAGTATTAAAACCTATCCAGTATATAAAAAACCCCTCCCTCACAGCAGACCCCCTCCCCTGCCCTGTACAATTTAATGGTTGTAGCCAGTAGAACTGTAGGGGTTATTCAGTGACCAACACAACTGACACTGAACAGAGCAGCCCTTCTCCATCTGAAGTCCCAAAATGACAAAGCAGCCCAGTGACCTCCCAGCAGAGGCTGAGGGGCTCTCACACAAACCTGTGGCACAGCTTCCTGACCAAATTCAACACTGCAGCCATACATCTGCCCCGGCACAGCCTAAACTTTCACTGCAGAGGCACCAGGATCACGCCCATAAATCTGTGCCTCCCACACGTCCTGCTCTCCTCAGCAGCCTTGCTGGAAGGATTTATCTCCACACCCAGCTGCTCAGGGCCACAGAAGCATCTCTGCTCAGTGCAGGGCTCTGACCCTCCCTGCAGGGAAAAAGAGCTACCAGCATGTGCACCAACAGAGCCCCTGAGTCTCCCCAAAACCTCCTAACATTTCATGAAAAGCACATTTACTTGTCTAGTAGATTGAAGGCTGTTGAGATGGGGAGATACACGTTCCCTCCTTAAACGACTGTGAGGTGTGAAGTGGGGTCGTATTTATAGGAATGAGAATACAAGGCTGAATTTCTCACACGTTTTGTTTAAAAGTCATGTTGGTGCACTCTCTCTCCCCCTCCACCCCCTTGCCTTTCCCTTACATCTTTTCTCCAGTAAAGATTTAATTATTTAATGCCAAGTGCAATAACATCAGGAGCAACCAAGAGCATTCTTCCATAGAATACCTCATAGCAGACTAATTAGGACTCTTTGGAGAGGTTTAACAATCCCTGTAGGCAGAGGAGGGAGCTGGATCTGATCTCTTCTAATCCCAGGGACTGCCCTCATTTTTGTTCTGCTCCAGAGGGTTTCCAGGTCCTCCTGTTGTGGGAGCAGAGCTTCACTCCAGCTGTGCCTGGGTGACTTGTTCAGCTCCAAGGAGCTGCTCAGGGCTGAGTGGAACCTCTGTGCCTCTTGTTATGGCCTGGGTGGGTTCCACAGCTCTGATCCCAGCGTGGGAGCAGCTCTTCCTCCCTGGAAAAGGAAACTTGTGTGCCCAGCTCAGAGCAGTGAACTGCACCAGGAGCACCCTGGAGGATCTCTGGCTCTGCCCTTGGCTCCCTGCAGGATGGAGAAGGCACAATGGCAGCCAAAGGGGGAAGCCACGTGGAGAGCACGTTTTCATTTCTGGCAGAGCACAGAGTCAGAGAATGGCCTGGCTTGGAAGGGACCTTAAAGATTATTTCATTCCAGACCCCTGCCATGGGCAGGGACATCCTCCACCATCCCAAATTGTTCCAAGCCCTGTCCAGCCTGGCCTTGGACACCTCCAGGGATCCTGGGGCTGCCACAGCTGCTCTGGGCACCCTCCCAGGCAAGGATTTCTTCCCAATATCCCATCCAGCCCACCTGCTCTCCACACCTTTGTCCCAAGTCCCTCTCCAGCTCTCTTGGAGCCCCTTGAGGCTCCAGATGTTGCTCCAAGGTTTCTTTGGAGCCCTCTCCAGCTGACAGCATGCTGTGGGCAGGGGGGTTCACAGGCTGCAGCAGCAGCACAGGGACCAACAAACTTCTCTCTCAGTTTTGAGCTCCTGCCCTCCTCACGTTGCCATCACCACACTTCAAGCAGCCTGAGTGGGACTCTGCAGTGCTTGAGAGGAACACAACCAAATTAATAGACCTGGTCTGAACATTGCACCTGATTGCAATGGAATGTGTTATTTATTTGGGCCATTGGCTTTAAGTGGTGTAAAAACATCTCTGGATTGCTAATAGTGCCCAGTTACCTCTCACCTTATTTCAGATCACTGATGTTTGTAATATTTCTGCTCTTCCTCATGTTCCTCAGTATTGCCATTGAAAATTCAGCAGTAATTAGCTACTATGTGAAATAAGAGCATGAAATAAGGACTGTTTATTATTATAGCATGAAAGAGTTTCAAATTGCAATGCTCATTGAAATCCACATAAATCTTCCCCCCCAGTTAAACTAACCTAAGAAGATCTCTCCATTAAAAAAAGAAAGTTGCAATGTGAGCATTACCTATGTCACCCTAGAGGGCTGATCTTTAAACCAGACCAAATGTGAAATTTTCAACACATTTTAAAGTCGCTGCTCTTTATTTTTACCAATTAATGACTCTTTTGAACTTCACCTCGTGATACTTATTAGCCTTCTTAAATATACTGGAGGTGATGCATTCTGCATTTGTGTCACTCATTAATCAGTGCTCAATGAGAGCTGTCAGGAAGCTGCTGCCTTTGATGTCTCATTGTTCAGCGCATTCTTTCTTGCTGGTAGTTAATCAAACGCTTCCCTGCTGTGGTCAAAGCACAGCTTGAGAGCAGTTTCAGGGGTGATCCAGCACTAAAACATGGAGCTGATTGTAAAGGTCCAGGGTTTTTTTACATACCATGCCAAAGTGAAAGCTTTCATTTCGCATTCCTTGGCAAACGAGGCAGCCTTGTCCTGCCCTCCTGACTGGGAGGCTCAGAACGCAGCACTGAGCTCTGCCATCTCACTGAGGCACGCTGCCATGACTGACTAATTAGCTGCAGTTAGGAAATGAGCTGCAAAGTTTCCACTGTCAATCACAGCGAAATAATGTTTCTCTTTTTTTTTCCTTCCTTTTTTTTTTTTTAAGAGTGGAATTTAAATAATTGTCAAAACGCTTTAAAACTTCAGGGGGTGGTAAGTCAAATGAAAGCATCCAACAGGGAATAATGTCTGTCCTGGGATAAAATGAACATTTTCATTTCTAGTGTTTGTTCAAGCCGGATTTATACTGAAAATATTCAGGAAGAGATTCTGCAAAAGCAAGAAGGGCAAACTGAAAACAAGGGAAGGAACAGCTTAGAGGAGAATGAAAGACAAGAATGAAATGGGACCAGGAACAATCACTGAAAATTTAAAAAAAAAAAAAAAATTGAAGACTGACTATTAGAAAATACTGCATGTTTTATTGGCAGTTTGGCACTGCTATGCTTATATGTTTAAAAAGAAATCCCCAGTGTTTGGAATCTTTGCAAAGATGCTAAAATCTTCCTGTTTCTCTTTTCACAGACCTGAAAACAGGCCATGCCAAACAGTTGCTGCTGTGTAGTGATCTCTCAGATTAGTACATCTTACCATTTTCTTCCACTTGTGAATTTGGAAGTTTATGTAAGACTGAAGTAAAGAAAAAGAAAAATAAAGAAAATAAACACAATTTACTTTTAGAAAGAAGGCTGTTATACCACCTAATCCTTTTATAAATATAATAATGACATTTAGCAAGTGGTGCCCAAGAAGAAGTCAAGGAATTTTTAGCTTGTTTTACCCAGTTTTAGCCAATCTTCTCTTCTGCTGTTCCCAGAGTTCCTCTCCTGCATAAAATCTGGTGACCATCACCAATTGTTGAAACACTCAAATTAGTAAGACAAGAACTTGAGCAGGAAAGGGGATTGAAAGTAAATGATCATTAAGGTCCCTTCCAAAGCAGTCTAAGATTCTATGATGTGTCATTTTAAATAAAACATTGTGAAAGTCCCTTTGTAGTCGGGACCTCAGAACCCAGACGTGGCACAGATAATGACAAAGCCCATCTGTACAGCTCTGAGATCTCTGTGCTGTCTCGTGGCTTTCATGAGAACACAGACCTATAATTAAAATAAGAACTTGGTGGACTCTTTAGAGTCTAACTTTCACTTTGTTACCTGCTACTTCCCATTTTTCTCTTGTTTGAAACTGAACAGAAAAGATTATGCTTTAGCCCACAGGCACTTTCTTTAGATTTTTTTTTTTTTCAAATGGCTGAGGGAACAAAATATTTCCCTTTCTCTAGACACTGACATTCCACCTCACTCAAATCCCCCTGACTTCAAGCACCATTTATTTCCTCTGTTCAAGACTGGGTATAAAAGCACTGAGTTAATACGTGGTCTGCTCACGGTGGGTACAAAGCACCTCTCAGTGTGCCCTGTGATCTGCAGAAGGGCAGGGTGAAAACTGAGACAACCTGAAGGCTGGAAATCCCTGATGCACTAATGGCAGGCACTGACCTGCTCAAAATGCAGAGGGTAACGTGCCATGGTCTGGGGCAGGAACACAACTCCCCTGGAACCTGGCTGCTCCAAAACCCCCTGCAGTTCACTGACCTGTGCAGGGCTCACGGCTCTGTTCTTGGGACAGCACTGCTCAGTTCTTGGGACATCACTGCTCTGTTCTTGGGACAGCACTGCTCTGTTCTTGGGACAGCACTGCTCAGATTTTGGGACAGCACTGCTCAGATTTTGGGACAGCACTGCTCAGATTTTGGGACATCACTGCTCAGGTTTTGGGACATCACTGCTCAGTTCTTGGGACATCATTGCTCTGTTCTTGGGACATCACTGCTCAGGTTTAGGGACATCACTGCTCTGTTCTTGGGACATCACTGCTCTGTTCTTGGGACATCATTGCTCAGGTTTTGGGACATCACTGCTCAGTTCTTGGGACATCACTGCTCAGTTCTTGGGACATCACTGCTCAGTTCTTGGGACATCACTGCTCAGTTCTTGGGACATCATTGCTGTGTTCTTGGGACATCACTGCCCAGTTTTTGGGATATCATTGCTCTGGTTTTTGTGACCTCACTGCACCATTTTTTGGGATGCCACTGCTGTCAGCTGACCCTGCTCCCACTCAGGGGAAAGTGGAGCAAATTCCAGAAGGAATCAGGGACATCCTGAGCCTGATTCTGTGTGATGAACACCTGAGGAGTGCTTCAGTGGGCATTTGGAAAGAGAAGGGAGCCAAACCCAAGGTTTTTTGTGAGATCCAAGTTCAAGCAGCTGATTCTCTTTTTCTCTCCCAGGCACCCAGTTCTTTATGCTGTATCTGTATCCTTGCCTCCAGTGAAGATCCTGAATATTTTGCAGGAATATCACAAGAAATGACTCAGGCAGATTCTGTGCAGTTGTTTAATGCATCAGCCCTCAGTCCAATGAAACTGCAGCAGGATGAATTTGGACTCTTATCCTTCAGGGAGTATGAGGGGATTTGCTCCAGATGCAAAATGACAGATTGCTGATGGCTCTTTACATATATTTTGCAGACTGAGTCACTCACAAAAAATTATGTAAAATAAACTCCCCATAGCCTTTCCAAGGAGGAAACTCTGAGAACATTAAAAAAACCCAAAAAACCACCAGGCAACTATGAGGTAGAGAAAGAAACTGACTGAAAGGTGCTTGTTTCTTTTTTTTTTTTTTAATTGAGTTAATTTGAGAGGGAAAAATAGAAAAAAAAAAAAAAAAAAAAAAAAACAGAAAGAAAAAAGGCAGCTCCCAGAGGAACTTTCCAAAGGTTTTCACCAAGGTGTTTAAAATTTAAGATTTTTGCATTCTGAGCTAAGTGCAAGAAAAAAAAAAGGCTCTTCTCAATAGCCATACTGTGGAATCAAGAGGATTCCTGTAAATTCATCTAGTACAGCACTGAGTCTATTCATATTAGGAATAATTAATTTTCTATTTCATTTTCAGGAAATATAATCCAACTGGGAGGAAGAATTTGACTGAGACTGCATTATTTTTGACCCAACAAATGGGGTAAAGTTCTCGACTCTCTCACAACTAGTATTCTGATGTATAATTATGTAAAGAGAGAAAACCCTGGTATGAAGATTCAAGCTGCAGATGACAGCTGCTTTTCAGGACACAGGCTCTCCTGGTATCTTGTCACAGACTCTGAGATGTCTTCAGCACCCCCATTGTCTCTCTTTTCTTCAGCTTTTTGTCTTGCTGTGATTTTTCTTCCCCTTTTCCTTATTCTCTTTTCCATTGTTCATTATTCTGCCACATTTCCCCATGGGCTTCCAGCTGACTCTCTCCTTGGATCCCATTCTCCTCTCTGCTTTGTCTGCAACCATTTTCATTTTTAAACGTGACTGTGAGCTGCTTTCCCTGCTCCAGACTGATTTCCCTGTGCTTTGCCTGTTTGACAATCCAGCCCCAGCCCCAGCCCAGGGTGTTTTGCACAGAGCTCTTCCTGCCCAGCAGAACTTCCCTCCTCACCAGCAGCTCCCTGCCTGGACCATGCACTCACAGCACTGGCAGCAAATTTGACAGGAACCCCACTTATCCAGGCTGTGTTTTATGAAATCTCTCTGCATGCCAGCCCCTGTTTTCCCTGCCACAGGGAGCTCTTCATTTCTGGAACATGACCTGAACTACTCCCATCCTGCCTCAGATCCAATTCTGTCCTGCCCCACTCCCAGGAATGGAAAATGTCTCTCATCCTTTACTCCTTATTGAAAAATCAATACCTTAAAATATCCAAACCCACAATTTTTTACTAGTTTGGTCTATTTTGCTCATCACACTCCTTCTCCTCATCATTATCTTGTTGCATTTTATTTTTTTTTTCCCTGTTCACCATTACTTAGAGCTGCCTCTTATTGATAGGAAGAGAGGAAAACTTCCCTCCAAGCTGGGCAGTCTTACTGGCTCCATAATTTCAAAATTACCCATACACAGCCTAAAACCCCCCTCTGCAGTAAATAATTTCTATACATAGCCTCAAAACCCCCCTCTGCAGTAAATAATTTCTATACATAGCCTCAAAACCCCCCTCTGCAGTAAATAATTTCTATACATAGCCTCAAAACCCCCCTCTGCAGTAAATAATTTCTATACACAGCCTCAAAACCCCCCTCTGCAGTAAATAATTTCTATACACAGCTTCAAAACCCCCCTCTGCAGGAAATATCTGTTGCTTGTCACAAACAGGAAACTACAGAAGTGATCACATCATCAAGAAGAAATAAAATTACATGGAAAAAGGCATTTTTAACCTTAATGGCACCTGGAAAACATCAAACTCAGACCTGCAGGCTCCTGAGATTCTCAGGGAGGGGAAATGCTTCCAGAGGGAAGCCTGTACCAGCTACATTACAAGGGGTCTGGCTTCCCCTAAGAACACAAGCTGGATCGTGCTTATTGTGGGAATTTCTGTGCTTCTGAGGGGGTTTGGTGTCTGTGCTTTAGGGTTTGGGTTTGGTTTTTTTAATGTAAACATCTTCCCAGTGACTGTGATGAAGTTTTGGAAGTCGGTGTAAATCTGGGAAGTTTAAATATGGTGCAGCTCTGGTTGGGCTGGATTATCTTGGAGGTTTTTCCCAACCTTAATGATTCCAGGATTCTGTACAGGGACACCCCAGCTGAGGGATTTCTTCTGTTTCTTGAGGGAACACTCTGGCAAAGCCAAGTACTGATGGTTACCTATGACAGAACTTCCCCTCAGTATTTCTTTGCTATACAAGTAGGAAGAAAGTGCTTAGACTGACTACAAAACTGACTTTTAACATAATCATGTAACAAGATGCAGTTTCATCAAGGCACACACAAAATATTAGACTCCAAACTGGTATAAATACACAACCTGCATAAGTAAAAACACAACCTATAAAAATAAACACTGCGTGTCTGCAGCTCTCCATACAAATCTAGCAGCAGGTACACGTGCTTACATTGAATAAAACTTCTTGACAAATATAAAATCTGACTCCAGCAGAAGGCCAGAGTGCTGCAAAAGGCAGTGTTTCAGCAGCATGAGGGACCTGTACCCGTTCTTTTTTATCAGCTGTGTTTCTAACTTGAACAAAAAGTGTTATCCATCATCTTGACTCAGAACCCAAACCAGTTCTCACAATGTTTCCACCGAGAGGAGACGTACCCAATTTTACCTGGAATTGACACAGTCACCTACCTGAACCTGCACTAGAGTTTGTGAGCTGAAGGTGGAGGTGAATAATCCAGATTTTAATGCTGTGCTTTTCCATGGGGTGACTGCTCTTACCGTGGCTGGAGCACGAGTGACTCGAGCAAGACCAGAGTTTATTTCATCCAAGGGTGATGGCACATTCTCTGCCACAGAAAAAATCCTTCAGGCTGGAAAGTTTCTAACAGGTCCTCCCTAAAGAGGGCAAGCTTTAGCAAACCCCTGCCTTTCTATGCAAAACAACAACACTGCTCATCTGAAAATTCCTTTCTCCTCAAACATGACCAGACTTAGATCAGGTTTGAAATTCCTTGCAAAAAGGAAAATGTTTATTGGATGAACAAGACCATTTCTGGAGCATTCTGTGTGACTGAATCCTTAGACTTTGGGGTTTAATTAATGGCAAAACTCATCTAGATGAGGAAAAAATAAATCAAGTCACAAAGAACTCTTTTATCATTATATAGTTCCTATTTTTCCTCAATTAACTACCGCATTAGCATGGGGTGTATAATATTTAAGTTAAAACAACTGTGCAGTTGAGATCTCAGCAATTGGTAATCCAGTTATTTTGTGTGAGGAAAATAAAGATGTTTTTTAATGCAACAAAGAGACAGCTCTTCCTTCCTTCCCTGCTAATCTAACACTTGTTTAGAGAGTTCCTCTCTGAGTGATTTTTCAGTTAAAGAGGAGATGCTTTTGGTTGTATTTTCATGGGAAACACCACAATTTTCCTTCATGCTCTGCCTTGCAAGGCTTTGCCCACAGGTGTGCAGGAAGATATCTGAAGCCCTGCAAGGGCACAACAGAGGCTGCTGAACTGCATTGAGATTTGAGGGGTTTGAAATGCAAATTGGCAGCAACAGTTGTCCCAGGCTGTCAGACAATCAAGAGCCTCCAGCTCCTCTCTTCATGAAATACAGCGAGAGGCAAGCAAGGACCAGCCAGCCCTAATCAAGAAGAATGTTTCTGTAATTAGATGGGATTGTTTGTTAGCCCAAGAAATTAGAGGCAGCTCATACAGCACAAACAATAACAGAGTTTATTGCCTCTGTAGTAATTTTTTCTCTTCACAGTCTCATGATTTGCAATAACATTCTGATTTTCATTTTAAGCTGTTTGGATTTTGCTGTTCCCAATGCCTTACTTTTGGGATGTAATGAATGAAGATAATTTCATTATCTTAATAATTTACCATCCCAATTATGCTGTGGTAGTTTGGGGAGGGGGGTGTTTCTTTGTTTGGGGTTTTTCTTCATAAGAAAGCCAAGAGAAACTGCTCTTTTTTGACATGCCACCTTCCCCTTTTTATATCTGCCCCTGTTCACCAAGTACAGCCATTCCACCATATGAACATGGCGAGCTGAAGAAGGAACTTCAGTAAAATAAAATAGAAATACTAGCATTTCCAGGTACTTTCTCATCTTCCTAAAAGGCTGGAACAAGGCAGGTGTCCTTGTAGCACTGAAGTGAGATAAAACTGGCTCCTTTCTTGCAGTGGTTTCAGCATCCTTCCAAAAAGGACACCAAGACATCACCTCTTGTGCAGGCAGAAAGGATTTGTGTGCCTGAGCTCACATCCTGCCCTGGATAGATCATCCTGGAAACTGGGGCACCTGCAGAGAGAACCTGCCAGGAACAGGCCACACAAAGACAGTTCAGGTTCCTGTCACACTCGGGACATTTTAGTGTGCTCCAGGAGGGATCATCTCCAAAAGATCACTGGCCTTGGGACAGCAGGGGCTGTGGAAGCTGCAGCTCTGTGCAAAACTCAGCTCTGAGGACAAGTCTGGAGTGATTCACGTGGGTGAGGAGGAATGGCAATGTGGCATGAGGTCACACAGGTGACCAGGACATCATCACTTATTTCCTCTCCTTCCGTGGCTGCTGGG
The DNA here is from genome assembly GCF_027477595.1 of Haemorhous mexicanus. Lineage (NCBI taxonomy): Eukaryota > Metazoa > Chordata > Aves > Passeriformes > Fringillidae > Haemorhous > Haemorhous mexicanus. The sequence goes on from NC_082354.1 coordinate 18,699,442, forward strand.
AGTTTGATGGTGCTGGGTGTGAGACTCCATAAATAAGTCTAGAGGGATTTTAGAGAAAATGGCTCCTTGCAGCTGTCTCCTTCTTTCCTAGCTGGAATTTGTTCCCTGTACCTTCTGTCTCAAATCTTCTCTCTGAACACTTTAATGGGATTTGCCCTTTAAATATCACCAAAAATTTTCAGTAAAGACCAACTATAACCACCTCACATGATTTCAGTGCTCACATACATTGCAAAAGCCTTGCTGAGAAGTTGGTCCCTCTCCAGCTCTAGGCATTTACACCCTGCAGAATGACACATTCCAATTGCATGCTCTGGCAAAAAGAACAATTCATTTTCAGTTGCCCTTGCATAAATACAAAAAAAAAAAAAAAAAAAAAAAAAAAAAAAAAAAGCTAGCCAAAAGGCAAACTGAAAAAGAAAAAAGTTCAAAATTGTGCCTAGAAGTTCCCTAAGATGTCCTGCTGTGGTGGAAATCTGTGTGTGCGCCTGAGAGCCCCACTCTGACCCCTCAGCACTGGGACCTGGTGGGTTTGTCCCCTTCTGGATTCCTGCAGCTCCACTGGGGCAGGCTGAGGGTGCAGCTCCCATCTGAGAGCTGTGGATGTGGATCTGGATTTCTGGAAATGGCACAAGAATAATGACATTAATGAACAATGAAAGCATCACAGTAATGATGAAGAGGTGAATTCACAGCAGCAATACCCACTGCCAGGCTAGACCTGGGTCTTGGAGGCCTTAGTGAGAACTCCAGCTGTTGGAATTTCTGCTGTGGGAACAATTTTCAGGAGGATTCTGAAAGATGTTATTGAATAACCACTGTTCTTTGTGTTGCCTGGGCTTTGTGGGCACATCCCAGCAGCTACAGAGCACTCAGCCATGCCATAAAACTGAAAATATCATCAGCACACAAGTGGCCAGCTAAGGATAAACCAGTGCCATACCTGCTCTAAACTAAAAGCCACCAGCTAAATCTTCAAGTTAGCACTGTCGACACTGAAAGCACAGAGTTCCAGCAGTCACCCAGAGACAGGCTGGGCATCAAAGGGATCAATAAAATATCTGTTTGGGTATTGTTTCTCCATAACTCATGTGTGACATCTTAAAGAAAAAATCTGCCCTGACAGACGGCCCCTGGTCTCGTCTCCCACAGAGGTGATGGGGCCATATCTCCATTGGAAGTGTAAGAAGCACCACTTTGTTCTTTTCTACCACTTCAAATACAATAAAGAATTAAAAACATCCTTCTCTTACATCTCAGTGTATAGTAAGTATAGTTACAATAAAGAAAAGCCCACATAGAATATGGTAATTTTCTTTTCAACAAGAATTAAAAAAAAAAAGTTAAGAATAACAGCTTCATTACAGGACCCTGTGAAGTTACACATTTCAGACCAAACTTTTCTAATAGCATAGCAAACTTGGAGTTCTCAGCAAACAAAACTCAAATTGCTTCTCCACTAATTTAAAATTATCCAACACTTGATTAACAATTTATCTGTCTCTAGAAGTGACAGAAAGGTACATTATTGTCTCTCTGCAAGGTGACAGAAAATCTTCAAGGTCTTGCAAGAACTTCACCAAGTGGAGAAGAAACCAAATAAATAGAATCTGAATATACATGAAGCAGAGCTTGATTTAAATGCAGACATCAGCTCTACCTCAAGCCTGAGAGGACTACAGGTGATGGCATTTGAAATAACCTGAGAGAGCAAAGCAGATTTGCAGCTGGCTCTGTCTCAGGTGCTCAGGCATTCTGGTAGGAACCAGATTCCTTGCACCACTCAGGAGATGACGCTGGGAAAAGTGACAGCAGTGCTTTGCATCTCCTCCAGGAGCACACCATTTATTTACAGGCTTAAAGAGAGCCTGGAACATTCATCTAGGCAGCTTGTTATGCAATTCCTATGGCACAGTCTGCTTCTAAAATAAAATAAGAGCACAGACTGCCTTTTATGTCTTTATATAATGTGCCATGTAGGAACTATAGGCATTGCACAGATTTGGGGCTGGAATCTATACTTATTTCCAATATAGTTAAGTATAGTCATTAAATTTCAAGCCTGTGTGTCCTTCCCTAATGTTCTTTCATCTAGAAACACCCTCCAAAGAAAACATAGTACAGCTATTTGAATTTTTTTTTTTTTTTTGCTAAATTTTATCCTCCTGCAGCTTAGTATTACAGGCACAAAGAATACAGGGAAGGGAGTAATAAACTCTAAAAGGCAGAGTCAATGCAAATGCAAATTTTCCCTCTTCTCAGGCAGAGCAAATGTGATTGTTCCTCTCCATGAATTACAAGAGGAACACGGATTAGGTTTGCTATAAATCTCAGAGAAACCATTTATGTGGTTATATTACTGCATATCAGGGTGATAATTCATGTGACAGTTGTAGAAATCACATGAACACCCAGCATCAAACCGATTTTTGACAAACTTTCTTTATTTAGCTACAACATCAATTTGCATATTTCCATTTAGTCAGCATAATTTTGAAACTGTTAAGCTAATGATAAATGAGGCTGTTTATTGCCAAATGAGGAGATTATTGCACAACTGTTGATCCAGTGGCCATCCTTGTAATAACAAAGACAATTATTTATGGGTTGGGATTGCTTTTGCAGTGTTTCACTGCTTGATAACAAAAACAACAAAAGGGCCTTGCAAGGCAGCCAGGTTTTCCTGGTGTGCACATCCAGCACAGAGCTTTGGTTTTACAAACTGATCTCAACACCATCACCCACTTTTCAATTTAGAACGCTCAAATAAGCAGAAAAGATTATCAATAGCAGAGCATCCTTTCACACAAACAATGCACTGAAGTGGTTCAGACACTGTGATAAATATTTTGCCATTTCATTCTGAGCCATTTCTGGAGGTGCTTCCACGTTTTAACCAATATATCCCTTGTTGCTCTGTGCAATTTGTTCAGTGTATTTACTGACTAAAAGAAAAGCACCAGGCAGTGGCATTAAAATATAAAGTTATGGAGTCATGGACATCATCAGAAGGGAAGAAAAGCAACCTATCAGCCCAGGCATCCCACTGACTGCAATAAAAAGCAGCCTTTGGCATTTATTCATCCTGGTGAGATATTGTTACTGAGGAGGTTCACACGTTCTATTTGATGCAAAATACTCTGTGCAGCAACAGCACAGCGTGGCTGGTGGGAAAGCCAGGAACTATTACCTGGATGCTGGGACTGGGAAGGACTGGGGATGCTGTCTGAGGAGTTACTGGGCTCCCTTAGCTGCTCTGAATAACCCAGAGAGCAAACCCCAGCCTGGCCTGCACCTCCAGAAGCATTGCCAGCAGCCTGAGGGAGATGTTCTTTAAGATAAAGAAAATATTATGAACTAAAAATATTTCTGAGTTATATTCCCCCCCCCCCCAGAATACTGATTTGAGGACTTTACTAACAAAAGGAAAAATAACCAAACCCTTGGCTCTGTGACATGAGCAGTGCAACTGGACCTGGGAAATTCTACAGATTCAGTGCAGAAAGGGGTCAGATTCCAAATGTTCATTACAGGCAGGGATAAGTTCTTCTGCTGCTGAGTCTTTGTGAGCATTAATCCAAGTCCTAGAAGGCCAACATACAATGGGGAGTATGAAATTGTGGTTAGGATGTTTCAGAGGCTTTCTGATGACTTTGGAAGAATGTCACATGATGTTTACGCCACGGTCTATTTGTCACCTGCACAGATTAAAGGTGAAAAATGTAATGCCATTAGGTCCATGGAAAAGTTCCACTGGCCTCAGCTGAAATAGGATTTACTGGGAAAAATTCATCCACTATTTCAGACACAAGATGAAATTCTGGCATTTTAGGCTTATATGAAAAAGCACAACCATTAACAGCTCTCCAAAGGAGAGCTTCACCACGAGTGAAGTACCAGCAGCATTGGATTAGTTCAATTACACAAACAAAAAGAGAAACTTCAGAAAGCTTCAGTACATAGAATATCTACTTGAATAAACATTATTGCAGGCAGCCCTTTGGCCTGCTCAATTCTCCTGAGTGTCATATGCTCCTGTTGGCATTTCCTGAGTGGTGATCAAATCTGATTCTGTAAATGATTTGATTTAAATGTCAGCCAGACCCCTGGCAGAGGACTCAGACTGACTTGCTGTGCAGAATCACCATTCTGGATCCCATCCTGCTTTCTGTATTTTCAAAGATTTGGCATTCAAGCACCAAAACAACATTCACTTCATTTTTAACATCTCTGTGTTCTCCATTTCCTCAGCCCCTCCCTTCTCTAGGTATTCTTTGACAAATAAATGGTGTTTAGGTACAACACACAAGAGTTTTGTTTCTTAAACAGTACCCGAGGTGTCTTTGCACATGTCACCTTCCCAGACCCATGGTGACACCACTGCCAGTTTCAAAGTACAAAGACACAGCAGTAGAGAAGTTGAGTTCACAGCTGTGATAAAGAAAAATTGGGACCTGCCACAGACAAATCATTTGGAAAAGGAAATAAATACAAATTCAAGAAATTAAAAAAGAAATAAAGTTTTAGAACCATGTTGAGTATGAAGACACCTTGCCTAACTCCCAGCCCATAATCTAAACCAGGAAAACTCCAAGCAAAATGACTTTGTGAAGAGTCTGCCTTGAAGCAAAATCCAGCTCATGAAAATTCAAACAAACCAGAAAAATTATGCCAGCAGCCTTCTTATCAGAAGCAATCCAGCCAGAGAGAGAGGTGAACTCATACATATTAACCTGCAAATCCCAAGAACTCAGGATCCCAGTCAGGATCTCTGCTTTGGACCTTGAGTTCTGGAGCTATTCCCAGTTATAGATAGTTACAGATAGTTATAGATAGTTAGTTACAGCTATGTCCCTTGTGGGCACAGCCCCTCCTCTGGAGGGGAGCAGCTCCAGGAGCAGAGGGGTTGCAGGGCTGTACCAAACTCCCCAGACACAGAGGAACTGAGAGGAGAGGCACTGGGACACACCTCTCAAAGGAGACATTTCTGTCAGCAATGCACAAAGCCTGCCCTGCCCCAGAAGATGAAAAAAAAAACCCAAACAAACAAGGAGCTGGAAAGATAACAATAAATAAATATATTAGAGCTCACAGCAGCCTTGCTATAACATTTCAGAACATCCTTCAAGCAGAAACACTTGGTTTCATGACTACTGTACCTGGAGAGGTTTCCTTGGATCCTGAGGCCAGAAGGAACAACAAAATCACTAGAAAGAAGCTCATGGCACACCAACAACCCCCACCCCTCCTTCCTTAAATACCTGGAGTACCTGGAATCAGCTGCACCTGGGGCTGGGTTGAATGGCAACAATTTCCTGGGAGTGATTCACTGCTTCACACACGGAGTGTTTCTTCAAACAGCCCCTTGGTTATGGAACAAAGCTGACAACTTTGCTCCTAAAATAATGTTTAAAAAATGCCAAATCCAAAGGCAAAGCAAATCCACGTTCAAGCACAGATGAGAGGTATAAATCATCCTGCTCTATACAGATGTGTGCAATCATGCTACAAACTGAGTTGAATAGATTGCTGCAGTAAATAGGTAAATATGCAGGGTCTGGCCACAGGGTTAAAATGGTTTTATCCAGCAAGAATGGACACACAGCTCCTTGATATCCAGTTCCCAGTACCCACATACCAGATAATGGAAAGGTCTTCTCCACAAAACCATATTTCTGTTCTTTTTAGGCTTTTTTTTTTTTTTTTTTACCTGTCCTTTCCATATTTCAGTTGAAGAGCTGTGGCACTGCTGTGAGTTTTCTCCTCCAGAGCAGAGGCCAGTGAGGTCCATGTCTTTCTCCAGGCAGCTTTGGGAGCTTGACCTCCCTCTGCCTTCAGCTCTGGGAGAAGCTCTGCAGACAAAGGAGGAGCAGCAGAGCCACAGCCTCCCAATTCATTCTCACCTCTCTGACCATCAGAATATCTTTTACTGGAACAAAGCTGAGCAAATTCATACTCAGAGCTTGTTCTGGGTGAAAAAAAAGAGAAAAAAATTCCAAGGTTGATGTAAGTGTCTATTACTATTGATCTGGAGAGAAGCTAAAAATTCTAATGAGCTGGTAATTGTAGCTTTACCTCATCTAAAATCTCTTTTTCCTGGCTGGGATGGCAACACCAACATAAGATCTCACTCATGCTGGATCTTCCCAGCTCTTACCAGGCACATCTTTTAATCTAGATACAAGGCTGGATAAAAATAGGTTTAAAGTCCTAGCCAGCCTCTGCCTCAGGTTCTGTATGATCTAGAAATCTAAGTACATGCATTTTTTGATGCCAGTTGAAACCAGAGGGGAACAAACTGCTTTTGGCACGGAACAGATTGGATGGATGGAATTCAGTTCAGGTACTAGCAGAATACAGGCTAATATAACTTTGGGAAACTAATCTGAAGAGACATTTGATAGTAAAAAAGGCAGAAAATTCTAATAAAAATTAAAAATATTTGAAGAAGGATTACTTTCATATTGATTTTAGTTTCGAATTTAGCCAATTTTAAGGTTCCAGCTCAGTAGGACTTTTAAATATAGTTGTCAACACACTGGAAAAATTACTGTATAATCTTTTCACTTCTTCAGCTAAAAAGCTTTAACAGAATGGACAGGTATGACAGGAAATACTGCACGATCTACTTTTCATTTTACCAGGTTACTTACTTAGTATAAACAAGAATAGAGCTGTGGTTTTAAAATAAATTAGAGGGGATTTTTTAGCTCTGAGCAAGAGTATTTGTATTTCTCAACCTATTAAAGTGACTTGGAACAAATATATACCTCCACCTCCAGGAAAAAAATCCCAAATGAGTGTTTAATGTAATTATAGAGAGAACAACTGAGAACCATGAGACTATCTCAGGCAAGGATTTTTTAAAAATCCTTTTGTTCCATCCTTTGCAAATCATTTTCCATGATTCATCACATAACTCAGTGTTCAAGCCTTTTCCAGAGGAACTATCCAACTTATAAATTATTTAATGGTAACTCTGTGTTGAACATGTTTCTCTGCACTTCATACTACAGTATAATCCCATTTTGGTCTGGAAATAATAACTCAAACTTTCCTTGACAATCAGGGTAAATCACACTGAGATTTTTAATCAACTAAGAGATGGGTAAAGTTAGAAAGAGAACTGAAACTGCATCCAGAGCCCACAGAAACAGGGAATCTCAGCAGTATTCCTGCTCTCTGTGTTCCCCTTTGAGCTGTGCACATCAATCATGCCTTCACAACAAAAAGGAGGAGAATTTTAAATAAAGAGGTTAACAGGTAAGTCCAACTGCACCGTTCTTTAACTATTTACCAGATTTGTCTGGAATTGGGCTGCATTTAAAGCTCAGCTGTGAAGAGAAAAATACAATTCCTAGGGGGCACAGGGAACCCAATAACTTTTTTCTTCATGCTTAATAATCTTGTATGTGAGGGACCAATCTAATTTGTGGAAACAGATTGTACCTTAGGGATATGTTATTTCAACCCAAACTGAATATATTATTCCTCCTAAAAAGCAGCAATAAAGATTATATAAGATGTAATTCATTATTTTTCTAAATGTTCCACGACTCCACGGGGAGATGAGCCTTAAATAGCTTACAGGAAGCCTACCTTAATTAGGTTGCTTTTCAAATCAAATATAACATAATTTTAACATAAAAAAAAAAAAATGCCACTCAAGGGAAGCATTCCATTTACAAGGATGATTAATGAAATTTAAAGGGGAGAAAACCCACATGGATCCATGGGTAATGGCAGATGTGGAGGGGTCTGGGAGAGGGAAGGACTCCCACGTAAATGGACGTGCAAAAATGTGCTGTGAGCTGTCCACAGATATCCCTCTCATGTTCATGCATTCCTGCACACTCTCATGGAGAAAGGCAATTTGTTACCAGAGCAACCACGGTCAGCTGGCTTCTCTGTCCTCCACCAGAGCTGGTTTGCATTTCTCTTCACTCATTTTAGCCATTGAAGCTCAGAAAAATTGGTGGCATAAACGGATTTATTTAGGACTCGTGCTCACCTTACACTTGTAGGAATGGGTTTTCCATTTCTATAAAAAAAAAAATTTAAAAAGAAGAAAATTTGAGTATTTTTTTCAGAGATTTACAAACAGCTCATTGTAAGAGAGTGGAGGTATAATTGAGTACTTAGCCTCAGTGGGGCTATGACAATACTGATGCCCATGCCACAGAACTGGGCATTGCTTTTCTGTGCCCAGAGTAATGCTTCAGTTTCTCAGATCCCAGAATGCATTCATTTCCATAAATATTGATTTTAATGAGGGTCGTGGTCAATGATTTCATCTGGGGACTCCAATTCCACTGTCATTCAAGTAGCAACAGCAAGAGCAGAAATTCAAGTTCTTTAATTCCCAAGGAATCCTTTGCTAGAGACACTCAGTGCTAGGTTTTATTTATTTTTTTCTTATTTTATTGTATTTGAAGGTCTCTTCAAATACCCTTAAGTGAAGGGCTTGAATTAGGCAGCAAAACCTGAAGCTTCTGGCCTTACCCTGTTTGCATGCCTGTTAACACTGCAGGAAACACTCCAGGAAAATTCAGGTGTCTGGGATTCACACACCACAGGGAGCCATGGTCCTGGGCTGGAAGATGCTGGGCAGAATCCATTCACAATTCTTCTTTTTCCTAGCAGGCAAGAAACTCTTTGAAATAAAGAATATTTTGACTGAACAGTGATGGAAGGAAGAAAAAGCCAGGAATTTATTGTTTTTTTCCAATCTCTTTGTTTCTTGGTTTGTTCTGCTTTTGTTTTGCTTTGTTTTTTCTGGTCTGGTTTGTTTTGTTGTGTTTCACAGTAGTCTGGGCAAGGACCACTCACATCTTCTCTATTAGAAACAGATCCACCCTGTAAGTCTGGCCTATACTTTAAACAAAACAGAATAATGTGTTTAATTAATTACAGTCTGTTCATCAGAGACACTATTCCAGTAAATAAAAATCATATTATCTCCAGAGAAATGACATATATGAAGTGGTTAGGGGCTGCAAACAGTAATTTTCCTCATAAATGGCAATAGGGATTTTGTAATGTGATTTCACATAGAGCTCAGATATTTCAGTTTATAATGTTCAGATGTACTTCACTAGATCTATGAAAAAAATGTTATTAGTTTTTGGCATGGTGAGAGTCTACAATTTTTAATCAATTCTGGGTCAATCAATTTCTAGTTTGCTTAGAACAAACAACAGATGTTGTTTTGAGTCAAATGAACCTTTATTTTTAGCTATATACTTTAACCTTAAAACCTGCTGCTGTTTAGTTTTAACCAGCTGTAGATGAGATGATATTTCCAACTAGCAGGGGTTTTGGTTTTGGGTTTTTTAAAGGCCTTTATGCCTGTTTCTTTACAAATTTTGAAACATATTTCTGGAATTTTAGTTGACTTTTTGTATGGATTATCCAATGCCCTTGCCAAGTAAAAACCAAACAAAAATGAAGTCAGCCTGGACATTCCCTCCACTGCAGACACCTCTGTTTCACCCTCCACAGATCAGTCTTCCCATACCTTCAAACACAGGAGGCTGCAGTAATAAGTAATAAATGTGAAACCTTGAGAGACTTGGAAATAGCCAGGACTCTCTTGTTAATGAACAAAAAGCAATTAATCAGGTCCAGGCAGCAATTTATAAGGCAAATAGGCAGAGAGGCAGATTGTCATGCACAGGCACCATGGACCCAGAGTGACCCCGTGCTCTGCGTGCGTTGCCATGCAGATTTAAAACAAACAACAGCCTTTGTTGGGCCTCACATTTGATGAATTTATTGGGGTTTGGCAGATGCCAGTTTCCTCAGATGTTGTTTCATGTATCACACCTTCTCCAAGGCTGTCCTTCAGCCTTCTCTCAGCTGTTTGTACAGCAAATATGGAAATATGGAAAAGCAAATATGGAAAATATTTCACAGAAATGAAGGGCTGTGGCATTTTGGGCACATCCCAGTCATCTCCCAGGAAGAGCCCCTGACCTCCTCCCACAGCAGGGCTGTCAGCACATGGGAGTGATCCTTTCCTCTAGGTCCAGGGGGCTGGGACACAGAACAGCTCCTGGAGCCCACCACGAGCTCCTTTTGAGTCTGGAACCCTGAGAGGCATCAGCAGCTCCTCTCCTTGGGCACTGAGTGACTTTTGTCACCCTGATTTTTTAGGATTTTCTAAGCCTTCTGATGTTTACGTTCTTGTAACGAACTTTCTCCCACACTGTCTGTAGATAACACATTGTTTTGCATTCTTTTATGGAAGAGGAGACATTTGATGGGCTGTTGGTTTGTCCAGTGCCATTGGAGAGGTGGCACTGTCACCCTCCAATCCATGGTCACTTTTAGAAATCTATGAATGTTGGAGTCAGACAATAAAGTGCCCTTTTTTACCTTGAGAACAGCAGTGTGTGCACGTCGTGTTGTTTCGTGTCCTCTAGTGACAGACCTCACGGCCTTAGGGAGGAAAAAGGGTTTTGACACCAGCACAGAGTCCTCCAGCAGCCACCTGGGCTCTTGTGTTGATCAAATCAGCTGCTGGCTGAAGGTGCTGCTCCTTCATCCCATGGTGATTCCCTCTGGGCTGAGCTGGACACCCCTCAAAAGCCATCAGGATGAAATTGAGGGAACTGAAAGGGAATATCACCTGCAGGCTGAACTGAAGGATGGCTGAACCATGAGGTCTGAGTTTTGAATATACTGGGATAGGGAGCAACATCTTTAACCAAAGATTGATTTTCCCAGTATAATTAAATGTGACACAATAGGTCATGTACACAGAGCCAAGGATCTCCAAGTCTTCAGGTTAGGAAGATGCCCTGGGAAGGTGAGGAACTCACTGTTACTGAAGTAAAAAAATTACTTGGGGGTGAACTTTTAGATGTGCCTGATAAAGCTTTTTGAATACCTTGCAGGATTGGCCTGAAATATCCACTGGCACACCGACCAAACAAGTGGAAAATGGTTTCTTGGGGCTTGTGTTGGACAAGCATTTGGTAGCTAAACCTGAAGCATCAGCTAAAGTCACCCAAACATTTGTTTTAGCCTGGCTAAGTGGCAAGTTTGGACTGGAGCACTGTCAGAGGTCCCTGCCCTGTTTTGCAGCCCCAGCCTCTGTCAGGGTGCCAGCACATCCCCTGAGCTTCACTCAGGCACGAGGTCACAGCTTAACCACAACCCAGACACCTGGAATTACATTTGGGCCTGCACATTTCCCACCCTCAGATGAGTTATTTAGGATTCAGCTGTGGCCACTGCAGTTTAGGTAAGCGGGGGTCACCAAGGGATAAGGAGAGGAAAATAAAAGAGAATATCTAGAAGAAATATTTTTCAAAGGGAAGGAAAGATTTCAGTTGTCGGGTTTTATTTCCTATGATTTTACAGCCTGCTCTTTGATTTTCTGTGGAGGAAGCAGTCTGCCTGTCTTATCTGTGAAAGAAGATAAGGGCACATCACATCACAGTATTTTGAACCAACTCTTAGCCTTAGACTCTGCTCTAAGGTCTCATTATTCCCAGAGGATATAGATAGAAAAGTCTGTCTCGGGCACAATTTTTTTTCCCCTTCAAATTATTTGACAAGTCTTTAAGAGAAGTTATTTGTCCATTATGCTACAATATGTCTGAGAAAGGTATCCATCATGACTGAGGAGAAATCATTCATTTTCAGACCTGTCAGCCTGAGCAGACAGAGCAGGGAGCATCCAGTGTGGAAAAACAGAGGCAGCTCTCCCTGCAGTAAAGCTGAGCCCTGCCAAGGCACCTCTGACATCCAGAGCTCCTTCTCCCTTCCCAGCAGCTCCTCTCCCTTTTCCAACAGGAACTTCATGCCTGCAGCTGGAGTGCAGCTATTTTAACTCTGCTAGCAGCAGAGGGCTGGCAAGGAAGGGCAGAGCTCCAGGGCATCCTCAGCCTGCTCTCCTGCTGGGCAGGAGCACCAGCAGGGAATTGCACACTCCCAGTTTGTCCCAGTTTGTGAGGTGAGGCAGGGAGGGGTCAGCACAAAAATTCACAAGAGAGGTTCATGAACAGTATTTGGCAGGTGCAGCAAAGTTCTCATGTCACTGTTGCATTTTATGAAAATCCCTTTGCTAGGATTTTTCTCCTGAGAAGCTGAGAAGCCTCAGAAAAGAAATGTAAACAATAATTATCTGATTGCTTGGAATGTGGTTTGGAAGTTGCTTACTAACAAGTGCATCTTTGATTAGCTGTGTGTGAATTGTTTTTAATTAATGACTGATCTCAGTCCAGCTGTGTCGAGACTCTGGTTAGTCATGAGGTTTTATTATTTTTCTTGTCTAGACTTCTGATGTCTTCTTTCTCTTTTTTTGGTAGAGTTTTAGTATATTATTTTCTTAGAATGTGCTATAACATGATATGATGTAATATAATATTATATGATGTGATATGATATGAATAATATAATACAATATATAATATAATATAATATAATATAATATAATATAATATAATATAATATAATATAATATAATATAATATAATATAATATAATATAATATATAACATAACAATATGATATAGTATATGATATTATATGATATGATGTAATGTGATATGATATATTATAGATATAATATGATATAAGATAATGTAATGTAATATAATAAATGTAATGTAATGTAATGTAATGTAATGTAATGTAATGTAATGTAATGTAATGTAATGTAATAATATAATATAATATAATATAATATAATATAATATAATATAATATAATATAATATAATATAATATAATATAATATAATATAATATAATATAATATAATATAATATAATATAATATAATATAATATAATATAATATAATATCTCACAGAAATAACTGCAAGCCATGACCATAAAAATTCCATTAATCCTTTCTGAAACAGAGATTTCTACATGCATCCTTAGATCAGGTCACACAAAACTACAAACAAACCAAAAAGCCCAGAAAATTCTCCAGGTTTTGATGAGAAATCCAGGAGTACAGCTAGAAATAGGAATTGTGTTAGCAGCAGTTAATGGGCAATCATGGTATTTCAAAGTGTTCATTTGCAGATTGTTCCACACTTAGTGACAAGACAGGAAATAATTATCCAGGCCCTTCATCCTAACCCTTGATAAATTAGGGTTCTCCCTCTGCTACAATGTCTCACCAGTCCCACAAGAGCCCAGCTGTGGCAGGAAAATCTCCTATTAATGAAGGATTGATTCCACAGTATGAATATCTTAAAATAAGACAACAAAAAAGGGAAAGAATTCGCCAAACCTGAGTGAGATCTTCCAAACTAGAGCAGCAGAAACATCAGCCTTCATGCTTCACTTATTATGGGAATGGAATAATTCCCTCTAAAAGGTGGGCTGCAATCCATAAATGCAATTTAATTTAGCTTTTCCTCAAAGAAGTGGACATTAAAAAAAATCAAGAAAACAAAACAAAAAAGAAAGCTTGAATTAAAGCTTTTTTTGTCACACAAAACCACATACAACAACACAAATTGGATGTGTAATTGTATTTTGACCATGTTCTTATTATCTATCATAAATCTTGTGTCTGAGTATGGATATTGTACAATCACTTTCAACATTTGGCATAATTGTTTTGATCTTAACTGTTATTCATTCTGAAAGAAAAATACAGAGGATGATACCAGATAACAAAGGGAGCATTTGTGAGTAATGATGCTGCTCAACAAAGCCATTGTCATTCTCCCATTTAATAACTGCAGTTAATGGTTATGTTCTGTGTGTGGCCCAAATTATGTGGCAATTCCAAATATGATGGTACAGCTGTGGTAACTCTGCTATCCCTGAAAAGCACAGCAGAGAGCCTAAATAAAATAAAAAAACCCCAAACAAACAAACAAAAAAACCAAACCCTGTGTGTCACCTATTTGTATCCAAATGTTACATTACTAATATTTCAAATAGAAAAAAAAAAAAACCACTATTAAGCTTTTAGATCACAGCAGGTGATATAAAATTCACCTAATTTCAGCCACCAGAAAGTGGAGACTAATTCTAAAATATCAATTTATTGTACCACCAATTACCAGGAGATAATGAATTCCTTCTTGAAATGTAGAGGCTGGACTGTTCTCAGGGGACCCCTTCACTGACTGCAGATCACTTCCAGACAAGTTCTGCAGACCTGGCACCAGCCAGGAACAGAAATATTCCTGTGATTCTCTGTGTCATTTGACTTCCCTCCAACAAACAGCAACTTCAATCACTCCAAGAATTTGAAGCCTCTGAAAACCTCCAATAGGACAGAAAAAATAAAAAGCCCAGCAGAGCACTGCCATCCAGCACAGCACTGATTACAGGAAGTTTTTCCTTTTTAGATTGTTCATTCTCCAGGTAGCCCTGAAGTGAATTTAAAACGTTGATATATATTCATAATAAGCACTAAACCCTTCTTAACTCACTGCATTTCTGCACAAGAGCTCCAACTTCCTGAGCACAGTGTGTGGCCCTCGCTCTGAAGTGAACATCACTGTGCACATCAGTATTCAGTGGTGACCATTTAATTAAGTGCCCCAGGTCACTTCCAGAGCAGATGCAGTGGAAGGAAGGAGGAAGATTAATGGAGTTGTGAGTTGTCCCCAGGGGAAGGATGGGCTGGCACAGGAAAGGCTCCCTGGGGTGTTTCTGGTGAGCTCCTCACTCAGGCCATCAGCTGAGCCACCCCTGGCTCCCTGGGAATTCCTCATCAGTCCCTAACAAATACAAATATTGCACCTTTTGCAAAATTTCCATATTCCCTCTCTGTCTCCAGCAAACACCAACTCCTCAGTAACATCCCAGGGCTTTCTTTTCCACCCATTAGCAACTTAAAAATGTTTTAGGAGGGGGTCACTTCTAAGCTGAATCTGCAAAACACCCCATTATTCCCTTAAACCAGAGTCAGGGAGAAATCCAGACATCACAATGCTGCCTGTCCTGACCAGGCCTGCAAGTTTGTCAGAATGGGACCACACAGAAAGTTTGAAAAGACAAATTGCACAGAGCCAGATGTGTAATAGAAGATTTAGCATTGTGATAATTAGCTGTCCAAACTCAATTGTTTTTTTATTTTGCTTAGAATCAAACACCAATCCAGCTGATCTATGACTCCCAAGCTGTGATTTTTACCTTGCCCAACCCTGAGGCAATTTTATAACCTCAGTTGTTTGTGGAACCCTCCTTTTGTTTCCAACGTTGGTGTTAATTGTGCTCAGGACACACAGCCAGCTCTTCTCTCCAGAACTCATCCTAGCCCAGAGGATTACAGATTGTGCTTTTGGTGAATGTAACTTCCCATTCCTCCCCACTCAGAGCTGACAACAGTTTCATTTCTCCAGGGCTGGAGAGAGCTTCTTGATTTCAAATCCTGGTATGACTTTTATTTCTTACACTGCTCTGACAAAGCTATTTTTAACCCAAACACTCTCTATTTTGAAAAACCTTCCTTTTTACTTACTCTATTCACTATTGATATTGCTATTATATTTTTTCTCCCCCTTAGTAACTGCTTAGAACCTTTTAAATAGTAACTTTTGTTTACTACCTGTTTCCTGGTTTTATATCCCTTTTATTGCTGCTTTCCTGTGTCCTTTTTCACCCAGGTGACTGCCTTGAACACTGGAGTTTTATTTAGAGAACAATCTAGGAGATAAAAAGGGTTACATTTAACTATTGCCAATCGATATAATTACACTATTGTAAGCATTATATATCTTTATGCATATCAAAGCAAATATTCCAACTGCTTTAAAAAAAAAATTAGGATTCCTGCTCCTTTTGTTGATTAAGACCCAGCAACCCTCAGTGGCTTGGCAGGCACAAAATCAACACAACTTTGCCCAGTTTGGGGGCAGACTGAGGCTCTTCCAGCTGGGTGAAATGATGGGATACCACACATGGCTTCAGAGCTGCAGGACTTGCTTTGTGGCATCCATGGATTTGTCTCATCCTGCTGCAGTTACTTGCTTAAGTCTGGGTCTGCAAATAATTCTTGACTTTAGTTTTTCATTTAATTCTTTAAAAATAGCTTACTTAATAAAGTAGCAGAGATTAAACATATTGGAAAGAGTGATTTTTATGGGAAAAAGAAATGCCTCTCATATAAGTGACAAGCCAGTATGCTGCAAAAATAAATAAGACTAAAGATAAAAATACCAAGGGAGGAAAAAAAGAATGTTTTGCCAGTGGTGAACCAGTCTCTTAAAAAGAAAAATCACTGGGAGGGGAGCTGTCCATTTATCTGCTTTCTGTTGCCATCAGTGTGAGGTCTGAGGGCAAGGGAGAGCATTCCAGCACTCACTTCCTGAGCTCCCCTCCCTCTCCTCTCTTTGAATCCTTCTTTTTCCGTTTCTAGCAAAGGCTGGTGTTCTCCCCCGCTGCTCCAGGCTCACTGGGTGTGACTGGGGCTGCAGAGAGGAGCTGGAGGCAGAGCAGGCAGATCCTGCAGGGGACAGCAGCTCCACAGCTGTTCAATTGTTTTTCTCCCCACTGCAGCCCTGATAAGACCTGGCTTTATCTGAATGCTCCCTGGACCAATTGTTTTTCCTCCCACTGTCCTCACAGCACCTCTGCCCAGCTCTGAAGTCAGGTGCTTACACCCTTAGCAACTTTCTGCTGCTTAAGGCACACGAGTGGCTTTGGGGAGGCTACAAAACAAAATGAAGGGCAGAATTCACCCTTCCTTGCTGTGCTGTGAGGTTACCATGAGCTGGATGGTGCAGTGACCTGTCTATAAATCCAAGGTTTAATTCCATACCAGCCACCTCCTGGCCAGGTTTAGCATGTTCTGCATGGCTCAGACAAACTCCTCCACCCAGCTGAAAAACTCCCCAAGCAGAACACACATATAAATGGGGCTGAGTGTCTCTAATGCAGGCATCATCATTTAGCTGATGGTCCACTGCAAAACTTGGTGCCACACGTGAAGACATCTTCATCCATAATGATCAACCCCAAAATAAAGGAAGATAAATTGTGTTTGACAATATTAAGCTTGCACATGTCTCTCTGCTCCTCTACTCAGTTTAAAAGAGATTCTTTGCACAAGCCTTGCAATTTCTTTTTCTTGGGAAGTAATTATATGAAATAACTGGTGTGGGATTCCCACATGTAAAAGTACTCTGAAATTCAGCTCTTTATAAATCAGAATATCAGTATTTTCTCACTCTTGTTTGGATATTATCCAAACACATTTCCTGTCCTTCCAATACTTCATGTGGTATAAGCTTTATTAAAGTCACTTTTGGAAGCATTTGAATTGGAACACAAAGTCTCTTAATAATAATTATCTGATACAACACATGAATACTGAGTATGAATTTGATGCTACTCGATACTTCAGTTGCCTCGTTACTTTGGAAGCCATTTAAATATGATTGTAAGCTTTGAAATTAATTAATCATACAGTCATGCTTAGGTAACAACATCTTAAATATAAGAAGGCAAGAAAAAATCTGCTCTACAAAGATTAGAGGGCTGAGAGTTAATTGTGCTCCAGTGGCTGCTGAGCAACACAGCAATATCCAAACTCATTTTAACCCTTCTTCTCACTGGAAAAGCTGTGGAGAGCAGCTTGCACTCAGAAAAGGCTCTTCTGCTCTGGAAAATGAGAAATGCTACAATCCTGGTATTTCTAAAATAAAGCCATAATTGTTCACCTTTAACAGGAGCACTGGGGGAGTGCATCCCTCAGTCCAGCTGGAGCTCAGCTTGGAGGCTGCAGGGTTTGAGGGAGCTTTCTTCCCCAGGCCTTTGAAACACAGCAAAAATGGAAGCAAAAAAGGGCTTTTAGGGCATCTTTCTGCTGCCAGCTGGAGGACAGGCTGGATAAGAATGGCTGTTGAGTATTTGCATTTTCTCCTGAATATCAAGTCCCACGAGACCATGAGAACCTTGTGTACTCACCTAAGTTTGTTTCATGGACTCAGAGGATGGTTTGGGTTGGAAGGGACCTTAAAAACCATCTAATTCATTTTTTCTTTTTCTTTTTTTTTTTTTCTGTATTTCTCCACTTTTTGCTTGCGCTGTCAGTCCATGAAAGGCCTGAAAGCTGCCTTGTTTCTGCAGGCTCTTTGACAGAGCTGTTCTCTGTAAAGCTCTGCAGAGATGGATGGATTTGAGTAAAAGCCAAAAGGCATTTAGGGGGAAATGTCCTATGGAAAGAGACTGCCCAGGCCGGGATAATGGAAAGAGCAATGTGGTTTTGACAACTACAAGGGAAGCAAAGGGGAGAAAAATCAAAAAGAGGTGAAGTGAGTCCTTAGGCAGTTGCTTTTTGTTGTTGTTTTCCATTTTTCCTGAAAGGCTGGACTGGCAGACAGCAGTCAGAGGGCTTTGGTAGGCTGGAAGTTAAAAATGAACCTCAGAGTTTCTCTCCTTCTTGTACACTGACTCCAGCTACTCAAAACCTGGAGCAAACTTATTTGAACCTTCTGCCAAGGTCTTTCCCTCAGTGCCCTGCCTCTGCCAGCTCCCCTGTTTCAGGGTATCTCAAAACAAATGGTGCTTCACATCAAAAGCACGTCAGTCACACCAAATGGCTTGCAGGATTGTATTAAATACCTGTTGACACGAAAACTAACAAAAATTAAATAATACACCACATGAAATTCAGCAGCTCTGGACTGAGCAAACCCATAGCACACAGGGCAACTGGCAAAACTGTTCCAAATATTTGCTAAAACAAGGTGACAAAGGCATTTCATGAAAAATTATATCTCTGTTTGTCATCATTGCATTTCTTTCTTGCAAATATTTAACCTTTGCACATTCACAGACTATTCAATCCATATTTTCTACAAGTCTAGTGAAAATGAAATAACATTAATGAAAAGCACAACCACCACTCACCAGCAAATTGTAATTCCCTACATCCATTTTAGCTGCAGAATTGCATTTTTTTTTAAATATTACTGATACCCACGAACTATTTCAAGACAGAAAAAATGTATTTTACAGAGAAAAAAAATTATTTAGCAAGAAAATGTTTGCCTTGATTGAGATAGAGGATTTCATTCCCCTGACTGAAGTGCCCAGGTTAGGAAGCTGCTCACACACTTTATACCTAAAAGGAGAATCTGGGTTTCCTCTGGAGGGCCCAATGCAAAGCACCTAAGCTAAATTCTTACTCTGAATTGCCCTCTGGAGAAATCTCTCTCTCTCTCATCATGAATTTCATTGGAGGCTTAAGAAGATTAGTTTCTGGTATAGGCACCAAAACTCCTGGAGTTAGATGGTGCAACTCCCTCTGTGTGTACCTGAACACATTGAACCACACTTCCTTTCCCCCTACAAATGTGGACTTAATGAGCTGTAATGAATTTCCAGTATTCAAATTAAATTAAGCCACTATTACTTTTCCTTTTTTTTTCCATAAAATTACAGTCCATGTTTGGATTAAAAAGAAAAGTGAAAATGGCATTTCCCATCTTTTTAAGCTGGTATCTTCATTGCTGAGGCTGGCAAGAGCGTGGGAAGCATCTGGACCACTGAAACCCTTGCTATTTTTCCCTGTGGATTGCCAGCAGCAGTTCTAGCACTCCTGACTCCATTTTACCAAACTGACTAAACAGAATGAAGGGCATTTACCCTCTGGAAGGGATATGAACACCTGTGCAGGCATAAATAAAGCAAACCCAGAGGGAGCACAGCACCCAGCCCAGTGCCCGGGGTGCCAGGGCACACCCTGAGCAGAGTGGATTTTGTGGAGAGCAGTGTCACAGCACACAGCTCTGCTCTCCTCACTCAGCCCCTCCTGAAATCCGCTGGATTTCAGGTGCTGCCCCTGCTTGCCTTGCCACAAGTCAGTGATTTGTGTCCCATTCCATTGAGCTGATTGAGAACAGCCCGAGCTGCTGCCATGTGTCAGGGGCTGATAACTGCACTGATCCCCTGGGGGGCTCAGCCAGGGCCTCTCTGAGCACAGGGCACTGCCAGAATCAGGAGATCTGACTCCTGGGCTGCTGTGATTCCAATCAGCCTTGGCAGAGTGAGGCACCAAATTGGGAGTGCTAAATGTGCCAATAAGTGAATTACTTTTCAGATTATGTATCTGGTGGAGGTATTGATGAGTGGGCCTTGTGAGCTGAACACAGCAGTTTGTTACATCCCACTTCCTATTGAACAGGTGAATGTGTTCTGATAAAATGGAGGGGGAAATGCTGCTCATCTGCAGACTTAATAAAAAAATACAAGTTTGTTTTTTAAGAGCACCACAGTTACTCCTAACAATAATTTTCACTCTTCAATGTTCTTGTCAGGAAAGAGCTCTGAGTGAAAAGACATTTTCTCATGACAATGGACATTCAAAAACAGAGTTTAGAAAACAGACTGAAATACAAAGCTGCTGGAAATACAGCCAGACTTCCAGCATTTTGGGGTACAAGATTACTGCTAGCTGATCCTGCATCAGAGCCCAGTTACTATTTTTTTTTTTTTAAACCAGTTTTTGACATATTCTAGCTATCAACTTCCCTGGCTAATTCCCTGAAAATCTTTATTAAAAAGCCCCAAATATCCAAACATAAAGATGTTATAAGGAGGTGATTAAGCTGTCAGTCCTTCATTTAAGGACACTCACACTTAAGACCCCAAATTGAACAATTTTTCATGACTCTCATGTCTCTTTTCTTCTCTAACACCCCTTTAAGCACAACACCTCCAAATCTGGGGAAACATAGGTGCAAACTGAGCAATTCACAGCTCCATTTTCCAGCTGTCCCTGAGCACCCACAGCTCCAAGGAACTTTCTGAAAGGTGCAGATGTTCAGCACCTGCTGAGGATCTCTGCCAGGAGGATCCTGCTTGCAGCATGCCAAGCAGCCACGAGCATTTGCAGGACTTATGGAGGTGTTTCAGTCCCTCATGCTTTACTTCCTCCAGTTTTGGACAAAACATCGTGTTCTGCACGATAAATATGGCAAAAAATCGAATTTTAGTATCAGTCTCACTGCTGTTTAGCCAAATTTTGCCAGTTTGTTTTGCTCTGCCGAGCACAGACACAAGGAAATTGCATCAATGGATTAAAGGGGGTGGTTTGGAAAGGAAAATGTCATTTAAAGTCAGTGGAAGCACATGTTTGAAAGGAAACTATCCATAATCACCTAAACTTGTAAATCACAATTCAAAGCCAACCACATGAGACTATTCCCCACCCACTAAGAAATGCTTTTTAAAAGAACCATGTTTAAGATCTAATCTTTTACTGCAACAAGAAAACCCCCACATAATTGCTCTGTAGGCAGAAAATGAAATTAAAAATATGTCCAAAATCACTTAGGGACATTTTAACTGCTTTAGTAAAGTTTTTGCTTGATACATTTACTTTATTTTTAAAGCTCAATCAAGGTGACTGAGGGGAAAAAACCATTGGTTCTTATTTTCTGTTACTCAGTGCTGAATGTGCTGTACACTGTCACTCAAATAAGTGAGATTCCAGGACTGCAAGAATATCAGAAGTATTAACTTGTCTAATTGGACAGGTATTTTCAACGAAAATTGCATAGATAAAAGTAATAAAGAACTAAATGCAAATCCTGACTGTGGAAAAAACATGGTCATTAATTAAAAAGTTAAAAGCTGTGCTCCTCTTCTTTGGAAAAAAAAAAAAACAGTGGGTGAATCAGCATGGATTCATTGGCAGGAGATTACATTTTAAGAGGAAGAAATTAGGATAACTATAAATCCTATGGTTTGTTAATTCATCAGCACAGCAGGATTAGCTTAAATAGCAATGAGTGAGCACATGTGGAATCAATGAAACTGGGTAAGAGTTTGTGTTTGCTCACCTCCAGGTGACATGGGGACGTTTTCAGGTGGAGTCTGATGGAACACTCACTGAAATGAGAAGAAAAAATTCAGTTTAAAGTTCCTCCAATACCCAGCCATGAATTACAAATCTTACACAATTAATTGTGACAAATCAGATGCCTGCTTTACCCATGGAGTTCAGATTATATGTGGAAATGTGGACAATTCTGATGGCAAAGCACAAGACACTGATTTTTTCCTTTCTTTGGTTCACTTTTTAAGTGGTAGGCACACATGCTGTTTCGTGGGATTGATTACTGGGCTGAATTCAGTAATTAAAAATACACAAAGGTTGCATGGAAATTAAGGTGCTTAAGACTCATCGAATTCAGCACTTTGCTCCTCTCACAGAGTCATTGCTGGGCAATGAGCAAACCTCAGGAGATTGCACCCAGGCTGTGCTGGGGGAAGGTTTGGACTATTTTCCCTGCTGGGTGATTTCAGCCACGCCATCCATTCCATTCCTGCAGGCTCAGGATGGATACCTGGGCTCCCACCCGACCCCCAGGGCTCTGTGCTGCTCCAGTGCCTGAGGAATTGTGCCCAGGCACCCAGGGAGGGCTTGGCACACAGCCCTGTGCTGCCCAAATGGCTCCTGGAGAGCTGCATCCCTGCCAGCAGCTTTGGAGCCCAGCTCCCAGAGCAGCCACAGCACCAAAGGCAGCCTGCTCGTGCATCAAAGGCCTGAGACAGAGAGAGCCTTCACCCGTGAAAGAGGAGGAGCAGGATCAAGAAACCCTGGTGCTCCATCCACTGGTTTTTCTTTGTGCCTTCACCCACATCATCTGACCTCGGTGCATTAATTTTCTCAACTCTTACTCTGTTACTGTTCTATTCATCAGGCACAATTTATGGCTTCAGCTGCTCTCAATTAGAAAAAAAAAATTCAATGCTTAAACTTCTATTATGAGAGGAAAGGGAAAAAATGTAATGTGGGATGCATAAGCTGATAAAAGATCAGGCTGTGAGATGCAGGACTTGGCAGATCTTGTCCTACAACAACCACTTCTGCTTCCAAAGAGCAAATAAACCCAAATTTTGGGAATTTGGAATTGCAAAAAATTCCATTCCACACTTGAACAGCAGCCTGGCTCCATCAGGTTGTCTGTCTAAATTAAAAAAAAAAAAAAAAAAAAAAAAAAATCTGCCTTTAAAGGCTTGAAAAGGACTTTGGTAGTGTGTGATGCAGAAAACCTTTGATCTTTTCAATAAAATGATGGTAGCTACTATTGAAAAGCATTTTTTGCGTATGGAATTCAGAACATTCCAGTTTTAGAGTCTAAAATATAAAATATGAACATTTTCTCCAAGGAAGAAGAGAGTTATCCATGAGTAATCTCAAGCACTAAGACTCTTTCTGTCCTAGTAACAAAACTGGTTCAGAATTTTTGTCTGACCACTAAAAATATGCATCTTTCAGTTTTATATCTTGAAGACCTGCTATTTATTGCAGGTAACCAAATGTCTCCATTATTACTTCATAATAAAAATCTGTACACAGAGCAGCTTCAAGTCACTGATCTGAACACACCCAAGTGCAGAAATTTATGAAGGAATGCACTGTCCATAATGAAAAATGTTCATTTAAAAAAAAAATTAAAAAAGGTCCCAGCAGCTCAAAAAGAGTACTTAGCCAAAAATAACAAGAAACTGTGAAAAACCCATAAATTTAGAAAAACATCTGATACTATCAGTGAAAGTGCTAGCCAGCAAAGCACAATGAGCAGGACAGACTGCAGAGCCCTTGGGCTGGGTCTGCACCACCTCCTCTGATGCTCTTGGTTACCAATACAGAAAATATTTCCACTTTCACAGATCTTCCTCCATTCCAAATGCCACCCTCCTTCAGCCTGGTTGCCCTCCCTAAACAACATTTAGTGTGTCAGTATTAATGACTGTTTTCAGTCTTTATGTTCAGTGAATATTTCAGTTTTAATGGCAGTTTTCAGGTCTTTCCCAGCACTGCAGCTGGGACAGCACACAGGTTATTCCATGGTATTCCATGGAAATGCACCAGGTAGAATAAATATGAGAGATATCACCAGGAACCTCTCTCTTCATGCTGCTCTCAGCTCCCACTGCTTGGGTGGAAAGGATGGCTGAGAGCAGTGGGAATTGCTGCTCACTTCACTGGACCAAGAATGACACCAAGAAGTTGGTTTTTGTTTGTTTTTTTGGGGTTTTTTTCTGTGAACTCTTGAGTTTTGGCTGCATTCTTACGACTGTATTTAATATCTGTTATCAATAATTTTTTAGGTATTGAGAAAAATACGGTGTTTTTAAAAGCCTTCATTGCTAGTCAGAAATTGCTCTTATAAGAATTCAAGCTGAACTTCCACCAGTCTTTGTTCCTGCTTCACTCAGAGAGTAATTTGGATTCTGAGCTAGAGTGAGGCAGGAATTACCGTGACCCTCTGGTTCATATTATTTTTTTGAGGATTGAGCCGTGATGAGCTGGGGAGCTTGTGCATAATTTATGAGCTCCAGCTCCAATATGAGGTCCAGATTTAATAACCAAGTCCAGCCTGGTGTGCCTCCTGCCCCATCACTGCTGCTCACTGCAGGGGCTGTGGGATGGGCTGGGAGGCAGCAGCCCCTCCACTCATTAAAGTCACTCAGCCAGAGCACAACTGCTCCCACCAGGGAACTGAAACCATTTCCAAGTATAAAATCCTTACTGAGACTTCTCTTTTGAGATCTGGCTTTTTGGGGTTCTTTTCACCCTCTTTGATACTCTCCCAATCTTCCACCCCTCCCTGAAGGGGAAAGAATGGGAATGATCCCACACACCACATTTGTTGTCAGGAAGAGCTTCAGAGTGGAGGAGACATTGAATCCCCCGTGCCCAAGTTCCCAAGGGCAGGATTTGAGAGAACAGCCTTGGGAGAAGGCAGCTCCCTGTTCTCTACCTAGAAACTCCTGCTCTGACTTTAGAAATCTTTCCCTGCATTGACAGAAGCTCAGCTGGGTTTGGATTCCACTCTGGAAACCAAGCAATAAAAATGAGGAGCTACAAGTCTGGCAGGACTCCTGTTAATCAAAATAAGCTTGAAGAATAAAAATTTGGACATATTTCCATCCAGAGTCAAGGGATAACTAGGAAGAGAGCAGAGAGCAAAGAATTATCCCAATTTTGTTTGATTGGGTCAGACCTCTTCATTTTTTATGCAATCTAAAATGGTATTTTAGTAAATAATTATAGTATTAGTATATTATTTAGTATGAATATTTAGCATAGTAAATGATAACTTTATATGTTTTTTTAGCCATCAGATATTGCTGAAGGAGCAAATTAAAAATAGGAGAGGAAAAGAGAGAGGCTGAAATGCTGACATTTCTCACTCAACAGTGGCAACTTCTCTTTAGAGAGGGTGGCCACTAGAACAACTACCCAAAATATGCTTAAAAATGAGAATCTGGAAAGCCCCATTGACATTAAAGCACAGGCCCCAAAGAAATCAGAGGAAAGACCAGTAAGGGAAACAAAACCAGTCTGAGGAAATAATTGGACAACAATAAATAAATGTGTTGTATTTTCTGTGCTTGTGTCTCTTTGAGCTTTCTCTCACTCATCTGAGCCTTCATTGGTTCTTGAATCACAATTAAGTTATAACTAAATCATATTTCTTTAAGATACTCTAAAGCTGTAGGAGCAGCTCTTCAGTTTTAGTTAGTTCCCATTGAATCCAGATTACTTGGGGCATCTTTTTAATGGAGAAAACCTCAATATTTTAAACTGCTTCACTGATGATTTCACTCAGATTAAAACACAGGAAATTCTGCAATGAAAAATAGAAAGCTAATCAGAAAAAATGGTAAGAGAAGGGAAACCAGATTGTCCTTTATCTTACACCAATTTAGGCTGTTGAAGTCAGAGAAATCTGAGCAGTGAAATGAAATGATGAATCAGACCCAGTGCCTTTCTCCATTGCAAATTTAATGTTATGGAAAATGATATTAAAGTATAATACCCCTACTTTAGGGCTTACCAGAAAATGACTCATGATAAACACAGTGCGTTTGCAGAAATGGCATTAAAAAATAAATTTAGCTTCTCTCTCAGGCTCATTCAATATTTCAGGGTATAATTTAAGAACACGTCCTTCATTGTGTTCAAAAATTCTTCCTTGGGAGGGGGAATTCAGAACTTTAATGGTAACTTAGACATTCATGCATAAAGTTATCAATGAAAGCTGAAGTTAAACTGAACATTTCTGAATACAGAAGTAAGGCAGCACAAGGAAAGGCATGTTTCTCTTTCCCAAATTGCCTCTGAGTGAGGCAATTTAAGTGACATGAGAGATAGTTTAGCTTTTAAAAACTCCATTTAAGTGCCCATTCACCTTGATATCGAAAGCATTTTTATTGGCTTGAACCTGTGCAAGCTCTTTCAGATAAATTACCAAAGAAAAAAAAAATAAATAAACATTAGACTTGCAAAGAATGGAACAGGGAGAACTGACCATCAGACCGAAGCTTGCCTTGAACAAACCAAGTGGCAATGAGGAGAAACCCATTTTTCTCAAGAAAATACCCAAACTCTCCCAAAACCAAGATAAAATAAAATCCCAAGCCCTTTTTGGCTGAAGGCTGCAAGGTTAAGTTGGTCTCCCTGAGAGTTTGAGGATGACATGTCCTGTTTTATGGCAAGACATACTCTTTTATGAACCTCAGCTAAATGAAGTAATAAAAGTTTCTGCTTTCCCAAACTATCGTATCAAGGCTATTACTCTGTACTTGCAGCCCTCAGAATATGTATTGCCAGGATTTAGGGAGTTCAGTGCTTTTTCTAAGCCTCTGTCATGATCTCAAAGGAAAAGACTGAGGTAAAACTATCTGGGACACCTCAACAGGAAAAAAAAAATACACTGAAATCAATACACATTAAATTAATGTCAGCCAAAGAGCAGGAACTATTTTCTTTCTACCATCACTAATGTCTGTTCCAGAAATATTTTAAGCTTTATTTTTTCCTTTTTCTTGAAGACCAAGTTTATTAATTTGGAGAACCAAATGCTCTTCAGCACTGCACAGTCACAGATCAGCTGGTACAGTCAGGTAAAGTGCTGGAACAGTGGGAATGAAAATCAATCTGTGCAAAAAGCTGCAGAGGTCACTCCACCACTCCACCTCCCACAGCCACTGTCCCATGCACTGGGCTGAAGAGAATTTCTCAGGAGGTCACACCCCATCCCAGAGCAGGTTTTTGGGGATCTCTTCATTGAGAGCACAGGCCACCAGAGCAGAGGAGCCACTGCAGGTTTCCTCTTGGGTTGGACCACAGCCCCAGGAGCAGGGTCTGAATGCTGCTCCCAGCCTCGCTCTTGGAACTGTTTCCCCACATCAGCTGCACAGATTTTATAAAACAAGCCCACAGCAAGGCATTTCCATGACAACACACTGCAGAAACTAAACTCAGACTTGGAACCAGTCCTCGTTTTAGTTCTTAAAACCCAGAAGTGTCTCCAGACTGTGCTGGTCTGACCACAGCCATCAGAGGGCCA
This sequence comes from Haemorhous mexicanus, assembly GCF_027477595.1. Classification (NCBI taxonomy): domain Eukaryota; kingdom Metazoa; phylum Chordata; class Aves; order Passeriformes; family Fringillidae; genus Haemorhous; species Haemorhous mexicanus. The sequence goes on from NC_082354.1 coordinate 18,726,740, forward strand.
AGGTGCATTGTCAGAAATGAGGGAACTGAGCACTGGGAGTGCACAGCTCCAGTGCTTTGCAGCTGTTCTTCACTTTGATGTCAATTTGGATCTCTTTTTCTGGAGACCCAGTGCTGACTGATCCAGCAAGCAACACCACCTGCAGCTGAGCTCTGCTGTGGCTCTGGCAGGGATCTGAACCAGCAGAGCTCTTATTGCTGTTTTCCCTCAATCTGCACACAATTCTGTTTGTTTCTGCAACTCCACATGCCCTCTGCAGGGAGAGAACACATGGCTCCTGCAGTCAGGAGCAAGGAAATAAAGCACAACTCACCCCTTTGCAGCTTGACATGGATTCCTTTTGTGTTTCTGTCTCTTGCCAATATTAATTTGGCTCAATGCCACACAGAAAGGCACGGGGAGCACGTGCTGTCACAGACCCCAGAGCAAGAGCTGGGTGATTCCAGGTGTCCCATGCTGTGGGATGAGAATGGAACAACCACATCTCTACCACACCCTCAGAGAAAGCCTGTTTGGCTGTATTAAAGCACTGCCTAGAAAAAGTGCTGAAATAACATTTTTTTAACGTTCAAAACTGCATTTCAGATTTTATGGAAAACCCATGGGGCTGCTTTGTGCAATCTCACCCTTCTCTGGGGTGAAACCTTTCCTTCCTCCAAATCCTGCCACAGACACCCCAATTAATTTGTGGTTTGGGGTTTTTATAAGACTTTATTTAGCTGGGCAAAACTTTCCTAAGTGGTGAGAACACCCAGACAATGGAAGATGTCCCACAGCCCCCAAATACTGAATATACTGACTAACATGGTTAATAGATTGAGTTATTTGATTGCAGACACCAATCAGGACACACAAAGTTTTGAATTCTGGCTAAATTGTTGGATTGCTATACAAAAGTAGACTGAGAGTTTAAGTGCTTTGTACATTTCTTACAAGAAATATCCCTTCTTGGTTAATTCCTACACTGATCAAACAACTATTTTGTTTCAGTATAAAAAAATCACAGAAGCATTAATCAAAAGTATTTAGTTAATAATAAAAGAGAAGACAAAAGCCACTGGAATTATAACTTGAAGAGTGTTGTGCCAATTCTAACATGATTTTAAAGGAAGTCAAATGTTTGATGTATTTTTTAAAAAACACCTTTCTTGATTCAAGTCAATATTAATCTCTAATTGATGAAATAAATGCTACTGCTGTTTCCCTTTGAAATGAATGGACAGAAAAATGTTCAAAAGGAATCCTTTATAGACATCACATGTGGCCACATCAGAACCCTCAGCAAGTTAAACCACATCAGAGTAGGAGCATTAACCTGAAATAGAGGCATTGATCTGCTGAAACTGAATGGAGACCAAGTATCAAAAGAAAATCATACCAACATTATTTCCTTTTTGAAAAATACAACCAATTAATAAAATGAGACTATTTTATTTAAAAAAATGGAAATCCTTTTGAGTTATAGTTCTTTAATTTTTCAATTCTCTAAATACTAAAATTGTGCTGTGAGAATATACTGAGTACTGTTAGAAAATATTAAATAGGTCTTTATTCTAGATGGCAGCAAAAACTCATATTTACAGAAATTGAGAGATAGTCAATATTTCTGGTTTTAAAGAGACTGTTTTCTGTAAGATGCTCAGTGTGAGATGAGTTGTATAACCTCACTTTGTCAAAGTTCTGGAAACTACAAGATTTCTCCAGTCAAGCCTATTCCCCATTCAGCCTCTGAAAATGCATCCAAAGAGTTTTGCTCACATTTCCTTCCAGACTGGGTCGAGGAGTGGTGAAATCCCATTTCACAGTCCAGTCAGGTCTGGCTGAACTCAGAGAAGGCACCTTGGAGATGGTCTGGGCCCCTGAGAGCTGCAGGAGGGCAGAGCACCAGGGCACTGCAGGGCTTTGCACCATGGGTGGCTCCATTCCAGTGGCACTGTGAGCAGGGACCTCACAGAAATGCACTTTGCTGCTGTGACTGTGCACAAAGGAGGTATTGACAGCAGGCATGAAACAGCAGAAGATTGAATTCCATCCCTTTTTACTCACCATTAATCTGAATCAGGTCCTACAAACCAGGTGGTTTCAGCAGCAGGAATGATGGTGGGTTATTTCTCCTGTTACTTAAAAAACAAGCACCCAAAACTTAACCTTGATCTCTCAGCTCCTCATTTTTGATTTTACCTTGTCCCACACAAAGCCCTGAAACCCAACTTGCCATTTATGCCAGAACCTCCCTCTGATTCCAGAAGGGGATGGTGCTCCTGACAGAGTACCCAGCATAATAGGAGGTCCATGTCCTCCTACTTGTTCTGTGCTGGCATTTTTATAATATTATAAACTACCCACTATTTTAAATGCTTTTCTTCAATGCTACCTCTTTCACAAAGACACAAAGAGAAACCATTAAAGAAAATCATCCCAGTTGCATGCATGCTTTCTTCTTGCTTTTAATTTCACAGACGTCAGGAAGAGTGAGGAAAGCTGGAGAATTCCCAAAATTCTGAGGGAATTTGACAGTGATTTTTTTCTGTGCCTATTCTAAGGTTGCCAATTTTATCTGTGCAATTGTTTGCAGCCCCTCCAGCAGCTCAGGCACTTCTCTCACTCTGCTGGGGCACAGGCTGCTCTCCTCTCCAGCAGGCAAATCCTGCTGGAGCTTTCAGGATCCCCAGGCACAGCTTCTTTCCCACTCTCTTGACACCAACACATTTCACACTTTTAGAAAGTCTTCATTATAGTCTGCAAGTCCTTCCTCACACAGACAGCCAAAGGAGGACAGCAATACCAGTTCTGCAAAAGCCATTTCAGTGCTTCAGAGTGGGAAGCATTTCATGGAAAACAGTTTTCACTTCCTTTGCTGCCCCACGTACAGAAGGGGAATAAACACTGAGGCTCTGCAGAAATGTGAATTCCTTGGGAGAATCAGAGCCTTGAACACCCACCCATAAAACAGCAGCAAGGTGAGTTACTTGGGGTTGGAGTTGGTTTAGACCCAGAGTGAAAATGCTCAGCCTAGATGGGCCAGAGGACCCTGATCAGAAATCCAGAGTGAACTCAGGGGACTTTTAGGCTAAACAGTTTTTAATGACAAACACCTTTGTAATAACCTTAGACTTTGCTTTCCTGAGGATAATGAGTCAGTCCAAACCAGTTTTCTTTCCTGGTGCACAAATCTATTGAGTGGAATGCAGAATATTCTCCAGTGAAGCAACTGGTTTCCGTGGATACTGCTAAGATTACACTTCAGCATATTTTCTCTTTCAATTCAAAGTCTAGAGGAGCTCAATTTGCCTTATTAAGGAAAAAAAAAATGTCTTTAGTAGTCTGTCCAGAATGCAGACAAAGGAAAGCAAATGTGGCATTCTAAAGCAAGAAGTCTTACAAGAACTGCTGCCCCTTTAGTTAGAGATCATTAAAAAAGGTTATATACTTACAGCAACAACTGTAAAAGAAACATATAATTTAAACATTGGGAGGATGTGTGCCATTCTAATAATTGTTTTGAAAGCATAATATGCATCTAAATGTTTTCCCTCAAATATTTCAAATATTTTTATGGATATCTTGCCAAAATCCAGAATAATATGCTATGTGGTAGAGCTACTTTTCTGTAACAAATGGACTGTAACACACCAGAGCAGAAAATCTGTACTTGTGAGACTTTTATGTAATGCAGGATCAAAAAAAAAAAATTAGCTGGGGAATAATGTTTTTTTCTTAATATTCTGAACACAAGAAGCCATGTATTTTTCCATTTGGTGACCCAGACAGATTTTTGTCCTTACTGTTGGGTTCACAGACTCCCACGTGTTTCTGTGTCTCATTATTACCCTAGAATAGAAATATTTCTTCAGCTACAAATATAACTGATGTCAAATGACCCAGTGACTACAGCTTCAACTGCTGAGTTGCCTTTCAGCCCCCTCTGTTTTCACAGAAATTGTTAAACTGTAGGTCCTGGCCCTCCACATGCATTCTAGTGAGATCTTGGGGCAATTTCCTATAGATTCTTGAATCCCAACTCCACGTGCTAGAATTTTACACAGCTCCCAGAAATCCATCATTTTTAGCTGCCAGGGAACCAGTGGCAGACAGACTTCCCCACAATCTGAAGGAATTCTTATTCCAAAGAGAAAATGCAAGTGTTGGAGACAAAACCACGTGGCCTGTCATAAGTTTGCATGCTCTTAATGTGGCTTTTATTGGGATTGATGATATTGATTTGCATCAAACAATCACTGCTTTGCTGCTGCCTCCCTTGCCTGTTTAAAGAACACACATTGTATTTCTGCCCCACAAGCCTGCAGTGCCAAATACTTTTATGTTTTTATGCACTGAAGGATATTTCCTGAGTTTTTCTGCTTTTCCCACGCTGATTCCCTACAAAGACACTCCCAAACGTCCACCCAGTCTGCCAGATGTGGCCAGCTGCTCTGACACTGCTCCTTTTTGCCTCCTTGCAGGCATTGTTTGCTGATTAATACAGGAGACAGCTCCCTGAGGCTCCCCAGCTTCTGAGGGGCTGTCAGGGTTTTTGATCCACATTTCTTATTCCAGACAATGCCATGATAAAATTCAGCAGTGCTCAAATTTCTGTTCTTTCATTAGGGCTCCCTTATCTATATAAACATTTCATGTTCTTTCTTTCACAATGCCTAGAGGTTTCCAATAGTTTTATGCATTTTTTGCCACTTCTATCTTTAATCTTGATCCCAGTTAGTTCTTTATAGTTGCCAGAGGCTTGCTTTATTTTTTTTTTTGTTGTTTTGTTTTTCTTTGTTTTTAACTTCAAACACAACTTTCTGCTATACTTCCTGCACTGAATGCTGACAAGTTGAAAGGAAGGAATACAGGAAACACAAGGCAAGACTGCATTAATCTGCAAAACCTACTGCAGATAAGTAAGCTGCTGCTTAATTCATATTCTGCCAGGGTGAGGCCAAACTATGAATTCTAATAAATATCTAAAATACAAAAAAAAAAAGAAAAAAAAATAGAGAACTGCTTGTAGGGCTTCTTAGATATTTTGATCATATGCCTTCAAAATGCATTTTTTAAAAAAAATTATCTTCCACGAACACATTTTGGTGAATACTCTGCAGAAGGTACTTACATTTTAATAAAAGTTTTGTTTGTTTCAATGGACTCTGTAACTTTGTGTATTTTTACGTGCCTGCCTCATGAATATATATGAATATACATCACTACCATGCTTCTCTTTCTGGGAGAAAAAACAGCCAAGAAACATATGGTGTCTATAACTGAATACCAAAGGAGCCATGGAAAAGACCAAAATTATAACATTCTATAATATCTTACACTTTTTTTTTTTTTTTCACCTGAGAGGAATTTAAAAAATCCATTGCTTTTAAATTAGACTTTCTAGAATTAAAATAATTCTTCACTTACCATTCCCTTACTTGTAATCACCCATTCCATACTCACAGATCTGAGAAACATTTATCCCACTGCTTCTGGTAAAAGGGAAATATATACCTGGATTATTAACTTATTCACTTTGATGCAATTAATTTAAATTTCTGCATTTCTAATTTATTAATCATATTGCAAGTTAATTTTGTTACAATTAGCCCTCCCATTAAAATGTTGAGGTTTCTTCCAGCTATAAAGATTTCAGTGAAATTGTTGGCAGTTTATACAAGGAAGGGGTTTCTGCTTTAATGCAATATTTAGTTTACAGAATGTTAAAACAAGATTCTTTTTCTTGAGTGAAAATAGCAAGGATACAAATTGATGAAATATCCTGTTAAATTCAAACAAATATCTGAAGACTTTGAGCCTCCTGGTATTTTTCATCTCAGATGTGAAGCTTTATCATCATCACTGTGAAATTACACCCAATCTGCTACTAAGTCCTGCCTTCTGAAAATAGCAAGTTTTTTATTTTCTTACTCCCACCAACTCCAATTTTCTGCCAATTGTTAACAAATCTCAGGTCCCTGGTAGAACTAAGGTAGCTCCTTTTACAGATTCTATTTTCCCCCTGACCTCACACAACTGAGGCTCTCCATGCCCACAGCAAACCAGGTATTGCCCATCTTTAATTATTCACAATTTCTATGACCCTTCTGTGTGGGTCTCCACCCCAGGGACTCTGGATTTATTTGCAGTGGTTGCACGGGGCACGAGGGGACAAACCAGGACCTGCCAGGTGGGGACAAACCAGGACCTGCCAGGTGGGGTTCCCCTGCAGAGCACTCATCTGAGCTCTTCCCCATCCCCTGGACAGCACTTGGCATGACACTTCCAGGAACTTAATTATCCCTGAGACTCCTGTGCCTTTGTCAAATGGGGTTGAAATTGGCCAAGAAATTCAACATTTACCAAAGGGAGCCAGGGAGAGCAGGCAGAGGATGCCTTCACACCTACAGCCTTTCCTCAGGACACAGGGCTAAAATAACTGTGCAACAAATGGTTGGAGGAAACTGGCTCATGAATGTACCAATTTAATCACAGAGAAGTGATTTCTTTTTGCATTTATTATCATAAATACTCCTCTTTACCCTTTGCAGAATCTCATTTAACTGCATTCATTTTAAAAGAACAATTTAAATCCGAGTTTTGTTTTTGTGGAGCACTGAGGGGAAAATGTTCTCTTATCTTCAAATGTTATTAACTGGAAATAAGTGTAACCTACCCTTTGAGGTCCTTATTGCAATTTAGATAGACAATTAGATATCTGACACCAAAAAGAAAGAGAAAACTTTGCAGCAGAGATTTTTCTTGTGGCGCCCCAGGTGACTACAGCAGACTTCCTTCTGTGCTCAAATGATTAAAAAACTACAATTTCCTTCAAGCCATTTTTAGAAAGCTATTTGTAATTGCACTATCAAGTAATATAACTTTTTCAAAATTAGCTTATGAGATTTACATGGGATTGGGCTTTTAACAGGAAGGTGAGTTGGAGCCTCATTTGCAATAGCTCTGCTCTTTCTTCAAGGCTGGAAACTTGCAATAGAGGAAGCCAAATCCTTCCTTCACTTAACTGGATCCACAAAGAAAAGTTTCAACCTTGGAGACTTTCAGCAGCTTCCACACAAATCCACATCACTTTACCTAATAAAAGTACAACTGTCTGCTCTGTGACAAATCTATCCTTCAGGACAGTGCTGAAAATGAATTGCTTTATGCTGTAAATTTAATTTTTGTTTCGAGCAAGCCTTTCTGGTTAGATCTTTGAAGGGGACAAAAGAATAGTGTCTCTGTGCCTGCATCCAGATATCATCAGCATAAAGACTTTACAGCTGGAAGGAGTTTTAATGATTTAGTCACAGAGGACCCATGAGAAAATTGTGATTTAGCCACTGATGTTTTTGTGGCAGTTTGCATGTTGTAAATGGGAAACAGCACATATCTCAAACAAACACTTATTGACAGGAGAAATGATCTCCCAAATTAGAGGCATAAAGCTATATGAAGCTTAGTTCAAAAGAATCTGCAGAATCATCCACTCAGGAAGCTTGATTTAAAAGTTGTTCTGTCTTACACTTAGGAAACGTTGTTGAGAAGAAGCCAGAGTGAAGCAAAGAATAGAATAAAGAACATTGGCCCTCTCTTGCCAAAAAATAGACAGGAAAAGGAAAAAACAGAATGAAAGTTGTTTAGCTTTCCCCTAATTTGTACCTGCATTGTTGAATCATGTATTTTATTAACTGAAATGTGTACCCTAGGAGTTCACAGGAACTTCTCAGAAAATGTCTTCATTTCTCACTCACATATTTGCATCAGCCTCAGATCTTGGGGATCTGAGAGCATATAATGTTGGTAAAATCATATTTTCAGAAGCCCTGGAAATCTGCATAATTTCCTTTTGTGAAATGACTGCTCCAGCCCGCCGTGTGCTGCAGGCAGCTCAGTGCTCCCAATTGATAATTAGCTTTTGTTTAACAGCATTGATGTGTGGTTTTGCAGGAGTTGGATTTGGGCAGAAGACCCTGGCATGTGTGGGCTGACCCTGGAGAATGTCCTTGCTTGACTGCAGCCCCAGAGCCTGGGTGTTAATTGGGCACAGAGAGTCATAGAACTGGATAAATGGGAGCAGTTTCCCCAGTGAACTGAGAAATTTATGTGGCAATTAAACTCAATTAAAAAGAATAAACATCAAGGGTTTTACTAAAATAGCATTGCAAAAATCTAAGCACACTAAGAAATACCTAAAGGTCAGCTGAAGCAAGAATAAGGTGTTATCTCCACCAGGTCAACTCTGAATAACTTTTCTTCTTTTTTTTTTTTTTTTGTGAAACAGTTCTTCTGGGATATTAAAAATCACCTCTTGAAGGTGGAGATGAAAAACCACCAGACTCATTGAACAGAAGAAAAAGTGCTCTTTTCAGAAACCCAAGATTTCTGGAACTGAGAGAGGATGTGAGATTTTAAAATAAGAAAATGCAGGGTAATCAGGAAAACAGGCTGCTTTACTCCCTTGGAGGACACACTTTACCCCAGTGTTTTCTGCTCGAGAGCTCTGACTTCCTTTTTGCCTCCTGGAACATGGATTTGAACATGGATTTATCCATCACCTAAATTCAAAGCTTTCCTAGAAGGTTCCAGATTCAAACCTAAAGAACTCATTAAACACAGGAAATGCTGCCCTCACCTCATGGATCTCAGTCATTCAGTGGCACCATTCTGACACACTGCATCTCAGTCTGTCCACACAGTAACCTTATTTTCAAACTGAAGAGAGTAATCAGCAGATATTTTTAAATTAAAATTTACTTTGTAACTTGTGTGACTGCTCATTAGAAATCTGAACTCCAGGTATGGATAAACATTGCTATCTCCCCAAAGATTTTTAAGCTATCTAACCTGCCCTGTTATGTAGATGCTGCAATTAACTATGTGAAAAGTCACTTTTTAACCCTTAAAAAAATCACATGATTGACTGCTGAAAGACAAAGAGAGTCATTAATGACACTTCAAAATGTGTAAAGAACACAAACATATGGAGAGCTATAAAACAAACCAGAGCTTACTCACCTGGCATAAGCCAAAGGCCCCTCTAAATGTCCGTGGAGCTGCTGGCAGGTGTCAAACCAACCTCTGATGAACTTCAAAACGCTTCACAGGAGGGTCCTTGACATTCTCCTTTTGTCTGACCTTTGAAATCATTTGGCCTCCTTGTTCTCCTGGTTCCTCACTTCCTCTTTCTTTTCTGGTGGAGGCAGTGGAATGGAAAGTGCCTTCCCTGGGAGCTCCCTGGGCTCCACCGGAGTCTGCCCTGGCGGAGGATTAGAAGTGGCCAGGAGGGAAATGCTCTGGAGCACATTAAAGGGCTCCTCCTCTCCTCGTGGCCCTGCTAATCCTCCCAGCCACTGCTGGTTTGTGCATAATTCCCTCACCATGACAGACTCTAAATTGCAACCTTCATGTGAGTTTGAGGAATCAACACAACTTTTAATGGCAAAATAGTTTCCTACAAAACATCAAAGAGTTTCTGGCTGATCTTGTGGCAGCTGCCATTTTCCTACCAGATCATAAGCAAATGTGACTGACAGCACTTTGATTTCAAATTGTGCCATCCTGTCCTTTAGAAAATTATTTTCTCACCTAACAGCAGTGTACCAGTATTTGAAACTAATCTGAATTTGATTTTACAGTTCAATTCTTTATTTGTCCCTATACTTTAGGAAAAGAAGTAAAAAAAATTACCATGGAACCTGTATTTTTCATTCATTTACTCCAATATTCTTACAGCACCACAAATGTAAACTGCTATTTCTTTTTTTTTTAATTTATTTACTACTTAAAACTAATAACAAACTCAAAGGGTAAATGGTTCATAATGGGAGATTTCATCTATTTCAAAAGCAAAAAAAACCAAACAACTCAAACCTCAGAACATTTAAGCTGATGAAATAGTGACCAACCTCTATTTATTAGTAATAAATCTTCAAAAAGAAAAGCACGGATTTTCAAAATGGAAGCACATATCTGTGAATAAGGACAATTTTTATCATGGCACTTTCTAACTGCAATCCTTCTCAAAAATCAGAAAACATGATGTTCCATAATCCTGACACATTAACTTCTGCTCCCAGTTTACTGATAGAATTCCTTTTCTTTCCAACTAAAGTAAATGCTGGCAAAATTAAATGTCTCAGAGGAAGACACAGACTATTTGAAACACATATCCTCAGTTTAATGGAGTTGTAAATGCTTTCATGCTACAGAGTGGAAGGTCAAGTTCTTTAACATTTCCCTCCACACATAATGGAAATAAATTGCATTCTAGTTAAATCCAGCTAGTCTGAGTTCCTAGAAACTCTTGTATCTAATTTTAGGATCTTTTATTGTGTAATAGTGAAATTTTATGAACTACAAAAGCATTACCTTTAATCATTGTGCCAGGCACACTTTAGGGGAGTTCCTTGTGAGATTATAAATCTGGACATTTTTGTTCTTTCCTAAGATTTTTTCCTGGTGTGACTTCTTACAGCTAAGAACCTGTAATTTAACTTTAAGGAGAGACACCAGTGAATACAGAACCATAAAACTGTACACATAATTATATTAGAAAGCAACCTTTGATGGAATTTATTAGGAAGTTATTTAAAATTTTATCTTTCTAACACAATTACTTGTCGTCTTGGGGTAATAAAACTATCTTAAAAATAACCCTCAACAAACTGAACATACAAAGATAAATCTGGTAAATACTCAACAGCATAATTTCACTTTAGTTTGCCCTAAATGACAATCATAATATATTTAAAATAGAATATTTCAGACTCCTTTTCTGCTGTAATTACTGGCTGCAGTTCTGCAGCAATTCTGAGCAGTGCCACAAAACTTCTTCCTACCACCAAAACAATTCCCATTGCACAGGAGCAGGTATTTCCAGAAGTGCAGAAATGGATCAATTCTTTCAACTACCTTCAACTTTTAAGGTATTCCTTTAATTGCTTGGCAAATTATTATTATAAAGTGGTATTATAATTACTGACCAGTTATGGCAGGTACATAGCTACTATCCCTTAAACTGGGTGGATTTTAAAACTAAAAACAAGAAAAAAGGTGAAAGCTGTGATGAAGGAGTACACAGGACTTTGCTTAGCAGGGGATCTGCATTTCTTGTTTAATTAAGAGGATTGTTTAAATGAAAAAACAAGGCTGATGCTGTCAGAAGGCCTCACCCAAGGCCCAGGTATTGTTCTGGGTGTGTCTATGACTTGGGGCCAAGCAGATCCAAAAGAAAACAAGTTGCTGCTATCAGAGGCCTAAAAAACTGGTGTTTTTTTTTTTTTTTTTTTTTTTTTTCTCAAGGAAGTTTAACAAAGAGCAGCATTTCAGGGAGATGAATTTGGGACTCTTGTCAGCAGCTGATTCAGAGCTTCGTGGCCATGGAGCAGTCAGCAAGTTTTCCATGACAGGGTTCAACACCTCCTCCTATTACAGGCAGAGTCAGTCTTCCACGAGTGCATTCAAATTGCTGAGTTACCCACATCTCCCCTGGAGCTGGTTAATATGTGCATTTCAAAAGCAAAAAAAGCATTTCAGATGCCAAAAAAGCCTAGCTAAAAAGAGAAAGTTTGAGACTTACCAGCCTTGGATGAAGAAGAGGAGTGAGCAATTCAAACCCAGGGAAGTCTCTTGTGTTGGATGACATAAAAAACTTCCAGACATTTGAGGGCTTAGTCTGTGCTTCTTTTCTCTATAATTAAAATATAATCACAAGTATAGCTCATCATGTAAACGAGTTATAAAAAGGTTTTATTATGTTTACAAAAGATAAAAGCTGTAAACATTCAGCAACCACTGCAAAGAGAATGTCTGTGCTTTGGTCCACATTTCTAATGAATGGCTTAGCTTTATTTAGTAGTTAGTTTTAAGGAAAGGCCTAATTCTTAAAGATAAGATAAATATCTTAAAGACATTTACAATGTTTAGGGACAAGGAGTAACAGTCAGATAAAACATTAGACATGCAGAAATAGAGCCTGATTGTTAATTAACAATCAACACTTGTAGATATGGGGGTGATCTTCACAGGAAAAACTACCAGGAATGGGGAGTTCAGCTTTTAAATGGAATGCCAAACACAAGTAGAATGCCAAAAATAACACAAGTGGTCAGCTGCTTCAAATATATAAACGTAAAATATTCTAGTTTATTTCTTAAAGAAGGGTTAAGGAGATGATGTGATTAAAACCTAGCAGAACTGAGGTTATGGGTAAGGTGGAAACTATAAACACATTGCAGTTTAATTGTGGGTAAATATATTAAATATATATTTAATTGTGGGTAAATATAAATATTCAGTTATAAATATTGTATGGAACAGAGTCCTCATAAAAAAACTTGTGCTCCTGTGATATAGAGCCAAATGATTTTTAAGATGTGAACTTCTGAAAACCATGCCTTCTTAAACTGTGAGTAAAATACAAAGAGACAAAACGCTGCTGAGAGATCAGGGGATGGCACTCAGGCCTTCCTGTGGAGGACATCAGGACTGCACTAAAAGGAAAGAAAGAAGAAAAGACAGAATTTCCCTTAGAAGACTTGCAGCATTTCATTAAAGCAAGTGGAAATGATCATTGTGCATAGCATTAAGAGGTCCATCTGGGAAAAGCAATCCCATTTAGCAAAAGCAGAGAGGCTGCAGAGAAAAGGAGGAGGAGATTGGGTGTGAAATCCAAGCCCCTTTGAAGTCAATGGGAATTTTGCCATTGATTTCACTGGGTCAGGGTTTCACTCAAGGTGGATGCAGACTGTGCTCTGTGAGATCCATATTGAACTGAGGCTTCTGGTTTCAGGGCCATGTTAAAGTCACCCCCATGTCAAACTAATAAAGCAGAGTACAGAATAAACTTCATTATTTTTTAATGGGGGAAAATGAAAAGATTACTGTCAAAACCTTGCTGTTAATACAATTAAAGGTGGGCAGAAAGGAAGAATACATATTTTAACATTTGCCTCCTGTGTCTGTTTTGTTTTTTCCCTTTTAGTTTTTCTCACTGAACACCTTTATGCCTCCCTGCTTCACTCTTTATGCTCTCTTCAATGCTTAACTGCAAATTCCAGTGGCAAAACTGACAAATCCCAGGGACCAACTGACAAAAACCTGCTCCCCTTTTTATACAGTCCAGTCACTTAAACTGCACTGGTAAAGTTCTGGGGAAAAGTTTGTTGCACACAGCTTTAAATATATTTTATATACATTTTTCAGTAAGACCAAAAAAACCCTCTCAGATGCCTCTTTTGTTATTAGAAAGGAAATTGAGATTTACAAGGAGCACATGAAAATGCCAGCTTTGAGTGATGTGACATTTGATGTAAATAAGTGATATTACAGTGCTGTTTTTACTATTGTGGAGAAGCAATAATAAGTATGATTTATCAATAATGTAATAAATAATACTCTTTATAAAGGGGTTCTTTCTCATGAAGAGCATTCAAAAGTTGCAATGAGCCTCGTGCTTTTAGACAGGTTATCTTTACTCATGGGAAGATGAATTTTCCTTTGCCAAAACTGCACACATCATAACAGCTAATAGCTTTCACAGAAACCATGTCCAATTAAAAGAGAGAACAAAAGAAAGAAAAATAAAATTTTCTGTGCTATACAAAAATGAGCCTTCTTTCTAATTAAAATTACTTCTTGAACCTGATGTTAAAAATGTGTGTCCATTCCACACACATATTTAATGGAATCAGTGGTGCTGTTTAATCAGATGCTGGAGATTTCAGTTGGAAATATGAATATCAGGCTGGGAAAGCACTCAGATATCACTTACCTGCTCCTTTCCCATGGTTTGCTAAATGTGTTTTTAATGCAAATGCATCAGTGTGCTTTCATCTCTCTGCTGCCCTTCCTGAAGGGAACCCCACAAAGGGGCAGCCCCCTCTCCTTCCCTGCTGTGCCAAAAGAGCAATTCACTGGTGACCACCATCACTGGAATGATCCCTACCTGAAGCTGGCAGATCTGTGTCTAACACCCCTGAGGTTAATTTAAAAATATTGTTTACAGAGTGCACCAGTTCAGAAAACTGTTGTACATAGAGCTGAAAAATTCAGAATTTAATGTTTTCAAGGCTCTAGTGAAATATCCTTCTAAACACTTTCTTATCTGCAGAGGAAGACTGGATTCCTGAACTGGAAAAGTGAAAAAGTTATCCTCCTGCTTTTAATGTTAACAGTGCCAAACATCTCCTAAGTCTCATTGAAAATAAAGGGAAATCTGGCTAGGTTTGAATTTAAGGGATTGAAAAAATTGGCTTTTTTTGACAAAATTTCCCTTGTTTTAGATGAATCTATAAGAACTTGCCTTGCTAATAAAGAAATACATCTCTTTGGACATTTTATCCTTTTACTAAACGAGAATTCTTCTGTGTAAAACATATTCCATTTTCTTTCAACGAGAAGTGAATGTTCTAAAGTTTACCTTTTTTCTTTTCAAAGCTGTTTTCTTTCCAGTGTCCTCGAGGAAGAGATGGCTCTCTCTAAACATTTCCAGAGGCCTTTGTCACTCACTCAGCCTTTAGCCATGTTCAGCCTCACTCTGCACATCAGAATATTGCAATCCTCTCCCCAAATTCAAAAAGCACTGCATGCAAGGGCAGCCAAGGCTACTGAAGGTTGCACTGAACTTTAGGGTCTAAATTCCTTTTTCAGAGAGTCTTTTAAGACTAGAATTATGTATAATAGGTCATTGCCTTCAAGCAGCTGAAGTCATTTACAAACTAAACTTTATTTTTCTTAGATCTATGAATTTTAGGGTTTAGCACGTTATTAAGAATAAAATTATTTTTAAAAGATATTTTAATATTTTAAATATTAAAATTAAAATATTAATATTTTTATTTATTTAACAATATTTAACTATATTAAATATTAAAATTAAAATATTTAATTTTTTTTATTAAACTCTTTTGCATCATTCAACAGAAAAATAGTAAATTTTGTTTGTTGTGGTTAGTTTTCTCTCAAATTATGTTCTCAACTTTTGTTCAGTGAGAGAGCTTTTTTTTTTTTGAAGGATAATTAAATGCTGCTAATAAGAAATAACAATGTAGAGAATGTAAGAAATGTATAGAATGTAAGAAATAATTATGTATCAATACTGAGAACCCTGAAGGTCACATTTATTGTGTCTAACCATAAGAGTCACAGTTTTCCACAGGCAGCTTCTTGAGGTTTCTCTCAGATTCTTTACTCCTCTGCCTTGACTCTGTTTGGAGTCTTGGATTTCTTCTAAAGGCTGGAATTAGTCCTGGGGTGGGGCAGGAGGGATGGGAAGGATGGTGGTGCTTTGTTCAGGATCTCTAACCAGCAGCTCATCTCTCCTGTCCCAGGGGAATGTGCCTAAACATGAGGCTCCAAACTCACTCCTCTTTCACCAGAGCTCCAGGACTCAACCTCCTTTTTTGCTGAGAAATCAAGGCAAAATTTGTTGGCATTCTGGGTTCTAGAATTACTTTAAGCATAAGCTTAAATACACAATAAAGTTAATTTATTGACTGAAGAACTGTAATTTACAAATGCTTTAGTGATAGCAACCACTGGGGAGAGAGAAAAACAACCTGTTAAAGCTTCTGAGAGTGTTGTCACATCAGCATTAAAGCAAAGAAGAAATTTAGGCTAGAAATAAGAAACTGGTTTATAACTCCCAGAGGGGTGAGATGCTGAAACAGCCTTCTGGTGGGAGAGGAGCAGAGAAGGAAGCAAGAATGCATCCACTCTAAAATAAACTTCAAATTCAAAGAATTTGACAAATCCAAAGAACCAGCAGAGGAAGGCCTTTCCAGGCCTGTTTCACCAAAATGCTTGAAGGGATTGTTGAAGCCTCAGACCTGCTGAGGTGGGCACAGTGAGTTTGAAGAGCTGGGCACAAAGGCACAGGACTGACTCTGCAGATCAGGCCAGGCTTACCTGTGTGGAGTTAACAGCAAAACTTCTCAGCTGGGTGGGAAATGAAACAAGCCCCAGGTTGTACAGCAAATTCAATGAAAACACAGGAACATTCTGTCTCCACAGAAAGGCTGGAAGTGCCCAGGCTGGAAGGAAAAATGAGAATCATGAAGGTAAGCCCTGTACCAATTCATCAGGTGCTGTGTTTTCTGTTTGGTGCTGCTCTAGCTCGAAGCACTCAGCCTTTCTACAAACACTGCTCCTCTTAAGCAGCAAGGTGTGAATGATGTAGCATTTGTGCTTTAACAACCTTGCTCTGCTTTTAACCATCCCAGAGCCTTTTGTGGAATATTTGACTACAAATGCAGTCTGCTCAGCCTGCCTCAAATATGCCAAAAATTAAATTTCTAGTGAAACTACGGAAAACTGATTTCTGTTCTTGCTGTCAAAGACCAAGGAAAAGTAAAAAAAAAAAAAAAAAAAAGAAAAGACTGATAGGCTAACTAATACAAAGCATATGCAAGGAATAGAATGGAGAAATTAATGTAATCACACAGTAATTTATTCCCCACTACAAAAATAATAACAACTATTAAGAGTTATCTCATTACAAACCACCAAAGGTCACAGTTAATTGTCCCAAATTATCATTTGCCTTAATTGCAATGTAAAAGAAAATAATCCTCCAAAAAGTAAACGTGTGGGTGGAGTTTTGCATGCAGAGGAGGAGCAGGTTGGGGCTCCACCTCCCAAGGGAGAGATGCTCACTGGCTGCACCCAGAGCAGTCTGGGCAGTGCTGTCCCCTCCGTGTGTGTGTCACTAGCTCCGTGGGAGCAGGGCAGGTCCTGACACCACGGGGCCAAGCTCCAGCCAGGCCTGTTGGGCTGGCAGGGATGGCTGGTTTAGGCAGCAGGTTGCCATGGTAACCCCCCATTTACTTAGTGAATACAGAGCTGATGTGACTCCACACCAGCGTTCACTGCCAGGGAAGGTTTCAGCTCATTAGCAAAGACAGAACTCCTGTGTGGAGCCTCTGGGGTTGCCCAGCCCAACTCCCCCACCCCAGGGTCCTCTCTCTGCAGTCTGTGCCTTGGGTGGGCTCCCTGCTCACTTGGTCACTCCAAACCCACACTGCACCCATGGAATAGTGTTTCCTTTTTGTAATGTGAGCTTAATCTGCTGCAAAGGTAAAGCCAAACTTTGAATTGCTGAACTGTTGGGTTGAAGGACTTTGAAGATCACCTTGTTCCCATCCCCTGCCATGGGCAGGGACATCTTCACTGTCCCAGCCCCAATGTCCAGCCTGGCCTTGGGATCCAGGGCCTGGCCACCCTCCCAGCCAGGAATTCCTTCCCAATCTCTAATTAAAGCTGCCTTCTCTCAGTTCATCCTTGCCCAAAGACCCTCTCCAGCTCTCTCGTGGACCTGGAATTGGGTCTAAAGTCTCTCTGGAGCCTCTCTTCTCCAGGCTGAACCAACTCAGTCCTCCTCCCATGACGAGCAAAAACCCAACAATTTCTTGCACGGAGCTGAAAACCAAAATTAAGTTTCTTGTGGAGGAGCCTTGGGTCTGCTCCTGTCCTTAATTACTTAATTCAGCCTGACATTGCAGCTTCAGAGTCTGACTTCTGGGAGCATTTCAGACTTTTAACTGAGCTAAGGGCAAGACACAAAAACTCACAAACTCCCCAACAATATTTATTAGCATTGGGACTCGCCTTAATCAAGAGCTACTGCTAATATGCATTAATTCCACATCCATCCTTTTGTAATCTTACATGCACCTACACACACATTTCTGAAAGCAAATTTCAGTGTAGGAAGGAGCCACTGGAGCAGGGATAATCAGTTTTGCAAATACACAAGAAAGGATCAAAGATCAGATGGAAGCTCTTCAGAAAAAAGTGCAGGTGGTGTTTGAGTGTGGGCAAAGCACGAGTCAATGTCATGACATTGGTGGAGCAAATATCACACTGGGATCTACAAACAGGGGGTCAGAGTTGCAAGGTATATGAAGTGATCCCTGTTTGCACAGCATGCAGAGAATTTCTGCTAAAATCAGAGTTTTAGACCTTGTGCTCCCAGACATACGTGCAGGAAAGCGATGGGAGGGATGAGGGGTCAAGAGGAGTCTGTGCTAGCAAAGACAGAGTTAAATGCTGCTTGGCTGGGAGGAAATTCTGAGTTTTTGTGGGTTTAAGAGGCCCTTGTAAAGAGGAAGGATATCATCTGTTTTCATGGTTCTCTCTGAGAAGAGAAATGTCCATGGTATAAAGAAAAGTACTGAGGTTATTCTAAGAGTAATTTCTACCTCAGGAATTTTAATCTCAGAAAAGACCAAAGGAGAAGAGATTGCAGCTATCTCTATTTTCAATTGAAAAAAAAAAAAAAAACCAAAAAAACCCTAAAGTCAGAAATAGTTTGGTGAAATGAAATGTAAGGAAAAGAATCTGGGTTTCTGAAAAATTAGCCAGAGGCTATTTAAACATGAGATGTTTATTTTTCTAACTCCAGGTAAGCAGTTGCTGAAATTTAATCATCTAATCTCCAAGTCTAAAAGTTCTAAAACCTTCTGGATAAATAACAGCTCTCATGTTATATATTTTTATGTATATATTATATATAGTATTGAAACTGTTATACTTCATTTGGAATTTCTTATATCCATTGATTCCAATTGTTAAAAAAAATTCTTGAATGGGATTGCATGTCCACCCACATAAAATAAAGGGTTTTTTCCCAAGAAAGAGGCAACTTTTCAAGAGGCTCTGCACAAGGATTGTTATGCACAAATTGTCTTGTTACCCACAGATAACATTGAGTTCTACATTAGACCTCTGGAAAAAGAACCTGCTCTTCTCTCCTCAACCTTCTTTAATAAATACTTTATGTGTGGCTGGAAGGTGTGTGGGCAGGAGCCTGTCCACTGTCTGCTCTCCTGGAAGCCTGATTCAATAACTGACTCGACCAAAAACCCTAAAGGACACTGGAAATATATGCACTGTGCACTGGCAAGTGTGACACTGAATAGAATTGTGCTCTCCCCTCAGCTCTGCTGGAAAGAACGTGCCAAGATTTAGTGCTGGGAAGCAGACATGACAAAAAGCATTCTGTCTTGGAGGAGCTTTAGTGCAAGAAGAAAAGGCTGAAATAGCTGGGGCTTATTACCAACTTAATAAGATTCAGATTGTTACATGTCTTGGGAAGAAAAAAAGATTTCCAAATGGCACTTTTTTTTTCCAGAATACAGGTACAATTCCTGGTATATCAATAGCCCAAGGGCACAACGAATTGAATGACTTATTAAAGATTCATGATACAAATTTATTTCCTTACAACACTGTAGGAATGTGTTGTTTTCCATTACAGGAAGCAATGCTTCTCAAAAGTGTTTACAAGTCTCAAATTGCAAAATTTAATTTTCAAATCAAATGAAGCATAATGAGCTTCAGGAGCACCTCATTCTTCACACCAGGTTTAGCTGCAAACACAACCCAGCAAAACAAATTAGAAGGAGCAAAGCAGGTGCAACAAAGAACTCGGATGGAGCATCTCTCTCTTGGCCAGTGGCAAAAAGGAGTTGTGTAAAGAGCAGAGCATGGCCAAGCTAGCAACCTCTGAGAGGACAAAAAAATGACATTAAAATTTGTTTATATCATCTCATATAAAAGCAGCTCATTGGGAGATGGGTCTACATATAACCTGTATCTAAAATCTTTACCAAAAACTATTATTCTGCTGTAAATATGCTCCTCTTGTATGACAGTACCTGCTGGCTAGGGGAAACTGCAACAAGGGAAATATTTACATAATGAGAATAAGAAGCATCAAATAAATTACAGGCAGATAAAGTGAATAATTACTGAATTTAAGCTTTTGAGCCCAATTTTACAAGAAGTAAAACTGATATTCTAGATCAACTTAACCTCTCTGTGGGTGTCACTGATTGGAAATTTTGAAACCTGATTATTTCTATTGATCCAGGCAAGGAGAATCAAAACAGGAGCCCCACTACACTTCCAGTGAACTACTGTGAAACTGCAGTTGTTAAACAAAGAAACCTGACAAACCAACCAAGCTCCCAAATGTGTGTAAAAAATAGACATTACTGAAAATTTCCAGCCTTACATGTTTTTATATGTTAATGACTTCATAAAATATTATCACACAAATTCTTAAATCAGTTTTGAATTAGTTTTTCTTTCTTATCATGTCAACAGATATTTGTTCAAA
The DNA here is from genome assembly GCF_027477595.1 of Haemorhous mexicanus. Taxonomy (NCBI): domain Eukaryota; kingdom Metazoa; phylum Chordata; class Aves; order Passeriformes; family Fringillidae; genus Haemorhous; species Haemorhous mexicanus. The sequence continues at coordinate 18,746,844 of NC_082354.1, forward strand.
AGAAAAAACTCACAGAAACTTAACTCTAAATTACTCATTCTTCAAAGTAGCTTTGCCTTGCTATTATTCTTAAAAAAGATTAAAAGACATTATACTCAAAAATTAGGCTTCATCACAAAATAATTTAAAATATTTGGGGTCTTTTTTTGTAGAGAACATTCAAAGCAGCCAAGTAACACCAGGCACAGATACAAAACCACCTCAAAAACAAGTGCCAAGATAAATCCCTGCCTCCAGGTGAGCTTCAGCCTATTATGCACCTGCCTGAAGAGTGGGAAAAACCTTAATAATCCCTGATTAATCAAAATCTTAACAATCCCTGCTGATCAAGAGGGTTATTCAGAGGCTGTCAAGGCCTGGAAATCTGTTTGCTGCACAGTTGAGGCACAGATGCCCTGGCAGTGACCCTGTCCCCTCTCCTGCCTGGCACAGCTCCCCAGATCCCCCTCCTGTTTCCCCACATCCCCTCCCTCCAGGCACTGCCACCTTGCCCCATCACTCCTTCAAACAAGAAATAAGATGGGAATTGAGAGCCAAGAACTCACCCAAACGTTGTCTGTCACAGGGCAGCCTGACAGGCTCCCCCACAAACCAGGAAATATTTGAGGTACACGATTTACCTGGTGGAGCTGCGAATCCAAGGGCACCAATAAATTAGAACTTTTTCAAAGTGTTATTAAAAAAAAAATAAAAATCAACTTCCAGCCAGATAAATTTGCATAAAACTTCATAAATGTCAATAAGTGTCTTGCTTGTGACTTACCCATGTATAATTGAGGAGAAGCCCAGGAGAGGCAGCAGTTCAGTTTTCCCAGGGTACTCGTTTCCTTCTGGTTATTCTGTGACAGCTGGAGAGTGAGTCTTAATATTTTTCAGGAGTGAATTTAATTGCTTTAGAGAGTCAGTTTAGCATATCACTTCAGAAATACCCCAAAGCTACAAGCAAACCCATTGTTAGCCAAACAGCTCCTTATTTGTGACATTCTTAGTTTAGCACTGGAGTCACCAAATTGTGTTTTCAACACCTCACTGGGCATCCCACAGGTGGCCTCCAAATCTTATCCCTGCTGGAATATTTCCAATTAAAAGTTTTATGATAAGGATCCATGATAGTCTGAGAACTGCTGATGATAGATAATGGGCTATAATCCAGTGAATTTGGGAATTAGGGGAATAAAGGTTGTGCTGGCAACAAGAATAATGCACTGGGCCTGAGCAGTTCTAAGGAAATAATGGCTTAAAATATGAACATTTGTAAAGTTCCTTCTCTGAAAATGGTAATGGTTCTCACATTGAAAGTGGCTTATGTCAGATGAAACAAATAGAGTTTATAAATAACAGTCATTTATCTCTGCTGAGAATACAGAAGAAAAAAAATATATTTTTTTTTAATCGTGGAAAGCTCTCTAATCTTTCAAATATCTCAACTATACTATATTTTCAACTGCATGCAATTCTGGCATAAATGTGTGATAGATCCTTTGTATGATTAGCAGATTAGTTGTCTCAAAAGACACCCTTGTTATCTGGAGGCACTGATTTCCAAAAACACCCATAAGAAAATCATTATTGGATAGTTAAGGAAAATACTGTAAAGTGGCAAAAAGCAGCAACAAGATATTTTTCTGCATTTTTCTCTGGATATATAACAAAATTATAACATATCTATCTATCTACCTATCTATAGATATATATACATACACAATATATACTGTATATATTTTTACATATATATTTGATATATAACAAGGTGCTAAATTTAATCATCATCTTGTCTCAATATAACTAAAATCATAATGATGTTTTTGATAGTGACAAGAAGTTTCTTATTATCAGTATTAACATTTCCCCTCCTTTCTGTCCTTTAAATTTTAGAAAATAATTTCCAACATGTAGCAGTTTTGTTCAGTAATAATGACCAAAAAGACAAGAAAGCTCTCCCAGTGTTATTCTAAACCTATAAATTGTGATGACTGAGTTTTTCACAGTCAGTTTTTTACCTCCAAACAAATTAGTTTAAAGGGCAGATGAACAATTCTGCTGACGTGTGCAGTGTGGTATTTAGGCCCATTTATTAATTTGTATTTTTCATGAGGGAATGTAGTAAGTAGCTGTGAAATATAAGTGCATTGAAGTGTTACATTTGGTAGGGACAGGCAGTCTCTTTAAGGCTATTTACAGAGAACCTCGTTCTAAAATTCTCATTTGCCACTAACTCAGCACAGAGCACCCTGAAGTCTTTCAGGAGAAGGTTATTCAGATTGCATCTTTGTGAATTTGGACCTTTCTGGGTTCTGGCTCAGCTGCACTTGCAGGGCTCTGTGGGCAAACACCCTTTGCTGTGAGATCAGAATTCAGCCACAAGAGCCAGCAGAACCTCACGGGTCAAGGTCACCTCCCTGCAGCTCCACCAGGGGAGAGCAGCTGGTAAATGCAGCATGCAAGGAGAATGGCACCACGATACTTTCATTTTCCTGCAGGCATGAAGGGCTCTCTGCACTGCATTTAATCCCCATTCCACCAGGGTTCAAGTGCTGAAACAGATTAGTGACCACAATTTATTCAATACTTTTTTATCTGCTCTACAGAATTATGGCACTCGTTGTTTCTGCAGCACAGGTGAGGAAAATTACTGTTTCACCTCAGAGAAACAGCCTAAATTTACAATCCAAACATGACAGAAAATGCACAAACCAATTTACAGGACAGTAGATGAACACTTTATTTCCAGTGGCAGTTCTATTTCTTTGCAGATTGGAGCACATGGCTGATCTCTAAAGCTTAGCTCTTTTAAGAGAATTTAGGACAGTTTCAGCCACATAAGTAGGAATTAAAGAATAAAAGTCTACTAATTCATAAACATACATTATTAGTGTAAAATCCAGGTAAGATCAGCTCATCTCTGCTGTTTCTTTGCAAAGCTTACTCTTATATTTTCTGTTTCCTGTTCTTTGTAGCCTCTCCTCCAAGCAAAGGTCTTTCCAAAGCCAGAGCTGTTTCTGCCTCCATGCCAGTCTGCCTGATAAACAGATTGTACCTACTCTTGTTTCATCTCTGGTATCTGTACTAATAACTCAGCAGTAAAACCATTTCTAGCCATAAATGTGCATGAGCCCCATCATTTGTCAGCCCTTATTGGCACTTCAGTGGCTGACATCAAAAGAAAAAACAATCACAAAGCCCAGCCAATCTAAATTGAATTCATAATGTGTCTTGGCAGGATCCTCAGAAGCACAGTTTAAAAAGAATAGAGCAGGAGTTACCATATTGACTAACACACCTCAGAAGAAAAAAAAAAAAAAATAAAACCATCAAATCTAAATGGGTGAGGTGCTAAGGAATGAAATTAAAGAGTCACCAGAGCTGGTTCAAAGATTATTTACACATTTGCCATTCTTTCTGAGATGCAGTATTTCAAAGCCCATTTCCCACGTAATGCTCTGAATTGCAAGTACAACATTTGCAGTCACTGACTTTTTATCATATTTTAAAGCAGTTTAATTACATCAAGAATGTGTTTTCATGACTCAGGACAGAAATCTGCAGTGCTCTACTCATGTAGAACAGAGGAGGCTCTTTCATTTGAAAGGGACCTAAAATGATCACCCAGTCCAGATGAACACACGATTCTGAATTGCAATCCACAAACACCAACAACTCCACAACTGCTGTTTAAAAAGGGGATGAATTTGGTCTTAGTTGAGATGGCAACAGATGAATTAAAATAATGGAGAAAACCTTCTGTACCAGAACCAATTGGTTGGTCACTCCTGGAAATGTAAAGCATGAGCTTGCACAACATTGGAGAGGAGTTTCCTGTGGAAGGACAGGACCCTGAGTGTCACCTGGAAAGCTTTTTTGGACAAATTGTACCCACAATGTCTTTGATTAAATTTTAACCCTGTTCTCACTGATCTGTGCAAGTGCTGTTTCAGAGCAATGCTAAAAAGCAGGAGCACATGGGCTGAACAACAGGAGCTCTCCACAAGCTTTCTATTTAAAAACTCACAGAAGCAGTGAAAATAATTGCCAAGTTCAGCAGAGAGGGGTCACAGCTCTGTCCCCACATTCCCACACAACTGCCTGGGACAAATGGAAGGTGACAGAGGAAATATAGAAATAAACACTTCCAGATTTTTATCACTCCTTTCAGCTCTATCCAGAAAACATGGCAATTGTTTGGAACAGGTTTCTGGATGCTGCATGACAAAGTAGATTCTAATAAAATATTATACCAGCAGAATTTAAATCTCTTATGGTAACTTTCACTGGAAAGATCCTAATTTAATATCTGGACTTTAAATAGAAAGTTGCTGATGGTACTTCCAAGTTTTAATGCATGTTTATCTAAATTGAAACTTACTAATTATACAGGGATTTGAAAGGCACCTTCAGCTGTAAGTGGAAGTCCCATTAAACCACAGTGCAAAGCTAACTTGTATTTAAAGACCAAATATTAATCTAGAAGTCACCTGGAGTCTTTCTTTACTTTTGGGTTTCAAATAAACAATTTTGTAAATGCTGGACATCTATGAAGAAAAACAAAATCTACTGCATAGTTGTGAGATCAATAATAGCTCTCCATGGTCTGTCATTTCACAGCTTAAGGATTATTTTTTACACCCAGAGGAATCCTGACAAACCTCGTGTTTTTGTCACTTCTAGCTGCAATTTGGTCACATTACAGAATGTTGTTTAGTGGGAACTCTGATTGCTGGAAACTAAATTAGGTTTGGGATCCTGGACTGGTCAGGACCAATGTCTTTTGCAGAACTCACTCTGAGATTTCACCATCACAAAACTCATAATTCTACAGGAAAACTTTCAAAAACTGTTTTTTTTTTAATAGCCTTCACTACAAAGAAATAGCAGAGGAATCAGGAATAAAAGATGGATTCTGCAGAGATGAGCTCTTTCCATCTCAGGGAAAAGGTTCCAGAGGACTGTCTGGGAGGTGTGTGTGGTGGTGAGCTGCAGGGGCTGCAGAGCACAGCTGGAGCTGGGGCGGGAGCAGCAGCACCAATGTAACTAATCCACACCTCCCCTGTAAATGCAAAGCAGCAGTGCTTCACAGGGGTTCTGTGCCAAAGGAAGCTTGTCCAAGTGGATATGATCAGCACCAAAGGAGAACTGGCCTCACCCACGAGCTGGAGATGTGCAGCTGTGCCTCTGCTCCTGCTCTGAGGGGCTCCAAGGGCTTTGCAGTTGTGTTCTCTCAGGCTCTGACAATCTGAGAGGTTTGTACTTTGTGTAAACCGTGCCATTCTCCATCACCTTTTTCTTTATAAATAAAATCTCTCCAAAAGCTGGCTGTGATTGAATTCATGACTGCCCCCAGGCAGAGAGATCCCTGCAGAGTTCCAGAGGTACTCATTGAAATTGTCAGTGTTAAGGTTCTGTCCAAGGCAGTGCCATTTTCTTGGGGAAAACACTGTCTGAATATTCAGCTGATTTTATTACAGCTCTTCTTTGAGGCCATGCTCAGATCCTTTGGGGTGTTTGATTTCCATGAGCATTTGAGTGACTAACTTATTGCCATGCACATTTGTGCAAAGTTAATTTCAAAGCACTAGGCACCAGTATTTGCAGAAGGAAAGTAAAATCCACACACAAAAGTGTTTGTGCTGGAAGGGCTTTACTGCTGGGGGACTTATCTGATTTACCACAAAATCCCAACCTCCAGCAGTCAATACCTACCCAGCTCCTCGTGAACTCTGCAAATCAAAATGATTTCAAAAACCTGGATTATTTAAACCAGTAATATCTGTTACAAAAATTTAAAATCTGCTCATAAAAACAACCAAAAAAAGAGACTTAAGGTTTTATAGTGAATGTATTAACTACTTAGCTCCATCAAAATTCAGCTATAATTTTAGTAGATACAGAGAATAATTTTTTTTAGAAGCCTATTGACCAGGGTTTTTTCCTGTTTACTTTTTCATGGGAACAATATAAATCCAGTGATAGCTCCAGTGCTGTTCTGCACACTCTCCATCCTTCCTTTCCTTCCATGTCTGCCCCCCTAGGACCAGATTAATCTTTCCCCTCCAGAAGAGTGAAATAACAGGTGATAACTATGGAAAACACAGCCTTATTTGATTTATTGAGTGAATCACTTCTTCTCGGGGTCATTAAGTTTCTCAGTAAGAAAATTCACATTCATACACATTTTTCTCCATTTTCAAGTAGACATTCCAGTTGTGCTGCTCATCTGCTTTCAACATCAAGGATGAATTAAAGTATTAATCTGTGCAATCATTTTCTAAGGGAAGCACTGATAGTTTTATACAAAATCCACCTCACAATGCTGCAATCACCTTTTGATGACCCTCTCATAAAAATCACACTGAGCTGAGGAAGAAATGAAGCCTTGTCCTTCTAGGAGTTTACTATTATTTTCTAAGTTACTAAATGACATTGGGAGCAGGTTCTTGCTTATATCTTCACTTCAGAAACATATTTGGATTTTAGCAGCTGTGGAAATTGTCAGAAAGTGTGCAAAGTAAAAATAAAAAAAATTGAGCTGAAGAGCTCAGAACAAGGTTTATTCAGGCTCCATGTTCCCACATGAAGATGCTTTTATTTTACCTATCACTGCATGATTTGTAGGAGAGGGAGAAAACAACACATTAAGTTCTGCTTCCTTGCTTTTCCATGATCAGTGGAAAAGATGAGTTTATTTTTTACTTTATAACAAGGTAATAAAATAGGCATGGAAGGAATGAGCCTGGATTTGCTGTTTGGAGTGGAATCATCACACCAAATATTAAAGAGATGAACACTCATTGCTCATGCACGAGGGCACGTGTCTGGTTTAGCACACAAATCAAAGGCTGGGGAAGTTCAGGGAAGAGCCAGGCTCTTCTCCCTTTAAAATCTGCATGGAGAGAAATGGCAGGGAGGTGCTGGCACCTGGCTTTTCCCGAGCCAGGGAGGCATGTAAAACAGAAATGTGAAAGCAACCTGGACAGCTCGTTAGGAGAATGCCTCCAGCACTCCTGTGCTGCTCTGCTCGGCAAAACCTGCACTCAGGAGCAGCAAGTGCCTCAGAAAGCAGCGTGTCAGAGGGATTATTGGGTAGGCAGGAGCCTTGCCTGGGGAGAATTGTACCCTTTTTTATTCCTTTTTAGACTGTTATGTGCAGGGCTCACCGAAAGAAAAAAACCAAAAAGCCAGACCTGAAGAAAGGAGAGATGCTAACCTGCAGAAAGTGTGAAAGAAAATAAAAGGTGCTCTGGGAGCCAGCACAAAGCAGAGAACTGGAGGAAGATTTCTTATTCAGATCCACAGACATGGCTTCATTTCACTTCTCTCACACAACACTGTCCCACTCCTTTCCCTTCTCCTGCTTAGCACAAAACTGTTCCAGCTCTGCCTGTGCTCCACCCAGCAGGCAGGCAGACCTCAGCAGACCCTCCCCTCCTGGGAAAGGTCCCTGAGGAGCTGGTGAGGGACACCAAAGGGTTTGTGACCTTCACACCTTCCTGCTTCGGGGTCTCACATCTCAGTTTTCAGATCTTCAGTCAAGCACTGAGGCTCTGTTCAGAGGAGTGAGCACCCCAGCACCCAGCCAGCCCAGCTGGGATCCCAGCAAAGAGCTCATGGCAGGCCTGGCCCTGACAGCACTGCAAGGCCAAAGAGGCTCATCACATTCTTCCCCCAAATTCAATTTTTAAATCTGATTTTTGCACTTGAACACAACTTAAGAGTTATCCAGTTGTGACATTTTAAGAACCAGCCACGCTCTATTTCAGATCAAAACCCAAATGCATTTTGGAGAAGGAGCAATTTTCATTTTGATGTTTTGCATCTATTGCTTTTCCCGTGATGGAAATCTGCCTTGCTCAGGCTGTGTTTGCCCACAGGAATGCAGCTGTGACAAACCCAGGGTGCTGCTCATGGCAGCTCCCAGCTACAGCTCGGGTCCAACCCTTTGCCATCGCAGCAGTGGGTGGGGAATGGGAGGTGGAGGAGCACAGATAATTAGCTTTTCTTCCCTATTATTTTGTCCTTCCAATTTGCCTCTTTTTCCTTCTTGACTCTCCCCCCTTCATCTCTTCCTGGCAAACAATCTCACCCTGACACACCGGGAGAAGTTCCAGGGCTAACAATGTTCACACTGGGGTCATGTCCATCCCTTGTCACCATTATAATCATTTTTAATAGTTACAATGTTTAAACAGTATTTCCTGTAAATATAAATTGACCATATTTTTCCTTTGGGGAAAAAAATTGTTTGAATTGAAAATAAGGCTTTGATATTTCAAAATTCATCAAAATGTAGAAGAGTAGAAGTTGATTAAGATACATTTTCTCTTATCAAATGCACAATTATCTGGCTTTTGGCTGATTCTTTATCTTTGCCATAACGAAGAGCTGCCTTGACCCATTCCCTTTGACCTGACAGGTTTATTAAGGAATTGCTGTTCTGTGTGCTACTGCACAAATATAAATTGGAGGTTAAAGTTACCTTTCAGCCAAGTCTGCTCCAAAAAGTGGAGTTCAATGTCCTCTCTCCATTCTGGGACTCCATTTAGAAGCTGGAAGGGCTGAGAAAAGGAAGCAGCAGTCAGGGCAGATTGAAATTGCATAGGTAACAAAACTCATCCTCCTCACACACAGCTATCCCCCCAAAATTAATAACAAAAATAGCTTTAAGCTAGAAATGATACACAAAGGCTTTAAGGCTTCAAGGTACAGATTTCCCTCCCAGTAACTGCAGCCACCAATGAAGTTGGATTTCTCCTGACCCTCCCAGGGAAGCCCTGGGTCAGGAGATTGGAGGAGAAGAGAAAAAGCTCCTGGTGAGGGTCCTGGGGCAGGGGATGCTGTGCAAAGCTACAGTTGATATTTATTGACTTATTGGTGTTTGGGAGCTTTGCAAAGATTAGGCCATACCTGGCCCCTGAGCCTCTGGCAGCATCAATAGATGTTCTGCACAGATTCCTGCCTTCAGCCTTGTCATCCTTTATCTTAGTAAACATCAAAATCTGAGCACAAAAGACAGAAAATGAGCTATTGATTTTCCAGTATTGTCTTAACCTGCAGCTTAATTGAAGGTCAGGATGTGTATTGCTGTCAAAGGCAGACTCGTGCTGCTCACAGGGGGTGTCTGGCACAGAGCTGTCCCCAGCAGGCAGAGCACAGATTTATTCTGGGCAATCCACCAAAGGGGAATGTGCAACCCAACACTTTCCAACATTCCCTGAGGAAAACTGAGGCATGGAAACGACTGCAGAGTAGTTGGATTAGATGTGGAAAGGTTTGCAAAAGGGAGAAGATACAGGAAGGGAGTGGGAGAGAGAGAGGGAAGGGCAGAAAGGGAGAGAGAAAAAAGGGTCAGAAGGAGATGAATGTGAGTTTGTCTTTATAAGGTGACAAATAAATTGTCTCTTTAGAGAAAGTAGGTGACTGCACAAATCCCCCTCTGTGCTCTCTCTCTCTCATTGAGTGATGTAAAACTGTAAATTCCTCTTTTCCTAACACTGTGAGATGGCAGCTTTTGTAAAGAAAACTACTTGGTTTTATTAGAAGATATATGTAGAATGACAGTGAAACAGAAGTTGTCAGATAATAGATAGGAAAGAAAATCCACATCTTTCTCCTCTTTTCTGTTATTGCTTTGGCTTTGCTATCCTTCACCATCCTCCTCCTGCGAAGTATCAGATTTTGACATTTTATATCTGTCGTTCAGGAGGCTAAGATCATTTCTCAAAAAAACCTCCAAAATGAAACAAAAAAGAACAAAACAAAACAAAAAAAACCACCCACCCTGGTTTTAGATACCTCACTTTTTACGATATTCTTCTTATGAAGAATACACTTTCCCTCAGTCATTATTCTAAGTTTTTTCCTCCTCTACATTAAATTAATTAATTTTATCCTGTATATGTCAATCAACATCACCATATACCCCTCCTGTTTCTCCTCTTGCACCTGAAACCTGCAGAGAAGAGCAAAGGAAACAGTTTTATGTTTATTTACCTTGACATTGCCCTGAAGTGCTCAGATGGTGACAGACAAGCTAAAATGCTTTGGTAAAATCAGACAGTGCAGCAAAGCCCCTTCATCTCTGCCAGGATCCTTGCATGATCACCAGGGTACTGAACAAAACCAGCATTAAATCACTGAATTTACCTGACAAGGTGTGAGACAGTAGAAGGATACCTGGTCCATGTCTGATAAGAGGGTCCATGTTTGAGAACAGGATCCATGTTTGATAAGATGATCCATGTTTGATAAGATGATCCATGTTTGATAAGATGGTCCATGTTTGATAAGATGGTCCATGTTTGATAAGACAATCCATGTTTGATAAGACAATCCATGTTTGATAAGAGGATCCATGTCTACCCCGAATGAATTTCCTACCAAGGTCACTGACACAGAAACCAAGAGAGAAAGAAGGAGAATTCAGAGAAACCTGGAGCTGCCTGTTCCAGTGAGAAAATTGTTTTTCTCTTACCAATGAGTAAAGTGTAAATTTATGAGTTTGTAAGAATGTATAAAGAGCATGCATGCTAGGATAAAACCACTTTGAAGCCTTCTGGAAATGGAGTGCTGTTCCTTTGTCCTGTCTCCATCCCAACATTCTGTCACACGTGAGATTGTCTGGATTTCCTCTCCAGACTCACAACTCTTTGCAGTTGTTTGTGACACCAGGATGAACCCACAGCATGTGTTTTCTGCATTACCACAATTACCAGCATTTTCCTACTGTCCAGCAAGCCCCTTTTGCCCCCTTTTTTATCCCAATATGCAAACTAAGGATAAAATAGCCACGCCTCAAGCCACACACTCTGGTTTTGAATTCAGGATTATTAATTTTGATATTTTTAAGCAACAGGGAACAGCATGGAAAACCGAAGCAGACAACAAAAGGGAGATGCTTAAAAATATCAAAACATATTTACCTTTCCAAGGAAAACACAGCTGAGACACGGAAAGCAAGCTGTTCTCCAAGAGGTGGATTGTAACAAACAAATATACACATTCCATGGCAAGGCTCAAACTCGGAGTTATAAAGTGACAGCCACACCAGAGTGCAACGAGCAGCTACAGAATGTGATTTAATGCAGAACCAGAAGCAGTAACTCGAATATTTTCTTTGTCCTTCCAAAGCTTATGAAATCATTCCACTCCAGCATTATAAAAACTGTGCTGAAATGTCATACCTTCACAGTGGGAGCCTGCTTTTTTTCTTTTTAATTACTAGGAAGCTGGAAAAGACTTGACTTCCCAAGAGAAAAAGGACTTGAAGCTCAGCCAGCCATCTACAAGTGATCCTACAAAGACAGTACAAGCTGCATTTCCACACCATGATCAAAAGCCCAAAAGAAATGACTGGGAATGCTCTGAGTTTAGCAGTTCCTACTTCTTCTCTTAGACACTGATACAAAATCAGAAATTTGCTTGTAAAAAACCAATGTAAAGTGTACCAATTTAAGCTAACAGTCTCTTACTTTATATCTAATTTTTTTTTGTTAATATTTTAAATTACATCTATAATTTTTTACTTTTACATCTTCTTTTTTTTGGAATCATTTTCAGGTTATACTCTGGCTTTATTTATTCTGTGTCTCATCACCTTTCCTTGACTTTACCTCTCCTTTCCTACCTCCCAGCTTCACACAACTTTGTAGCCATCCCATATTCTGAAGTTCAGTCTTTTTTCTCCAGCTTTACAGAATTCTTTTCTGCACCATTGCCTTCAGCATGGGCTTGGTTTTGCCTGGCTGCATTTATTAGGTGTGTTTTATAAACAAGGAAGCATAAGCACCTAGGAATTCTGGATTTGAGGAAAAATTCAAGGGGGTATTTCTCAAATACTGACATTTTTTGGGTTTGACCACACCTAAATAGCCTGGCCTCCCTTCCCAGCTGCACAAAGAGTCAGATAAGAGAAAAAGGGAAAATGGTGAATATGTGGTAGCTCATATTCCTATTTTAGAATAATTTTTAAAAGCAAATAGTTGTAGTAGTTGAAAAAAAAAAAATTGCTTCAACGTAAAAAATAAAAATAAACCGTTCAGTCTAGATAAGCTAATGAAACACAAATATATGCTTTGCACTGCTTTATCAAGGGAAAGGTTTCCTCAATAGTAAATAAATTTCTGAAATGCTGCACACAATAAAAGTAGTTCACTGCTCCCAACTCTAACAGCACTTAGCAGGAGGGAGAAGGGGGGATTTTATTTTTTCATTATTTATTTATACAGACTCATTCCTTCAAACATTCGTTATAACAAATATCAAGGATGTCCCCATACAGGGATCTCCTGAACTCTGGCAGGTTTTGGTGCCTGTTTCCTGGGTTTAGGGGATAACACTTGGTGTCAGTGTTCTAAAGGGAAAAAAATCTTTACACTTCAAGAAAGGATAGCTGAGAGATCAGAGAAAAGATTTCATCCCAGCTCATCTGTGCAAAGCCTGGACTTCCCATCACCCGGAGGTGTTTTGGAGAGAGTTCACCAGCAACTCTCCATCAAATCTTCTCTGCTGCCCCTCTAAGCTCCCCAGATTTGCACCAACAGAACCAAAAATGCCCCAGAGTTGGTTCAGCAGGGTGACTCTGCTTTAATGCTCCTGAGGGACCCCTGCATGTCTGACATCTCCTCCCACTCCAGCCTGAGCCATGGGAACATTGCCCATGTCCCCTCATTAACCAGGGCCACTTCACTGTCTCTAAACTGGGATCTCCAGAGAGAATCTGGTATCAAAACCTCCTGAAGGCTTTGTAAACAAATGTAAAAACTGTTCTTAAAGCAAGAGCTGGTCTCGTGAGCAGATGTTTTACATCCAAAAGAAAATACAAAGTTTTCAGCCTCAAGTTTCCAAGAAGCCCTTATAAAAATCCCTTGGATTTCAGAAACACACCCATTTGGGGAAATCAAGGCACTGAATGTGAAAAAAGTTACCTGTATTCAATATTACATCTTCATATCTGGCTTCTTTCTCAGCTTTTCTCATAAATTGTGTCCATTCTGAAAAACCTTCTCACCATCAAGCCTGCTTCCCTTGATTGGTGAAGATGCCTTTCTACTTATCTAACAGTTGGAGGGTTTTTTTAAGTTTGGTTTGTTTTGGGAGGTTATTATACTTATGTTTTATATTTTTATTAAAGTTGTAGCACCTTAAATGCATCTCAATACAAAGCT